>NC_137149.1:20400031-21749197 GCF_951394435.1 Stenella coeruleoalba | reverse complement strand
ACATTAATTAAACCATTCAATGACAGAAAGCAGAGATTATTTTAGTATTGTGTAGAAAAATCAAGAATACATTGCTTATAAAAAATTTCTTACAGTGAGTTCAGTTCCATCTGCGAGGCTATAATTAAAAGTGACACCAAGCTCAAACACAACTTCAATGTTTCGAAAAGTGCTTGATTCTTTGACTGTGAATTTATTTCCTTCTTGTGTAATTATCAGTTTCAAATTGTCATGAGATGCAAGCTTCCTTTTCACCACATTAATACCTGCAAAGGGAAAGAGATTTAAGGAAATAAAGTTAAAAAATGCCATGGAAAATGCTTACTTTTCCAAGTTTTGTTTTAACTAGTTAATTAACCAATTAATATTTTGAGGGGGGAGGAAAACCTGATAGCATTGACTTTGCACAAGAGCATCCATATTGCTTCTGTAGAAAAAGTTCAGGCTCAATCATATCAAGCTATTTTTCCAAAACTTAAGAAAAATTAAATGAAGCAGGAATTATTGAATCTTAGAACTGAGTAAGTTTTTTAAAATTATCAATATTTTTGTTTCAGTGTTAAGTAAACCAAATTCCAGGAGTGTCAAGTGAAGGATTTTAAAAGTATATTTATATATTTATAAGGATATACAACTTTAATTCTACATGTATGGTACTCTTTTTTTTTTTATTAATGTCCTTTTGCTTTCCATAATGGCTTTAAAATTTTGAACTTCATAATTCTCTTTGTTTTTTGTGGCATTTCCGACTGTCTCAAAAATGAGAAAATTAGCAAACATTACAGTCAAATTTATTATGTCAGAGGAAAAGAGAATTAAGTCTCATTTATTCAGAGCTGTGACTTTTGATAGAACTCATTTTCATTGCTTTGTTTTATGGACTTTGCTTTTCCATTCCCTAGAATTTAATGTTTTAAAGTCTGGAAGTTATCATTACACACTGCCATATTTTACTTTCCAAACAAAAAAACTATCAATTTTCAATCAGCAGTTAACGTGAATGAAATGTATCTGGATGTTTTTTGTGTTTCAGAGAATAGCACCCAAGAATCTTTTCTTCCAGTGGTGAGACAGTGTATTCCTTCCAATGTAAGAAGTGGGAATATGGTTTTTGCTACTCTGAACCATCGACCATTCCTGAGCCGCACCGCCACAGCAGGTGTCATTCTCTAAGCCTTAAGGTTTAGAAGGAGTTAGAAAGATGTCTGTGAGAAACAAAAGTACAAGCCATTAAAGTATTAAGCCCTTACCCATTTTTTCCATGAACTTTTCATAGTTCTCGTTTCGGTCTATCTTCCAAGTACCATCGAACGCCATGGTCTCCAGCTGATTGAGCCTCTAGGCAATCAGAGATTCAGGGCTGTCCTTAGGAGAGAATTTATGCTATTTCTTATCTTAGAACCAACTTCATACTGTGATGTGGAAGTTTAAAGTTCAAGAAGTCACTTAACTACATTAATGCCAAACCATCATAGTTTCCCCAGTTTCTATAAATTCCTTAGCTCCTCTCCTGAAATTCAGCTGTATTAAAGCATGATAAGCATACCTACTGTGTCTTAAACTATGATTGTGGGCACATTTATTTCAAGGATTAGAATGCATATTGTCTGTAGATAGTTTTTCCACTTACAAGTTCAAAGTGCACACTGTGTTGAATGTAACATAATTTAGAGCATATATCAAATAACATCTGGGAAGTGAGACTATTAATGACGTATCCCTTTTTTACAATAGCAATTACCTTGTAAAGTAAGACTTCATGACCGAACACAGCTGAAAAGTTAAGGTTAATAGGATATTGATACTGAATATTTATTTATTTTTCTAATATGTCCTTTTGCATTGTGTTTTTGGATTGCCATGGCTTTGGGTAAATATCCTGGCACCTGGTACAGTGTGACACACAATAGGGACCCATTATATTTTTGTTTTGGTCTTGAATGGTGATAGGCCACTGAGAAAAATTTCAAGAGGTAGCAATGTGGCTGGATAACATGACAACTCCCATAAGAGAAAGAACATCTTTAAACATCTGCCACGTGCAGAAAAAACAAAAGCCAGATGTCAGCTATGCCATTAACTAAAACCATTCCTTTGTTTAACTCTCACTCCCTCTCATCCCCAAACCTGGTGCTGTCCTAAGCCAAAACTCAATGTGTGTGTTGGGTGGGTTGGGCGTATAGAGGGTAGCTAGAAAGGTGAAGAGAGAGGAAGGTCACCGTATCTGTCCCTGCCCCCACTGCAGGCTTCCAACCTGGAGCATGCTCTAGCTGGTGCGGGAAAAACCATTAACTTAGTGTGAAGTGTGCAGTTTTGATTATTAGTGAGCCCGAACATGCTCATTATTAAAAAGAGACTATTATTGTGCATGAATGTGACCAGAGAACCTCTTATTAACTAAAGCTCAGTAGAGAAACTACAGAGCATGCCCAAGATTTCATTCAGGGTCAGTGGAGGGACGTATCTAACAGATTTGAACAGGACATTGGGAAATAGAATAAAGTTTAAAAATTTTTAAAGAAATATTTATCTATCTGTTTATTTGGCTGCATTGGGTCTTTGTTGCAGCATGCAGGATCTTCTTTGTGGCATGTGAGATCTTTCATTGTGCTGTGCGGGCTTCTCTCTCTAACTGTGGCTTCTGGGCTCTAGAGCGTGCAGGCTCAGTAGTTGCAGTGTGCGGGTTCAGTAGTTGTGGCATATGGGCTCTCTAGTTGTGGTGCGTGGGCTCCAGAGGGTGCGGGCTCAGTAGTTGCAACACGTGGGCTCTAGAGTGCGCGGGTTTAGTTGCCCCGCGGCATGTGGGATCTTAGTTCCCCAATGAGGGATCGCACCCACGTCCCCCTGCATTGGAAGGCAGATTCTTAACCACTGGACCACCAGGGAAGTCCACGTTTTAAAAATTTTGATATCTATTGGGCACACTCTTTCAGTGGAGTTGCCCACTTTTTATTTTCTCAAGCACATTAAACAGTAAACTACCTTCAACCAAATCCATTATTCATTTAAAAAGGAAAATACATCCAAATATACACACAGACATACACACACACAGAGAGAAAGAGAGGGAGAAAGTGGGTGGGTCAGGGAAGAGAGATCATAATTTGAGAATAATGGGAAGTCCTTTACATATGAAAAAAATTGACTACCTTATCTTTGTACTTCTCTCTTTTGCCAAAGATAATGAAAACCTCATTATTTGGGAACCATCACCGTAGTGTACTTTCAACTTGGAGAAGAGAAGAAAAGTTTATGGTTACTCTAGAGCCAGGGTTTAAATAGTCTCTCAGGTAATCCACTACTTATGGTGATTTGTGAATTTAGCAGGCCATGGATAATGGATCCAATCTTTTTTTTTCTAGATTAGAAAAAATAGATGTATCTGGTCACTGGAATAGAACTGTAGTGCAGTAAAAAGAACATGTGTTTTAGAAACAAAAAGACTTGGTTTCAGTACTGCCTGCAAAACCCATTATACACTGTACAGGACCTCGATCATATCAGTCAATCTCTCTGAGCCTAAATAATTACTAATAATTAATAATTATTCTCATTTTATAGATGAGGAACTGAGGCTCAGAGTGAGTGATATGATCAAGGTATATGATCAATACAAAAATTATATAAAGCATGAGCCTGAGCAACTGATAGACATCAAGTACTCAATAAACCTTTGCTTCTCTTCTTGTTCCCTGAGAAAGAAAATCAATCTCAATAATAAATTTTCAGAAGTGTCCCAGGTCCCAAACCACTTTGATATTTGAGAAGGGAAATCTATGTCTTTCAATTGTTTATTAGAAAGTCACCTGAAATTTGTTTATTTAGGTATTTTTTGATTTGCACTAGTGATTAACTTGGGGCTAGGTATGACTTGGATTTGCCTGTTAAGGTTAGCATGATACTTCAGACCCCTCTGGGAATACAGCTTTTCTCTCTATGATCTCACAGCAATGGAAGTAAAAGTGCCTCACTCAGGAAGGTGGGGAGGAGGAAACTAGAATGGCTTCTTACCATTTTTCACCTAACAGTGCCCTTTTTCTCGTGGCCACCTTGAGCTTCCCAGGAGGAGCAGAATAGGATCAGATGAAAGCAAATAGCACTTGGTCTCATGCAAATCTGCTAACAGAATGGACATGTTAAACTTTCAGTCTTCCATTTATCAGTGGCAGTAACCTAATTTAAAGTCGGTAAGGAATCCCTGTTATCTCTGCAGTGTGGCATCATTGGAGTTTTTTTAAATGATTAGATCAAATGTTTAACATTACACTTTTCCTTCTGCAGCTTCTGAACTCTGTAACTCCCCAATTCTTATCACTTACCTGGACCCCATCTAGAAAAGGTTGTACAGAACCTATGGACCAGTTTCCCTTACAGACCTCTCGTACTGATGATACAGTTGGGCTAATCAGCTGAGGACAGACCCAGTCCTTTATTTTCTTCTTTGATAATACTTGAAGATTTAAGGTCCTGCAGCTTGGGAAAGTGGGTGGATTAGGCGTGTGTTTGGGGGGGTTGCAGATGCTGTGGAGGTAGAGTTGTACTCTCTGTTTGGACTCTGTGGTCTGCATCAGCCACTGAGTGGTATGGAAGAAGTGGAAATCAGCAGAAACTCCTGCTCATCCCTATCCCATTCCTCCAAGAGAAAGTACAAACCACATTCCTTAACGTGGCTTCTGAAGCCCCTACTTATATCTCCAGTCTCCTGCCATTCCTTACTGTGTACTCTAAAATCTAAATATATCAAACTTCTTGTAGTCCTCAGTCTGTTAAATGTGCTTGCTTTCTGTTGCTTCAGGTCACAGCTTGGTCACTGAGTGCTCTAAGAAGGCTGCCCTGAACCACCAAGAATGGGTCAGGTAAGTCTACTTCTCCCAAGTACAATGACCTTCTAAAGGTCTCAGCATAGCTCATAAGAGGTAAAAGCAGCTGATTCATAATAACCAGGAAAACAGTATCATCATGAAGTCCAGAGATATCACGAGGAGGGGCAATATGATGTTTCAAGCTCATTTCAAAGGAAAAGCTTTCTGGAGATCACAGAAATCCTTTTACCCCATTGTAAAGCAGAAGGGAAAGTTGGTTTTTTTTTTTTTTGGCGGTACATGGGCCTCTCACTGTTGTGGCCTCTCCCGTTGCGGAGCACAGGCTCTGAACGTGCAGGCTCAGCGGCCATGGCTCACGGGCCCAGCCGCTCCGCTGCATGTGGGATCTTCCCAGACCGGGGCACGAACCCGTGTCCCCTGCATCGGCAGGCGGACTCTCAACCACTGCACCACCAGGGAAGCCCAGAAGGGAAAGTTTTTATAGAGCATTTATATATATATATATAATTTATGGGATATAGCATTTTCAGGCATTTACTAACCACTTCAGAATTTCTGAATCCTCCTATTCAGTCCCAAGTTATTTAACTTTTACATGTCAGAAAAAAATAGTGGTCTCTATTAGGGCCATGTAAGAGAAGGATTTGAGGGACAGATGGAAAGAGCAACAGGAAATTCTTAAGGTTACTGTCCAATCCCTAGCAGTGAATGGGGAATGAGGGAGAATTGTAAAGTTTGCCTAAAGAGTTTACTTCATTCTGTTTTAACCATAAGCCTCTAAATTTTAGAAATATTAAGACCTTTTAAATTATGTTTTAGGATTTCGTACCTGAGATAGATGGCTGGTTGATTTTCTTCCGAAAAGACTATAGAGTTACAGCAGTGTACAGGGAGGTATCTACCAAATAATGGTGAGTGCAACTTGCTGATTCTCATTAATAACAAGACAGCCATCAGTGGGGTTGAATGATGTTGCATGAAGGATTTATGACTTCATCTTCTGTCTTATCTTTTTTAATCTGGGTCTGTTCCCCCAAATAATGAGTATCCCTCAAGCAATTTGAATGGGAGGTTTCTCAACTCCTATACTCCCCATACCACAGAGGAAGATAGGTGTGCATTATCTCAGCTCCCCCCTCCCACATCCATTATGTTTCTGCCTTTTTTTTTTTTTTAAAGAAAATCTTTTCCTTTGAGACCATTTCCATTTGGCTGTCACCTTCCAGCCAACTTCATCATCATTATCTACCATCTATCCCATCTATCGTTGTTATCTACCATCTATCACGGAAAATCATGGCACCAGGCTCACCATCATCCTCTTTGTCTTGCCATCATCCTGGGTGAGCTCAAAGTCCATGTGGATAAGCTACTTGTCACTCTGGCTTCACGGTACCTTAACCTCCTCATCTCTAATAATCTTTACCTCTACACTTTATCCAGTTACGTCCA
This sequence comes from Stenella coeruleoalba, assembly GCF_951394435.1. NCBI lineage: Eukaryota > Metazoa > Chordata > Mammalia > Artiodactyla > Delphinidae > Stenella > Stenella coeruleoalba. Next base: position 21,742,922 of record NC_137149.1, on the reverse strand, counting down.
GGGCTATAACCTGTGGTTTGTCACTACTAGAGTTGTTCCTTCTGTGAAATTTAACATGCCGCTCTCCGGCCACAACTTTTCATCCTCTCAGCTCCTTCATTCTCTCCCACAGTATCAGCTCTTAGCTGGGAGAGAACTTCAGTCAGTTGTCGCCTCTGTTTTCCCCCAAGTTGGAATCCTCTCCTGGTTTGTTTACATTCTCTATCCAGTCAATACCTGTTGCAAATAAAATAACTCCTGTGCTCTTCCAGGTGCTATTACACATGCACGGTTTCCAGCTTCAACTGAATCCTCTGCCCTGCCTGGCAAGACTTTTGTGTACCTCAGTCAACTCTCTCCTCATTTGTGACAGTGACTGGATCTTTAATCGTTCTCCTATAGTCTTCTTCCCTTGCCTTCAGCAGATGACCTGGGTATTACTCCACAGGGGAAATAAAACAGCAAGCAATAATTCTCCCAATTTATGTGCTTTCCTTTTCAGTGTTATCTGTTACTACTTTACTTATATAAATTCTTTCATGCACTTATTCATTTGACATATATTAGAATTCCCACTATAACCTAGGCACTTGTTGCCCCTTTAGAAGTGTCACTTTTTCCTATTCTGGTTACAGGATGTGAATCAATGTGAATTGACTAGCTAACAGGTTGTTTGATAATGAACAGTACACCAGTGCTCTTTTTTTCTTAGATTTTTTATTGATGTATAGTTGATTTACAATATTGTGTTAGTTTCAGGTGTACAGCATAGTGATTCAGTTTTTTTTCAGATTATTTTCCATTATAGGTTATTACAAGATTTTGAATGTAATTCTTGGTGCTATACAGTAAATCCTTGTTGTTTATTTTATGTATAGTAGTTTGTATCTGTTAATCCCATACTCCGAATTTGTCCCTCCCACCCTCCCTCTCCCCTTTGGTAACCATAAATTTGTTTTCTATGTCTGAGTCTGTTTCTGTTTTGTAGACTCATTTGTATTATTTTTTAGATTCCATGTATGTCATATCATGTAGTATTTGATACATGTCTGACTTACTTCACAAAGTATAATACATGTCTGACTTACTTCACTAAGTATAATCTTCTGTGTGAGGTGATACCTCATTGCAGTTTTGATTTGCATTTCTCTAATAATTAGCAGTGTTGAGCATCTTTTCATGAGCCTGTTGGCAATCTGTATGTCTTCTTTAGAAAAGTATCTATTTAGGTCTTCTCCCCATTTTTTGATTGGGTTGTTTGTTTTCTCAATATTGAGTTGTATGAGCTGTTTGTATATGTTAGATATTAACCCCTTTTTGGTCACATCATTTACAGATATTATCCCATTCTCTAGATTGTCTTTTCATTTGTTTATGGTTTCCTTTGCTATGCAAGAGCTTTTAAATTTGATAATGTCCCATTTGTTTATTTTTGCTTTTATTTATTTTCCTTGGGAGACTGATCTAAGAAAATATTGCTACAATATATATCAGAGAATGTTTTGCCTATGTTTCTCCTAGGAGTTTTATGGTGTCATGTTTTACATTTATGTCTTTAAACCATTTTGAGTTTATTTTTGTATATGGTGTGAGGCAGTGTTCTACTTCATTGATTTACATGAGGCTGTCCAGCTTTTCCAACACGAATTGTTGAAGAGACTGTCTTTTCTCCATTTTATATTCTTGCTTCGTTTGTTGTAGAGGTGTGTGGGTTTATTTCTGGGTTTTCTGTTCTGTTCCATGCTGTTTTGATTACTGTAGCTTTGAGTATAGTCTGAAGTCTGGAAAGGTTATACCTCCAGCTTTGTTCTTTTTCTTCAGACTTGCTTTGGCAATTCTGGGTCTTTTGTAGTTCCATATAAATTTTGGGATTATTTGTTCTAGTTTTATGAAAAATGTCATGGATATTTTGATAAGGATTGCATTAAATCTGTAGATTGCTTTGGGTAGTATGGCCATTTTAACAATATTAATTCTTCCAATCCAAGAGCATAGGATATCTTTCCATTTCTTTGAATCATCTTCACTTTCCTTTATCAATGTTTTATAGTTCTCAGCATCTAGGTCCTTCACCTCCTTGGTCAAGTTTCCTTAGGTAGTTTTAGTTTTTCCTGTTTTTTTCCTTCTATTCCTAGATATTTTTTTGGCACAATTTTAAATGGGATTTTTTTTAAATTTTCTCTTTCTGATATATCATTATTAGTATAAAGAAATGCAACAGATATCTGTATATTAATCTTGTATCCTGCTACCTTGCTGAATTCATTTATTAGTTCTGATTGTTTTTTATGTGGAGACTTTAGGGTTCTCTGTACAGAATATCATGTCATCTGCAAATAGAGACAGTTTAACCTCTTCTCTTCCAATTTTGCTACCTTTTATTTATTTTTTATCTTTCTATTTATTTATTTATTTTTCTTATCTGATTGCTGTGGCTAGAACTTCTAATACTATGTTGAATAGAAGTGGTGAGAGTGGGCCTCCTTGCTTTATTCCTGAATTTAGTGGAAAGGCTTTCAGCTTTTTACTGTTAAGTATTATGTTGGCTGTGGATTTGTCATAAATGGTTTTTATTATATTGAGATATGTTCCCTCTATACCCACTTTGGTGAGAGTTTTTATCATGAATGGGTGTTGAATTCTGTCAAATGCGTTTTCTGATCTGTTGAGATGATCGTGTGTCTTTTGTCTTTCCTTTTGTTAATGTGGTGTATCACACTGATTAATTTGTGTATGTTGAACCATCGTTGCAGCCCTGGAATGAATCCAACTTGATCATGATATATGATCCTTTTTGTGTATTGTTGGATTTGGTTTGCTAATATTTCGTTGAGGATTCTCACATTTATATTCATTAAAGATACTGGCCTATGATTTTCTTTTTTGGTAGTGTCTTTCTCTGGTTTTGGTATCAGGGTGATGGTGGCCTCATAGAATGAATTTGGGAGTGTTCCCTCCTCTTCAATTTTTTGGAATAGTTTGAGAAGGATAGGTATAAGTTCTTCTTTGTATGCTTGGTAGAATTCCCCAGTGAAGCTATCCAGTCCTGGACTTTTGTTTGCAGGGAGTTTTTATTTTATTATTTTATTTTATTTATTTATTTTGCGGTACACGGGCCTCTCACTGTTGTGGCCTCTCCCGTTGCAGAGCACAGGCTCCGGACACGCAGGCTCAGCGGCCATGGCTCACGGGCCCAGCCGCTCCGCAGCATGTGGGATCTTCACAGACCAGGGCACGAACCCGTGTCCCCTGCATCGGCAGGCGGACCCTCAACCACTGCACCACCAGGGAAGCCTTGCAGGGAGTTTTTTAAATTCCAGATTCTATTTCACGTCTAGTGATCAGTCTGTTCAGATTATCTGTTTCTTCTTGACTCAGTTTTGGCAGGCTGTATGTTTCTAGAAACTTGTCCAAATTAGACCAGGTTGTCTAATTTGTTGGCATATAGCTCTTCATACTATTCGCTTACAATTTTTTGTGTGTCTATGGTATCAGCTGTTATTTCTCCTTATTTGGTTTATTTGAGTCCTCTCTCTTCTTGGTAAGCCTGGCTAGAGGTTTGTTGATTTTGTTCATCTTTTCAAAAAAATAGCTCTTGGTTTTATTGGTTTTTTCTATTTTTTAATCTCTATTTTATTTATTTCCTCTCTGATCTTTATTCTTTACTTCTTTCTGCTGACTTTAGGTTTTGTTTGTTCTTCTTTTTCTAATTCTTTTGGGTGGTAGGTTAGGTTGTTTATTTGAGTTTTTTCTTATTTCTTGAGGAAGGCCTGTATCTCTATGAACTTCCCGCTTAGAACTGCTTTTGTTTCATCCTGTAAATTTTGTAAGGTTGTGTTTTCATTTGTCTCAAGGTATTTTCTGATTCCTTTGATTTCATCATTGACTCATAGGTTTTTTTAGTAGCATGTTGTTTAGTCTCCATGTGTTCATTCTTTTCCTGTTTTTCTTTCTGTGGTTGATTTCTAGTTTTATGCCATTGTGGTCAGAAAAGATGCTTAAAATAATTTCTGTCCCCTTACATTTGTTGAGGCTTGTTTTGTGACCTAGTATGTGCTGTATCCTAGAGAATGTTCCATATGTGCTTGAAAAGAATGTATATTCTGTTTTTGCTTTTGGTTTTATTTTTTTGGATGTAGTGTCCTGTAGGTATGAATTAAGTCCAACTAGTCTGTTGTATCATTTAGGACCTCTGTTGCATAATTGATTTTCTGTCTGGATGATCTGTCCATGGATGTCAGTGAGGTGTTAAAGTCTCCTACTATTATTGTATTATTGTCCATTTCTCCCTTTATGTCTGTTAGTATTGTTTTATATATTCAGGTGCTCCTATATTGGGAGCACATATGTTAACAAGTATCCTCTTCTTGTATGGATCCCTTTATCATTACATAATGCCCTTTTTGTCTTTCTTTATGGTCTTTGTTTTAAAATCTTTTTTGTCTTGTATGAGTATTGCTACCCTCACTTCCTTGTTGTTTACGTTTGCATGAAATATCTTTTTCCATCCTCTCACTTTCAGTCTATGTGTGTGTCTTTTGCCCTGAAGTGAGTCTTTTGTAGGCAGTATATTCTAGGTTCTTGTTTTTGTTTATCTAATCTGCCACTCTGTGTCTTTTGATCAGAGCATTTAGTTCATTGACATTTGAAGTAATTATTGATAGGAATGTACTTATTGCCATTTTAATCCTTGTTTTCTGGTTGTTTTTGTAGTTTTTCTTTATTTCTTACTTCTTTTTGTTTTTCCTTTTGTGGTTTGATGACTTTCTTTTGTAGTATGCTTAAGTTCCTTTCTTTTTTGGTTTTTGTGAATCTATTTTATGTTTTTGATTTGTGGTTACCATGTTGACCCGTATGTTGACCCGTAACTAAATCTACGTTCTTTAAATTAACAGTCATGTAAGTTCAAACAAGTCCTAAAAGATCTACATTTTTATTCTCCCTTCCCCCACATTTTGTGACTTTGAAGTCCTATTTTACATCTTCATGCTTATCCTTTTACTATTAATTGCAGTTATAATCGTTTTTACAATTTTTTGATTTTTTTTTTTTTTGTATGCACTGGTTTGTTTAAGTGGTCTTCATTCCTTTTATGTATTTCCTTCATTCCTACTGTGATTTTCCCTCTTCCATAGATTTTTGCTTCTCTTCTATTTAGAGAAAACCCTTCAATATTTCTTTTAGGATAGGTTTAGTATTGCTGAATTCTTTTAGTTTTTGCTAAAAAACTGAGAAATTCTTTATCTCTCCTTCTATTCTAAATGATAATCTTGCTGAGTAAAGTATTCTAGATTGCAGGTTTTTCCCTTTCAAGACTTTGAATATATCACTCCTTTTTGGCCTGCAACGTTTCTGCAGAGAAATCAACTGGTAGCTTTATGGGAATTCCCTTGTAACAGATTCTTTGTTTTGCTCTTGCTGCCATTAGAATCCTCTCTTTACCTTTAACTTTTGTTATTTTAATTATGATATGTCTTGGTCTGGGTCTGTTTGGGTTCATCTATTTTGGGATCCTCTGCTTCCTGTACCTGTATATCTGTTTTCTTCTTTAGATTTGGGAAGTTTTCAGCCTTACTTTCTTCAAATACATTTTCAATCCTCTTCTCTTTCTCTTCTCCTTCTGGAACCCCTATTATGTGTAGATTGACACATTTTATATTATCCTGTAGATCTCATATGTTGCTTTCATTTCTTTTCGTTTGTCTTTCTGTCTGCTGTTCTGGATCACTTATTCATTCTTCTGTGTCATTTAGTCTGCTATTCAGTGCGTCTAGATTGGTTTTCATCTCTGCAATTAAACTGTCTATTTTTGATTGGTTCACGTTTATAGTTTCTAGTTCCTTGTTACAGTGATCTGTGTTTCTGTCAATAATCCTTTTAAATTCAGTTAGCAGTTTTATTACCTCCTTTTTGATCTTGTTGTCTAGTACACTGGTAAGCTCTGTTTCATTTGTTCTTCAGGGGATTTCTTTGGTTTTTTTTAGTTGGAGTAGTTCCTCTCCATTTTCATTTTACTTAAGCTTCTCTGTCTCTATGAATTTAGGAAAAACAGTTATCTACTGTGGCCTTGAAGGAGTGTTTTTATGTGGGAGAGTCCCTGTGTACACTGTGTGTGTCTAATGTTTTTGGTGTGAGGGCTGGTTTTGGTATGGATGCCAGCCATGCCTTTCCTCAGGGTGTGCTGGCTGTTACCTCTTGATAGGGGGAGTGGTTGGTGTCGTAGTGTCTAGAGCCTGTGTTGGATGTGAAGCGGGGCTTCCTCTCTGATCTGTAGCTGTTGTCACCCTGTCAGGGCCAGTGTCTGCTCCCCAGATGTTGAAGTAGAAGCCTTGAAGTTTGGGATTGATCAGGCTCTGTTGCCCTTGAGTGTGTGCCTTGCCTCAAAGGAGGTGATTGCTGAAGCAGTGAGGCCTGTGTGATCACTGAGAACCTATGCGCCATGTGTGTAGGCATCTGCAGTTCTGCTCAGAAGCAGCCCAGGGTCACATCTCTTTCTCTCTTGTGTTTGTCCCAGACCTAGTTAGTGCAAAGTGTTGTGTGGAGTAGGGTAGGGCTGGGGGTTGGGGTGTTGTGGCTGCAGGAATTGAGGTAGCTGTGCTGCTGTCTGAGATCTGGGCTGCCTCTGTGGCAGTTTTCTCCCAGGACCTGTCTACCCCAGATCTAGTGCTAAGCTGTGGTGTGGAGTAGGCGGTGCCAGGGAGCTCTCCGTGGGAGAGGAGCTGCTCTGTACTCCTGAGTGTGCTGACAGTGGCTTCTGCCACCCCACTCAGACAATACCTCAGGCCCTCTGGGCTGTCTCTGTGTAGCTAGACGAGTTCTCTCCCAGGGCTCTCTGCCTGAGATTCAGCAGTTAGCTGCTAAGTGCTCTGTGGTGCTGTCCCTACATGTGTTAACAATGGCTACTGTGGCCCTACCTGCTGCCAGATGTGTGCACTGACAGTGGCCTTCATGGCTCCACCTGGATCATTCCCCAGGCACCCTGGTCTGTCTCCATGTGACTAGACCGAGTCTTTGCCCACATCTCGTGCCAGGCTGTAGTGTGGAGTGAGCAGGGCTGGGATGTTTGCCCCTTTGGATTGGGAAGTGTGGTGAGGCAGCAGCTGCCAGTGCAAGGCTCTCTCCACCCTGACTGTTAGCAAGCCAGCACATGTGCACTTCTTGTGAGTAGAGTCTAGGCTTCTCCAGCCCTATCTGTCTCAGTGGATTTCCCAGCAGGCAAGGGGGCTTGTCTCCTCCATGTAGGACCCTAGGACTGGGATTCCCAGATTGTGGCTCCACCTGGTCTCTCCCCAAGGCAAGGGTCCACCCATGTGGACCTTCTGTTCCTTACAGATCCCCCCAGGGGGCGCAGGTCCCAGCTTGATGGCTTTTTTTCCCAGTCCTACCTGATTACATGGAGATCTTTCTTGCAGCTTTGGTTGTACAGGAGTTCTTCTGCCAGTTTCCAGTTAATTTTCCATGAAAATTGTTTCACGTGTAGAAGTATTTTTGATGTGTTTGTGGGGGGAGGTGAACTCCTCGTCCTCCTACTCTGCCATCTTGATCCCTGCTCTACCTCACTGCTTTCTATTCTGACGCTAAGGTCATGGGTTTACCTTGTGTAGTATTTTGACTCCCTGCCTACTTTGCAGCCTAAGTGAGGAGCATGCATTTGCAAGCTTTCCAAAAGAAAGTTAGTTGCAGATAATTGGCTCAAAAGCTATCTAGTTGGTAAAATACTACAAGAGACTTTGGCTCCTTGATGAAATGAAGTGAATTTTCATCTCAGAGTGAAAGAATGATGTTGCCAAAGTGCTACTTTTTAGGCTTGGCAGAATATTGCAGAAATAAAGAACATGTTACCAGTTTTAGGAAAAGCATCAATGGGCTTTGCTATACCTTTTATATAGTTTTACCTCCTTGCCACAGAGAATCACACTTAGTGGGGAGACTATCATGACTATATATACTCACTGTAGACAATTTTGAATTTATAGCTAAGCACAAAGAGAAGTAAAAATTGCTCAAGGTATCATCTCCGAAGGTAATCAGTGCTAGCATTTACATGTATGTGTTTATAGATATATATATGTATGTATATACACACACCATTCATTTACAGTAAGTCCCCTACATACAAACCTTCAAGTTGTGAACTTTCAAAGATACGAATATGCGTTCATGTGTCCAGTCACGTAAGTTGGTGCTATTTGAGGAGGCACTGTTAGTTTTTGAGGCGCAGGACCTGAACATAGAACGGTACACAAAGTTTGCAGCAGCCGTTCAGAATGTAATCCAGTGCTACCATGTCATCTATGATGAGATAAAAAGAGCTACTACCCAAACATCACTGGATTGTTTTCTCAGGCGGGTAGATAGAATTGAATCCAGCAAGGAACCAGAACCTGTGCCATCCACATCAGGCGTGAGTGAAATTGCAGCCTGCCCTCCATCTCATGTTGCTGACGATCCTTCAGCTCTACCATCTCCCACCTCCTCTCCCTCCTCCAGTCAGTAACTCTTCTTTCCTGTTCACTCAGTGCCAGCCCCTGTATGCCAGCTGTTGTACTCTACTACTGAACTTTTTAAGGTACTATACTGTAAGATTAAAAATGTTTTCTTTATTTTTGTGTTTTTTTTTTTTTAGGTATTATTCGTGTGGAAAGTATTATAAACCTATTACAGTACAGTACTGTATAGCCGATTGTGTTAGTCGGGTACCTAGGCTAACTTTATTGGACTTACGGACACTCTCTTGGAACAGAACTGGTTCATATGTAGGGGACTTACTGTGTATAAAATATACATTTTACACAGATAGATGGGTTCATACTATATATACTATTTCGTAAACACTTCAAAAATTAACAACTATTTAAAATTTTCTCATTTCATTAAATGTTCTCTATATCATTAAGAAATTTTTAAAAATTATATTAATGAACAGTCAATGCAGTAACTTAGAAAATGTAAAAAAGCATAAAGAAAAATTTAATCAAGGACTCATAATCCTACCAGCTGAACATAATTACTGTAATGCTTATGTGTGATTCTTCTGGTTTTAAGTATATGTGTATGTACACTCACATACACATATGTATATTTTCATGTATTCCATGTACATACATGTGTGTATATGTATGTATATACATCTTGTATATATACGAATACATAAGTATGTATATGTGTATACTCACATATGTTTGTGTGTGTGTGGATACCTACACACATATTTTCATTTGATCAGATTTATATTTTAGAAGGCTTCATTTGGCACAAAATATAGAAAAGATCTGAGGCACACATCTGGAAGAGAAGGCTAATTAAATATTATTGTGATCTTGGTGAGAAATGAGGACTGAAAATAAGATGGTGAAATGAGATTGGAGAAAAGATAACCACAGATATGTGGGAACACCCTGGTGCTATCAGAGACTAGAATAGCAAACAAGACGGTAGATGACAGCTGTACCAGATGGGTATGGTATTTCCCAAGGTCATCAGGGCACAGTATTCTCTTTTCAGCTAGCTCATCTATATGGGAGAACAACCTTTGAAATACAGATAAAGTCTCTAAATAACATCAGTCAATCAGACATTGAAATTTGCTCCCAATGAATGTTTCTACCCTTTTCAACAGGAATTTTCTTCTTAAATCAACTCACTGTTAAGGAAACAGATTAATTTAAATAGAATCACTCTCTTCAGTAACTTAAATTTCCTTTTACTATCTATTTTTTAAATTCATTTCATTCTCCCCCCATCCATCCTTCTGTAATGGTTAAGTGGAATAAGCATAATTTATGGAGTTTAAAATGCAAATTCATTTTTGTCTCTAACTTTCACTGGGAGTTTTTCTTGTGCCTGTATAAAAACCTATGCAGTCCCATGATTTTTCTGACCATTCAAGTAATAAAATGTTCTATCGGGGCCTCCAAGTTGCACAATTCTCGGGGGTACCATTTGCATTGTAATCTTTGTAAATGAGTCTCCTGGAGCCCAGCTCCGATAAATTATAATGGGAATGGTGCCGCTGGAGTTTTGCAACACGGCCTTGAGTCCTAGGGTCATTTGAATATCAAAATCATAGTTTTAATTTAGTATTTAGGTTTTGTGTAATATATTAAAGAATACTTTGCTCTTCCTTCAGTTAAGACTTCTCCTCCCCACCCCACCTTCATCCCACGGCCTGGCTACAGGCATGCCAGCAGTCTTCCGGGAAGAGTATGCTATAAACCTTGCTCAACTCCTAGGGTTGTACAGTTGGGAGGAGGGTGGAAAGGTGGCCCCTCTGATTGCCCTGGCCCTCAGCCTAACTCACCACATGCAGCAGTGCCTCATCTTCAGTTGGTCACCCTAGTGCCCCTTGGCTTCTCCCTTGCAGCAGTTTTCCCAAAGTCCCTTTCTCCTAGGTCGTTGTCAACTCTCTCGGTGTCAACCATCCTGTTGGAGAGGATACCTTTTTAAGTGACCCCAGGCAGATGTTTATACCACTATTTTTCATCTAGTCCCTGGAATTCCCATACTTTTGACCCATTACTAGAGGAGAGTGCAGTACCTTCCTAGTCACCCACCTATGTCCTGCTGTCATAGGTGGCTTTTGCAGATACAGGTGAGGGTCAGACGTTATTACCTTGTGCCCATCAGTTAGGACTGGGATTACTGTGAAGCTAGTGAGGCACTCACCTTGAGTGCAGAATTAAAGAGAGTGCCAAAAAACTCAGCAGTCAAGGTAAACAATATTTTAATGAAATATTTTTAAAGTAAATATTAATGCAAAAAAGCATGATGAACAAGATATCAAAACTTTAAATAAAGACAGGATTAGTACAGGAGATGCTTACTGAGTTCTGTGACTGTCTTGAGGTGCATTGCAAACAAGCCTCATCATTGTTCCCCCATAGCACTTCTCTCTTTCCAATGAAGTATTCCTCAAAAAATTTTCTCGGGCTTCCCTGGTGGTACAGTGGTTGAGAGTCTGCCTGCTGATGCAGGGGACACGGATTCGTGCCCCGGTCCGGGAAGATCCCACATGCCGCGGAGCGGCTGGGCCCGTGAGCCATGGCCGCTGAGCCTGCGCGTCCGGAGCCTGTGCTCTGCAACGGGAGAGGCTGCAACAGTGAGAGGCCCTCGTACCGCAAAAAAAAAAAAAAAAAAAATTCTCAGTTGCCATCATTTTTTATATCTGTGTTGAAATTTAGTCTCTGTGTTCTAACAGCTCACTTTGAAATGTGTTTTTGTATATTGTTGCATCAGTCAAAATTTCCAGTTTAAATTATAGTTATCCATCTATCCATTCATTTAATGGGCTTTTGTATGAAGGAGAATAAAAACAATCTTCAAATGCTAATGATTAATTCATTTTAAGAGATGATTAAACTAATGACTGTTAAATGGAAATGTTTACAGTTACAAAGGGAATACCAAATTGATCTGCCTCACCAAGTAGGCCGTGAGATAGATTTGTAAAATTAAAGGGATCTGCAATGCATTCTACTTTCCTGTTAGGAATGTCCCATAAAACATTTTCATGTTACCAACTCCTCTATTCTGCTTATCTGTGTAGAGTTAGCCCTTGTGAGCTGTTTTGAAACAGCTCATTTCATGGTTTCTGATTGGTTTGTCAATGTAAATAGAGATCTTCAGAAGTAGAGTGATGAGCCTGATCTTGTTCAGAGAAAAATTAAGGGCCCTTCAAGCTAGTGGATTGTCAGTTCCTTTGTAAGGAGTGTTTTTATTACCCTTCAGCTGCCTTAGAGGTAGTTGTTAACAAAGGATTAACTCAAACTTTGTATCAAGGAGTGCAGATATATATGTCATTGTAGGCATTGAGATTTTTTTTTTGACATTTATTTTCAAAGCTTTTTTTTTTTTTAAAGCTGATGGATTAAAGGGGTAATTTAATCAGTAAACATTTGTTATCTGTTTATTTAGCTTACTTCATACAGAGCAATTGGCTCCATTGATTTTGAGTGGTCAAAGACAATTCTCTAAAATCAATTCAGTCACCTTCAGCCTATTTGTGTAACCAGGTACAAATTAGTGAGTTTCCTTCTTGAGTCCAACTGCAGTGTATTGTTCTGTAAAGTGTCCAGTTGTCTGCTCTAGTTGCCTTGGTCAATTGAATGACCCTGCTCCATAAGCACAGCCTATAGTGCATTTGGCTTAATATATTAAATAAACTAAACTGTAACATGCTGGCCATAGAAACTAGGACTTTATAGAACCATTCCTGCTTGGAAGAGCATAATTGGGGTTTGAATTAATTATAATCCAAAAAGTTGTCTTAGCCCAAGGCGTATGACCTCTGAGACCCCAAATGCCAAAATCTTACTATGTAAAAATGATCCATATAATAAAAAAACAAACACATAAGTTGAATTGAATTTCACACCAGGATGTTTTCCTAAAATATACTGTCTAAAGGGTTCTTGCAAATCAGTTCCTGCTGCTATATAAATGGCCATATTTAAATCTAATCACAATATCCCTCCTGCAGTGAAAGGCTTATTTGTTCAAAAAATGATTTAGGGCCCAATGACACCAGGGAGTCTGTGGTCCTGTTGCTGCATGTGAGCAGAAGGTCAGTGAAAATGAAGAATGAACACATACTATAAAGTCCACATTTCTAACAGAACATTTTGCAAAGAATAAAATGGGAATTCAAGAAACATGTACGTTTACTTAATATTTTTATTAACATTAGCACTGATATGAAAATATATTTCACATGTATAGTACAAACAGTAACCAAATAAATCCCATTTTAGCCCCTTCTAGTTTAAAAAGTAGAGTGGTACTGCAGCAGGCCTATCCCATTAGTGCTCAGTATTCCTGAAAAGCACTAATGGCATCTGCTGTAAGCACCTGAGGTGCTTTGCCTTCAGGCTTTCCTCTGGTCACAGAAATATGCTTAGCCCCTGCAAATATGGTATGCTGGAAGTGCCAGAGGATCAAGGCCACCAGGAGCAGCCCTCAACTAATAATGGACGGAGGTGGTAAATAAATATCTAAGCTTCCTTGCCCCTCAGGTAGGATGACCTTGAGATATATTCTATACAGTCTCCAAGAGGTCCCAGTGAAACTGAGCCTTGGTTGTTCATGGTAATAATCTGCTTATTAACTCACCCTTTATAACTTCCTACCTTTCCTTTCCCATCTCACTTCTCTACTCCTTTACCAGTGTTTCCTGGGATAGTCTCCCGAATAAGCTACAGTTGACCCTTGAACAACACAGGGTTAGGGGTGCAGACTCTCTGCACGGTCAAAAATTCACACATATAGCTTATATTGGCACTCCGTATTTGCAGTTCCTCCATATTCGCGGTTCCTCCATATCCCTGGTTCCACATCCACAGATTCAACCAACCTTGGATCATATAGCACTATAATATGTACTGTGGAGAAAGATCCATGTGTAAGTGGACCCACACAGTTCAAACTCATGTTTTTCAAGGGTCAACTGTAATTACACCCAAATTCTTGCATCAGAGTTTGCTCCTGGGGTATTCTGACAATCACCAGTACTGTTGAAGCTCCTCATCTTCATCCCCAATTTCAACTCTGTCTCTCCCCAACCAAGGCTAACTACTACTTCGATTTTCTTTAATGTTGTTTGAACTGACTAAATTTATTTCATACTATTCACATTCTTTTGCAGTTTTTTAAAACTAACCATTATGTTTCTAAGATTCATTCATGAGTTACTTCTGGATTTTTGCCATTATGCCAATGCTACTGTAAATATTTCTGCACATCTCTCCTGCTACACATGTCAAGAGTTTACCTAGGAGCAAAACTGTTTAGTCATAGAATCTGCATTTTCATTTTTTTTTAAAGTCACATTTCCTAGTAAAGACAGTAGATTTAATACATAAGTCCAATTTTATTTTCTTTCAAAACCCAACTAAAGCTTTTCAAAAATCCATAGAGATGGGGAAAAGAGAAGATGAGACAATATCAATGCAAGTTTTAAATCTGGAAAGTAGATGGTAAGTGGCAAATTACTTGGTAGAACTGAGAAAGCCAAATCTAGGATGGGGTGAGGGGCAGTGGATGGGAATCAGGGAACCAACTTAATTTATACTGCAGAATCTTCAAAAGGCTCCATGATTGGTACCTCTGGAAGATGGGATAAAAGGGGTTAGCTGAAATATAGTGAATTGATTGAATAGATTAGAATATACATATAGATAGAATATACATATTACATATGTTATATCATATGTCCTATATATTGTTTTATTACATATATACTGTATATTATTATAATTAAATTGTTGTCTTAAAACTTTTCTCATGAAGAAGATATCAGCTTCAGACAGATTTACAATGAATTATAACAAACTTCTAAAGGAAAAATAGTTATTGATGAGAATGTGGCCTAAGGGAACTTTTACGTACACTGTTTTAGGGAAGGTAGATTGATATTTCACTTTGAAAAAGTATTCAGTATTATATTTCCCCGTTTTAAAATTCCCCGTTTTAAAATTTAAAAAAGTATTCAGTATTATATTTCCCCGCCACCAGGGAAGCCCCTCATACATTTTCTGAGATATTTCTTTATCACTTAACTCTTCTACTAAGTATTTCATTTCTTCCATCACATTTTTAATTTCCAAGAGCTGTTTTTTTGGTTCTCTGTTTAATTTTTCATGGCATCCTGTTTTTTTTTTTCCCAGAGATACATATATTCTCTTATATCTGAGGATATTAATTATAGATATATTCCTGTTTTGATTTTTGAGGTTTTATACTTCCCAGATATATCTAAAATCATTTCATCTATTTGTTTTGCTCTCTATATTTCATATTAGAGTTTTTTTCTCAAATGTCTCCTTGATTAAATGTTCATTTTTAGAGGCCTGGTGAGCTTGCCAGCCATGAACTCCCTGTAGGGTGACCTGGGTGGGCCATTTCTTGGGAAAAGTGCCATGTAGTTTTCTTTAGGTCTTTCCACATGGGCTGGTCAGCTCCCACAGAGAAGACTCTTCCAAAATCTTGTGTAGAAAGTCAGGGCTTGGGACTTCCCTGGTGGCACAGTGGTTAAGAATCCGCCTGCCAATGCAGGGTACATGGGTTTGAGCCCTGCTCTGGGAAGATCCCACATGCCTTGGAGCAACTAAGCCCGTGCACCACAACTACTGAGCCTGCATTCTAGAGCCCATGAGCCACAATTACTGAGCCCGTGTGCCACAACTACTGAAGCCCACGTGCCTAGAGCCCGTGCTCCGCAACAAGAGAAGCCACTGCAATGAGAAGCCTGCACACCACAATGAAGAGTAGCCCCTGCTCGCCGCAACTAGAGGAAGCCCATGCACAGCAACAAAGACCCAACACAGCCAAAAATAAATAAATTAATTAATTAATTAAAAAAAAAAGAAAAAGAAAGTCAGGGCTTGGCTCCTAGTGTTCTAAAACGAGAATTGGGTGGGTCTCTCAATATTTAATAGGCACACATTCAATCAATCTTCCTGTTTCTTCACGTTTTTTGTATCTCAATTGTGTCTAGTATCCCTCAGTCAAGAGTTCTTCTGTTTACCCTCTCCGTAGAATAATTCTGCTGGCTGTGAGAGGCAATTACTCATGGGTGTGGTATAGAGAAGGCGATTTGGGAATTTATCTGCTTCTTTAAAAGCTTTCAGTCATGCCCTTCTTTCACTGTGGCTGCTGTACTTATCCATTTTTCTTTTAAAATTTGGCAAAGAAATACTAAAAGATTCTCCAGTGGGTCATGGGGATACCAAACATATTCCTTCCTCCTCCTATTGTGTAAGAGCAACCCTTCCTTCTGATACTTGGGGTCGATTACTCCTGCTAGGATGGTGACTTCTTGCCTTGTCTTGGTCTCTTGGGAAACAGGATTCCTAACTTGCTGAAGCCAGAGTTGAAGGAGTGGGAAGTGATGGCAAAATGGCAACGTCTACTTTTACTCTTTATTTCCCAGCACCGGATATTCTACCTATTGATGATAGAGTCTCATATAATGTTTATTAATAAGTATACTATACCCTGGAGACTGATCCCCACCCTTGCAGTGTATGCATACCTTTATTTCCTTAGGAGAAATTCATAAAGTGTATTTATTTGGCCAAATGGCCGCAGTAAAATCAGCTCTCATACAGATGAGGGTAAGTGTTCCTACGTCTAGGCCATGACAGAACACACTGGGCTGCCTACAAATGCCCACCACCCCCTTTCCATTCCAAATTGTTTACTCTGCCTGGTAAGCAGTACCCTGGGTTAGTGCTGTGCAGGAACCCTGCCGTAGGGGACTGGATTCTATCATGGAGTTGTCCTGGCATATAGATTATTAAGGGAAGGGTATTATTGTAGGTGACAAATACAAACTGAAGTATTAGGTAATAACTTCACTATTCTGTAATAGTGAAGAATAGTGAAAATCTCCAATGGGGAATGATAGATATATACCCCAGGAAAAGAGTCTGTTTCTACAAGAAGTTAGTTTGGCCAGCTTGAAAATGGGAAAACAAACTTCATGGGAAACGGTTCTTATGACTTAGGCAATCACAAATGAATGATTAACTGGCCGAAATCTCATTGATGATTATGACTGTATTGTATATCAAGCTTGATCAGGGGAAGTAAGAGAGCACTTAGGGGATTGTGCTGAAATAAGCAGATTGCAGCAAATGCTCGTTGGTTACCGTTGCAATAAAAAGCTCATTCACCTCAGCCTTTTTTTTTTCCCTTGCGTAAGAGATTAAAAAAAAAAAAAGATGATGGATTTCTGTTTAACTGGGATGTGTGGGAGTGATTTGGAGGAAGGAGGTTTGGATGTAGAAAGAGGAGTAGACAGCACACATTCGGATCATCCATGAGAAGGACTCCCAGCTCAGCTGCCTTTGATCTCCAGTGCCCTCTGAGATAGTAGAAGTGCATAGTGACTCTTCTCTCTGGACAGGATAATTAGGATGTGTGTTTGCAGGCCAAGAAAGATGGCACAGGTGAGATATACACTGTACTTGCCATTGATCTGTGGGCCACAGCTCACACAGGAAGGCCTGAGGTGGCCTCTCAGAGACAGGTGATTAGCCCATTGGGTCACTTCTCCTGTCACAGCACAGTAGTGACAAGAGCAGGGACTTTGAAGCCAGACCTGAGTTCATATTCTAGCTATGTCACTTGCAAGCTGTGTGCCTTTGAGTAGGTAACCTTTCTCTGCCTTGTTTTCATTTCTGAAAACTGGGGACAAAATTATCTACTTAATAAGATTGTTGTAAGGATAAAATGAGTTAATGTATGGAAAAGGCCTGGCACATCGTTGCTGCTCAATAAACGTTCACCTCCTTCCCTCCACTCTGCTAGAAGGCCTTTCTGTAACACCAAGAATTGTCCTCTGGTAATTCTATAGGAAAGGCCTCTTTAGTGTGAAATCATCTGCCAGTTGTGCCCAGGACACAGACTTCACAGCTCTTCAGAGCCCTCTAAGGGGCAGGGCTCAGGCCAGAAAGATACTTCACTTTACCTGCAGCAGGATGGTCCTGAGGACCTCCACCCTTGCCAAGGTAGAGCTCTCTTTCTCTGGGTAGTTGGGACGGCCCCATCCTCATCTGGAGTTTACCCTGGGTTTTGAAGAGCCTGTAAACTAGAGCAGCTAGGAAGGCCTAGGGCTGAGCAGGAGATCAGCACCCCCCCCTCAGATTTTGGCTTCTGATGAAAGCACCACTGGCTTCACCTCCTCTCCTAAATCTCCTTTGAAATGCTTGTGTCTCTGATAGACTTGGAACAGACTGCATGCTCAGGGATGCTTTTTTCCCAGGTCTTCTGCCAGGGCCTTCTTCAAAGCTGGACTGATCCCTTGGTTCTGGTAATGCACAGTGACTGTCAAGACTTGTGGGGCGGAAGCTGGCAGAAATCTTTGCCCTCCCAAATTGCTCCTGGATGTTGATCCAAGCCATCTGGACATATTTAGATGATAAATCAGAAAGAGCACCTTTGCCCTCTTCTCCCAGATCTAGAAACAATGGGGAGAATTATCGGTAAGCAGTATCCATAAAATATGAAATGTCAGCTCTCCCTTTGCCCATCTCAGCCTATGACATGCCACATCCAATTTGTCTTTGTTCCAACTGTGAGAGGACTTAATTTCATCATCCTGGCCTTTGGCAGTTAAGTGTTCTCCAAAGATATGATCTATGCTAATCTTTCAAAGTCCTGCTTAAGCAATTGTAGATAATACAGGAGGAGAGGAAACCTTGGAAACCATCATGATTATCCTACTTCTGCCCTGCTGAAACTCAATCCAAACTCCCCATGTTTTGACTTCTCTCTTCCCTACATAGATGGAATATGTTATGCTTTTGTTAAGATGAAAAATCCAAATAATTAGAGAGTGAACAAAGTTTCAGTGAGTTTGCTGTTTCAGATTTCTCTTGAATAAAACTGTTACTTTAATCATTAAATCATTGCTTAAATGGCTTTGTTTGGAGATGTCTTATTTCTCTTTAACCTTGGGATTGTTAGCAGTTAGAAGAAAAGAGCAGTGTCTTAGATCGGTGGTTCTCAGACTTCAGCGTACATCAGAATAAAATGGAGGGCTAATAAAAAACTCAGATTGCTCAGCCTGACCCTCTGTAGGTCAGGCATAGGGCTCAAGAATTTGCATCAATGCTGATTGATGATGCTGGTGGTCCAGGAACCACAGCATGCTGGTGATGCTGATGCTGGTGGTCCAGGAACCACACTTTGAAAATTACTGATTTATATAATAAAAACCTGACCATTTGGAACCTTAGAGAGTGGAATTATTTTGTAATGCAAAGTATACCAGATTTGATATGGGTTCAATTGGCAACTTTGCAAATTATAAAAGGTGAAACAACTGAGTCTCTCAGACTCAGTTTCATCATCTGATAATCAGGAATGAAAATAATGCCTGCATCACAGAATTGCTATAAAGGTGAGATAAGCTCATGTATGTGAAAGAGCTTGGTAAATGGCAAAACACAATCTAAGTTTAATTCATCCTAGATATACTTTTAATAGTCAACTTTTATCTTAAAAATGAAAGCTTTTATTTTAACTTCTGGGATAGAAGTCTTTCATTGTTACCATCATAATAACAGTGACAATAATATTGATAGAAGTCTACTAGTCTACTCATTGCACTTTCTGTACTGGGCACTTAACACATTTTCTTTATGTCTTTCAAAAACCTCATAAAATCTACTTTATCATGTAAATTCTTTGCCTATCTAAAAGGAGTATACTGGACAGAATTTAAATTTTTCTTGAGGCCTCAGGGCAGGGCAGCCTCCTTGGGTGTGTGAGGCCCCTGTCTATATAAGCAATATGACTAAAAATGTATTACATGTGGTACACCCATACCATGGAATATTATTCAGAACTAAAAAGAAATGGGCTAGCAAGCCAAGAATAGACATGGAAGAAACTTAGCTGTATATTACTAAGTGGAAGAAACCAATTTGAAAAGGTTACATAGTATGTGATTCCAACCATGTGACATTCTGGAAAAGGCAAAACTGTGAAGACAGTAAAAAAAAAAAAATAAAAATCAGTGGTTGCCAGGGGCTGAGGGAGGGGAGAGGGATGAATAGGTAGGACACACAGGGTTTTTAGGGCAGTGGAACTACTTTGTATGATACCATAGTGATGGATACAAGCAGGGACTATATGTGAAATCTCTGTATGTTCCTCTCAATTTTGTTGTGAAACTAAAATGCTCTAAAAAAATAGTCTTTAAATTGAAAAAAAAAAAGATAAGTGGTTGTCAGGTGTTGGGGGAGATGAATAGGCAGAGGACAGAGGATTTTTAGGGCAGTGAAATTACTGTTTGATACTGCAATGATAGATGCTTGTCATTATACATTTGTCCAAACCCATAGAATGTACAACACCAAGAGTGAACCCTAATGTAAACTTTGGACTTTATGTGGCAATGATGTGTCAATGTTGGTTCATCACCTGTAACAAATGAACCACTCTGGTAAGGGAAGTTGATGGTGGGGGAGACTGTGCGTGGGTGGGTATGGGGGTATCTGGGAAGTCTGTACTTTCTGTTCAATTTTGCTGTGAACCCCAAACTGCTCTATTTCCTTTGCGTGTGTGTGCGTGTTTTATTGACGTATAGTTGCTGTATGGTATTATATAAGTTACAGGTGTACAATATAGTGATTCACAATATTCAAAGGTTATACTTCATTTATAGTTATTATAAAATACTGGCTATATTACCCGTGTTGTATATCCTTGTAGCCTATTTTATACCTAATAGTTTGCACCTCTTACTCTCCCACCCCTATAGTGCCTCTCCCCTACTCCCCACTGGTATCCACTAGTTGCTTCTCTTTGAGTCTGCTTCTTTTTTTGTTATATTCACTAGTTTGTTGTATTTTTTAGATTCCACATATAAGTGATAGCATACGGTATTTGTCTTTGTCTGACATTTCAGTCAGCATAATGCCTTCCAAGTCCATCCATGTTGCTGCAGATGGCAAAATTTCATTCTTTTTTATAGCTGAGTAATATTCCATTGTATATGTGTGTGTATATACGCACACCACATCTTCTTTATCCATTCATCCATTGATGGATGCTTAGGTTGCTTCCATATCTTAGCAATTATAAATAATGCTGCTGTGAACATTGGGGTGTGTGTATCTTTTTTTGAATTACTGTTTTTGTGTTTTTTTGGATATATACCCAGGAGTGGAATTGCTGGGTCATATGGTGGTTCTATTTTTAGTTTTTTGAGAAACCTTCATGCGGTTTTCACAGTGGCTGCACTAGTTTACATTCCCACCAACAGCATATGAGCGTTCTCTTTTCTCCACATCCTTGCCAACATTTGTTATTTGTTTTCTTTTTGACGATAGCCATTCTGACAGGTGTGAAGTGATATCTCATTGTGGTTTTGATTTGCATTTCCCTGGTGATTAGCAGTGTTGAGCATCTTTTCATGTGTCTGTTGGCCATCTGCATTTCCTCTTTCAAAAAATGTCTGTTTAGGTCTTCTGCCCATTTCTTAATCAGGTTGTTTGTTTTTTTTGATGTTGAGTTGTATGAGCCATTTATATATGCTGGATATTAATCCCTTATTGATCATATAATTTGCAAATACTTCCTCCCATTTAGTAGGTTGTCTTTTCATTTTGTTGATAGTTTCCTTTGCTGTGCCAAAGCTTTTAAGTAGGTCCCATTTGGTTTTTTTTTGCTTTGATTTCCATTATTCTAGGAGATAGATCCAAAAAAATATTGCTGCGATTTATGTCAAAGAGTGTTCTGCTTATGTTTTCCTCTAGGTGTTTTATAGTATCCAGTCTTACATTTAGGTCTTTAATCCATTTTGAGTTTATTTTTATGTATGGTGTTAAAGAATATTCTAATTTCACTTTTTTTAACATGTAGCTGTCCAGTTTTCCCAACACCATTTATTGAAGAGACTGTCTTTCTCCCATTGGATAGTCTTGCCTCCTTTGTTGTTGATTAATTGACCATAGGTGCATGGGTTTATTTCTGGGCTTTCTATCCTGTTCCATTGACCTGTATGTTTGTTTTAGTGCCAGTACCATACTGTTTTGATGACTGCAGCTTTGTAGTATAGTCTGAAGTCAGGGAGCCTGATTTCCTCCAGCTCTGTTTTTCTTTCTCAAGATTGCTTTGGCTATTTGGTGTCTTTTGTGTCACCATACAAATTTTAAGATTTTTTGTTCTAGTTCTGTGAGAAATGCCAATGGTAATTTGATAGGGGATGCCTTGAATCTATAGATTGCCTTGGGTAGAATAATCATTTTGACAATATTGATTCTTCCAATCCAAGAACATGGTATATCTTTCCATCTGTTTGTGTCAGCTTTGATTTCTTTCATTAGCACCTTATAGTTTTCTGTATACAGGTCTTTTGCCTCCTTAGGTAGGTTTATTCCTAGGTATTATATTCCTTTGGATGCAGTGGTAAATGGGATTGTTTCCTTAATTTCTATTTCTTTTAGTTTGTTGTTAGTATATAGAAATGCAAAATATTTCTATGTATTAATTTTTTATCCTGCAGCTTTACTGAATTCATTGGTGAGCTCTAGTAGATTTCTGGTGGCATCTTTAGGATTTTCTATGTGTCGTATCATGTCATCTGCAAACAGTGACAGTTTTACTTCTTCCTTTCCAATTTGGATTTCTTTTATTTCTTTTATTGTATCGCTATAAACTTCCCTCTTAGACTGCTTTTGCTGCGTCCCATAGGTTTTGAATTGTTGCGTTTTCATTTTCATTTGTCTGTTGGTATTTTTTAAAAATTTATTTATTTTATATATTTTATTTTTGACTGTGTTGGGTCTTCATTGCTGTGCGCGGGCTTTCTCTAGTTGTGGTGAGTGGGGGCTACTCTTTGTTGCAGTGCATGGGCTTCTCATCGCGGTGGCTTCTCTTGTTGTGGCTCATGGGCTCTAGAGCACAGCCTCAGTAGTTGTGGCGCAGGGGTTTAGTTGCTCCACAGCATGTGGGATCTTCCCGGACCAGGGCTCAAACCCATGTCCCCTGCATTGGCAGGCGGATTCTTAACCAGTGTGTCACCATGGAAGCCCCCTCTCTTGGTATTTTTTAATTTCCTTTTTGATTTCTTTGATGCATTGCTTGTTTAGTGGCATATTGTTTAGCCTCCATGTGTCTGTGTTTTTTTTGCAGTTTTTTTTCTTGTAGTTGATTTCTAGTCTCATAGTGTTGTGATTGGAAAAGATGCTTGATAAGATTTCAATTTTCTTCAATTTTAACAAGGCTTGTTTTGTTGCCCAGCATGTGATCTATCCTGGAGAATGTTCCATGTGCACTTGGAAAGAGTGTGTATTCTGTTGCTTTTGGATGGAATGCTGTCTATATATCAGTTAAGTTCATTTGGTCTAATGTGTCATTTAAGGACTGTGCTTCCTTACTGATTTTCTGTCTGCATGATCTTTCCTTGATGTAAGTGGAGTATTAATGTCCCCTACTATTCTTGTGTTACTGTCAGTTTCTCCTTTATGTCCATTAATATTTGCCTTATATATTTGGGTGCTCCTCTCTTGGATGCATATGTATTTACAATTGTTGTATCTTCTTCTTGGATTGATCCCTTGATCATGATGTAGTGTCCTTTGTCTCTTGTAGCAGTCTTTATCTTAAAGTCTCTTTTGTCTGATATAAGTATTGCTACTCTGGCTTTCAGTTGATTTCCATTTGCATGGAATACCTTTTTCCATTCCCTCACTTTCAGTCTGTGTATGTCTCTAGATCTGAAGTGAGTCTCTTGTAGGCAACATGTATATGGGTCTTGCTTTTGTATCCATTCAGCCACTCTGTGTCTTTTGGTTGGAGTATTCAGTTCATTTACATTTAAGGTAATTATCTATATGTAGTCATTATTGCCTTTTTATCAATTGTTTTAGATTTGTTTTTGTAGGTCTTTTTTTCTCCTTATTTTCCTCTTCTCTTGGGATTTGATGACTATCTTCAGTGTTATTTTGGATTCCTTTTTCTTTTTTGTGTGCATATATAATTATAGATGTTTGGTTTGTGTTTACTGTGAGGTTTTTGTATAGTAATCTCTCTCTCTCTCTCTCTCTCTATATATATATATATATATATACACATGATTGTTTTAAGTTGCTGACCTCTTAATTTCAAAGCAAGCTGGCTAAGAACAAAGCAACTAGTGAAAATGAAAGAGGTCTAGAGCCCGAGGCTTAGCATGTGTTCTTTTTTCTTCATTTTTACATCTTTATTGGAGTATAATTGCTTTACAGTGTTGTGTTAGTTTCTGCTGTATAACAAAGTGAATCAGCTATATGTATACATATATCCCCAGGTTTCAGTTTTTTTTTTTAACATCAAATGCATTTTAAAACCCTGCATTTGTATTCTCCTCCCTTCATGATTACTGTTTTTGATATCATATTTTACATCTCATTGTTCTGTATATCCCTTAATTGCTTATTGTGGATATAGATGATTTTACTACTTTTGTCTTAACCTCCCTACTAGCTTTGTGTGTAGATGATTTCCTAGCTTTACTGTGTGTTTGCCTTTACCAGTGAGCTTTCTCATTTTGTAATTTTCTTGTTTCTAGTTGTGGCCTTTTCTTTTTCACCTATAAAATTTCCTTTAATTGGTTGTAGAGCTGGTTTGGTAGTTCTGAACTCTTTTAGCTTTTGCTTGTCTGTAAAGCTTTTGATTTCTTCCTCAAATTTGAAGGAGAACCTTGCTGGGTAGAGTATTCTTGGTTGTAGGTTTTCCCCTGTCATCACTTTAAATATATCATGCCACTCCCTTCTGGTCTGCAGAGTTTCTGCTGAAAAATCAGCTGATAGCCTTATGGGAGTTCCCTTTATGTTATTTGTTGGGTTTTTTTGTCCCTTGCTGCTTTTAATATTCTCTCCTTATCTTTAAATTTTGTCATTTTAATTATGTTGTGTGTTGCTCTATTCCTCTTCATGTTAATCCTGTATGGGACTCTCTGCGCTTTCTGGTTTTGGGCAACTGTTTCCATTCCCAGATTAGGGAAGTTTTCAGCTATTATGTCTTCTATATTCTCAGCACCTTTCTCTTTCTCTTCTCCTTGGAGTCCTATAATACAGACATCAGTGGGCTTGATGTTGTCCCAGAGGTCTCTTAAACTGTCCTCATTTCTCTTCATTCTTTTTTCTTTTTTCTGTTCAGTGGCAGTGATTTCCTCTACTCTGTCTTCCAACTTGCTGATGTGTTCCTCTGTATCATTTAGTCTACTGTTGATTCCTTCTAGTGTATTTTTCATTTCTATTATTGTATTCTTCACCTCTGTTTGGTTGTTCTTTATATTTTCTAACTCTTTGTTAAAAATTTCTAACTTCTTGCTCTGTGCATCCATTCTTCTCCCGAGTTCTTTGATCATCTTTACATCTGAACTCTTTCTTGGGTAGGTTGTCTGTCTCCACTTCACTTAGTTCTTCTTCTGGGGTTTTATCTTGTTCGTTCATCTGGAACATAGTCCTCTGCTGCCTCATTTTAAGTTGCTATTTATATTTTTATGTATGTGGTAGGTTAGTTATGTTTCTCAACCTTGGAGAAGTGGCCTTCTGTAGGAGATGCCCTATGCCTCACACAGCACACTCCCCTCTTGTCACTCAAGCTATGTGCTCTAGGGGTTCCCCCTAAGAGGGCTGTGTGGGTCCTTCTGTTTTGATGGGCTGACTATGTGGGTGGTCTTACAGGTTTGGGTGACCCCCAGCCTGGTTGGTTGCCAGGCCCTGCCTCATGTGGATGTTGCTGGCTGCTAGTTAGTGTGGCCTGGTCATGAGGCGGCTGGCTGCAGAACCCTAGGAGGCCCTGGGGCTAGTCCTGGCTCACTGGTGGGTGGAGTCTGGGTCCAGAAGACTCCAGGGCTGGTGCCAACTCATTGGTGGATAAAGCCAGGTCCTGGGGTTAGTGCCAGATTACTGGCAGGCAGAGCCAGGTCCTGAAGTTGCTGCAGGGCCCAGAAATCCTGGAGCTGGTGTCAGGTCACTGGGGCAGAGGCGGGGGTGGGGGGTGGGGGGCACCAGTTCCTGACACAGTTGGGTATGGGGTCTGGGGAAGCTTGTGCTGGCCTGCTAGTGGGCACAGCCAGGGCCTGGCTTGTCCCAGGGTGGGGTCTGGCCTGCTGTGGGTAGGCTGTGTCCACAGGTTGTGTGAGTGTGGTTTTCTTGTGTCTCATGTCTGCCCCCTGATGGTTGAGGCTGGTCTAGAGGCTAATACAGGCTTCCTGGAGGGCACGGTCAGTACCTGCCCACTGGTGGATGGAGCTGGGTCTTGGCCCTCTGATGGGCAGGGCCATGTGTAGGGGAGTGTCAAGAGATGGCTATGGGCTCAGGAAGTCTTTAGGAAGCCTGTCTGCTGATGGGTGGGGCTGTGTTCCTGCCCTGTTAGTTGTTTGACCTGAGGTGTCCAAGCACTGGTGCCCTAAAGGCTGTTGGGTAAGGCCAGGTTTTGGCACTAATGAGCTAGAGGGAGGATCCCCAAATGGCGGCCACCAGCAGGCAGGTCCGTGTGGTAGAAGGAGCTCCCCAGTGTGGCTGCCGCCAATGTCTGTGTCCCCAGGGTGAGCCTCAGCCACCCCTGCCTATCCGGGAGACTCTCCAAGACCAGCAGGTAGGTCTGGCCCTGGATCCTATCAAATTACTGCTTTTACCCTGGGTCCTGGTGTGAGAGTTTATGTGTACCTTTTAAGAATGAAGTCTCTATTTCCCCCAGTCCTGTGGGGCTCCTGAAATTAAGCCCCACTGACCTTCAACACCAGATCCTCTGGGGGCTCACTTTTCCAGTGCAGGATCCCTGGGCTGGTGAGCCCAACAGAACTCTCACTCCTGTGGGACAACCTCTGCTGTATAATTATTCTCCAGTTTGTGGGTTGCCCACCTAGGGCTATGGGACTTGGTTATATCATGAGTCCACCCCTCCTACCTGTCTCACTGTGGTTCCTGCTTTATGTCTTTAGCTGTAGAAGATCTTTTTTGGTAGGTGCAGTCTTTTTCATCAGTGATTGTTCTGCAATTAGTTGTGGTTTTTGTGTGCTCATGAGAGGTGATCTCAGGGTCTTTCTACTCTGCTATCTTGGCCAATCCTCTTCCAACCCAAAACTGCTCTGAAAAATGGTCTATTAAAAGAACACACCAAAAATGTATTACATAATTCGTGAGTCCATGTGAGAGTGACTGTGTTAGACAGAATAATGGCCCCCAAAGATGTTCACATCCTAACCCCTGGAACCTGTGACTATGCCACTTTGCATGGCTAATGGAGCTTTGCAGATATGATTGTTAAGCATTTTCAAATAGGAAGCTCATCCTGGATTATCTGTGTGGGCCACATGTAATCATAAGGATCCTTATAAGAGGGAGACAGGAGTGTTAGAGAAGACAATGTGAGGATGGAAGCGGGGGTCAGGGGGAGTGTGTGTATGTGTGACTGTGAGAGAGGAGAGTGCTTTGAAGATGTTATGCTGTTGGCTTTGAAGATGGAGGAAGAGGTCATCAACTAAGCAGTGCAGGCAGCCTCTGAAAGCTCAAAAAGGCAAGGAAATGGCCTCTAGATGGAATGTAGCCTTGCTAGCACATTTTAGACTTTTGATAGCCTGAATTATAAGATAATAAATTTGTGTTAAGTCAGTACATTTGTGGTAATTTGCTACACCAGCAGTAGGAAACTAATATCATGTTTTTTCAATGAAAATTTAAGAAACTGAATACAGAAGAGATAAGTACCTATTTCATTACCATGTAAAAATCAATTCATGTTGATAGTGTTCAATTTCAGGAACCACCTGCTTGTATTCTTTACTGTCAAATGTGTTCTTTGTCTCTAACTTCAAAACTCCCACTGACAGAAGAAAATAGTGACTGTTATACTCACAATGCTGTGGTCTTTAAAACCAGTTTGTACAAAAATAGTGTAGATCTTCTTGCCTCTGCAGTTCCCTAATACCATTTATTTTTATTGGTTATATGATTACTCATGACGCTGCCTCATTCATTGTGCTGCCTGTGAATACTCGCTTCCAATGACTCAAAGTTTGTTCGTGTGCTTCAGTGCTGATTATCACAGATGCAAGTCTTAAACAGGATAGGCGGGAAAAAAATGTGAATGATAAGTTCTGGTCGTGTGAAATTTACTTTTCAGAATTTTCTAATATAAAATAGAACAACATATCTTCCAACTATGCTTCTCTCGAATTCTTTAGTGAATTCACTGCATTCCTAAAATGGGATCTCTTTCAGTGTTGACTTCACTCCTGCCTTCTATACAGCCACCAGCAGGAAGGAGAGAGGAGGAAGATGTTCTTATTTGCACATTCTCTGTGCTCTCAAAGGGCACAGCTTACAAGCAGACCCAGGAAAGCGCTGATTTACCACATTCATCAGACACAGGAGAGGACATTGATTGAAAAGACCCATTGGTATGAGCAAGTCTCTAAACCCTAACAGGAGGTAGGCATAGCTCTCCAAGAACATCATGGCGACAGTGGCTCGTATGGAGCTTTGTGGAGGTGGTCCTGTAAATAAGTTCCTTTGGAGAGCATGCTGTGGTCAGATGGGTTTACTGACACTCCCTGCCTTGACCCCCACCCCTCTGTAGGCTATACCTTAGGACAGCGCACATACTGAACACACTTACCTAGGATTTTCAACTTGCACTGGATCAGGGTAGAAAGAAACAAATCCCCAGTGTTTACTGTTTTTATTAGATTAATCACACCCGTTTTAGGACTGTGGACTGATGGCTGTCACCCTCCAGTCACATATCTGACTGGATTAAGGGTGGAACAGGAGACCAAGAGTGCCATTTTAGGGGTCTCCCTTCATTTGGAAACACAAGAGTGAGGAGTCAATGATTCCTCCCCACCACCTCTATCAAAGAGTTCTGTTGCCTGAATTTCTTGGGTATATGATCGTACAGTCTTGTGGCTTCTGACTTTGTACACTGTGAATTGTTTCCTCATGTATTTTGCAATTACGAATTTTTCTTTAGTGGCATTATTTCTGTGGAAATTTCATGGGCCTATTTGAGGCTGTGTTCTTCCAAAGACATTTTGCCTTTGCTTTTGCCAGTTGTTCAGGGATATTACCTGCCTGAGACTTCTTTTTCTGCTATTTATCAATAACTTGGGTAGTCCTGCATCACATTCAAACCCCAAATCTGTGTTAATGTGAGGATGGACTCAATGTTACAATTTTTTTTTTTAAACCAGAGCTCAGATTAAGACAGGCATGCTTCCTTCAGTTGTCCTGTGTCTCTGAGTGAATTTTACCCCCTCCCCTTTCTACATGTTGAGAGCACAGCTTTCAGAGTTTTCAGTCTTTCTTGGAGGGCCATTCCCCAAGTGCTTCACTGGATCTCAAGACCATGTTTCCTGGTCTGATTTAAAACCCCTTCATTATATAGATCTGCAAATATTCCCAGGCCTGACATAGTATCAGCTCACATGCTTGCTGATTGGATTTTTAATTTGCTTTATTTTGGCCTGTGGGGATTTCTCTTATTTTCTTAAAAGCTCAAATATACATTTAAAGGACATTAGCTGGAGTATAATATATAAAAATACTGAATCATCATGTTGTACACCTGAAACTAACATAATATTGTAAATCAACTACCTTCAATTTAAAAAAAAATGACATTTGCTTTATTTTATATAACATTCATAAGTATTCATAATATTTGTAAATATATTTTTAACCCTTATCATTTAAAAATATAAAATTTATAATTATTTAAATAAATTGTGAGAAGGCTTTCAAGTTCTCAAGTTTGCTACTTCTAGGTCTTCACATGTTTTCTTCTGCCTAGGAATACTCTTCTTCCTTTTCACTTAGCTATAAACCAGTTGTCACACACTTAAAGAACCATCTGTAAACCCTCCACTCCCATCCTCAGTGCATAGACATGGCTGTCTCTTTGCCCTGGTGTGTAGCCTCCTCTGGACTAGATGCTTTGTGAGACCATGCCTATTAGTTTACCCCAGCCTGACACTCAGGAGAGAATCAAGTATTTATGAATGAATGAATGTCTTCTGTTTGCTTATTTTTATTTTTAAATGTAAATCTTGTCTTTTCCACAAGATCATTGGCCTGTAGCCTTTGTGAATTTTCCTTGGCTCCTAGCAATATGGTAAAACTCCTTGGGAGTAACTCCACCAGTGGTTATCAATTTATGAATTAAAGCCTGGTAACTAATTTTTCACAATAGAAAACAAATATTCTTACCCCAAATTGTTTTATTCAGTTTTTTTTTTCCATCTTAAAATTCAGCTCTTTTCCAACTGAGAATTTCTAAAAGTGCTGTATTGAGTTTTCTGTTGTCCTTCATTGGAATTACCTTCTCCTTTCTTTATAAAAAATTCAATTTTATGTCAAATGGGAAAGGAGAGAAGTCTAGTCTTTCACTCAGTGTTTGTTGAGTACCTTCAAAGTACAAGACAGAGTACAGAGATGCTGGTGGGAGGGCTGTGTGATTCAGGTAGGTGTTCTTAGAGCAGGGGAGAATCAAGTATGTTTGAAGCCCTTATGAATGGAGCCAGAACAGAAAAAGAGAAGCAGAGGTTTAAGAAACAGAGGAAATAATGATAGGACATGGTCCTGCCTTCATACACTCCTCCAAGTGCATTACTCATTCTAACAGACTTGGTAGAGCACCCTTAGTAACTACTTCTGTTGGCTTTTCTGGAGAGAGAGCAGCTGTAGCCGAGGTAGTTGTTGAGCATGTTTTATACTTTTTCTCCTTGGTCAGGGTACATCAGCGAGATCAGGGAATTCGTGATTTTCAGAGAGCTGGTTGGTAAAGGGGGAAGCTAGTGTCTTAGAGGAATATATGCTGGATTGGCGTCATATAAAGCCTAAAAAACACTCCTGTTGGGTAGGGGAAACAGTGATATGAAGTGAAATATGGCTCTAAAAGTAATATAGGGGATATTAACGTTTAAAGCTATTGTGATAGTTCATGTTCATTCCTTTTTTCTCCCCCTTAGCCATGCAGTCTTGTCCCTTAAATTCACTTAGAAAGATGAATCCTAGAATGTGCCATTGGGATTCTGTCAGATGACTGAGTCAACTCAGTTCCTGAATATTTACACACCACACACATACACACACATGCACGCTCATACGTACACTTAAAATGAGGCAAACACGCCATTTAATTAGATTTCTTTTGATTCAAATAATTATTTTGATTCCATTCATAATTCTTGTGGATGTTTATTTTGAAAAAATGGGTTGTAAATTAGAAACATAGAGTCTTTCTCCTGCAAAGGCTGAATATAGCTTAAAATCAAGGAATATTCTCTGCACGTTCAAAGTGTTTGTTAATTTGTTATATGCCTTAAAAAAACAGAAAATTATATACTGACATTTGCATATATCAAATATATCCCTGTTTGCTGAGAAGGCAGCACAGCGGATAGCAAGAATGTGGGTTCAAGAGAGTTGTCAAATGCCTCCCTTTTCTACAAGAAGGGATGATGTCTCTGTGGATGGAATATTGAGTATCAATCAGAGAGACTTCAGGTGATCAGTTATTGTTTGGGGAAAATCTTAAAGAAATGATCCTGAACAAAGGAAAGTAAGCAAATCTTAATTCCCCATTGATTTTTTCCATTTGTTTTTCTTTAGCTGGTAAAAATCTTTAAAAAAGCAGTTTTATTCATTGTTTGTACCCAGTAAGATTACTTCTTTAAATACAGCTGAAACTGGCGCACTCTAGTGATCAGAAGGTCTAAAATATTGTTTTACATGAGCTTTCATTTTACTTTTGCCTTTAGCTTTGTGAATTAGGCATAGCCTAGATATTCTGCTCCACGTGAAGAGGGCTTGTCTAGTGGCAAAAAAGTAAATAACGAGTCAGAAATCTTGCATTTAATTATACCTCCATGCCTCTAGACTAGCAGCACTGAAGCACGGTGGTACCTGGGATCCTGTGATGGCACGGCATTAGCTATTACTAGATGAACTAAAGGAACGTTAACTCTAAAATCCCAAACAAAACCAGATCTGCTGGGTGTGGGAAATCTTGTATCTAATGCTTCTAGGTAGCCCATTTGATCCACTAAGAGTGGATTTGGGACCTTTTACTATTAAAATTCAAAAAGAGAATTAAGTGGAATAAATACCTGCTTTCAAACTAGACAGATCTGGGATCGAATCCAGCTCATGCCATTTGGCAAGTATTTAATTCCTAAGCCTTAGCTCCGCATGCAACCTGAGGATGGTAACAATCATCACCCTCTATAGAATTGTTAGGGACTTGAGAAGTGGTGAGGTGTATGGAAAATGTTGCCCTCAAACTGGTAGCAAAGAATATTAACAAGAAGACTATTACTGAGGTGTCTAGGCTGAGGAAAGAAAGGAGTTTATTAAACCACATCTTTTTCAGCTAACAGGACCACAGGTTAGCTTGATTAAAGTCTCTCAAACTATGGGCCCATTCTCCCTGCCTAAAATTCAGAGTCCCTAATAATCACACAACACTTATACCTGCTTGTTCACTCTTCTTTTTATTCTTACAAAGCATGGCAAAATGAGGAGGCAACTGACAAGCGAAGAGTTTGCGCAGTGGAGAACCACCCTGACCATCTCTTGACTTTACAGGGATCGTAGGTGGGTAAGTGTTCCTTTAAAGTGATTTTGTCATAGGAGAGTCACATGAAATGGTTCTCATGGTGGGGGGAGAGGAAAGACAAGAAATCAACATTCACAATTATTTAAAATGACTTAAAAGCTAAACATAATATACATAGTAACTCCTTTATCCTAGTACAAAAATAGTGCCAGAAACTATATATTTGTTCAAATGTATTGAAAAGGTGTAAGAATACAAATAGATATTAACAGTGGCTAGTGATGATTCATAAGCTTTTTCTTAAACTGAAATAGAAATTTATATTTTCAACTATTTACATGGTGTTCAACATCTATTAAGATATGTTTACACAGACTTTTGAGAAGGGCAAAGTGAGCTTTAATACTTTCTTCCTCACTCCCTACGCTGGAGCAGAAGGGGTCCAAAACTGTGTGCAATTTAACAGTCTAAGAGAACTCTTGAGTAATCTCTACCTGGCTAGCATATGGAAAAATAATCTACATAGTGGAATATATGACTCCTTACTTACATAAGGTGTTCTGTAAGCTATCAGCAGGCTAAGTGATTCATGCTTGCAAGAAGACAAGATGTTCACTGACTGACAGACTCTTAGTAAGTTCCAGGTAAAGAAGGTCCTTGGAAAACTACGTAATACGTATGTTATAGATGGAAATGAAAGTGATAACTGTACCCTATATTTTCATGTTAAATCGGCAGGATCAGAAGCTGGTAGGTCTCTTATCCAGCACTCCCTGCAGAGACTGTGAGCTCCTTGAGGTCACTGCTCTCTCTCCCCAGTGGAGCACAGTGCCTGACATGCAGCAGGAACTCAATAAAAGGTGGATCGAGGCATGTCTAACACTGAGCAGTTACATTATACCACCTTGTTTTAACTGTAGTTGTTCCCAGGAGAGGAGAGCAGTTACATCCCTCCCCCCACCCCGCCTTCTTAAATCAATCTTGTAAAACAAAACAAGCAGCATTTCTTTTGATGGCCTGTAAAGCTTTAGGAGTACAATCAGGTGGAAACACAGGAAAATTGAACATCAGATTGGAGTAGGTCTAACATTTGTGCTCTGTGCTGAAAATAAAGGCACTTCACTGCTAGGCAAGAATATATCTGTAACCGGTTTCCTCCCGCAATCCATTATTTCCAGTACACTTTCATACACTTTCTTTTCTCCAACACTCCTATGGAAGGAAACCATTCTTCATAGTAAAGAGATCAGTGGTGAAACATCATCGTCCAGGGTTTGTACCGTGAGATGAGGTGCTCAAACAGCTCTAAATCTCACACATCTAGTGATCTGCATGAGAAGCCAAAGAAATGTACTATCTTTTTCTCAGTCTTGGAAACTCAACACAGGAAATGACTTAAGGGATTAGATACCTTGCTCTTTGGCCTGCTATCCCATTTCTGACAGTGGTCTCCAGGGCCCATTAGGGCTTACACAGTAGCTGCCTTCTGTGACATCCTCCTCTGAGACAAGGCTTAGCCCAAACATAACTCCTTCAACAGCACAACTTGTTCACACTCACAGAGGTTAAAGAGACTTACACAAGTTCACACAGGATTGTGGCTGGCAAAGGCCAATCCTGTGAAAAGTACAAGACCAGGCAATTTTATAGACATCTTCTCACAACTTAGTAAAATAGTGGGAACTTTTGGGGCTGAAAATTGAAATGAAATGGTATCATGGTACTCAGCTGTAATGAAAACAAACAAACTAATCTAGAGCAAAAACAACTTCTTGCTAGGTTACAGGTAATATAAATATAGGGTAGGGTGAGAGAAGACTACATATATATATTTTTTCCAACTTGAGAAGATACTGGAAAGGAAATATCCACATAAGAAGAAAATTTGTGCCCATGTACCAGGTAATAATCCATGTATGGAGTGATTTTCCTAAAAAATTAAGAATTATTTGAACCAAGTAACCAGTCCTAAAGAAGTATTCTTCTTCCGTATGAACTAAAATACCCAAAAATGAAATAGGTATGTCACTGCCCCACTTCTTTCAGTTTCTAAACTAGTAAGGTAAAATAAGCCATTATCTAAAAGTAAACCAAAAATTTATAATCTAAATACACTTTCTTGCTTTTTAAAATGACACACATACAAATCCTCCGCACATAGTCTACTGTGTCTTTAAAAATCTCAGTGACATATATTAGAGGGCTCTAAACAAACTACTAAAGTATTTGACTACTGATTTTAGCATAACTGCTAAATCACAATGTGTACGGCAAAAAGATAGGTTATTAAAGACTGCTATTCTTCAGACAGTTTTTCTGTACTAAGGAATTGTGTCTGCATGCACAGGTGTATACCAGTATGTAGATACATTATTTTAGTGACAGTCTTTGTAAGTTACACACCAGTGCCACCAAGAGGCAACCTCACAGACCTCATGTATATTACATAAAACAGAATAACATCTTGAAAATAACAGGTGTCACAACAGTAATACATAGCCCTTACCACTACAAAGTAATGGCAATACAATTTGTTTTGCTTTCTTTTTAAAACCTGAAGGGTAAGAATAAAGCCACTTTATGTCAAGATACGTATACACACTCAGAATTCTAAAAACTTAACGAATATGTTGAATTTTAGGTAGTTTAGGGAACAAATGGTTATGAATGGAAAACATGTTTTAATGAAAAGTCTTTGAGAATGCTGCATTATCATATCCCCAAGAGCTTTTCTATACAAACTAGTTATAGAAACTCAGAAACTTTGTTCAGGGGTGGGGAGGGGGGTGAACAGATCAAACAAATACCTCTCTTCCTACTCTTGCCCACAAACATTATTGCATATTTAGAGCAGATTTTCTTTTCCTGAACTAGGTTCTCAGTTCATTATCTACTTCTCCAATATGTAATAAAAGTGTCTTTAGGGGCACACATGTACGGTGGGAATACAATTAAATGGGCTCAAATTCTAAGAAAATGTTAACATTTTCTAAATGTACTAAAAGCTGTGAGAAGTAGATACCACTAACTACAAGCTCAGGGCCAGTGTTTAGGGTGCATACCCAAACTTCTGTGATTCTGGGTTGACTAGTCCTGTAAACCAAGATATGGCAGTTTCTCAGTCACGAACTCAATACTGCTAAGTTTACTCAAGCTTAAGGTTTCTTACCATATTGTTCGCTCGATTTAATTTTTGACCCTAATATCAAGCATAGCCCTTTGCTCTTTGTACTTTTCTCTGTACTCCATTTAACAAACAGAAAAAAATATGATTCAGTTTGTACCCTCTTATCTTATACAGTCATCTCTCAATTCAGGCTAATGCTCCCATGATCACTTTTTCTCGCTCTCCTGTTGAGTTTTAAAGTGTTGACTTACAAGCTATGGCTTATAAGGTGAATGATAAGGAAGTTATTTAAAAAAGGAAGTTCGGTATTCAAAACACTCACTGACTGTCAGAAGTGTCTTCCAGCAGAACGTTCTCTTCACTGACAGCCATCCTCAGCTGTTCCGTTTCTGCATCACACTCATCCCTCAAAGTCAGTGACTGGATCTTCTCCCAAGGTTTCCCCTGCTTTCCATCAGGTAGGTTAGATCAAAGCGAGTTTATGGGTAGCCTTTGGATAGATTTATTGCATTGAAATGAGAAATTTCTCTCCTGCCTGTTCTCTAACAACAAAAAAAGCAAAATAATTAAATAATGCCTTTTCTTTACAGTACTACCTTATAGTACTTTCCATTTGTTTAGAGTTTTAACGTTTTTTGTTAAGGTAATACAGTGTTGACAAATATACCCCATTCCTCTTAAAATCCACTCAGCCAATATTTTTCTCTATTCTATGAAGGTTTTAAATGTCACAGAATATATTCACTTTGCTCCTAGCCTGTTTTTAAGAAAAACGATTCCAAACATTCTTGAAAGATTGGTAATTCAGAAAACACAAAACCAATTATTTAAAATCACCAGCAAGAAAAAACAAAAAAAAACAAAAAAACCAGCCTCAGTGCAAGAATGCAACTTGTACCTCGCAGTACACAAAATATCACAAACAGAGCTCTTATCCATGTGCTAAGAGTAGGTGTCATTGATAATCTCAGTTCAGTGGCATAAAACAAATATACAGAAAATATGCAATAGTCCTCTAAAAACATTTCATGCTGTGTTGTCAAAAGTTGTGCAAAAATAAAAATACAGCAGTGGCAAAGTATACACCAAATCTGTACAGTGTATAGCAAAACTAGGCATACTGCAGAATACGCCATCTGTAAACTTCAACTCTGCATGAATAGGCCACTCAGTTCCGCTTGGCCTGGCTGCTTTCCCCATTAATCAATGTCTTCTCCTGCTGTTCTGCAAGAGCCTGCCATTTTTGCCTGTTCTTTCTGCAGCCATCCAGCAAAGGGAAACAGTCCTCCGATACGTGGGTCAGGGCCTAAAGAAAGAAAAGAAAGCCAACAACTAGATGGCAGCTAGGAAATAAGCCCTCTCCCCAGGCCTGACGCAAAGGGCCACATTGTACACTCACTTCATAAGCAGGCCCACTGCTGGGATTCTCACAAACTGTGTGAGTACAGATCATTTATGAATGATTCCTCTTAAGCTATACAGACAGGGAGTACATGCTGAGAGAGAGAGAGCAAACACACATTCCAAAATAACATTATTGAGCTATGGAGGCAGATCTGTGTGGAATCGGCTCTGCAGAGAAATAATCCATTTGCTTTTATGTAGTGCAAATGGTTCTCCCTAAGTGTTGACTGCCTTGAGAGCTGCTTAGTTTTTCTGTTTTTCTATAAAATGACTTTATTCAATGTACTTAAGTAGATTTTTATCCAAGATTATAATAAAGGTTAATTTATAACTATGTGTATATGTTTAATGTAACAACATTATTATGTTTAATGTAACAACATTATTATTTACCAACTACAGTGCCATAAATATTTAGCTACAAGAATGTTCACTGCAGATTTCTTTGTAATAGACAAACATTGAAAATGACTTAAATACCCAACAACGGGGTTAGGAATATCGTGTTACTATTTGGCAGCCATTAAAAATGTCATAGAAACACATTTGAAACAGAAAGATGTATCTTATATTACGGATTGCAAAGAGCAATTTTTGTTAAATGAAAAATTTGTGAAAATGTCATAAAGCATATGCACTGAAAGGAGATAACAGTGGTTGTCTCAGAGTAGTAGAATTATAAGTGATTTTATCTTTTTGCTTCTTCGTATTCTGATTTTTCTATAACAACATATTACTTCTGTAATAATGGTAAAAATGCATGTCTATATCAAATAGAATTCAACAGGGGAGTCAAATAAAATGAATCCTTGCACAAATAGGAAATGTAGAAAGATGAAATCTATAATGGGTGATTTGACTGTTAGTTTGACTATATTTACAGGCATGGGGAAAAAAAATCAAGAGAGACATGAGTGTCTACAACTGAGGAACTATTAATCAATCCACAAGAAAAGCATCTGTTATAGAAAGAATGAGATATTCAGGGATGTTGGAGACACTGCTCTGAACACACTTCTGCACAGATTGCCGAGAAAGGTGGGGAGACAGTGGTGCAGAGGCCTGACACCCAGTGTTCTTCTGTCCTGTTTTCTTTTGCTGTCTCTCCTGTCCTTCTCTCCTCAGCCACAGCTTCTTTCTTAAATTCATCCACTGGCTAGAACCCTGGACTCAGGCTGAGAACTGGATTCTAAATACAGTTCTCCCACTAACTACCTGTTTGGGACAAACATTTCATCTCCCTGGAAGTTGGACTTTTTACAGATTCAATGACGGAATCTGTGAAATGTCTGGATTAGAAGATTTCTAGGGTTTCTTCTGGTCTTGACAGTCTATGATTACACCATGATAAATGTTCTTTTCCCAAATACTTAAAACTTAAGACAGTTTCCTGTTTAAACTTCTAAAGACAAGGACAGCATCTACTTTCTATATTTGGGGCATGAACATCAAAACTAGTAAATTGGATGTTTTAGGGAGAATATCTTTACTCAAAAAATAAATAAATAAGCAAAAAAAAAACCCAAAACAAAACCCCAAGCCAGCAGGTATATGGAAATGGGAACCTGCAATATTCTTCTAGCCGCTGCCTTTTAATCGTCATAAAAATTTTCTTAAGCCACACTATGACAATGAGAAAAAGTTAGATAACTATTTTTCCTTATTTAGGCCAAAAGTCAGACTTAAAAATAATATGCTCTTAAAAAGAACATAGAGTATGCACAGTGTACCTCCTGGAGGGCAGTAGCGCTCGCACATGGTTTTTCTTAGCGTTCCCTACACGAATTTGCTGGATCCCAGCATGTGGTAGGCACTCGCTAGGTAGTTATACATTAATGAGTGAGTTAACATTTTTGAGAAACAGTAAATATAAAATGTGTTCCTTATTCAGTACAAACAGCATGTTCATTAGCAAAAGAAATTATCCTGATAATTTTATTTCTAGTTTGTTGATTAAGACGCAAAAAATATACGCCTGGTGTTAGTTGCTTCAATTTACTTTAGGTTTTAATTCATAACATGGTCAAATTTTAGTAAGCCTACTAGTTTTCATAATAAATACCTCATACAGTTGCAAGCAGATGGCATCTATGAATCCAACTTGCATACTTGGGATTTTGTTTTTCTTCTCCCTGTTCATTAGGTCCTGAAAACAGAAACAGACACACACAGATCTGCATTTACTTAAAGAACACAATGCAAGTTGGCTCTAAAAAGATGAATCACTGGGTTAGCTGAGGAAGGCTATATACCTGCCTACCTGCCTTCTTACCACACTCAGGAAGGCCCTGGTCCTCTCTCGGGTGTTCGCCCCCGCTGTGACTTTCCCCACATGACCCCCAGAATTGATCACTGACCTAGAATCAACTGCTGACCTACAGTCAAGCACTGACCTAGAGTCCACTGCTGACATGTATTTGGAGAACACACATGCTTTCAAACTGTCTGCTGATGTGGAATCAAACACACTCAGCTTTGTGGAAAAAGGCACTGAGGCCACAGTTGATTACAATTCAATTCACACAGAGAGCTTTTTGAGTGAAGATTATGCAGATGTCACTGCTGCTTATTCCCAGGAGCTCATGACTGGTGCAGCGGACAAGCCCAGCACCTCCATGGGGAGCAAAGAGTATGTGTCAGTGCTTGTTTAAAATGAAGCAAATTCTCCATTAGCTGCGACCATCACTCTGCTACCCACCATTTCCTGAGAAGATTCTGAGCTTCTGAACAAGCCCACTACTACATAATAGGAGACTGAATAACTGCAAAAGACTAATGAGACATAGGATGTACCCAGTGGAGGATAAAAAGCAGAATGGAGGGCTTCCCTGGTGGCGCAGTGGTTGAGGGTCCGCCTGCTGATGCAGGGGACGTGGGTTCGTGCCCCGGTCCGGGAGGATCCCACGTGCCACGGAGCGGCTGGGCCTGTGGGCTGTGGCCCCTGGGCCTGTGCGTCCGGAGCCTGTGCTCCACGGCGGGGGAGGCCACGGCAGTGAGAGGCCCGTGTACCGCAAAAAAAAAAAAAAAGCAGAGTGGAAGGAATGGTACACAGACGGAGGAGGGGCATCTCGTAACCATGTCCCATTTAATGTGGGCTCAGTAAATGTTCATTTGAATTGAAAAAAAGACTCTATGCTTCATTTCCAGGAAAAACTTCTCCAGTGGTTTAAGAAGAATCTTCTTGTATTCGAGATTCCCTACACTATACAGAAAGGCAGTATGTATCCAAAAATCTTTAAAATCTGTGTGCCCTACAACACAGCAATTCTGGAATTT
The DNA here is from genome assembly GCF_951394435.1 of Stenella coeruleoalba. Taxonomy (NCBI): domain Eukaryota; kingdom Metazoa; phylum Chordata; class Mammalia; order Artiodactyla; family Delphinidae; genus Stenella; species Stenella coeruleoalba. The sequence continues at coordinate 21,703,081 of NC_137149.1, read as the reverse complement.
ATCCTAACAAGGTAATGAAAATTGGCCCACAGATGTTTAGCAACAAAGATGTTTATCAAAGTGCTGTTTGTAATAGTGAACTCTGCAAACATTGTACCAAAAAGTAAATTATGGTTACATCTATTTCATGTAACCATTATATATGATATATAAGACAGCATCTGTTAGAATGAAAAATGGCTTATGATATTTAAATGCAAAAAGTAAATTACAAAATATAGGTACAATATGATGACTTGTTATTTGCTTGTTTTCTGTAGCAAACATGTATAATCTTCTAGTAAGAAAAGTTTTTAAAAATAACGAGAAATTCTGTTCCTAAGATCTCATAGAAGCATAAAAAGAATCTACAATAAAAAATGTATATGAATAATTCCTACCAGCAAGGTCTCATACTTACAGCAGGCTCTATGTTGAGTTCTTTTCTCTCTCTGTCTCCTTGGTCAAAAAATTCAGTGGCAACAAGTTCTGCTATCTGAAATCAATAACAGACTAAGTTTGGGTAAATAAAAGCATATTACTCCGTAAAACAGAGACTTTAAATGAAGATAAAATCTATCAAAGCTGTAGCTTTCAACCACATCAGTAAAATTAGAATAAAGCAGTAACAACTAATAGAAATTTTATTTGTTTTAATGTGTACCTAATCACAAAGGCTAGAGTTTGTAATCTTCTATAATTACACAGAAAACAACATTATTTCAACTTCATCAATCAGTGGAAAAAAAGTACCGCGTGCCCATCTGTATCATAATCAACGATATATTTATTAAGCATCTGTTGTATGAGGTGCTGTGTAAAACAGTATCAAATAGGTCCATATACTGAGGCTGATTGATATGCCTTTTAGGTTTCTTTTAATCTACCAGTTCCTCCTCTTCTCTTTTTAAAAATATTCCTTATAATTTTGGTTGTTGTGGAATAAACTGGGTTGTTAATCCTGCAGTATTCCACTGTCTGGATTTTGTTGATTGTGTTTGCATGATGAAATTTAATGTTTCTCTGTACCCTGTATTTCCATACACCAGTAGTGAGATCTAGACACTTGATTAGATTGAGACTTGAATTTTTTTTTTCCTGCCATGACTGTTTCACAGGCAGTGCCCTGTACTTTTCTCAAGGGCTGTATAATGCCTGGTTGCTTCTCTTTGTGAGATTAACAACCCTTCATGATCTTTGTCTAGATTCACTAATTAAAAGGCTGCAAAAAGGTAATATGCAAAGCAATCATTCCTTTTTCCTTTATAGCTGAAATAAAATAAAGTTCCCCATATCAATTATTTAGTTACCCTAAAGCAGCAGTCCCCAACCTTTTTGGCACCAGGGACCAGTTTCGTGGAAGACAATTTTCCCACGGACCAGGGTCGGGGGTATAGTTTTGGGATGATTCAAGTGCATTATATTTATTGTGTACTTTATTTCTGTTATTACATTGTAATATATAATGAAGTAATTACACAACTCACCATAATGCAGAATCAGTGGGAGCCCTGAGCTTGTTTTCTACTTGTCACTCACTGATAGGGTTCTGATATGAGTCTGCAAGCAACTGATTTATTATGGTCTCTGTGCAGTCAAACCTCTGTGCTAATGATAATCTGTATTTGCAGCCACTCCCCAGCGCTAGCATCATCTCAGCTCCACCTCAGATTATCAGGCATTGGATTCTCATAAGGAGCATGCAACTTAGATCCCTCACATGCGCAGAGCATAGTAGGGTTCGCACTCCTATGAGAATCTAATGTCACCACTGATCTGACAGGAGGCAGAGCTCAGGCGGTAATGGGAGTGATGGGGAGTGGCTGTAAATACAGATGAAGCTTCACTCACTCACCCGCTGCTCACCTCCTGCTGTGAGGCCCGGTTCCTAACAAGCCATGGACCAGTACCAGTCCTTGGCCCGAGGGTTGGGGACCCCTGCCCTAAAGTACAATTTGTATAAGTAAAGCACGAGAAATACTTGATTTTCTCTACTTTAGTTACTATTAAAAAAAAAATAACTTGGTTCTCAAGCATCCACCAAAGATGGCTGTGGAAGGTTTTGTTTTATTGTTTTTATTATTATTTTGAACTCTTGGATTTAAACATTATAATGTATTTCAATCCTCACTGACACTCAGACGTTGTCCCATTTTGGCCAGTTGAGAGCACATTAAGTTGGCTTCTTTGTTCTTTTGACATGGCTTCATGAGTCTTTGATAGCTTCCTTGCTTTCTGCTATAACAAGATGTTCTAGGCTCATCTTGTACATTGCCTGCTTTGGAACCACAATCAGCCATTTCATTGTGGAGGCCTAATTCCTTTAAACTGAGGTATTTGGAGACCTCAATCTGGGCACTAGGTTCATTCATTACTACCAGGGTGATCATTGTTTTTTAAGCCCTTTTAATGGATGGAGCTAAGATACAACGTAAGTTCATACAGTATTTCCTATTCAAATTCAGAACTACGGGATTTCTGCAAAACCTTATCCACCTTAGATCTTTATCTTTCTACTCATGCTGAAAATCCTACTTCTCAACAATACCCATATAATTTTTCATTTGCTTTTATCCCACATCACCCACAATGATGACTGAATATCTATACAAAATTACCACTAATATGATTAAAAACAGTTTTAAAGGTTTCTTTTTTTTAGAGTTCTTTTTGTTCTCAGTGTACATCTCACCAGAGTTATATGGTCAAATTACTGTTTTAATGTCACTTGGAATAAAACAGTCCCTCTCAGTGTGTTTCTGCAACCAAAATCATTTTGTTTCATTTTACTTTCAAGGTTAAGTGATTTTTTAAAAATTCAATTTATTTTATAACTATAAGAGCAATTTACATGGTTCTAAATTAAATCTACAAAACAAGTACATGCAAGCAACTCTAGCTTATATCTCTGTTCCCTCTATCTTATTCCCTCCTTCCCCTGAGGGAAAAAATTAACTTTTTTGTGATTAATCCTTCTGTTTTTTTAAAATATAAGCAAATATGTACATATATTATTTCATCTCCTTCTCAGATAAATGGTAGGATACCATACCCATTTTTCTCTGCCTTGCTTTTTTTTTTTTTTTTTTTTACTTATAATATATCTTTGTAATCACTCCCTGGTAGTATATAGAGAATTCTTATTTCTTTTTGCTGTTGCAGAGGATTCATCATGTAAATGTACTACACTTTATTCAATCAGTAACCTATTAATGAACATTTGGGTTATTTCCAGTGTTTGTTATTACAAATAGCACTAAAATGAATAGGCCTGTGTAAATGTCTTTTTATATTCTTGCCAGTACATTTTTGGGATAACATTCTTAGGAGTAATGGTAAATGAATTTGTGTATTCATATACTTCCAAAGGGTTATAGTATTTTGCATTCCTTTTTTTCCCACAGCTTCCCCAACAGAGTATGTTGTGAAACCTTTGGGTGTTTGCCAATTGGACAATTGAGAAATGGTGTCTCAGTGCTTTTTTTAAATGAAGTAGAATTTACATACTGTGAATTGCATAGACCATGGGTATACAGTTCAGTATATTAATAAATGCATGCAACTAGGTAACACACACCCCATCCAAGAAACAGAATATTTCTGTCACCCAGAAGGTGCCCTCAGGCCCTTGCACAGTGAATCCCTGCACCTTCTTCCCTCCCTCCCCAGCCAACTGCTACCCTATCAATTACTTTTGCCTCTTCCAGAACACCACATAAATGACATAACAGTATTCTTTTGTATCTGGCTTCTTTTGCTCAGTTTAGTGTTGATGAGACTAATCCATGTAGTTGCTTGTATCAGTTTCAGTTTCTTTTCACTGTTGAGCAGTACTCCACTGTGTGAAGGAGTAGTGTATTACAATGCATTTATCCACGCTCCTGTTGAGAGACTTTTGGATTGTTTCTAGTTTCTGACTATTAGGAGTAACGCTGTTATTGTAATGAGATTCTGTACAAGTTCTTTTGTGTCAGTGTAGTTTTTGATTGTTTGGTTTTTTGTTTTGTTTCATTTTTTTAAGGCCACACCACGTGGCATGCAGGATCTTAGTTCCCTGACCAGGGATCGAACCCCTGCCCCCGGCAGTGGAAGCACGGAATCTTAACCACTGGACTGCCAGGGAAGTTCCATGTGTCAGTGTAGTTTTAACTTGCGTCTTTCCTTATGATTGAGGTTCTGAGAACCTTTTCAAATGAGTAAGAGCCATTCACATTTCTTTTTCTATCAACTTTTTGTTCAAATCTTTGGCCCATTTTCCAGTAGGGTTGTTGGCCTTTTTCTTCTCTATTTTTAAGAAGTTCTTTAATATTAGGGATATTAACTATCTATCAGATAAAAGTTGCAAATATTTTTACCTGTTTTTCATTGTCTTTCTCTGCTTATAGTGTCTTTGCCATGCAAAAAATTTTCTTAATTTTTTAATTTTCTTGTAATCAAATTTGTCAGTCTTTTCCTTTATTGATCCTGCATGTTGAGCCATGGTTAGGAAACTTTTCTCACTCCTTGTTTATAAAAGAATCCACAAACGTTTTTATTTAGTACTTGTATGGTTTAATTCTCTGCACTGAACTCTATGCCCCATTTGGAAGTATGCAGAATAGATCCAATTTCGTCTTTTGCCATCCGGCTATGGAGATGGGAAAATCATCCTAACCTTATTTAGTAAAGTCTATTTTTCCCCCAGTTATTTGAAATGCTATCTTTATTATATATTAAACGTTCTATGCAATTCTAAATGTTCTATTATGTTCCACTGGTCTGACACCAATACCAAACTTTTAATTATAGAGGTTTTATAGTGTTGCTTTTTATGTCTGGACCCCAACTTCACTGCTGTACTTATTCAGGGTTTCATTCAGAAAAAAGAAAGAGTAAGTGAAAAGACAAATTGTTCCCTCTTCCATTCTCTTTCCTATTTGGAAATGGGCATATAGTCTTTTATTATGGAGCAGGAAGGTCTATAAAGACATTTCTTGAGTGCTTGTGGCATGTCAGCTTTAAGGCACTTTGGAGAGTGCATTCCTGATACCGTTTTCTCAGCATTTGTTTCATGAGATGAGCCTGTCATTACTGGGCTCCATGACTATGCAGCCCAGAGCTGTGACCAACAGCAGTGGTCAATAATCTCAGGTAGTACATTTAGGATTCAAGATGTAATCTCAAAAAACAAAACCACAACATACACATCATTGCATATATACCCACCCCTTCTTTTAGCTTAGGGCCTTTATCGCCACTGCAAAATGTTACAGCAGTGAGAGAGGATGTATTTCTAGCCTCCTAGCCACAGGCCCTGATCAGATCCTTCCTGACATCTTATATCAACATGTCCTATACTTCTAAGCACCAGAAGTGTTTAAGTTCTACTTGTTAATGCCTATTTGGAGTTGAGGTATAGCCTAATACGCTAACTGTAAGAAAATTTAAGTTTGCTTCTTCTAAACTTTAATATTATTAAAGGGCTGTGTTAAAAAAAAAAATCCCCAACTAAGCCAGCAGTAGTATTGGAATTAAGCTTTATCAACAGCTAGGTTTGCTGTGTTAATATAGATGCTTTCTTTCTTAATATATCTTACAAATATTATTAAGTGCTAATGAGTCCTCTAAAAAAGAAAACCTGTTTATGTCCAATTATCTGCTTTTAATACTACTTAAAATTTAGATAAAAAGTTCCCCAAATACTTCAAAAACTATATTTAAGAGCAAAGATTTATCTTATTTTGACTTTTTAATTATTACTTTTATCATCACTAAGCAACATACCCGTTGTTGGATAGGCCAGGGTTTTGTAATTGCAGAAAGATCACAAGCTGTCATCAGCATCGCTCTGTTAAGGGAAAAAGAAGCCCAATACTCCTGTTTACTTTTATGTGAATATAAACCCTAGTAAATAGTTACTAATAAAAAAGTTAAATTAAAACCCTCTAAACTACGAGGATGGCAGTTTATAGACTAAAGAAACAGAAATAGAATTTACATAGAAGCAGGGCTGATACAGTGATATCACAGTGTCATTGTTTTGGTTACCCAGTGAACTACTGGAATTTGCCTTCACACTGCCTCATTTATCTCCACATTAGCAGCAGGAGAGAAGTTATTAACCTTTGAGCACAAACTTGCCTGCTATTATTATTTTTTTTTACTTTGGTCTTCCAATCTCAGTGACAGTATGATGAAAACACACTGATTACTAATAATTAACCATTAAAGGATAACTTCAGCTGTCCTACTGATAAAAGTTCCATGACAGCAAGAACTATGGTGGGTCATCCTAATTCACTCAACACATGTAGTGACTCCTATGTGAAAAGCCTTTGAATTATTGAACAGTATCTGCTGGAGAAAAGAGGGAAATGAGAGGATGATGCTGGTTATTCCTTCGCTTGTTAGAGAAGCTGAAAACCATACTGGAGTCTGGAGTCTGTGGCAAGGCGCTCTACAACTCAATACTGTATAAAACTACTGTATGAAAATAGTTCCCTCTTTAGTGCAGTGTTTTCCCATGTCAGGTCCAAATACCTGCCATCTAATCCTTTTAATTTGTTTGAAGACATAGGCAAAAAGGCCGTCACTGTCATATAGAAGCACTCGAGGTAAAGGACTGTATCACTTGTCCCTCTCGGGAAACCCAACCTAAAAGTACATTCTCCCTAACCATATTAGGCCACAAAGAAAATAGTTTTCTGCCTCTAATTCTATCTCTTGTACCAACTCCCTCGCAAGTAATGAGTGCACCAGAGAAATCTTTAATCATGAAGGATTTCAATAATACTTGCCAATACAAACTGCCTCCCCCAAAGAAGACTATGCACCTGTGTGAGCTTAACTACAATCTGGACTGTGAAGAGTGGAAGAGGCAACGCAAGCACTAGATGTCCTGAGTGCTTGTCTGCCGAGAGGTCAGAAGTTAGGAGAGTGGAGCAGTGAAAACTGTGGCACAGTCTTGGAATTGTGGTCAGATTCCACTTTTGTCATTGAGAAAAACTGTTCACGAATCACAGTAGCGTGTCTGTACTTTTCTAAGGCACTGTTCTAAAAACACGTTGAGACTCTTAGGTGAAGCATGACTAGAGAGAACAGACAGCTGGGCATTTGTATGTTTCCTTATAATTTGCATCTTTGTTTGCATGTGAAGTAATACCAATCTATTTAAAGGAATGTTTAAATGTATAAAATTGTAATACACCACTATCCTTAGTATTACTACCTCTGTCTTTTCTTTATTATTGACACTTAGCTCTTTTTTATTGATCCAGTTCTTGTCATGACAAAGGCAGTGATAGTAATAGCAAAGGATGGGAGGGAGGGACAGAGGAACAGGTGAGGAAAAACAGAAACCCTTAAGCTCTGACAGTGCTACTCTGCTATCACGTAAGAGAAGTAAACACTTCACAGCCATGTTCCTGCTCCTGCATTCTTTAGGATGCTATTTTCAGGTCTTCAATTCCAAAGAATTGTGAGTATGAACAAGGGAACTCTATAGCCTGGTACTGATACTCTACCACATTTTAAAGGTCCTTCTAGGACAAAAGTGATTCATTCACTTGAATTTGCAAATGCATTTCTTTTCAAGTAAATATTCATTTCTGTACAACACTCAAGAATTCTGACAGCCTCTAAGATCATCACATTGTAACAAATAACTGCAATAAAATTAATTAGGTAGCAAAACTTCAGCTTTAAGGATAGTAATCCTACTTACAAAAACAATTCCTTTTGATGAGGATCTTCCAAGTTGAATTGATTTTTTCTTATAAGTTCAAAAAATTCTCCTCTCCTCCTTTAAAATAAAGAAAAATATTTCATAGTTATGATGAGTTCCCCAAGCTCTTATCCCTTTGGTCTAGAAAGACTCATGGAGTAAAATTTTGGGGGAAAAAATCTCTAATGGTTTTTTCTCATCTTAGAATAAAAATTATCATTTAAAAATCTTAAATACCTTACCTTCTTCTCTTCTACCATATTCTTTGGTTGAAACATTAAATCTCACCTCGTTTTTAACTACGAATCACAAATAATGGAAATTTCAATTCTTGAACATGATTTTAAGAAAATGAACCAATATGAGTTAAAAGTCTGATGCCAAGAATGATTTAAGAAATTTTGCGTATGGCATAATAAGATCTATATGCTTTCAGTTTAATTTCATATACCTCATCCACATATATTATGGTATAGGGTAAAAAATGTTCATAATAATTACTCTTTCACTATAAAGTTGTGAAGTCCTTCTGAAGCAAAGAATGACCAAGTAAAGTATAAACTAATATTCATTCACTGTATAGTGAATACCTCTATGTGCTCAACATTGTTAGGCGTCTTGGGAACTTATTAGACATGAGTTCCTTTCAGTGTTTAAAATCTAGTCAAAGACACAAACATAAGAGAAACTTACATAACAAAACTGCCCGTCTGTGAATAAGTACCAAAAATGAAAAGAGGTTTCAAAAGGGTTCAGAGGGGAGAGCCATGTGGGTCTCCACAAGGGTCGGGAAGCCTTTGTGGTTACAGGTATTTTTCAAATTCTTGGTAATTTGATCATCTTTATTCTGCAATCATTTTGAATACACTGAAATTTACTATATTTTCTTTTACCCTAATTAACTTTAAAGTGCTCCAAAATCCAAGGAAACAGACTCTTTTAGATGTAGTTACTTTCAGATGCACAGCAGTGGATATCTGGTATATGGTTTTGTGTGTTTCTTCTGTTTGTTTTTACTTCTCAAAAGAGTGGCTAAAACCATAATGCACATCCTTGTACAGAGGGAGAGAGGCCTGTGTTCCTGGGAAATCCCTTGAGTGTGACTGCCGGACTCCCCTCACTCCCAAACTTGCAGCAAAGACCTCAGTCTCTGTGTGGGAAACGAATGCTTGCCCAAAGGCAGCAACATCTTTCCTTGCTTTTAGAAAGGCAGTTTAATGATGCAAACATACCTACATCCCTAATACACTCTAATGCATACTTTAATTTTTGAATCACTAACTTCATTAAAGTTCTGCATTAATATCCTTCTTTTGCCAAAATCCAATAAAAAGAAACAAAATTTACTTGTCTGGCACTCAGCTCCTTTTCCAGCCCACGTAAGTTTGGATGACAGTATAAAGGAATTGTGAAATGGTCAGAAGTTGGGGGAGAGAAGGAAAGGAGGAAAAGCAAATGGCCTACATAATCTTTAGGTTGGCCAACCCAGCTTGGAATGACCTTGAGATGGTTATTTGCTTTGCGCATTATTTCAGAGACAAACATCAGAAATAACTCTGTATTCTGTAATTTCTATAGCATTGAGTAAGCAGAAGAAGTAGACTTTTCTGGCTTCCTTTGAGAAACTGCTCCATAGTTTGATAGACAGCTTTGCCAGGACATTTGTCCTTATAATCTGAAAATACCCCAGTGTGGATTTTTAAAGTTTGAAACAATGCAAACACATCCAAGACCTATTTATCAACATATTTCTTAAAACTTACTTAATGTACAGTGCTAGGTCTGTAGCTAAAATAGCTTGCTTGATTATTTTCAGCGTGGTCTTATATTCTTCAATGGAGAGGCCACTGAGAATCTGATTGCCCTTTATAAAAAAAAGAAAACCATCATTAGCATTCCACCTGGAGAAGCTGCTGATAAGAACAAAATCTGAAAAAATAGTCACATCTCTTAAACACATGCCTAGTATTCTGAACTCAGGAAGATAGAGGACACCTGCTTACATAAAGTAAATACCGTGAAATAATGTTTCCTCTCTATGCACCCACCCTCATCGCCTTGTCATACAAGAAAAAACAGCTTCATGATGGTTCATGGGCCGAAGTATGCATGTTTCTCCAACTCTTCTACTCCTTAGGCTTTAGTCCAGGCCCCAAATCTAATAATTATATACCTTTTTCCTTTGGGCAGGCTAACTGCTGTGATCTGAGAACAAGTAAAAGTTTGAAAAATCAAAAACTGTATTAATAGATGTGAAGAACAGGGTGAGGAAATTGTAAACAATTGATTATTTTAAAAATCATTTCTCTATGGCTCTTGTAATAAATCCAATAACATTTCTGGTGCAGATTCATATAATTTTAACTTCATATTGAGAACAGTGTGTATTCCTCAGGAACATGCCAATACAGATGGGTAGAGGATGTGAGCAATGATGTGCTTACTGGTGGTATAAAGAAAGCAAGAGTTGAAACATCTATAAGGACTATTTCAAAGGTGGCTAATCCATGTGCAAGTTATCTAAAGTTTTTGCTATGTAATCATTTTTTATTTCTTGCCTGTAATTTAAAGCACAGTGACTTTCTAATCTTGAACTAAGTAAAACATACCTTGGGTACCCAGAATATACTCAAAACAACATCTGTAAATTGAGTCAGATGTGCTTCCTAAACCTCAGGGCTGAGAAAAAAACCCAGAAGCTTAGCAATAGGGTCTGGAGGTAAAGGATTTGTTCTGAAGAAAGGGAACTGCTGAGCCAGGTTCAAACATTGGTTAGAGGATAACTGATGCTGCAATTGTGGTATACGTCTAATTAATGAATCTGTGATTACACAAGAAACATTATTTTTAAATATTAAGCCACTTTAGATTCTGGGCAAAACAAAACTATATTCTGATACTTTTATTTATTTTAAGACAAAACTATTTCAAGTGGAAAAGTAGAAATGTCTTTTGGTATTGTATTTTTATTTTCCCTTCCAAAAACAAAGGCTGTAAATTCTTGTGTATTGGTGCTTACAAAGACAGAATATAGATGGGCCTTATAATGTGAGGCCAGCCATATATACAACCAGATTCCTTTTATGTTAAGTAATAATATATTACATAAGTTTTATGTTATCTAATAACAGAGAGAGCTATGATAGGCATACTGTAAAATACGTTTTTTTTTTAAAAGGTTAGCCTATTTTGTTTAAAACTAAATAGGATATTAAAATGAAGTTTGAGCTGAAGGGCAAAGACAGCAAATTCCAATGAAGGTACAGATGTTGCTGCTATAACTCGACACACACATTCCTGAGAAGTCTCAGTTCGGAAAAACCCCACACTAAAAATAACATGGTTTTGGGAGAAACAGTGTTAGGGCAGACCACTCAAAGCCTATGTGACTTTATAACCAGAGCACAAACCAAATCAAGAACTGGCACCTCTGGAGGTAACTTGGACAGGACAGGCTAGCGGGTCTAGGGGCTGCCTCTGAGGACATTAAAGAAGCACAGAAACAGCTGAGTGGAAATGGTGGTTTGTGGAAGCCCAGAGGCAGCACAGGGGGAACTGGATGGCGGAGACAGATGGCGGAGACAATGGGGCTGTACTAAGGGAGGTGCTGAAGGAAGAGCAACCTCCTTCCCGTGGGCCCAGAGCAGCCCAAGGCGAGGGAGAGCGCCTCAGGGCTAAGTGTCCATTTTCAATATTCCTAAAACAGAACCGAAAGGGTTGCTCATGCAGGAGCCAAGCAGAGGGCTTCTTCCTTCCTTGCTGAAGGTCAAAATTCAACTCCCATAATTCTGGCACCTCACCCAAGAGAACTTGTTCATGGAACAGTACAACTTATACATTTTACTGACATCATTCCCCTACCTCCCAATCATACATCAGCTAATTCACGTTAAACAGTCACATCTGTAGCAGTCTGTACTAGAGCATGTGCAGAATTTATAAGGAGGTGCCCAAACTGGCCACATAACTCTTATCCCTTCACCCGCACCAACAGGTGCGATTGCGTTCCCCTTCACTCAAGTAAGAGAGAGTGGCTTGAAGTCGCGGCGTATGCCTGCTGGAGTCTGCTGGGTGGGGTGGGCTCCAGTACCCTTGTGTCTGATTCCTGTCTGAAAAATCTACAAGGCAAGACACAGGCTGGCTAGATGCTCTGATGCAGCAGTGAAGGAGAGGTTGCTACTGAACAGGACGGGCTGCCTTCTCTGAGTTTTGGAGGCATGGGGTTGGTTTAAGTCCTGTCCTGTTCAAGAGGACCACAAAGAAGGCAAAAGAACCTTAGCAGAAAGGAGCTGAAAGCCAACAATCAGAGTTCCGGGAGCTGAGGAAGGAGCCGTAAGGTGATAAACTGGACAGAGACGATCACTCATATTAAGGCGACGTCAGTGGAAAAGCCACACAGTTAAGGCGCTCGGCCAGGATCATGGAATTACTCGTAAGAAAAGAACTAGGTTTAAACACCTACCAGGCACAAACAGGGGGACACTCATCACACTACCAGTCTCTTGTTTCCTATTCTCCAAGTCTGGGGGAGTAGGAAGGGACATGGGGGTTTGGGGGTGAGGAAGGAGTCAGAAGAAACATAAGGGAGGGATGAAAGGAGCCAACCAGGGTGGGAAGAGAGAACCTGAAACTAAATCAAGCCCCACATCTGGACTACTACAAAGGGCTGCACATTTTGGTTTCTAAATTGAGAACTGTATGCTATATTTTAGGACCTGAAGTAGTAACTAGAGGGTAAAACTTATCAAAGAGTGACCACAAAAGTCATGGGCCACCTGTGTTTTCTGGGGCTCAGGGAAGAACTAGTGCCACTGGGCAAATGTAAAGAGATGGAGGTAAAATTGCTTTAAAATTATATACCATGCGTTTGTGCTTGTTCAACGTAATCGTCTACAACTTTCACTGTTTTCTTCTTATAAAGGTAATACACGCATACAATGGGTAATGTGAATAATGAACAACAAATCAAAACCAGAAAATAAAAAAAATATTAATAGTTTAACTAGACAAAGCCGTTGCGAACATTTTGGCATATATCATTTTAACCTTATTTTCCTTAACAAAAATATGACTAGAGTAACATACTATATGCTTTCTTACATTGATAAATATTCATTTAGCCAAATTGTTGAATAGCTTTATTCCTTAATGAAAATGTTTATTAGTGGTCAAAAGTTTCCATAAAAAGAGGAAAAGGTACTGCCTTATGAAAGAAAACCTTTGAGAGTAGTATAAACCACTTCATTTGACAAAAACAAAAACAAAAACAGAACTGAGAGCCATAAAATACCAGTTTTGTTTGTTTCTAACTTGGAATAACCAAATGGAGGTGAGTAACCAGTTTTCCCTTTTCAGGCAACATTTAGACAGTTTTGGTTTCTAGAGAAGTGAGGCTGCGAAGATCTCAAATGTTTTGGCTTTGCCTTTCTTACCCAAAAAGGAATAAAGCATGCTCAAGAATTTATGTTGCTGGGAATAAATCCAAAACTTAAAAATAAAACTGAATTTATAAAGTGCTCTGTTAAAATTCTACAACCATAAATGAGGTACTTACAGGGCTATTAAGGATCATCAGGCACTGGTCAAAATGATGATGCTCCATGATCGAATGGCAGTAGAGCTGAGCAAGGGGGTGTTCACTTCTGGGTTTGTTGAAGCAAGGAAGAAAGTTTAAAAAAATTATCAGTTTCCCCAGTATATCAGTTATCAATTTCTCCTTATTATTGGTTAACTGAAAAAGAGGCTACTTCACAAAAATTAATCCAGCTAACAATTTTCTCTCCTTTTGCTAAGAAGAGTGAGGGAATCTCTGGGAAATACATATAAAGAGTCAAACTGTTTTCAAATACCAATGTTAACTGATGCCGGTTCAAAGTATGAACAATTTGATTGGTTTTAATATTTATTAAAATAGTAGAAGGAATAAGGACAAAGGATTACTTTCTCTACACACAAAAAAAATCCCTGAAATAGCTGTGCCAATAATAGTTTTCAGTTTCAAAAGTGCAATTAATTTAAAATCTGAAATAAATTTCCATGCAAGCCTTTCTTCTGAAATAAGGCTGAAGGTCAGCATCCCTATGTGTGCCTGTATATAAGAAAAGAGTCAACTGAGATGGAATTAGCTGAGGTGTGAGTGATGGGAGGCAAGGAAATGGGGGACAGTGGGTGCACATCCCCTTCTGGAGGAAGGAAGGAGACAGCTGAGTCAGAAAAAGTTCCCAGCGTGGGATCCAGGTTATTTCAATGCAGGACATCCTGGCGGTGCTCTAAAATGAACTTGGGGAAAATGGTAAAGACCATTTGGCTGAGTGAAGTGAGGGGAGGAATATTATAGTCAATTCATTATATGTAACAGAGTCACAAATCAAGTTCTAAAGCATGACAAGCAGAGTCCTCCACCTATTTCTCACGACCCTTCACATGTGAACATAAAGCAGCATTTGCACTCTTTGTTCTTTAAAAGGAAGACAGAAAGTTATAGCTCCTGAAAGTCTCTGTTTCTTGAATTAATACGACAGGGGTTTATGAATTGTAAAGCACGATACAAGTGTTAGATAACACAATTGATTTGTTATTCCTCTGTACTAGTACATGAATCATTCTTTTACTTTGCACTTAATTTGCTGAAGATAGAGAACCTACCCAAGACAAGAAATGTAACACAGGAAAAAATGAGTTGGAGTGAGAGAAGCTTAAGGGAAAAACAAAAACAGTAAAACGAAAATAAAGGTAAGAGAATGGGTGATCTCATCTACTAGTGTTTAACCCACCACGGATATTGCTGACTTCCAAACTGCCATGTTTTGTTGTTGTAACCTTTCCCAAGTGAACTCCTGCCTTGTCTTCTTTGTTCCTTCCGTATTTAGTGAGTTGTACCGTGGGTCAGATACTGTGCTTATCACTGGACAGTGGGAAGGCAATGGAGGGACTAAAATGAGCAGATTTGTAAGAAAAGATAAATCTGCTGGAACCAAGACTGGAGATGCATGGAGACTACCGGGATTTAGTTAGGAGACTAGTGGGAAACCATTCTAGTAACCCAGGTAAGAGACAGCCTGGGTTACAGTGGTGGAATCCCAAATAAAAAGAGCTGCTTAGGAGGTAGATTAGTTAGGAGTTGGCAATGAATCCTGATGTTGGGAGCTAGTGGGGATGCGGGAGATGAAGGGGGAAAGTATGGAGGCTAAGCTTCTGCTTTGTCATTTCTGACATAGGAAAAAAGGGAGAAGATGATTAGAGATGGGGGATGAAGGAGGGGAAGATGGACTAGTTGATTGCTGGATCTATTAATTTTAAGGTGCCTGAGGTACAACCAAATGGGTATAACAGTCTGAACTCGGGTCTGGGCTGGAGAGAGAGATGTGGATCACATCAACATGCTTGGAAATCCAAGCCACAGGAGTGGATGAGGTGCTCCAGGGAGATGGCCCGGGATAAGAGAGGGCCTAGCATAAACGGAATCGATGATCTCCCTCCAAATCCTGCCTGTATTCTATAGTCTCTATTTTGGCAATAGCATTTTCTCATCACTCAGACCGGATAAGCTCAAGTCAACTTCAGTACAGCTACCGCCTTCCTCATTCCCTTCACTTAGAAAAGGAAAAGCTTCTAGAGTATCTGTTATTGTCGTTTATACGAGGAATCCAAGCACATCCAGTATTAGCTTAGTATCAGTTTTATTCTGCTGTTACCCTGTTAGCCTGTATTCCTTTTGAGTTTGTTATCATTAGGGAAAACGACTCTACCAATTACTATTTACTGAGAGCCTATGCCATGTCCAGCACTGTGCTAAGTAGTTTACATTTAATTTTTACAATAGTCCTCTGTAGGACACTTCAGCTCACCACATCAGAATCTTCGGTCCCACCTCATACTGCAGCCATTGATGTAGTGTCCAGCTTCACGCCTGCTCTAACTAACTGCACGAGGAGCCCGTCAGAAGGCGCCTGCCCTGGCCCGCCGAGAATACCTCTCACTTCTGCCCACAGGAGGGCTCTCTGCACTCACACTCACTCAGCCTGGAGCGTGTGGAGTTAAGGCCTCTGGAGGTCCCCTGTGACCAGTGGGGTATGGCAGCCTGCGGAGCTGCCCCTCCCCCTGCAGTCTCTGTCCTTTTGCGAACAGTTCTGGGTCTCATGTCGTAAGACTTCTCAAAAGCGCCTGGTGGGACTGAGCACCAGCTGCCTGCATGGGTGGACAGCTGGATACCTCGTCCTTCTCCTGGCTTTCCCTTCTCTGTTTCCCACTCCCAGGCCTGCATTCCTGCTCCCTGGGATCGCACGCGCTAATAAGCTATATGCACGCCAGCTTTTGTCTCAGGCTGTGCCTCCTGGGTGACCCAGGCTGAGACCTCTAAAACTGGCATTTTAGCATTTGTTTTTTAGATGACCAAAGGTACAGAGAGATTATCTAACTTGTTCAAGGTCAACAGAAAAGGCAGAGCCGGGATTCACATGCATCCTTTTCACTGCATCACACTGGCTTGTGACCCACAGCACTCTGCACACAGTATCCACTCACCAACCCAGTTAGAAGCTGGACTAGAAATGCGATTAGGTGGATATAACACAGACATGTTTAAAACTTCTAACGCACATTACATTTTTAGACAGTGCAGAAAGGACGGTTTCACATTAGAGAAAATTCTTGGCTTGTGAGACAGATGAATGCAAATTATGTGTTTGCCTTTACTTCTAAAAATATGGATTTATGAATCAATGAAAGGGTGACAAATTCCCCAAATTTTCCATTTACAAAGATATTCATGGAAACCAATGCATTCTATATCCTGCTACTTTTTACTCTTTCAAACACAAGGCTTCGTTGCCTCTTTATTTGAGGGTGTGTCACAAGGACCCATTAAACCACTCCTGCTGCTGGGTTATTCCCACACGTCAGTGAGCAGTCATGGGCTAGCACGCCCTCCCTGCATCTCCTCTTGTCCTGCAGTTGTTGGTCCATCTCTGAGAGTGGCGTAAGGATGCCAATGCAGAAATCAAACCAATGTCTCAGGAGTACAGAACCTTAGAAATCAATAGAAAATGAAAGTTCTGTGAGAAAAACACAGCCACCCCAGCACAGTACTCCTTTTCACTGATTCTGACAACGGTCCTTAATCTGGCTTCTCATCCATATATATTGCTCTGGGCTCAAATCTCTTAGCTACTCTTTGTGACCCATGTCAACCCATTTAATTCTTTTTTTTTTGGTTATGTATTTATTTATTTTTAAATTTGGCATTAAAAAAATTTTTTTTTTATTTTTTGGCTGCATTGGGTCTTTGTTGCTGCACACGGGCTTTTCTCTAGTTGCAGTGAGCGGGGGGCTACTCTTTGTTGCTTCTCATTGCAGTGGCTTCTCGTTGCAGAGCACGGGCTTTAGGTGCACGGACGTCAGCAGTTGCAGCATGCGGGCTCAGTAGTTGTGGCTTAGTTGCTCCGCGGCATGTGGCATCTTCCTGGACCAGGGATCGAACCCATGTCCCCTGCATTGGCAGGCGGATTCCCAACCACTGCGCCACCAGGGAAGTCCCAACCCATTTAATTCTTAACTTCACAATTTCTATGCAAATCATCACTATTGCCTTCTATGAGTCAGGGGTTATTTTATGTTCCTATTCTCTGTGATCACAGATATTCAAGTTGATGATTCATTTGACCTTGTGACCCCAGTTCTTGGACCTTCTTGACTCTGCTGATTGCCCTTTTTTCACATCAACAATAGACAGTCCCTTCTTTGTTCCACAGCTCCTAGCTGCTACCAGGCATAGTCTCTTTGCTACTCCCTGTCCCTCCCTGGGGAAAAAAAAGCAAGATCTTCAACTCCCATCTCTCCTTAACAGTATCCCCCTGTGAAAATAGCTAAAACGTGTTGAGCATGTAGTCTGTGCCAGGTACTGTTCCAAGCACTTTACATCTACTTATACTCCTTAATCCTTACAAGAAACCCTGTGAGACAGGCACTGTCATTATTCTACTATACAGAGAAGGAAACATAGAGAGGGAGTTTAAATGACTTGCCCAAGGTCACAAGGTGAGAGGAGTCAGGATTCAAATTTGCACCATAACCATCACAGCTCCTGCGTGGTCGTCTAAGGACCAAATGAGCTCATGTACATAAGTGCTAGAAGGAGTTCCAAATGCCATGGGATAAGACCTATATTAAGTGTTAGCTTCTATTATTATTATTACTATTATTATTAGCGACTAACTGAACTTGCACTTTATTCATATTCAGATCTCTAGTCTCTCAAGCCCTCCGACCTTACCAAGGATGATCTCACTGGCTAAAAAAGACTCTCCTCAGTGTGAACTTCACAAATTGTGATTCCTGTGCTGTCTTTACTGCTCTTTTAAGCCTCTAGGAGCCTGCTGACCCTGTTACCACCGTGCCTATTCACGACCTTAGCTCACTCCTGTTCCTCTGTCACAGAGCAGAGAGGACCATGGTACAGGGCAAGTTCTTCCAGGACAACTATACATGATCTGATTGTCGGTACCAGGAAATTTTTTATTGATTTTGCTGAATCTCTAATCTTGAAAAAAACATTCATTTGGTCATTTTACCTCTTCTAACCTCCATACTATGTATTACTTTCTCCTCATTGCCAAAACTCCTTTCCCCTCCATCCTCCCTCCCAAAGGACACACACATGCATACACACTTCTCAGTTCTTCATTGTTGTCAGTGGCACCATCATTGTTAATTTCTTGGACCCAGAGTCATGATTTTATCCCTTCGTTCCTGCATACAACTAGCTGTTCAATATTTATACAATTTTCTCCTTCAGTCTCTTCCTTTCTCTAGCTAATATGTGATGTTCACATACACCTGGCTTCCCCTACCTAACAGCTTTCTGGCTGGAACTCTGTGGTTCTAATTATTACCCATTTACCTTGTACCTTACTTACAGACTTTTCTTCCTAAACAATGTCTTCATTACCCACTGCAGCAATGGCTCCTTGTCTTTTCACTACGCCGAATATAAAATGCACGGCTTGGTTTTCCAGCTCTCCCTCGGAAGGGTCTTCTAACTTCCACTTGTTCATCCTCTTACTTTCCATCCCTAGTCAGTGAGCCTTCTGACCAGTCAGACTAGCCATCATGTCTGTTCCATGAATATGCCCACTTCACGGTGTTCCTGGAGTACCTTCATGCTCTCCCCTCTCCAAATCCTACACCCTTCAGAGATCCGGCTGCAGTCTCACCTCCTCCATTAACAGTAAGGATGGGCTACACTGATCATCGTCAGTCTCCTCTACTGACCACTTATAGCCCACGTTATCAAACAACACAGGACTTACTAGATACTTTCTGGCATTAATCACCATTGTTTCATGAAACTGCAAATTCCTTGATAACAGAAGCCGAATTTTATACTTTTATAGCTCTCTTTCTGCCTAGCAAAGTACCAGGCCCCAGTAACTGCACATTATCTCTTTGCCTAAAATGTAGGATAATTTCACTATATATATAAAACACCAATCCTGAATCTAACCAAATAAATGCATCTACAAGAGTCCTCTTATATTGACAGCAGGCCTAACGTGGGGAAATTTCTCTACATAAGCAGATGTCTGCGCTTCAGCCATTTTGTTCCTATGACTGCCTGTTTTTAAAAGAATAATTCAACAACTATCTGGAATCACTCTTGCCTCCATCCACCCATGTGGGAGAAGAAAGCACAAGCAGTGAACTCTTCTCTCAAAGATTTCACTGGCGTACTTGAAGCGCTCTTCACAATGGCAATCTTCCTAGGCCAAGAAGGAATCAAAGAATCAGATACTGAATCAAAACACAGTTTCCTAAACAAGGAAAATCTCACTTCAATGTAATTTTCTGAAAAGATGTTCAACAAGCACAAATGACAGAGTTCAGTTTCTAACTTTGCTACCATATGAGGGCTTTTTTGTCTTTTTGATATATTACTTTTACTTTTGTGTCTTACTGCTTTGGTTTTCTCTATAGAGTGTTTGAATATCTGATGAGGTCTGGACACAGTACACCTTTTTAGAAGTTAGTTCTTTATATGGAAATGTTTCTGATACTCTTAGTCTCCAAAGAGTCCCCTGGTTAAGAAAATCCTACTGGAGGTATCACTCGTTTACCACTAGGGAAAGGAAAAAAAGAAACATCCCTGGGAAATTCTTGGTTTCCTTTACTCAAACCACAAGGATGTAGGAAGAAATAAATATCTCTGAAACTCCTTTAATTTTTTTAAAAGTTATTATTACTTAGTGTAAGTCTGCTCTGCGGTGTATGTGAAAGCAAGATTGTGTGGTCTGACTTTTTCCCAGGACTTTTTTTTTTTTTCAAAGAGAGGATGACGTTTCTCCAGATGTTTTTCCGGGTAATTATTTTTAAATAAACAAAGGAAAAAATAGCTTAGTGGCTTTTTTCACTCCAGAGCAGGGCAGTACGGCAATCCACACACTAATAACCCATATCCCAATGATATGGTGTTCAGTGCTGAGGCAGGAAGAGAAGGCAGCACCGCTGGCTCTCATCCTTAGGCTGTGCTTGACTCTGCGCTGTGAATCTTTTCACGTCGTTGTTTCCTTCCATAATTACTCCTGTGTTGATGGGAGGCTCAGGACCACAATCACATGACAAAGCACAGGGTACAAAGGACATGTCACCCAGTCAGTTCTCCAAAACATTAGACTTTAAAGAGGAGACAGCAAGCCTCTGATAGTCAGGCAAGAGCTTGCTATCTTTTCCCATCAAAGGTCAGCAGAGGACACGGTTGCTACATCGCTACAATTCTTTTTACATGAAGTTTTCCGTTTACTGTATTTAGATAAAGGGAATGTGATTAGAGAGCTTTCTGAAATTCCCTCAAGATATCAGACATGTGGAATTTCCTAGAGAGATCTATGCTTTAGTTGAATCACTTGCATACCTTAAAAATGCTCTGTAGTAAGAGATTTCACCATTAAAACGTATGCCTTTCAACTAACTTGCTTCAAGAAAATAAAAATGTCACAGTGGCTCAAAAATCTGATGAAAAGTGATATCACCTTTATTATCTCATTTGTCATTGCAAATGTTACTTAAGCGTGGTTCAGAAGGGAGCCTGAAAAGCTTGTCTGAAGAGTTAGTATCTTACTCGCAACATCAGCCAAAATGCAGGCTTCAGCTCCTAAGATTTATTTAACACTTAGGTATGTACCAGGCATTCTACCTGGTAGTGATGTGTGTTATGTCTTAAAGCTTATATGAACCCTATGAGGTAGGAATGCTGTTATCTCGATTTCACAAGCCAGGAAATGGAGGTGTAGAGAGAGGAGTGTCCTGCCCATGGTCACACAGGAACTCTATGGCAGAGGTAGGATTTGAATCCAAGTCTGACCCCAGAGCCCAAAGTCTCCAACACTGTGTTCCACTGCCTTCGCTAAGACCAAAAGCCTCTTTCTAGGCAGCATTTACTAAGTACTTAGGATAGAGCTAAGCACTTTTCAAATATTATCTTTTATTCCAGGGTGAAATTCTACCTTTTCTGATCTACTCTTAACAGTTTTCCAATGAAGCTCCTAAGCTGGGTGTATATAAACAAAAGCAAAACGCTTGGTAATTATCTAATGAAACAAGATTCTCAACATAAATAGTTTTTGAACTTCAGGCCAGAGATGTTACCAACACAATATTGGACTTGCATTATTTTTTCCATTTCCCTTAAAT
This sequence comes from Stenella coeruleoalba, assembly GCF_951394435.1. Lineage (NCBI taxonomy): Eukaryota > Metazoa > Chordata > Mammalia > Artiodactyla > Delphinidae > Stenella > Stenella coeruleoalba. Next base: position 21,681,717 of record NC_137149.1, on the reverse strand, counting down.
AAAACCAGAGTATGTTATGGGACTTTGACCAACTGAAATTTTGTACCATCAAATTATGCGGTGGCTTTTACTTTTAAAACTACAATTTAAAAGAAACAATCTCTTCTGTTGCTGGGGTGAATGCCTTACCGCTGTATGTAAGAGTTATTCACACCGCGGTGATCCAAATCGTGGCTTAAGGCAGCAATCAGCAGTGCGAGTATCTCCAGGTCAGTCAGCCTGTTCTGCACGACCGAAGAGCAGAGGAAAGAAAGAGAAAGAACAATTTGGTAAAGCGCATTATACCACCTCTTTCCACCAATCACGTGGTTTTCTCCTTAGTGCTTTACATATGTGCTTTCTAGTCACATAGGACTCACGCTAGAATCCTATTCTGCAGGCAATCAGTCGTACTTTGTTTTCAGAATGGGATTATCATTATCAACCGAAAAAGTTCAAATGCCTCAAATAATCAATAACCTGTCCACCTATAGTCTATATATATATATATATATATATATATATATATATTTCTTTTTAAAGAAGATGTTGGGGGTAGGAGTTTATTAATTAATTAACTTATTTTTGCTGTGTTGGGTCTTCATTTTCTGTGCGAGGGCTTTCTCTAGTTGTGGCAAGCGGGGTCCACTCTCTCCATCGCGGTGCACGGGCCTCTCACTATTGCGGCCTCTCGTTGCGGAGCACAGGCTCCAGACGCGCAGGCTCAGTAGTAGTGGCTCACGGGCCTAGTTGCTCTGTGGCATGTGGGATCTTCCCAGACCAGGGCTCGAACCTGTGTCCCCTGCATTGGCAGGCAGATTCTCAACCACTGTGCCACCAGGGAAGCTCCACCCTATTTCTTATAAATGTTTGCTATGGCAGGAAAGTACTGCTATGGTATCTGATATGGCTTCTTGGACAACAATCACTTTTTTTAGCTCTAGCCAGCTAAAATGTGCACTCTATGAAAGTAGAGACAGAGAATAACATTTTTAGAATTTATTAAATAAAAAAGAGCATGGAAGCTCTGAATTAAAAGCAGTTTTATGATGTATGCCTGGAATCACTGACATAGAATAACTTGTCGATTCCCACTGAAGTTAGAATCTAAGGACAGAGATATGAAAAATTTGGCCCAGAAAAGAACGAATTACTTGAACGTTTTCTGCATTGATCTTCCTGTAAACAGTCTCTGGTCAATGTATATGAAACCAAAACCGTTTCCATGAAATAGTACTTATAAAATTAACAGAGTGCTCCAGAGAAAATGTGACAGAGAACCCTGGACTCATCTATGGAGCCAAGTTCAGGACCTGAGTGGTTTTTGAGGAATTCTACTATGGAGCAGGTTGAATGTGAACATGAGAAATTTGATACTTTTCTTATATTGTAGAGTTTTCTTCTGAAGGAAGCATTTATTTGCCCAAAGGCTATTAAGTTTAACATGAAGCTATTTTAAAGATTTTTAAAAATAGGCCATATATATTATATATGAAAGAAAATTAGAAATTATTTTGCCATACCAGTCTTCCTTAATTAACAAAATGTAATTTATTTTGTAAGTGGCATTAAATATTATTCTCAATCGTCATTAGTGCACATTAAAAAAACACTTGAAAGAATATGCTGTATTCTTGCAGCAAAGCAACAAAATGTCTTAAATATATAAATGGCTCTAAGAAGTACCTGAATTTTGCCTGCTTTTAGTGCGGCAAACATGCACTGAGCTGTATTAAAGGCATGTCTCCAATTATGATAGGCAACATTCTTCCGATAGTTCTTCTTAACACTTAAAATCCACCTGCAAAGAACCTTTAGGAAATAAAGCGTTAAGTAGTAAAAATAACTGCTGACATTTATCACACATTCATTAATCTTCACGCAATGTACAAAGCATTTACATCTAACTCCCGGGACTCTGAGGGAGGCACTACCATTTTGATTATTGTACAGAGGAGGAAAGTGACATTCAGAGACTTGCCCAAGGTCACAGTGCTTATAACCTCAGCAGTCTGACTTCAGAGCCTACCATGCAAACCACCGTGCTAACTAAATTAGATGTGAAATGCAAGGCAGCTCGAAGAAAGGTACTTTTGTCATGGGTAGGGCACAGACTAGCTTTTGAAAAGATATTATGTCCATGTGTCATCAATTAGGAGAGTCCAAGTAGGCAGTCACACGTGCATGAATTCACTCTCAGGGAGCCATGCAAGCAGCCAGTCTCCAGTTCTTCTCATGCTCCCATTCTGTATGTCTGCAAAAGTAATGGTGTGAGGCTCTGGGGATGGCTTGGGGGCAAGGCACACAGCACATGTCCAAGGACAAACTGGAGCTCCAAGTCCCAATCTTTGTCCCTTTTAAACTATGCTTAAATATTCAGGCAGAGTTACTGCTTGGTTACCAAGAAGTAATTAACAAAAAATAATATATGCAACATAAAGCCCTGGCGCGCGTGTGTGTGTGTGTGTGTGTGTGTGTGTGTGTGTTATACACGTATTTTAAAAGATGGGGAAAAAAAGGATAGATTTCAGAAAAATCTCACAAGCTGGGTTTAATTCAACTCCTTAGTGGTGTATTCAGTAAAATCCCCAGGGACTCATGGGCTGTAAGCTTGATAATTTTGTGTTTGTGTTAGCATCAGAGTCTGCCTCTCTTCAATATTGAATGATTTACTATACTTTTGGGGATCTCTAAAAATAAATATGTGCTTCTCCCTACGTGTATCACTGGAGATATTTCAAACACAAAGGGCATTGCCCTGGGGAACAGAAAAAGTACCAGGGAAACGAATGTTGCTTTAACAATATTCAACACAGTTTGATTGGCTGCAAAAGTAGGCCAAAAACAAGGTTTCTTCTTTGTTGGTAGAAATTGTTTATAGAGGATTTGGCAGAAAAATCAATGCTTTCATATCCTCCCTTTTCTTCTCAGGTCTCTTTGTTCCTGTTCTATGACGCAGTTCACAGGGAATTCTGATAAAAAGAACCCAAATGTCCCCTAGCTCTTTCACCCCCGAGTAACCATATTTCCCAGAGGATTTCCGTATGCCTAAGGTTGACGTGCTAACCTGAAGTACACTGCAGCATGACCATTTCTCAACAAAGTCGACCCCGAAGATGATAGATTTATCTAATTAGGAGAATTTTAAGTAAGAGCAATTAATTTTCTTTGATATGCTTAGAAAGAGAAGTGTCATGGAAAATTACTGGCGATTAATTAAAGAGTCAAGGAAAATAAGCAGGAAAACCCAGAAATTTAACCTATGGACATATCTCTTTACTAATCATAAATCTGTAGATACAATTAAATAGGCACTTATGCATATAATGTGAAATAATGACCAAAATGACTTTATGAAACCTAATTCCTGATGGACTACTCTATTCTGCTTCTTTTCATTATCTGGCCACACTGCGTGGCTTGTGGGATCTCAGTTCCCCGAACAGGGATTAAACCCGGGCCATGGCAGTGAAAGCGCTGAGTCCTAACCACTGGACCGCCAGGGAACTCCCTATACTGCTTCTATGGAAATGGGCCTACTGAACTAGGTAACCCAATGGATACCCAACTGTATCTCATTAGTAACTAGATTCAAGTACAGTTTTGGATTCTGTTATCAAATGTTCTTAACAGCGTTTAGGAAAATTATGGTCAGACCTGCTTAATGCTTGGTGGATATGCCTGGCGTGTTCAAATCTGTAGTCCAGTCTTTTGCACAGGACTACTGAGTAATTATGTGCAGTTTGGAAGACCCTAGGGAGCATGCTCAATACACTGAATCAGTCTCCAACATTAGGCTCCCTAAGTCCTGCACGGCATCCTTAAGATGCTATGGGAGAAAGCGAAGAAAGAAAAAACACAGCTTAGCTCCTGCCTTCAAGAATTTCAATCAGTAGTGAGTGAAAGTAACAAAAGCACACATATAAAGGAAATAAATTCACATAAAAATGAGAGCACAAATTTATAAACTGTCAATAGCATTGCAAGTGGCATGAAGTCAATCCTAGGGTTCTCCCAGAAACAGAGGTTTTTAAGTCAGGCTCTGAGGAAGAGTATGTTGTGGCACAACATACTTGGAGCAGACTTGGAAGTGGAGCCATCCTGTCCATTCAGGGGAGGAACGACACGTAAAAGACAGAAGGTCAAGGAAAACAAGTACAGCACACGCAGATTTGTTGGAGTAGGGTTGAAGAATCTGCTTCAGAGATCAGCAAGAATTATAGGAGAGTAACTCAAGATTTGGAAGCCAAGCAGAGACAGGAAGATCGGACATAACTTTCAGTAGGAAATATTCTTTGTCGGGGCACTTCATGGTGCTTAACATCCTCTCTAGCAGTCACATTTTAATTTTATCATCCTAAAATTATATCTGAAATGTACAGTGACAATAATATCTCAAATAAACAAAACCAGAAGAGTCACTAAGGCAGGAAGGCCAACCAGAATAATAGCAATGTTCGTGTTGATGTTGGCCGGAATTAGAATAGGAGTTATTCAAACAGAAAATGAGAGTAGATGAATGAGACATCGAGGAGAAATATCTGCCTAATGGATAAACATTCAAGGAAAGGTAAAAATAAAAGACTGTAAAAGAAATTCTCAGTGACTATCTCCATACCCAACACTCAAATGCTATCTAAAAGCTTATGTTTTTAAGAAATAAATAAATCAACTTATATAAGAATTTCATAAATAGGTACAAGGATCATATTCCTGTTCTGTCCAGGCCCTTTCAACAGAATCAGCACTAGTGTAAAGTATGGGCGATCTCAGGAATGGAAAGGGATTTGAGCCGCTATCTAGGTTTAGAAGTTCCGTGACTAGCAAGAAGCAGAACTGAGATTTGCGTTTAGAACTTCTGGCTCTAAATGAGATCTTCATTCCATTAATAGAAGAGGCGTTTTAAAATGAGCCCTATAACCTACCACAGAGAAATCTGATAGGGAAATATAACCATGGTCAAATTTGGTCTAAGGAAGGGATAACTGACATGTACTCTACACCTGTGTGTTAATCGAAATATACAAGGGTGCACACATACACATGCATGCAAATAGACAATCTCACAGATGCATGTGTAATTCTCACAGGACTCCCGCTGGGGAGGTCGTACCACTATTCCCAATGAACAGATTACAAAACTGAGAATGTGAGAGATTAACTGCCCAAGGAAGTCAGAGGTAATCACTAGTCGAGCTATGACTCAAAATCCGTGAACTGTCTCCTCCACCATGCTATGTCAATTTCTTCATTTGTAAAACAGGGACAATAACAACCAAAGAACCTTTCTTGAGAGCTTCTTAAAATAATTAAATGATATGATCTCTTAATCAACACGCTCTTATAGGAGTGAAGTATTACTAGAGAAGAGTCTACAGACAGTTGGTCTTTGTTTTCACCCAAGAGTAATATAAACCGGTTAAATTAAAGAAAGAGCTAGATTCGGGCCCCCAGTAATACCAGAAATGACACTGTATTAACCTTAGCTATATTAGCCCTCAGTTTTCATGCCTCAGTGAGGCTTTGAGAGCAGGGACGAATCATCACTGAAATGTGTACCTAGCACAGTACAGGATACACTGCTTACTGTTAATAAATATTCATTTTATGAATGAATGGATTGCTGGATAGTGGAGGCCTTCAAGGTATTTACATTTCCAGATAGGAAATCTGTACGAGGAGACTAGACATTCAACTGACTGGAAAAAAAGTAGTTTTAAAGGCAAATTACTGATTTTTTTTTTTCATATTGGCCTTTCTATTCTCCCTTATTCTTTGATGAGATACACGTAGCCATTATGAAACAGAATAGAATTCCCTGATATCTCCCAACTGGTATTAGAAGGTATTGATTTCAGTCTTGCTATTTTCTGAGAGGCGAATAAGGTAATCGACGGGGGTTAAAATCAGTTTTCATCTTCACTCCATATGGGTGACCCTGTTTGAACCAAGAGCTTGGCTTCACATCAACCTCTTCACTCCCTCACTTCCAAAGGAGTTCACTCTGTTTTGGTCCTTCTTTCTACTGTGTTATCGTAACCTCCACAATCAGATCACGTTACTTCCCTACTTAAAATTCCTCAGTGACTCACCATTGTTTTCAGGATAAAATCCAAATTCCTCTGAATAGTGTACAAGGTTCTACAGAATCTGCTTCTTGGTTGCTTTTCTCAGCCCCTCTCCAGTGCTCCATGCCTCCAACCCCGCTTTCTGTCATCCTGCCTTTGCACACGCTGCTCTCACTGTTGGGAATATTCTCCCCTATTCTTCAACCTGGTGCTTGATACATGTGGGAACCCAATACATGTCTTTTTAATGGTTGATAACTTTTCTTTAAACACGCTGGGTATGCATTAGGTGACAGTATATGAATCTCTGAAACTTAAAAATCCTTATTCCATACTAGTGTCCAAAACTAATTCTCTCCCTTACACACACACACACACACACACACACACACACACACACGCTTTCCAGAGGACACCACTGCATTCCTACCTCATGTTTCATCTGGAAGTTCTGCACAAGGTTGAGGTCAGTGAACATTCGGATTGTGCACAGTGCCGTTTCCAGGTCAGACAGCTCAAAGTCACTGAAGCTGAAGTCGGTGATTTTAAGTGTCTGGGCAGATGGTACCATGGCAGCCTTAGGTAAGGGGAGAAGAAGAAAGTGAGATAAAGCTGTTAAAGCAGCAGTGATTCACAAAGTTTTCTTGCTTTGCTATGGGGAAATAGCACACTGTGTTTATTTTTTTTCCTTTTAATGTCATATACTAGAAATCTTTTAATGTAGAAGTTACTCCATTTTTTTTTTTTTTAAACTGAGCCACATGTGGGTAACTAATATGGTTCCAGGTAGGCCAGGTGGAGGAGAGAGGGTAACTGTACCTAGAACAGCAGGCAGAACTAAGGACTCCAGTGATCCTGCCCCTTTATACCTCCTCAGTGTTATTCGTTCAACAGATACTTATTGAGTAATTATGGGCCCCGTCCCAGAGGATAAGTGGTGAGCAGGATAATGATAATGTTCTAAGCATTTTACATTTAATCCTCAAGACAACCTTATGAAATCGATCCTCTAGCTCCATTGTTCAAGTACAGAAACGTGAGCGTGGATGAACACTTCCTTACCCATGGTAGCACAGCCAGGTAAGGACTGGAGCCTGGCTTCCAGTGCAGACAGATTATGCTGCTCTCAGATTTGACACAATCTCTAATCTAGAGACTAACAGAACCTACTTTACTCAAGCCTGACCACAAGAATCACCTAGGGTGCCTATTAAAAATAGAATTAGTGGGCTTCCCTGGTGGCGCAGTGGTTGAGAGTCCGCCTGCCGATGCAGGGGACACGGGTTCGTGCCCCGGTCCGGGAGGATCCCACATGCCACGGAGCGGCTGCGCCCGTGAGCCATGGCCGCTGAGCCTGCACATCCGGAGCCTGTGCTCCGCAACGGGAGAGGCCACGACAGTGAGAGCCCCGCATACCGCAAAAAAAAAAAAAAAAAAAAATAGAATTAGTGATTCTGATTCAGTAGGTCTGGGATGGGTTAAGAAACTGGTGTTTTGGAGGGGGATCTGTGTTTTAATTAACATCCTCAGTTTTGATTTGTTAGTCATTTAATTGTAGTAAAACACTTGCAATTTCTTCAAATACACCTTGCTCTTTTTTTTTTTTTAAATCAATGTTCCTTTTACCTCCTGCTTCTCCTATTTTCTTTAACTAAAGAACTTAAGACACAGTTCCCATCCAAAGAAGAGTTAAATGCCCTTCAGAGCTAATCCCACCTTGGGAATACCTGTTTAATTACACGAAGTTCACTATAATGTAATTTCTTGTTTATCTGTCTCCTAAATACACTGCGACTGACAGGTGGGGCTGTACCTTACACATCTTTGTATCCATTGTGTCTACTGATGGATACAGTTTTGATATTTGTTAATATGAATATTTATTAAATGAATGGAAGGGGGAAAATCTTATTCCCTTCACTTAATTTGAGTTATAAGTTCTGGTTTTAAGGTCCCAAAACTTCTTAGGAGAGTGGAGCCCATTAACTTGAGTTAGAAAACTAGCAGACCTGGCAAATGCATTCCAATTCGTTTGGTTTGGTACTGAGTATTTTTTAAAAACCACCGAATTTGTTATACTATTTAAAAATTGGGAGAGTTTTAACAATAAAACAGGATTTCTGGCGTCTCCTGGAAAATCCGGCCACGTTGAGCCCCAATTCCCATGAAGCAATGCTGGCCACAGCCGAGGCCCCCCGGCTCCCTCATACTGAGCAAAGCTGTCAGGCTTCTCTCCTAGATTTCCTGCCGCGCCCCTGCCGGCATGAGAACTTGTAAGAACCCCACTTCTCCATCCCCTTGACTATTCACTCTGCCAGCACTGTAACTGCCTTAGCCAGATGTGGCTGAGATTGACGTGATGAAAAGAGGCTTTAACTTGGTGTGGGGCAGAGGGAAGAAAACCAGGTTCTTTCCAATGTTTTTTCCTTGATTCCCTCCAAACCCCTTAAATTTCTTCTGAGAATCTGGTATATCACTTCTCTGCCTTCCCTCCATCTTTTATGAAGTAAAAAGGTCAAAACTACTAAAACTTTATGGAGCAATCTAGAACTTTCCCTACCAGCCTGAGGGCGCGCGCACATTCTCTGCTCATCGGGACCCTCGTGTTTTACTTACATATACCAGACCTGATTAAACTTTAAAAGAATGTCACCCTCTTCATACTCCAAACCAAGACTCTTTTGCCCAAGCCCAAAATTCACGAGGAAATACGCCTTCTGTTCAGTCAATTCGACAGGCTAATGCGTGGGCTGAACTAGGGGAAGAAAGGAGGGCTGAAAATGCACCGAGAAAGGGTAGCGCTGTTTACACCAGCCTCCAACATCGAGACGGAGCAGACAGCTTGAGGGGACCGGGGAAGTGTGGAGGTGGGAGTAGGCCCACCTTTTAACTCAGAGCAGATGACAGCTGCTTCCCTTAAACATTGCACAAGAGAACAGATGTTTGTTCCTTAGGGCATCATTATTCTTAGAGCAGGAAGTTTTCCCTCTTTCCTTCCACAACGGATATTCTAAACACAACGTGATGAAGACGGCCAACATGGCTTGTGCCTCGCCCCATTATACACTCTAACTCCCGACCGCTCTCTCCTGAGAGCAAAGACGCTTCTCTTCTGCTTGTTCAGCCACGTCACACCACGACTCAACCTTTCTAAGCTGACCTGGGGGGATGTGCAGACATTTTCCTTCAGAACCTTGTGGTCAGTGATAGAGAGGTTCGGAATTCTTGGGATCGATTGCTAATAAGCCATGAGAAAGTCACACATCATTTAAAGCTCTCGTAAACTGCTTCTCTGACCATCACAAGAGAATTCAACTTTCTGTCTGCCCTGAAAGGGCTTGGGATAAAGGGGATTTTAAGTAAAACATATTGCCTGTCATTCTAACTTACCATTTTATAAAACGAAATAGTCTACATCTTACTAATAGCAGGGAAAAAATATGTGGTATTTCTGGGAGAGGTTATGTATATACAGTTCTGGATTTTTATAGCTTCCTTCACTGACCGTTTGATTTGTTAGAATTTGCAAAGTGAGACTTCTGACTTTGTTTTTCTTTGGGGGATAATATAACTTATTGCATCATGATGTTGAAGACAAACAAGTAACATATTTTATAGATTCTGTAAAGCTATAAATGTGTATATGTATTATGGTTGACTAATCCAATTCGAACTTCTGGAACTATGATACCACCTAATACTGCACAATACTGCTTATTTCCCCACATGAAAGCACAGTGCCTGTGAATTCTCAGGCAATAGCAATTAGATATTTTAGTGCTTCATCTGAATATAGTTAAGCCTTTCTAGGGTTGGGAGTTCTAATTTGTGTCAAATTAACCAAATACGGGATATAAAGAAGATACAAAGCTCCCTGGGTTAAAGATTCAACCTGGCAAACCGTTTGGTAGTACAAAGTCATTTTTCTTCTGAGTTCTTTAATTATATCTGCCACTCAAACTCATAAAGAAACTAGTTACCTCTCGTGACTCTTTAGAGGAAATTCTTCATTCAAGTTCCTTTTTTATGACTCTTTTTTCTAAAGTCTTGATCCCTTTTCACCATTCTTGCAAAAATTAAACAAAACAAAACAAAACTCTGGAAGTGAAATTCACTAAGGGTGGAACTGGACATATCCTTGGGAGTAGGACTGGATTGGGTTAAAGGAAGCAGTATTCAGAGCTATAAAAATACTTTAACTGCTCAGTGATCGTTAATTAAAAACAGCTGTTCTGAGTACCCTCTGACTGATGAGGATCTATATAATAAACTGATCACCAGCCGGCATTATCCTAGATCAGCTACCACATCTGCATTTGGCATTAGATAATGATCATAAAAAGAGAAACCTGAAAGCAAGGTGAAGCACACGGTAAAGGAATGTTTGCTATTAGGGGTTCTAGTCCCGATGCCCCACTGACTCTGTCACCCTGAACAAGATGTTCAACCTCTGCCCATTTTCTCACCTGTAAAATGAGGGGGTTGTCTCTAAGGTTTCATTTATCTCTGTGTCCACAGGACTCCAGGATCTATAACTGCCTTCTCACTTTGGAATCCAAGGCCACCCTGTGAGTGGCATCTAAATCTTGCCAGTGACCTTCCTGTACAGGCCCAAGCTCCGTCTCTGACTCTCTCACCATTTAAGGTAAATGGATGGTGCTCCTTAGCTGTGACGGTGATACTATGCTTATAGTGGTAGCCTCTATACTTACTGCAATAATGCTCTAAATGAAAAATTGAGTTTTTGGAAATTGCCATCATTTGACTTTTTTATGCAAGGTGGGGAGAGGTGTCTATGTTTTTGCCATTTGTTTTCAAGGTTAATTAATGCTGTCTCTTTCACTTCCGGGTCTCTGTGGTAGATACTGTAGCAAGACTCCATTAACATAACACCTATTGCAACCTTTTCCTAGTGAGCCTTCATTTTCTGAAGAGTTAAGAAAGCTCAAAAATATATTTCCCTGACTCCCTTTCAGCTAGGGTTCCAGATGAAATCTGGTTTCTTCAATGAGGTATACCTGAATTTCAAACTAACACAGTGCCTACCACACGAGGAACCCGTTTTTCTAAAATGTGGTTCCAGAGCGTGTTATGCAGCTGTGGAGACTTCAGTTCTGGCAGCAGCTTTCTCACTCCCAACATATGCTGCGATGGTTGATTCTGGAAGGAGATGGCCTAGTGGCTTTCTGATTCTGGCTTACATGAAAGTTTCCACAGTGAGCCAGATCTCGAAACCCACACACAATCTCATCCTGTAGGCTGCTGAATGACGGTGTAGGATGAAATCACAGACTTGCCGTATCTCTTATGTGAACATTAGAGCATTGATCAGGAGCAAGTGGGGCACCAAGAATGGAACTGAGACATTTAAGAAGATGTGGATAACTACACATATCCCAAACCATTCACTCTAGAATATGTCTATAGTATATAATTTCATGATGCCTATACTTTACAGTCATAGCTTTTTTTCTGATAATTATATAATATTATATAATTAAGTTATACATATAGTCCTTCACTATTCTTTAAGTTCCAAGAGGACAGAGATTGATTACTTATTGTTATATTTGTAACACCTAATATAATACCCACATAAAATAGATAAATGTGAATGTATAAATGAAAAACTTTTTGTGATGATCAAGCACCTAGTCAGTTCTTCATAATATTTACTTTAATTTGGCAAAGAGCTATAACACAAACATTAGTAATGAACCATGCTGAGTGAGACACAACGGATAAATTATAGACTATGACTTCTTCTCTTACAGTTCAATTATTCACTTTATTTACTTTTGAAAAAATTTTTATAGCTGAATTCCCTCTTTCATCTGCACAATGAATACTTCGCTACTGTAATTGAAAAAACTCAGCTTCAGCTTGTTTTAAGTGTCATTAAATTTTGATTGATTCATTTGCAAGAACACTGGAAACTCAGGATGGGAAAGCAATGACCAAAAGTTTTCTACTTTTTAGCAGCTCTGGGTAGGATGTTACTTAAAATGGTCAACTCTAGATAACTCCCCTCAAGTAGAGAATTGGTTACACTTCACAAACAAAAGGTTTACATTTATTTTAGAACACATGGTGCTTTTTTCTTCCTACCTGTTTTCCACCCACCTGTTGTTCTTTTTTGGCTAATTCAAAAATGAGTGCATACTTTTGTATGGTTGTTAGCATAACTGACACCATCTTGGGCCCATACAGTTCCTCCTGTCCTTCCACTGACCCTCCCCAGGACTGTACTATATGGTAAATCATTTCTCCGTCATCAAGGGCTTTGTAGTTAATAGATATTTTTAACAATCATTAGGTCCAGGTGGCCTCAATGCTCTGTTAGCTCCAAACAATGATGAAGACCTTCACTGACGAATTCCCAGCGCCCCTGAGACTAGCTACCCATTCATAAATCTTGACTTAGGAATGCACTCCCTGTTTCTAAGCACATACCTGTATACCCTAGATTAACCATAAAATTGTCCCAGTGGCCCCTCGGTGGTGTGGAGTGCAGCTGTGAATGCTTCCAAATTGTTGTCCATCCGATCCTGCCCTGTAAGTTACACTACGATGAACTGATCCATTGCGTGTGGAGCTGCCTGCCTTGTTTTTCAGTCTCAAGATACCTTCTCAGTTTGGTGGGCACTTTTCATTCCCTCCATCCCCCAACAACTTTCTTGATGGTGCATAATTAGAATGGCTTGGGCAAAAAGGCTTGGAACATGACGGAGAAGATGAAGGCCTCAACGTTGCTCCTACTACCTTAGGAGAACTGCTTTTCCTCCCACTATCACCATTACTAATAATAACTGACACATAATAGGGGGGGAGGCATGTGTACCAGGAGCTCTGGTCACTACAACTCTCTAAGTTCTTTCATTATTCTCTTTTTACAAATGAAGAAACTGAGGCTCAGAGAAGTCACAGATTTACCCGAGATCACAGAGCTGGAATCTGAACCTAGACATCTCTCTCCAGACTCACGTTCTTAACCATCATGCTATATTCATGAAAATGAAAGCTCTATGACCAGTTAGCCGCTGTTTTATTCATTTCATCAACTATTAAATTATTTCTAGCTTCATAATCACTTTAAGAAAAAAGAAAGCATAATCTTGTTGAATGCATTGAAGGATCGTGAATTGTGTTATTTCATGCTAGATTATAGGCTTCCTAAAAGTCTTAATTTTCCAGAATCATTCACTCAGTTACTCAACAAAACATGTAAACCAGGTTCCTGTTAGGCAATCACTAAATAGTAGCTATTATTATTATGACTCAAGAACTAACAGTCTGACGGAGAAGATAGACACACAAAAAATTGAAATATATCGTTTAAGTGCAACAACACAAGGATGCTAATAAGTTTGCGTAAGTGATCCCTAACAACATAATGACAGAGAATGTAAGTACACATTTAACTACCTTTTTTAGTCACTTGTAATAGTTAATTTTATGTCGCAACTTGACTGGCCACAGGGTGCCCAAATGAAACATGATTTCTGGGTGTGTCTGTGAGGGTGTTCCTGGATAAGACGAACATTGGAATCTGTGGACTCAGTAAAGGAGACTGTACTCCCCAACGTGCGAGGGCATCATCCAATCCACTGAGGGCCCGACAGAACAAAAGGTGGAAGAAGGAGGAACGTGCCCCTTCTTGCTTCCTCCAAGCCCACTGGAATGGGGTATCTCCTATCTTCTCAGGCACTGGGCCTGGGATTTCAACAATCAGCTCCCCTGCTCTCAGGCCTTTAGACTCAACTCAATGACACCGCTGGTCTTCCTGGGTCTCCAGTCTGCAGACAGCAGACTGTGGACTTCTCAGCCCGCACAAGCATGTGAGCCAACTCCTCAGAATCTCTCTCTCTCTCATTTACGCATATATAAAATCTCCTTCTGCTTCTTTTTCTCTGGAGAATCCTGACTAGTAAGGTCACCTATTTTTCTAAAGTCAAAGAGAATTGTTCCAGAGCTTTATCAGTACCTTACTTAAGACAAATGACAGCCCTTCTTTTATTCAACTATTTCTTATTATGAAATAAGTCCATTTACACAACAAAAAGGGACACACTGGGGTCCCTTTTACACAAGCGTGGAAATGAAACTTTATAGGAAATAATACGTTTATAGAATGTATAGTCTCCTTGAAGCCCATAAATCACATGTTCATGGAAAATAATACACTTGGGTATGGTAAATATAAGGGTCATTTAAAAATTATTGAGTTTCATATTTTTGGCGGATGTCTCATGAAAAAGGTTTATATATTTAGCCTGTGGCAAAGTCTCTGGTAACCTTGGAGGAAAATAAAGACATGTGGCTACACAATTTGCTCAACTGTATAATCTTTGCACAAAAAAGGTCACACTGCAATCAAAGGCATTCTGCCTGCCTGAGGTCTGAAGTATCAAATCTCAAGAGCTAAAATAGAAATTACAGAAACAACTCCTAATTGTCAACTCTTACGAAAGGCCCTTATTCAGGAAGTTATTTATTAAATTCAGTCTGAAAGAAAGGCAGCCACTGAACTTGGTCTTCCATAAAATGTCAAATTCTTCTAATTAGCTTCAGTGTTTTATGAAGGCATTTTGTTACATTACTCCTTGATGTTTATTCGATACAGATGTTAAGAGGGAAGGAGATTTTCCTCAAAGATCCATTCTTTAAGGAAATTATTTTCAGGAATAAAATTAATGTAGGTATTTGATGAGTTTATTGGTAGCCACAAGGAGAGATGCTCAGTCAGGTATTTTAAGTTCTCCTTATCAGTCCCCATCACTAGCCTGCCTCTTGGGGCACTCTTATGCAGAGCAGTTTGGGTCTGGGTCTTTGAACAAAGCCACGCTGACAGCCATCACATTACACTTTACAGAAGGCTAATGTCTCTCTTCCCCACGTTTAACATGCACAGAAAATGTGTTTTCAAAGAAAAAACCCCACACAATTAGTTTACAAGGCTGTTAGAATATATCTTTCTCTAAGAAGGAATTGGATCCAAATATGAATGAGAAAGAAACCTACTAATACAAAGAGAGGTGAATATTCCAACTCAGCATGTGGAACCAAATCTTAAAGAGAATAAAGACGTGAATAAGGCCTAGCAGGACTAGATTAGCATATTTTCTTCAATAACTATATTAACATATTTTACTATTTTTTCTTCTTTCTAACATTATATAAATGGATTCCTTTAAATCTCAATAGGGAAGAGGCACAGACTATAAAAACAACTTGAATAATGAGCATAAGGTTTTTCAAAACCATGTAATGAAGGCACATAATAATGTCAAGATTCCAATAAAATACATATGTGCTTATAAGTAAAACTTCAGAGAAAATGTATGACTACAATTGGGACTAATACACTCAGATTTGGTTAGCATCTAATTAGTATATAAGAAGCTCAAGAACAGTGCCACCATACTTTGGAGCTAAGACTACCACTGGAAGTAATCCACTAGTAAAATCAAAGCAAAATAGGTAAGAAATGAAATGAAAGTAGGAAGAACCAAACAGAATCTATTAAATCTTGCAACGTGGAAAAGATATATTCATGTTATAGACGTCTATAAAAATGAATGCATCAACTGACAGTGTACAGGAAGTCCAAAGGACCCAAATTGTTCCAGAGTATTTCTAGCACTTTTTAAGGAAGAAGATGCCTTACTGGATGCCTTGTTGGCTACAGTTCGGTGACACTAGTTATCTAGATCATAGGGTCAACTCTTCTTTATTATTATCTGCTCAAAATTTTCCATTTATAATTTGACTATCCATAGAGATTTTCCCCCAAAGTGAAGGAATGTGATGATCATCTTGACATAAGGAAGTGGCTCTATACTCTAACGCTGTCTTAGGCAATAGAGATTTGGGTCAGGTATCTGGCTCTGCCCCTTACTGCTGTTACCTGCAGCATTCACACACATGCCTGATCAAGAGGGTTCACTTGAAGTTTCTGGCTCTGAAAGGTTAAGGTCAAGATGAGGTATAAATTCTGTCCTAGGAAATCCTGCCTAAGTGGCCAGCTTTTCCCTCTCTATTTTGATACAGAAGACCTTTCAGGATCACAACAGGGTCTCAGTTTGCTTTGAGATACGTTACGTGTGATTAAAGAAACTGCTATAAAGCAGAATCTGTAGGGATTGGAACCGAATCAGCACTGACTCCATGACAAAACTGAGAAGTTTATTTTAAAAAACTGAACTCTAAAACGTATTTATTTACTGTTCTTCTAGCAAGAGAAGGCAGAAAAGGCCTTTTCAATCAAATATTCAGTTACTTATAATACATAAACATTTATTTCATTCTGGTATCTTAACTAACAACTTTCTTATAACCATAACCAGGTCAGCTGGGGTCCTTTTATTTTTAGCTCAGTAACTTGTAAGGATCATTAAAAGGTATATGGCAGGGCTTCCCTGGTGGCGCAGTGGTTGAGAGTCCGCCTGCCGATGCAGGGGACACGGGTTTGTGCCCCGGTCCGGGAGGATCCCACATGCCGCGGAGCGGCTGGGCCCGTGGGCCATGGCCGCTGGGCCTGCGCGTCCAGAGCCTGTGCTCCGCAACGGGAGAGCCCACAGCAGTGAAAGGCCCGCGTACCGCAAAGAAAGAAAAAAAAAAAAAAAAGGTATATGGCAAAATGCTTGTTTGAGGCCCTATTTCTGCTACACCCAATTTTAAGCCAAGAGAAAATAAGATTAAAAATGGGATAAAAACTCAAGTTAAGCAAGGGAAAAAAAGGATTCTGAATTTCCTATCAACTTTGTTATACTTTTATGACTAGAAAACTTTTCTGAACATAGGCATAAATATTTAGTATACTTAAGCACATTATTTAATTCTTTCAAGAACTGATTTCTAAAAATAAAAATTGAGAAGCATTTGACAGCTTTTCAATTTATTTTAGGTTTTAAATTGAGATAAACCATCAGACACATGACTAAGACAGCAATTTTGGTAATTTCTGGATGATGCAGACACCTGTGTATTTGGGGCTGCAAAGGAATTTTTATTAGGAAGATAGAAAACAGAATTGAAATCAGTTGCTGAATTCCAACCAATTCAAATGAATTATTTGACCTACAAGCTATGTTATCCTAAATTTCTCAATGCAGCTGCCAGAAATCTATTTTCCAAACGGAACAACAGATGGTTTTGAACAATACTGCAATATAGCAATTCTCAGTTTTTCCAAAGTGTTTTTCTCTGGCTAAAATTATTAACATAATTGAGAAAATAATTTTCAAATTTTTCTGAAAGACTATGCTATTTTCAAAGTAAAAAGCAAAGTTTAATATCCTAATGGATTTTTTAAAGCATTATCTTTAGAAATGACTCTATTTGCTAGTTTTTATTTATCTAAAACAACAAAGTGTACCCTTGCCCTCATTTTAGAGCTAACTTAATAATCCCACAAAGCCTGCAAGCACTTCAAAATGTATCTCTCCATGCGATCATTTCCAGCTCACAGTATGCAGTTAGTTCAAAACTTTATCACTCCGCGAGGATTACACAAACGGGCAATTAAGTCTGATGTGAGAAATACTTTAAACTTCTAAACCTTTGTAAATAATTGAAAAACGTCTCATTCCTTCAAACGTCGCCGTGAACAAAAGAAATACAGCCAATTCGAATGAGGCTAACCCCTAGAGAAGCTTAATCTTTCAGATGAAATCATCTCAAGTTCCTTCAACTGTTCTTGGCAGATGACTCAGCTTCCTACTCGGTGATTTAATCAAGAACATCTACAAGTCCTGATTCTCTTTCCTTCTTTCCTAGCGCATTCTCTCCAGTGCTGTGCAATGACGTGTGGGCTTTGGGTCTGGACTGCCTGGATTTAGTCCTGGCACCATCACTCACCATCTGGGAGATCCTGAGGAGGACAATCTAAACCCTCTCAACCTCAAATTCCATTTTCAAAATGCTGAAACTGACCTTATAGTATGGCTGTGGATTTAATGCACTTAAGTTAACACACACAAAGAACTTCAAACATGCCAGGTATATAGTAAGTGCTCAATTAAGCGTAGCTATTATTATTTACTATTACTACTATTACTACTATTATTATTATCCCTTTTCTCTCGTCTTGGCCAAAGAAATGTCTCTTTAATATCTAGGCCACTTCAAGGTCCAGACCTCTTTCAATTGCTTGAAAGAAATTGACTAAATTTCTTAGTCTCACACTCACCCTGGACCTTATGCCTTTGTCCAAGAACATGCTGGCTTTCCTGCTTGTGAGCAAACCCTGCTCACACACACAAAACAAAACAAGTAAAAAACTTCACATGATGCAGCCAACACCTGTCTTAGCTATTTCACTCTCTTTCATACAAACCATATTTTTAAAAATAGTCTGTATTCATTTCCTCCATTTTCTCACCATTTACTCATACCCTTTGCAGTTTCACTCCTGAAGTTGCCTTCTGAACAATCACCTCATCACTGAATCCAGCAGCCTTCTCAGTCCTATTTCTCAACCTTCCTATAACAAATGATGGGATCTCCCTTCTTGTAAAAACTGTTCTACGAGCCTTCTGTGCCACTGCCTAGCCTAAACCTTCCTCCCAGTTTAACTCCCACTTTGCTGCTTTAGCTGGTTTCTTTTCCTACACCTTCCATCTAAACCTATACCCACAAGAGTTCTGCCTGCAGCCTTGCACATCTTTCTGCACTCTCCCCAACTTGCTCCATTCCCAGTCTTTCACTACCACGGGACTCCCCCAGATCCCATGATTTAACTTCCAAATCACCGCCTCTAGTTCTGCCCACCAGCCCCTCCCCACTCTAGACCTGCCCTTCCTGGTTGTTGAAGATGTCTGTTTGGTTGTTCACTTACCTCAAACTTACCATGTTCTAAATCAAATCTATCCGTTTTCTTTCTTAATATTTCCACTTTTGTTAATGAATGGGATGATCACTCTCTGAATTACCAAGGTCAGGACATCTGAATCATCTTTAGCCTTCTCTCTCCCTAACAGCCCATCACAGATAAGACAGTGATTATATGCATGCATTCTGGAGAGAGACAGTGTGAGTTTGTATCCTGACTCTCCACTTCCTGCCACTGCGACCGTGAGCACTGAGCACGTCCCTTGCTTCATAGCACAGCTGTCCTGTTTACATGAGAAAATGTATGTAAGGGCACGGAGGGTGAACATTTGGCAAGCCATGATGATGACGACAAAGAAAAAGAATCTCAATGATCTCAGTGACCCTTCTCATTCCTTACGTGACTCTCATCAAATCTCATATAGACTTTATGTTGTCTCAAGTAAATTTAAACTCAGAGGGTCAGTCTTGGTTGTCAATGTGTAAGTGGCTCGAATTTTCATTAATCTCATCCAAGGCAATCTCAATCAAGACCTAGAACATGTGATATTCCACTTACATATCAATGTGGTTTTCTCTCATAGTATCCTAAATAAGAATGTAGTGAGAATTCAGCAACTGATCTTATTTGAACCCAATTTCAAATAACATTCTGTAAGCCATATGATCAGAAATTAAAATCACTCTCAATTCTTAAGAACACAGAGTACATTATCAGTTACAAGCTATACAATCTTTGCTGTTATTACTCTAACCAACCAACCACCTTGCAGTCGCCTGTCCACACTTCCCCATGAACTGAAAACTAAATTTAATTTTGGCTTAAGAAAGATTACATCTTTCTTAAGATTATAACAATTATTGGAAAAATATCAGAATCATATAATGTATTACAAAATCAATATGATGCTATCCTTTGCTCTGTGTTATCAGTGAGTTTCTAGCCCTGCAAGAAAGCAGATTTGATTAGATATTTTTATAAATGTTCATATAAATATGTACCACATTTAATTAAATGTCTAGGGGACCATTACCAGTAGAAGCAGTTGTCCTGAGAGAAGTATATTTATGTATTAATTAGATGCCTCTAGTTAGTCATTTCTACAAAGAAAGAGGAGGAGGATTACCGCTAAGGATTGGAGCTCTCGTGTTTCTTCCTCTGCAGCTGAAGCATGATATGACAGAACCTACAGGGCGAGAAAAGAAGGAATGCAGGTTATACAAGAGAGGACTACCAAACACAGACCACAATTTCAAGCCTGAGATTCTGCTAAAACTTCCTGCAGAGACAGCTAGACTCCTCAGAACAACATATCTTGTTTGCTGCTTTCTTCAACAGAGAGAAAATCCCAGACTTTGATTCAAATGCTTATTACAGAAACAGAAAGTTATACTCCCTATGTTCAAAGAAAACTGTCACTTTTCCTCTGACATTGTTGATATAACAAACACATTATTTATAAGCCACACTCTTAGGTCAAACTTGGCAGAATATTTTGGGTCACTTTCTTTTAAAAAAAACTGACTTTAGTTATTTTTACTTGTGTACAGAATCAAGATAAAAGACCTCTGCATAAACTGACATTTTAACGTTGATATTTGGAAAGAAAGTAGCCTAGAAGTGGCTCTCAGATGAAGTATGTAACCACTGCAGAATTCATATGTAACCACTGCAGAATTCTTTTAAAAAAAACTGACTTTAGTTATTTTTACTTGTGTACAGAATCAAGATAAAAGACCTCTGCATAAACTGACATTTTAACGTTGATATTTGGAAAGAAAGTAGCCTAGAAGTGGCTCTCAGATGAAGTATGTAACCACTGCAGAATTCATAAGGAAAAACTGCACAGCGGAGATATAATGTCACACAGACTCAAGGATCCTTTTACACTCATATGATTCAAGAACTGAGAAGAGTAGGGCTGGTCTATAAATCTATCCATTAACAGCTGAGGACACCTAGGCTCAGGGATCCTCATGACTTGGCTGTGAGCTCACACCCAGTGAGAAGACAAGAGGGCCTAGAACCCAGCTTTCAACTCCCAATTTAGTACACTTCCCATCGCCCTAGTGAGTTAAGTTGTAAGAAGATGGTAAGGCAGGTTTACTGTCTTCTTATAACTTAACGTGAGAATCATTCATTCCCATTTTCAAAAGTGATAACTTTTAAGTAATGGAATAATATTTTAGACACTCTTTTAAACCAAGGTAGTGATTGCATTTTAAACTATCATATTTTAAAAACACATTTTTAAAACTTCATTTTTGACAGAGTCAACACAGATTTACTAAAATCCATCAAAGTTTTAAAATCAATGATAAAAAGGTATCCCATGTTCAGACTTTAAATGGTGAGCCAAGTAATTCAGCAGCCCAAACTAGTTTCCCTTGAACTAGTTTCTAAATTTTAAGCAATTCAAAATCTAAAGCCAAATGGTACATACATCTACTATCTTGTGATTCAGAATGTTATAATGCTATGATACACTTGATTTGTCTTAGTGTTTGAACCATTAATCACTAGGAAACCTCAGGAACCTTGGAGTTGCTGTCTCCTGCTCCTGTGAAATGGACAGGTCATGGCTAAGCTGCTGCTGACACCACAGAGGTGGTTTGTTGAGAAAGGCTAAGGCTATGACCATGAATTAGTCTAATATAAATCCGTGCAATGCAACATGGATAAGTGAATAAAGGAATAACATGACATTCTAAGTTAAAAAAATTAATTTCATCACACACTGAAGATCAAAATAGCACCTTACTCGTAGGGTTGTACGGATTAATTTTGTTAACACAAGTGCGAACACAGAGTAAGCATTTGATAAAGGTTAGCTATTATTGTTGTTGTTTTACTGTCATTATAATGATGTGTTCCAGGTCAAAATAATTCCCTGTCATAAGAAAACATGAGGGGTTCATGTCCTTAGCATTTATCCAATACATCAGAAGAAAAAATTTTTTCAAGGTTAAACCTGTGATTGTACATATGCCTTCCTATAATGAATTGAAATTGAAATGTATATATTAAGTGAAAGCCTAATGACTCATATTTAACTGAAGTAAAACTATAGTGTAAAAATAGAAATAAATCTCAAACAGGAAAATATTCAGAGATTTTGAATAAAATGATATGATATGTGGGATTTGCTTCAAAATAATCAATGGATTAATAGGGAAGAAGAGTACAGAGAAGTGAGCAAGGGTATGGACGGAATAATAGTAGCCACAGGTCAGTAATTACCCAAGACAGCTAATGAACACGTGGGGGCTCCTTAAGCTATTCTCTCTACTTTAGCATTATGTTTGAAGTTTCCCAAATAGGAAGTTTTTTTAAAAAGAGATAACTTCTAATTGATAGCTGGCTTAGATTCAATTCTTCAGTGCAAAGCCATGGAAACAGTCAAAAAAAATTTGCTTAAAAATTGGATATGCACACACACGTACATATATGTACATGTGTGCATATATGTAATTTGAAATATATGTATATTTGTTTGTATATATACACACACATACATATGTGTGTGTGTATTTGAAACAGATTTCTATCGGTTTCTAAGCCAAGGTCTCTTATGTAACACTACAGCAAAACTATTAGTGTTATATATTCACATTAGAAAGTAAAGCATACCATCTTGGTTATTGGTAAATCTTGACTTATATACCCTTCTAGCTCTTTAGGTTAGGTATCTGTTTATTAGGGGTTGGAGGAAAAGTTAATGATCTATATCCCAAACATTGATTTCCACTGATCTCTACTAGCTAAGAGCAGGCAAACATTAAAGTATATTTCACACCAGTGTATGAAGGACGAAGTAATGCCCTTTATGAAGTCTATTTCCCTAAGTTGGTCTATGATGTAAGAAATTTCCATGTTACACGAAGTGAACATCTTCAGGCAGTTAGTGAAGTACATCTGGAAAGGGCTGGCCCACTTGGGTAGGCTTGTCCTGCTTGGGAGGGAGTCTGCCTGAGGTCAGTGCCCCAAGCCAGTGGTTCACATTCACAGTCACCTGGGGGAGCTCTGTAATAATGCAGATTCCCAGCCTCTACCCAAGACTTATTGAATCAGAATTTTCAGAAGTGGGATCCACAAATCTGTAATTTGAAAGACTTTCACTTTTCCTCATTTCTGATTCTGAGTGCTTAGGATTTCTGTTTCTGTTTTTTAAAACGTGTGAATACAACTGCTCACAAGGAGAGATGGGGAGGCTCAGGCAATGGGGAAGGGACAGACGGGGTGCAGTGGCAGTAGACAACTGCGTGAATGGATTATTAAGGTCAAGGACTGCTTCTGGCCGAAAAAGCAGAGGACTGAAGGGACCAACGGCTGGAGCTTTGGTTTGGTCATAAGGCCCCTGACAAGTTTCTAAAATATTCTGGGTCTCAGTTTCCTCAGCTGTTTAAATGAGAGAAGGATCTGATCATCTAAAGCACATGACTGTCGTAAGGATACAGTGATATAACAGACACCAAGAGCTGTTACAGGGAGAGGTGTAAGTTGAGAGTTTGGCCATAGAGACTGAGAAGTCCTGTACGTGTCAGCCCACCTCTAACGTGACCATCTGCTTGGCCATAGCTCTCTCCACCGCTTCGTACATCTGTGTGTTCTGGATCCCCAAGCCACAAAAGATGACAAAAGCTTCCAGAAACTGTTCATCATTTCGGTTGAAAGGCTTAATTTTGCCAGTGGTCTCCTCCATCTTATTAGCAAGTTGGCAAACCCCTGTAAGAATTCAAGAAGTCAAGCAAATGTTACTCTTCATCATCACAGTTCTCACTGACTTTAAGACCCCCCCCACCACGACTGTCTTACACTTTTCTCTTAGGAATGCTTGGTATCTCCAAATAAGCAAATGAATCCTCACAAATATAAGCTAGAAAAGTCATCTGAATCAATTTACATGAGAACTTGTTTCACATAGCCCTAAATGTATGTTGTCTGTGTTCAAAAAATCCTAGAGTACTATTTTCTTCCAGACTCGGTCGCGAATTTCAGATCAGCTGAGTCCCCAAAGACAATTTGTCCTTTGGAGACTAATTGGATTTTTGTACATTTGCCAAGAGAGCAATTTTGATGCACATCAGAATTTTGGGTCACACAGACTGCCTTTCCTTACTGAGAAACCAGAAGTTAAATAACACAATTACATACAAAATAGAATGGATGAAACAGACAATTTACATAGACAGTCTAAAGTTTCAAATATGCACCTCTGCATCCAGGAGAGTCATATTTCCAATCATTTTTGATACTACAAATAAATGCACATAGAAATGTCTATTTAGTTAGAAATAAAAGCAGAACTAATCTTTGGAGACAATCGTAACCTAACCTCCCAAATCCTGGCCTTTCTTAGAAAGTCAAACACGTAGTCGATATGAATAGAAGATTACATCAAATCTTTATTGAACTAGTTGTTCTATGGGACTCTGAGCCTAGTGGTCTCTGTGAGGAGTTTGATGACCTCCTACCTCTGGGTAACACACTGTTGTTAAAGTCCTCATCTCTTCTGTCTCTGCATATGTAATATAGACTTCCATCATGTGCATGTAGGTACAGTGCTTTAATACACACATGAACTCTAGTCTGCACAGTTTATACTGTGAGAAAGGTGTGCCCACGCCCATTTTACAGATGAAGAAACTGAGTCTCAGGAAGGTTAAGTCATATGCTCCAGGTCACTTAGCTAGTATGCTTATGTCTAAAATTGAAACCCCAGCTCAGCCTAGCCCCAAAGGCTAGTTTATTACCACACTGCTGCTCTGTGCCTCTTCACCCCCGTCAGATCATTGCTAGCAGTTCCCTGACTGCACTTTGCTTGCCCACACCTTTGCCTATGCTTTCCCGCTGGCCTATACTGCTCCCCACTGCTCTCTTTCCTGTTGTCCAATAGATCCCTACATGCCCTTCACAGCGAGCTCCCACAGGCCTCCCACTTCCCGGGTGAGGCAGCCACTTCTCCTTTCTATCTCCTTAACTTTATCATTTGGAGTATCATGGGGGATTTTATTTCTGTCTTTCTTTCTGGACGTACATATCTTGGGCTTAGAGATTTTATTTTTTCAGTTCCACTTCCTCAGCCAGCAATGCCTGGCATATAGCAGGACTCAAAAAATGTTTACTGAGTTAATGAAAGAATGAAGGATTGCAGCTCTGACCCAAACCACTTTCCCATGAAGACTATATTCTGTTATCTCTTATTTTTCCTGGAGCACAAAAGGATTTTATAGCGTCCATGATGATGCACGGTTGCACATGAAATCCCTTTATTACCACTGGTGTGCACTTTATTTTTAACCCTACAAATTATCTGTATTCTCATGTTGCTCTTTTTTGTTTGTGGGAGCTTTTCTGCTTTAGACAGTAAAGGCATCCTTATGTATCTGTATTAGTACGGCAGAGATTACTTCTCAAACACATTCCATTATCAAGAAAAATTTTAAACAAGACATAATGAATCTGGACACTGCAAGTAAAAACTGTGAGTAAATATGGCAATCGGTATTCATTACCTTAAAAGACCATGTCCCACGTACAGTAAAAACGCCTGGGTTATATCCGCCAACCTTTGTGAATCCCCAAATTATAAATATGGAACTGTTTATATAGGCTTCTGGCTATCTCCCAAATCACATTTTCTTGAGGGTCACGCATTCTGTGCCTTATCCTCACATCACAATGTGACTGCCTTTCAATTCTTACTAAAGCTTTCTCCTGGTTGATGGCCATTTTTCATAACCAAGATTTTTCTTTGTATCACTGCATAAGATTGATTGCATGTATGGGAAGGAAAAGACAACCCGGAGGGGTTGAGACGTGGCCGTCAGGCAGTCTGCTGGGCCTGGTACCGAGGTAAGGAACTCTTTCCTGGACAGCGGTTCAAATCTGGGCCTCAGCCAACAGTCATTGAATGAATATATTAAACGGTATTAACTAATACCTCAGGAATTGAAAGGTACTAAAATGGCATGTTAAGTGTACAAGTAGGAAGAGTTGGCTGTAACAACCACAGCTCAGGTGTGTCTGTGTCACAATCCACCTCTACAGATACAGACACGCAGACACAGAGTTACGCTCAGGGCAAGAAAATGGGTAAAGACAAATTATCCCTTTAGGAATATAATTTAATCCTTCTTTGAAAGCAGTCACATTTATACAGCATTCAAGACAATCCTGTTGATCTCTTTACACCCTTCATAAATTTTAATTCTATCAAACAAAAATACCCAAGTCGGAAAAAAAAAAAAAAGCTATGAAGAAGAAAAGGTTCATAACAAACAAATAGGGTTCTTTGAGAAAATGTAAAGCTTGGGCCCGTTTACAGATGGTTTTCACAACTTATTCATTAAAGATCTGGAAGAGTGGATGAAGAGTACAATAATGAAATTTAAAACTGGTCATTTGAAATGCCACATCTACTAGTAAACCATATAAAATCAGAATCACTTATATATAAAAACAAAGTAGTTATTGCAGAACCAAAAATAAAACAAAATCACTCAACGAAAACCAATAACTATATACAAAAATAAAATAAAACATTCAAAAATATATTAGGAGAAAACCAAGAAGTAGTACAGTTAGATAGCAAACTATCAGTGTTAATATTAGAGTTCACAAAGTACTTGTCCAGACATTATTTCACACGGTCATCACAGCAGCTCTGAGAGCTAGTTGGCACTGAAGGCATCTCTGGAAATTATGCTGAAGGGACTGGACAGTTTCTAAACACACACTTATGTTTCCTTTTCTATAATTCCAGGGATCAGATGTTGTTACCAACCACAGTTTTCCTTTTGGCCTCTTGGCAGAGCAGGGGGTCAATTCTTATATCCTGCTTGTGGTCTCCTGTCCTCGCTCCTGCACAACATGGGCTCCAAAATTAGCATCCTGTCTTGTTAATGTGTAAGACTTACCCTTCTACCCTTGTCACCTACCTTGCAAATAATTTTTTCCCACTTGTTATTTGTCAATTATCTTAACTTAGGGAGTTTTTTGGTTGTAGAAAAGATTTCATTTCTCAAGTAACTAAAACAGTTATCTTTTAAGTTTTCAACTATAGTGTCTTGCTTTTAAAAGAAGCTTCCCCATTTCAAAGTTACATACAAACCTATATTTTCCTCTGGCACTTTTACAGATTCATTCTATCACATTTAATCTTTTAATTCTACTTAATTTTTTCCCTAAATTGCTACTGGATTCTTGCAAAACATAAATAGTTATCCATTCTTTAATAATTTGAATTGTCACCTTAAATAATAAATTCATACTTATTTCAACTATGTACTTTTTTCACATTTAAATGTTATGAAATCAGTATGCATCCTAATCAATTGCTTGTCATTATGTAATTGAAATCATTTTTCTCTTTCTTAAAGATATATAAAATGGTGTCTTTCAACCAATGGCACCTTAGAAACAATGAAATATACTCTATTATGCACAGTAACACAACTGTTATATCAGACTTGAGTCTGCATTTAGACTTTCTACTGTGTTCCATCAATCTTGCCATCTCTTCTAGCACACATATAATACTTTTAATAATGTTACTTATACAGCATTATTTTAATTTCTGACAAGGCAATTCTCTATCCATCAACTCTGATTATTTTTATGCTATTCTTCCAGATGAATTTTATATATGTTGGTCAAGAACTCCTCTACCCCCTCAAAAAAAAATCTTATAAGGACATGTATTAAAATTGATATAAATCTGATCTGCAAAAAGTTAACATCTTAAATAATAGATTCTTATTGTCAGGAAATGTTATATCAGTTCACTTACTTAAAGATAACTTAAAGACTTTCAAGTTATCTAGTAGACTTTTATAGTTTTCCTCATATAGATGTTCCTATTTCTGACCAAGTTTATTCCTTGTTACTATTGTAAACAGGATGATTTTTCCATTATTATTTTCTAACAAATTTGTCTTGGCTTGTAAAAAGTTATTTTCTTTTAATAATTTGATAGCCAGGAACTTCCGCAAGTCTCTTTTTAGATAGGTACTTTCAGCTGATTCTTTTAGGTTTTTTCATTCAACAATCATATCATTTTTTAAGTTATTTTGCCTTTGCGTTTTCCATGCCTCACCTTATTTCATTCTTTCCTGTCCTCTGATTGCTTTGGTAAGAATTTACTTTGGGCAAGAGTTGTTTTGTTTTGTTTTGTTAGTGACTTTAAAAATATAACTTTCTCAACTACTTCCATGAAAAAAAAAATTAACATCTTTATTGGAGTACAACTGCTTTACAATGTTGTGTTAGTTTCTGCTGTATAACAAAGTGAATCAGCTATATGTATACATATATCCCCATATCCCCTCCCTCTTGCGTCTCCCTCCCACTCTCCCTATCCCACCCCTCTAGGTGGTCACAAAGCACCGAGCTGACCTCCCTGTGCTATGCGGCTGCTTCCTACTAGCTATCTATTTTATATTTGGTAGTGTATATGTCAATGCTACTCTCTCACTTCGTCCCAGCTTACCCTTCCCCCTCCCCGTGTCCTCAAGTCCATTCTCTACGTCTGCATCTTTATTCCTGTCCTGCCCCTAAGTTCGTCAGAACCATTTTTTTTTTAGATTCCATATATATGTGTTAGCATACGGTATTCGTTTTTCTCTTTCTGACTTACTTCACTCTGTATGACAGATTCTAGGTCCATCCACCTCACTTCGTTTCTTTTTATGGCTGAGTAATATTCCATTGTATATATGTGCCACATCTTCTTTATCCATTCATCTGTTGATGGATACTTAGGTTGCTTCCATGACCTGGCTATTGTAACTATTGCTGCAATGAACATTGGGGTGCATGTGTCTTTTTGAATTATGGTTTTCTCTGGGTATGTGCCCAGGAGTGGGATTGCTGGGTCATATGGTAGTTCTATTTTTCGGTTTTTAAGGAACCTCCATACCGTTCTCCATAGTGGCTGTATCGATTTACATTCCCACCAACAGTGCAAGAGGGTTCCCTTTTCCCCACACCCTCTTCTATGAAAAATTTTAAACTCTCCTTCTGTTAGTACCGGTTATTACCAATTTTTATAGAATTTCTCCATTCCATCAAAACATATTATTTTTTTGGTACATTGTATTATCTAACATCTTTTAAAGTTTCTTCTGTATCTGTAATTACATTTCCTTTCTCATTCCTATTTGTGTTTCTTTTATTTCCCTCATTATCTGTGTTTATTTTTATTGTGTTTGCCCATTATCTCGTTTTACTATCCCCTCTCATTTCATAAATTTATCTTTTCAATTTCTTTGCTTATTTTCTTCCTATTTATTTGTTTACTTTGGGGGCAGCATAGAGGGTGAGAAAGAGAAAGGTGCTGTCTTTCTAATTTCTTCAGTTGAACACTTAGTTCAAATAACTTCATTATGTCCTAATTAATAATGGCAAAATATTTAAAGCTATATAACTCCTATATATATAGCTTTGACCTTGTACCTTGAGTTTTTATGTTAAATTGATACAACCACTAATTTTCTAAAATGCTATACTTTCATTTTGACTTTTGATTTCTTCTGTCATTTGGAAGAATGTTTTTCAGTTTCTAAGTGAGCTTTTTCCTTCCAGTTTATCCTTTTATTACACATTTCTAGTTTTAATGCACTGTGATCCATGACAGTGGCTGTCAATTCTACTTTTCAGAAATGACTAAGTTTGTGTTGCATGTGTGTGTATCACTAATATTTGTAAATTTCTGATGAATATTTGATAGGAATTTGTGTCTTTAAATTATGAAATATAAAAGTAAATATTTATATGCCAATTAAATCCATTTCATTTTCTGTATTAATCAATTCTAATGTTTCCTTATATTTTCCTGTACTGTAACATTCTATGAAAAGGGTACTAAAGACTCTCACTATGACCACCATTTTGTCCATTTCTCCTTGTATTTTTAATAGCTTTGGTTTTTGTATGTCAATGATGTTATTTACTTTATAGAAGCATTTATGACACTTACACTTTCCTCTGTGAATTTAACTTAATCAATGCAAAGTGATTCTTTATATTATATGTTTTTACCTTAAAATTTACGTTGTCTGATATTGATATCTCTACTCAAATTTTTCCCATTCTGTATAAAATGTATTCTTACAAATAGTATATTCTTCCTATCTTCTAGAAATTCCTCAATGTTTCTGGTCCAATAAAGGTTAAGCGTCTCTGTTTTCCAGGGCTACTATGAGGTTTCTCTTATTTTTCTATTTCTTCAATCAATTCTTGAAACTATAATCCTTATATTTATTTTTATTTTATAGATTTTCACTTTTATAATTTCAAGCTATAATCTCCTAGTTTTATTTTTTTCTCATTTTCTTCCCATTATTACTGCCCCTACAGCCTTATTTCCTGGCACTTATCACTAATCATAATTAACAATTCTTTAATTGGGAAAAACTGTATACTTTAAGCAATATAAGCAGTATGTACCATGGACGACACTGCACAGTGTAATATCTGCATTAGGAAAATCCTAGCAAATATTTTTAAAAACAAACGAATAG
Organism: Stenella coeruleoalba; assembly: GCF_951394435.1. Taxonomy (NCBI): domain Eukaryota; kingdom Metazoa; phylum Chordata; class Mammalia; order Artiodactyla; family Delphinidae; genus Stenella; species Stenella coeruleoalba. The sequence continues at coordinate 21,651,316 of NC_137149.1, read as the reverse complement.
TTAGTGATATTGCCAAATGATATAATTTAATACGAAAAATAAAATTAAGGAGTCAAATTTAAACTTACATAATTTTACAATATTTACTTATGCCTTGGGATCATATTGCAACACATAGATGAGCAGAGCATTAGGACGGAAATCAGTTTAGAAAATATATTCAGTAAGAAATACATATTCCCCTCTCATACTTCACTGTCAAACAACGTGTGGTATACCACTATGATTTTTATTACTTTTTCACTAAAAAAAAAAAAGATGAAAATGTAAGCTATTTAAAGTGGAGATGTTCTCAACAATATTTTTTGGATGGAAATGGAACTAATTTCTTCAAAATATGCCCTGAAATTGACATGGAAAATTTAGTCTAATAAATAGGGGATATAATTGGTTAAAATGAGTGAATTTGAATGAGGAAGTATTTTCTTAATAGTGTTGAAAACAAAGTGGTGGAAACACTCTGTGTTAGCCGGAGCACTGAGAAAACATTTGATATGAAAAAATACCTCAGGGAATACATTTGGTGATACAACAGGCGCCATACTGGTCTAATGTCTATAATTTCATCTAATTGTCAGTAATGGGAAAAAAAAGGAAGGGAAAGAAGATTACCAAAAACACATGGGCCCGTCTGTCTTTCTGCATGGAAACTCTGTGGGGATTCTGTATTAGAATTACATACCGGCAGAATCTGGTCTGTGTGACATGTAAGAAAAGTGATCTATGGCCATGATATTTTCCATGCTGCATCTGTGAGTACAAAGTATAGTTGAGAATTCAAATTCTCTGTTTTGTCACACTTAGAAAGACAGCAGGGAACACTGGAAATATTCCCTCTTGAAATTAACCTGAAAATGCCCCCCCAGAAACCCCACCAGGGAAATCATTTTTTCTTTCTTTCTTTCTTTTTATTGGCAGGGAATTTCTCCTTTCCAAAGACAACATTTACTTACTTTTGACTCTGTTATCAAGCAGGGTGACACAAAATGTATGCCAAGAGAAGTCTGATTATTTCAACTGGTATTTCTTTCTTTGTTCACTTGTCTGAAACAGTGACAGGAACACAGAATGTGGATTCTGAAGGGATCTGAAAGGTTAGTTAGTTGAATAATGTGGCCATAACCTTTTTTTTTTAAAATAAATTTATTTATTTATTTATGGCTGCGTGGGCTCTTGCTGCGCACGGGCTTTCTCTAACTGCGGCAAGCGGGGGCTACTCTCCCTTGAGGTACGCGGGCTTCTCACTGTGGTGGTTTCTCGTGTTGTGGAGCATGGGCCCTAGGCATGTGGGCTTCAGTAGTTGTGGCACAGGGGCTCAGTAGTTGTGGCGCGCGGGGTCTAGAGCGCAGGCTCAGTAGTTGTGACGCACAGGCTCAGCAGCTCTGCAGCATGTGGGATCTTCCCGGAGCAGGGCTCGAAGCCCATAACCTTTTTTTTTTTTTTTTTTTGTGGTACGCGGGCCTCTCACTGTTGTGGCCTCTCCCGTTGCGGAGCACAGGCTCCGGACGCGCAGGCCCAGCGGCCATGGCTCACGGGCCCAGCCGCTCCGCGGCACGTGGGATCCCCCCGGACCGAGGCATGAACCCGTGTCCCCTGCATCGGCAGGCGGACTCTCAACCACTGCGCCACCAGGGAAGCACCCATAACCTTTTAAATGCTTAAAGGGAGAGTGGAGCCAGCCGGATGTTGTGAGCCCTATTCCCATCCAGGGACCTTTGCACTTCCCCCAAATCCTCTTACTTATCACATGTGTAAAGTGATGAAAAAGCCTAATGTATAACTTCCTTCGGCCACTCCCCATTCCCAGTTATTCCAAAGAGATGCTGCTGAGAAAAAGCGATGATGTGCCTTGATGTGGCAAGTTGCCACTCTGTCCTCCTTCTTATCAGAACTTATTAGTAAATGATGCATTGCTTCTGGAATCCATTTCACATTTTCAAAGGTCAAAGGCATCTTGTGGTAAGCTCTATACTTATATGAAAAAGCATTTTAAAGAAGTATAACGTGGGAGATTGGGATTGACATAAATACACTAATGTGTATAAAATAGATAACTAGTAAGAACCTGCTGTAAAAAAAATAAAATGAAATTCAAAAAAAATTTTAAAAAAAGGAAGCATAACATTTATAATGTAGTTTTCACCTAACTCCTAGAATATAAAATTTTATATCCTAAACATTTATGTAGTTTCATATTGTAGGGCACCCTTGTCAGTTTTCTTCTGTTGTTTATATTAGAGATCTGATCGGTGATAATCTTGAAAAGAGAGCTGACACATGGATTCACTAGGCTCTACTTTTTTCTCTGAGAGCTCAGAAGCGCGCAGGTGATGAACCGCCTTCAGGGAATCGCCAGGCTGGTTTCCAAGAGGCTTTATGAGGCAATGCCCTGGAGTCAGCAAGCCCAGCCCTGTAGGGTTACAAACTAGTTTACCATGCTGAGGACAGATCCCACTCTCTGGGGTAGAGAACAGTACCTAAGTTCACAAGACTGATTTATAAAACCAGAATAGTATCAATGTCCAACAAGAAATAGATCTGTCCCAGGAACCCGAGTACGCGCACCTGCAACTCAGCCTATTGCCTCAAGCCCAGTTCACCGATTTACAATGAGAAACAACTGGCAAAGCGAGCAGTGTATTCGAGAGGATATGAAGAATGCATTCTCTTCCTATGAGTTAACATATCTTGGAAAGAAAATCATCAGAACAAGGGAAGTCAGACTGGTGGGTTGTTTAATGGCATAAGCCCGTGTATCCATCTCACAGTGAGGATGCATGCCAGCAGACGGACTGGAATCACCGAGCAGTACCAGCTACAACCTGCTGCATCCATCGCCACGCAAGTGCTGGCCTTGCCAAGAGGTCAGCATACCCTATACACTGCTACAACCTTCTTCATCCATCTCCACGTGAGAGGCAAAGGTTCCCTGACTACTGCACACAACTGGAGAGGCACTTTCAATATTTGTCCTTGTTTCCTCCCATTTTCATGAACGATTCCCCCCCACCCCCACACCTTTCTGACCAACACTCTTCTTTAATAAAATTACAGTCAAATCTTACAACCTGGAAACTCATCAGAATTTTTAAGGTAAATTTATATAGCTAAGCCTTGCTCCGTTAGGGTTTTTATTTAAAAGTTTAGCCTCTGTTCCAAGTTCTTGGGAGAATATTTAACAGTTCAGACTGTTTTCACAGTGTCACTCATGCACGATTGGCATATAAAACCTCACATTTTCTGTTCTACGTTTAATATAACCTGCAATGCCAAGAAATAAATATGTCGATAATAGGAAACATCATCTCATTTTTCTGAGAATGCCTCCTTCCATCATTCCTGCAGTAGACATATTTTACTAACCTTCATGTAAGAATGTAAACTCCCTGAGGCAGGGGTTTTTGCTTGTTCACTGACTTATCCCAAGTGCCTAAAGCAGCGGAGTGTTCAATGAATACAACCTACAATCTAAACCATGTATTCAAAAAAGAAAAACCAGAAACCAAGAAGTAAGGCCCTAAAACAATATACATCATCGACTTGATCTCCCTGTTTGCTAACTTTCAACATGTCATTCTTAAACCAAACTTCTATTGAAACAGGATTACAATTACCAAAATACATCATAGTTAATAAGATATTTAGGAAATGTTTGTTGACATTTATCAATATAAAATTATTTCAAAATTCTTTTATCATTCCAATTTTTATCTTTTTTTCAAACATTTTAGTCTTTAAATTTACATTTGAAAGAAGTTTCTGAGAATACATGTTTTTCTTTAATAAGTGCAGAGTAGAAGTCAACAAAAAGGCTTTACCTATCACTTTATTCTTCTTTCCATTTTTTATAGGCGTACAAAGCAAACTTCTAATGCACTGCTGTTTTACATTTCCTGTGTTTTCATTCTAAACAAAAACAAAAACAAGACAGCTAAATATTATGAGAAGACTGTTTGTCCATTAGATGCTATAGAAACTATATTGGACCTCGGAAGCCACTAATATATTCATCTTTTATTAGCTGGAGATAACATCAGAGTGCAGAAAATGTACAAATTATAATGAAGTTCACATAAATGTACTATAAAGCAATTAGTCTTTACATTATTAAAAATACTAAATATCTATTTTCTTTAAAAATTTTTTTTCATATTTTCCATTTTATTTACCTGTATTTCTTTTATTTTCCATTTTAAACTCTCCAAGTAGCTTACAGTAATAGTAAGCAAAGTATTTATTCAGTTTCTACTATCCCTGTGTAGTGGATGTCTGAAATAACTTAACAAGAGGGGCAGAAGTCAAAAGCATTACACCACCTAGGATTCTACATGTTACAAATTTGTCCTTGTTTAGTTTTCCCACTGTTATCTATTGCCCATATCGCTAACATTCTAAAAAGGTCTCCTAGGTAGGCAAATAACAAAGTCAAGGCAGCTGCCTCAAACTGCAATGCTTTTCTGAAGTTAGATGAGAAAAAATACTAGAATTCAAAGTTTTCAGTGTCTGAGAAACTGACCCTTGTAGCTTTGCTCTCGAGGAAAACAGATATTCAGTTTTCCACAGAGCTGTTCACTGCGGTAGATTACCAATTACAGGCATTTAAGCCATATGAAACTTAATTGTTGAGGGTAAACTCAGGAACTCCAGCCATACTATCTAAAGAATGTCATTAAGTAGGTAATAGTTAAATTACCTCAAAATTAGTTTATGATAGTTCATTAATACATGTTTAAAAAACTAATAAAAGTACAGAGAAAAATACTCAAGTACAGCTGATAACCTCTCAACAGATGTTATAAGCTGTTTTATTCTCCTTCCTCAGATCACGGAAAGCACAGATCACTCCCAAAGAGCCAATTCTAGGGCCAGTCCTTCAGTTACGAGTAACTAGTTTGGGACTTCCCTGGTGGCGCAGTGGTTAAGAGTCCACCTGCCAATACAGGGGACACGGGTTCGAGCCCTGGCCCGGGAGGATCCCACATGCCTCGGAGCAACTAAGCCCGTGAGCCACAACTACTGAGCCTGTGCTCTAGAGCCTGTGAACCACAACTACTGAGCCCACGTGCTGCAACTACTGAAGCCCGCGTGCCTAGAGCCCGTGCTCTGCAACAAGAAAAGCCACAACAATGAGAAGCCCGCACACCGCAACGAGGAATAGCCCCCGCTCGCTGCAACTAGAGAAAGCTCACACAAAGCAATGAAGACCCAACGCAGCCAAAAATCAATAAATAAATAAATTAAAAAAATTTTTTTTAAAAAAAGAGTAACTAGTTTAAGTGCAGATCTGATAGGAAAACAGCCTTCAAGCTCCAAGTCTAAAATTGGGTTACTTACTGTCCAGGGAAATCTTTTATCTTTACTGACATCTGGGATATTAAGTGGTTCCATGGTATTTTTGACATACTGAGCATACATGTAATTGATTCTGTTCGCATCACGTTCCCTGTGGAGATAACAGAGATGAGTTCTTTCTGTGCAGTGAAAAAACGCAGGCAAAACAGAGTCAAATAGATGATTATAAGAGAAACATACCAGTCTTAAATTATAGAGCAAAGCGTATATCTTAGTTGGAAAATGCAGCTTTAAACATATTTGATGATTTACAACTTTGGTAGTTACTATAACTGAAATGCTTTGAAAAAACAAAGACCCACAATTTTTCAGCTATCTAAAACAAGTTTAAAACGTCATTAAGTAATCTTATTACCACTGTTAATGGGCGTGTTCATTTTTGTGCTGTTTAAAATCCGTATGAATTTTCCCTATGTCTTATTTTCTCATCAGATTATAGAATGACTAAAGTCTAGTGTCTGTTTTTACTTCCTCAGTTATTTATTTAGTCTATCCATTCCAATAAGACAATCTTTTACACATTTCAGACCAAGGGAAAAATCGAGCAGGCCTAGAAGAATTTTATTAAGCTCTTCTCTCTTCTTTTTTCTGCTTTAAATTGAAAAAAAATTTTTTGAACTTACAACATTTTCCCAGTTTCTTGCTTAATAGGTTGATCACAAAAGGTTAACCTGATGTCACAGGGTTCATAAGTGCAGTGCCAGTAATGGAGTTGGGAAAACAGAACAGAACACATCTTTTCATCTGGAAACTTCCTATGTTCCTTGGTGATGGGGATGAATTCCACAAAGAGGGTCAAGTTATAGAAATTTACTCCGGCCATAAGTATGTGCCTGTATTAACTGTAAGATCACTAACTGAAGAAAATAGGAAAGTCTAATAGTGGGAGACATTTCAAAATAAAATATGTGCCTCAGGACAAATGTCCACTTGGTCTGAGTTCTCCAAGTGCTGATCTTTTCCTGTCTTCCATCCTTCTCGCTCAGCCTGCCAAACTGCTTCTAGGACAGTGGTTTCAAATGATGTTCTCAATCACTGTGATTCCACAAAGATTCCTGAAGTCGTGGCCTCATTCCTGGCCAAGATAATTGAGTCTTTCCTTTCTTTGTTGTACATTTTAGGTTAACAGTAATTTGGTCAAATCAGGTACTGACCGTATGTCCAGTATTATATACAAGTGATAAAGAATGAAAGGGAAATGACAATAGTAACACAGGAATATATGAACTTCAGACTGAACATTTTCTGAGCCTAGATTGATAATGTGGGAAGGCATGCAAAATGTCAGACACATCAGACCTAGGACATTCCTGGGTTTCTATTTCATACATATTATTTGGGTAGAATCCCAAGAAAAGGTTATAAGTGTAGGATGTAGGTTAACAAAACTGTTTTAAAACCACAAATATTTCATGGACAGCGAAAGTCTCACGAAAAGAAAACAAGAAACTGCAGTAAAGATAAGAAAAATGAAAAGGTAGTTACAGAGAGAAAGAAATACACTGGAGGGGAGGGGATATCTTTGTCCAAACCTCTTTTAAAATGATGATGATGATGATGACTTTTATTGTTCTTATCTTCATCGTTATGTCAACAGTGGGAGACAGATGAAACCCAAATAGTTAAGCAACTTGCCAGAGATCATAAATTCAGATGTATAGGCATTGATACAGAGAAGCAGGAGTATTAAAATTACTTTTAAGTCAATAGACACCTAACTCTTTTTTCAATTCCCTGAAAATTTTAAGTTTTCCTGATGGTTACTTTAGTGAAAAATTAGTATTAGATTTATTAAGGTTATGTGATAGCATCTTATCTCTTACTCTGTAAAAAGTGCTAATAAATTCTTCCTTCCTCCCCTCAATAACAAAAGACTGAGCACTTCGTCCATGAGAGTCACCCTTAGCATCACGGGGAGACAAACTTCTAGAGGTCAGTAGCTGTCATAAGGCGCTTGCAATCTCGTAGAGGACTGTGACAGAGAATGACTAATAATACAATGTCTAGTTGCATGTCCTCTTTGAGCAGAGTCTAGAGCAGAAGCCCCCAGCTGTCCCTCAGTAACTCTTCTCCCTTTCTCTTTATCTAGACACATGGCCGCTGAGGATAAAGACTACATTTATCAGCCACCCTAGTGGCTTGGGATCATCATGTGACTAAGTTCTAGGCAACAGGATATAAGTTCTAGGCAACAGGAAATGTGACTGCTTCTAGAAAGCTTACCTAAAAGGCAGCTGATGTATGCTCTCTGCGCCTTCTTTCCCTGCCCCCCATCCTACCATTTGAAACGTGGATATGAAGGCTGCAGCTGCATCCTGGACGCTGAAGGGAAGGGCCACTCCCTAGAGATGCAGAGTAGAAAGCCTGCAGGTACCTGGGTCCCTGAGGCCTTTGTAGAACAGAGCAGCAACACAGAGCCTGAGCTGCCTGCCTCTGGGTCTTTACAGGAGAGAGTAATAATATTGCATTCTTATTTAAGCTATTTTTACTTGGGGTTTTTATGATTCACACTCAAACCTAATCCTGACTAATACAATTGGTAACAATGAAAGCGCCACATGTGGAGAAGATGGACAGATAACCCCTTGGTGGAGTGGGCTGGAGAAGACGGGCTACTAGGGAAATGCGCAAAAGGCTGGTAAGATTTAAGGATGCATAGAAAGACATCAAGAATGAAAAGGAGGGTGAAAAACAGTATAAAAACATTGCTGAAATGGAAGAGTTCTAGGTATATTTGGGAAACATTAAACAGCTACAGATTGTTAGGAATAAAGTGATGGTTTCAGGCTGAAGATGTTAGGACAGGTAGTGGATGATTTTGAAAGTGCAATGCAAAGGGACAGGATCTTTCTTTAAATAACAAGAATATTCTGGTAGCCTTGCAAATGTGCCTCTCAGACCTACAACTGCAGGAGACCTAAATGACCAGTGTCTCTAGTCACTGTGCTCTGAAACCCAGGACTGTGTCTGTACTGCAGACACTCTTCCCAGGGCAGCTCCTGGAAAAAGATGGAGCACACACAGCAGGGGCACTAAGGTAGCCCAGGCTTGGGAGACCCAGGATGCTTCTGACAGGAGGCTTTGGCTACAGAACTCCCCAGCAGCCTGGCCAATCTTTCCTTAGAACTGCTCGGCTGCCTAAGACACTTCCACACAATGCTCTTTCCTTCTTTACCCTCTCTTTCACTCTGGGTCAGACTTGTGTGGGGAGCCCACGGCTCTCTCATCCCCTCCCAGCTCCCTCCCCCTTTACTCTCACATGGGGTTCCCCTAATAAATGTCTTACACATTTAATCTAGTCTTGGCATCTGCTTCTTGGAAGGCCTGGGCTAACTCAGACCTCTAAGGTTTTTTGCACAGTGGATATCGAGGGAGGTGTACGTGAGTACATCCTTGGGAAGACAGTCAGGGACATGAAGCTTGGAAACGCTGAGAAACTTCTGTGCTTTTAGATGTAAATGGGAATCACTTCAGGTTATGTGAACCAAAGACAGAAAAAACACATCAAAGAGACACAGAAATACTAACACTTACTGACTACTTACTATGTGCTGGAAATTTTCTGAAGCATTTTATGCGCATTAACTCATTTGGTCCTTTCTACAATCCTGCCATCAGTATCTCCATTTTACAGATGAAGAAACTGAGGCTTTGAGAGGTTAAATAATTCACACAAAGCGCTACAGCTAGTAAGTGGTGGAACTTAAGTTTAAATACAATCAGTCTGATTTCAGAGTCTATACTCTTACACTCTGTATCTACCATTTTTTAAAGTAGTAAAAACCTTTCTACTATTTTAAAAATAGTAGGTGTTACTGTATTTAACTATAATTGTTTTCCAATATAGTTATAACTAATAAGTATTAACTAGTATATGTATTCCAAGAAAGTGAGCTTAAAGGAGTAATTCTATGTATTTGTCATTGTATGACAAAATGTGCATTTAAAATTAACATGAAGTTAACTGATATGGAATTATAGCACTAAAATACCTATTTCTTAAAATTAAGAGCTAACATAAACTGTACCCCATCACACTCACTTTTTCCTTTGAATCGAAGCATAGAAACTCTAAAATCTCCCACCATCTAGAAATGAGCTTCCCTTCTGAATTCTTGGGTGACCCAAACTCCAACAGTTTACTGTGCTTTATCCCAGTGATGATATGATTCTAAAAATTATGTGTAATGTTCACCCTGAATATTTTTTATTTTTACACTTAACATTTCAAAACTGTCTTCAACAAATTATTTTAATTTATAAAAGGTAATTAGTGGGTTGGTTGGAAAAATACCAAACAGATACATAACTGCCTAAAAAGGATGATTTGCTTACTGCTAACATCATCCAATTGCCTAGCTCTTCATCTCATGGAAGAGTGTTTGGATTGACAAAGTGGTTAATAATGAGAATTGGAGAGGCCTAAATTCTATCAATAAGCAATTTTAGAAACATAATACAGAATCTGCTGGTCAAGTGTCAATACCAGTTAGTCCTTCAAAAAGCTGAAGTTACTAAACACCATTTTAATTCGGAGTTTTCACAAAATTAAGCCTGAAATCTAATTTTATTAAAATAAAACCATATTTACATCACTAAGAGGACTTTTATTGCATCATTATAAGAAAGGCTAACTATTAGCTAATGTAAGACACTGGTGTTGAATAATTTTCGTTACTGTAAAATCAGTTAATGAATCAGTTTAAATGATCCATGTAAATTAGTCTCTTTTAAGGTAACCACACTGACCTATTTATCCTTTATAAAACAATCTTTATACTAAGACTGTCTTGGTATAATTTTTAAAAGTGGAAAGATATCTTCCATTTTTCCTACAGAGAGGGAACGTGATATTCATCAGAAACAAAGTAAAAGTGCTAACAAAAGATCAAGATGAAATAAATAAATAAATAAATAAATAAATAAATACTAAGACTTAAATATATATATAGTAGGACCTCAGTTTTTTTTAAATGCATATTGACCAGTAGAGGTCACTATCATACCAAGTCACGAGCTTGTTCAGCTATCAGAGAAATAAGAGGACTTGTCTGACTTCACAACAAAAATCAAATGTGAATAAAATAAAATAAAATAAAATTACACAGGCATATGCTGCTATACAAATATTCAAAGGTAAATGTAGATAATTCATCATTTTATATAAATATTTTTCTTTTTGGCCATGCTGCACGGCTTGCAGGATCTTAGCTCCCTGACCAGGGATCAAACCCAGGCCCCAACAGTGAAAGTGCTGAGTCCTAACCACTGGACCGCCGGGGAATTCCCATCATTTTATACATTTAAGATGCATTATCATACTGATTTTCCTACTGTCCTCTGGATATATGTAAATTCTTAAATATACATGTATATATTTCTTTTTTTATTTGTCTATATAGCAATTTATTATTTATGCAAGCCAAATAGTAAAATAATCATATATTTACAGGTTTAGAAGCTTTCTAAAATGTTCTTTATAAAAAGCAACAAAAATGTATGGTATCATAAAATCAAAATAGTATCTATTAATGCTCCTCTTAAGAATAAGACTTCATAACTGACCTAGGCAGTATAGCCCAATACCAGTATTTAAGAAAGAGACATACATACTCTCCAGGACATGTACATATTATCACATATTCAAAAAGGATTCAACTTCAACTAAAACAATGTCAAATATGCCAGAAAATATACACACAGAAGCTTAGAAAAGAATAGATGTGGAGACGGGATATAAACTTCAGTTCACTACCAGCAATGCCAAGAGGGAAATAAAGATCAGCTATTCTGTTCTAACTTTGTGAACCAAAAACTCCAGCGTAGCAGAAAATCTCTGGGTACAGATACCATGGTTTATGGTACCCTGACTACCCATCCCACGCCCAAGTCACCAGTCAAGGCCTAAGTTAGGTGTACCTTCTGAGTCAAACCCATTCCTTACCTGCCCCCAAGTTACATTTGCTCCTTTGCTAATTCCTGAAATTCTTTTAATAGAAGAAAAGGTCTTTCATATTGTTAAAATAATCATATTGTTAAAATAACAGTCTTGAAATGAGTTTTGATTTAAATATAATCACTTAAACTAACAACTCTAAATCACTGTAGTCAACAGTTTCTCCATCTTGATGGGGAACACGGAAGAGGACAGGAAATGCGAGAAAAGATAAGAGAAGAAAGGAAAGGGTACAGAGGGCAGAAGACAGCTTCTGCAGACCTCACACTGATCCATGGGGTCAGTCTTAATTAGGAGGGTCGGAACAAAACCAGGCTGTGCACTTAAGTATTTTGTTCTTGCAGTTGCAAACTCAGGCACTTTATATGATCTACAGAGGTGTTTTTCATTTTACTTTGTTTCCAAGTTTTTATCACAAACATTTTCTTCCAATTTTTTATGATGAACTTTTGAAATACATAAGAAAGTTGAAAGTAAAATGAATATCCTATTCCTAAATTCAACTATTTTTAATGTTTTGCCACATTAGCTATATCTGTATATGTATGTGCAAACATTTATTTGTTTAAATACATTAATTTAGATATATTTACTTATTTATTTTTGGCTGAACCGTATTTTATTTTATTTTTTGTTGGGAATTTTTAATTGAAGTATAGTTGATTTACAATGTCATGTTAGTTTGAGGTGTACAGCACAGTGATTCAGTTATACATATACATATATATGTATAACTGATTCTTTTCCCTTTTTCAGATTCTTTTCCCTTATAGTTTATGACAAAATATAGAGTATAGGCCCCTGTGTTATGCAGTAGATCCTTGCTGGTTATCTATTTTATATTTAGTAGCGTGTATATGTTAGCCTCGACCTTCTAATTTATCACCCCCACCCCCGCCCTGGCAGACCATTTTAAACTAAGGTGCAGACATCATAACACTTCATCCTTAAATACACCAGCCTGAATCTCCTAAAAATAAGAACATTCTCCTACTAACCACAATATCTTCCTAATTCCAAAGAAAAGGTACGAATAATTCCCCACCAACACCTAGTATCCAGTCCATATTCAGATTTCCAACTGGCTTAACAAATGTCTTTGATAGCTATTTGTTTTTAACCAGGATCTAATCAAGGTTCACATAATGCATTTGGCTGCTAGGTCTGGGAACAGTCCCTGCCTCCATTTTATTCAATGACATTGACTTTTTGAAGAGACCAGGCCAGTTATCCTATAGAATGTTCTATAGTTTAGATTTGCACAGAGGTTATTTTTAAAGTATCACCACCAAGGAGCTTGGTTACTGAGGACAGTACTAACTGTGGCGTCATTCACCTATATGAAATAATTCTCTGATAAGTCAACTGAAGAATAAAAAATCTGGAACTTTAATGTCAAATAGTAAAGCTAAAAGAATGTTCTATTTCCATGATCATATGAGGCTTTTCGGTTATAATATCAATAATTAGGAGTAATATAAATTGACACAAATTATTTTAGGGAGTGAAATAATTTGAAACAAATGAATAAGGAATAATGTGATAAAACCAGCATTATGCCCAAGAATTCCTGACGCTTTACCCTGGCAGACTTATATTCCTTAGACTATTTTATTGCTTAAGCAAAAACCACCACTGTTTTGCTAAGGGTGCAAAAGGAAATATGACAAGAACACTTGGTAATTTACTCTAAATCCTTTTTAAAATTCTTCAGAAAGCAAATATACAATTGGGCCAGTAACAAGTATAACCTTGATATGTTAATACTTTCTATTGTTCCTGCGTACCAGTTAACAACCACCAAAAAATGAATACTAATTTTAAAATTTAAAAAAAAAACATGAAAAAAAATGAACTACAATAGAGATCTGGTCTGATTCTAGCCATAGGGTACATGTATTGGTGTGACTGAGATCACAGGCTTCCTTCTGGTGTTAGTTAAATCCTATGGCTGATTCCAAAGCAGAACAGACTCATAGAAAAAAATGTGTTCAGAAGCCTGTCAAATTTCCAGTGAGGGTCTAATATGCAATGAAAAAATATAATTGAAATATAGCACTTGTGGGTCTTAAATGAGTCAGTTCACAAAACACACTGTACCCAGGCCTATACTAATTGTGACACCATTCACTCTATGAAAGAATTCTCCAACATGTCAAATGCAGTGGAAAAAACCCTGGACATATAACATCAAATAGTAAAGTATTTTCACAAATGAAATTATTTGTGGGAGGAAAAAAGCAGCTGTAGCTTCTATGCCTTAAATTAAATAGGTCGTGAAATAACTATGTAGCCAGAATTACATACTTGTGATAAAGACAGACAGATAATTAAGTTTTCTTACCTTGTTAAAGTATCTGACGATTTTTCTAATTCCTCACACTCCATGTGAAACACACTAGAAAAAGAATCCTGAAAACAGAGCAACGACACAGACTGAGAAATAAGTTTGAGAATGTAATGAAAACTATCTAAATACAGACATATGAGCCTGTGGAACTGACTGAAGACACCAATCCTCGCAATTTCTTTTCACTTTTTCAGACAAAACTGACCTAGGTGCTCACGACATCCTCAAATCTACCTATTCCTTAGAACATGCTGCTGTTGTTTCTGATACTGACTTGCAAAAATGCTTATTTGAGTTTTCGTTCTTCTGCCAGCTGTTAATAAATAATTAGCTTCAAATTTTCTCTATATTTATTCAAAATCCTCAAGTTTTAGCTTTTATGCATACATTGATTGCTATTGTTGGGTCTTTTGAAAAGACACCTAATTCAGTAATATTTTATGAGATCATTAAATTATGAAGATTTTAACAACATAGAGAAGTATTTTTGAAGTTAAATTGAAGTTAAATTAAATTAAATTGAAGTTAAAATAAAAAGCAACATTCGAACCCATACTATATTTACAACTGAATAAAAAATTAGAAGGAAACACAAATAAAACAATGATATCAGTTTAATTTGGGGACAGAATAACTAAGTACATTTCTTTTCTTGTTCACATTTGGATTTTTGCTCATGTGTTGAAATATTTTTAATCAAAAAATAATTACAGTATAAATGAACATCAAGTCACTTAATTGCTACACCCACCAAATTAAGTCATTAAAAAGCGAGCAAAAATATTAATGGGCATACTGCTGAGCTATATTTTAAAGCAACACTGATACCAGTCAATTGCTGCCATGATAGGGGTTAACTGGATGAGCTGAATGTTAATTAAAGTGATATTTAAATTGTCTAAAAAAAAGGAGTGCCCTTATGTATAACTTTCAAAAATTAAATGCCAAAGAGCAGGTCACAGAGCAAAAATGATAAACTGACATACTGCATTAAAGAGTTCTGACCTGAACTGTAAAAGGATAGTTCCAATCTTGTAATTATCTCTATATTAAGGAGCTTATAACTGATTGAAAATATTAAATAATATCCATGAGAATACTATCTCATAGCATAGTGAATTCTTATTTGATTTCCTATTAATGAGAATCACACACACGATGATTCAGATAATGTTGCATCACACAGTACAGTCTTACTATCTAATAAAATAATTAAAAATATAAAATATAAGTTTTAAATATCTTTCATTATTCTACTTCCCAAAAAACCATCAATTCAGATATCATATGTGGACTGTAATTGACTTTATACACTTGAGAATTCCCATTCTTTTTCCTAACCCACCAATGAAGAGCCTGTTCTCAGGGTCTAAATGAAAAAGGAAGCAAACAACTACATCAAAAAGAAATATACCAAAAACAGTGGTTCATTGGTTGAGAAGGAAAAGAAACTGCATAAAAGAAAACAACCTTCGGCTAAAGGCCCTGATGCTAACAGCAAACTCAGTTGGCCTGCCTTGAAGTAACCAGCACTGTATGAGAACACTCCATCTTTCCACACACATCCTGTCTCTTTACATTACAAATCAATGGCTTGAAATCTACCAATCAGAACAGTTTAGTGGCTTTCCACGGTGGGTAAAGAATTTGGGACTGGGCTTCCCTGGTGGTGCAGTGGTTGAGGGTCCGCCTGCCGATGCAGGGGACACGGGTTCGTGCCCCGGTCTGGGAGGATCCCATGTGCCGCGGAGCGGCTGGGCCCGTGGGCCATGGCCGCTGGGCCTGCGCGTCTGGAGCCTGTGCTCCGCAACAGGAGAGGCCACAACAGTGAGAGGCCCGCGTACCGCAAAAAAAAAAAAAAAAAAAAGAATTTGGGACTAATAGGTACCTTTAGCAGCACTGCCTCCATTGGGCCATGCCTTTTGGTTTCTACATAATCGCTGGTAAAAAGAAATTTTTATAGCCAACCCATTCAGAAGGTGGTCTACCTGTTCATAGCAATAGAGCACAACTATTCTCAACCAAAAAAGGTCTGCACACTGTAGTGACAATGTATTTCTCCATCAAGGTAGTGTAGCCATTGACAAAAGCAACACACTGACATTACCAATGGTAACTGTAATACTTAGTGGAGGGTCAACAAGGTGAAAGGGTGCATTGAAGGCATCCTCCAACCTCACCTCTACCCCTTTTCAACCAGAACAGCTCATACTTGGATTGGCTTTACATAAACAACCATATTCAGTTGGATTTGAGAGAGAGTTCTGAGGCCAACCTGAGGTTTAAAGCAGTGTTTTAAGGAATATAAATTTTTGTCTTTCTAAAAATAAAAAAGTCATACTCTGTACTCACGGAGCAATCTTCATCCACTATGAAAATGGTGCATTTCTGCACCTGCATGAAAGAGATAATAGTGGCAGCTATTTTCTTTAGAATTACTTCTAATGATTGTTGTTCTTCAAAAATTAGGCTAGCAAGGTCAAGCAGCACCTAGACAAAAAAATTAAGAGCTTACTATTAGTAATTGTTTGTAATTATTAAAGCAATACAATGATTTATATGGGTTGTAATCTAACAAGTTACAACCAAGTTCCCATTCAAGTGTTAAATACATAAGTCTCTGCTTACTAACAAAATTTCCCTGTTGATTGTTAGTACAATTAGTACACTGGTTACGATCACAGACTCTGAAGCCAAAGCCAACCGTTTTTAATCCCAGCTTCCCCTCCTGCTAGCTTTGTGATCTAGGGCAAGTTTCTTGAAAATGGGGATAATAATAGTACCAAAATCATGGAGCTGTTGTGAGGACTAAATATGTTAACATTTATAAAGCATTTTGAACAGTGTCTGATACATAAAATATACTGTTGTTTTTGGTGATCCAAACTTCTGAGATCAACATTTATCAACATTGCCAACATTTTCACAGAGCACAGCAAATATTGTCCAAAATAAAGTTTTAAGAGTTCCTTTTGTGTTCTTCCTGATAATTTCTCTTTTCTTTACTTACACAGGATTTCATCTAGTCTCACAAAGTATTTGTGCAAGGAGCGGGGGAGAAAGGGTATTATAGAAAATTTATTGGAGGTGATACTATCCTTGCTGAGGCCTGAAAGATGAGCAGGAATTGTTCAGGTTAAGTGGGGAAGGAAAATATCTCAATCAAAAAGAACTGAATTGAGAGAAAGTAGCATATTGCAAGTTTTGATCAAATTTTATGAGAATATAGAGTGTAAAGAGGAGAACTAGGGAGATGAAATTGCAGAGGTAAGTGAAGAAAGAACCTCAAAAGTCCTATCTTCTTTTCAAGCAGTTTGGACTGTGATGGATTGCAGGAGAGAAGTGACAAGAATCACAAGTATGTTTGTAAAAATGAGGACTGGATTAATGGGTGGCAAAAATGGAGCAGGGAGACGTCAGGAATATGCTGAAGTTGAAGTCCACGGAAGGTCCACAATCTAACATAAGTTCTAAACAGAGAAATTAAAGGGTGGGGGAGATGAATTATCAAAGAGGTAATGAAGGGCTTCCCTGGTGGCACAGTGGTTGAGAGTCCGCCTGCCGATGCAGGGGACACGGGTTCGTGCCCCGGTCTGGGAAGATCCCACATGCCGCGGAGCGGCTGGGCCCGTGAGCCATGGGCCTGCACTCCGCAACGGGAGAGGCCACAACAGTGACAGGACTGCATACCGCAAAAAAGAAAAGAGATAATGAAAAAGAATTACATAAAACCCAAGGGCTTAAGTCTCCAGACTGAAAGGAATGACCAGGTACCAGCATGATGAATGAAAAAAAGAATCGTATGGTGAAATTCAGTTACAAAAGCAACAATAAATAAATAATTCAAAAAGCTTATAGAAAAAAAAAAAAAAGCACCAAGAATCAGAACAATATGAATGCTAATAGAAGACAGTACTACCTTTAAATTCTGAGAAATTAATTTTTCAATGCAGAATTTTATACCCAGCCAAACTGGTAGGATGGTACAATAGATATTTTCATACATGCAAGGACTCAGAGAGCTTACCTCTCCAGTACAGGTTCTCAAGTAGTTAACTGAGAATGTGCTACACTAGAACAAGGGAGTAAACTGAGAAAAAAAAAGTTCTGGGATCCAGTGGATAACCAGTGGAGTCTTTCTAAGAAAGCATTGAAGGAAAGTTCTATGATGACCCCTCTGCAGCAGGCATGGGGAAAAATAGTTTTGCTTGAAAGAAGAAAGAGAGAGAACCTCAATTGGAGGATTCTCCATGAAAAAGAACTCAAGAGAATGCCTAAATAATGGAGAGTTTGCAGGGGGAGGGGGACCAACAACATGAGGCTACACTAGAGCAAACAGTTCAAGGAAAAAAGAAGAGATTTCAGAAACAACAAGAAAAACTAAGTTA
This sequence comes from Stenella coeruleoalba, assembly GCF_951394435.1. Classification (NCBI taxonomy): domain Eukaryota; kingdom Metazoa; phylum Chordata; class Mammalia; order Artiodactyla; family Delphinidae; genus Stenella; species Stenella coeruleoalba. The sequence continues at coordinate 21,633,270 of NC_137149.1, read as the reverse complement.
TATAACAAAGGTAATATGAACAACAACATTTACATAATTAGTAAGAACAACATTTACATCACGGTACTTATAAACACTTTATTTTAAACTGCAACTTTAGAATTAGCCTAGACAAAGCTTTAGAAAAGTCAAACATGGTTGTAGCACAATACCAGATCTTCCTCGATTTATGACGGGGTTACATCTTGATAAATCCATTGTTAAGTTGAAAATATTTAAATTTGAAAATCTGTTTAATACACCCAACCTACCGAACATCACAGCTTAGCCCAGCCTACCTTAAACATACTCAGAACACTTATATTAGCCTACAGTTGGGCAAAATCATCTAACACAAAGCCTAGTTTATAATAAAGTGTTGAATATCACATGTAATTTATTGAATACTGTACTGAAAGTGAAAACCAGAATGCTTGTGTGGGGACAGAATGGTTTTAAGTGTATTGGTTGTTTACCCTTGTGATGGCGTGGCTGCTGGAAGCTGTGGCTACTGCCACTGCCCAGCATCATGAGAGAGTGCCATGATATATATCACTATCCCAGGAAAAGGTCAATATTAAAAATTCGAAGTATGGTTTCTACTGAATGTGTATAGCTTTCACACCATCGTAAAGTCGGAAAATTGTAAGTTTAACCAGTGTAAGTCGAGGACCATCTGTAAATATGTTACCAATGTGGGCAATATAAATGAAAAAGTCCAGATAGGAAAAGCAGAGGTAAGGAGTAGTAATTAGGAAGGAGAGATGAGGGATGCTAAGATCATCATTTTATAAAGCATGAAATAAGAGATGATGTCTAACAGTGTTCTACAGTGTTTCCTGAGCTTATTCCCATGCTTCTAGAAGTTCTCTACAATAATGTTCATATTTTGTATCTTTTAACATGAATAATAAAATACAGAAGCATATTCTGAAAAAAAAAAGAGATGATGTCTCTGATAGAATAAGAACTAAAACTCTTAATATTACACGCACAACTCATCCAATAACTTTAAACAGTGACATAAAAATACTGGTACCATAATGGCAAAGTAAAGGGTGGTGTAAGTTAAATAAATCTTCATCTGTTAACAGTGATAAAGCCACAGCTCATGGAAAATACAAAATGGAAAAAATAACTATTAGAAGAAACAGTTAAAATATTTAGAAATTGAATCTGCACGGTTTGGATTTCTAATGATATATATAAATATATATATATAATATATAATATACATATTTTATATATATATATATACATACATATATATATATATAAAACTTGGATAACAATTTAACCATTTTTTAAAAAAGAATTTCTACACTCTCTCTTTAGTAATTAGACTTGCCTGATTTCTCTTGTTCTCCAGCAGTGAAGTCTCATAGAGTTGAGCATTATGAAGAACAATTCCACAAAATGCCAAGTAAGCAGCAAAGTCCTAGAAAACAGGCAAGACAACAGCCAAATAAGAACTGTCAATAACCTGTCTTGTTATATTGCTTGAAACACAAACAACATTCAAAAATATTTACAGTTCAAATAACTATTTGGAAACCAGCAGCGTAGATGTTTATTCTGCATAAAATTAGGAACTGGTGCAAAGCAACTGTTAGCTAAATGGTACAACCAGTAGATGACAACTGTTAACACAGTCTCCTAAAGTCATACAGTAGTTGGAAATTAGCAAAGAGAAAGAGAGGAGACACAGATCTCTGTACACCATGTGAAACTGAAATTCACTCTATGCAAAATTTGGTGTAGTCTCTAAATGATATTAAGACTTGGGTTTCAGCTAAGACCATAAAAATAGCCTGTAACTTATTACTGGGGCAAACTGAAAGCTCACAATCTTGTTCGGAGAATATTGGCAATAATATAGCCAATATTAGTCCCATACTAAATTGCAAATTTAGTATTAGTTTAAATATATCATTTTAAAGTTGATCTATCACCCTCATTATACTATACGAAGGTGATGTGCTCACAATTATACTAATTATTGATGAAAGGAAATCCTTACATGGCATACTTTATTCACAATCATGAATTTATTTTGCCAAGAGATGATACAGCCTAACAATTCAAATCTTTCAAGAGGGGTTTACATTAACGGACTATAAACAAATAGTGGAATAAATAGCCAATCTAGAACCATGTTCCCCGCCAAATATCCTCAGGTGTCATTAACGGAATAGGAGACTAGATGTCTATTACACTAATTTAAAAAGGTACTTGCTATGTTCTGAAGCAATTAAGACACAGGGACCAACACTAGTGCCAACACAGCCTACAACATGAGACAAAAATAACTCTGTCTTGTTGGAATGTCTTCCAAAAGCTCCTACTAATTTTCAGGGGAGTGACAGAAATAGCAGTGGGCTTGAATAGGAAGAACTCAGTGGGCTCCATGATATACATATAATTGCATATTCAAGGAGAGAAATAACAAGACCTACTGACAGAACGAAGTTATAAACAGGTTTAAGGACTTCTGTCCTTAAAAGGAAAGCATGTCGATGTGGTGTGAGGAATGTGTTCCTTCAGAGTTGGACGACAAGGGTAATAAAATAATGCTGACTGCACTCTTTCTGAAGCTAAATTCACATCATTTAGCCTGAATTCACACCTTGGCACCCCACCGTCTGCATACAAAGCTTATAAAACATTCTGCATTTGCTTCACCAGGAGGCAATGCTAATTTTAAGCTGACCTGGAGCAACTGAACTTGGAGCAGTGCTTTAGGGATTTTACGTAAGGTTGAATTTCTTTATAGCAGTGATGAAAGGTAAATGAGAGAGTTAGAACACGGTATCACCCTCCGGATGGCCGCAACATGCACACAGCCCTGGGGGAGGCCTGGTGGCATGGTGAGGAGGCAGTGGGGACGGGGTTCTGTTGACTGAAGACCACAACTACTCCACAACTCAGGTCAGCACTGATTTAGTCAGAGGCAAGAGACACTTTTGAACATTTCGGATCATTTTAAACCATAATGTTTTGGTGATCAACAATTTCAGCAATCACTAATTCCAGAGGTCTATACAACTCTAAAGAGAAAGCATCTTCCTAAATTGAGATCATACCAGACCCAAGTTTTGGTACCTTTTCATCTTTTTCGGTGAATGTCCCACCATTTCCCGATTTCTTGTTGATGGCCTGGGCTACACCAACAACCTGGTATAAGAAGAGAACATTGGTAATTTCGCTGACTGAAATTACTGGTATAAATTCACCAAAGCGTGTTTACAGAATAATTTCTACATGTGCTTTACAATAACGATAAGCTACAAAATCAAAACCAACCCCACAGCATCTGAACTAGTCCTGTATCATTTTGTACATTCTTTTTCCTAATAAGAGTTCAAATGCATCTAACTTCTTGGGTCCCAAACTATATTTCATTCTGGGATTTCATGCTGCCCTGTGAAAGAAATTATTGGCAATCACTTTTTATGTGAATATTTTTCATGGCTTTTGAATAAAAAATAGACATTAAATTTATATCACATTTCAAACAGAATATATGATTAAATGAACATTTTATATTGGTTTTAAATATAATATTTCAAATGGGCTAAATGATCTTTTACTAAAAGTGAAATAGGACCAATGGCCAGTCACAGAATTGAAAATGCAGGAGGACCAATTAGGGTAAAAATAATTCTTAATGTAGGGATGTTGTCCAACTTCTTTTGAAATTTCTGAACTTGAAAAGTATCTTACCTTCAATAGACTTACTTTGGTGGAAAGAAGTTTTATTGAAAAACAGACTGAGCCTTATTTCAAATCAGAAGGTGTTTGAAAGATAAACTACATCTTAAGAAGACTGAGCTAAACTCTGGGAATATGTCTTAAGTTTCCACAACACATTTAGCAAGACTTTGAAGAAACTTCTCATCTTCCTACTTAAAAGTATATTTTACTTACCCATTTAGTTCCAACTTGAAGTTTGTGTTACTACTTTATTAGTCTTTTAAAGACCTTCAACTTACTTTTGCTTCCTCTTTACTACTTATAAATTCTACTTGTTTCCTCCTTCTACAATATAATATCAGTGTAAAATGCTATTATCCTCTAAATGGTTAAACTTTAAAGTCCTGAGTTTTGTGTGAATGGTCCATCGTTTTTTCTCAGCTCACTCTAGCCCATAGCTTTAAAAAATGGATATAAAAAAATGCCCTTCCAAGATAGCAGAGCAAGGACAGAGAAATACATTCTTGTCTGATGTAGTTTTCTGTTCTCAACACGCTTCCTCCCCACCCTACGACAGAGTAAAGAGATGTTGATTTTAAAAAGCAGAATCATCCAATTATCCTGTACCTATTTTACACTCTTTAGCTCTTGGCTAACAGATTTCTCCATGCTCCAATCTCAATGACAAAATGCCTACAAAAGCTTTTGTCTGAGGTCAAAACGTCTGGACTGCAGCCAGGCACATTCACTTGAATATAACTGATGGGAGCCTCTTGAGGGTCACTGGGGTCTAATACATAGTGCTACCAGTATGACTTGGTGATTTCATTTTAAGCATTCATTCATTTACTCAACAAATATTGTGGTGACCACCGTGCACCAAGGAGTGATAAAAACTGGGAGAAAGACTACCCGGAAGGAGCTCAAGAATCAAGAATGGGTGATACACAGACATATATTTACAGCACACATATGATCACTTTGATGATACAGGCGCCCACAGACTGTTAAGAGCACAGAAGGGAGACCAAATATGCATAAAAGAGAAGGTTTCTCAGAAATGATGACATTTGAGTTTTTATTTGTCTTTAATACACGGTTTGATAAAAGAGTTAAATTTTTAAATCTTCATTTTAAGGAAGAAGAGATTAAAACAGATAAAGAGACTGTTATGCAAACCTTCTTGGATAATTATACAGTAATAAAAGAAGCATGTATTGATGTGCTGTTTGTACCTGGAGCCGTGTGAGTCAATGTACTACAAGCAAGACGATTTTCAACCAATACAACACTGCTCACGTAGTTCAATAATCGTTCTCCATTTCGAGAATTTCTATTTGATTCTTTTCTCAGCCCCGCCTCTTCCTCCTCCTTCCCCTCTTCCTCTGTCTTTTTTTCCTTTAAATACTAGTGCCAGCTGTCCTTCATCTCTTAGAACATACTGAGTTTTGAGTGTAAGCTCGCCCATAGCAGGGACTGTTTTCCATGGGAGCCTTAGTCCCCTGAGTCATGAAGTGTCAGGCATAGCAACTTGCTGCTTGTCTGGCACTGCACTGGTGGCATGAACTTGAACTCCATACCCTGTGGGGCACAAGCCCTGCTCTCATGGCTCACTGGTGTCTCTTCTTTGTCTCGCAGCTGCAGGCAGAGGCAAACTTTCCTCGTTGCTGAAAAGTTTTCCAGGCCTGGTTCCACGGATGGAAACTTTACAGACCTAGGCTTCCCCTGGGAATTTAGTTTCCCCTCCCTGCCCTCACCCGTGCCTGTGGAGGGGACGCATCACCCCTGCCTGCAGATGTTACCCGCAGGCATTCACCCTACCATCCTGAATCTCACATCTCCGAAGCCCATCTGGACTCTGGTCATTCACGCTGCTTACCTTGGGTTCCCCTCTTTGTTTCTGATACCTGGGGATTTCCCTTTCTTGAGCTTATCTGTAATTTTTAAAATCGCTTTTGGTGAAACTTTATTCTCTACTTGTTGGCAGAATGGGGAGGTGGGTGGTGTTCTGCAACTGTTCAGTCTGGCAAACTGATCAGAAGTCTTGTTCACAGGCTTTAAACCCTACTTTGTACCCCCTGAACACCAGCTCTTTACTATATTTAATTTTGTCCCCCTAACATTAGAGCAAGATATTAATCATTAGGCAACTTCATGGAATGAAGACTTCCAGTGAAGAATTTTTCACCCTTTTCGGTGACCAATTATTTCTTTCGCTAGTAATTTTATAGATTTAGACATTAGAGGTTAATTTGTTTAAGGGATGATTAGTTAAATATAATTAATTATTTTTTTAAAAAACAGGCAAGTTCTTTCAAGAGACTATTAGATCAGGAAAATAAATATGGTACTCACATGTGCCTCAATACTTAGCTGGATGACATTTTAAAAATACCACTGATAAAAATAACAGATAAAAATCAGAGAAAAGGTATAGTGTTTGTCCATGGTAACATAAGACAGTAAAAGACAAAAAGACTTTGATTCTCCAAATTTCAAGGAGCCTAGCAAAACCTGCACCCCCGGCCTCCTTGTGTTGATAAAAAGTCTTTCCTCCTTCTACCATCTATTGCTCCTTTAAACAAATTAATTTTCTTCAAGACAAGGTTTTTAAATGTCAGTTTTCAAAGACAGCTTTTATGGCAAGAATTTGTCAGACCTCATATCTGAGAGGCAAAGCCCCTAAAAATTTTAGCTTCCATATCAGAAGCCCAATCACTTCTGCCTACCTGCTATCTACCTGCAGTACTCTCAAACACCAATACTTTATGCTATTTTTTTTTTTTTAAAGCACAAAGAGGCTTCTCTGTTTTCTATTTCACTGGCACTTTTCAGAGCATAAATGAATATTATGTCCTCACAGGGTCAAGTGTTCTTTTAGGAATGCAAAGGGCAAGACTTGACTCTCGCTGGGTGATCAGTGAGGAATGTGACAGCTGGTCGCTTCAGGGACAAGTGATCGCTGCTTCTTCTTTAATCAGCAGCTGCCCCGACCCTTACTGAGGCCATACATCAATCCCTACTATACATTTCCCTGTTCCTAGTTCCAGGGGATGCTCAGCATGGAGGCTAAAAGCCAGGGAGAAAAGGAACAAACTCTACAAATCTTAGCTATCCCTCTGTCCCACCTGCAGAATGTCTCTATTATAATGACAGGATTCTAGACCATCTGTAACCTAAGCTGAAAACCTTACTTCACCAGGAAAACAAGAACTTAATGTAGACAGGAGCCAGTGGAGAATTCTTCCCAGTGCTCTTTTCAAACTTTCTCTTGACTCGGTCATTCATTCAGCAACAAATATTTTACTCAACAAATAATTAATACGTACCTTTAATATACCAGTCACTTTCTAGACAATGAAGATGACTCAGTAGTGAACAAGACAGACACAAATCCCTGTACTCATGGAGCTGACATTCTAGTCAGAGTGTTAGGCTTGGAAGGGAATCCCACCCCCATCCTCTTGCCCACCCCTGTTTTACGGGTAAAATGAAACTGAGAGGGTTGACATGACCAATCCAGGCTTTTCCACCTCTCTTCCAAATCCTAGGCAATCAGCAAATTATGGTCATATTCCTCGTGGTATAGGCAAAAGAATGGCCTCCAAAGACGTCCTCATCCCAATCCCTGGAACCTATGACTATGCTGCCTTAATGAGACAAAAGGGACTTCGCAGATGTGACTGAGTTAAGGATGTGGAGACGGAGATTATCCTGAATCATCTGAGTGGGCCCAATGCAATCACAAGAATCCTTATGATGGAAAGTGGGAGGCAGGAGAGTCAGACAGATTTTAAGATGCAGCTGCAGGGTTTTTTGGTTTTTTTTATAAGATCTTTTTTGTTATTTTGATGTTGACCATTTTTAGAGTCTTTATTGAATTTGTTACAATATTGCTTCTGTTTTATGTTTTTTTGTTTTTTTGACCTCGAGGCATGTGGGATCATAGTTCCCCGACCAGGGATCGAACTGAAACTACACCCCCTGCATTCGAAGCGTGGAGTCTTAACCACTGGGCCGCCAGGGAAGTCCCGCGGCTGCAGGTTATGAAGATAGAAAGAGGCCACAAGCTAAGTGATGTGGGCAGCCCGTGGAAGCAGGAAAAGGCAAGAGAATAGATTCTTCTCTAGAGATTCCACATAGAAAGACAGCCCTGCCGACCCTTTGTGTCAGCCCAGTGACAACTATTTTGGACTCTGACCTCCAGAACTATAAGATAATACATTTGTGTTGTTTTAAGCCACTAAATTTCCAGTAGTTTTTGGCAGCAGCAATAAGAAACTAATATGTTCCATTAGAATTACTCGTACATGCTCCCATTCCTTGTTCGCTCTTCCTGACCCCACAGTATATCTTGTGTTTCACCATCTAAATCCTCACTTTCTTTGAAAGCCCTGGCATCTCATGGCTAATTGTTTTCTTGCCTCAGTCCGTCTATGACACTTAAGTCCAAATTTCCCTTCCTGGAACACTACTTTGCACATACAAGTCATCTCATTGCTCAAAGCTTTTAATACTTCCATGCGTCCATCTATAGGACAAAAACTGAAGACTCTCATTCCATAGGCTCAACTTGAACTAAAATCACTTACATGGGCCTTTGAAGTAGAATGCTACAAAGACCTTTGCTCACGTCACCCCTTGAAATATTACCTTCTAGTTTCTCGGCTGAGGCTGCCCCAGAAAGCTTCCCTTCAAAGCCCCCTGAAATTCTGTGCTGCAGCTGAAGGTGCTATAATCTGACAATGAGGTATTCTCATTTTTAACCTCATTTTCTCTGTTCACATCCAACTCAATTGTTTCCTAAGGACATGATTTATATCTTATGTCTTAAGGAAGCATCAGACTCTGAATGTACTCAGTGCTTCACAGATATTTGTTCTTGATGATAATGGGAGAAGTGTCAGATATCAAAGTTTTATTTAGGTGATGTACTTACTGGACAATTCACATCTGAGTAATCGTTAATAAACATTGCCCATTTCGGTGTGCCTGGTGAGGCCTGCATTAAGGGAGGGCTCTGGGATGTACGGAGCGCATTAAAGGACAGGTTTGGCTCATGCTTTCAGAGGGGTTGCCTTGGACAGGTCTGACCCCTCCTCTCACGGTCGCCCGGATCTGAGCCCCCACCTTCAGCGAGGTGGTAGATTTCTTTGGTCTGGGCCAGAGCGGTCACCCTCCTTGTTGATCTAGGAGGAACTGAAATGGGCCAGAGAATGGTGTTCTCTAAGACAGCTTCCTGATCTGTATGCGTTAGATTATACTCCATTTAAAGTTGTTACAAAGGGCGGAGTCAAGTTGGCGGACTAGCAGGATGTAGAATGCGTGTCTCCGCACAACTAGAGCACCTACCAGGCACCAGTGGGGGACCACGGACACCTAAGGGGATGGGAGGAACCCCCAGCAACCGGTTTGCGGGATCTTGGTTCCAGCTCCTGTGCTGGGAGCTCCGAGTCCAAACCGCTGGACTAACAGAGAACCTCAGACCCCAGGGAATATTAATCAGACCGAGGCCTCCCAGAGGTCCTAACCTCAGCACCTAGACCCAGCTCTATCTAACTGCCTGCAAACTCCAGCGCTGGACACCTAAGGCCAAACAACCAGTAAGGCAGGAATACAACCCCACCATCAAAAAGAAAAGAAAAAAAATGAAACGACAAAAAAGTATATGTTACAGGCGAAGAAGCAAGGTAAAAACCTACATGACCAAACAAATGAAGATGAAATAGGCAACCTACCTGAAAAAGAATTCAGAGTAATGATAGTAAAGATGATCCAAAATCTCAGAAACAGAACGAACAAAATACAAGAAACATTTAACAAGGATCTAGAAGAACTAAAGAGTAAACAAACAGTGATGCATACACAATAAATGAACTTAAAAATACTCTAGAAGGAATCAATAGCGGAATAACTGAGGCAGAAGAACGGATAAGTGAGCTGGGAGATAAAATGGTGGAAATAACTGCCAGGGAGCAGAACAAAGAAAAAAGAATGAAAAGAATTGAGGACAGTCTCAGAGACCTCTGGGACAACATCAAATGCAGGAACATTCGAATTATAGGGGTCCCAGAAGAAGAAGAAGAAAAAAAAGGGACTGTGAAAATATTTGACGAGATTATAGTCACTCTGACATGGGAAAGGAAAGAGTCAATCAAGTCCAGGAAGCGCAGAGTCCCATATAGGATAAACCCAAAGAGAAACACGCTGAGACACATATTAATCAAACTATCAAAAATTAAATACAAAGAAAGAAAAAACATTAAGAGCAGCAAGGGAAAAACAACAAATAATATACAAGGGAATCCCCATAAGGTCAATGGCTGATATTTCAGCAGAAACTCTGCAAGCCAGAAGGGAGTGAAAGGACATATTTAAAGTGATGAAAGGGAAAAATCTACAACCAAGATTACTCTGCCCAGCAAGGATCTCATTCAGATTCGACAGAGAAATTAAAACCTTTACAGACAAGCAAAAGTTAAGAGAATTCAGCATCACCAAATCAGCTTTACAGCAAATGCTAAAGGAACTTCTCTAGGCAGGAAACACAAGAGAAGGAAAAGACCTACCATAACAAACCCAAAACAATTAAGAAAATGGTAATAGGAACATACATATCAATACCTACCTTAAATGTAAATGGATTAAATGCTCCAACCAAAAGACATAGACTGGCTGAATGGATACAAAAAACAAGACCCGTATATATGCTGTCTACAAGAGACCCACTTCAGACCAGGGACACATACAGACTAAAAGTGAAGGGATAGAAAAAGATATTCCATGCAAATGGAAATCAAAAGAAAGCTGGAGTCGCAATTCTCATATCAGACAAAACAGACTTTAAAATAAAGACTATTACAAGAGACAAAGAAGGCCACTACATAATGATCAAGGGATCAATCCAAGAACAAGATATAACTATTGTAAATATTTATGCACCCAGCATAGGATCACCTCAATACACAAGGCAAATGCTAACAGCCATAAAAGGGGAATTCGACAGTAACACAATCATAGTAGGGGACTTTAACAGCCCACTTTCACCAATGGACAGATCATCCAAAATGAAAATAAATAAGGAAACACAAGCTTTAAATGACACATTAAACAACATGGACTTAATTGATATTTATAGGACATTCCATCCACAAACAACAGAATACACTTTCTTATCAAGTGCTCATGGAACATTCTCCAGGATAGAGCATATCTTGGGTCACAAATGAAGCCTTGGTAAATTTAAGAAAATTGAAATCATATCAAGTACTTTTTCTGACCACAACGCTATGAGACCAGATATCAATTACAGGAAAAAAGCTGTGAAAAATACAAACACATGGAGGTTAAATAATACACTACTAAATAACCAAGAGTTCACTGAAGAAATCAAAGAGGAAATCAAAAAGTACCTAGAAAAAAATGACAATGAAAACACAATGACGCAAAACCTACGGGATGCAGCAAAAGCAGTTCTAAGAGGGAACTTTATAGCAATACAATCTTACCTCAAGAAACAAGAAACATCTCAAATAAACAACCTAACCTTACACCTAAAGCAACTGGAGACAGAAGAACCAAAAAACCCCAAAGTTAGCAGAAGGAAAGAAATCATAAAGATCAGATCAGAAATAAAGGAAAAATGAATAAAGGAAATGATAGCAAAGATCAATAAAACTAAAAGCTGATTCTTTGAGACGATAAACAAAATTGATAAACCATTAGCCAGATTCATCAAGAAAAAAAGGGAGAAGACTCAAATCAACACAATTAGAAATGAAAAAGGAGAAGTAACAACTGACACTGCAGAAATACAAAGGATCATGAGAGATTTCTGCAAGCAACTATATATCAATAAAATGGACAACCTGGAAGAAATGGACAAATTCTTAGAAAAGTACAACCTTCCAAGACTGAACCAGGAAGAAATAGAAAATATAAACAGACCAATCACAAGCACAGAAATTGAGACTGTGATTTATAATTTTGCAACAAACAAAAGCCCAGGACCAAATGGCTTCACGGGCGAATTCTATCAAACATTTAGAGAAGAGCTAACACCTATCCTTCTCAAACTCTTCCAAATATAACAGGGGGGAGGAACACTCCCTAACTCATTCTACGAGGCCACCATCACCCTGATACCAAAACCACACAAAGATGTCACAAAGAAAGAAAACTACAGGCCAGTATCACTGATGAACATAGATGCAAAAATCCTCAACAAAATACTAGCAAATAGAATCCAACAGCACATTAAAAGGATCATACACCATGATCAAGTGGGGTTTTTCCCAGGAATGCAAGGATTCTTCAATATATGCAAATCAATCAACATGAAACTCCATATTAACAAATTGAAGGAGAAAAACCATATGATAATCTCAATAGATGCAGAAAAACATTTCGACAAAATTCAACACCCATTTATGATAAAAATGCTCCAGAAAGTAGGCACAGAGGGAACCTACCTCAACATAATAAAGGCCATATATGACAAGCCCACAGCCAACATTGTTCTCAAGCATGAAAAACTGAAACCACTTCCTCTAAGATCAGGAACAAGACAAGGTTGCCCAGTCTCACCACTATTATTCAACATAGTTTTGGAAGTTTTAGCCACAGCAATCAGAGAAGAAAAAGAAATAAAAGGAATCCAAGTCAGAAAAGAAGAAGTAAAGCTGTCACTGTTTGCAGATGACATGATACTAAACATAGAGAATCCTAAAGATGCTACCAGAAAACTGCTAGAGCTACTGAATAAATTTGGTAGAGTAGCAGGACACAAAATTAATGTACAGAAATCTCTTGCATTCCTATACACTAATGATGAAAAATCTGAAAGAGAAATTAGGGAAACACTCCCATTTACCACTGCAGCAAAAAGAATAAAATACCTAGGAGTAAACCTACCTAAGGAGACAAAAAACCTGTACGCCTGTATGCAGAAAACTATAAGACACTGATGAAAGAAATTAAAGATGATACAAACAGATGGAGAGATGTACCATGTTCTTGGATTAGAAGAATCAACATTGTGAAGATGACTATACTACCCAAAGCAATCTACGGTTTCAGTGCAATTCCTATCAAATTACCAGTGGCACTTTTCACAGAAGTAGGACAAAAAATTTCACAATTTCTATGGAAACACAGAAGACCCCGAATAGCCAAAGCAATCTTGAGAAAGAAAAATGGAGCTGGAGGAATCAGGCTCCCTGACTTCAGACTATACCACTAAGCTACAGTAATCAAGACAGTATGATACTGGCACAAAACCAGGAATATCGATTGATGGAACAGGATACAAAGCCCAGAGAGAAACCCAGGCACATATGGTCACCTTTATCTTTGATAAAGGAGGCAAGAATATGCAATGGAGAAAAGACAGCCTCTTCAATAAGTGGTGCTGGGAAAACTGGACAGCTACATGTGAAAGAATGAAATTAGAACACTTCCTAACACCATACAGAAAAATAAACTCAAAACGGATTAAAGACCTAAATATAAGGCCAGACATTATAAAACTCTTAGAGGAAAACATAGGCAGGACACTCTATGACATAAATCACAGCAAGATCCTTTTTGACCCACCTCTGAGAGAAATGGAAATAAAAACAAAAATAAACAAATGGGACCTAATGAAACTTAAAAGCTTTTGCACAGCAAAGGAAACCAGAAACAAGACCAAAAGACAATCCTCAGAATAGGAGAAAATATTTGCAAATGAAGCCACTGACAAAGGATTAATCTCCAAAATATACAAACAGCACATGCAGCTCAATATCACAAAAACAAGCAACCCAATCCAAAAATGGGCAGAAGACCTAAATAGACATTTCTCTAAAGAAGATATACAGATTGCCAACAAACACATGAAAGGATGCTCAACATCACTAATCATTAGAGAAATGCAAATCAAAACTACTCTGAGGTATCACCTTATACCGGTCAGAATGGCCATCATCAAAAAATCTACAAACAATAAATGCTGGAACACTCTTGCACTGTTGGTGGGAATGTAAATTGATACAGCCACTATGGAGAACAGTATGGAAGTTCCTTTAAAAACTAAAAATAGAACTACCATACAACCCAGCAATCTCACTACTGGGCATATACCCTGAGAAACCCATAATTCAAAAAGAGTCATGTACCACAATGTTCATTGAAGCACTATTTACAATAGCCAGGACATGGAAGCAACCTAAGTGTCCATCGACAGATGAATGGATAAAGAAGATGTGGCACATATATACAACAGAATATTATTTTGCCATAAAAAGTAACAAAATTGAGTGATTTGTAGTGAGGTGGATGGACCTAGAGTCTGTCATACAGAGTGAAGTAACTCAGAAAGAGAAAAACAAATACCATATGCTAACACATATATATGGAATCTAAAAAAAAAAAAATGGTTCTGATGAACGTAGGGGCAGGACAGGAATAAAGACGCAGACGTAGAGAATGGACTTGAGGACATGGGGAGGGGGAAGGGTAAGCCGGGACGAAGTGAGAGAGTAACACTGACATATACACACTACGAAATGTAAAATAGATAGCTAGTGGGAAACAGCTGCATAGCACAGGGAGATCAGCTCGGTGCTTTGTGACCACCTAGAGGGGTGGGATAGGGAGGGTGGGAGGGAGACACAAGAGGGAGGGGATATGGGGATATATGTATACATATAACTGATTCACTTTGTTATACACCAGGAACTAACACAACACTGTAAAGCAATTATACTCCAATAAAGATGTTAAAAAAATTTTTTGCCCATTTTTTTCTCTGCTCTTTGCTTGATATTAAGAGATCTGTCCACATACAAAAACTTCGTGTGTGAGTAAGACATACATACTCTTAATAAGCCTTTACTTATGGAGTTGAAATTTATAGCCTAAAACGGCTTTGGGAGAGTGGGAAAGAAAAGCTTGAGATTGTTAGTTTTAATTTTTAATATCAAAAGTACAGTAAGTATCCATGTCATCTAGAATAGTGGTAAAATGGGGCTTGTTAAAACACAGCTTGCGGATCCCACCCCCAGAGTTTCAGAGTCAGAGATCTGGGTTGGCGCCTGAGAACTTGTTTTACTAAAAGTTCTCAGGTGATGCCAAAGGCTGCTGGTGTGGGGAGAAAAAACACTTTGAGAGCCATTGATATAGAACTACTAAGCATTAATATTTGTTAATGTTTCCTCTTTTTTTTAAGTTCAATTAAGATAACAACAAACTGGACTTTTTCCTTCCCAGCCTCATTGTATTCCATGCCAAATTTTGCTCATTTGATCCCCAAATGTTTGGGTTGTCTGCAATTTTTTGCTATTACAAATAATCCACATTGAACATCTCTGTATAGGTCTCCTTGTGCACATGTGCGAAAGCTTTTTTGATGAAATCTTCAAAGGATTACAGAAATTTATATTTATCAGCAATGTATAAGGGTTCCTGCTAACCTCACGTCCTAACCAACCCCTAGTATTATGAGGCTAAATTTTTAACCTCTGTCTATCTGTTGGGTATAAAAATGTATCTCATTATTGCTTTAATTTGCATTTTCCTGATTACTAGAGAGCTTTTTAATTATTATTGCTTTTTAGTTATTATTGGCTACATTGGTTTTCTTCTTCTGTGTTGCCCATGTGTACCTTTGCCAATTTTGACCTTTTTGTTGTTTTGGGTTGTTTGGCTTTCATTAATGAGTTTGAGAATCAAGGTTTGATATTTCTTTAAATGGTAAGACTGACTTTACTTGGTTGGGACTCATTTTATCCCTCTGTATGTACAGGCACCGCTACACCTATTTCTCTGAGGAGTATGTTTATCGATCTTCCAGGATTGGAAGACAAGACAGGAACGTGCATAGAAGTGGATGATTTTAGTTTATTCTCACAGCCTGGGTGGCCAGGAAGAGGGAGCCAAGGTGAAGGGAAGCTTCCAGGAAGTTGAAAGATATAAAGAGCAGTGCTCTGAAGATGACTGGCATCAGAAATACATGACTGATGGCCAGTGGCCCTAAAATAGTTAATTAATAAACCTATTCACAGCCAAAAAGAAAAAATAAAAAAGAAAGAAAAAAAAACTTATAATGTCAAAAAGTTTGCCACTTAAAAAAAGGAAAAGGGGGGGCCTGTTATGTAACAGGCACTTTGTCTGTTAATCCATCTAACCTTTGTCACAACCCTTTCAGGTAGATATTATTATTCCCATTTTATCACAAGGGCAGCTGATGTTCAGAAAAGTTAAATAGGTAGTGCGAGAACGTACAGACCCAGATGCTCTCCAGGTCTGATCCCAAAGCTTGTGTTTTTCCTGCTACCCCCCCGCAGGGGAAAGTGAAACCAGCACTAGTGTATATAAAATACAGGTTCGTAAGCACTATTGTTTAAACTAGAGGAATCATGAAGACCATTGGTTTTCCAGTACATCCAAGACTGTCTTCAGACCCCATACATACACTTATCTTTTTTTTTTTTGGCGGTACGCGGGCCTCTCACTGTTGTGGCCTCTCCTGTTGCGGAGCACAGGCTCCGGACGCGCAGGCTCAGCGGCCATGGCTCACGGGCCCAGCGGCTCTGCAGCATGTGGGATCTTCCTGGACCGGGGCACGAACCTGTGTCCCCTGCATCGGCAGGCAGACTCTCAACCACTCCGCCACCAGGGAAGCCCCATACGCTTATCTTTTTAAGGCATGCTTTCATCAAAGGGAATGGAACAATTTCAAAACTATAACTTTAAGAAACAAAGACAGCGCTTCCCGGCCGCCTGCCAATGCAGGGGACACAGGTTCGAGCCCTGGTCCAGGAAGATCCCACATGTAGCGGAGCAACTAAGCCTGTGTGCCACAACTACTGAGCCTGCGCTCTAGAGCCCGCGAGCCACAATTACTGAGCCTGTGTGCCACAACTACTGAAGTCCGCGCGCCTAGACCCCGCACACCGCAACGAAGAGTAGCCCCCGCTCACTGCAACTAGAGAAAGCCCATGTGCAGCGATGAAGACCCAACTCAGCCAAAAATAAATAAATAAAATAAATTTAAAAAAAAAAAGAAAGAAGGAAACAAAGACAAATCCAAAGTGGCTGCTAAAAGTTCTGCTTTCTTTGACTTCGATTATAAACCTTAAAGACACATTTTTATAGCCAAGAACTACTTACGTAACATAAAGAATCCTATGTTTCAGGGGAAAACAGGTAATAATGCAGTTTCAAAAATAAGCAGATTATTCAAGAAAAAGCAGAATTAGTCTATGATGATAAAAATCAGAACTGTGTTGCCCATGGGTTGTGGGCATTGACAGAGGTGATGAAAGTGTTCTCTGTCTTGACTGGGGTGTTACACAGATGAATAAACATTTGTCAAACTCATCAAACTGTACATGAAGATCTACATATTTCACTGTATGTAAACTTTACCTTGTTTTTCAAAAAGTATTTGAAAGTCTTAAAAGTAAATTTGTAATTGCTGATGACATTTGAAAGTGGTGGTCCACGTGCTGAGCTCTCAGCTGTCCTGGAGCGTGCTGAGGTCCTGACCATCTGCTCTGTGCTATCAGACAGGACGGATGCTCCCCAGATGGCGCCAGGACAAATCCACCGCTGGGGGTCAGTAGCTGTCCTGCCCTGGGAATGTCGAGTGGGAGAGGTGCCAACCTGAGACTGCATTCCTTCCAGACAAGGGGAAGCTGGGAATAATTCTCAATCTTAGCGTTTATTCTTATCCCTTTGCACGTGCGCGCGCGCGCGCACACACACACACACACACACACACACACACACACACAATTTCCTCTTCCTTGCCAAATACCAAACTCTCTGCCACACCAGCTTTTAAGCAATGAGGTGAAAAGGTCTTAGAACCACAGGGGCCTGCTGCCTTCTAATCAGATCTTTCTGTCCATTGGGATACAGAGATTCAGGCCTGAGACAGAGCAGCACATAACCATTGCGAGCAGAGTCTCCTTCTATGCCCTTTAAAAACTGCAGAGACACAAAGGGTACACAGCAGAAAGGAGCCTGCTGTCTTTCCCATGGCAGGGTACGCTCAGTGTTTACCATTTTTATTTAACTTTCCATTCCTCCGTTTGTCTGGCCTTGCAACACTCCAAAGGGAGGGAACAGCCATTTTCTGAACCTCCACTAGGTGACGAGCTCTGTGGTGGACACTGTCACGTTTCTTGTCTCACTATGACCACTGTCAAACCCCCCACTGTGTGTCTGTAACTCATGTTGGGGCTTCACAAACAAGTCACCTTAAGCACAGATTGGTGAAGAAAGTTGCTCAAGGAATCACTGATCTTAAACCAGCACTCAAGACGTTGTTTTGCTAGAGTCGAATTCTTTCTTTCAAACTCTATCTCTCTGCCTATTCGGGAATAAGTCCAAAATAACAATTAAAAAAAATGTGTCCTCAATATATATTGTACAAACTGCACTTTGTATCAGAATAATTCTATCACTGTTATGCCCACCACTACACATGACATTGCCAAAAATGACTTCAGAGCCTTGGATCTATTTAATAACTATGATTTATTTTCAGGGTGGTGTCCTGCGTTCCGCCAGATGCTGGCCTGCAAAGCACACCCTGGACAGTGTTGTTGGATTTGGACTCTGTTAACCCAGGACTGAGTTTGTTCCAGTACTGCCTGCACTTACAACAGGTCCATGCCTCTCCACCCTGGCCAGGTGCTGTGCTAGTAGGGCTTCCTGATAATTACAGGGTAAAGGGGTGTGCTCATAAATGTGGGCCTAATACAAACAGAGGAGAAATAACACAGCAAAAGTGGCAAAAAGCAAGCTTCATGCATCAAAACACTGAATAGGCTGAATCTCACTTGCAAATTAAAGTTGGTATCAAAGGAACGCCATCTCAGTGGGAGTTGAACTAAATGTTCAGATCAGTGTTCTTGCCTCTACTGGACCATCTAACTGCATCACAGCCAGTTAGATATTCACATCATAGAAGCTAGATATTCCTAACATTATCTTAAGAGATCCAGGGGAAAAATGTATGTGTGTTTATAATTTTTTTACACTCAACAAATCCTTCATATAGAGAATATAACTTATAATATTTTACCTCTAAGTGCTTTTTCCTCCAAATGGAAGATGAGCCTGAAAAGATAATCACATATGAAAGCTCAGATGCAGACAGACACCAGTCTCACTGGCAAAACTCCTAGCTTGTGGGTGTTACCAGCACAAAAAGACATGCCCTCCTCCACACAGCTATGCCAGATAATATACAAAGCAATTAATTTGGAATCATTGTTGGCAACTCTAGATTTTATCATTCTATTATTCCAGTCCATAATTTGCATTTTCAAAAACTAAAACAGTAAAGAGTTGGCTGGTAGCTTTTCAGGTACAATCATGAATAAAGATGAAAGAAGGTAATTATTTCACAGTGAGAAAAATGCAGCCTTAAAATAAGATGACATGGGTATCAATTCCAGCTCTGCTACTTAATAGAGATGGAATATCAGGAAGTTTCCTTAACTTGATGCAGTCCATATTTCTTCATCTAAAATGGGGAGGATAACATCAATACAGAATAGTTATTACTGATCTCTAAGGGTCGGCAGGAAGATGCTAGTCCTACTACTATTTACCACATAGCCTTGATTAAATTTCTACCTGAAATCCCTTAATTTGTCAATCTACTTTGGTTTCCATGCTTCAAGACGGCAGAGAAACATTTTTGAAAAAGAAGTTCTCAGGTCAGCTATTATTGCATACCACAGATGCAGTTTAAATGTCACCTCCTCTGTGAAGCATTCTTGTTTCACCTTGCTCTCACGGAGCCTACAGTCTAGGGAGGGGAAACAGAAATGAACCCGTAAGTTAATATGTAGTATGTCGAATGGTGATTAAGTGCTATGAAGAAAACAGCAGGGATAGACATCATGGTAGACAGTCAATAAGGATGGCCAAAGAAAGTCTTCCTGAGATGTCATTTGAGTAAAAACCTGAAGGAGGTGACAGACTGAGCCATGTGGAGAACTAGGCAATGGAACTTCAGACAAGGAAACAGCAAGTGCAAAGGCCCTGGGGTGCAGAGAAAACAACAACAGTGTGCTAGAGAGGATTAGCAGGGGGAGACAATAGGTGATATCAGAGGGGCTTCGGGAGCCAGGTCACGGGGGACCTTTCTTAGAGAGTGAAGTGGAAATCCACTGCAGGGTTCTGAGCAGGGGAGGGATGAGATCTAGCATGTTTTCTAAAATTTGTGTTGAGAATAGACTGAAGGGCGTTAAAGGCTTGAAGCAGGGACACTAGTTAGGGAGGCTACTATAATAATTCAGGTGCTCCATACTGATGGCTCCACACTGAAGCTCCAGTGTGGTAGAAGTACAGGTGGAGAGCAGTGATTGAAGGGAAAGTCAAGAGTGTTTCCTGATCAGCTGGATATCTACTGTGGGAGAAAGAAAGAAGGAATTTAGCCTGAATAGCTGGGATGACAGAGAAGTTAAGTGTGGTGGGGATGAGTATAGAGCAGGTTTAGTGGGAAGGAAGATTAGCAGTGATGTTTTAGACATATTAAGTTCACGATGCCCGCTAGACACATATAGGTAGTCAAGTAAGCAGTTGAATATATGAGTTTAAATTGAAGAAACAATACAGTTGCAATGTAAGTTCGGTTGGCACACAAATGGTATTTAAAACTATGAGAGTAAATAAGATCACATAAGCAGTGAGTGAAGGTCCAGGGCTGAGCCATTTAGCAGTGTTGTGATGAGCGGGCCCCAGCTAAGGAGACGAAGAGGCAGTCAGAGAGATGGAAGGAAAAAACTGGGGAGTCTGAGGTCCTGGAGAGCAAGTGAAGACAATCTGTCCTGGAGGAATGAGTGATCAACAAGGCCACATGCTGCCGCTCTGCCGGGTAAAGTGAGTACTGAGAAATGATCGTAAGCTCCTGCCCTATGGACGCCACGCGACCCTGCCAAAAGTGGTTTCCACAGAGCGGTGAGGGTGAAGGCTTGGGTGGAAGGAAACGGAAATGGCAAATGTGGACAACTCTTTCAAAGAGTTTAGCTCTGATGGTAATCAGAGAAATGGTGATCTCTGAAAGGAGATATGCAGTCCAATGAGCGTTTGCTTTTGTTTTTAAGATGGGAGAAATAACAGCGTGTCTGTATGCTGATAAACCAGTTTGGTAGAGAGGGGAATTTTGGTGACTCTGGTCACAGAGGGGAGAGCTGCTGAGCCGTGTCTTGGAGCACATGAGATGGGATGAGATCTGGTGCACAAGTGCGAGACTGACTTTGGCTATTTCACAGATGGTTAATGTAAAAGGGAAACCAGAGGATGTAAACTCAGACGCAAGAGCAGGGGGAAAGAGAATGGGGAAGTTCTCTTGTGGAATTATTCCTGTAACTGCTTTATTTTTCACTGGAAGAGCAAGACCACCGGATGAAAGTGGAGATGGGGACGCAACACCGAGACTTGAGGAGAGAGGAGAAAGGAACAGACAGTAAAACAACACCCCCCGCAAAAGAGCTAATGGTTTTGATCCCCACAAACCAATTCTCTCCATTGCATGTTTTATTTTAGGGAATATCACAATTCTCCCCACTAGAAAATATTCTAGATTCTTCCTTCTACTTAACCCTCCATCAAATCAATCCCTCAACCACCTAAACAGAAGGGTAACAAACCCACTCGTAGTCTGGATTATGCAAAAGTCTCCTTACCAACTTCCCTGCTTCCAGACCCAGGGCTTTCTCTGTGTATGAACAAATATGGAAATCAAAACCTATCAAGTATGAAATTATGTGGCTCGGGTTAGAGATTAAACAAAGAAAACTCTTCACCCTTAATGCTATGGCCACACAGATCTTTAAATTACAGCAAATGTTTCTTGGCTTAAAAAAAAAAAAAACCAGCACCTCCTTCGCACGGCAGCTTGAGGACGCTTCATGATCTTGCCTCAGCTTGGCTGCACAGCCTCGCCTCCAGTGCTAAGGTATTTACTAGACACGTTCCCTCCAATCCTGATCCATGAGGGAGGCAGAAAACAATGGTGCAGAGAAATAATAAGGATGCACCAGTGAGCATTTTCCACGGGCATTAAGAAGCAGAGTACGGGGCTTCCCTGGTGGCGCAGTGCTTGAGAGTCTGCCTGCCGATGGAGAGGACGCAGGTTCGTGACCCGGTCCGGGAAGATCCCACATACCGCGGAGCGGCTGGGCCCGTGAGCCATGGCCGCTGAGCCTGCGCTCTGCAAAGGGAGAGGCCACAACAGTGAGAGGCCCGCATACCGCAAAAAAAAAAAAAGAAGAAGCAAAGTACCTAAGCTACACACAAACAGTGATCTCATGAAGACCTGCATTCGCGACATAACATTTTAGAAGACTTTTAATACCTCGATGGTTTGCCGCAGCTCAAACAGCAAGCACCTTCCTCTTCTCCTCAGCCCTCCTCTTTCAATTCTACTTCCTCTTTTCCCTTTGATTCAAGCCAATCTGGCAGAGCACATACCCCAACTTGCCACCTTATTTAAACCTAGTCTGTGTTACCTCTGGTAGTTCATATTATTTTTAGTATATGAAAGGTTGAGAAGTACTAATTTTTAAGATTTTTTTTATTGAAGTATGGCTGATTTATAATGTTTCAGGTGTACAGCAAAGTGACTCAGTTTATACACACACACACACACAATTCTTTTTCAGATTCTTTCCATTATGGGTTATTAGAAGATACTGAATATAGTTTCCTGTGCTATACAGTAGGCCCTTGTTTAAGATATTATTTTAATTAACAAGCAGAGTTCCTCATTTATCACCTGAACAGTTTTTTAAGGAAAGAGACTAAAGCCTCAAAGTGCACATAGTACTTTTGGTGGTTTCACAACATCTCCACACATTCTTTGATACTCTTCTCTTCAAGAGGTGGAGCCTAACTGCCCTCCCCGGGTTCGGACTGGACCTAATGCCTGGCTTCTGATGAATGGTTATCGTGAGGCGAAGGTGAACAGGTCTGGGGACTTGATCATACAAGGCAGTGCCGCTTCCTCCTTGCTCACTCTGCCACGTGCTAAGTACATGGAGTGACTTGTGGAGAGACCCGCTTGGCCGGGAACTGAGGCCTCCTGCCAAAAGCCACGCGAGTGAGCCCTCTGAGAAGTGCACGCTCGAGCGTGAGTCAGGCGGCCCCTGCTGCCTCCTGAGTGCGGCCACAGGCAGGGAACCTGGGCCAGAAGCACCCAGCCAGCTGGGCCGCTCTGGCATTTCTGAACCATGGAAACTGAGATAATGAAGGCTGTCGTTCAGAATCACTAAGCTTAGGGTAATTTGTTATGCTGCAAGAGATCACTAATATACTTACGATCATCAAATAATCTGTAATAATCAAATGGATCTGGAATTCTAAATCCAGGTCATTTTCACTTTATCACTGCTACCAAGTGACACCAAAAAAAAAAGAAAATTATGATTCAAAAATTTTATAAGATAACATTTATACTTTATTTAAATTCTGCCCAGAATATTAATTTCCACTCTATGGTAGACGAGAAACAAGTAGGAACTTTTAGATGAGGATTTAATAAGAAGGAATACAGAGTACATAGTTTATAAAGCACTTTACCTATATAATCTTGGCTCTTAGATGAATATAGATGTTTGCATATATATATATATATATAGAGAGAGAGAGAGAGAGAGAGAGAGAGCACAGCAATTTCACTGACAACCACCTTAACTCTTTAAGAATGCATGAAAATTATTTAATAATCAAAATCCATCCCCAGGTCTAATTATGTGGTTCTGGGTCAGATATTATACAAAGAAATCGTTTATGCTTATCTGCAACTGGTTCCAGACCTCTACTTGTCATAATTCAGGATCTATATAAAAATTCTCAAAATTAAACTTACAAATGCTCTATCAAATTAAAAATGCAATGCATTCCAACAAGTGCTGGAATGGTTATTCTAAAACTGCCAATGAAGATAAACCCCATATTGAATAAATCAGAGCATTCAGTCTGAACCAAATTTTCTGAGCATTCAAAATGAGATTTGGGTACATATAGCCTACCATTAACTTAATCTTCAGCCTCAAGCTTTTATTCACTCTTTCTTCTTCTCCTGGATCAGTAATGTAACCTCAGGGATTGAACCTACTAGCATTATGTTTTTCATCTGATGCTCTTGAGAAATGTTTTTTCCCTTAGGAAAGCGGTTACCGTCTTCTTTGTAAAAGACACTTGTTTATTATTTAAAGGGTAATGTGGAAAAAGAAAAAGAAAAGATCTTCACCATCACCATATCAAGTCCAGAACCGACGGAAACTTTTCGGAGTATTTTAGTTTTGTTGCTAAAACAAAGCTACGAGAAAATATCACAGGGGAATAAAGGCAATGGACAATTTATAAGTTTTCAAAAAACACGTAACTAGCCAATTCTTTAAGACTAAAATAGATCTAGATCAGCTGACAGTCTGCAATTAAACTCTGCTTATTCTTATAGCTATATTTTCATCCAGTCTGACTTGCAATTGTAGGATTATGTATAAAGCTGTAATGTTCTTCATCTGTTCCAAACTTACATGACAAGTTTAAGAAAAGCCCTAGTCAGTAGTGTGAGCAGAATATCATAGGCAAGCATCTACCCTGTCTCCGCCCTCTCACAGAAAGCATGTTCAAGCTTCCTCTCTTAAGCCTGTGGGATAAACACAGCAGGGATCTGCTGTATGAAACCACAGCTTTTGTTCTTCCTGTGATTCCTCCAGTTCTTGAAATCCACAGACTTTCCTTTGAACTTGGGTGCTGAATATTTAACTCATTTAACATTTGTTTTGTTACCTTGTATTGATATTTGCTTTTTGGTATATAAGATCTCCCTCTTATTGAAATTGAAAAAAAAGTTTCTAAGTATCTTCCTTGCTTCATTTTTTTAATATCCTCACTGCCTAGACCAGGACTCTACATATTGCAGTGATTCAACAATTACTTTCAAAACAAGATAATTTGTGTGTGTGGGGGGGATGAGAATATTTTTAACCTAGGCAGGGGATGAGCAGATAAAATTATGTAGCTTAAAAAAAAATAAAAAATAAATAAAAATTTAAAAAATGTTATGTAGCTTAAATTCTAGAAAACATTTACTTTTATATAAGTTGGAATTACACATTTGGTTCCATTAATGCTTTACTTTATGATTTTTGGCAGGCATTAAATCTCTCTGATTCATCAAAGCATTATATTTATTTCATAAAAATCTCATAAAATTCGCTGATATTTTTTGAAGTTTTTCACTGTTCTTTTAAAAGAAGATATAAACAATTGGATAGTTAGATAAAAATGCCCCTTTATTACACTGTAAAAGAAACTTATCATAATTCTTTTATTACAACTGCTATATTTGCATCAAAGAACTATATCATCAAATATGATAAAATAAAATCAAAATGATAAAAACAGAGGAGGATAAGAGCTCTGATTCCAAATTAGATTTTTACTTAATAACTGGAGGTGACATTCAATCAAGAGAAAACAGGTATCAGCCTAGCCTGACATTATTGGATATAATCTCTACCTCAGATCAATACGAAATTTTCACAGAATTTGCACTATTTCACAATGTCCTGGCTTCTACCTCATTGGTGCAGCCCCTATAAATTAAAAAAAAAAAAAAAAGCACTCATCTCCACCATGTCATAACAAGCAATACTTCAAGAGAGGGCAGTATTTCAGAAATAGGTCATCTGAGATTAGAGAGAAAGAGTTGAGTTTCCCTGCACTTCTTTACTAAACATAAAAGAACCATCTGGTTATAGAAATAACTAATGCATGTGACAAAAACAAAAAAAATTGATCCAAGTGCCCAGGTCTGAAAAATCCAGTGTTAAGCCTGAAAGAAATTTAACAGCAGCTCTAAAAATTCACACACTTGCTGCACATTTTTTTCATGATGCTTCCTGTGCATATCACAGAGCACACTGGCCCAGATTAACATCAAACATGCTCCTGTAACTCTTTTATCCCTGGTAAAGATTTCTTCTTGTTTACTGGATGGACTCCTCTTAAGACATTACAGAGGATGTGACTCTGACCCCTCTTTCTCTCCCCCGCCCCTGCTCCCTGCCCTTCTTTCTCCCCGCCACCACTCTCTCTCATTTTAAAGAGTCCTTCTGCAGGGTGGTTGCAACACTGAACTTTGAAGAGCCATCAGAATATAGCCAGTTCTCCTTGTCTCCACCTTCAAGCCCTGCTTCTACACATAGCCACATCTCTCATCAGTGCACCTCCCACCCCCAAATCAATAGTAACCTAAATGTTTACTGCAGTGGCTCAAGAAAACATGAGGGGGAAGAAAGGAGAGTGTAGACATCATCCACGGCAGAATTTTAAGAAACCCTCTTGCCCAGGTTTAAATCTCAGCTTTGCCAGTTTTTAGTTACGTGACTTTGGCCAAGTTCCCTAAATGTCCCGTGTCTCAGTTTCATCATCTGTTAAGTGGGGATAAAATAATGACTACCTCCTATGGTTGTTATGAAGATTAAATGAATTAATATATGTCAAGTCCTTAGAATAGTTTCCACCGGATAGGCAGTTATTTCCGAAGTCCTACTCTGTCGTCCCTCAAGCCATTCTGTTATAGAGCCTGGGCTGGTCTCTTCTCTCCCCAGACCCCTTTACTTTTTGTATTCATTCATCTTCTCTAGCCAGTAGCTCTCTGACCTTTCCAAAATAAATTATTTCAGCTTCCTCTAGCTTCTTCAGTCCCCACTCACACACACACACACACACACACACACACACACACACACACACACACACACACACACACACACTTTGCCAGTTAGCGCCATTGTCTTAGAAGGGAGTACGGAGAGGGGAAAATTGCAAAAACTTATCCTCTGTGATTTAAAAAAAAACTCTGTCACAGAAGTTTTAGGAATATCTATGATCCTGACTTCTAAAAAAGCATTGCACTATTACACTTATGATTATAACACTAATGAAAAGAACTCCTGAAAAATTTTAATTAGTTGAGATACTTCACTAGAGGCAGATGAAGTGATTACACATTTTACTGAATCTTAAAAATCTTCCTGAATTTTCTGGACTATGTTGTAGTTCAGACTTTAGTGTTCAATATTCAACTGCTCCCTTCAGGTAGCTCTCCAGAGTTGGTACCTTAACTAACTGGGGTCACTAAAAGGTACCAGGACTGTTTTATAAACAGTCAGTAATGACATTTCTTCTTAGGTTTCTTGGTAATTAGTTGGAATCAGTGTTGGCTTACTCAATACAATTGGACTAATACAAAAAGAAGAAACCAAATTTACTTTGCCTCATTTATGAGGAAAAACAATGAAAAGTATTTTTCTTTTACGCTTAAAGTTTGTTACAGGGTAACAGACCAGTTAAGTCAGGGACCGAGCTGCTTGTCATTTGATCCCAGCTGTTTGGTTATTACGTGGCTGATGACCTCTGCATACAACTTTATCATTCCTTGTTTCTCATAAGAGTTCAGTTAGTTCTATGTCTCCTTTAAAAAATAACAGCTGACATTTATTGATCACTCCCAGTGTGCCAGAAAGTATGGGAAGCCCTTTGCATGCACGGACACATTTAACCTTTACAACAACCCTGTGAGGCAGGTCCTTTTATAACCCTCATTTTGCAGATGAGGAAACTGAGGATCAAAGGGATTAACCAGCTCCATCCTGGTTACTCATCATGTAAGTGGTGAGGGATTCAAGCCCAGAGCAAGCAATCTTAACAATTACTCCCCAAAGCCTTACTGTGACTCTCCATTTTGATTTCAAAAGCTTCGTGGGAGAAAGAGTACTTTCTATTACGTGTACACAACAGCAAACATTGCCCTGAGTTTGTTTATATAGCTATAATTTAAGGATAATTCTGGAAGTCGTATATGGCATCTTCTTAGGGGCCTTGGTTCTCGGTCAGCCAAAGTACTTTTTATACTTCAACAGCCATGCTGAGAGTATGCCTGTTTTTCTGACTGTTTCTCTTCATTCCTTTTTTTCTGAAGAAATAATTCTCACAGGAAATAATTTCAAACCAGGCAGGGTGAGCGTGGGAGGAGAGGGAACAAGGGGGAGAGGACAGAGAATAGGGAGGGTCAGCAAGATGTTTAAAAAGCTGTTTGGAAACCTTCCCATCAGTAAAGTTACTAAGACTCCAGTGAAGTTACGGAAGGTTGTTTATCTCATGAAATGCTTCATGTGAAAAAACTTTTGTGGAAACCAGTGAAGAGCTCAGCCTTCATGTCAAGTTATCATAGGGGGAAACAGACAGCGGGAGAGGATGAAGGAGCACGGAGGAAGATCGCCCTGAGGACGCTGAGGAACCCAGAAGAAATCTTAAGGAGAGCTCTGGACAATCACAATCTGGGGACCTGCAGCTGAACCCACTTTACTCAGGTCTGTTAGTGAGCAGACGACCCCTGACTGAGAGTGGGGTTATTCATTCATGCCATCAAATTTAATGGCTAAGATTTTTAAAAAACTGACCATACCATGCGTTGCCTCGGATGTGAAGCAATTGCAACTCTCATACATTGCTGGTAAAAAAGCAATATGGTACAGCCACTTTGGAAAGGAGTTTGGAAGTCTCTTATAAAATTAAACATACACCCACCATTTGACCTGGAAATTCCCCTCCTATATATTTACCAAAGAGAAATGAAAACATGTCCACAAAAAGACCTGTATGCAAACAGTGGCTTTTCTTCTAACAGACAAAAACTGGAAACAACTCAAATGTATATCGACAGATGAATGGATCATCAAATTGCGGCAGATCCATACCAAGGAATCATCACTCAGCAATAAAAAGGAACACACTGCTGACACGCAATAGCATGGATGAATCTCACAAGCATTATGCTAAGTGAAAGAAGCCAGACACACAAGACTACATACTGTATGACTCCACTTATATGATTTATATGACACTCTAGAAAAGGCAAAACGACAGTGACAGAAAACAGATCAGGGATTCTCAGGGGCTGGGGGTTGAGGGAGGAGGAGGTCAACTACATGGGAAATATCTGAGGGGACAGAAATGTTCTGTATCTTGATTATAGTGGTGGTTATATAACTGTACATGCATTTGTCAAAAACTCATCAAATTATACACTTAAAATGGGTGAATTTTATGGTACGTCATTCATACCTCAATACAGTGGGGATTTTTGTTATTGTTGTTTTAGTTTAAATCATCCTCACTGGTAGTCATAAAGACAGAAACGCGTGTATCCAGAGGTTGCTCTCTTACAGAAGGGCAGTCTCACCTACTTCACCCTGTTGACTGTGCTGCACATTCTCATGGGTTCCCCCAATCCCCATTGCTCATGCTATTTAAAAAGAGATATTTAACCAGAGCATGATTCAAGCTGAATCTCTCACCCAGTACAAAGTTGTTTTTCAGGCCAAGGTTTTAAAACATACTTACAAATTAAAAGCTGAACATCATCTTTTTAAGTGCACACAATCATAATCCTTGGTTTATAACTAGGGCAGCCAGATAAAATATAGGATGTCCAGTCAAATTTAATTTTAGATGAACAACAAATAATTTTTTAGTATAACTATGTCCCCAATATTGCATAAGACATGCTTTTTATTTGCTTTATCTAGCAGTCTGCTTAAGAACACCACTGGTCCATGCATGGCCTTTTCAATTTTATTTATTCATTCACAATTAATTAGCTAATTAATTATTGAATCTCATATGCATGTTGTAGCTGCAGGAATTTTTAGTAATTGTGGCTGTAACTACCCTCTTAAAAAACCATGCAGCAACTCTAAGGCACTGAGAACTTATCTTAGACTACTGATAAGTGACTGATTTAGGATCCTGTTCATCAAAATATCTGTAGACCCAGTGCATCAGCATCAACTTGTTGCTTGTTAGAAATGAATCTCACTCAGGTCTCACCTAGACCTACTGAATTCAGAATCTGCATTTTAAGATTCATATGCACATTATTGTTTTAGAAGCACCGATTTAGAAAACCGTGTTTTAGGAAAATTCCCAAGGGCATATGCAGGGTGGATTAAAGGGAAATTGACTTAAAGTACAGAAACCCCTCACAAGAATATTTTAAAAGTTCAGGCATTACTTCAAGATCTGAATTATGGTACAGGCAGCAGGAATGAAAAGAAAGAGATCAAAATGAGAAACAGTAACAGAAAAAAAAAAAAAAAATCGATGGGACCTGGTAAAGGACTGGATGGAGGACGGAGAGGAAAGATGTCAGAATTGGAATATAAATCAAGTAGAACCAGCAAAGTGTTTCTTGTATCCCTGGCAGTGGTTCTCAACCTTAGCAGCACATGATAACCACCTGGGAGCTTTAAGAAATACTGATGCCTAGGTCCCAACACCAGAGATTCTGATTTAAGGTGAAAGCTGGGCATTAGAATTTCGAAATGCTCCCCAGGTGATTTTAATGTGCAGCCAAGGTTAAGAACCACAAATATGGGCTCTTTCAATCTACTTGTTTTCATTGAGGAAGATGATTTTCAACCCTGGTTACACTTTAGAATTCTTGGGGGATCTTTAAAAATGTATCCGTATCTAGACCCTGCCCTTAGGGATTCTAATGTAATTGGTAATATTTTAGAGTCTCACAGTTGACTGTAATGTGTAGACAGGGCTGAGGACACTCAATTGAAGCATTCAGTTTAAATGATGACTATTTTTTTTCTCAAGTAAATGTAAAATGAAGAGAGAATTCAGTGCTTACAGAATCCAAACCTTCTAGTTAGGTGAAATATAAACCAACCTATTTTCATTTGCTTGTTACAATTTCACAATAAATTTTGCTTGGTGTTATATACAATTTCTATTTTTTCAAAACCTCATTTTGAATCCAAACAAAAAAATCAGCTGATTACCACTGCAATTGGATAACCATTTAAGAAATAAGCGTTATTCAGATGTGTAAAATATAACATGAAATAAATTGATTACAACCACAATTATACATCTTAGGATTCAGTAAGGTCCTCAGGAAAGAGGGGTAAAGAAATGACACGTCTAGGGACTTCCCTGGTGGTGCAGTGGTTAAGAATCTGCCTGCCAGTGCAGGGGACATGGGTTTGAACCCTGGTCCGGGGAGATCCCACACGCCGTGGAGCAACTAAGCCCATGTGCCACAACTACTGAGCCTGCACTCTAGAGCCCATGAGCCACAACTACTGAGCCCGTGTGCCACAACTACTGAAGCCCACGAGCCTAGAGCCCGTGCTCCACAATAGAAGCTACCTTGCTGAGAAGCCCGTGCACCGCAACAAAGAGTAGCCCCCATTCAACGCAACTAGAGAAACCCCATGTACAGCAATTAAGACCCAACACAGCCATAAATAAATACATAAATTTATTAAATAAAAAGAAATGACATGTCTAAAATTTATTTCTAAGTCAAAGTAAAGTACCAGGAGTCAACCCTATTACTAAAGTCTAAATCAAAAACATCAAGCAGAACATTTAAGCACTTTATAGTTAACTTGTCACTGCAGCATTATTTCGTAAGTGTGCAAAGTGAAAAATTGTTTTCAAAAAGAAAAATGTTTCTAAATGACCTTTTAGAATAAAATGGAAAATTGGCTTACCTCTTCCCTATGATTCTTAATTGGCATACAAAGAATACTTTGTGTCTTGTAGCCTGTAATTTGGTCAACTTCTGCATTGAACCGAGGATCCTAGTAAGGAAGAAGAAATTCAATTTAGTGACTGACCTGTTCAAAGATTGATTTGATTTTTCTGATTTATAGGATTAGAGAAATCTAATTGTCGACTCACCTTGTTGCTCTGAATGACAATTTTATTATTGTAAAAGGCATCAGAGCATACAAGTACATATCATCTTTGACAAAGATAAATTTAAGGGTTTTTTAGCAGCTAGTATTTATGAAAAAAATACAGATGTAAACAAATGTTAAGAAATAAAGGAAATTCAAAATATTAGCCAATTTAGATAGCCTCACTTAAACTCAGGAAAAAGTGGCAACTCTCCTCCTCTGTAATACAATTTGCCTATTCCCATCGCACTGATTCTTCTGAAAAAGAAAAGCATCTTTGGTCTGAAACTTTTCCTATAAAACCCACCACCTCCAAAATGACCTTTTCAATACTGACTTGACTTCCCTTGTAATGACTGTATATATATTTCCTCAGTATTCTGTATTTCTATCTCAGGTGTTTCATAAGAATTAAAATCTTATCTTTTCTTTCTTTTTGTATATAATAAAACTGCATGGCCTTCATCAGACTACAAACAATTCCTCAATCTTTTGAATCTCTTTCCCCTTTTACAAAGTACATCTTCCCACATCCAATAATCACAAAGGACTGCTGAAAGGTGTAAAAGTTCTAAATGTGGGTTAAAGAAAGAAAGATACAGGCTATCTTCCATTAAACCAGATTGAGGAGATCAAAGGTAGGCTGTAAATTCTATGAGGGGCTTTTTTTGGTTCACCACACTGTATTCCCAAGATTAGCACAGGAACTCAAAAACATCTGTTAAACAAATGAAGGAATTCATTAACAAATGATATCACAGTTATCCAACATGATCACTTTTAGCTTACTATAGTTTAAAGCAAACCTTATAGGTAGGAGGAAAAATATACTCAAGGAAATGGACACAGACCAATACATGAGATACAATTAGAACGGAAGCAAACATACCAGAACATAAACATCTGAATGAATATTGTTCCCCTCAAAGCAACAGCCTTGGGAACTTACATGCTCAACCTAATAATAGCATTATTGTTCTAAAAACTCTGCTTTTGGAATTCCCTTCAGAAAATATGGAATCGTCACACTGGAAAAAATCCTCATCTTTGAAGGTCATTTCTTTTTTTTTTTTTTTAATTAGTCTAAAGTCACGCAAAGCCAAAGCTGTGAATGAAGTAAACGATTCCATCAACTCGGGTCAGAAATGAGGCCGATTTTCCCCATGGGAGGACCGAACATGGCATTGAAGGCAATTTCAAAAGAAGAGCTATAAAATGGTAGAAAATCAATGCAAATATTTTATATTATAAATATACACGACTGCATTTTTAGTTTTTCTGCAAACATGCTCAAAGTTATACTGAAAGACAGAGAAAACCTTGGCTCAATGTTTCCAAAAAACGGTCCTTAAATAGCATACTATATTGCAAGGTATCTAAAGAAAGCAGACAGGATACTGACACGGACAAATTAAAAGAAGATAAAAATTATGAATTTATATAGTGAATTATTCTACAAGCTAATAATCAAAATATGAATAGAAATGCATCCTCAGCAATTATTTTGTTAATGAATATCTGAATTACAAGACCAATTTATAAAAAAGAGGATTAAACCCAACTATCTAATCAAAGCAGGAGTCTGAAATTAGTAGCACTTCCATAGAATTTTTTTGTGCATACTGGAAGTTTAAAATAAACAGCAGCCCTGGATTTCATTCTTCATTGAAGGAGGTAGGAGTAATGTATACTTCAAAATCACTTTAAGTGAATTTTGGCATCTCAAAGAATTTTTCCTTTAATAATGTACCCAGTGCAGGGGCTATAAACACATAGAGAACTTCTAACCCCTCTAGGTCCAAGTAAACATTGAAAGAAAAACGGAGCACTATTATTTCATTATTATTGTGATTATTTCTTTCACTGTTTATGAGAACATGACAGTGTAAGAAAACCCACAAAGCTTAGAGATCCATCTCCCATACTAAAACAACTAGTACCAGACTTGCCCTCCTGCTGAAAAATACAAGATGAGACCAAATACATGCGATAACTAAACTACACACAGTGAAGAAGGGAATACACATGATGGCCTTGCAATAATCCGGTTCCTCCTGGGGGCAGGCAGGTGGTATCCTGGGGGCAGGCAGAGTAACAGCTCCAAATAGAACTGAATTCAGGGCTTCTAAACTGGCTGGTATGTGCAAGGCAAAGTACCTGATCAGAGAGGCTGTGCTTTGGGTGGGGTTAGGGGTGTAAAGGAGGATTGGCAGAAGAGTGAGTGGCTAGTCACTTCACAGACATGTATTTGGCAAGACTCTAAGAGACCTAGCAAAGATTACCTGTTGAAGGCTGAAAGTGAATGGCGATAACCAATTCTAAAAATGTTTGACGACACTGGGGTTCTACCCACCAGAGCAGATACCTCACTAGGCACCTCAGGCATTCAGCTGAGACACAGAAAGGCCACTCCTTGGGGGGTAAGGACCGGAGCAGCATTCCCTAAGACTAAATTTAAAACTAAAGTAGATCCATCCTAACAAATAATAACACCAAACCTGACAGGACCAAAAGGATCTTCCAGTAACTCCACTGTCTACAAGAACAAAGGTCAGCTCTGTTTTAAAGGAAGTTGATATAATCCAAATGCCCTGCAACAAAACATTTGCAATGTCCAGCATACAATAAAAGAAAATCACAACACATGTGAAGAAACAGGAAATTGAAACCCACCGTGAAGAAAAAAAGCAGTCAATAGAAAACGACCCCAAGATTATTCAGATGTTGGAATTAACAAACAGGGACCTCGAAGGAGCTATTATAAATGTATTTAAGGACTGAAGAGAAAATATGGTAATAATGAACAGATGGAAATCTCTGCAGAAAGAAAAAGTATTTTTAAAAAGCCAAATGTAAATTCTAGAACTGAAAAGTACACAGTCTAAAACCAAGAGTTCACTGATGGATTTAACAGCAGATTGGAAACAATGGAAGGGTCAGTGAACCTGAAGACAGATGGACAGAAAGTATCCAATCCAAAGGACTGAGAGGACAAAAAAAAAAAAAACCTGTAAAAAGTTAACAGAGCCTCAGTGTTCTGTGGGACAACATCAAATAGTCTAACATATATACAACTGGAGTCCAAAGAGAAGAGAATGGAGCAGAAAAAATATTTAAACATATGACCAAAAATTTCCCAAAGTTAGTGAAAACCTTAAATATATACACAGTGTGAAAATGATATATACTATGAAACATATAAGGTGAAAAATGAAGCCGAGCAGACTTCTCATAAGAAAAGTGAAAACCAGAAAAATGTGGGAGAACTTTTTAAGTGTTAAAAGAAAACTACTATTAACTAAGAATCGTCTAGACAGTGAAAATATCTTTCAAGATTACAGGCAAAATAAAGCCATTTTCAGATAAACAAAATCAGAGAATTCGTCACCACCAGACCAGGACTAAAGAAACGTTAATGAGAGTTCTTCAGCTTGAAGAGAAAGATAAGAGATTCTACAGAAGGGACTAAAGAGCTTGGAACATGGCTTGAGCACATGCACAAATATATGAAGAATAAGGAAACGAATCCACAAAGATATTGCTATGATTTATGTCAACGAGTGTACTGCCTATGTTTTCCTCTAGGAGTTTTATAGTATCTGGTCTTACATTTAGGTCTTTAATCCATTTTGAGTTTATTTTTGTGTATGGTCTTAGAAAATGTTCTAATTTCATTCTTTTACATGTAGCTGTTCAGTTTTCCCAGCACCACTTATTGAAGAGACTGTCTTTTATCCATTGTATATTCTTGCCTCTTTTGTCAGAGATTTGTTGTGTGTGTGTGTGTGTGTGTGTGTGTGTGTGTGTGTATTATGGAATATTACTCAGCCATAAAAAAGAATGAAATAATGTCATTTGCAGCAACATGAATGGACCTACAGATTACCATACTACATGAAGTAAGCCACACATAGAAAGACAAATATTATATGCTATCACTTATGTATGGAATCTAAAAAAGAAAAGAAAAAGACATAAATGAACTTATTTACAAGACAGAAACAGTCCCTCAGACATAGAAAACAAACTTATGGAAAGGGGAGGGTAATAAATTAGGAGTTTGGGATTAACATATACACATTACTATATATAAAACAGATAATCAACAAGGACCTGCTGTGTAGCACAGGGAACTATATTCAATATTTTCTAATAACCTATGAGAGAAATGAATCTGAGAAAGAACATATATATATATTACACATATAATATATATAATATTATATTATATATATTAAGAAAAGAGGAAGAAAAAATATACCTTGAGGTGTTAGATTGAAGTTGGAGGTAAGAATTCATTGCTTATCATATAGTGAGTAGTTACATATAGGAATAAATAAAATACAAGTGTCTGTGTGTCTGTGTATATATTTTTTTCTAGCTCTGTCTGCTGATAAACTAGTAGCAGTGAGCACACCTACTGCCTAGATCCTGGTTTCTAAATACCATCCCCTCCACTGAAAGGAACCAGGGCTCCTTGGGAAAAAGAATGATCATAGGGCTAGGTCAGGGAAAGTAAAAGATGAGTCTGGAACATCTTGTTAAGCAGTTAAAACTTTCAGCTCCCCTAGAGAGCAAGAAAATGCCAAGAGTGATGGGGACACATCAAAAAGACATAGGAGCCGGTAAATCTGATATAATCTGAGAATTTGAATAAATAAAGATAGTAACAGAGCATAACTCATTAAACAAAATAAAAATGTCCATAATGATAGAAATAAATAAATAATGAATGAATAAAGAAGGCAAAGCCCTTCTTTACATCGGAATGTCGACTAATATATATATAAGGTATTATGAAGTTGGAAAATCAGTGGATGACAAAACTGGTAAAGGTACTGATGAGGAATAGAATATCTACACAATATCAAAATATCTCCTCTTAAGATACTTAATTACAATGGCAAAATTATAACTTTATAGTGGAAAAACCTAGTGGATACCGCTTTAACCAAGTTATCAAATTTAACATCATCAATACCGGGGTAGAGTAACATCATATGCTACCTGGTAACGTATGCTAAGAAGGTCTGTGGTATAATAAAAAATATATTGATCTAGCATAGAGCTCCTCAAACCCTTGGAATTTCCTGAGTGATAGGAGATTCTTTTTATATTCATAACAAACCCCTTACAACCATACCTGAGTTCATGCTAACGAGAAGACCCACGGGGGTGTGGGGGGGCGGGGGGGATGGCCTCAAATAGCTTCAGGATGGGGGCTGGCTGCCAAGTGATGAGAGGATTAGAACTTTCAGGCCCACCACTGACTTCTGGATAGGAGAGAGGGGGCTGAAGCTTGAGTCCAATCACCAGTGGCCATGATTTAATCAACCGTGCCATCAGATCTGAGGGAACTTTTGGGTTGGTGGAGATAACTGTGTGCTGGGACGGTGGTGCACCTCTCCCTTCCCCGGCCCCCGCCGAGAGGGCATGGAAGTTTTGTGTCCCCCGCCTGCCTCGCTCCTTGCCCTATGTACCTCTTCTATTTGGCTGTTTCTGAATTGCATCCTCTATAATAAAACTGTAATTTTAAGTAGTGCTTTAGTGTTTTCCTGAGTTCTGAGTCATTTTAGGACATTATTAAACCGGAGCAGGGAACCCCGGAATTTGTAGTCAGCCAGACATAAGTGTGGCTAGCCTGGGTATCCTATTTAGGGCTGGTATCTGAAGTGGGGACGGCACTGTGGGACTGAGTCCTTAACCTGTGGCGTCTGCACGAACTCCAGGAGCTAGTGTCAGAATTGAGCTGGATTGTAGGACACCCCAGCTGGTGTAGGAGAAGTAAAGAATTGATTGCTGTTTGTAAAACCAAACTAGGTCTCAAGATCAACATCTGTCATATTCCTGCCAAAACTGCCTGACTTGAATCAATTCAAGAAAAACATTCTACAAGATAACTGGCCTGTATTCTTCCAAACTACATGTAAAGAAAGATAAAGAAACACTGAGAAACTATTCCAGATTTAATGGAGACCAAAGAGATAGGACAAGTATGTGCAATATGTAATCCTGAATTACAGCCTTGATCAGAGTGAAAAGAATAACTATAAAGGACATTCATGGAACAACTGACCAAATTTGACTATGGAATGTTTGATAATAGTACAGTATCATAAAATTTCCAGATTTTGATAAATGTATCACGGTTGTGTAAGAGAATATTCTTGTTATAAACTATACACTGAAATATTTAGTAAAAATGTCTCCAAATGGTTCAGAAAAAAATAATCTGCATATATTACTTATATGTATTATATATAGGAAAAGAAAATAATAAAGCAAATGGGGCAAAATATAAATGATTGGAGAATCTGCGTAAAGGGTATACACAAGTTTCTGATGCTGGTCTTGCAACTTTTCTTTAAGCTTGAAATGGTATAAAAATAAAAATAACAGGAAACAAAAAGGAAATAACACAGTAGACTTGCCAAATTATATGCACTGGTTTTCTCCCACAAAGTGGAATACCTAGAGATTATCAGAACATTGAACAAAGATATAGCAGTTCCCAAACTGTGTTCCCTGGGGCACAATTACACCATGAGAAAATTATCAAATTTAATAATTTATCAAAACTAAATAATTTATCAAAATTAGAACAGTTGCTATTGTTATCCCTTTCCTCTGTTCATTTTGGAAATAACTTTATTCACCAGAAATTCACTTGAGCAGCAAGTGAGACCTGCAGGATGAGAGATGGTGAAGATTTATTTACCTGGAAAAGGACTGAAAAGGAAGGAATGAAGTGCGAGTGGGAGGAGTAGCGGCTCCACGGTGAAGGCCACATGAGTGACAATGTGACCCTGCCCTAAGATCCTCCAAGTTTTCTCCCTAGCAATCAGAGTATCCATGGAGAGGCTGTCCCATGGAAACAGGAGAAGAGCCCAGGTTTTGCATTCCAGTTGACTTAGGGAAAAGAGGGCTGTGTAGACAATAGAAATCCTCTGACATAGGAAATCTTGCGGAGTCTTAAGGCTTCCATAAGACGTGGAACCAGGGGTTCAGGCAATCTGTGATGGTTAATTTTATGTGTCAACTTGACTAGGCTAAGGGATACCCAAATAGCTGATAAAACATTACTTCCAGGTGTGCCTGTGAGGATGTCTCCAGAAGAGATGAACATTTGAATCAGTAGAATGAGTAAAGAAGATCTTCATCAATGCCAGTGGGCATCAGCCAATCCCTTGAGTACCTGAATAGAACAAAAAAGGCAGAGGAAGGACAAATTTGCTCTCTAAGATATCCATCTTCTCTTGCCCTCCTGCTGTCCATCAGAGCTCCTGGTTCTAAAGCTTTTGGCCTCAGACACAGACCAGAGTTATACTCTTGGCCCCCCTCATTCTCAGGCCTTCAGACTCTGAATTACACCATCAACTTTCCTGATTCTCCAGCGTGCAGATGGCAGGCACACTGTGGAACTTCTAGGCCTCCATATCCAAGTGGCTAATTCCTAGAGTACATCACTTCTTATTTATCTCTATTTATCCCACTGGCTCTGTTTCTCTGAAGAACGCTGACTGATACACAATCCAATCTAGATACTGGATGATATCTAGTTTTTATATATGAGGACAATGCCAACACATTTATACAGTGGCTCTGATTATTATGTGTTAATATTTTATTATTATGAAATGCTCTGCCATGTTCAAGAAAGTTGCGTGAATGATGGGCTGATGAAGGAGGAGATGATGTGTGACTGAACATCACTGGTATCTGTGATCTAATTGAGACTCACTGGTCTAAGGTGTTGATCTTGTCTTATATTTTAAAATATGAATGTGTTATTTTATTAGTAACAAAACAGTTGAATCTCCAAGTTTATATCATTCTGTTACAAAGTTTTAAAAAGTGAATCAAATGTTGACCATGTCTTACAATTAATCTATCTAGGAGACTATTATTTCACTCTGAGCTTCAATCTGAGCACTACTCTATTTCATGGCCACTTCTTGGTTTTCTACTGCTACGTCATAACTTTTAAGTGTTCTATGGTCACATAAGCTAAAGAAATGTGTCATTTTTACAGACACCTATTTAAGGAAGTAGGACTCAGAAAACATAGAATATACTTTGATATTCTGATTATTTTCACAAAAGGCTATGAGACAGTATTTTGACTATTCAAGCTATGAGTGAGCTAAGTAATGAATTAGCCACTAGCCAACTGACTTCCACTGTTAATACCAATGTAAATTATGTCACAGATCAATCCCACAACTTCTAATGAAATTCCTGGGACAGGAATAACTTCCGCAAGGCCTCTATAAACACAGATCAAGGGTGTCAAGGGTGAAGCAGCAACATGAGAAATCCACAGGCTAAGAGGCTTCACCCTGGGGTCACTGCAAATCAAGGACACTGGGCCTATTTCAGATGGCAGTACAAGAATTAAATTATTACTAACTGCAAGACAAAAGCTACACCATCAAAACTCTAAAGATGGTAAACAGATTCAATAAATTGTATATAAATGAAGAAATCCTCAGGGCTGGAGAAACTTAGGATCGTGCAGACAAACGGAGGCTTTCTCAGCAAAGCTACAGCATATTTATGGTCCTACTGTACTTGGGACTATAGTGCCATTGAAAAGCGGAAACCCAGCTGTCACCTAAGACAGGAAGGGAATTTTGCAAACTCGGCAGCGATTCTGCAGCTGTGTCCTTAATACCCCTCTTGGAGTTTGCCATGGCGTGATGTTACTCACAGAGCTCAAGGAGGTCATGGAGATAGCTCCGTGAAGAATCAAAATGGAAAAGACTGCTGGTATAGAGTGGATTCTGACACCTATCTCAGGATCTAATCTATCCGAACTATCACATCTCTCCCCAGATCCCTGCCCTCAGTATTCCCCACCAGTTACCATTATTTATTCAACCAACTTCAAAACCCGAGTCTTCTCCAACTCCTCTCTCCTCCTCACTTCCATCTCCTATTAGCTGCCAAGTCTAGCAGAGTCAGCTTCTTCTTCGTTAATCCATTCCCTCCTTTTGGTCCTGAAGGCCAGTGCCCTGGTTCAGGTCCTTACTTCCTCAGACTATTAAAATAATCTATCCTCCCAGTTTCCAGTATTTTTCCCCAATTCCTTTTATGACCACCATATTATTCATCTTTCTAAATCACAGTCTGGGGCTTCCCTAGTGGCGCAGTGGCTGAGAGTCCGCCTGCCGTTGCAGGGGACACGGGTTCGTGCCCCGGTCCGGGAGGATCCCACATGCTGCGGAGCGGCTGGGCCCGTGAGCCATGGCCGCTGAGCCTGTGCGTCCAGAGCCTGTGCTCCGCAACGGGAGAGGCCACAACAGTGAGAGGCCCACGTACC
This sequence comes from Stenella coeruleoalba, assembly GCF_951394435.1. Taxonomy (NCBI): domain Eukaryota; kingdom Metazoa; phylum Chordata; class Mammalia; order Artiodactyla; family Delphinidae; genus Stenella; species Stenella coeruleoalba. The sequence goes on along the minus strand of NC_137149.1, from coordinate 21,592,497 downwards.
TCAAAAAAATAAAAATAAAATAAATCACAGTCTGAATCATGCCGGTTCCCCTTTCAAACCATCTTCAGTTACTCCTCATAGCTCTGAATCAAACATATACTCCTCAGCTTGGCATTCAAGACCCCAGTAATCTCCAGCAGCTCCTCAACATCTATACTATCACCCACACGTTTCCATACGAGCACCACATGGTCCAACTTCCTGTCTCTTCTGCAAACTTCTCTTTACATCTGGATCTCACTATGCACACAACTCAATCTACTCCAATCTCACCCATCTTCCAGGGTCCACATCAATCACTGCTTCCTCAAAGAAACCTCTCTCCGTCTCCCCAATTATATGTGATCTCCTGCTTCCCTGAACCTAACACATTTTCCCTGGATCTATTATGACCTGCTTTCCATTCTACTTATTTATCTCATCTACTATAATTTTCTCCCAATCACTATTTATTAAGACTTATCTATGTTCCAGGCACTATGTTCCAGGCATCAGGAATACAGGGGTGACTAAAACATCTATGACCCTTCAAATTACACAGAGGAGCCTCAAGCTAGTATTACTATGGAAACTTCATAGTGTACCACGTGATAAGTAGCTAGAACATAATTCATAAACATAGTATCATTCAATTAAGATGCTTTGTTTAAAACCTCTATTTCTAGTAATAAAAGATTAATTTTAACTGGGAAATTTCAAGAATCATATAGTGTAATCTTTAAGTCCATAACTGAAGTAAAAGTGGAATAAATATCAAATCTTTCCATCGAAATACTGTAGGGCAAAAATTTCCATTTTTTGAAGCTATCCGTAAATTTATTTGTTTAATAAAACAAACGAAAGAGTGGAAAGAAAGAAAATCAGACTTTGCTGTCAATGGGAGTTCAAATGAATGAATATGATTAACTGAATGAATGAATTTAAAAAGACCATGGGTTTGGTTTTCTGATGGCTTTTGGACCTATCATTTTAGAATATTAGTAAATTCCCAGAAGTTCACATGGAGATAACATAGATAGGGGATATGTAGAGTGATCAGGTAAAAAGATGAAAGAATACAAATATGAGATGACCTATGTTAAATTATCATTAAGGAGAAAAACAGGACAAGACTTCTCTCGGGCCTCTATCCTTGACCCAGACATTAGCGAAGAAACTCTGACATTTAAAAGATGGGAAAGTTCTTGCCATATATTCCCATTTTAAATAAGTACACACGTTACTACATCTCAGTGTCAAATATCCCCACGATTCACAGTAGTTGTCCAATGCCCCACCTGTGTTCCACCCCTCACCCCACCTCTGTTCCAACAGTTTATTTACCTCATATGCATCTTTGATGTTCAAGGGCTCACCAAGAGCGGCCACGTGTCCCACGATGCCTTTATTCCACTCTAAGCGGATACAATTATTTGAAGCTTCTTCCAGTGTTGAACCTTCTGCAACGTCGAAGAGGCGGCTAATAAGAAACTTGTCGTTGGCGCTGTCCTCACAGACGAGGAACAGGGAATAGCGGTCAGCGGAGATGAGGCCATGGATATGCAAGAAAATTTTGTGACATAAGGCTGTGACATCCAAGTGGCTAGAAATATCTTTCACTAATTCCAAGAGTCTCGAGCACTGGTCCCCTTCATCATTATCAAACCGTGGCGGGGTTAGAGGCATCTGTTCCTTCTTTTCTGAGTCAGAGAGGAAGCTCACAGTTCCCTCAGAATCCTTGACAACGATGGGTCTAAGAGGTCGATCAAATTCGGAGGCAGAGATCTTCCTGGTTGGTGTTCCAGGGACACTGCTCTCTGCACGGGGACTCTGCTCCGAGGGGCAAGAGCAAGACTCCACGTGGCCTCTGATGCCTTCCTTGCACACAGGGATGGTGTGAACTCTCTCAGCAAACCATGCATTGACCATTTCTCTGCAGAAAAGAACATGTAGACACAGTAAATACATAAGGAAGAACACCCCTCCTTAAATATTGCTACCCCTGAAAACTTCTAAAAATCCTCTCATGGTAAACTGAGGCAGTAATGGTTCAATCTGTCATAGAAAATAAAAACAAGATGGTTTATTTAAGACAGTTTTATTCTGCAAATCTGTAGAGGACAGTTGCTTCAATGAACACTTTGATAAAGCCTGACTCCTATATACATGTATTTTCAAATATCTGATTTACCACACGTCAAGTGTCAAGTCTGCTCCTCTCAAATTCAATTTGTATTAAAGTAAAAGACACTAAACTTAACAATAGTCTTAGGAAAACATAGATATGGAAATTAATTTGCTATTTAAAACACACAACTTGTTCCGAAGTTAAATATTTTTAAAAATTATCTGAATTTGGCTAGCTAATATGCTTAATTTTAGATAATTGTTATCTATATTGCTATATATACGTTAGATTTAGAAAGGGAAATGAAAAATATAAACAATTTGATCTGGTATGTAGTAAAAAGATTGTAGATTTTCATTAATATCATCCTGATAATGTTTGTTCAGATAATGGTAAAAATGATCTCTTCTTCTAGATTACCTATTCCTTGTATAAAGGAGGAAAACAAAAAAGTAAGCATAACTAGTATAAAAAATTCAGCCCGAGAAAACTTAAATTATTTATGTTGTTAATGTGCCATCCCATGAAGAGACCTGTCTGAGATAAAGCCTTCACAGTGGGTGATTTTTTAAAACAAATACACCGGATCATATATATCCAAATGATTGTTGTTCAACTGAAATAATTCCTCTTGGGCAGCTGTAATCTTATGCCAACTGATGGTGCCATTACTTTAGACATTTTTGAAACTCTTCTTTTGAAACTAACTTCTAAAAAATTTCATAAGCCATATAAGAATATTAGCTTTATCTGAAAGTTAGATCTTCTTTTTCACTGAGCCTTCCTCTCAAAACAAGCAAATAAAACCGCAAAAAACCTAGAGTAATGGCTAACTTCATATATAGCTTATGCATTAGACTTGACTTTTTCCAAAACTCAAATTTACTTTCAAAAGACAAAAACTTGCTACCACTGAGGATATTTAAAAGAACTGGCCTATAAGAGCAATGCAATCTCCACTCTACAATGACTTACTGATTATTTTCACCAAAGAGCTGGGATAAACAAGTCTGACAGTGTACTATTTTGGACAGTGTAGGGATACAGACACTCTCTCATCCTTCTGGATGCAGTAGAGATTGATAACACCTCTTCAGAGGGCAAGTAGGCAATATCTAACAAGTTTTAAAACGCATTTATCCTTTGTTCCACAGATTTTACACATGTGGCAAAGGAAGTACCAGGGTATTTATTTACTGTGGTACTGTTTGTTACAGCAAAGATGAGAAGAAACCTAATACCACAAACAGAAGCCTGGAAAACACATCATGGCACATTTATAAATGTAACACTAGACAAAGATTTAAAAATGGTCATGGATACTGATATGAATAATCACAACAATTTACTAAGTGAAAAAAGAAGATCCAGAAGGGGGAAAGAAGAGTTAGCCTTTTTTCAGAGTCTCTACTAAGTCTTTCACTTATAGAATGTTCCCTTAATTATTTTAGTTTGAACAACACTCTATTGTTTGGTAAATATATATTACCCAGAAGTGGTACCGGTCTAGAATGAAATGGGTCAAAAAAAGATGACACAGATATTATCAGGATTACCTCATAATTCCAAGTGTTAGATATAGTTGTACATTTTAAAGCTCTCTTTAAAAACCTATGTAGGGACTTCCCTGGTGGTCCAGTGGTCAAGACTCTGCGTCCCCACTGCCAGGGGCATGGGTTTGATCCCTGGTCGGGGAACTAAGATCCTGCATGCCATGCACCACGGCCAAAATAATAATAATAATAAACAAAAGTTTTTTAAAAAGCAATGCAGTAGGTATATTGTACACATCTCTGGTGTATACCTCTAGCACAGAGTCGTTTAAAATATAATTGCCTAATGTTTTATAAATGCATGCCATGGCTTAAGACAAAACTTCCAGTGATGAGAACATACATTGATATTAAAATAATGCTGTATCTCAAAAACTTCGATAGAAATGAGGGGAACATACTTTGGGAAATGCTTACATAACCTCCAAAATCACAGTAGTAGTGCCAAAGACACTGATGTCAGACATGCATGTGAAAAATGTACAGGAAGCATTTGAATAAACTGTTTTGTAAAATGTAAGACAGGAAAAAAGTGATACATTTAAATTAACATATCATGTTATTTAAAAATATGTACATGCAACTTAAATTCTCAAATCAATATAAAAAGAGGCATTTTAACTACTTCAGTTACAAACCTGAAACACAGCCTCCTCTTATTTCTAACCTTCTCATTGGAAAATGGTGGTCAACTTTTTAATACAACCACCTACTTGACAGCTCCATGTGAATGTCTAAACAGACAACTTAACATGGTGAAATCAGAATTCCTAATGCCCCATCCTTCATCTTGCACCAGCCTCACTCCCTGCCAGGTTTCTTCGTATTAGTAAGTAGCACCATCATCTCCCTAGTTATTCAACCAAACATCCAGGAATTATTCTGGATTTCTGTTTCCTTCAACTCTCTCTTCTAATCCAGCAGCCAAGTCCTGTCACCTTGACTTCTAAAACCCTATAGTCCAATCTGCTCATTTCTATCTCTTGTACCACTTCCCTGGTCCAAACCCCACCATCTCTCACCTCGGACTGCGGCCACAGCCCCTTAACTGGTCTCTCTGATATTATACTAGCCTCCCTTCAATCCACTCTCCACACAGTAGCCAGAGTCATCTTCGAACAAAGTAAACCTTAACATCTTAACTACCCTACTTGGCTTCTCACTGAATCAAGAATAAAACTCAAACTCTTTCAATCCCTTACCATAGTCCCTCTCACCCATGCCTCCCTGACGTTCCTTAAGCACGTCAGACTGCTCCCAGTCTGGAAAGCTCTCCTCATCTGCACCTTGTTGATCACAGCTTCCATCTCCTGTGCAGACAGGTCTTCCCTGATCACTCCACCTCAGGTGGTGCCGACACGTTATGTTCTCCCCCCACACTATCTGAATTCTTACTATCATCTATTCTGGTTTATTAATCTGTTGGTTTATTGCCTCCTCCGATGAGATGTAAATTTCGTACTTGTCTGTCTTCTTCACGACTGCATTCCTGTACTTAGAAAACGCCTGTCACATACTGAGTCCTTGATAAATATTTGAGTGAAGTGAATGAATAAATAAATGACGACTCCTAAATCACCTGCATTAAAAGGGACAACAGTCTTTTGAAAATGTGAATGCTGATATATTTGTTACAGAAAATCAACATTGTGTTTTAGCTATTAACGTTCATCACCCCTTGGATGTAAGCCTCATAACTGACCATGGCTAATTTACCCTCATATATCCTGTAGGGTCTAACATATGTCTTAAACAGAGCCAGTGTCCAAAAATTCTTTGTTAGGTGTTTTGTATTATTATATTTAATAGTCTCACAAGTGTTGTATTTCTAGATATTCTCTTGGAGAGATGAACTCAGTATTAAATGACACAGGAACAGTAGACCTGGTATATCCAGTGATTCAATCAACAATTTTTATTAATCACCAGTAATGGGGGAAAGGGTTTTCTCATGACCACATTATTATCTGAGTCCCTGTAGATATATCCCTGTGTATGGAAAACATATGTTATCATAACATCAAAACAATCACTTATAAACCAACCGTAAATAAAATTAAATCATCTCTCACACCTCTCTCCCTTCAGGCATCCCTTGACGTTTTGCAGTGCATGACCTATGTGGCTGTATGAAGTGGGCCGTCCTTCCTAAGACTAATATCTATCATTTCCTGTTGATTGTTTTTTAATACTTCAATCTCTGCAAATACAAATCACCTGCAGACTGAAATTTAAACTCTTATGTAAGATACAGAATTTCTAGAAGTAAACCAAAGTGATGTTGGAGAACTATTCTAATATTACATAAAGCCACTGATAATTAAGGTTAAGCTCAATAAAAAAAACTGCTAACAATCAAAAAATTAAAAAAACAGCAAGGATCATGACATAACAAATACCTGAAAAGAGAATTCTATTCAAATAACTGCATTCTAGATTAAGAAGGGCTGCTGGAAGAACTGATGACATCTTCAAATATTAATTTTAAAAACCTATATTTGGGGAAAAAGACTCTATGATCCTGCTGCAAATGTCAGATAAGAAGTAAAGATATTGGTTTATGGCATAGTCTTGCCAGAAAATTGTGTATTTTACAAATTAGCTTGGAGTTTTCATTATAATCTAAATTTTACTAAGTCCAAAATAAGGTAAACTTACTTTCATAACCTGTGGTTCCATTTTTCAAGATCAAGTTCCAATCAAAACCTTTTCAGTGATATTTTTCGCTTTTAACTGGATTCACTTTTAAGTGTCTTTTTTCTCTAGAATGGATTATTCTCATGAAGGTCCTTGAGAGTGTCACTAACTAGCACTAACTAGGCTGGGCACCAGGGATACAGGAGTGAGCAAGCCCAGACCTCTCCTCCCTAAACTGAAGCTTATATTGTGTCCAGAAGTTAATTTATACACGTACTGTATTTGCTGTCATGTGAAGTTATACGTAACTGCATGTGAATGAAGAAAGATGGAAAGATGGACATGTCAAATACGAGGGTAAATATACCAGATGAGATTCAAGAAACCTGGCTGGTAGCTCTGACTGGAGCAAATCACCTCTATGGCCTGAGACAGGATCTCTATTTTCCCTTCTTTCTCTTCCTTGAGTCTATGAGATTTTGAAAAGTATTTACATTAGTGATACTGAAAGGAAAAAAAGCACCATTTTATTTCAACCTGGTGAGGCAGACACTAGCAATCCTACTTTCTCAATTATGCAGCTAAATTAAATGGCTGAACCACACACATTCTGCTAGCTGGCAGCAAAATCAGGAATCAAATCTAGGTCTCCTATTCCCAGTCTTACAGCCTGTAAGACTATAAAAGTTCCCAGAACACCAATGTTTGTCATGAAGACACTTCATAATGTCTAGCTGCATCTGAAAGAATCAAAAATCAAATTTAAACACATAAGGCATAGAGAGAATAAAATCACTTATAATACACATTCTCTAACTTAATTCTTTCCATCCATATCGTAAAGGGATGGCACACTAAACCACTGAGGTAAAAACACTGCCCCAAGGGACTCAGAGAACAAATGTTCTTAAGGATTGTGTCCTGAAAAAAAATCTAACTGAATCCCATGCCTATGTTTCTCTGAAAACAGGTCATGGTTTATAAACCTAAAATGATGCACTGAAAAGAATGTATAATAAATGTGTTCAAGAGAAGAGTAATTCTCAGGGCTGCTAGATTTAGCAAATAAAAATACTGGATACCCAGTTAAAACTGAGTTTCAGATAAACAATGAATAATTTTTTAATATAAGTAGAATCTAAAATTCAAATTGTACGGGGTGTCCTGTATTTTAGCTGGCCACACTAGTCGTTCGATATTCTGTTCTTCCCAACTGAAATTATTGGCAGATAGACAACAAAGAAAAGGTAGGTTCTGTGGAGCATACTAATGAGCTCCAGGCTATTAAACCACTAACACTAATTTTATCGTTTAAAGAGCACAAAGGATCCTGTGTATCACATTGTGATCCTGTGTTTGATAACTGAACCTTTTGAAAGCTCTTGGATTAATAATTTGTGGCATAAAATTCTTCCTTAAATCAAGCCTTTTCATTTTACTGTCCAAACCATACCATATATTTAATAGAGAAAAAAACAAACTGCAATCTACTTATAAAACGGAGGTTGACTAATTGCTAAAAATTCTTGGGACTTACAAAGCACCCCGAGAAGTTGTGTTTTTCAGCCATAAATTCAAAATTCCAATCATTATCTAGCATTTGCTGCCAATGGGATTTGTGACCAGTGGCAAACAATTTTCTTCTTCTGAGTTTCAATTTCATCCTCTACATAATACGGGAAATACTGCCTGTTCTACCTTCTTCATGAAGTGCAAGGTACTGACTGTCTTCAGCACAGTATAAAGTCAAGAATACCAAACTGGCCATCAGGAAACAACTCTAGTTCCAACTATAAGAATACACAGATGTGAGGCTGAACCAATCACAACTTCTCTAGAGGCCGTTTTCTCCAGAGTACAAGTCCTTCATTATAAAAATGGTCAGCTGTATGAACAGGTCATGAAGACTCCCACAACTTCTTATGTTATCAATAGGCCAGTAGGTGATGATTATTAGTTTGGTCAACTCCTGTCATCTCCTTTTGCCCCTCAGCTTCCCCATTTTCAAACAGGGGAAAGACTTCTTACTGCTTCACTCACCACACAGGGTTGATGTCTGAGACAAGTTATAAAATGCATGTGGGGCTTCCCTGGTGGTGCAGTGGTTAAGAGTCCGCCTGCCAATGCAGGGGACATGGATTTGAGCCCTGGTCCAGGAAGATCCCACATGCCACGGAGCAACTAAGCACGTGCGCCACAACTACTGAGCCTGTGCTCTAGAGCCTGCAAGCCACAACTACTGAGTCTGTGCGCCACAACTACCAAAGCCCACGTGCCTAGAGCCTGTGCTCCGCAACAAGAGAAGCCACCGCAATGGGAAGCCCGCACACCGCTATGAAGAGTAGCCCCTGCTCGACGCAACTAGAGAAAAGCCCACGAGCAGCAATGAAGACCCAACACAGCCAAAAATAAATAAATAGATAAATAAAGTTTTTAAAAAAGGAAAAGAAAATGCATGTGGAAGCATTTCAAAATCTCTTCCATATTTTTAAGATGTTGCTATCTCCTAGACCCTCAGTACTCATTCCAATGGAGACGTAGGGCTGGGGTAAAGAGCAATGGCTGTTCATTTCCTCATTAAGTCCAGCCAAGAGAATCAGAGGAAGTGAGGGGGAAAGAGGTCGTGTTCCAGGTGGTATGGGTCCACAGGCCGAGTGGGTCTAATAGCGTTTGGAAATAGGCTGGCTACATGCATCCTGAGCATTCCAAGTCCTTGTCCAAAGCAGATACTGCAGACTGTCATTTATTATAGAATCCCACTAAGTTTTCCCCCTAGATAGAAGAGTTACATCATAACTCTCCATAAGCTACATCCTAGCTATTTGAGCAGAAAGAATGAAATGCATGCAAGTTCCACAAAGGTATTTTACCCTCTGCTCCAAGCGCTAATAACTTAGAGACTCTGCTTTCATGTATAAGCAAGTCTTTGTTAACTGTCCTGCAATCACAAGCAGAGTGGCCCTCTTGAAGTCTTAGAGTTGATTTAACTTTTACAAGGCTGTTAATGAAAAACAATAGGCCCTGGACCCTTGAAATAAAGCCACAGCCAAGGGAAATACAATAAAAATTAATGCTGAGAATTTATAATCGATGACAAGATCCTGATGTTTAACATCCCATCCAAATCATTCCTTCTCTCCTCACCAAAATCTGTTTTATTATTCTCCAGTCATTTATTTCCTTCCATATTTTATTACACAAAAAATTGCTTACCTCAAAAATGAGTTGTATTATATATCTTTTTAAAATGGGTAAATTCAATTTAGTTTTGTTTTTAAACTTTTACAATATGTCTTAAAATAACTAGAGAAACCCTGGAGGGTACCAGAATCAATGCTGGGAGTTATTGCTCTCAGGTAACATGCACCCATCTAACTAAAATGTTAGATTTCATGTTAGTTTAACATGAAAACCATCTGTGGTTTCAAACTTGTGGGTACCACAGCTGCTGCTCAGCGCTCACTAAGGAACCCTTTCCCATACTGAGCAAGTAACGAACCCAAAAGATTGATATTAATTAGACACCAGGAAATAAAGCCAAGATAAAAACTTGTCATGAGTTTACCATAAATGTGAGTTGGATTTTAAATCTCAACTCTTTTAAAACAATGAATCCAATCAGAAGTTTACTGTCTTAATATTCTACTTTACTGAAGACTCTTGCAGCTCAAACTGTCCATGCAATGATGATTTAATATAAAAATCAGTGTCACGAGGAATAACACTTAACACATTTTGATTTCATGAGGCTTCTTTATAGCACTAACAGCACTGCATTCTCCAAGACAGTGCTTCAGTGTGGGTAGAGCACACTACAAAACTAAATGAGTGCATGCACTCAAAAGGCCAGGCGGCCAGGTCCTAGCAGCTGCTGCAGGAAAAGGCTGAGCTCCACATTTCCATTGTCAGACATTTGGGGTCTTTAGACCAGGGTCTTTAGCCTCTTCCTAAGTTAAATTCCTCATGACATTAAATCTATGAGTCTTTTCATTGCTTCCATTAACAGTGATGCTGAACTTCAGTAGAAAATGGTGGGTAAGGGCCCTAGGTGGGACAGACTTAGGCTTCAACTCTGGAGCTGCTTCTAAGATAAGACCTCAGGTGCACTATTTACTCTCTCTATAAGATGGAGATAATGGCATTAACCCTCACAGGCTTCTTAAGAAAATTAAGGGAAATCATGCCTATACAGTGATGGCATAGAGTCTGGTACGCAGTGTTTAATATGTGATAGTTACTGTTTTTAAGTTAATTGAACATTGTTTTTTTGGCCATGCCACATGGACTGCAAGATCTTACTTCCTAGACTGGGGATTGAACCTGGGTCCTTGGCAGTGAAAGCACTGAGTTCTAAACACTGGGCCACCAGGGAATTCCCAAGTTAATCGAACATTAACTGGAATATATTTTCAAAAGCAATTAATTTTTTTGTAAAAATAAAAAGAATTTATTCATGGGTTTCTACAGAATAATGATGTTAGCCATTATTTCTTTTTAAGCTCCTAGTTTAAAAGCACTAATTTCTCTATAGAAACACCTGTGCAAAAAAAAATTGTTTTAATGTTGGTATTTTCTCAAATTAGAATTGAAAAAACATAGACTCCCTAGACCAATAACCACACTTACATATAACAAATTTTCTGAATAACACATAAAGATTAAGAGCTGAACATGTAGTTAAGAAAAATCACTTTCTATTACTACTCAGAACTTAATTTTTAAAAATAAGTTATAGAATTTGGGGGACGATTTTTTCAAAATATCACAGATATCATAAAACTGTTTGACAACAAATGTGATATACAACTAATTATCTATAATAAAAACCATAGCAATATTTCATAATAACCATAATTCTAAACTGGAGAATGATTTTAATACTTGATAAAACAATGCTTCAACACTCTGCTACAAGAGATCTGGGGGTTAAAGTTGATCCATTTCAGTTCCTACCCAAGGGGGCTTACTTGGGGGAATTCTGTAAGTAGGTTGATGCCTGGGTCTCAAGGAGGTTACCCAGGAACAGTAACATTTGGGGAGATTTGCAGAGTGCCTCAAACAAAACAGAGGAAAAAGTTGCAAGCCCTGAATGGCCCACAAAACACAACGCCTGATCGTGTTCTTTAAGTCTCCTATAAAACTTCACCCCTTTCTCTTTCTCTCCAGTGCTTTTTTCATCATTCATATGAATTAACCACTAAAACCAGAATTACAAAGAGTGTGTTAGTTTCCTGTCTAAAAAGGGATGGTTGATAATTTATATGGAAATGTGCTTTATCTGTAGGAAAAACATAAAAATAACTCACATAAAATATAATGTTAGATATTTCTCCTGCTCTTGGATCCTTATTTTACACAGTTCTAGCTGCATTGTTTGTAAAATTTGACCTAGATCCACCACTCATACTTGGAAAATACTTAAAGGAAACTATTCAATCTAAGAAGTTGATACTCTGCTCCTCTGGTGAGAATCAAGAATACTTAGAGCTGAAAGAGATTTTTAAACTCATTTATGAATTTCTCTGCCTTGATTTCTCACCCCCTCCTACCTCCCATTTTAAAGCCAAGATTTATTAACCTGGGCCAGTCACAAAGCTTGGGACACAGTCGGGAGGTCTGGACTCCCATTCCAATTCCCTTTCCAGTACCTTACACAATCCACAAAAGGTTCTGTTTAAACCATTAATAAAAATTCTTCTAAAAAATGAGAAGGACACAAAGTCTATTAAATCCCTGTTCTGTTGTTCTAATTCCCACTTATCAGAATAAGGGGATGACTCTCAAAGTTTGCAATTATAATTAAGGTACTGATGATTCTCAAGGTAAAATAAATAGTAAACTACTGAAAATCACTCTATAAAAGATAAGGAAATATGTATTAGTTCCTTTAAATTTCTTAAGAACCCTAGAAGTAAATGCTCTTATTCCCATTTCACAGAGAAAGCAAATAAAGTACCTAAAGGTCATACTTTTAAGAAAGAGGTAGTTCTGGGGTTGAAGCTTAAATCTGTCCTATCTGGGGCCCTTAACCACCATAAATTGAAGTAAATTTTAAGGAGTTCAGAACAGTGGCTCCCAACCAAGTAGTGGTGTCAGCTTTTGGGGGCATTTGGAAGTGTGTGTCACAATAATCAGGTGCTCCTGACGTGTAGTGTCTGGGGCCCAGGGATGTTAAACATCCTGCAATACGCTGAACAGTTTCTCACAACAACAAAAAGTATCACTACCAAATGCCAAACAGCATCCCCTTTAAGAAGCAATGGTTTACTATATGGAAAAGAATATGAAAAAGATTAATCACTTTGCTGTAAACCTGAAACTAACACAACATTGTAAATCAACTATACTTCAATTTAAAAAAAAAAGAAAAAAGCAACAGTTTAGAAGAATAAAAGATTAACCTACTATAACAGTGTATCAAATGAAACAGGGGCTATCTGGGACACCTCCAAGTGATTCCTCCAATAATCTCTACTCTGATGTTACAGTGAGTAGTTCCCTTGCTTCTGGCATGGATTAGAAACAAATGCTGTCTAAAGTTATTTAGTGTTCCCAAGTTTTCTCCAGCTATGAAAACATCTGAGAAGCTTACTGGGACCAAATATAAATAAAATGCAGAACTGCTTCACATGGTTTTACATTCAAATTTGACCAAGAGTTGGAAGAGAAATGTTTTGTAATTTTCCATGCATTCACAATCACATGTATGGAAAATGTTCCTTAAAGGAAAACTTACTTGCATCTGAAAGAAAACCTAATAACCAAAATCTATGCTGTAAATATGTAAACCGATTTGTTTAGCAGCTTAGAGATGGGAAAGATTGGACTAGATTGGCATGGCCCAATATGAGGTATGAGAAGCCCTGAGAGTCCAGAGCAATTATGTTTTGAAGCTCTGTAGTTTGTCTATGGAAATGCTTCAATTTTGCGTTTTCACACTAATGACAATTAAAACCAAAAAAAAAAAGTAAAAGATGTATACTTTAAATTACTGGGATGACCACCTTATAATCAAATACTATCCTGCAATTTTAGCAGTCAAGTTTATATTTGTATTTACAATCACACTGCCGCCCAATGGTTCTGGGATAAAGAGAAAATAAAAGAGGTAGATTTAATATGTAAATGTGCTTTCAAGCCAAATAAAAACCAAAAGCTGGTGTATTGTGCTATAGGACTAAAAGTTTCATGATTGTTATGAGAGACCCGGTGGGAGAAGTGAATCATCACAAGGCAACTGTAGCAAAGGCAAGCTGACCTTACCAGACCCCCCTGCATCCCAATCAGGGCCATATTCACTGTACAAGTATGAATGTTGTCAATTTGCATTTGGCTAGAGTTTTATCATTTTATTCATAATTAACTTATACATTTATTTTGGTATTACAGTTGCATAAATGCTATGATTAAATTATACCTCTTAATACTCTTAAGAATTCCTCATTTAACTCACATTAAAATGAGAGAAAGTCAATACTAGGTATGGCAGATATCTGGAACTTCTGGATGCACTCACATCACTTTCTTTGGGGAATTCCCCTCCCCCTCCCCCCCCCCCCCCCCCCCACTGACATATCACACTATGCGTTACCTGCCCCAACAAAGTAGTAAGACAACCCTATTCTTCCTGACACAATGACTGGCCCAGAGCAGGCAAGTGATGCAAGCAAGGCCAAATAATTTTGAGAGGGCTGATACGGATAAGAAGGTACTTTTCAAACGTGAGAAATTTAAGACCCACATAAACTTGCCAAGAAGAAACTTTTCCAGCTCACGAAGAAAGTCTACCGGAGAATAAAGCCAATGCAGCATAGGGCCAAAAGGACAGATGGAGGGAGGAAGGGTGGGAGGGAGGGAGGAAGGGTGGGAGGGAGGGAGGGAGGAAGGAAGGAAGGAAGGAAGGAAGGAAGGAAGGAAGGAAGGAAGGAAGGAAGGAAGACAGACTGACTAGATAGACATACAGACAAAAAGAATGTTGACAAGATTATTTCACACCCAAACCAATCTCCAGGAACGTCAATCATGTGAGTTAATTATGTACGAGTTCAAGTTGAGTTTTTGTCACTTGTGACCAAAAGTTTTTTAACTAAGATACTGGGGATCAATAAGAATGTCTTTCTTGGGCTTCCCTGGTGACGCAGTGGTTGAGAGTCCGCCTGCCGATGCAGGGGACACGGGTTCGTGCCCCAGTCCGGAAAGATCCCACATGCCGCGCAGCGGCTGGGCCCGTGAGCCATGGCCGCTGAGCCTGCGCTCCGCAACGGGAGAGGTCACAACAGTGAGAGGCCCGAGCAAAAAAAAAAAAAAAATTTGAAAGACACTGAACTACATGATTTCCTCCAACTCTAAAGTTCAAAGATCCTGTGTGTGTGTTTTAATTATTTCATCAGCTTAAAAAATCAGGATCTGTATATGTATAGCTGATTCACTTTGTTATAAAGCAGAAACTAACACACCACTGTAAAGCAATTATACTCCAATAAAGATGTTAAGAAGAAAAAAAAATCAGCTTTTCTCTTCTTATGACCTCAGTATACTTATTATTACAAAATATAATAAGTAACAAAATTATTCAGAGAAGACAATTTGCAAACTGTTAATCTTACTTTACAATTCAGAATCAAGAGAAAGGTCTCAAAGAACACAGAAGCTAACAATGGCACCTAAGACTTCATAAAGCATGTTCACTACAAACTACAAATGGGGCACGTGGATATCTGTATCTCCATATATATGGCTTTTTTAAAGCTTTTTAGAATATTCATCAGAATGACTCTTATGAACTTAACACTCAGTTTTCTTTACCTGCCTTAAATATTTAGTTGGCAATAAGTTTAAATTCCTACCAGTTAGAGAAAATGAATAAAGCACTCACACCATGAAAAAAACTATGATTCAAAATAAAGTGAGAATACCAAGTCGGTAAATAAGATTACAGAACTAAATATCAAATGAATGACTCAAGTGGAAAGACTTTCTTCAATTTTTATTCTTATGTTGTAATTCACAGGCACTTTTTTTTTTTTTTTTTTTTTTTACTGAGAACCTGATTTAACAGATATTTCCAAGGCCACATCAATCAGTTATAACATTGGTCAACTGAATCTACATCTGTCCAGCTAAAGTAATCTCATAAGAAGTCCTGCAAAGACAGTAGCTAGTCTGCATTCTAAACTCAAAAATTAGTCATTTTCAACCCTCCAATATCAATCAACTCAGTGATTTATTTAACTGCCCTGCAGTCCTTACCAAAGGCTTTTATCCTAAGATGAGTTTTTATCCTACAATTAGCCCTGAGAACAAAGAAAAAGATCTAACTCAACACAACAGTTACAGGTTTAATAAACTGTTAGTTTGAAAAATATTTGGGGGACAAACTAATAAATACCAAGCACTTTTTTTTTAAGCCTTTTCAAGTATGAAAGAACTCTTTTCCAAGTATTATTAAAATGTAGCAGGAAGTTCAATCAGTTTTAAGTTAATTCACATTTTCAAATATAGAGGAAGGGAAGCAACTTAGTAAGACATACTACTCTCTGTAATCAGATAAGGGTGAAGGTACAAACTTTACCCATACAATTTGAAAGCCCTTTCAAATATTTTAAAAGAAATGATATCAGAGACCAGACTCAAGTCATTTCTTTAGGTGGAACTATTTAAAAAGGAAATTTTGTTGTACAACATAATCAAAATGCTAAAAACTGCTCATCTTTAGGTACTGAAGACGATATTAAGAAAATATTGGCAATTCCAATAGATCTTCAGATCACAAACTGAAAAAAAAAGCTACTGAACTGTACCACAAGCCTATTTAAGTGTTATACTAAGCAAATAGATTTATTTTGAATGACTAATTGCAATGCATTAGTTGTACCACAGTTTTAGGAATCATGATCTTGTATTGGGGGCTTTAAAAATGGAACTGAATATGAAACCTTGAGAACACGAGTGATAGAAGAGCAATGAGAAACATCATTTCAGGGGCTCATACGGATTCTTCCAGATTCAATCCTATCCAAATTCAATCCACATGAGTACTTTTAGGGCACTAAAAGGTACCTTCGGGCTAGCTATAAGGACCCTGGTTATAAGCAATACAAGGATAAAAGGACATTATTACACCAGAATTACCATAATGAAAATATTAGAAATAATATCAAAGCCAGACTGAGTCAATACCCACAGGATTTTATTATCTTCAACACTAGTGACTGCTTAACAAAATATGCTTAACAAAACGTGTCTGAACATTGTGAGTTTATATTCCTATATGATCATAGAAACAATCATTTTTAAGATTGAATAGCAATATTTATTTTACACCTATCATCTGACTTTAAGATAATATCTTGCAAAAAAAGTTACAGCTTTTAGAGATGAGAAAAAAGAAAAGACAGAAAGAAAGAAAGAAAGAAAGAAAGAAAGAAAGAAAAAGAAAAAAGAAAGGAAGAAAAGAAAGAAAGAAAGAAAAGAGAGAAAGAAAGAAAGAGAGAAAGAAAGAAAGAATCCCAAACTCAGGATCTGGAACATCAACTAATTCACCACAGCTTTGCAGTGTCAAATAAAAGGTCTATCATAGAAAACTACATGCGAGTGTAAAACTTCTGTTTCTGGACTTTGATCCAAGTGGTCATAAAAAGTTGTCCTCACTTAGTATCTCCTATTTCCAGTATATGCCAAATATTCTCAAGCTTTTGTCTAGTACCAAAAAAAGCAATAAAAAGTCAATCATATTACCCCTACAATTCTAAATGATCTAAAACATCGTGCACAATCACAGAGCTGATTAGTAACTAATGAAAGGTAAGTTATTCTAATAAGCTGTCAAGAATAACAACAGCTGTTAAAGTGGCATTAGCACCAGAAAGGCTTCATCTGTGAATGCACAAGCATTAAAGCCCTTAATGAACGCAGCATCTCAAACTCGTAGGACTGCAAAGTTTTCTATGATAGCAAGGGTGGAGGTTTTCCACAGGTTTTAGTTACTAGTCTCCAAGTAATTTTTATGCCTATAGATTATGTTATGAATCGTTCAACTGACACTCTCAAAATTCACTTAAACAGGTTTTGATTGCTGAAAAGCATCTATTTGTGTGCTGCAAGCTATAGCTTTAAGGAGGTGCTTAGCTCTGTATTTGCAGATAATTATAGGAAACAATGTAATACAGCAGCAATAACTGCTTTCAAGGTCAACCAAAATTCACAGGTGTTTAAATGAGAATTTAGTGCCAGAACCTTCCTTCTATTCAGTGACTACTATTGAGTGCAGACCATTCAGTCTGGGGAGAGAATAGAGAAGCATGCATGAATATCAAACAACAATTAAATCAAATAAGGTAGAAATAGTTCTATCAATGAGATTGTTTACAGGCACAGATGGCCAATCTCAGTGAGTTCAAATTTATTTAAAATCTTAAAACTCGCCAAATGCCTCTACAGAGCTATTCTGTTGCATGGGTTTCCTGAATCACATACAGTATTCATTTTTTACATTGTGTAACAAAAGGGAAAAAAGCAAAGTAATGTGATCTTCTTGTTAAAGCAAACAAACAAACAAACAAACGACTTACCTGTAAAGTTAAGGTGTCTGTAATAAGATTTGACCACAACCATGTGAATCACACCGTGTTCAGCAGGTTGGCCTTTTTATAATCAACTAGTGCCCAATCTCTGATTCTTATTTTAAGTTTCCAGTTAATGCCATCAAATATAAGCCCAAACTGGAATACTGTTTCTTGAAAAAACCTCTGGCTACGGATAAGACTTAGATTATATTCTTCACACTGACAACTTTCAGCGCCTTGTAACTCCTAAAATTGAGAGCCTGCCCTACTCTTGAATGTCTTACACTTTCATTTTCCGGCTTACACTCAGCATAAACTCTTCTCTCAAGATTGTATACACACACATATATATCACAGAAAGGGCTCAGCCTCTTGTCAACATCAACTGTAATATAAAAACCCTAACTGAAGGTCTAAATTTTACACTAAGCAGTGTACTTTTGAGAACTGGGATTTTAATCCTATGCTACTTGGGAAAAAAAGTAATGTGAAAAGAAATGTAACTTAACTCACTCAATTTATTTTCCAAAAAAAAGTAACTCAAAGTTTTGGCAGGCTCTCAAAGTGAAGTGTTTTTACGTATGAGTTAAAACCTACCGCCAAACAATCCCAAGTTTATGTCTTTAAAAGGGGGGGCGGGAGACAAAGGACATTTACGCTGATTTTAAAATAAGTAATTTTGTTCTTTCTTAATAATCTGCCTGAAGAACATCTCTAAAGAACATCCCCCTACACATTTAAAATATCAGCCCAGTTCTCCTGCCCATTCCCCATTCTATGCGCTATAGTTCATTAAGGGCGGAAGAGTGGAAGTGTGCAAGGGTGAAAGCAAACCGGGGACAGATGGCCTAGGAGGAGGTGACCTCTAAAAACTGTTGGCTCCCAGAAATCGATACTTCCAGACCTAGATGGTCTTAGTGCCTCACTCCAAACTCGCAGAAAAGTCCTCTTCGAAAAGAAACCACTTTCCATTCAGGGTTTATCCTCTGGTCGCTCCAGATTTAGGATTTTGATAGAAGGCGAAAGCGGCGAACAGGATTTTAAAAGGAGGGCGGAGTAATTAAACAGAAGAGATAAGATTTGCGCCGAAGCCACCGCCTCTTATTAAAAACCTCCGAAAGTGATCAAATCGACACCAACTCCGAACGTTCGTTAGAAGACGTAGAGTTAAAAAGAGCCCCATCTAAGACCTCAAAGTATTACATCCACGGGAAAGTAAAGGAAGACAAAAATCTCATAGAGTCCATTTTCAGTGAAGCGTCGCCCGCCGGTGTGACCCGGGTGCCACCCCCCAGCACCCGGCACCCACCGCGCCCCCGGGGAAAGTGGGAAAGACGGGGAGATGCTGAAGGAAGTACCTTGTTTTGTCCCCAAAAGGCAACATAGCAAACGTGATGAGTTGGAGGTGCAGATCAGGCGGCCTCGACGGACCCTGGACTCCAGGAGGCGCCGGGGGGCGACGACGTGCCCAGGTGAGGACGGTAACTCGAAGCCGGCTCCCCTACCGCCCCCGCGGTCGCGCCACCGCCCGCGGCCGCCCGTTCGCCCCGCGCTGCACCGGCCCCTGGCTGGGAACGCCCGGCCGAGTCGCAGCGGTGCGCCGGCGAGTGGGAGCCCAGCGCCCAGCCCCGGCCGGCCCTTTCACCATCACCGCCCCGCGTGCGTCCCCCTCCCGGCGAGGCGGCCAGCGTCAGCTGCCCGAAGGCCGCTGCCGGGAGCCGGCGACGGCGAGGTTCGGGCCCCTTCTCCAAAGGGGTGCGTCTGGGAGTCAGCCCGAGTCCGAGCGCAGCAGCCTTGCCCGCGCCCCGGCTTCGCACCAACTCCTCCGGCTTCGGGGCACCAGCCTGCCACGCACTCTCCGTTCCACCCTCCTAGCCCCTCGGCTTCAGCCTCAATTCCTCTCTAAGTCTCCCGCGAACGTTTCCCACGCGCGCCCCGACTGCTCGCTGCGCAGCCGCCTCCCAAAGGACAGGACACCGCCTCCCAAAGGACAGGCTCCCTCCTCCCCGCCCTCCGCAGCAGGCGCCCCAGCGCTTGGCTCCGGACCAGGAAGAGCTGGCCTCTGGGGTCGCCTCGGGCCGCGGGACCTGTCACCCGCCGGGGTCCGCTCACCGCCGCGCCTCCCCACCGCCCTTTGTGTGCACGCCACGAACCCCTCCGCGGAGCCCGTTCGGCGGCGCCGCCTTGCGCGCAAAAGCGAAGGAAAAGGGGAGCGCGAAACAACCAGGGGACTGGAAGGGGGCAAAAGGCGACAGCACTCACTTTGGGAAGGTTCCGGCATGTTGCTGCCTTTGGGCTTCTTCGTGGTCTCGCCCCTACCCTGGCTTCCCCGCCCCGCCAGGGCCGGGGCGAAGAGAGACGGGGGAGGAGCGGAGCCACAGGGAACGCGTTGGAAATGGTGCTTCCGGAGCTGCAGGGAAGGGGCTTAAAAACTGTTTTGGTTTCGCTAAGGATTTTTAGGGGAACCAGGAGGCTAGAGAAGGGCTAGAGGAAGGCCTGTGAGCGCAGATATATGAAAATAATCTTGCTCCCAGGGAATACCGGGGCTGCCAGCGTGTGTGTGTGTGTGTGTGTGTGTGTGTGTGTGTGTGTGTGGCGGGGGGGGAGTCGGCACGTTCATTTTTGTATTTGAACTTTGTGAGCAAGTTGGATCGAATCCGACGGTTTTTCGACTGTACTGGCCTTAAAGTCGAGGTCTCTACACCGTAACAGGATCATGGCCCTACTTCAAAAGCAAAGGGCCTGAGAGTGGAGACGGTTTAATGGTTAACGAAGGGGAAAATTCAATAGGGGAGAGAGATCAGCCCCAGGTCACGCTCCAGGCCCCGGCAGGGTCTTCCGTGGGTCCTCTTCTTACCTGGTGCCTTTCCTAACAAAGTAAGAGAAGGTAAAGTCCCAGTGATCGTCCAGCCACGCTTCGACCGAGTCCTGGTCCCACTGCTGCTGCGGCCGCGCGGAGCCGGGGCCGCTCCGCTCCATGATCGGCGCGGCGCGTCTCTGCGGCTTGCTGGTGCTGGTTTTCCACCCCAGCTGGGGTCCCTCCCTTGGAGGAGCTGGACTCTGCCTCGAGACCCTCCCCGTTCGCCCTGCTCCAGTCCGGCCGGCTTTCGGCGAAGCTGCTCAGGCACCGGGCCACCCTCCTGCCGTGCCCCGCCTCTCCCGGTCCTCACCGCTCCCAGGTGTGGCGGGGTGCAGCAGCCCCGCGCTTTCCCTGGGGTTTGGCTGAGACTGGCTCTCGCAGTCTCTCCAGTCCCAAGATTCCGAGCCGGCCGCGGCGGCGACTGGCGAGCTCTCCGGAAGCCTAATGGCCAGGACTAGAAGGAAGCCAAGGTGGCCGCTGGGGTGCGCTGTGTGCCGAGCCGGCTCCAGAGGAGCGCGCAAAGGTGACTCTGGGTGTGTTCGCTGGGCGTCCCACTCTAGGAAAGGGAAGGTCGCGCTGTGGAGAACCATCCCAAGCCCAGAGAGCGGTAGCTGGGGTTATTTTCGCCCGAAAATGAGAGGTGGTGGTAGCCCGGGCACTTTTCCTCAGGCCTGGGAGAACAATGACTGTCCTGCCTCGCTTTCCACCAGCCCAGCGCATGGGTCTCGGAGGAGCGGGGACGCACCTTCCTCGGAGCTCCACCAGCGCAGTGGCTCAAAGCGCCCCAGCCAAGGACCACTCCTGGGTAAGGAGAGTTGGGGCGTGTGTCACCTCAATAGATTTGCAGGTCCTGGTGGGTAACTTCCAACAAAACCATTCCCGTGATTTAATGTTAATAATAACAATAATAATTATAAATTAAGTGCCTTCTCATCAAAGGCTTAATTTGCATTAAGCCCCTTTTCCTGACTGGAAAAAGAAAAAGGTAGATTGAAATACAATAATCACGATGGTTTGTGTATGAAGTCAGAAAACAAGGGCCTCTCCGTACAATTAGGTTAACGAGAGTACGGGCACTACCCAGGTATCAGAGCAGCCAGTTAGCCCAATTTTAAGTTAATTCATCATTTATACTGAACTGGAATTAATACACACACACCACGAAAAAAGTATCTGTTTAAAAGGGCTCAGCCTTACTACCCTGTTTTGTCCAATCCCTATCATGCTTTACAAAAAAGAACTGGTGTCTTCCTTTGCTTTATCCTCATCCCCATCTCCGTGCAGTTTTAGTATGGTATTTTGCCATGACCTAATTTTTTTGGCAAAATTAAACTGGAGCTGTGTTTCACAACGTGCGAATGACACCATTAGCAGTGATATACCAAAAGTGATTTAGCCGACATACTTTTTACAAACTCCTTTCAAAATATTCTTGGCAAGAATGTAAGACATTACTCACCACATAGAAACACATCATTAAACAGATAATATGAGAACTTTAAAAAATGTCTTCCAATCCCCCAATGCAATGGTTTATACTTCCTGCATTAAATAATTGTCCTTTTGTAACTTCAGTTTCTTTGAAACTTCATTGTTGTATGCAAGTAGCCACAAACCATTAAAAACCAAGCAAGGGAGTAGAGAATGAAGTGATGTATAATAAATTATATCAGATTTTAAAATGGGAGTTCTCTTCTAATTTGTTACTATGATAGTGATTACAGTGCTCATGAACAAAAGTGCTCAGTTTTTCCTTGTGGAAAGCCATGCGTTTCTCCTCTCAAGAGGTCAATTATAATTTAAAACTCTACGTCCTACTACAGATGGAGTGGATTTTTGGCTTGAATTGCTTGCCTTGGCTGGCTACCATGATTAAATTAACAGGCATTATCCAAATGTCCATTTTCTCTCCTAACTTCAAAGGGTTAAATTATCAGAAATCAGGAAGGCTTCCGAAAAGTTTGTGCAAGACAAGCAACACGTGGACTATCGCATCATGAGTTTCATTTCTGTGTGGTGTAGACGTTGGGTTGAGGGTTACTGTGAAGGCCTGTTAACCTGAGTGAGTATATCTCAAGGGATGGGGGATGAGGCATTTCAAAATGTTCTAGTCTCTAGAAAACTCAGATAAAACAATACCTCTTGTGACTTTAAAGTACTTTAAGTTAAGCATATTTTGAACTGGCCTCACCCTGGCCTTTTGTTCTACAGCTCCATTTATTCTTTATTCCAATTTGCCCCATTATTTTATGTATGTTCTAACTTTTTGGTATGGATTGCTCTAACCATCTCAAATCTTGTTTTAGAATAAGTTGAAGAATGAGTAAATAATAAACATTACCAGGAAATAACTTGGAAAATGATGTGAATGCTACTTACAACAAATGCAATGACTTAACAGAAAGCCCTCCAATGTATTCCCATTGAATAAAACCCAAACTCTCTAACATGGCTTACAAGGTTCTGCATGATTTTTACTGACCTCTACTGCTAAAGGTTTTATTCAAACAACTAGAAAAAACAAACAAAACCACAGATGATCAAATTCCTTTTCCAAAAAAGAGAACACAAATTATAAAAGTCATGACATCTTCCCTGCCTTTTTTTTTCAAATACCACATAATATCTTCTGTTTCCTTGCAGCAAACCTATATGTTCCAGGCTTGAAAAAATTGAGTAAATATATTTGCACATATAATGGGATCTAGGTTTCCCATTGTTGAACAGGAAGCCTAGAAGGTACACTGTGGTGTTGAAATGGAATTGGAGGTTAAAAATTAAATGTGTGTGTGTGTGTGTGTGTGTGTGTGTGTGTGTGCGTGCATGTGTCATGTGGGGAAATCCCACATGACAAGGAAATGCAGGCAGCTTTTAAGAGCTGTGGGCAGCCTCCAGCTGACTGCCTACAAGGAGCTCTATCCAGAAAGAAAAATGAATTCCTCACTCTTATAAAGGCAAGGAACTGAATGCCACCAACAACTGGAGTGAGTGCAGAAGCAGATATTTCCCCAGTCAAGCTTCAGATGACACCATGATCCCAGCCAATAAATTGATGGCAGCCTTGTGAGATGCTAAGCAGAAGACATCTTCATAATTGACATCTTAATAACACTGAGTCCTAGAATCTGTTAACATAGTATATTTATCCATTTATTCTGATCTTTTAAATTTCTCCCAGCAATGTCTTATAGTTTTTAGTGTACATGTCTTGCACATATTTTAATAAACTTATCTCAGTATATATTCCACTGTCACTGAGAGATACTAGAAGCAATGACATTCATGTGACTATGAGTACACTTAGTCCCAGATTTTGGTTTCTAAATACCACTCTTCACTTTAAAAGAAACCAGGAGTCTTTGGAGAAAAGATTCCAGGTTTGTGACAGGGAAAGTACAAAATATGCCTGGAAAATCTTGTTTTGACAGAAAATAAGAAAGACTTAAAAATGATACCAACATATCAGAACAGAGGACGTATATGAAAGGGGCTTCCAATGTACAAGTCTGAAGCAATTGGAATATCAAAATATATACTGATAGCAGCAAATTTTAAACCATTGACTAAAATAAGAAACTGTGATTCCATACTGATATAAATAAAAAACTAGATAAGCAAATAAATAGAAGAGAAAGGAATGTTCCTTACAGTAGAATGCCAACTAATAAATATAAAAGGAATCAAGTAATTAGAAAATTATTAATAGTTGCTAAAAGTAATTAATGAGACTGTGATGATGCGTGGGATATCTACGTAGCTTAAAGTATTTCCTCACATAAGAATCGATATTGTCAAAATGACTATACTACCCAGAGAAAGCTACAGATTCAATGCAATCCCTATCAAATTACCAATAGCATTTTTCACAGAATTAGAACAAAAATTTTTACAATTTGTATGGAAACACAAAAGACCCCAAACAGCCAAAGCAATCTTGAGAAAGAAAAATGGAGCTGGAGGAATCAGACTCCCTGACTTCAGACTATACTACAAAGCTACAGTAATCAAAACAGTATGGTACTGGCACAAAAACAGAAATATAGATCAGTGGAACAGGAGAGAAAGTCCAGCAATAAACCCACACACCCATGGTCACCTAATCTATGACAAAGGAGGCAAGAATATATAATGGAGAAAAGACAGTCACTTCAAAAAGTGGTGCTGGGAATACTGGACAGCTACATGTAAAAGAATGAAAGTAGGACACTCCCTAACACCATACCCAAAAAGAAACTCAAAGTGGATTAAAGATCTAAATATAACACCAGATACTATAAAACTCTTAGAGAAAAACATAGGCAGAACACTCTTTGACATAAATTGCAGCAAGATCTTTTTTGATCCACCTTCTAGACTAATGAAAATGAAAACAAAAATAAACAAATGGGACCTAATTAAACTTAAAAGCTTTTGAACAGCAAAGGAAACCATAAACAAAACAAAAAGATAGCCCACAGACGGGGAGAAAATATTTGCAAACGAAGTGACTGACAAGGGATTGATCTCCTAATTATACAAACAGCTCATGCAGCTCAATATCACAAAAACAAACAACCCAATCCAAAAATGGGTGGAAGACCTAAATAGACATTTCTCCAAAGAAAACATACAGATGGCTAACACATGAAAAGATGCTGAACGTCACTAATCATTAGAGAAATGCAAATCAAAACTACAATGAGGTATCACTTCACACCAGTCAGAATGGCCATCATCAAAAAGTCTACACACAAATGCTGGAGAGGGTGTGGAGAAAAGGGAACCCTCCTACACTGTTGGTGGGGATGTAAATTGGTACAACCATTATGGAGAACAGTATGGAGGTTACTAAAAAAACTAAAAACAGAGCTACCATATGATCCAGCAATCCCACTCCTGGGCATATATCTGGAGAAAACCATAATTTGAAAATATACATGCACCGCAGTGTTCAATGCAGCACTATTTACAATAGCCAGGACATGGAAGCAACCTAAATGCCCAACAACAGAGGAATGGATAAAGATGTGGTACATATATACAATGGAATATAACTCAGCCACAAAAAAGAACAAAATAATGTCATTTGCAGCAACATGGATGGACCTAGAGATTGTCATACTGAGTGAAGTAAGTCAGACTTCTAGAGAAAGACAAATATCATATGATATCACTTATATGTGGGATCTAAAAAAAACAGTACAAATGAACTTATCTACAAAACAGAAATAGAGTTACAGATGTATAAAACAAACTTATGGTTACCGGGGGTAAGGCGGGAAGGGATAAACTGGGAGATTGGGATTGACATATACACACTACTATATATAAAATAGATAACTAATAAGGACCTACTGTATAGCACAGGGAACTCTGCTTAATACTCAGTAATGACCTATATGGGAAAAGAATCTTAAAAAGAGTGGATATATGTATACGTATAACTGATTCACTTTGCTGTACAGCAGAAACTAACACAACATTGTAAATCAATTACACTCCAATAAAAAATAAAAAATAAGTAAAATAAAATAAAATGAAAGTATCTCCTCACAGGTTTCTTATTACTTACTGTGGGAAAATAGTATCTTTACAACAGAGAGACCTTGTGGATGTCTCTCTAACCAAGTGATTCGATTTATTATCACTCATACTGGGACAAACCAACAGTGTACACCTTTTAATAGAATATCCTGAGAAGGACACAATGTTACTTCTGTGTCATTACTGCCAAAATCATGAATCTAATCATGAGGATGAGATTGAGGGATTTACATTAAACACACCTAGATTGAGAAATTCTACAAAATAACTGGCCTGTATGCTTCAAAGATTTCAAGGTCAAGAAGGACAAATACTGAGGAGCTCTTCATTATTTATTGCTATGCAATGATATTACCACAGCATTAGTGGCTTAAAGCGACACACGTTTGTTACCTCTGTTTCTGTGAATTAGGAGTCTAGGTTGGTTAAGCTGGATCCTCTGCTCAGAAGTGTCTCACAAGGCAGTCGGGGTATCAGCCAGAGCTTCAGTCTCATCCGAGGCTCAACTGGAGAAGGATCCTCAGCTAAGATCACTCAGGCTCTTGGCAGAATTCAATTTCTTGTGATTGTAGAACTGAGAAATTCTTTTTCTTGCTGGATTCTGGCTGAAGACCTTTACAGGTTATTGGTTGGAGGCCAATCTGTGCTTCTCAAAGCCACTGTCAGTGCCTTGCCACACGGATTTTCCCAACATGGCCAGTTGCTTCCTCAAAGCCAGCAAGGGAGGCAGCCTCCACCAAGATGGGCAGTATAAGCTTATAATAATGTAATCGAACAGTCACATACCCATAATCACATAAATACATACATACCTTTGCCATATTCTATTTGTTGGAAATGTGGACAAAAAAAAGTTCCCTGCCATTTCAGTAAACAATGAATGTTGCCTGCCATCAAGCCATCAGCCACTGCAGCTGCCTCAACAGTGTGCCCAGAGGGGAATACAGGATGGAGAAAAGCAGGATACTGGCCCTAGATATTGATAGTTAAGATGCATAACAAAGGAACAATTTCTGTGAGCCCAGACTCTTGCATCTTCCCATAAATAGAAAAGCACTAAAAATCATTAAGATGAAATGTCTGGGTTTTGTCTGTTTTTTGTTGTTGTTGTTTTGTGTGTGTATGTGATTAGTTAGCAGTAGTCTTTTGATGTTCAACTACATGGGGGTTTTTTTGTTGTTGTTTTGTTTTGTTTCCCAGCAGAAACTCTTCTATGTCCTGGTTCCTCCCTTACATCTATGGGATAGTTCCTCAGAGCTGTTTGAGAGGGTGTATCCTGGGATATAGTCCTCAGTAAGGCCACCAAATAAAACATAACTCTCAACTTTCAGGTTGTACCTTTTTTTCAGTTGAAAGAAGCAAGTCAAGGTTTTGCCCTCACATAAGGGGAGGGGATCATACCAGGGTGTAAACAGCAGGATGAGGGGGTTGTGGAGGCCCCCTCAGGAATCCAACTAGAATAATATTATATAATAAAGCACCATGATTGGGACATAGCATGTGTTCAGTAGATATTTGCTGGGTCAATTTAAAAAGAAATGTGGGCTTTTTCTTAGAGTACTTTGGCAGTACTTTTGCTTATTGTATGTATGTAAATATGTCAGCAGTTGATCTCTGGGGAAGGGTTATTTCTTTTAGTGGTCTTTAGAAGTCGTATCACACTTAATAAGATCAGCTTATTCTTAGCAGCAATAGGCTCATGTGATATAGCAGTTTTCTGAGGACAGTGTTGGAGCACATGTTTCAAGTTGTTGCACAGTAGGGCTCAGCCTAATATTTTAAATGCGTGAATTTAAATCAGACCATAATTCTCAATTTCAAAGACAGAGCCAACCGATGAATGATAAAACTGTGTTATAGTGCAGTGCCATGATTCCAGTCAGTACACAGCATTTTCCCCTCAAATCAAACATAGGGTTTTCTACCCAAGCCTCTTGAAACAGCCAAGAATTCACTTTGATATACAAAGGCTGATCCATGTGAAAAGACATTACACAGACGATGGCAAGCAGCTGTTCTTCATATCAAGGAAGGTCACACATAGAGGAAATGGACTTACATTAAAACAGGAGAGATTTTGGACAGATACTAGACACACTTTCCTGACAGAGGGATGCAACACAGATGGATTCATGATGAAAAACTTCTGTGGACTTTTTCCCTAGAGGGGAACCTGGAGGTTCCTCACTGCCCTTTCACCTGCATATGGAGAATATGTTAAAACAGAGGAATGATGTCGTTTTAATTGATATATAATATTAACCAGTCACAGAAACATGAAATAACCTAAAACACCTACATCCAGAACAACTCTATATTTTTTTCATCCACTTTCCTACTAAAGAAAAGATTTCATTCCCTAGAGAAAATATCCTGTGCTAGTCAGAATGACTAAAAATAAAATAATTAGTTTAGAAAGAAATAGCAAGGAGTGAAACACTTTTAAGTTAACTGTATCCAGGTGTGACACACTTAACTAAAAACCAGTTTAAAAGTAGGTCATTTAAAATAAACTCTCTGAAGGTTAAAGGAACAAAAATGTGTATTTTTACAAGAAAGCCAAGAGATACAGGTTTGTTGATCTTGATTCTAGCCTAGAGAATCATTTGTCTTTCCTTTATAAGTTATAGATAAAAACTTTTTAGTTGGTGCTCAGCCTCATTTAAAAAATCTCAGATGGCTGCGTAGACACCATTGTGAAGCCTGCCTCTTTCCAAATATATAAGGAAAAGTGTGACTTAATTATTATGCCAGAGAAAAAGAAAGAACCTCATGACTGGAGATAACATTCATCTTTTAGGAGTAACTTTTGGATAAACTTCTTTGACTCAATTCTTTGAAAACAAAAATCAACATTTTACAATTTAGTAAAATCAATTAAAACTCAAACAAGACCACCAAATTAGGGATACTTAAGGTGTACAAAAATTTTCACTCCACTTTGATACATGCCTTGAAAATACTCCATTTTTTAAATAAACAAAGGTTGTACAGAGATCTAGATGAAGCTAGAAGTTCAGTCCTTTTATTGATAGATATAGTCACAGTGACTCAATTTTCCCATTCCTTTCTTATAGGGAAATGAAAAATATATTTAAAGGTGATAACATGCAGTCATAATATTTGGAAGTTCTAGGATAAAATTTCCAGCTATGCTTACATAAAATGTTGTCTTTAAATAATAGCACTTCCAAGAAGAGTAATCAGTAAATCAGTCGAAAGAAGGAGATACTCCACAGAACAGGCCCCAATTCCTTCAGTTTGTTTTCATTCTTCTCTGTCAATGAAATCACTGAGGTGGTGCATATATTAGAAGTATTGTGCAAGATATTCCAACATGAGAGTAAAGCCTGCAAAATTTCTTTCATATTAGGTCTGGGAACCCGAAAAACATTTCAATAATGTCTTAAAACTCTAGAATTGATCAATGCAAGTGATTTGCTCTTTGCAATAGTTACCTTGGAAGGCCATATGTTGTTTTTTTCTAATATTTATTTATTTATTTATCTTTGGCTGCATTGGGTCTTCGTTCCTGGGCGCAGGCTTTCTCTAGTTGCAGTGATCGGGGGCTACCCTTCCTTGTGGTGCATGGGCTTCTCATTGCGGTGGCTTCTCTTGTTGCAGAGCATGGGTTCTAGGTGCACGGGCTTCAGTAGTTGTGGCACGCGGGCTCAGTAGTTGTAGCTCGCGGGGTCTAGAGCACAGGCTCAGTAGTTGTGGCGCACGGGCTTAGTTGCTCTGCGGCATGTGGGATCTTCCCGGACAGGGGCTCGAACCTGTGTCCCCTGCATTGGCAGGCAGATTCTTAACCACTGTGCCACCAGGGAAGCCCAGCCATATGTTTTTATAAACTGTGTTGCCATTGCTCAAAACATTTTGGGAAATTCCTCTTTGAATGCTTTCAGAGTCTGCATTAGACTTTTTGCATCTCTTCAGTAGTGACATTATTTTGGTGTTTTTATTTTATGCTGAGAGTGAATTTGTTTTTTTGTATATTTTACTATGTTTTTAAAAAATAAATTTATTTATTTTATTTTTGGCTGTGTTGGGTCTTCGTTGCTGTATGCGGGCTTTTCTCTAGTTGTGGTGAGCAGGGGCCACTCTTGGTTGCAGTGCCCAGGCTTCTCATTGCGGTGGCTTCTCGTTGCGGAGCACGGGCTCTAGGCGCGAGGGCTTCAGTAGTTGTGGCACGTGGGCTCAGTAGTTGTGGCTCGTGGGCTCTAGAGCGCAGGCTCAGTAGTTGTGGCGCACGGGCTTAGCTGTTCCGCGGCATGTGGGATCCTCCTGGACCAGGGCTCGAACCCGTGTCCCCTGCATTGGCGGGTGGATTCTTAACCAAGGAGCCACCAGGGAAGCCCTGTTTTTTTGTGTATTTTAAATAGCCAAAATTACTTCATCTATGATCTGGTGGGAAACACATTTTTTCTTTTTGGTAAAATGAGAAATGTTTATAAAGTAGTGGCACTGCTTTTTGTCGTCCGGATTGGAAATTTACACAACCCTGTTTGCCAGCTGTGTGACTGCCCAATGCCTCAGTTTCCTTCTCTGTAACACTAGTAACAATGGCTCACATAGACTTGTTCCATTATGGGATATAATAAATATACTTTAGTAGTCAGAGTGCCCAGCACACAGTTAGAGCTCAATAGTTCTTACCTGGAGAATAGCTACATGAAGGGATTTCTAGCCCTCTCCTTTCTATTAAACTCCTTACTCCATCTATTCAAATCCAGCACAGTCAGTTTCAAAACTGACTCCAAATCTATTCTCTGAAGTCACCTTTTTGGTGTAAATAAATCATTTCGTAATTTTCTCTTTTTCCAACAATCACGGAGTCCTGAAGATTGATCATACATCATGACTCTTAAATCCATCCCCTTTTCTCCTGCCCACTTCCTGTCTTCTATCCTTGAAGCCATGCATTCTCCATGTTGCAGGCAGAGTGATCTTTCCAAAGTGTAAGCCTGATGGAGTCACTTCCCTCTTAAAACATTTTAGTGTTTCCCCATTATCCTCTGGATAGAGGACAGTCTTCTCAGTGGGACATATAAAGCCATTTGTGATCTGAACCTGGTTTATTCTAGAAGCATCAGTGCCACATTTCTTTAAATGTAGCATATTCTCACTTTCCCAGGACTTTGCAAGAAGCTGAAATTTGCTCCCTTTGGCTTCTGGGTAACTCCTACTGTTCCCTCTGGATTTAATTTAGAGATTAAGTTCTCCAGGAAACTCACACTCCCAGGCCCTCTACGGGTCCCACTTCCCACCCAAGGCTCATTTAGGTATACCTCTTAAGTATTCTCATAGCACCTGCTCAACCATTGCCCTGTATTGTAATCCTCTACTTGAAATGTATTTCCACATCAAGACATGAGCTTCTGGAGGGCAGGCCCTGTGTCTTATTCATGCTAGTCTTAGTTGAACACCCCGGGACCTTGTATTCATACTTACATCCCTAGGAACATAATAGGGCTCAGTAATCATTTATTGAATGAACGAATAATGTTTCTGATGTCTTATTTACTGCTCTTGTAGCTCATTAACGATTTTTATTGTTATTAAGATAAAATAAATCTCCCAGATTTGGGCTTTCACACCTTCCCTCTCTGACTTGAAAAAACCCAGAGCTGCATAGCTCAGCCTCTCACTTGATGTGGATCTTTGCTCATGTATCACCTCGGAAGGGTCTTCTGAGTAAGTAAATAGGACACACGATCAGACCATTGTCAAACACAGCTATATTTTTCTTGATACACTTATCGACTCTGACATTATATTCTATATTTATTATTTGTTTGTTTATTCCTGATGTCTGTAAGCTCCATAAAACTGAGTTTGTTTTATTCACCACTGGGTCCCAGCTCCCACAATACTGTCTGGCACATGCTGGGTGCTTAATGTTAAGTAAAGTATTGAATACCAGATTATAAGGTCCTTGAGAACAGTAAATTGTGTATGCTCCACAGAATAACCTAAAATATTATAGTATGTAATTGATAAATATATGTACAGGTATTTGCTGTAGTCACCTAAAAAAAGTAACAGGGTGCCTGTTGAGGCAGGCAATACCTGTAGGTAAACTTTGAGGGGGGGAAATTAAAAATTAAGTGAGCACTTCCAACCTGTAAGAAAGGAGGCAGACAGTTTCTTTCAATCAGGTCTTCTGCTAAAAATCACGGGATATTTTGCCTTTAGTTATGTACATGTGGTATAGGAAGGTTTCCCTTGTTTGAAGGGGGAATGACAGTTGAAACAAAAGGCTGCCATGCCCTAGGACCCCTTGAGTAAAAAAGGTCCCTGGGATGGAATGAATTTGTATAAGGAATTTGGAACATCTGGAAGAGAGGAACTAAAACATGTATCTTTATTACCTGTGATTTAGCATTGGGAGGCGGCTGGGGGCGGCGGGACTTGGAGGGGTACAGTGTGCCAAGCTGAATCAGGATGCCCCTGATCTAGGTACAAAGGCAGAGAAGAGCAATGGTTCCCCCTGAGGAAAAATCATCTGCAAAAGGGGCAGAGGTGGATTTATCCCGAAGTTACAGAAGCTTCCAGGATCATTCATTTACAGGACCCCTTCTGAGTCTCTGAGTGGGTCCCTAGCAATGTGACCACATCACTGCAACTATTTAACTGCTGACTGATTAAGACAACCGACTCTTTCCACCCAAAATTCCTCCTTGGACTTCTTCAGTAATATCATTGGAGTGGCTGAAGGCGTTTTGGGGATCCAGCTAAGAGGAAGTTCATAGGTATACATTTAGTTTGGTTTAAGGGGGATATCTTTATTTGGTTCAAAGTCAATTCTTTTTATTGTTAAGTTTTTGCTAGCTGCCCTGCTGGAGGAATGAATTATAAGAATATTCCTACCACCCATTCTTCAGAATCACCTAATCTCAGGACAAGAAGGGTCAGACATCCTGTTGAAATATAAATGTGTCTTACACCACCTGTCACTAGAAGTATGTGGATAGTTCAGGAGAAAAAAGCTCTTTCTGACTTGGGGAATCTAGAAAAGTGTGATGAGACTTAGTTTAAAATGAAACTGTAGGGCTTCCCTGGTGGTGCAGTGGTTGAGGGTCCGCCTGCCGATGCAGGGGACACGGGTTTCTGCCCTGGTCCGGGAAGATCCCACATGCCGCGGAGCGGCTGGACCCGTGAGCCATGGCCGCTGAGCCTGCACGTCCGGGGCCTGTGCTCCGCAACGGGAGAGGCCACAACAGTGAGAGGCCCGCACATCGCAAAAAAAAAAAAAGAAGAAACTGTAATATGTTTTAAAATTACTGGATAGTAAAAAATTCTGGAAGGTATAGAAGAAGAATGCTACTTTACTAGTCTTTGCTGAAAAAGGTATTAACTATTTGATCCCAATGATAAACTAAACAGCAAAGGATGTAGAGTATGATTTGAAGGGCTTCACCTGATACTCTACCATTCCCTGCCTTCCATCAAAAAAAAAATTTTTTTTTGTTTAAAATAGAACCTCATGATGGAAGAGGACATAGTATCTGACATTGCTAGACTCTTGGGGTACAAATGCATGCATCCCAAGCCTCAGCATGCTAGCACACACAGACTAACATGTTGCTACCCACCCTGTGTAAGAGCGATTTGCCAGGAATATTCCAATGGTGGGATTCCAGTTGGAGGGGAGTCTAACTGGAGGGGATATTGAAGCACCAGAAATTGAGGGTACGTAGGGAATGAAATTCTAGCCCAAACCAAAGAACACTGTTCTATATGAACACAGATTAAGACTGCAAGAATGAAAGGTACAATAATAGGAAATACAAATGTAGGTGATGACGGGCTTATATGATCCTCTCCTCTTGGTCATTCCTATGGTCTCAAGAACACTCTCCTATATAACTCTAGCACAGTGCTTGAAAGCCTTAAAACAAGTATTTGAGGATTAAGAGACTCATTGGATATGCTGGATATCTTCTGTTTGTTCCTCCAGATCCTACTCTGTTCCCCACAAGGCTGACCTATAAGGACCATATAAACAAGTTCCTTTGGAGCCAAGAATATACACTGGAGAAAAGACAGTCTCTTCAGTAAGTGGTGCTGGGAAAACTGGACAGTTACATGTAAAAGAATGAAATTAGAACATTCTCTGACACCATATACAAAAATAAACTCAAA
Organism: Stenella coeruleoalba; assembly: GCF_951394435.1. Classification (NCBI taxonomy): domain Eukaryota; kingdom Metazoa; phylum Chordata; class Mammalia; order Artiodactyla; family Delphinidae; genus Stenella; species Stenella coeruleoalba. Next base: position 21,558,108 of record NC_137149.1, on the reverse strand, counting down.
ATGGATCAAAGACCTAAATGTAAGACAGGATACTATAAAACTCCTAGAGGAAAACATAGGCAGGACACCCTTTGACATAAATTGCAGCAATATCTTTTTGGATCCATCTCCTACAGTAATGGAACTAAAAACAAAAATAAACAAATGGGATGTAATTAAACTTAAAAGCTTTTGCACAGCAAAGGAAACCATAAACAAGATGAAAAGACAACTTACAGAATGGGGGAAAATATTTGCAAATGATGCAACCAACAAGGAATTAATTTCCAAAATATACAGACAGCTCACACAGCTCAATATCAAAAAAACAACCCAATCAAACAGTGGGCAGAAGGCTTAAATAGACATTTCTCCAAAGAAGACATACAGATGGCCAACAGGCACATGAAAGCATGCTCAACATCACTAATTATTAGAGAAATGCAAATCAAAAGTACAATGAGGTATCACTTCACTCCAGGAAGAATGGTCATCATCAAAAAGTCTCCAAACAATACATGCTGGAGACAGTGTGGAGAAAAAGGAACCCTCCTACACTATAGGTGGGAATGTAAATTGGTATAGCCACTATGGAGAACAGTATGGAGTTTCCTTTAAAAACTAACAATAGAGTTACCATATGATCCTGCAATCTCACTCCTGGGCATATATCTGGAGAAAACTATAATCCAAAAAGATACATGCACCCCAATGTTCATTGCAGCACTATTTACAATAGCCAAGACATGGAAACTACCTAAATGTCCATCGACAGATGAATAGATAAAGAAGATGTGGTATATATATATATATATATATATATATATATATATATATATATATGTATATATATACATACAGTGGAATATTAGCCATAAAAAAGAATGAAATAATGCCATTTGCAGCAAGATGGATGGACCTAGAGATTATCATACTAACTGAAGTCAGATAGAGAAAGACATATATGCTATCACTTATATGTGGATTCTAAAAAAAAAAAGGTACAAATGAACTTATTTACAAAACAGAAATAGACCCACAGACATAGAAAATAAACGGATGGTTACCAAATGGGAAAGGGGGAGGGAGGGATAAATTAGGAATTTGGGATTAACATATACACACTACTATATATAAAAGAGATAACCAACAAGGACCTACTGTATAGTACAGGGAACTATACTCAATATTTTATAATAACCTATAAGGGAAAAGAATCTGAAAAAAGAATATATATATATATATATATATATGTGTGTGTGTGTGTGTATACACACACACACACACACATATATATAAAACTGAATCACTTTGCTGTATACCTGAAACTAACACAACATTGTAAATCAACTATACTTCAATTTTAAAAAATAATATGAATATGACTGTATTGATATTAATCATATATGTAATTATAAAAGTGTAATATAAATTTGTATATTTATAAATTTGTAAATTTTCTCAGCTTATTAGATTTTAGCAGAATTAAGAAAAACAAGCTTTTTTGCCCTCTGGCTATTGGCTGCCTTGGTTTACAGGGAGCATCAGAAAGAGATGGCAGGCGTGGAGGAAAATGAGCTCAGAACCTTTAATAACCCGATATGGTAAACTAAACATGACATCAGTTTTTTTGCTATTTCTCCCATGGAAGGGTGGAGTCCAATTCCCCTCTCCTGTTTGATCAGGGCTGGCCTAAGTAGCCTGCTTGAACAATTGAATGCAGTGGCGGTGACATTTGGAGACATGTGGAGAAGCCTTGAAGCCCCCACTACCTAGGTCTCTCTTGGAACACTCTCTTGGAGCTCTGTGCTGTCTTGTAAGAAGTCAACTACCCTGAGACTTCCCTGCTGGAGGGAGACATAGGGAGAGCCGGAGGAGAGAGAGCAATGCTGGCCATCCCCTAGCTGTTCCAGCCTTCCGGGGCAGACATGTGAGTGAAGACAATATCTTGGAGGATACTGCAATCCCAGCAGACATATCATGGAGAAGAACCAAGGAACCCAGCCAACAACTGTACGGAGGCCCCAGATATATGACCCCTGTCAAGCTGTCTCAAACATCTCCAGCTGTTCAAACGACCCCAGCTGAGACTCCAGGCTTTTGTGAAGCAAAAATAATCCATCTCTGCTGTGCCCTTGCCAGAGTTAGTGACCCACAAAATTGTGAGCACAATATGTGATTATTGTTTCACAGCAAAAAGTAACCAAACACCTGGTAACCTCCCAACTGGGTCAGCCCTGGTTGGCTGTGTCCCTCTGCCAAAGTCCCTTCCAGACAACCCTCTCCATAGAACTAGGCTTGCCTTACAGCCTGTGGGAGCTAACGGCTCCCTGCCATGTCTAGCTGTACTATCCTTTGTTATTGCCTTTTAAAAATCTTCTCCACCTTTCAAAGAAAAAGTCAATTAAATTCTCCGAGTGTCATCTGTTTCCTGTCAGGATCTTGGCTTATATACCAGACCAGATATACAGGTCTCAAGATTTATTAAAGAGCAGGGGAGAAAGCTACACACAGTCTATGTAAGGAGGTTCAAAATTATGCTTTAGAAAGCCAGAGACAAATTAGCAAAATAGTATGTGTGTATAGCCGTATCAGGTAATTAGTATGTTACCCTTAATGAAATACTTTAGAATACTTTAGAAGAGACTAGGTTTTTAATGCCATCCTTTACGTTTTCTGGATTCAGTGACTCTTACCCATTCTTTTGCTTTGTGAGGAAAGTGGTCGTTTTCTGGCATACTGTCTTATTTTATTTAACAAACAGTTAGGTCACACTTTCTATATTTAAGGCGCTCTGGAACAATATACAAATAATAATTCATTTGATCCTCCTAATAACGCTATCCGCCATTTTACAAATGAAGACGCTGGGGCATGTAGAGATTATATTACAGGTTCAATGGCTCACAGCTAGTAAGTGGCAGAGCTAGGCTAGTACTTGAAGCCACACAGTTCAGCTAGAGGGTGTACACTCTTTACCACTGTGTTATGCTGTGAAGTCTTGCCAGGAAAGACTTAGGAAATGGGAGAAATGAGTCACCCTGCTCTGCTGTGTGATTAGGGTCAGTGAGTGCTGGTACCACCTCTTCTCACAGGTGTCAGAGATGATGGACAGCGAAAAAGAGAAAGAGGTTGGGAGTTCCTCAGTGGACAGACACTGGAGAGGACAAGTATACTAGTTACCTGTTGCTGTGTAACAAGGTGCCTCAAAATGTAGTGGCTTAAAGCAACAATAATACGTTCTTATGTCTCATGGTTTCTGTGGGTCAGGAATTCAGATGGGGTACAGCAGGGTTGCTAATTCACTACACCTGGAGTCTCAGGTGGAAGACGTGCAGGCTGGGGTTGGAACCATGTGAAGGCTCATTCACTCCTACGTGGGCCTAGCTGGGTCTGTAGTCTGGAAAACCCCTCACAGCCCCCTACCCTCTTTCTGATTCCAGAAGTGCTTAGAGGAAAGGTTACCCACAAGATGAAATATGGTTTTACCTGTAGGAGTTACTATTTTGGAGAACCTGGCTTGTGTGATTATTTACAATTGTTTCAGTCAGGATCTCTGAAGAAAATAGAGGGTAAACTCAAACTGATTAAAAGGATTATTATTTAAAAAAAATTTTTTTTTTAATTTATTTTTGGCTGCGTTGGGTCTTCATTGCTACGCACAGGCTTTCTCTAGTTGTGGCGAGCGGAGGCTACTCTTCATTGCAGTGTGCAGGCTTCTCACTGCCATGGCTTCTCTTGCTGTGGAGCACGGGCTCTACACAGGTGGGCTTCCGTAGTTGTGGCACGCGGGCTCAGTAGTTGTGGTTCGCGGGTTCTAGAGCGCTGGCTCAGTAGTTGTGGAGCACAGGCTTAGTATCTCTGCGGCATGTGGGATCTTCCTGGACCAGGGCTTGAACCTGTGTCCCTTGCATTGGCAGGCGGATTCTTAACCACTGCGCCACCAGGGAAGTCCCTTATTTTTATTTTATTTTATTTTTTAACATCTTTATTGGAGTATAATTGCTTTACAATGGTGTGTTAGTTTCTGCTGTATAACAAAGTGAATCAGCTATACATATACGTATATCCCCATATCTCCTCCTTCTTGGTCTCCCTCCCACCCTCCGTATCCCACCACTCTAAGGGGTCACAAAGCACGGAACTGATCTCCCTGTGCTATGTGGCTGCTTCCCACTAGCTATCTATTTTACATTTGGTAGTATATATAAGTCCATGCCACTTTCTCACTTCGTCCCAGCTTGCCCTTCCCCTTCCCCATGTCCTCAAGTCCATTCACTACGTCTGCGTCTTATCCCTGTCTTGCCCCTAGGTTCTTCAGAACAATTTTTTTTTTTTTTTAGATTCCATATATATGTGTTAGCATACGGTTTTCATTATTCTTTTTCTTACTTCACTCTGTATGACAGTCTCTAGGTCCATCCACCTCACTACAAATAACTCAATTTTGTTTCTTTTTATGGCTGAGTAATATTCCATGGTATATATGTGCCACATCTTCTTTATCCATTCATCTGTCGATGGACACCTAGGTTGCTTCCATGTCCTGGCTATTGTAAATAGAGCTGCAATGAACATTGTGGTACATGACTCTTTTTGAATTATGGTTTTCTCAGGGTATATGCCCAGTAGTGGGATTACTGGGTCATATGGTAGTTCTATTTTTAGTTTTCTAAGGAACCTCCATGCTGTTCTGCACAGTGGCTATATCAATTTACATTTCCACCAACAGTGCAGGTGGGTTCCCTTTTCTCCACACCCTTTCCAGCATTTATTGTTTGCAGATATTTTGATGATGGCCATTCAGCCTGTGTGAGAAGATACCTCACTGTAGTTTTGATTTGCATTTCTCTAATGTTTAATGATGTTGAGCATCCTTTCATATGTTTGTTGGCAATCTGTGTATCTCCTTTGGAGAAATGTCTATTTAGGTCTTCTGCCCATTTTTGGATTGGGTTGTTTGTTTTTATGATATTGAGCTGCATGAGCTGCTTGTAAATTTTGGAGATTAATCCTTTGTCAGTTGCTTCATTTGCAAATATTTTCTCCCATTCTGAGGGTTGTCTTTTCGTCTTGTTTATGGTTTCCTTTGCTGTGCAAAAGCTTTTAAGTTTCATTAGGTCCCATTTGTTTATTTTGTTTTTATTTCCATTTCCCTAGGAGGTGGGTCAAAAAGGATCTTGCTGTGACTTATGTCATACAGTGTTCTGCCTATGTTTTCCTCTAAGAGTTTTATAGTGTCTGGCCTTACATCTAGTTCTTTAACCCATTTTGAGCTTATTTTTGTGTATGGTGTTAGGGAGTGTTCTGACTACATTCTTCTACATGTAGCTGTCCAGTTTTCCCAGCACCACTTATTGAAGAGGCTGTGTTTTCTCCATTATATATTCTTGCCTCATTTATCAAAAATGAGGTGACCATAGGTGCGTGGGTTTATCTCTGGGCTTTCTATCCTGTTCCATTGATCTATATTTATGGTTTTTGTGCCAGTAACATACTGTCTTGATTACTGTAGTTTGTAGTATAGCCTGAAGTCCAGGAGCATGATTCCTCCAGCTCTGTTTTTCTTTCTCAAGATTGCTTTGCCTATTCGGCGTCTTTTGTGTTTCCATACAATTTGGGAATTTTTTTGTTCTAGTTCTGTGAAAAATGCCAGTGGTAGTTTGATGGGATTGCAATGAATCTGTAGATTGCTTTGGGCAGTAGAGTCATTTTCACAGTGTTGATTCTTCCAATCCAAGAACATGGTATATCTCTCCATCTGTTTGTATCATCTTTAATTTCATTCATCAGTCTTATAATTTTCTGCATACGGGTCTTTTTTTGTCTCCCTAGGTAGGCTTATTCCTAGGTATTTTATTCTTTTTGTTGCAGTGGTAAATGGGAGTGTTTCCTTAATTTCACTTTCAGATTTTTCATCATTAGTGTATAGGAATGCAAGAGATTTCTATACATTAATTTTGTATCCTGCTACTTTACCAAATTCATTGATTAGCTCTAGTAGTTTTTTGGTAGCATCTTTAGGATTCTCTATGTTTAGTATCATGTCATCTGCAAACAGTGACAGCTTTACTTCTTCTTTTCCTATTTGTATTACTTTTATTTCTTTTTCTTCTCTGATTGCTGTGGCTAAAACTTCCAAAACTATGTTGAATAATAGTCATGAGAGTGGACAATCTTGTCTTGTTCCTGATCTTACAGGAAATGGTTTCAGTTTTTCACCATTGAGAATGATGTTGGCTGTGGGTTTGTCATATATGGCCTTTATTATGTTGAGGTAGGTTCCCTCTATGCCTACTTTCTGGAGCATTTTTATCATAAATGGGTGTTGAATTTTGTCAAAAGCTTTTTCTGCCTCTATTGAGATAATCATATGGTTTTTCCCCTCCAATTTGTTAATATGGTTTATCACATTGTTTGATTTGTGTATATTGAAGAATCCTTGCATTCCTGGGTTCACGAACGCCACTTGATCATGGTGTTTGATCCTTCTAGTGTGCTGTTGGATTCTGTTTGCTAGTATTTTGTTGAGGATTTTTGCATCTATGTTCATCAGTGATATTGGCCTGTAGTTTTCTTTCTTTGTGACATCTGTGTTTGGTTTTGGTATCAGGTTGATGGTGCCCTCATAGAATGAGTTTGGGAGTGTTCCTCCCTCTGCTATATTTTGGAAGAGTTTGAGAAGGATAGGTGTTAGCTCTTCTCTAAATGTTTGATAGAATTTGCCCGTGAAGCCATTTGGTCCTGGGCTTTTGTTTGTTGCAAAATTATAAATCACAGTCTCAATTTCTGTGCTTGTGATTGGTTTGTTTATATTTTCTATTTCTTCCTGGTTCAGTCTTGGAAGGTTGTGCTTTTCTAAGAATTTGTCCATTTCTTCCAGGTTGTCCATTTTATTGACATATAGTTGCTTGCAGAAATCTCTCATGATCCTTTGTATTTCTGCAATATCAGTTGTTACTTGTTCTTTTTCATTTCTAATTGTGTTGATTTGAGTCTTCTCCCTTTTTTTCTTGATGAGTCTGGCTAATGGTTTATCAATCTTGTTTATCTTCTCAAAGAACCAGCTTTTAGTTTTATTGATCTTTGCTACTGTTTCCTTCGTTTCTTTTTCATTTATTTCTGATCTGACCTTTATGATTTCTTTCCTTCTGCTAACTTTGGGGTTTTTTGTTTCTTCTTTCTCTAATTGCTTTAGGTGTAAGGTTAGGTTGTTTATTTGAGATGTTTCTTGTTTATTGAGGTAGGATTTTATTGATATAAACTTCCCTCTTAGAACTGCTTTTCCTATGTCCCATAGGTCTTGGGTTGTTGTCTTTTCACTGTCATGTGTTTCTAGGTATTTTTTGATTTCCTCTTTGATTTCTTCAGTGATCTCTTGGTTATTAAGTAGTGTATTGTTTAGCCTCCATGTGTTTGTATTTTTTACAGATTTTTTCCTGTAATTGATATCTAGTCTCATAGCATTGTGGTCAGAAAAGATACTTGACACAATTTCAATTTTCTTAAGTTTACTAAGCCTTGATTTGTGACCCAAGATATGATCTATCCTGGAGAATGTTCCATGAGCACTTAAGAAGAAAGTGTATTCTGTTGTTTTTGGATGGAATGTCCTATAAATATCAATTAAGTCCATCTTGCTTAAGGTATCATTTAAAGCTTATGTTTCCTTATTTATTTTCATTTTGGATGATCTGTCCATTGGTGGACCTTGGGTGTTAAAGTCCCCTACTATGATTGTGTTACTGTCGATTTCCCCCTTCATGGCTGTTAGCATTTGCCTTATGTATTGAGGTGCTCCTATGCTGGGTGCCTAAATATTTACAATTGTTATATCTTCTTGTTGGATTGATCCCCTGATCATTATGTAGTGTTCTTCTTTGTCTTTATTTTAAAGTCTATTTTGTCTTTATTTTAAAGTCTATTTTGTCTGATATTTGATTTCTTTTGATTTCCATTTGCATGGAATATCTTTTTCCATTCCCTCACTTTTAGTCTGTATGTGTCCCTAGGTCTGAAGTGGGTCTCTTGTAGACAGCATATATGCAGGTCTTGTTTTTGTATCCATTCAGCCAGTCTATGTCTTTTGGTTGGAGCATTTAATCCATTTACATTTAAGGTAGTTATAGATATGTATGTTCCTATTACCATTTTCTTAATTGTTCTGGGTTTGTTGTTGTAGGTCTTTTTCTTCTCTTGTGTTTCCTGCCTAGAGAAGTCCCTTTAGCATTTGTTTTTAAAGCTGGTTTGGTGGTGTTGAATTCTCTCAGCTTTTGCTTGTCTGTAAAGATTTTCATGTCTCCGTCAAATCTAAATGAGATCCTTGCTGGGTAGAGTAATCTTGGTTGTAGGTTTTTCCCTTTCTTCACTATAAATATGTCCTGCCACTCCCTTCTGGCTTGCAGAATTTCTGCTGAAAGATCAGCCGTTAACCTTATGAGGATTCCTTTGTATGTTATTTGTGTTTTACCCTTGCTGCTTTTAATATTTTTTCTTTGTATTGAATTTTTGATAGTCTGATTAATATGTGTCTTGGCGTGTTTCTCCTTGGATTTATCCTGTATAGGACTCTCTGTGCTTCCTGGACTTGATTGACTATTTCCTTTCCCATATTAGGGAAGTTTTCAACTATAATCTCTTAAAATATTTTCTCAGTCCCTTTCTTTTTCTCTTCTTCTTCTGGGACCCCTATAATTCAAATGTTGGTGCATTTAATGTTGTCCCAGAGGTCTCTAAGACTGTCCTCAATTCTTTTTTCTTTATGCTTCTCTGCAGTAGTTATTTCCACTATTTTACCTTCCAGGTCAGTTATCTGTTCTTCTGCCTCAATTATTCTGCTATTGATTCCTTCTAGAGAATTTTTAATTTCATTTATTGTGTTGTTCATCATTGTTTGTTTGCTCTTTACTTCTTCTAGGTCCTTGTTAAACGTTTCTTGTATTTTCTCCATTCTATTTCCAAGATTTTGCATCATCTTTACTATCATTACTCTGAATTCTTTTTCAGGTAGACTGCCTATTTCCTCTTGATTTGTTTGGTCTGGTGGGTTTTTACATTGCTCCTTCATCTGTTGTGTGTTTCTCTGTCTTGTCATTTTGCTTAACTTACTAAGTTTGGGGTCTCCTTTTCACAGGCTGCAGGTTCATAGATCCTGTTGTTTTTGGTGTCTGCCCCCACGGACTAAGGTTGGTTCAGTGGGTTGTGTAGGCTTCCTGGTGGAGGGAACTAGTGCCTCTGTTCTGGTGCATGAGGCTGGATCTTGTCTTTCTGGTAGGCAGGACTGAGCCCGGTGGTGTGTTCTGGGGTATCTGTGACCTTATATATGATTTTAGGCAGCCTGTCTGCTAATGGGTGGGGTTGTGTTCCTGTCTTACTAGTTGTTTGGCATAGGGTGTCCAGCAGTGGAGCTTGCTGGTTGTTGAATGGAGCTTGCTCTTAGAATTGAGATGGAAATCTCTGGGACAGCTTTCGCCATTTCATATGATGTGGAGCTGGGAGGTCTCTGGTGGACCAATGTCCTGAACTCGGTTCTCCCACCTCAGAGGCACAGGCCTGACACCCGGCTGGAGCACCAAGACCCTGTCAGCCACATGGCAAAAACCACCAATTTAATTTGTCTGGTCCCTTACATGATGTTGAATAAGAATATACAGGGAGATTCAGGCAGCTTCCTTGGGATTTCTCAGTTCAATTTTTGGAGTGCCCTTTGAGGCAAATCCTTTCCAGTCTTGAAATCTGGATGCGACAGGCTAATGGTAACAAAAGCTTTGCTTAAGCAAACTTCGCTCCTGATCCAGGAACTGCGTAACTGTTACACATGGCATACCTCTCCTCATTAATCAATGAGCTTTGGCCACTTACATGTCTTGGGAGTCTTTTGCTAAGGGCACCTGAAATGAACAAACCTCCTCACTGAGCCCAGGAATGGCTGATCTCTGCTAGGTGACCTGATGCAAGTTGAACTCTGAGGCAGAGCACCGCTTGGACGAGCACGGGAAGGAACGTCATGCGGACCAAGCCCTGAACTTTGCCGGGCCTTCACAGCAGGGCCTGGGGCCTGGGCGCTGCTTGTTCAGAAGTGGCTTATTTTAATGTGCTCTGACCTAAAGCTGCAGCTGGTTTCTAAAAAGCGAACAAAAAACACTGCATTTAAAAACAGCAGCCGGGCTTCCCTGGTGGCGCAGTGGTTGAGAGCCCGCCTGCCGATGCAGGGGACACGGGTTCGTGCCCTGGTCCGGGAAGATCCCACATGCCGCGGAGCAGCTGGGCCCGTGAGCCATGGCCGCTGAGCCTGCGCGTCCAGAGCCTGTGCTCCGCAACGGGAGAGGCCGCAACAGTGAGAGGCCCGCGTACCCCCTCCACCCCCTCAAAAAAGAAAAACAGCAGCCAAGCCCTCCCTTAACCTTGCTTGATCTCTGGGGAGTTAGTTCTACCCCCCACCCCATCCCTGTCACAAAGAAATCTGCAATCTCCTCTTATGTTTAAAAGCGTGGGAGTGTTTAGAGGAACCAAAACATCTCTCCTTCTCGTGTTCTGGCTAAGTAAGCCAATAAATATCTGATTAAGTTAGTTTGAGTTGGGTTTTCTGTCATTTGCTGCTGAAAGTATCCTAACTGCTGAAAGTATCCTAATCTATGTACTGTCAACACTTTATTTTGGTGCTGAGTCAATAACACAAGTAAAAAAGATAGTCCTTGCTCGTTGTATCAAAATGGTAAGACCTATGCAAACCCAGAAGTCTATACTTAGGGGCCCGCCAAGCCAAATAAACACCGCCTAAGGACCGTATTAGTTTAAAAACTTGCCAGTTCAAATATACCCGTTCTTCTTACGTCATCAAGTTTCAGTTCCCTAACATTGTACATTGTGTGTTTTGTGAAATTACAAGTTTCCTGTGATAGCAAGAAGCCCAAGTAATAATTTACCTGGCAAAGGAAGGTGAAGAGTGAAGATGGGTATATATTTGTGTATGAATTGCTGTAGAACCTCTGCATATTTTTAACACATGACATGATTAAAATTTTTTAAAAATTAGCTGATTTTTTAAAATCCAACAAATTAAGAAAAGGCCATGAGTTCCTTTTCAGGTACAGTTAAAGAGAATCACTAGAATCAGAGCCATTAAAATTTGTTTCAAGTTGTTATGGTACCTTAAAAAGAACATTTGATCCTTGAGAAGATGACAGCAATACATATAATTTTTAGCAAGCATTCTGAATTGAAATGATCACAGAACTATCAATATGGGATTTCAAAGTGAGACTGACTCAAGCAATTAACCTAAAATTATGTGTCCATGTTGTTTAAAGATCTAGCAGAGAAGCCTAATTGGCACTTATGAAATACCATTTCACTTACACTCAAATTTAAAAGTACGCTTGTGCCTTGAATAATGCTCTTGAGTATAAAAATAGGAACCAGATGTACTTTTAAAATTTAAATGAATTTGTTTAAGTGATTATTTATGGTCTATAATCAAATTATTAACTTTTTTAAAAAAGCATTTACTTTTTGTGTAAAAAAAGATTAAGTTTGCTTGCTTTCCTTCCCAACTAGTATTTATGGTACATTTATTTGGTATAAAGGGGTAAAAACAATCCAGCTCTTATGTAAGCTAGAGAACTGACTTTTGGCATCCCAGAGAGATTTCTTCTTTGCATTATACATTTACTTTGTATTTATGTATTTTGCAAAAAGCAATAATTCTATGTTTTTAAGTAGCAGGACATCTGTTCTGTTGGTCAGAATTTGTTCGTATATAATCACAGTATCGTCTCCAATTGATTTTTTTTTTTTTTTTTTTTTTGCGGTACGCAGGCCTCTCACTGTTGTGGCCTCTCCCGTTGCGGAGCACAGGCTCCGGACGCGCAGGCTCAGTGGCCACGGCTCACGGGCCCAGCCTCTCCGCGGCATGTGGGATCCTCCCGAACCCGGGCACGAACCCATGTCCCCTGCATCCGCAGGCGGACTCTCAACCACTGCGCCACCAGGGAAGTCCTCCAATTGATTTTATAGTAACTATTTTCTAACCTTTTCTTGGATTGATGGTTTATTATGTTAAACATTTATTACTTCATGTGAAATAGGTACAATCTTTAAACCAAATTAACAAATATTTACTGAATATATATATATGCAAAGTGTAATATTTAAATATTATTATTTTCCCTGTTGGACATAAAAATCCAGGTTGTTTAAGTCACATTGTCACCTGATAAGGTGCAGACAGTATCCCAACTGCTTTATTTACAGTAAAGAAAAACTAATCACTAACTGTAAAGAAACTTTAGTTGCAAAACAAGTTAGTGAAAACATGAATAGTGATAATTATAATCATATCCAACATTCGTTGAGCATTGAATTTAGAAAATAAATGTTTCCTAGTGCCTTCTGAAATCTCTATTACCTTGCCTGCTCAAGGCTTTTTCCACTATCTAATAAAAATATGACTTTATTCAGATAAATTTATCCCTTATATTAATTAGTTCTACAAAAGCTAATTGACTTAGAGCTTATAATACTTTTTTCTTTTGCTTTAGGACCCAAATAGGCAATGTTCTATTGCCCAATATAAGGGAAGGTAACTCATGTTTTGAAGAATAATTGGACTATTCATAGGATCCAGAAAACTCCTCAATGTTTCTTCATCCATCTGTGTATTCATTAAAAAGGATTTTTTTGAATGCCTACTATGTAAAATAAATTCTAATTATTTGTAAGTGTTTTGTGAAGGTATGTTAATAAATTCTAATTATTTAAAAGTGTTTTGTGAAAATACACTATTACTGGGAAGATAGCTATTAGGGCATTTATTTTCTGTTTATTTTACAAGGAAATGTACCCCTCTGAGTTTGATTTAGATATGTATTCCTAAAGTAAATATTGCTATTGATGGCTTCCTGTTTAATGTCAGGATAGTTAAGTGACCCTAGAAATCTTCCAGTTGTGTTAAAGTTTCCTTTACATGGATTCCAATATAATTGCTGTCATATTATTTGATATGTAAAAACCAGCTACCTCCTATATTCAAACTTTTATAGCATTTTATTCTTACATTTACTAAGAGACAAATTACTTTATGAAAATAATAGTATTATTTTTAAGGAATAATACTATGTCTCCTTTAGGCCAACATTTAACATGTCACAATTTTTAGACAGAAATTAAATTAACTATCCTGGCTTCCTGGTTCTTGAGAAGTTATTTATTACTATTTTTTTTTCTTATCTGCAAAATTAAATTCTACCAAATCTACTGAGTTTCCTACATCTGGATCCACATCCTCTGCTTTTCCTGCAGTAGCATGGCTCTTACCAACCACCTCCCCCCCACCCCCCAGCTTGTGTACTGGGTCCTGTTCCTCCTTAACCTCTCTGAGGCTAGGCTGATCTCTTCTCTCTTCTGCATCATCCTTTCTTTCTGCACTAAATTATTCCCACCAGCTAAAAGCATGTGGAATATCTCCCATCTCATTAAAAAGAACTCCTCATCCCACACCAGCTCTGCCATTTCTCTACTCGCTTGTGTGCTAGAGCTCCATACCTGTTTCTATTTTCGTCACTTGCTCATTCTCTGCCTGGATCTTTTATTTGAACCCACATATTTGACTCCTCCACAGCAGTCTCTCTTAAACCCACTGCAGTTAGGTTTTCTGCCATTTCAGCTTCATGGAAGAGCACTTGTTAAGGTCACTAATGACCTCCACCCTGCCATATCCAACATAAAATTCTCAGTCTCATCTTGACTCATCGGCAGCGTTTGGAGCAATGACTACCCCTTCTCTGTTTTCTTCATTTGGTTTCCAAGACACCACTCCCATCTCCCTTTACCCCCATCTCACTGGCTGCTTGTCTCTCTTAGTTGCTGGATCTACCTCCTCTTCCTGATTAGAACTCAGTCTTCAGCCTTCTTTTTTATTCATACTTATTTCCTCAGCAATCTCATCTCTTTGCTTAAAATTTCCAAAATTTTATGCCCAACCAATGTAGAGCACTGATTGTTATTTCTTATGGTGACCTACTAACAACTAGGAAAGAAGATTCTGTGGCATCCTTCTTTCTTGATTCCATATTCAATCCCTCATCCTACCTGCTATCCTTGGGAGCAAATGTGATGTTCACTTGTCCACTCATCTGACAAATACTTACTGAGCAATGTGTGCCAGGCTCTGTGCTGCCTTATCCATAATCTAGGCTTCTAATGGTTTCTGGCCTTTGCCCTCTTTTCTTTTTCCTATCAGTTCTTCTTGCTCAATCTTATCCACTCCCATTAGTTCAGGAATGTTCTAATGACCACTCAAATATATATTTGAGCCCAGACATTCTCCCCCTCACTGAAAACTCAAAATTCTACCAACTAGATTTCTAATCCTGGAGCAAACACTTCAAATTCAACATTACAATTTAAATGTAATTTTATTAGAAATGGAAAAAACACAAACAAACATCTTCCTGCCTGAGTCAAAAATGAGTCATTCTCAAGTCCTCCTCTTCCCTCAGCTCACAGTGCCTTTCTAAGTGTCTCCATACCTGGTCACCTTATCTCTATTCCTGCCAATAGTGCTTCATCATTTACTTGCCTTAACCATTTACTCTCTAAGAATATCTCAGCCTCTAGCCTTGTAGTCCTCCAATCCTTGACCCACATTGCTGCCAGCATGATCTGCTTAAAATTAAATCTGAATAATTGACTTCCTTGAGTATTATCTTTTTTTTTTTGCGGTACACGGGCCTGTCACTGTTGTGGTCTCTCCCATTACGGAGCACAGGCTCCGGACGCGCGGGCTCAGAGGCCATGGCTCACGGGCCTAGCCGCACCGCGGCATGTGGGATCTTCCCGGACCCGGGCACGAACCTGTGTCCCCTGCATCGGCAGGCGGACTCTCAACCACTGCACCACCAGGGAAGCCCTTGAGTATTATCTTTGATGGCTCTCCATCTGCTATGGAATAAAGCTCATAGTTTCATGCCTTGTAAACACAAAACCTTTTGAGCCACATCAGCTCTTCTGCAAAAACTATAAGTTCTGGCCCAACAGAATGACTTGCAGACCCATGAAGCCGACATGCTCTTTGTATCTGCATGTGTTTGCACACCCTGTGTGTCTGGGGAAGATGCACTCTTCCATCAAGACGCAGATCAATTTATACTAACTTTGAAGCTCCTTAAGCACTGATGCCACCAAGAGATAGACCTTCTCTCTTGTATGTTATATTACTTTGTATAGATCTCTCATTTTTTCCTCCATGTATTTCATGTAGTGTAATTATTTGTCTGCATGTTGTCTATTCCACTGTACAGGGAAGTCTATGTAGGCAGTGACCTTGTATAATTCATCTTATCATTTCAGTCCACTATTTTTATTTCATCTTTTCTAAAGAAGAGGGAACAGCTGATGTGCACTATCCTTTTAATGAATATTTTTAAACTGCAGAAGTTTAGTTTAGTTTAGATAAAACATTATTTTTCTAAAATATAATAACTATTTTCCTAATATTAGTTACTCACATATACAGTTTTTACATTGAAATATAATTCACCTATCATAAAATTTATCCTTTTAAAGTGTACAATTCACTGGTTTTTACTATATTCACAAAGTTGTACAACCATCACCACTATATGATTCCAAAACGTTTCTAATCCTAGAACACTTTTATTACCCCCAAAAGAAACTCTGACCCCATTCCCTGTCACTCCCCAACCCCATCCCTTCTCCAGATCAACTAATCTATTTTCCACCTCTATAGGTTTGCCTATTCTGACCATTTAATATAAGTGGAAATATATAATATGTGATCTTTCATGTCTGGCTTCTTTCACTTAGCATAATGTTTTCAAGGTTCACCCAGGTTGTAGCACATATCATTCCTTTTTATGAGTGAATAATATTCCACTGTATGGATATATCATTTCTTGTTTACCCATTCTTCAATCGATGGACATTTGGGTTTTGATACTTTTGGTTACTGTGAAATAATGCTTCTGTGAATATTAATGTACAAGTTTTTATGTGGCCATACGTTTTTAATACTCTTAGGTATATATAAGGAATGGAACTGTTGGGTCACATGATAACTCTGTTTACCTTTTTAAGGAACTGACAAATTGTCTTCCAAAGTGATTGCACAATTTTACTTTTCCATGATCTATATATGAGGATTCCAATTCCCCTACATCCTCATTAATACTTGTTATTGTCCATCTTTTTTTATTACAGCCTTCTTAGTGGGTATGAAGTGGTAGCTCATTGTGGTTATAAGGGTTTGATATCATCCTCCTGTAAAAGAGTTATAAAGAGTTCCATTCTATCTAAAATCAGTAAACAAATATTTTGTTTTATTCTACACTGAAATAAATGTGAGGTTAAGACTCTCAGAAGACAGCTATTATTTCTCTTATCTAAACATCTTTAACGTTTCACAGGACTTAGCATATTTTAAATTATTTATTATTCCTAAGATTCTTCCAAGACTCTCTCCTGTTTCCCAATTTGGGGGGCAATATAAGGCCCCCAAATACAAAGCTCTTGATTTGACACAGATTAACTTTGAGGGAAAAATGCTTTCTAGCTCCCATCTTCCTATTTATCCTATATGTAAGCGTTGTATGACAGCGTAGGGCTAAGGATTGAGACAGCACGTTTGTTGTCCTTTGTGACTCTTTAGATTTTTTTCCTTTTCTTAACCAGTCTCTCCTGGTAACTAGCTATCACCTTGTTTTTGTCTGTAATTAACCAACCTGTCTTAGTATTATTTGAAAACTTTCATAAACATACTATAAATTCCTTTCTGTTGCCTAACATGGTATTCAATATAGATAGTGGGTTTTACAAATTGGATGATTTATTTGAACATATGGTAGGGTGAAGTGACATTTGCTATGGTGCCTGTTTGTACCTTTACACACACATTCCTTTGGTTGAGTCTTTCAAATGAGGTGACTGTGACTGTGGCCAGGACTCTAGTCTCTAGTTGAGGAGACGATTATTTTAGTTTACACAAAAAAATGGTGACAATGATTTGCCCAGATGGATATTCCAAGCTGATGAGTTAGGGCCAGATGCTGCAGGCCATTTTCTGCAGTGTTAGGGCTTTTGAGAGACTTCTGTTGACATGTTCAAATATATTCTGTTGGGGTGACTGCTCTGTTTTTCCCATGCTTACATAAATATTCATCCAGTGATCTTGCATTCATACACTTTAAGCATTTCTCAGTTTTGTTTGTAGGCTTTTAGCTTAGTCATTGACTAAATACTTCATTCATTCATTTATTCATTCATTCATAATTAATTCACCTTGGATCCATAGTAGTGTGCCTATGATTTTCATTATTATTATTATTATTATTATTATTAAAGCGTTATATCCTCAAAGACCTCCCTGACTTCTCCTTCAAGCTATCATACGTTTGTATAGTTGTATAAAGCCTAATCCACCCATTCTGTGCAACCTTACCTTAGATATCCTAGCTTAAATATTACAGCTTTACCCTCATGTGAGTGCATGCTGGAACATTCAGCTTAGTGTCATTTCACCCTTGCAAATGTGCACAACTAAACATTAATCACCATGTAATTCATCTTACCAACTATACACAATTATTTTATTTTGTCCTAGAAGTCTAAAGTAATAAGCATTCATATTTCTGTCTGTTAATACACAGTGACTTTTTTTAAAAAAAAGTAAAGCAAATTATGTATGCATTTTGTGTCTTGCGATTTCTTTGTTATACTAAGAGGATTGAGATTGTTTTCAAGTTGACATTGATATTGGAAAGCATCCAACTTCCCCAGTTCAAGTACATCTTTCTCACCATTAAACTTTCTTGCTTTTTGTTGTTTACATCTTTAATAAAATTACATTTAATTTGAGCCAGTGGGAGCTCTGATAATGAACCATAAAAAATTGTTCTCTCTCCCCTCTCCCCCAAGGATATCATGTTTAGCTAACTAAAAATTTGAGCAGATTAAATTTCCTCAAATATATGAAAAGTAAGAATAGACAAGGCTATGTATTCTAGCAACTGGAATTAAAAGATGTGGTGCCCAGCAGATATTCCATTTATCATGCAGTTTATATCATGAGGGGATTTGTCACTGCTGCAATTAGCATGTACACCTGTGTAGTCTGGGACCTACAGTTATGTATATAAATGAAAGGTTGTATCCATTGTTCCCATAGGTACTACATCGTTTGTTTCAATTTGGATGTGCAATCAATGACATGGTCAGAGTCCATAAACTTGAGCAGAATGTAGCATTGGGCTTGGATGACATGGTTTTATGGTTATAGATGTTCTCTCATCTTTCAGATTTGCTTTGTACTAAATTATCCACCAAATACCATATCTTTAGAAAACTTTTTCTCTCATTACCAGTTGCATTCACTTTCTCTAAGGAAGAAGATGCATCTTGACCCCCAAATAATAAATTCAGTGAGTTCCCCAGGGCCTATTCTATGTCTTATATCATCATATTATTTTCAACAACTTTAGAGGTCAGGAATTTAAAGTTCTTCTGTCTCATTTTGTTGGCTTCATTGTTCAACTTCTTATTATTAGAAATGATTTTAGAATCCTAATTTTAGTAGCAATACTCTGAAGGACTAAGACTGGATCTTGCAGAATGGATGTCTGGCTGTGATCTTAGTCAATTTATAGAGCCATATAAAGCCTCAGTTTTCCTGTATATAAAATGGATAAGAGCCAGATCAAGATGGCAGAATAGAAGGATGTGGACCTCACCGCCTTCCACAAATACATAAAAAATACATCTACATGTGGAACAGGTCTCACAGAATACCTACTGAACACTGGCACAAGATCTCATACAACCAAAATTGCAAGACAGATCACAACGTAACTGGGTAGGATGAAAGACAAAAAAAAAAAAAGAAAGGAATCAGGGTGGGACCTGCGCCCCTAGGAGAGAGCTGTGAAAGAGAAAAGTTTCACTCACCCTGGGAAGGACCTTCACCAGCAGTAAGATGAGCTGGGACAGAAAGGGAGCTTCAGAGCCTCAGAGGAGAGTGAAGCAGCTGGATGGTAGTGGGAAGAACAGAGAGAGACCTGCACAGAAGGTCCTGACCATCTCACTGTAGTCCCCAGCCTGAGGCCTCATGGTGGCTGGTGAGCGCAGCGCCTGGGTGCTGAAATTCAAGCTTCAGAGAACAGACCTGGAGAGAGAACTGGGCTTGGCTGCATGAAGACAGCCTGAAGGGGCTGGAGTGTGGTCCAAGCCACAACTGGGGGTATGATCAGGAAGGAGCCTGGCTCCACCATTGAAGCCCCATTGTTAAGTTGTGCGCTCAAAGGGAGGGGCAGGGACAGCCACAGCAGTCTCATTCTTGGTGTGCACACGCTGGGTGAAGCTCCACCTCTACCAGATCTGGGAGCATGCAAGCACCATCAAGTTGCACACAGAGGCAAGGCTGAAATCCTAGTGGATTCCCAGGGGCCGCATGACTTCAGAAGCAGGGCTGAAATCTGAGTGTCTCAGCAGCTGTGTGATCTATGGATTTACATACCACAGGCAGCTTTGTAAACTCAGTGCCTGTGGGACATCTGAGTGGATTACTGCAGTCAAGTATGCAGAGGCAGGGCCAGGGCCTGGACTGACTCAGTAGCTCCCAAGGCAGGTCCAGGTGCGCAACTATGGCAGTCCCAGTGCCTGACCACGGGCTGAGGGCAGTTCCAAACACAATGTACTCTGTGAGCCCACACAATGGGTGACAGGTGACACGACGGAGTGCACTTCCTGGTGAACAGCTCCTACAGAGGAATACTCAGTGACTCTTCTCCCAGCAGGAATGCTCTAGTCCTGCTTACGTCATACTGCAGTTCAGAAATGGATTGGGGGGTGTCTATTCCACAACCGGGGAGCAGACCCTGCTCCTGACAGGGCTGTGACAACCACAGAGCAAAGATGAGGCCCCACTCAACATCCAGTGCAGGGTCTGGTCACCACAACAGCAAAAATACCCCTTATCAGGGGGATAACAGCCAACACACACTGAGGAAAGACGTGGCAGGCAATACTCCCACATAAAAATAGCCCTTCAAGACCACAGTAGAAAATTGTTTCTCCTAAACTCATAGATTCAGAGAAATATAAGTAAAATGAAGAAGCAGAAGGACCACTCCCAATTAAAAGATCAAGAGAATTTCCCTGAAAGAACAAACAGTGAAACAGACATCTCCAGTCTACCAGATCCTGAGTTCAAAAAGGAGGTAATGAAAATACTGAAGGAATTGAGAAAGGCTATTGATAGAAATGCAGATTACTGGAAAAAGGAAGTAGAAACTATAAAGAGAAGCCAGTTAAAATTAGAAAACCCATTTGCTGAGACAAAAGCTGAGCTAAAGGCAATCAGTAGAAAACTGGATAATACAGAAGAGCGAATAAGTGATCTGGAAGATAGGATAATGGAAATCACCTAAACAGAACAGCAGACAGAAAAACAAATGAAAAAAATGAAAGCAATATACAAGACCTAGGGGATAATATAAAGCACTATAATCTATACATAATAGGGATCCCAGAAGGAAAGAAAGAGAAAAGGGGATCAAAAAAGTACTTGAAGAAATTATGGCTGAAAACTTCCAAAACCTAAAGAAGGAAACAGATATCCAGTTACAAGAAGCACAGAGGGTCCCAAACAAGATGAACCTAAACAGACCTATACCAAAGACTTATTATAATTAAAATGGCAAAAGTTAAAAATAAAGAGGATTCTAAAGGCAGAAAGAGAAAAATAAAGAGTTAATTATAAGAGAACCCACATAAGGCTGATTTCCCTACCAAAACATTGAAGGCCAGAAGGGAGTGGCAAGATATATTCAAAGTCCTGAAAGGGAGAAACCTGCAACCTAGGATACTCTACCAGCAAGATTATCATTTAGAATATACGGAGAGAGAAAAGTTTTCTAAGACAAGCAAAAACTAAAAAAATACAGCAATACTAAACCTATTCTAAAGGAAATAGTGAAAGGTCTTTTCTAAAGAGAAAAGAAGTAAGAATCTATAGGAAAGAGAAAATCTCATTTGGAAAGTAAATTACTTAAATAAGCCAGTACTCAGATTAAAAAAAAAAAAAAGAATTAAAAAAATTTCTGTGAAAGTGATGACCACAATGAACAGCAAAAGGATGAACATGAAGACGTAAAGGAGGACATCAAAATCATAAAATGTGGGGGAGGAAAGTAAGAAAATGTAGACTTTTTTCCCCTAGAATGTGTTTGAGCCTATATGACTACCAGTCTAAGGCAAGTAGAGATAGGAAGGAATTAACATACTTGAAAAACAGGGTAACCACAAATCAAAAACATAAAACAAAGTCACAAAAACCAAAAAGAAGAGAACAAAAGTATAATACAAAAGAAAACCATCAAACCACAAAAGGAAAAAGAAAAAGGGACAAAGAAGAAATATAAAATCAACGGGAAAACAAGGTTTAAAATGGCAATAAATACCTATCTATAAATAATTACCTTAAATGGCAATGGATTAAATGCTCCAATCAAAAGAAACAGAGTGGCAGATTGGATAAGAAAATAAGAGCCTACAATATGCTACCTATAAGAGACCCACTTTAGGGCAAAGGACACACATAGATTGAAAGTGATGGGATGGAAAAGATATTTCATGCAAATGGAAATGACAAGAAAGCAGGGTAGCAACACTCAAATCAGACAAAATAGACTTTAAAAACAAAGACCATCAAGAAAGATGAAGAAGGACACTATACAATGAAAAAAGGATCAATACAAGAAGAGGATATTATATTCATTAACATATATGCACCCAATATAGGAGTACCTAAATACAGAAAACAAATATTAACAGATATAAAGGGAGAAGTTGATGAGAATGCAATAATAGTAGACTTTACCACCTCACTCACATCAGTGGACAGATCTCCCAGACAGAAAATCAATAAGGCAACAGAGATCCTGAATGATACAATAGAACAGTTAGACTTAACTGATATTTTCAGGACATTACATCCAAAAAAAGAAAACAAAACCCAGACTACACATTCTTTTCAAGAGTGCATGATATAGTCTCTAGGATTGACCACATAGCAGGACACAAAACAAACCTCAACAAACTTAAGGAGACAGAAGTTATTTTAAGCATCTTTTCTGACCACACAGCATGAAACTAGAAATCTACCACAGAAAGAGAAATGAGAAAAAAAAAACTATTACATGGAGACTAAACAACATGCTACTAAAAAAACCCCAATGGGTCAACAATGAAATCAAAGAGGAAATTAAAAAATACCTTGAGACAAATGGCAATGAAAACACAACCATACAAAATCTATGGGATGCAGCCAAAGAAGTTCTTAGAGGGAAGTTCATAGCAATATAGGACTTCATCAAAAAAAAAAAAAAAGGAAAAAAGAAAAGAAAAATCTCAAATAGATAACCTAAACCTTCCACCTTAAAAAAAACAAAAACAAGCAAAACTTAAAGTCAGCAGAAGGAAGTAAATAATAAAGATCAGAGAGAAAATAAACAAAATAAAAACTTAAAAAAATTTGAAAAAAATCAATAACACCAAGAGCTGGTTCTTTGAAAAGGTAAACAAAATCGACAAATTCCTGGCCAGGCTCACCAAGAAGAAAAGGGAGAGCACCACCAAATAAACAAAATACGAAATGAAAGAGGAAAACTAACAACTGATACAACACAAATACAAAAATCCATTAAGACCATACTATGAACAATTATATGCCCACAAATTGGACAACCTAGAAGAAATGGACAAGTTCCTAGAAACATACAGCCCACCAAAACTGAATCAAGAAGAAATAGATAATTTGAACAGACCAAGCACTAGAAGTGAAATAGAATCTGTAATTAAAAAAAAAAAAAATGAAAAAATCTCCCTGCAAACAAAAGTCTGGGACCAGATGGCTTCACTGGAGAATTCTCAAACATATGAAGAAGAATTTATACTGATACTTCTCAAGCTCTTCCAAAAGACTGAAGAGAAGGGAACACTCCCCAAGTCATGCTATGAAGCCACCAACACCCTGATACCAAAACCAGACAAAAATAATACCAAAAGAGAAAATTACAGGCCAATATCTTTGATGAATGTAGATGCAAAAATTCTCAAAAAAATTTAGCAAACTGAATCCAACAACACATAAAAAAAAATCATACACCACAATCAAGTTGGACTCATCCCAGGGTCACAAGGATCGTTCAACTTACGCAAATCAATCAATGTGATACACCACATCAACAAAAGAAAAGACAAAAACCACATGATCATCTCAATAGATGCAGACAAAGCATCTGATAAAATTCAACATCCATTCATGATAAAAATTCTTACCAAAGTGGGTATAGAGGGAGCACATCTCAACATAATAAAAGCTATTTATGACAAACCCACAGCTAACATAATACTCAATGGTGAAAAGCTAAAAGCCTTCCTGCTAAAATCTGGAACAAGACAAGTTCGCCCACTCTCACCACTTGTATTCAACATAGTATTGGAAGTCCTAACCACAGCAATCAGACAAGAAAAAGAGATAAAATGTATCCAAATTGGAAGAAAAGAGGTAAAGCTGTCATTATATGCAGATGACATGATACTACATATAGAAAACCCTAAAGCTTCCACACAAAAACTATTAGAACTAATAAACAAATTCAGCAAGGTAGCAGGAGACAAGAGAAACATACAGAAATTGGTTGCATTTTTGTACACTAACAATGAAATATCAAAAAGGAAAAGTAAAAAAACAATCCCTTTTAAAATTCCACCCCCCAAAAAATTCTTAGGAATAAATCTGACCAAGGAGGTGAAAAGACCTATATGGGGAAAACTATAAAACACTGAAGATGATTCAGAGATATCATATGCTCTTGCATTGGAAGAATTAATATTGTTAAAATGGCCACACTACCCAAAGAAATCTAAAGATTTAATGTGATCCCTATCAAATTACCCATGATACTTTTCACAGAACTAGAAGAAATAATCCTAAAATTTATATGGACCCTAAAAGACCCAGAATTGCCAAAGCAATCCTGAGGAAAAAGAACAAAGCTGGAGGAATAACCCTCCCAGACTTCAGACAATACTACAAGGCTACAGTAATCAAAACAGCATGGTATTGGCACAAAAACAGACATATGGATTAATGGAACAGACTAGGGAGCCCAGAAATAAACCCACACACCTAAGGTCAATTAATCTTGGACAAAGGAGGCAAGAATATACAATGGAAAAAAGACAGTCTCTTTGGCAAGTGGTATTGGGAAAGCTACACATAAATCAGTGAGGTTAGAACATAATCTCACACCGTACACAAAAATAAACTCAAAATGGCTTAAAGATTTAAATATAAGACATGGGGGGGCTTCCCTGGTGGCGCAGTGGTTAAGAATCCGCCCACCAATGCGAGGGACACAGGTTCAAGCCCTGGTCCGGGAAGATCCCACATGCCGCGGAGCAACTAAGCCCGTGCGCCACAACTACTGAGCCTGTGCTCTAGAGCCCGCGAGCCACAACTACTGAGCCTGTGTGCCACAACTACTGAAGCCTGCGTGCCTAGAGCCTGTGCTCCGCAACAAGAGAAGCCACCGCAATGAGAAGTCCACGCACTGCAATGAAGGGTAGACCCCGCTCGCTGCAACTAGAGAAGGTCCACGCAGAGCAATGAAGACCCAGCGCAGCCAAAAAAATAAATAAATAAAATAAATTTTAAAAAAAACCCAAAAAACATGGGACTTCCATGGTGGTGCAGTGGTTAAGAATCTGCCTGCCAATGCAGGGGACGTGGGTTTGAACCCTGGTCTGGGAAGATCCCACATGCCACTGAGCAACTAAGCCCGTGTGCCACAACTACTGAGCCTGCGTTCTAGAGACCGCAAGCCGCAACTACTGAGCCCATGTGCCACGACTACTGAAGCCTGAGTACCTAGAGCCTGTGCCCCACAACAAGGGAAGCCACTGCGGTGAGAGGCCTGCGCACCACAACGAGGAGCGGCCCCCGCTCACCACAACTGGAGAGAGCCCGCACGTAGCAATGAAGACCCAACACAGCAAAAAATAAATAAATAAATAAGACATGACACCATAAAATTCCTAGAAGAGAACATAGGCAAAACATTCTCTGACATAAATCGTACCAATGTTTTCTTAGGTCAGTCTTCCAAGGCAATAGAAATAAAAGCAAAAAGACAAATGGGACCTATCAAACTTACAAGCTTTTGCACAACATAGGAAAACATAGACAAAACAAAAAGACAACCTATGGACTGGGAGAAAATATTTGCAAATGATGCAACTGACAAGGGCTTAATTTCCAAAATATACAAATAGCCCATACAAATAAATATTGAAAAAACAAACAACCCAACCAAAAAATGGGCAGAAGACCTAAAGAGACATCCTCCAAAGAAGACATACAGATGGCCAATGGGCACATGAAAAGATGCTCAATATCACTAATTAATTATTAGAGAAATGCAAATCAAAACTACAATGAGGTATCACCTCACTCTGGTCAGAATGGCTATCATCAAAAGGTCTACAAATAGGGGCTTCCCTGGTGGCGCAGTGGTTGAGAATCTGCCTGCCAATGCAGGGAACACGGGTTCGAGCCCTGGTCTGGGAAGATCCCACATGCCGCAGAGCAACTGGGCCCGTGAGCCACCATTACTGAGCCTGCGCATCTGAAGCCTGTGCTCCGCAACAAGAGAGGCCGTGATAGTGAGAGGCCCGTGCACCGCAATGAAGAGTGGTTCCCGCTTGCCACAACTAGAGAAAGCCCTCGCACAGAAATGAAGACCCAACACAGCCATAAATAAATAAAATTTAAAAAATTATTTTTTAAAGAAAAGGTCTACAAATAATAAACGCTAGAGAGGGTGTGGAGAAAAGGGAACCCTCTTGCACTGTTGGTGGGAATGTAAATTGGTGCAGCCACTATGGAGAACAGTGTAGAAGTTCCTTAGAAAACTAAGAAATAGAGCTATCATATGATCCAGCAATCACAGTCCTGGGTATATATCTGGAAAAAATGAAAACACTAATTCGAAAAGATACATGCACCTCAATGTTCATAGCATCACTATTTACAATAGCCCAAACATGGAAGCAACCTAGATGTCCATCAACAGATGAATGGATAAAGAAGATGGGGTATATATACACAATGGAATATTACTCAGCCATTAAAAAGAATGAAATAATGCCATCTGCAGCAACATGGATGGACCTAAGGATTATCACACTAAGTGAAGTAAGCCAGACAGAGAATGACAAATATCATATGATATCACTTATATGTGGAATCTAAAAAAAGTGTACAAATGAACTTATTTACAAAACTGAAACAGACTCACAGACGTAGAAAACAAACTAATGGTTACCAACGGGAAAAGGGGATGGGAGTGGGATAAAGTAGGAGTTTGGGATTAGCAGATACAAACTAATATATATATAAAATAGATGAACAAAAAGGTCCTACTGTATAGCACAGGGAACTATATTCAATATCCTATAATAAACCGTAATGGAAAAGAACATGAAAAAGAATATGTATATATATATGTATAACTGAATCACTTTGCTATACACCAGAAACTAACACAACACTGTAAATCAGCTATACTTCAATTTTTAAAAAAAGGATAATAAAATAGGAGAGCCTTCTTACCTGAGCAGGATTGATACTGAAAGGAAAACCTACTTAAAATGAATACACTTCAAATATAATTTTATATTATTCATAGCAAATTGCATGCAGTTTGCAAATTCATCTTTAAAAATTCAAGTTAAACTATATGAAAATGAATTCCTCTTGATTCATAGTTAACATTTCAAAAAGTTATTTCTTTGCATAAAGAATGATTCAGTTATTAATTTTTGGTATACTTTTGGGGATAAAATTATATAATATCATGACAGACAATCTTTACTTCACATTTGGCTTTTCAGCAGGATCATAATCTTTTGATTAATTCTTTTATGAAGAACATAACCTGCTAAAAGTTTGCTTATTTTCTCTTTTTCAGTTGTTAACTATTCTAAATTCTGCCAGGTCCTCAGTTGTTAATGTCTTTGCCTGTGATCTGAACAGTGTTCCAAAATATTTTTTTTTTTTTTGCATTACGCAGGCCTCTCACTGTTGTGGCCTCTCCCGTTGTGGAGCACAGGCTCCGGACACACAGGCTTAGCGGCCACGGCTCACGGGCACAGCCAATCTGCGGCATGTGGGATCTTCCCAGACCTGGGCACGAACCCGTGTCCCCTGCATCGGCAGGTGGACTCTCAACCACTGCGCCACCAGGGAAGCCCCCAACATATTTTTTTATCAACTTCACCTTTTCCAAAATCTACAATTATACTTTGGTTTTCACTGTGGTGCTGGATGTGTGATACAATTAACAAGAAAGTGAGAGACAAAAACTTTGGCTCCTGGACTGGGATGCTGGCATTAAATAGAAGTGATGCTTGTTTGAGTGGGAATTCGTTCTATAAGTGGTCAACTTATTAGTGAATATTTTGTGTTATTGTGACTTTTACTTTCCTCTTACCTACTGGGACTCAGTAAATGAATACTGATATAAAATCTCCCTAACTCATCTACCTTATTGAGAAAACTAAATGTGGGACTATATCCAAAACACTTAGCACAGTGCCTGGCATACATTAACCAATCCATACATACTAGTGATTGTTACTATTATCATTATTTTTACCAACATTCTTTAAGAAAGATAGTTAAACCGTAAACAGTAAGTCTTTGGGGTACCCACTAGTAGAATGGACTTAACCACCTAACAATTCACAAACTTTTAGGTTCTTAGACCACTACAGTGATCTGGGCCACCCATTTCTTTTATTCAGTTCACCAGAGTTTATTTCTACAAACCAACCAACAAAAAATATTTTTGTAGGGGCTTCCCTGGTGGCGCAGTAGTTGAGAGTCCGCCTGCCGATGCAGGGGACGCGGGTTTGTGCCCCGGTCCGGGAAGATCCCACATGCCGCGGAGCGGCTGGGCCCGTGAGTCATGGCCGCTGAGCCTGCGCGTCCGGAGCCTGTGCTCCGCAACGGGAGAGGCCACAACAGTGAGAGGCCCACATACCGCAAAAACAAACAAACAACAAAAAAAAAACTTTTGTAGAAACTCTTTAGCCCAATCCATTCGTGCTGTTTTTCTCTTCAAAGGGAGGACATAGAAAGTATAGATAAAGAGTTTAGGACTCTGAGTTTAGGACTCTAAGTATAGATAAAGAGTTTAGGACTCTGAGTTTAGGACTCTAAGTCAGAGAATGAGAAGAATAGTTTTTGGCCAAATCAGTATCTGAATGAGAGACCATGAAGCATGTCAGCTGCAATTTCTTTTAGAGACTTTGCTTCCTTCCTTTCCTCCATTTTATTTCCCTTCAGTTTGCCTGCAGTCCTCTTTAAGCTAAGATAGAAATCAAAAGTAAAAGTAAGATCCAATCATTTTGATTTTTTTGTGTGTGTGTGTAGAAAAGAACCAAAAAATGGTGATAAATGGAAAGATAAATAGCCCTGGCTGAGAGCATGCAGTGCCCAGTTCCTGGGATTTGCAGTCAAAATGACCTTGCTAACAAATAAACTGACCTTATAATACAGGATGGTTACCATTTCTTCAGCTTGACACCCGCCCCCCGGCTCCTTTCTATCCTTGCTTCCATTCCTAGCTTTATTTTTTAAGTGTGGGTTATCAGATCAGTAGACACTTTAATCTGCTATCTAGTCCAGTGCTTCTCAAAGTTAGAGTGCTTAAGAATCCCCTGGGGGGCTTCCCCGGTGGCGCAGAGGTTGAGAGTCCGCCTGCCGATGCAGGGGACAAGGGTTCGTGCCCCGGTCCAGGAAGATCCCACATGCCGTGGAGCGGCTGGGCCCGTGAGCCATGGCCGCTGAGCTTGCACGTCCAGAGCCTGTGCTCCACAACGGGAGAGGCCACAACAGTGAGAGGCCCGCGTACCGCAAAAAAAAAAAAAAAAAAAAAAAGAATCCCCTGGGGATTTTGCTAAAAATGCAGGTTCTGACGCAGTAGGTCTGAGAGTCTGCATTTCTAGCAAGCTCCCAGGTGATATTTACACTGCTGATACAGGTCTAAGGCCCACATTTTGAGGAGAAAGAATTTAGTATATTCCCAGGAATGTTGGGTAGGATGAAATGAAAGCCCTTAGTGATTAGATTAAAGAGTTTTCCCTTTATCAGCATTGCTATATATAAGGAAAAGAAATTAAACTGGTCTTTCCAGCACTACTTGGGTTTGCAAAGCCATGCTAATTACTCTATGTCTGGCCTTTCAAGGACATTTCAAAATAATGATATTCTACTTTCTTCTTGAGTATCAACATTAAGCTGTCTTACTAATTTTGCTTTGACCAAATTATGAAAGTAGATAGTCTCACGTTTTCGAAGTTGCTTCATGACCTCTTGATTTTTACCCTCAGGGGAGCCCCTCTATTTATTCTAAATAGAGTGTAGATAACTGATAATGACAGTGTAAACAGGTGGGAGTGCAATATTAAGCTCCTACTGTGTGACATATGCTGTGGTAAGTGCTGGAGACACAACAATGAATAAAATATATATGGTGTCTAATTGTCTCCTCCCTTTAACCCAGGGAGATGGGTATGACTTTAATTGTGCAGATGAGAACACACACTGAGTTAGATAACTGCAGCAGTTACAGCTGGTAAGTGGTAGGAGTGAAATATAAACCTAGTTCTTTTTGACTGTAAAACCCTTGCTAAAGATCCTGAACTCATTCTGAATAGGGAGTTGCCTACCCCCTCACCACCATAAATAACTAGGGGCTTTGTATTCTTTAGTGTCCAAAAAAAGTCACTTTATTTTTCTTTCTTATCCTTTCAGAATAAAGCTGCTGACTCCATAGTGACAGCTGCCAATATATTTCATAAATAAGGATCCCATCTTCAAGCACAAGTAATCTAAACATATACAATAGTTTAAGACTGCTTTACAATTAAATTGTTTTTTTCACTTTAGTGTGATTTTCCTGTTGTGCTACCTCTTGTCCTGGATGACCGACTAGAACAGGTATTTTTTCAGAAAGGAAACTCCTACCACACACAGAAATCAATTCAAAGTGTTGTTAAGATTTAAATGTGAAAGGTAAGACAAAAAAGTTTACAAAGATAACCCAGGAGAATAACTTCATGAACTTGGAGTAGGGAAAGACTTCCTAAGCAGGATACGGAAAACACTAATCAAAAAGGAAAATACTGATAAATCATACTATATTAAAACTTATGTTGATAAAATATAATATTAAGGAAGGCAAGCCACAAAGCAGAGGATATTTGCAATACACAAACCAACAGAATTAGAATACAAAAAAATATTTCAACAGATCAGTAAAAGATAGAAAACATATTAGAAAATGTTGCAAAAGACTTACATGGAGAGACACTTGACAAAAAAAAAAAGTGTATCCAAATTGCCAGTAACATGTGAAAATGTTCTCAACCTCATTTGTCATCAGGGAAATGCAAATTAAAACCACACTAAGATATCACTGCACGCCCTCCAGAATGTCTAAAATGAACAAGACTGACAATACCAATCTCAGGCAATGGTTTGGAGCAACCAGAACTCTCATATACCATTAGCAGGAATGTAAATTGATACAGCAACTTCAGGATAACTTTTCGTAATATTAAAACTGAACAAATGCACAGCCAATGACCCAGCAATTCCACTCGTTGGTACGTATACGGCAGATATGTGAACTACAGAAAGTCAGGTACATGAATATGCATATTCTTAAGCATTCATAATAGCCACAACTGGGAACGATTCAAATATCTATAAATATAGAATGGATAAGTAAACTGCACTTTATTCAACGACATACTATTTAACAATGAACATGAACAACTGCTACATGTAACAATAAAGGTGAAATCTCACAGTGTCCAGCAAAAGACGTCAGACACAGAGAAGTACACGTTGTATGATTTCTTTTTTCTTTTTTTTTTTTTTTGCGGTACGCGGGCCTTTCACTGTTGTGTCCTCTCCCGTTGCGGAGCACAGGCTCCGGACGCGCAGGCTCAGCGGCTATGGCTCACGCGCCCAGCCGCTCCGCGGCATGTGGGATCCTCCCGGACCGGGGCACGAACCCGCGTCCCCTGCATTGGCAGGCGGACTCCCAACCACTGCGCCACCAGGGAAGCCCCTATGATCTCTTTACATGAAGGTCAAAAACAGGCAAAACTGATCTATAGTGTTATAAGTCAGGAGGGTTACTTTTGCAGGGCAGGGAACTGCCAGGGGCTCGAGGAGGACTTCTGGAATCCTGGAAATGTACTATTTCTTGATCTGGGTGGTGGTTATCCAGGTGTGCTCATTTTATGAAAATTCTCTGAGATGTATACTTATGTATATGTAGGCTAATGCATATACTTTCCTATATGTATGTTATTTTTTTCAATAAAATGTAATATATAAAGGAGTAAAATTGAAGTCTGTGTTTTTGATGTCATCTGTTACTAGTTTTTTTCCCTCTACAGCAAAGAAGCAAGGATTTTCTTGATTTCATTCCTTTGCAAAACTGAAATCTGTCTTTTAAACAAATTTTTATGACATTTGTAAAATATATTTCTATTACTGCTTTTTTGTTCCCCAGGTTTTGTCTTTTCAATATCAAATCCATTCTGTGATGGGTTTTTTTTTTCCTTTCTTTTTTTTTTGAGTTCTGACCCAACCCTGTTTTGTGTCCCTTTTCCATTTGCTTTTATGTTTCAGTATAGTTCTGGTAATAATCCCATTTGACCTTAAGACAAATGCATTATCAAACATTAAACAAAGACTGGTTGTCAGGGGCCTGATGCGTGACCTCATTCCACCTAACATTTAAGGAAATAACAGTCCTCTAAGAATGATGGGACAATTGCTTCCTGAGGATGTGAGCCTTATGACTGAATAGATGCTCTTTGAAAAAAAACATAGATGATGGGAGTATAAAGGGAGTTTATCCTGTCAGAAGTGAAAAAACACGCTGTCATCATAGCTGTGCACACACACTTTCCACTGCCACCACCCAGTGTAACTCATGCCAGCACACGGTGAGAATGATTTGGAAAAGACTTGAGTTCTGGGGTCATCAGATAGGGATTCAAACTCTAGATCTTCCTAACAGTGTGTTTTTGATCAAGTGTTCAATCTCTCTGGACTTCAATTGACTTCTCTATAAAAATGGGGATAAAAATATCAACATCACAAAACTGTTGCAGGGGTTTCAATTACATAAACATATAAATGTCTCTAACATAGTATTTAGCACATCTAGATGTTCAAAAGACGAAATTATTCTCTTTTCTATCCTTTTCCTTTTTAGGCAAAAATATGTTGCTGCAATGGTTTGCAATCATATTTGAGTTTTTGATTCACAGCAATTTGGCTTTGGAGATGATAGGCCCTGGAGTATTTATTTCATGAATACATGCTGGATCCATATATCTTTTCATAAAGTATTTTTTTTTTTACCTTTTAAATTTTCTAGATGCAATCTTTACCCTAAATGGGATAAGAAAATAATAATTGTAAAATTCCTTTAATGGGAAAGAAGATATTTTAATATTTGATTTACTATCTTAAAGGAATAGAAGGAAATAGTGTAGATGAGAATTTATTTTGTATCTTTAATTTCTATTTTAAAGTCTCACAGATTTGTAGACCTGAACGTAAGTGTGGTGTTTTTAGAGAAATGCACATTTGGCTACTTTTTCCCCCCAGTTTTATTAAGAAATAACTGACATACATCACTGTATAAGTTTAAGGCATACAGCATGATGGTATGATTTACATACATTGCGAAATGGTTATCACAATAGGTTCAGCTAACATCCATCTTCTTATATAGGTAAAACAAGAAGAGAAACAAAAAAAGAAAAAAAGGGGGAAAAATTTCTCCTTGTGATGCAAACTCTTAGGATTTACTCTCACAACAACTTGCCTACACAGGCACACCTTGGAGATATTGCAGGTTTGGTTCCAGACCACTGCAATAAAGCGAATATCACAATAAGGTGAGTCACTCGAATTTTTTGGTTTCCCAGTGCGTGTAAAAGTATATTTACACTATACTGTAGTCTATTAAGTAAGCAATAGCATTATGTCTAAAAAAATGTACATATCTTAATTAAAAAGTCTTTATTACTAAAAAATGCTAACCAGGGACTTCCCTGGTGGCGCAGCGGTTAAGAATCTGCCTGCCAATGCAGGGGACACAGGTTTGAGCCCTGATCCGGGAAGATCCCACATGTTGTGGAGCAACTAAGCCCGTGCACCACAACTACTGAGCCTGTGCTCTACAACCCGTGAGCCACAACTACTGAGCCTGCGTGCCAAAACTACTGAAGCCCGTGCACCTACAGCCTGTGCTCCGCAATGAGAAGCCCGTGTACCGCAACGAAGAGTAGCCCCCACTCGCCGCAACTAGAGAAAGCCTGTGCACAGCAATGAAGACACAACGCAGCCAAAAATAAATATAAAATAAATAAATAAAAATTAAAAAAAAATGCTAACCATCATCTGATAATGCAGGGTTGCCACAAACCTCCAATTTGTGAAAAACACAATACCTTGGAAGTGCAGTAAACCAAAGCACAATAATACAATATGCCTGTATATCATTCTTCAGTGTTAGCCATAGTCATCATGTTGTACATTACATCTCTAGTCCTTATCTTATAACTGGAGGTTTGTACCTTTTGACCATCTTCCTCCAATTCCCCCTCCCTCACCCTCTGCCTCTGGTAACCACAGGTCTGATCTCTTTTTCTGTAAGTTTCGTTTTCTGTTTGTTTTTTAAGATTATAAGTGAGATCATACAGTATTTGTCTTTCTCTATCTGACTTATTTCACTTAGCACAATGTGTTCAAGATCCATCTGTGCTTTCACAAAACGGTAGGATTTTCTTGTTTTTTTTAATGGCTGAATAGTATTCCATTGCATATATACACCACATCTCCTTTATCCATTCATCCAACAAAGGACACTTAGGATATTTCCATGTCTTGGCTGTTGTAAATAGTGCTGCTATGAATGGCGGGGAGCGGGCGGAGGGTGCTGCACAGTTATCTTTTTGAGTCAGTGTTTTTGTTTCCTTTGAATATATTCCCAGAAGTGGAATTGCTGGATCATGTGATAGCTCTATTTTTAATTTTTTGAGGGTCTTTCATTTTGTTTTCCATAGTGGCTGTACCAATTTAGTCTCACCGACAGTACACAAGGGTTCCCTTTTCTCAACATCCATGCACATTTGACTACTTTTGATTACGGCCAGCTGCAGCTGGCTTTAAAAAATATATTACTTAGTAAAGTTGAAATAGCTGAAGGGACTCTTAGTATTGAGCATTTTATTCCTAAAAAATATAGGGAGGTGAAGCAACTTGCCTAAGGTGGCCATTGAAAGTTAGGACTCAAAAAACAAAAAAGTTAGGAGCCAATGAGTCACACCCTCTCTTCTCTGAGTTCCAAGTGGTAGAAAGTAGACACAAATGTTGAGAAAGAGTTAGTGTATTAATGGCTGCTAAAGCTGAATTCAAAAATGGAGCTGAGACCCAAGGCAGTGTTCCGTAGCTTTGACTCAAAATGGACACCTTGGAGCCCTTCTGCAGGTGGTGTTGGCTCGGCAAAGCTGACTCCACCTACACTTGCCCACCTGCCTCACGGAGGAGTCTAGGTCTTCCGCGCAAGCTCAGACACTGCAGAGTGCAGGTTAAGAGGGAAAGATGAGCCCTCGTGATTACTGTGCAATGACCCTCCTCAGATAACACTCCCCCCCGAACAATGCCTTGTAGATCACCAGATGCTTTTACCACGCCAGCAAATATTTATTTGAAATACTATTTGCTCTGTAATCTTACCCAGAGTATTAATTTGTTTAGCCTGCCTCTTCAAACTACTTAGGCTAGAGAAAATGACAACCTAGAACCTGCCCAAATGATCGTTAATGACAGATTATTATTATTATTATTTTGGCTATCACTTTTCTTATCATTTGGTAGAGTCTCCCCTTAACATCAAACAACTTGGTATAATACCTCGCAAATAGAAGTCTTTGAAGGATGATGCAGAATGTTGTCCTTTGGCTTATTCATATTGATACGGAGCTAGTCTCCAAATTCTCAAGGAGCTCTTTTATAGTTTCAAACAGTAAAACTGCTCCAAAAAACTGTAAAGCCTGAAGAGAAAGAAAGGAAAAAATCAGCCACATAAAGGCTAAGGATTTTTTTTACTACATGGCAGTCAAGATAAAATTAGGTGAAAGAATGCGTTTCTGGGCACAAATAGCAGTTTATTCCCTAAAGTTAAGAACCTCATAGTGAAATATAAGTAGGGAACTATAACTACCATTTTATTGTCACCTCATTAGCAAATCAGGTTGATATCAGTGCAAGAATAAACACGGGAGCCTTTGAGCACAGATATTAATTTACTTCTTTATACCCCCACCATGTCCCCAAAGATCTGAAGCGTCTAAACATTATTGAGAAAATAACTACCTTTTTTTTCAGGAATTTGGCACCTAACACAATTGCATTTAGCAGTGTGGATATGAATGAAATACACCAAAAATGCCCAGTGAATAATTCACATATGTAGTCTCTGTAATTTGTTAAATCCTCTGTGCCTCTGGAAAACTCCAGGAACTAAAATAACTGAAAGGGTTTGAGGGTTGACACCGAAAGGCACTGCATCATATGTCTCCATGAGGAATCAACAACTCTCAAGGTAAATACACACGTTAGTTTTAAGTTACTACTTTACTTAGCCTCTTTCACTTAATCTCTTCCTTGCTCCTTTACTCTTACTCTCTCCTCCTCCAAATAAAGTCTTGTTTTTAAGTACAGAATAAATGAACTTAATAAATTAACCTTCAATCTCTGTGATCTACTATCACAAATTTAAAGATATTTCACAGAGTTTTGACCATAAAACATAGGTTAAAAAGGATATTCTTTTTCATGTAGTAAAAATGGAGTATGCAGCTGTATATTTAGCTTGGTGGGTGGCTACCTTACAATGGTACTTCTTTCCATTTCTATTAATGGAAAGTGCAACCTACACATGCGGTAAGAGAGGTATTCTTTGGTCTGCCTTCCTTCACCTCTGGACTTAAATTTCTATATTCTCTTGAATATAGAATCTAACTCCTACTGCTGCAACTGTGATGTCTTTTGTTGACAGGAGAGTGACAGCTTGGGACCTGTATGTATGTGGCTTGGTTTCTTTGGGTCGTGATTATTCTCAAACTGTTTTACTGTATTTGTCACTGTGACACTGCACTCATTTTAATCATTCCTATATTCCAAAGATTTTGAAAAGCCTGCTCAGATAGATTAATGAGAATAAAAACAAAAATAAACAAGTGGGACCTAATTAAACTTAAAAAGCTTTTGCACAGCAAAAGAAACCATAAACAAAATGAAAAGACAACCCTCAGAGTGGGAGAAAATATTTGCAAATGAAGCAACTGACAAAGAATTAATATTTAAAATATACAAACAGCTCATGCAGCGCAATATCACAAAAACAAACAACCCAATCCAAAAATGGGTGGAAGACCTAAATAGACATTTCTCCAAAGAAGACATACAGACAGCTAACAAACACATGAAAAGATGCTCAACATCACTAATCATTAGAGAAATGCAAATCAAAACTACAGTGAGGTATCACCTCACACCAGTCAGAATGGCCATCATCAAGAAATCTACAAACAATAGATGTTGGAGGGTGTGGAGAAAAGGGAACCTTCTTGCATTGTTGGTGGGAATGTAAATTGATACAGCCACTATTGAGAACAGTATGGAAGTTCCTTAAAAACCTAACAATAGAATTACCATATGACCCAGCAATCCCACTACTGGGCATATACCCAGAGAAAACCATAATTCAAAAAGACACATGCACCCCAATGTTCATTGCAGCACTATTTACAATAGCCAGGACATGAAAACAATGTAAATGTCCATCAACAGAGGAATGGATAAAGAAGATGTGGTACATATATACAATGGAATATTACTCAGCCATAAAAAGGAACAAAATTGGGTCATTTGGGGCTTCCCTGGTGGCGCAGTGGTTGAGAGTCTGCCTGCCGATGCAGGGGACACGGGTTCGTGCCCCAGTCCGGGAGGATCCCACATGCCGCGGAGTGGCTGGGCCCATGAGCCATGGACGCTAAGCCTGTGCGTCCGGAGCCTGTGCTCCGCAACGGGAGAGGCCACAACAGTGAGAGGCCCGCGTACCGCAAAAAAAAAAAAAAAA
Organism: Stenella coeruleoalba; assembly: GCF_951394435.1. Lineage (NCBI taxonomy): Eukaryota > Metazoa > Chordata > Mammalia > Artiodactyla > Delphinidae > Stenella > Stenella coeruleoalba. The sequence goes on along the minus strand of NC_137149.1, from coordinate 21,520,810 downwards.
ATTGGGTCATTTTCAGAGACGTGGATGGACCTAGAGAGTGTCATACAGAGTGAAGTAAGCCAGAAAAATATCATACATTAACACATACATGTGGGATCTAGAAAAATGGTATAGATGATCTTATTTGCAAAGCAGAAATAGAGACATGGACGTAGAGAACAAACGTATGGATACCATGGGGGAAAGGTGGGGGTGGGATGAATTGGGAGATTGGGATTGACATATGTACACTATTGATACTATGTATAAAATAGACAACTAATGAGAACCTACTGTATAGCACAGGGAACTCTATTCACTGCTCTGTGGTGACCTAAATGGGAAGGAAATCCAAAAAAGAGGGGACATATGTATACATATGGCTGATTCACTTTGCTGTACAGTAGAAACTAACATAATATTGTAAAGCAACTATACTCCAATAAAAATTTTTAAAAAAGAAATAGTGAAAATAAATATTTGGAAAAGTTTTTGTTGAAAAAAAAAAAGACTATCCCTTCAAAGTCCTTGCTGCTCTTTAGTTTATAAACTGAAATTGATGGTTCATCTATTTCAGTAGTTCTTAACATAGGGTACAAGAATAGAATCACCTGTAGGGATTTTAGAAAATATATGTGATGATTTCTGAATGGGGCCCATATATCAGAATATGTATTAACCTTCCCTCACCCCTCTCCAGGGTGATGCTACTGAGCCTTCAGGACTGAGAATCACAGAGCTATTTACACAACTGTCTTGTGCTGTTTGGAGGGGTAATGCAGCCTAATTGTGTAATAGACCCCGTAGCCAATCTGTCTGGCTTCAAACCCTGGCTGCTACGTTTTCCCAGTGTGACTTCAGGCAAGGTCCTTAGCCATTCTGATCCTCAGTTTCCTCATTTGTAAAATGTGGATAGTGGTAATAATAGAACATACATCATACATGTAAAACAACCAGCATAGTGTCTGGCAATAACATGTAGTATAAAAGTGTATTAATAAATATTTGATTCTCACTCCCAGTATTTTTTTCATTTTAAAATTTCTCCCCAATGTTAAGGAGAGCCTTATTTATCTGTACGTGGTCTATGCATTTTAAGTGGTTAACAATCTGCTGTTCCTAAATAAAACGCTAAAATTTTCTACTGTTTCCTTGTTTCATCCCTGTAATCACTTAGCATGTGCTTAAGAAAATCCAACTAAATGATTATACTGTTTAATTAAAATTTGATTATTTATACCCTCACTTTATTCCAAAAGGGCTTGGGCAGGTTCTTATAAAATACATATATGACATAACAAGCTAAAAGCAGAGGAAGACAAATTAACCTTTTAAGTTTGGCTCCCAAGAAGGCACCCTATAAGGTCCTGTACTCTTTTAGTTCAGACCCACATCATTCATTCAAGGCTAAATTCATACCAGAGGGATATTTTACACTATCTGCACAATAGCTTTCCTGGTAACACAAGAAACAGAAAGATGATTTTTATTATTGCTATTTTCATAAGCAGGAAAATTTAGGCTCTAAAAATGAAGCAAATTATTCTAGATGATTTTATAGGTTAGAAACATTAAAATACCAATATTCAGATGCTATTTGTTTTACCTAAAATGGCTTAATTTATATAATAATGTTAGATAAAATATAAAGCCTTTAAAAATACCTGTTAGACATTACTGCCCCATAGAAGACAATGGTTCACATTCAACTGTCCAAAGAAATGAGCTTAAAATGTGTGTCAAATATGGCATTTATTTCCATTTCTATGATCTACTTTTATCAAAGCATGCAACTGCTTGTGGTTAGCTCTTAAGTCTATAAAAGGAGACTAATGAGAAGTTGAGAAGTTTGGCCTAGCAGTCACCCACAATCTCCTCTGGACATCCTTCCCCACTGTTGTCAAACAGCTGTCACAAGTACACCCTACAGCCCCATCTGCAGGGCATCCATCCTGGACGGCTGCCTGCAGGCAGATAGGTTAGTGTGTATTTCCCTCAGCAGCCAGAAAATGTGCAAAGTTCTTGCGGACTAATCCACTAAGACAAGAGAAAGAGAAAATAACTGTCAAGGCTAAATTTGTTAGAAAGCCACTTAGTGTTTCAACACTATTACTGTCAGGCTTGATTGCGGTAGCATTTCATTCTGTGTGTCAGAGGAGCCAGGTTTGAGATAGTGCACATTAGTTACTGACGATGTTAAACTCTTCAGGATTGTTTTCTTGGTGAATCTATTTCAAGACTAAAAATTTCCAGGGATCTTAAAAGTTACGGTGCCTCCCAGGACTTCCCAGGAGAATTCATGTGTATTTGTGTATATGTAATGTTCCCCCTCCCAGATGGCCAACACTGATCTTAATCTCACTGAAAATGATAGGTTGGCAGGAAAAGTTAGAATCTGAGGTGAAAGTCTCCGGGTTATTCTAATTTTAGTTTTGATCTTAAGTTTTAGTGTCTTATATTTCAGGCTGATAATTTTTACTTATATTCTTACCAATCCATTCTGAAGGGTGAAGGATGTTAGAGCATAGAAACCCAATCTGTGTTTTGTATTCAGCTCACAGACAACTATAGCTTTTAATTTCTTTCTTTGGCTTCAGGGTAACTGGTGGGTTGTACTTAAAGATACAATTATCCTTCCTTACATGCCACTCACTGCTTTATAAGATAGCTGTCATCACCAGAAGCATTGTTCATTCACGCATTGGTTACTTATTGACTGATTACTAGGTACATGATCCTGGGGTAGGTATTTTGGAGAATACAGAGAACAACAACAAAAATTAAATGGTAGTGGGGAAAACATGGATTTTCATGCCGATCTGGGTTTGAATCTCAGCTCCATAATTAATTTGTTGTAAAATTCTCAATTATTTTCCTTTAATCTGTTTGTCTATCCTCACGCCAGTTCCACACTGCCTTAGTTACTGTAGCTTTGTAGTACTGAAATCCGGAAGTATGAGTTTTCTAGCCTTTTTTTTTTTTTTTTTTTTTTTTTGCTATTTTGGTTCCCTTGAATCTCCATATGAATTTTAGAATGAGCATGTCAATTTCTGAATAAAATGTCAACTAATATTTTTGATAGGAATTGTGTTGAATCTGTAGGTCAGTTTGGGGAGTATTTCCATCTTAACAACATTGAGTCTTTCCATCCATGAACAGGTCTTTCCATTTATTTAGGTATTCATTGGTTTCTTTTAATGATATTTTGTTGTTTTCAGCGTACTTACGTTGCACTTATTTTGTTAGATTTATTCCTAAGTATTCTTTTTGATACTATTATCAATAGAATTGTTTTCTTAAGTTCATTTCCTAGTTAATTACTAGTGTATATTAATATAAATGATCATTTTTGTAAACTGGTTTTGTATCCTGCAACCATGCTGAACTTGGTTATTAGTTCTAATTGTGTGACATAAAAATCATGTAACTTTCAAATAGAGATGGTTTTACTTCTTCCTTTCCAATCTGGATACTTCTATTTCTTTCTCTTATCTAACTTCCCTGGCTAATACCTCCAGTTTAATGTTATACAGAAGTGTTAAGAGTGAACATTCTTATTTTTGATCATTGAGAGAAAACATTCAGTCTTTCACCATTGAGTATGATGTAAGCTGAGGTTTTGATTTTGTTTTTGTTTTTTTGTAAATGTCCTTTATCAGGTTGAGGAAGTTCCCTTCTATTCCTCATTTGTTGAGTGTTTTTATCATGAAAGCATTGTGGATTTTGTCAAATGCTTTCTGTGACTCTATTGAGATGATCATGTGGCTTTTATCTTTTATTTAGTTAATATAGTATATTACAATGATTGATTTTCATATGTTGAGTCCATCTTTCATTTCTGGGTTAAATCCCATTTGGATATTTTTATTTTGAAACCATTGGTCTAGAGCAATATTTCCCCAATATAAGCTTCAGAGCAATAATTCCATTGGATGTTAATAGCTGCTCCATGAAAAAAGAGTTACATTAAGTAAATTTGAGAAAAGTTGCATTAGAGTTAAATAGGTTTCTTTACAGCATACTATCTCAGAGACTATAATATACTAATACACTTTGCAAATCTCCAAGAGGGAGGTATGGTATGCCATGTTTTATAAACTTGTCTGGCAAGAGCACTTTGTGAAATTAATTTTCCATCAAATACATCTTGAAAAATATTGGTCCCAAGAATTTTTTAGTTGGTTTTTTTTTAGAACTAGGTGTCTCTCTTTTTCAAAAAAAATTATTCATTTATTTGGTTGCACCGGGTCTCTTAGTTGTGGCAGGCAGCCTCCTTAGTTGTGGGAGGTGGGCTCCTTAGTTGCGGCTCATGGGCTCCTTAGTTGTGGCATGCAAACTCTTAGTTGTGGCATGCACGTGGGAACTAGTTCCCTGAGCAGGGATCGAACCTGGGCCCCCTGCATTGGGAGCATGCAGTCTTAACCACTGCGCCACCAGGGAAGTCCCGGTCCTAAGAATTTTGATTAAATTTCTTTAGCATGTAATAGTGACCTAGAAAAGCTTAAAACTGACAGGATCATCAATTTTTAAAATTATCTATTGCTGTCTAGAAAAATTCATTCAACATACAATAAATATTCACAGAGTGTCTATTATGTGCCAGGTACTCTTCTAGGCACTGGAAAAGTAGCAATAGGAAAAAATGACAAAAGAAATCTCTGCTCTGTGGAGTGTACATTCTGGAAGAGAGGCAAACAATGAACATAAAAATTATGCAAATCATAAGATATGTTAGAGAGTACTATATATTACATAAAAAAGAAAAATCAAGTAAGCTCCTTGACACCAGTCTTGATGATGATTTCCTGGATTTGACACCGAAAGCAAAAGCAACAAAAGCAAAAATAATCAAATGGAACTACATCAAACTAAAAGGCTTCTGCACAGCAAAGGAAACCATCAATAAAACGAAAAGGCAGCTTACTGAATGACAGAAAATATTTGCAAATCATGTATCTGATAAGGGGTTAATATCCCAAATATGTAACTCATACAACTCAACAGCAAAAAACCCCAAACAATCTGATTTAAAAATGGGGTGGGGGGAAGGATGACCTGAATAGATATTTTTCCAAGAAGACATACAGATGCCGAACAGGTACATGAAAAGTTCACCAATTATCAGGAAAATGCAACTTCACCAATTATCAGGAAAATGCAAACCAAAACCACAATGAGATATCACCTTACACCTGTTAGAATGGTTATTATTTAAAAACCAAGAAATAATGTTTCTAGGTACTTTTGCCATAAGCATCTTTGCCACAAGCATTTTTGCTGCATAACTAGTTGGCTGTAAGGCAACTATGCTGTAAAAGATAAAATAACTGGTTGATAGCTTGGTTTGACATACAAAAAGCATGACAGATGATGATGATTTTACACCAAGAATTGGTTTTTTATTTTGAAACACACTACATGGGAGGAGAAAGAGGCAAGGTCCACATTTCCCATAGAATTTTGTAATGTCTCTCAATGGACATGTGACATAATATTCCAAGAACAAACAACAGTGTGGAAGGCTTTCACAACACAATACAAAGCTCAGTTATAAATATGCATTCTAGTATTTGGAAAGTCTATCTTAATGAGGGAAGAAATTTTAGTGAAAAAGAAAAAGTGTGATGCTCAACAAGGAGAAGGATCAACAAGCAAAAAAAAAAAGAAAGAAAAAAGATACAAAATACTATGAAAAAAAAGACTTTGAAGACAAGTGCTTAGGTACAAACCACAAAATAAAATAAGTTATTTGTACAGTATTGCCAAGAATCTTCACAGATTTTAAATGTATTCAAGTATTTTGTATTTTGCGATAGCCTTTTTAATTTTATTATTCATTTTTGATGTTTCCTGTTTATGTCCCTTTTAATGTCCCTCTTTTATTTTTTGTTATTTTAACTATTATGGCAAAACTGCCTTGTGGCTAAGTAGTTATGTGGCGAAAATATTTCCAGCAAGAATGCTTGCGGCAAACACGTCTACAGCAAAGATGGTTACGAAGAAACTACCGGATGTGGAAATAGCAAGTGTTGGCGAGTATGTGGAGAAAAGAGAAACCTTGTGCACCATTGGTGGGAATGTAAGTTAGTGCAGCCGCTGTGGAAAAAAGTATGGAGGGGTCCTCTTAAACTTAGACATAGAACTACCACGTGATCCAGCATTTCCATTTCTCCGGTATTTACCTGAAGAAAACAAAAACACCAATTCAAAAAAATATGTGCACCCTCATGTTCACTGCAGCATTATTTACAATAGCCAAGACATGGAAACAACTTAAATGTTAATTGACAGATAAATGGATAAAGAAGATATGGTATTATACATACAATGGAATATTATTCAGTCATTAAAAAAATGGAATCCTGCTATTTGCTACAACATGGATGGACCTTGAGTGCATTATGCTAAGTGAGGTAAGTCAGACGGAGAAAGACAAACACAATATGATTTCATATGTGGAATATTTAAAAACACAAGCTCATAGACACAGAGAACAGATTTGTGTTTGTCAGAGGTGGGGGGTGGGGGCTGGCAAATGGGTGAAGGGGCTCAAAAGGCACAAATACAGACTTCCAGTTATAAAACAAATAAATCACGGGGATGTAATGCACAGCATGGGGACTGTAGTTAAAAATAGTGTGTTCCATATTTGACAGTTGCTGAGAGAGTAGATCTTAAAAGCACTCATCACAAGAAAACAAAAATTGGTAGCTATGTGTAGTAATGGATGTTAATAGACTTCTTGTAGTGATCATTTTGCAATATATACAAATATCAAATCATTATGTTTTATACCTGAAACTAACATAATTTTATATGTAAATTACACCTCAATTTAAAAAAAGAAAATGAAAAATTGGCTTAAGAGCTTTTGGAAATTCTGTGTAGGAGGATGGGAAACACAATGAAATATTTATAGGACATTCAGGCTAAAGTGGACTGATTGAGAGGGAAGGTGGTAGGAGCATTCATTGCCTCTTATCTGGATTACTGCAGCAGATCCTAACTAATCTCACTCCTTCAACTTTTGCTTCTTTCCCCCACCCCATGGGCTGACAGTTGTCTCTGAGTGTGTGTAGGGGAGATGGAGGTCTAGATGATGGGGAGTAGGCAAAAGTAAAAGCAGTGAAATTAGCTAGGGGTCTATTTCAGTAATCCAGGTGAGAGAGGATGGAGGCTCAAACCAGCAGTGAAGTGTTCATATTCTGGATATTCTGAATATAGAGTCAACAGGATTTCCTGGATAAGAGAAGAGAGAAGCTTGGATAAGAGGTATGAGAGAAGGAGAGAAGTCAAAAATGACTCTAAAGTTTTGGTCTTGTGCAACTTTGGGATAAAGTTTCATCAACAGAGAAGGGAAGACTTCCCATGGTGCAGTGGTTAAGAATCCACCTGCCAATGCAGGGGACACAGGTTCAAGCCCTGGTCCAGGAAGATCCCATATGCCTCGGAGCAACTAAGTCCATGCGCCACAACTACTGAGCCTGCACGCTAGAGCCCACGAGCCACAACTACTGAGCCCACGTGCCACAACTATTGAAGCTGGCACGCCTAGAGCCCATGCTCCACAACAAGAGAAGCCACTGCAATGAGAAGCCTGTGCACTGCAACGAAGAGTAGCCCCTACTCGCCACAATTAGAGAAAGCCCGCATGCAGCAACGAAGACCCAGTGCAGCCAAAAATAAGTAAATAAATAAATTTATTTTAAAAAAATACAGAGAAGGGAAAGTTTATGGGCAGATCAAGTTTGTGAAAGAAAGTCAAGATTTCAGTTTTGGAACATACTGCACTTACAATTTCTACTTTTATATATGCTAACTCAGTGTAGGAATTAAGACACATGGTCTCTATTGTTGACTTGATGAGGTACATCTTTTACTTAATACCAGTAGAGACACCAATGTGCCAGTACTTTACATTGTGAATAGCTAAAGACATGAGAAAAAAGCCAGAATTAAATAGATGCTATTTATACTACCTATTCTTTCATTTGTATCCTCTCCCCCACAATTTTCCAAAAAAATTGACTGGTTTTTAGAATTTGTCTTTTTTTTTTGTAGACTAAGGTGCTTGCTTATTTTTTGATCCTGTTTTACCAACCAACCAACCAACCCAGCCCACAAAATAACAACCAAAAACAAAACAAAGAAAACAACAAAACTCCTCCATTTGTCTTCTTACAGAGTTATCATTCTCCAGTCTTCTGCTTTTAAAATGCACATCCAGGGCTGACACATAACTGTGAATTAAATAGACTACTTTCCTCCAGCAATTGAAGAGGTGATGGAAACAACTAGGAGAGCACTAGTGACTGAGGAGAGGAAACTATAGTCTGCAGGGTACAGATTATCCAGAGGAGGGTGGCACTGTTGCCTGTCATCCTGGGCATATCTTGGGCTATATTTCCCAGCTTCCTTTGAAGTGAGGTGTGGCCACGTAACTGAGTTCCAACCAGTGGAATATGAGTAGAAGTGGCCTGGTCTACGTCCAGGCCTGGTCCAGGAAACCACTCCACTTGATGATATTTATTCCATCCCATTTTGATTAGCTGAAGACTAGCCTGACATATTGAAACAACATGTTGAAAATAATGGATCCAAAACTGGAAGAAACCTGGGTCTCTGAGTTCTGCTCAAAGAAGACCATCTGTCAACCAAGAATTCCCATTTTGGACTTAATATGAGTGGGAAATAAATGTTTACTGTATTTGAGCTATCATACATTTGTAGGTTTATTTGTTATAGCAGCTAATGGTCTCAAAATTAATGCAAAGAGAGAAACAGGGGTTCAAAAGCACACTTACTGCTCACATTTCCCTATTTAGCTCTCCAGTTTGTAGCCAATTATTATTATTATATTTTTTAAAATTTACTTTCCATTTATTTTCTATGCATGTACTTTTAAACAGTTAAGATCAATCAGGGCAAATAGATTATATCTGGAGCCAATTATTTCCTTCAAATGTCCTATAAGCCTATAGTTTGAGGAGTGGAATTACAAGTGCATACCTTGTAATGTAGGGCTTCAACTAAGCTCATGGAACATTCCATATACTATAATACTGACTTAAGCATGAATTTAAAGATACAAATCTTTGAGGCTTGAGAAATTGGCAAGCACTACTGAGATATTCAGTTTTCCCAATTTGATTTGCATTGCCAGCTAAATCTGTTTACTGAGTGCATGGTGGCATTTAGAGATCTAATTCAATACTCTATTTGAAAATTTCTGATCATGCTTTTGAATCATAGCCTTTCTCAAATATTACATCCTTTCTAGGACAGTATTTATTATGGAAAAGTTTTCTTAGAAGTTTTTCACATTTTTGATATATCCATTCCTTGGCTTTAGAGGCATAAGGGTAAATACTACATTTTCAAACTTCATTTACACATGTCCTTAAGAGAAAAATAAATTTGTTTTCAACATGGGAGACATCTTCTGCAATGACTCCATGTTAAACATACATTCTTTAAAATAAAGTACAAAATTACAAAAGTGTGGAATTTCTAACCTTGTACTGAGAGGAAAAATATAAGTAAATTAACTTTCTATAAGGAAATGAAAATATTTGAAGATTTTATCTACAAATTTAGATACCTAGAGTAAAAATCTTCTGATATTTAAACTCTGGCTTAGCTTCTGTGAAGACAGATACTACCTGGTATACTATAATAATACATGAATATTGGCAAGCTCCCCTTCCTCAAATATCTCCTCTAAGTAGGTGACACAGGGTCTCAAATGTATCTATGTCTTGCAATACTCCCAATAGTAGTAGCAGTAAAAAAAAAAAATAATAAAGATAAAGTTTTATTGAGCACTATCATGTGTCAGGGACTATGTAAAGCACTTTTTATGACTCTTTTAAGGTAATTCTCACAAGGACTCCATGAAGAGGCAAATATTATTTTCTACTTTCCCAGTGAGGAAGCTGAAGCACGGATAAGTTTAATGACTTGTTCAAGGTTATATTTAGTACGTGAGAGAGCTAGGAACTGAACAATTTGGCAGTCTGGCCCCATAGCCAATGCTCAATATTCCTGGAAAGGCTAACATATTAAGTCCCTTTCATTAAATGCAAATCAATTCATCATTTTTATTAATGATAGCACATATAAGGTGTTAAAGTAATAATGCAAGAAATTAAAAGGAGAAATTACTATTACTTATCTCTATTTTAATACATGTAGTTATTCTTATGGTTATATAAGTATAGTTAAACTTATAATACTTATTATGAGGAATATAGTACTTACGCTAGTACATTAGTGCTATATACTAAATATAAAACTAAATTATGGTTTAAATATTGGAAAGTTTTCAATTTATTGTTACCTAAAAATGTAGCCAAAACTTTAAATATTGGAGATATATATTATACACACATATATACTATACTATATGCTAACATATTAAATAAACTATAAATCATATAAATAATCAGTATGAAATACAATTAAATGAAATATTAAAAAACATTACTTTGTACTAATCTGGAAAAAGCTCAGAAACATATGACATACAATAGATAAAGTGCTGGTGACATCTTTAAAAATGAGCTTTTTTGGGGGGACTTTAAATGGTTTAATGTCCTTGCATATCTTCAAGGTGGTAAATATATTAATATTTATGTTAATATTAAACTATAATAAGTCAAAGATACATATTTAATTTCTAGGACAAAAATGAGCTTCTTGAAGGCAAGTCTTTTTAAAAATCTCCAGCGCTAGTCCAGTGTCTGGCATACAGTTCAAATAAATGAATAACTATTAAAGAGTTGTATTAGGCAGGGTTCTCCAGAAAAACAGAACCAACAGAATATATACAGATATATATATAGGAGATTTATTATAGGAATTGGCTTTACGCAGTTATGGAGAGACAGGAAAGCTGGTGGTATAATTCTGTCTGAGCCCAACGGCCTGAGAACTAGTGGAGCTGATAGTTTAAGTCCCAGAGTCATAAGGTCCAAGAATCAGGAGCTCTGATGTCCAAGAGCAGGAGAAAATGGATGTCCCAGCTCAAGAAGAGAGAATGATGCCTTCCCTTTACCTTTTTGTTCTATTCAGGCCCTCAACTGATGGGATGATTCCCACCTGCTTTGGTGAGGGAGGATCTCTTTTCTCAGTCTACTAATTCAAATGCTAACCTCTTCCGGAAACAGACACACCCAGAAATAAGTTTTACCTGGCCTTCCCTTAGCCTAGTCAAGTTGACACATAAAATTAACCATCACAAGAGTGTTTCCAAGTAAAGGTCCATTTAGACCTGCTTCACATCAATGAATACTAAAAGTGATTAATCATCTAACAAATTTATTATCTATATTAATTTATAAATAGTTTTAATAGTTCTAAACTAGGTCTTGTAATGAGTTCCTATCCCTATAAAAGTTGATCTTTTGATCTATAAATTTTTTACATTATTAATCTGATTATCAGCCATTTTCTTCATAGTTCAAAAAGTCAGTGATATACTAGTTCAAGTCAAATAATCATGGTTCCTAAATTGGTAGTTTGGGAATTAATGAAATGACATTGTATAGCTAGCTGAGCATGATAACTGAAAGGCATATTTGAGGGCTGTGCTGACTAGTACAGTAGCTATTAGCTAGCTATTAGCTACATGTGGCTATTTAAATTTTGTTTAGTTGACTCACAATGTTGTGTTAGTTTCGGGTGTACAGCAAAGTGAATCAGTTATATATATAGTGACTATTGAAATTTAAAATAATTAAAATGAAATACAATTAAAAATTTAGTTACTCTTGCACCAATGGTAACTGCACTGAACAGCACAGACATTTGTACCATCACAGAAAGTTCTACCAGACAATGCTATTCTAGAGAAAGAATGTATAATATGAATCAATTATCTTCATATATAATTAAAAAACCTCACTTTTGCTGGTAATTTCTTATCTTCCATATCTTTCTCAAAGTGTTCATCTAATAACATAACTGGCATGAATTTGAAGTCTTGCTCTAGCTCTGGAGAAGGCACTAACCATGGGAAAAGTATGCCTAAAGGAAGCAAGGAGAAAATCAAAAGCAAGAAGCAGGATAATGTACAAATTGTGCCATCAGCTTTTTTGAGATCAAGAAATCTGTGTATAATACACCATAGATAAGTCATTTAGTCTTACAGCTATTGTGAGCAAAAATTTCCTTAGAGGAGACCTAATAGAACTATGGAGCACTATGTGGCTCATCAGTTGGGTGAACAGCCTAAAATCAAACAGTACAAATAGAAAAAGAAATTAGAAACAGTAAATATAAAAGGACATAGGTAAATTCCAAACCATTCAGTAACAATGTCATCCAACTGCTGCAGAGGATGGAATTTTTCCTTGATGCTTCCACACTTACAGGATTGGGGTTCCTGCTGCTTTCTTCCTTTCAGCAATCAGCGATGTCTACTTTTCCAAGCACAACTCCTAGCTCGTCTCTAGATACTCCCCTTCTGCTCTGAACTTTTCAACCTGGGATTCCTTTCTCAAACTTAATCTAAAAAAATGACTGATTACATCCAAGGCAATGGCACAGTATCAGCTATTTAAATGTTCCAGAAAAGTTCCTATTTCCATTACAGATAAATTCATTCCTAGCCTCTTCCTGACCCAGTTATGGGAGGTTCATTGTAATTAGATCTCTTACAGTTACCAACTTCTCTTTTTCAAGCTGTATTTTAACCTGTCTCTTTTTCAAACACAATGTAATAAATATTAGATTTCAAATATTCACAAAGACAAGCAAAAAGAAAAAGATGTTTGCACATGAGCGCAGACGTAATTCACTGCAGTGTTTAATCTTTATCTTTTTAAAACAAACTCTAGCTTTGGGAGGAATACTGCAGGAAATACAAAAAGGAAACAATGTCTCACATGCTTCTAAATGTAGTTGAGACATTTTAAATAAAATATTTAGCCATTTAACCACAACTTTCACTTTTCATCACCAAGGAATTCGGATAATATGAATTGTTCATACATTGCATTGTGTAAGATGCATCAATTTCATTTTGACTAGAATTAATAAAGAATATTTACAGGTGTATTTTGGGAAGTCTTATTTTGGTGCCTTATTTTGAACCAACCAAAAATAAATAAAACTTTTAACTTCTAATTGTACCTTCTTAGGCTGCTGTTTACAGTCACCTGCTGGTCATCCACCTGGCATAAGACACATGCAAGTCACACTGGGCATACTCCAAAGAAGAACTTTGAGCCTCCTAGAGTTAATTTCTGGCACACTTTTCTTTAATAGAAGGAGAGCTACAATATTTTCTAGAGGTAAGACTTACTGTGGTGTTAAGCTTGGGAGTATGATAATTTTTCCGGAAAGTCAAAAAGTTATAGACTTGACTCAGAGCTAGTACATACTTCAATAATTTTACTAAAATGGAGGAATGGATGAGATAATAAAATGACTGGTTAATGTGTAGTGGAAGTCCACATTTGAGCTACGCTTACTGCCAGAGTTCAGATATTTGCTGGAACACATCTATAGATTGTTTGAAGTCTCTTTCAATGAAGAATTTAGAAATCTCCTTGGAAAGACATTATCTTAAAGGAAAGAGAAATTTAGGTGTGACAAAATTATCCCTATAACAAAATCTTCACTATTGGAGTTTCAGTTTTGAATACAACCATGCTGGTCTGGCTCTAACTTTAATTCCTAGGGGCAATGAGGGACATGTTCTCTGCACCTCCAGATTGCATGTTTTTTAAATAATAAAAGTCTTTTCAAGGTTGTTGCTCCCTCAGTTGAGGTCCAAAGGGTCAGTGTTATACACAGTCAAAGGAGCAGAAAGACTGACATTTATGTGTAGATGAAGTTCCAATTCCTTCTTTTTCATACTGGGTACCATCCTTCAATCAAATCAGACAACATTCAAAGCCTTAATCTGTTATGGAAAGCATGACAGACATAGTCTCTTCCTTGAGAACAGTTATGGTCTTGGAGGAGGCAGATCTCAAAAACAAGTACATCAGTAATTATATTGTTACAAGAAGGTGAGCTTTTACGACAGGGGATCTAACAAGGGACAGGTAAGGAAATCCTCTTAAGAGTGAGATTTAAGTTGATAGCTGCAAGATAAGTCCAGTTAATCAGGTCAATGGAGAGTGGAGAAAGCATTACAAATACAAAGAAGAGCACATGCAGACTTTGGGGGCTAGAATGAATCTACTGTGTTTGAAGAACAGAAAGAAGCTAACGTAGCTGTTGCAAACAGATTGAAGAGGAGAACAGAGGGAGATGAGGCTGCAGCGGTAAGGCAGGAACCAAATCGTAGAGGGCTCTGTCAACCATGATAAGGGTTTTCATTTAATCCTAAGAGTAATGGGAAGTGATAAGAGGGTTTTGAGTAGGAAGTGACATGATTAGATTTGCCATATTACAAGTCCACTTTGGCTGTTTGTTGGTAAATAGATTACAAGGTAGCCAGAATGGATGTGGGAGCCTACTGCAATAACCAAACCAAGAGACATTTGTGACTTTAGACTAGAGTGGTAGTTCTCAAAGTGCTGTCCATGGACCCCTAGCAGGCCCAGAGATGCTTTTATGAGGCCTGCAAGGTAAAAATTATTTTCATGATAAAACTAAGATATTATTGGCCCTTTAAATTGTTTTGACATTCGTACTGATGGTACAAAAGCAATAGTGGGTAAACTTTTGGAAATTTAGCTCTAATTAAGGCTTATAGTCATTGAATTCTTTATTTTAACATATTCTCATTGAAAACTGCAAGTTTTATTTAAGAATTTCCTTGATGAAGCAGAAACGTTTACTGATTTTATTAAATCTCATCCCCTAGTACACCTCTTTTTAATACTGTGTGACCAAACGGTGGAACATATTGCAAAAGTAGCTCAAAATTACTGCCAGCTTCCCATAGCAGAAGCTGTTTTTCTGTTTGTGGTAGCAGAGGTCAGTTGCTCAGTGTAGCAGAGGGCTAAAGAAAGACAGCTATTGAGACTGGATGCTCTAACAGAAGACAGATAAAGACAATGTAGGCAAATATAAATATATCTATGGGCATGTATGAGTCACTTTGCAAAGCTATTTAACCTCCCAGTTCTTCCTGTTATGTAGTCACAGATAGGATCTCAGGGTGACCCCGGAAAGTCATTGTTGAGTACTAACAATGATGTGCTAGAGGGGCTCATAAGGGATCAGGAGAATGGACTATGCTTGTCTCTTCCCAACTCCACATTCAGTGATGTCAGGTTGGTAGACTGAAATCAAATGTGGTGGTGGTATTAACACCACATTAATTAACAAACACTACAAATGGGGCTTCCTTTTCTTTTTTAAACCCTGGGCAGCCAGTTGTTAAACATTTATCATCACACCTCTGGTCCAGCCAGGTCTCTAAATTCTTTCTCCCTCTCATGTTCCTAAGACAAATAAATCATCTGCTCTCTCTATTAATCCCCATTTATTTAATAATCTTTGTTTTAAAAGAGAATTGGAGATAATAGTTGGCATTGTTAGATGGATATATTTGGCATATAATATGTGCTCAACAAATATTTGTTGAATGCTGATAATTGAATAAAATGTGGGTCAAAAAGGCTAAGAATATACATCTTAATTACTACTGATATAATTTATTGCCTGTCTTCCATAGCACATATTTTGAATATAGCACTTACATCATATTAGAGTTGTTTAAATATAAATGCCCCAAATCTAGCCATTGAGACAAGCAATAAAGTCCCTGAGTTCTTTTATTTCCAATTTACTTTCATGAAAATATATTTAAAGAAGAAACTAAAATCTTAATTTCTTTTCTCAACGTTATATGACTTGTATAGTTCTAGTGTTAACATCCATTTAGGGAAAAAATAGGGACTTGAGCCTTTGAGAGAGCCTCTGTTCAATCATGCTTTATGATGCTCGGCAAAGCCAGCCTTCTCTAGTCAATAATTGAAACAAAAAAAATGGGCTCACTAATAATCAATTCCCAGTCATTCAAGGATTAATGGGATAGTTTGTGGAGTTGTTTTTTATCTCCATCTTTGCTTTTCTTTATTCTCTTTTTGGCTTACTGCCACTGAGTTTTTTTGCATTATTCATTAGAACCCACACTAGTGCACCGTTGGGGAAAGAAAGGGCTCTGAAATGCAAATCTTTCTTTTACTGTTTGTTAGCAGTTCTTCAAAAAGTGCTGTTGCAGGAGGAGGAGGTCAAAACAATTAAATGAAACTTGTTTGTACTTACAGGTTTCAAATAATCCATTTAACATAAAGGTAGATCTGCTTAACTTTAAAGAGGGGCTGGAAACACTACTTAAAGTTAGGTTGTTTAAAATCTCTAAGAATCTTATATTTTGTCCACTCGTACAAGGGATCAAAAATCTTAAAAAATTCGATAATAACCCTTCTTCCTCCAAAAAAAGTCTTCATGTCTCACAATTGTAAAATGTATTTCCACAGCAGGTACTTTGTCATGATGAGTACATTTGAGCATGTTCCTTGGAAGATAAACAGTGGAACATAAACAAAATGTTGGGCTTCAGTTATAGTAGAGCTTTCCAAAAGAAATAAAGTGACTAGTTAATCCTCAGAGTGCTGGAATTTGCTGGACTGTTAGCCAAATGAATATTTAGGAGATTGCCATGTGTTTCTGTGTACATATGCTCATATCTTGACACTCTGGTCTGGGGAAAGAGCAGAAAGGAGACAAATGTGGGACCACTCACCTCAATACAGAAGGTGTTAAGGATTGTAGAGAAACAGTTCCTATTCATGAATACACGTGGGTATATGTGTGGGTGTGGTGGCAGGTGAAGGTGAGGCAAAGGCGGGACAGCTAACTGTTGATTAACATCACTGTCCCTGGGGCTTCCCTGGTGGCGCAGTGGTTAAGAATCCGTCTGCCAGTGCAGGGAACACAGGTTTGAGCCCTGGTCTGGGAAGATCCCACATACCGCGGAGCCACTAAGCCCGTGCGCCACAACTACGGAGCCTGCGCTCTAGAGCCCGTGCTCCGCAACAAGAGAAGCCACCTCAGTGAGAAGCCCGCGCACCGCAACGAAGAGTTCTTCCCACTGGCCGCAACTAGAGAAAGCCCGCACAGCAACAAAGACAAATGCAGCAAAAAAATAAATAAATAAAGCAAATGCAAAAAATATATTTTAAAAAAATATTAAAAAATAACATCACTGTCCCTGTTGACGCTTGGAGCTAAGCAGCCAAACTCTCTAAGGGAATTTTCCTGATGATCTCCAAGGCTGCCATGATGAGGACCTTTGGCCTGGGTGAGGTTTCTGGCAGTCTGACTGTGAAGGTTTTTTTTTTTAAATTGATGGTGATGCCATTTCTCTAGTTTGAAGATTAAGCTAAGCCTTACTACAGTTCAGTTGGTCTTTCTGCCTCTCCACTAAGTGTGTATGGGTTTATGTGTGTGTGTATTTTTCAGCACTCTCTCAGGATATTGGAAAACACCTAGCCACATACAAATAAACACACAGTTACCATTAAATTTACTGTGCGGCACCTAAGAGTGCAAAAACGCATTGTTCTGGGCACAGAAGAGAAATCTACCTCCCCAAATCCTCTCACAAATCCAGTCTTGATTATCAGACTTAACTGAATCAACATCATGTCCCCCAATCTCTCACTTCTACAGCAGCCATTCTGGGGCTGCACTGGGACTAGGAAAAAAGCCTCTCTGCTTGCACTGGTTTGGAGGGCATAGAAAAATAGGAGCTAAAAGAGGCAAACCTAGACACCATTGATGCAGTTATCAAGAGACTTATAAATGCTGTATGATTCCCAGGAGAACTGTTTCCTGCCCTGGTCAAGTCAACTTCTGGGGGTGATGTGTGATTTCTCTTCCTGAGCCAACAAATAGTGAAGGTCAACCTCCTACTGTGGGGTAGGGGTCAGGAGAAGAGGAGAAGAAATGGATTTTCTATATTGGTATTAGTTGTGGGCATTTTAATTTCACTTTTTAATTTATATACTTGTCTCTGAATAAAATGCTATTTCAAATATTTAATTCAAGGCACACACTGGTGCCAAAATGCAATAAGGTGCAACTTTTGATTTTTTATTTAGGCCCTTAGATGTCATTATTCTTTATGCCTGAAATTTCCCTTGAGTCCTTGGCATATTTCTGCTCCTTTGCCTGCTCTGTAGTTTCTTTGCTTCCCAGCAGTTCCAGAGTTTGATTCTGTGGATCACACAAATTCACATGGGGTCAATGGAGGTGTGCATTTTGAAAACTTACCTTTGACCTGCTATTTTACCATGTTATTTTCCCTGTATCAACCAACATCCTCTGATGGAGACTTATTTCCCTTAACCTCATGAGACACAAAAATATCTCAGAACATTTTTCAGAAAAATGTATGTATTAAAGATCAAAACTAACATAAGGCAGAAACATCCTCTGTGAAAACAAAAGAGGGGATAATTAAGTACAGTTTTTAGTCCAAAAAAGACCCTATATGTATAATTAAAATCAGAATTCAAAATCCTGCAAATGGCTTTGCTGGAATTATATAATCACATAGGTAAATAGGAAAACAAAACAAAACAAAAATAATATTGAAATGCAGTATTTATTTTCACTTACTAAAAGACTATTAAAGGAGTCACCCCAAACTGCAACAAATCAGAAATAATGCATGCTCAATCAGCAAATAATTTTTAATATCTATCATGTCAATGTGCTAGGCCTAAAACTTTTATGAAACACTTTTATTCTTCCTATTAATCAGGATGGAGGATTTAAGCTTTATCCTCTTCAAAATGACCTAAAAGTAATTTTATTGGGAATTCAGTAGATATTTAATAATCATTCTAATTTCTCGAATTACTTATAAATGTTAATTACAGAAACTGATTCCTAAAAATTCAGTCTGAATAATATTCCAAATCAATAAGAAGTCAGCAATTGCATCACTATTCCTACTGTTTCATAACCACAAAGTGAAGACCAACAAGACTTGATCTATTTTATCCGTCTTCCCTAATGTGCACCTTTAAGTAAGTGCTACCTCCTGTACCTGACTGAGTACCAGCTGACCCATGAGGGCATACAATTCACACTCCAACTCCACACCCAGTAATCCCAGGACTTTGGATCCTGTTCCATTCCAGTTGGATCTGTTTGTTGCCCCCTTGGATCAGCCTCTCATGGTCAGCCCTGCTCTAGGCTGTGGTTCTATTACACATACTTGGTTTCCCCAGCTGTGACTACTGTGCTTCTTAAGAACAATGATTTGCACCCTCCATTTCCTCTCTGGATTTTGGCTCCTTCTTGTTGAATTCCTAACTGAGCTTTAACACATCAGGCTCTAGTCCCTAAGCTTTGTGGCATCTGGCCAGTGCCCTTGTTGAACCCATTCAAGTTATAATGTAGTTATATATTCAAAAGAGTAAACTCAATAGAATTGATAGTAGTCATGGTATATGCACTTTTATAGTTAAATGAAAAAACGTTTTTCCGACATATTTGTTCATAACCTGTATTTATTTCTTCTGGTTAAATGCTCTATCTCCTTATCAGTAAAATACTAATAAAAGTTATTTGAGATATAAATTTAGGTTTTTTTTCTACATTTTGACCAATCCAAAAAAATTTATTGAAGTCTGTAACTATTTGTGATTAAATGATACTGTAAAAGCACTTTCAATAGTGTAAAATGTTCTACAGGTGCTTATGGTTACATTATCATTACACACACCTGATAGTCTCAAGATAAGCCAATGTCTCAGCTTATCACTAAATCTATAGTTGAGTTAGATTTCTGCAGGAGGTAGCATTTTCAGTATATGAAGTTTCATATGTGAACATGTCACTTTGGAAATAATATTATAAATGCTCTACAAAGAATAGTATCAAAATGAATTAAAAGAATGAATGTAACTTTCAAATATTCTTACCTTGTTTTTTTTGTGAATGTGCTGAAAAAACCTGATTAAATATTAAAGATTTGGATACGGATTTTTGTACTTTCAGAATCTCCCACCCCATACCTCATATAAAAACAATTTCTTTTAAAATAATATTATATCTGGGTGAGAACACAAGGTTAGCCAACTAAAGCAGTCACACGACAATTATCTTGAAGAATAACATGTAATTTACTTAGCAAAAGAAACCTGAGTTTTCCTACATTTTAAAAAAGCTAGGTAAATGTGGGTTTGTGTGTGATTCATATTATTCCACAGGGAGAAATCTGAATGCTTTTCAAAATATGGGTCAACTGAGTTCACTACACATTTTGAAAATTATATAACTTCCTGACTTGCTTAAGATGTAATGATCATTGTCTACAGAATTTAATTTATAACTCAAGTGGGAATGTATTCAATAAATTTAGTTTTTGTTCTAAATAGTATACTCTTAAAAGAAAATAGCTCTCATTGGAAAAAAATTGTTCATAACTATGTAGTTTCTAAACATAAGTGGACAAACATGCTGAAATCAAAGTCACATCAGAGAAACTGACCCAAAATAATTTGCTAAAGGGAAGTTCATGTATACTCAGAACTCATGGAACTCTAGCTCTGGCTGAAGACTTTGTAAATAAATCTCGTACAGCATAGTGAACCGGAGGTTAGAGGCTACTTAGTATAAATAAGCAAAAACAGAGCTTGTATTTGACATACCCTATTACAGAAGACTTTCCCCCAAGGTTTTCAAGTATTGGAATTCATAATAGAAAGCCAAGTATGTCCTTGGAAGTCTAATGGATGTCATCAATTATGTGACATTTTTAAACATGTATATTGGAACCATGAGCTATGAACTATTTAAAAAATCCTTATGATGCTAGTCCTAGGGATTTGTGTGCAAATTTAATTTCCAAATTTGGGATATCGCTGAGCTTTATTAAGCGAAAAGATAACTGCCTACTCTCTGCCAAGCAGAGTATAAGGTTTTTCATTTCTAACTCTCAGTTTCCTGTGACAATCAGCAAGGTAGGCATTCTACCCACAATTTACAGATGAAGACTCTGAGATTCAAGCTGTAAGAACCAACTTTGTGGGGAGTTCTCAAACTTCATTCACTCATTTATTTATTTATCTTAAGCAAATAAACTCATGCTTCATTCGTTGAGAGAGATATGTTTATCTACTACAGATTGAAAAGGAAATGGTGTGATTCCCAAGTCTGCGGAAATTCCAGGAATGACTGAGTATGTGATAGGTCACTGATCCAAGGGGTCCCTTTCAAGAAACGAATGATGAAGCAGGAGTTTAGAATGTGGAGAAGACGATCAGGGAAAGAGCAGAACATAGACTTATGCATTTGGAAGAAGCTACTATATATATATACATATAGATGTATGTTTCACAGCTCCATTTTGAATCTCAAGGTGCTGAGAAACACCATTTTCCTTCTGTATTCTTTATCCACATCCCTTGCCTAGTAGTTACTCCACACTTAGGAGCCAACCCATTCACCAGCTACCATATATATACATACAGGTTCAGAAGACATGAAATAGTTCTAGGAACCAGAGGAAATACTACAAATTTCTCATTTCCCAGTGTCTTGACCCTCAGATTCCTGTGGAGGAGAACCTGGAATGGGAGTGGGGGTTAAATTCAATTCAGTTCGATTAAATTATGAAGTATAAGCTTTCTAAGAAGACCATCTGTTATGCCTCTCTATGACTGTTCCTCTCTTTCTTCAGGGTTAACATGAAAAACATGATCCATCACTTCCACTTTTGGAAAATTGTCCCCTCTAACCCCTGCCCATTTGAGACAAAGATAAGATGAGTGGTGCTTATATTAAATCTGTTATTTCAGTTTGTTTTAAGGCTTGACTTATCTGAAGCTCTGACTCTTCCCTTTTGACTCCCTGGCCTGAGCAATCCTTCAGCAACCTATGACCCAGGAGAAAAATGATGACAGAGCTGGGGCTGGCAAAGTATAATATGTAGACAAGAGTGATTTTTATCATCTTTGACATAGCCTATTATGAGTCATATCTGTATCCATCTGGTTCAGTATTTTATTACCAATAGAAAATCTCAAGAGTATGGCATCAAATTTAAAATTTAGGTACATCCAGCTTCTTTTAGTAACATACAATCATAGAAGTTTAGAGCTGAAAAGGACTTTTGTTTTTCCATTTAATCCAATGCCCTCAATTACCTTAGAGAGAAAAAAATAATAACTTCTGATACATGCCAAGTAAAGTATCAGGCTTTTTATATACATGTTGTCTATACATATATTTTACATTCTCTCAAATTACTATAATAACCATCAGTGTAGAAATCATTATACTCAATTTATATTTGAAGACTCTGACATTCAAAGGATTTAGGGAGATTTTAAGATTTTTAATAGGGAGGGAAGCAGACATTTAAAGAAATTACTCCATTTGTACCACAGAAAAATTTTCAGGGTATGAAAGTGGACTTGAGGAAATCAGTTGTGGCTTATTGCATTAGTTTCATGATGTCAAGTCTGGACTAGAGATGGTGGGGATGGAGAAAAAGAGACAATAGAGTCAATAGAAATTCAGAGTATAATGGGACTTGGTGGTAGATCCATTGTGGGAGGTGAGAGGAAGGAGAAGGAAGAGCCAGATTTGACAACTAGCTTTTAACTTGAATACCTGGCTGATGGTGGAGACACTTGCAAAGGTAAAAAACCCTGACAAGAAGATTTGGGAAGTGGGGGTGAAGCAGGGAGCAGAGGAGGCTTGCAGGGGGCAAGGAGATCAGGAACTGATGACATGACACAGGCAATTTTTTGTTTTCTGTTTTTTTAATATTTTTTTCTGTTTCTGTAATTTATTTTTTTAATTGAAATATAGTTGATTTACAATGTTTCAGGTGTACAGCAAAGTGATTCATATATATATATATATTCTTTTTCAGATTCTGTTCTATTATAGGTTATTACAAGATATTGAACATAGTTCCCTGTGCTATACAGTAGGTCCTTGTTGTTTATCTCTTTTATATATAGTAGTATCTATTAATCCCAAATCCCTAATTTAGCCCTCCCCCCTCCTTTCCCCTTTGGTAACCATAAGTTTGTTTTCTATGTCTGTGAGCCTATTTCTGTTTTGTAGATAAAGTCATTGTATCATTTTTTAAAGACTTTTTCAAATAGTTTTTAAGATTGGAGACCTGAGTATACATTTTCTACCCAACGCCTTCTCAATCTTTTTCCCTCCCCTTATCCATGGGGCAATCCAAAAGACACTTGGTCCTTGGGTTTGAAAATACAGATGTTAACTGCATTTTCTGGGTAACCACAGAGGTTTAACAACTCACTTAATCTAAGACCTTGCGATCCCCTTGGACTTAGCTAGATTTTAGGTAACTTGAGAGAAAGGGTATTGTCGTAAAAGAATTACTAGTGTAATAGGGATCTCATCTCAACCTAAACTGGGATTTGGAATTTTGGTATGTGTTTGATGAAAAGGTGCAGCTAAAATTTCAAAGAGGCTATTTTGGTGAGGTAGTTTACATAGAAGGAAAGTATCTTCAAAGAGGAGGGTGTCTGGAGATAGAAATGGAAAGGGATATGGGTGGACAGGAGGCTGTCTCTTCTATTAACGGGTCCCATGGAATTAGTATGAATCCTGATGGTGACATGGACTGCAAGATGAATCTGTTTCCACTGGCACCAAGGCACCTATCATGTGGCTTAGGGGCCAAGGTGATGAAGCAGGTTAGAGGTTAGGGAAAAACATCATTTTCTCTCAACACTGTAAATATTATGCTCCATTCTCTTCTTTCTTGCATGGCTTCGGAGAAGTTGGCTGTGATTCTTATCTTTGTTCCTCTATAGATAAGGTGTTTTTTCCCCTCTGGCTTTTTTCAGGAATTTTTTCTTCATCTATGGTTTTTCATAATTTGCAAATGATATGCCAAGGTGTAGGGTTTTTGTTTTTGTTTTTTGTTTTTTGCATTTATCCTGCTTAGTATTCTCTGAGCTTCCTAGATCTGTGGCATGGCATATTACATTAATTTGGGGAAATGTCCAGTCGTTATTATTTCAAATATTTCTTCTGTTCCTTTCTTTCTTCTCCTTCTGGTATTTCCATTATGCATGTTACACTTTTTGTAGTTGTCCTAAGTCCCTGGATATTCTGTTCTGTTTTGTTCACTCTTTGTTCTCTTTGTTTTGGTTTTTGAGGACTGCTCATCTGTTCTTGCATGCTGTCTTCTTTATTCATTACAACCCTTAGCACATTACTCATAGGTGTTTTAAATTCCTGGTCTGATAATTCCAACATCCCCGCCATATCTGGTTCTGATGCTTGTGCTGTCTCTTCAGACTGTGTTTTTTTGCCATTTGGTATGCCTTGTAATTTTTCTTGAGAGCTGAACATGATTTAGTGGTAAAAGTAACTGCTGTAAATAGACCTTTATTAATATGGTGGTGAGGTGTGTGGGGAGGGGAGTAGTTCTCTAGTTCTGTGATTAGGTCTCAGTCTTTCAGTGAGCCGGTGCCTCTGGACTGTGAAGGAGCATCCTTTCACCATGTCTAGGCATAACACAGCCTTGTTCTGAGATAACAAAGCCTGTTTGGGTTTGAGGGGTTTTACTTTGCAAGAACCAGGATGGGAGTCAGCACTCTGAGTAGGGCGCCAGTGTTAAGTACCACTCTCAAGTGACTCTGCTAGCCAGGACCTCAGCAAGGGAGGACAGGCAGAAAAATCTTGGAGGAGTGCTCTTCAACCCTGTGCTATGCCTTTGGGGACTATGGAAATGGGTGGATGAGACCCTCAGTTACACCTGGAGGGTGATCAGAGTTGTTATTGTGGTTTTGTTTGTAAGCACAGAGTGGTGAGGCCTGGGGGAAATATGGACTATATGAGAAAAGTAGTTCTTAAACTGAAGTATGCTTCAGAGTAACTGGGGGAACTTTTCAAAAAAAGATCTCTGCCCATGTCCCACTTGCAGGGTTTCTGTTTCAGAAAGCCTAGGGTGGCATCTTGGCAACTGTGTTATGAAAAAGCTCTGTGAGTAATTCTGATGCTTATGCCTGATTAAAAACTACTGCCTTAAATTTACCAGAGTCGAGTCATTTGACGCTAGTCAAGTAGCTAGTAAAAGAGAAAGAATTTAGATTTTTGGACGTATTTCCCTTTTAGACTTTATTGTTTTATATTCTTAGCCCCTTCTCCCAGCTTTCCACATTCCCACTAAAACAGCTTCCTTTCCCTAATATTGGTTTTCTTAATTCCTCACTGAAGGCTCCTCTGAAGGAGAATTATAGGGAGATCCAGCCAGCCTTAGACTCTTAGATTCTCCATACTTGGACTCAGATAAGAAGAAAAATTAAGAATGTAAACATCCTATTTTCCTTAGAAGAAAATGGCTCACAATTTTATTTTGTTTGATCAGTTCAATGTTAAACAATTGTGTGAATATTTTTCTTGAGACATCCACTCTCTTCCACTGCTATTTCCACAACTCACTCTACTGTTATTTTTGTTTAAAAGTTATCAATGGAATTTAGACATCAAAGCACCTTCACTTCATTTGTCCATTCTGGCTCCACAGGCTCCAGAGTTGTGAGCCACAAAAATGATCCCTCACCATACATAATTTCATTCATTACTGTGCAAACTGGAGGAGAATGTTTTTCTCTTGCAGAATCTACAGTATTTAAAATAAACTAGGTTAGTGACAATTCCTGGTTAATGAATCGTTTATTCCCCAATTTTACCCATAACTTTCAATCCAACAGAAGTCTAGTCTTCTTGAAATAAAGTTAAAATAACTGTGTAACAATTTTTTTCAGTGCAAAAATTTCAAACGTCCATTCTATTAAATGGAGGTCAAAGTTACATCGTGAATTAAACATATTTTTTCCATCTACTCTCCAGGAATTAAAAAAGAAAAAATAGATCAAGCTCCAGTTTGAAAGAGCCATAATTCAGCAGACTTTCGTATTACTTCTCAGAGGAAGAAGGCTGAATTTCTAAAGAGAGAAACGATGCATTAAGTGCTGGGGAGAGAAAAGGAGGGTCTTCAGTCTTGGGAATGTAATAACCTGTGGTCCACTGAGTGCCCTGAGGCAGACTGACCCCATCAGCTGTTGGGAAAGTAATATCACTGCTCTGCTGTAGGGAGAGACACATTCTATCTAATAAGACACAGTACACCACGCAGGGAGCTTTTGGCATCATGAGAAAAGGAAGTGCTGTTCCTTGCAACTGAGAAACTGTAAAATGTCTCACCCGTCTTATTTTTTAAAAAATGCTCTCTTCTCTTTTTTATAAAATTTTAATTTAAAAATTGATTATACAAAATAGAAGTGCTTAAAAATCATCTACTGGGCCTCCCTGGTGGTGCAGTGGTTGAGGGTCCGCCTGCTGATGCAGGGGACACGGGTCCGTGCCCCGGTCCGGGAAGATCCCACATGCCGCGGAGCGGCTGGGCCCGTGACCATGGCCGCTGAGCCTGCGCGTCCGGAGCCTGTGCTCCGCAACGGGAGAGGCCACAACAGTGAGAGGCCCGCGTACCGCAAAAAAAAAAAAAAAAAAAAAAAAAAAAAAAAAAAAAAAAAAATTCTAATTTAGATATATTTTATTTAAAAATTTTTTAAATGAGAAATAAATGTCATCTACAAATGTTAAATAGTAGATGATTAGATTAAATTAAATTCTCTAAATTAGAATTTAATGTTTATTGCATACAAGATGAAATGAAACTCTTTATTGAATTTTTTAATTTCTTAACTTATTCAGTTGATTTGGATTTACCATTAATAAGGTGAAAGAAACTTTCCTTTTCCTCAAAACTTTTGTCCTTGTGCTCTGCAACAAGAGAGGCCGCGATAGTGAGAGGCCCGCGCACCGCGATGAAGAGTGGCCCCCGCTTGCCGCAACTAGAGAAAGCCCTCACACAGAAACGAAGATCCAGGACAGCCAAAAAGAAATTAAAAACGAAACAAAAAACTAAAACAATATATGATTAAATTGATTTTGCTGTTTGAATAAATTCATTTGACAACAGTTATAATATGCAATTTAAAGACTTTTATGGGCCAAAGTTTGGGCTAGGCATATACTTTCTACCCTGAAATCTCTGGTATCTTCGTATTACCCAGAATATGTAGCATGGTCAATGGATATGCCCTTGAAAAAAAATAGAAAAAAGAAAGAAAAGAAATGCCTTCTACTTCTCAATGCTTATTAATTTAAAATTCAAATTTTATTTACATTTTCAGTGGCAGAATCATGTGGTTTAACATATAAAGTAGCATATGAATGGTGGCTACACCAAAAAGAGGCTTGGGGAACCATCTTTTAGTGCCCTAACCCTCCCTCCAGTTACTGCCACAAATTTATTAATATGTTTACCAGCTAAACAATTACCATTCTCTTAATCGTATGAAAATCATCTTTTGAAAACGTTTTTATTTTCATTGATCTGTGATATGTAATTTAGATAAAAACAAATGAGCCAAGCCTCCTAATTTTCCCACCCCCCACTTCCTGCTGCCCCTCAATCCCCCCATGTGAACATGCTGATCCCAGCAGATATTTAAGTGAATATGGAAACATAAATTTGAGTGTTCACTATCCTAGAATATTGCCAGTATCCCACAAAGACCCAAACTGTCATGCAAATAAAGTCCTTACTAAAGGAAAAGAGACAAAGATGGTTTTCTGGAGAACAGAAAGACTCAAATTAAATGGCTATATAGCATATGCTCCATAGATGACTGGGATGAAGTCGTATCATTTAAACAGCTTTTATTGTATCATTTTTATATAGGTGTGTTTTATAGGAAAGCTATACTGAAAAATAAAGAAATGACAGGGATTGTTTGTGGATTTCTTTTCTTTTTTAATTCTTGAATTGATTTGGGCTTAAGTTTTGAGGGTTTCCATCCACAGCCTATTTCTACACATCTGCATCATACACACAAAACTGGAGGAAAAGGGGAGTGCATTTTATAATTTCGGAGACTGGAGAACAGGAATATTTAAGAGGATGTTTGCCTGGAGAAATACTATACTGTTTAAAATGTTCTTTTATAGTTATTTGACAAGAACCTCAGATTCTTCTGTTTCTGGGAACTCAAAGGAATGTAAGGGCTGTAGCTGACTTTGAGACTGATGTATGTGTAAAATAAGGACACAGTTGAGGCTGAAATGCCAGTCTGAGATTTCCCCTGAGGTATTGCTTTAGTTTCTGTTTCATCAAAAGCATATCAAGAAGTCACTATGTGTAAAACATTGTAGTTTGGGGATGAATAGAAAGAGGAATTAGACACGGCCCTTGGTTTCAAAGGAGATTTTAATCTGGTGAGGGTGACAGACTGGAGAGAGTACACAAAAAGGATTTAGGGAGGGAATAAGATAGAAGTTGTGGGGAAAATGCTGAAGGTGACCTGAGAAGAAAAGGTTACAGCCTTGTATGTTGTTGGAGACGTCTTTTAATCCCCATTTCACAGAGTCAACAATGTTACACTACCTAGGTTGGAAGGTGTACTTGCAAATATATCTCACTTGAATCGAGAAGCTGATTGCACTCATTAATCCTACCCATAATATCTACTATTTTAATAATATCTATAATCTCAGTGGTTCTTATACTTTGGAACAGTTTGCATCCTTTAGAAAACATGACTAAACTATGATTCTTTCCCACAGGGGAGGAGGGGAGGAGGAAGCACAAGAAAAATTTCAGGGACTTCTTTCTAAAGTATTGGGCAATCATTTAACCTCTCCATGTCTCAGTTTCTCAGTCTGTAAAGAGGGAATGACAGGACCTACTCCATAAAGTACTTGAGAGAGTTAAATAAGATAATTATATACCATGCACCTGTGGTCAATTAATTTATGAAAAAGGAGGCAAGAATATACAATGGAGAAAAAGTCTCTTCAATAAGTGGTGCTGGGAAAAAAGGACAGCCACATGTAAAAGAATGAAATTAGAACATTATCTAATACCATACACACAAAAAAAACTCAAAATGGACTAAAGATCTAAATGTAAAGCCCAATACTATAAAACTCCTAGAGGAAAACATAGGCAGGACACTCTTTGACATAAATTGCAGCAATAGCTTTTTGGATCTGTCTCCTAGAGTAACAGAAATAAAACCAAAAATAAACGAATGGTACCTAATTAAACTTAAAAGCTTTTGCAAAGCAAAGGAAACCATAAACAAAATGAAAAGACAACCCACAGACTGGGAGAAAATATTTGCAAATGATGCGACAGACAAGGATTAATATCCAAAATATACAAACAGCTCACACCGCTCAAGATCAAAAAAACCAAACAACCCAATCAAAAAATGGGCAGAAGATCTAAATTGACATTTCTCCAAAGAAGACATATGGATGGCCAGCAGGCACATAAAAAGATGCTCAACATTGCTAATTATTAGAGAAATGCAAATCAAAACTACAATGATTTGCACTTCACACAGGTCAGAACTGTCATCATCAAAAAGGCTACAAATAACAAATCCTGGAGAGGGTGTGGAGAAAAAGGAACCCTTCTATACTGTTGGGGGGAATGTAAATTGGTACAGCCACTATGGAGAGCAGTATGGAGGTTCCTTAAAAAAACTAAAAACAGAGCCACCATATAATCATGGAATCCCACTCCTGGGCATATATCTGGAGAAAATTATAATCCAAAAAAATACATGCACCCAATGTTCACTGCAGCACTATTTACAATAACCAAGACATGGAAGCAACCTAAACATCCATTGACAGATGAATGGGTAAAAAAGATATGGTATATATACACAATGGAATATTGCTCAGCCATAAATAAAAAGAATGAAATAACGTCATTTACAGCAGCATAGACAGACTTAGAGATCACCATACTTAGTGAAAGAAGTCAGACAGAGGAAGACAAATATCATATGATATCACTTATATGTGGAATCTAAAAACAAAGATACAAATGAAGTTACATACAAAACAGAAACAGACACACATACACAGAAAACAAACTTATGGTTACCAAAGGGGAAAGGGGGGGAGGGAGGATAAATTAGGAGTTTGGGATTAACATATACACACTACTATATATAAAATAGATAACCAACAGGGACCTACTGTATAGCACAGGGAACTATACTCAATATTTTTTAATAACCTATAAAGGAAAAGAATCTGAAAGAGAATATATATATATATATATATATATATATATATATATAAAACTGAATCACTTTGCTGTACACCTAAAACTAACACAACCTTGTAAATCAACTATTCTTCAATAAAAAAATAATTATATAAAGTACTTAGCACTGATCCCAGAGCAAATACTCAACAAATGACAGGCATTATTTTTTTTTAATTTTTTTTTTTTTTTGCAGTACGCTGGCCTCTCACTGTCGTGGCCTCTCCCGTTGCGGAGCACAGGCTCCGGACGCGCAGGCTCAGTGGCCATGGCTCACGGGCCCAGCCGCTCCGCCGCATGTGGGATCTTCCTGGACCGGGGCATGAACCCGTGTCCCCTGCATCGGCAGGTGGACTCTCAACCACTGCGCCACCAGGGAAGTCCGACAGGCATTATTTTATTCTTTCTTTCTTCCTTTTTCTAGGATGCTGTGTTCTTTCATTCACTGTGACTTGATGAGACAGTGACAAGGCTGGGGGATCAAATAAGGGACTGTTCACCAAGGAAGGTGGCGGAGATAAAGAGGATAGCCGAGTTTCATGCCCAGGCATAAAATATGATAGAATAAGGAAATCAAGGAACTTCATAGGAAGTTATCTGTGAGACTGTCTAGGAGAATACTGTAAAGGAACTATGAAGCTGCTGCTCTAGATGTAAATATTTTGTGGATTTACTATAGTAGTAATACTAACAGTATTAATTTCAATAACAATGACAAATGCACACTTACAGAGAACTTACTATGTGCCAGGCCTTGTGCTTGACTTAGCTTACATAGACCACCTCATTTAATCCTCAGAACAATATGAAATAATACAGTCCATAATACCTCATCTGAAGGCTAAAATAAAAATCTCTGAAAACTAAAATCTTGAAATAATTGATTCAACAGCAAAATCTGACCTGAACTGACATGAGGATATTTTCAGTTTTTATTTATCCCATTAAAAGCAAATATTTGTGCATTTTGCTATAGAAGTCTTAATGTTTGGTCAAGGGGTGTTTCTCAGACCCTACTAGGGTAATGTTCCATATTGCCATTCTAAAAAATGTCTCCAAATTCTAAAATTTGCCTCGACTCCAGGATTTCAGATAAGGTAGGGTGAGTCTTTGAAAAAAGCTAACATTTATTGAGAACTTGTAATGTGCCATGTTTGGGTCCAAGTCTCTACTTATGTTAATGCATTTATCCTCATAATAATCCTCAGAGGCAGATACATTTACCATCCTTCCTGCTTTATAGTTGAGGCAACTAAAGTACAGAGAGCTCAAGGAACCCAAGGGTACCAGCTAGTAACTCAGAGACAGAATTTGAACCCAGGCAGTCTGGATCTGGGAAGCTTTTGCTTAATTGCTATACATACTGCCTCATTTATATTATTATAATTGTTATCCTCATTCTACAGATGAAAATTCTGAAAATTAAAGGTTACATAATTTTATCCAAGATAAAGTGTCTATGTCATCTTGGGCAAGATACTTTTCCTCTCTGTGCCTCAGCTTTCCTTTCTGTAAAATAGAGGTAATGATAACACATACCACATAGGATTGTTACAGGGATTAAGTGAAGTTAAAACACTTAGAGAAGTGCCTGACATAACTTATGCAATCAGTACATTTAAGCTCTTACTATTATTACAACTAGGCCATGTGGATGCTAGAAGAGAGGAAGAGGATATGATGAAAGCCAATCCTCATGCAAAGATTTACTATAAAGAAGGTAAAAGGGATAATACTTTTTCAGGTATTAAATCAGTGTTTATTTTTTTGTTCCCTAGTCCCTGGGTGTTTAATGCCTGCCCTATCTGTTGAATCAATGGCATTTATTGCTTCAGAGAGTAGGCACAGAACAAAGAGGTCTTTTACTCCTCTTTTGAGTCTAAGAGCTGACATTTTTTAAACCATTGCAAGACTTTATTCATGAAGTCATGCTTTGTTAAAGAACAAGAGTGTTTTATAAGGTTCAAAAGCTTCTCTTTACAAGTAAAAGTCTGGGTTTGGTTCACTCAACCCTATAGTATTGTATTTATAAGCCACAGCATGAAGAGAACAAGGACTATACCGCAAGGAAAGTTTCCTTGTAACAGGATGGGGAGTTCCTTTTCACTAAGAACAGGATTTGAAAACTAGAGAAAGAGAAGTGGGAGAGTATAGATATGAGTGACATACTCACCTGCTTGGGTGCTAATGCCCTGGGGAGAGGGAAGAAGAAATGCTGTAAGTTCTATAGCAAACCCTGCATTTAGCGTTGTGTTGGTGCTATGTAGTCTCTGGGAAGAAGAGCAATGTCTGAGGCAATGTTTGAAGACTGCTTCAAAGAATTCTGCATATTGTGAAATGGTGAGGAAAGTCTGCTGATGGCTCCTGGGCCTCCCACAAAGGTCACAGATTGAGACCATCCGTAAAACAGAAAAGAATCACTATAAGGACCTTAGGATGAGGGAACATAATAAGATCCAGAGGCAGCAGTGGCAGATGGAACCATGGAAAAAGACCAGACCGGTCATACATCAGCAGGCATTGGTGTGGGCTATTCACTGACAAGGGAGGAAAGGAAAAATTGCTTAAGACAGCATGTGGGGGCTTCCCTGCCATGGAGTGGCTGGGCCCGTGAGCCATGGCTGTTGAGCCTGCGCGTCCAGAGCCTGTGCTCCGCAACGGGAGAGGCCACAACGGTGAGAGGCCCGAGTACCATCCCCCCCCCAAAAAAAAAAAAAAGACAGCATGTGGACCAAAGAGCTTTCTCTATACCACCATGTTGGCCTGGACCCACAAGCCAGTTGTAGAGGAAAGAGATTTAGAGAAGTCTCTGTAAGAGGGGAGAAACGGTTGTGACTAACCTGTAATTGACTTTTTTCCATAAAATATTTTAAAATGAAAAGAAGTTGACTTAATTTTATTAGTCCAATGTTATTTTTATCTTTTCCTGCTTGTAGAGGAATTAGACTTCAGAGGATGTGTGAGATTAAATAATAAAGGTAGCTGCATTTTTTTTTTTTAAACAGCCAAATGTATGTATTAATTCTATTTCAAAGGTACTAAATCTTAGAATTTTCTAAAACCAAACCCCATTCTAAGTTATGTCAGATTTTGGCCATGAGAGAAAACAAGGATATGTAATCACCCTCCATTCAAAAACAATTAGAAAACTGGACAAATTTTAGTAAATAACTATTTTAAGATACTTGATGGTAGGCAACACAGGACAGTAATCCTGGATGAAAGAGAAAGAAACGGGTTAGGTGAGCCCTACTGTTGCCCAGGCTTTCTGCCTGGAAGTAACTTCCACTGAAGTACAGGAAGAAAGGGGGAATACAAACAAAACTTGGGTATGTCAGTGCATTGAAGAGACAGAAATTATCACTTGGGAAGCCAAGGCAACTAGAATTTGTGGAACAGAGTGCCTAGGAGGAAGGAGCTATGGAGAAGTGCTCCAGATATCTTCAGAGGAGTCCCACTGAATCTTTGGTTGAATATCAATCTAAAAATATATCATTGGACACGAACAGTATCAGAGGACAGAACAATCATCAGGGAGCTGTAAGCTGTAAGTAAAAATTTCTGGAGTTCAGGTCTGAGAGGTCTGAGAATCATTCTCAGGTCTGAGAATCATTCAAGTTCCCATAATCTAAAGTAAAGAGACCTTCGTGAATATATGATGCATTTAGTAGAGACCCCAGAAGAGCCTCACCTTAAGAGTGGGGCTAAATAAGCACTATAGGTAATTCAGATTCACCCTAAAAAGATATAACAAAATGCAGCACTCAAAAACATAAAACCATGATGTCCAGCATCCAGACAAAATTACCGCGTATTTGAAGAAGCAGAAAAACATGACCCATAGCTTGGAGAAAACTCAATACAACAGATCCAAAATGAAAAAGATAGTAAAATTAATTAACAGACAAGAACTTTTAAACAGCACAAATCCAACATACATATTGAACAGTGGTAGAAAGTATTCAGAATGAAGCACAGAGGGAAAAAAAGATTAAAAAAAGTTAGTTCTCAGTGACCTGTGAGACAATAACAAATGATTTAACATATTTGCAACTGAATTTCCAGGGAAGAAGGAAAGGAAGAGAAAAATATTTGAAGAAACAATGGCCAAAAGTTTTCCAAATTTGATTAAAAAAAACTAGAAACCCTCAGATCCAAAAGGCAAAATGAAGCCCAAGTGAAATAAACATAATAAAATCTCTCCAAGTTTCATTATAATCAAACTGCTGAAAAGGTGTTAAAGAGGGAATCTTAAAAGTATCAAGGAAGGAAAGATACACTGCATCCAGAAAAACAAAGATAAAAATAACAGCAGACTTCTTGTCATAAATTATGCAATTCTAAAGATACTGAACTTATCTCTCTAAAATGGTGACAGAAAAAAGTGTCAACTTAAAATTCTATATCCAGTAAATATATCTTTCATAAATGAGTGCAAGTAGAAATTGACAAGCTTATTGAATAATTTTTAGGAAAATTCAAAGGATCTAGAATTTCCGAATGATTTTTTAAAATACAGTTGACCCTCTGTATCCATGGGTTCCACAACCACTGATTCAACCAATTGTGGATCAAAAATATCCATGCCCCTCCCAAAATCCAGAAAGTTCCAAAAAGCAAAACTTGAA
Source organism: Stenella coeruleoalba (assembly GCF_951394435.1). Taxonomy (NCBI): domain Eukaryota; kingdom Metazoa; phylum Chordata; class Mammalia; order Artiodactyla; family Delphinidae; genus Stenella; species Stenella coeruleoalba. The sequence continues at coordinate 21,486,091 of NC_137149.1, read as the reverse complement.
TTTGACATGCACCAGCGAGGCAACTACTTACATAGCATTTACAACCATTTACATAGCATTACATTGTATTAGGTATTACAATTAACCTAGAAATGATTTAAGGTATACGGGAGGATTGTGAAGGTTATATGCAAATACTATGCCATTTTATTTAAGCACCTTGAGCATGCATGGCTTTTGATATCTGTGGGGGGGCAGGGGTCCTGGAACCAATTACCTGTGGATACCTATGGACAATTGTAACAAAACTGGAGAATTTATATCATCTGATTTCAAGGCTTACAAAGCTATTGTAATCAAGGCAATATAATAATGGTGAAGAATAGACATGGATCAATGGAACAGAAATGATAATGCAGAAACAGATCAACACACATAATCAACTGATTTTCAACAAAGGTATCAAAAAATCAGAGGGGGAATGGACAGTCTTTTCCAAAAACTGTACTAGTATAACTGGATATCTTTATGGAAAAAAATGAATCTCAGCTCTTTCATTAAACCATACACACACACACAAATATTTCAAAATAGGTCATTTATGTAACTATAGGAGCTAAAACCATAAATCTTTTAGAAGAAAACATGTGAGAAAATCTTTATGATCTTGGGTTCGCCAAAGACTTCTTAGATAAAACAATCATAAGCAATACATGAAAAATTTGATAAATTGGATTTCATCGAAACCAAAACTTCCACTTGTCAAAAGACTTAATGAAAAGGCAAGCTGCAAAATGGGAGAAAATATTTGCAAAACATATATCTGACAAAGTGTGTAAACGCACATATATACACAGAATATAGGAAGAACTCTCATAACTCAATAATAAGACCATCCCAATTAAGAAATGGACAAAAGAAAAAGATTTGGACACTTCATGGCTAACAAGCTCAAGAAAAAATACCCAACATCTTTAATCATTTGGAAAATGCAAATTAAAATCACCATTAAACATCACTATACACCCACTGAAATGGCTTACACTGAAAATGCTAACAATTCCAAGTGTTGGCAGGGACGTAGAGAAACTGGAACCCTCATATTGCTGAATGTAAAATGTCACACTCATTTTGGGTAACAGTTCAGCAGTTTCTTAAAAAGTTAAATAAAAACTTACCATAGGAGGTACTGTGTCTGAATAAACAATTAGTAACATATAGTAGAAATAAATTGCATGAAAATTATGGCACAAGGAATGAGAGAGAAAAATGGAATTATATTCTTAAAATTCATATATTGAATTCGTATAATACCGTTGGAAGGACGACTATATTAATTTAAAAATGACTGCTCCTAAGGACCTTGGAAAAGAAGAAAGGATCCCAGGTCTTTCCTTTCCAGTTCCCAAAATAATTTCCTTTCTTGGATCTGCAGGGAAAGCTTCTCCTTTGATACCGCCCCAGTCTCTTCCCTACATCTCTGCCCCTAGGCAGCAAGCCCAGCTGTGCTGGAGTCACCATCATCCTCCTCTCCCGCAGCCCGCTGGGCTAGACAGCATTGACCGCTTCCTGACTTCTGTTCTCCTAGGGCATGAGACATCGCGGGTACCAAGTTCTCTAGCCTTTTCCTCCTGTTCTCCCAAGGAGAGATCCCCATTTCTCCTCGGCGCTTGTCCCTAGCTGCGTTTCCATGGACCACAGGTTTGACGGACTGACGGTATGAGGAAGAATCTTGATAGGGAGGGAGGCACGCCAAGTACTGTGAAAACCGTTCCCTCTGCTGGGCCCCAGTGAAAGCCGGGACAGCACAGTAAATTTGATGTTTAGGGCAGTGGCCGCCACACACACATCCAAACGGGTTCCAATTTCTCTACATCCCAGATAGGGTAAGCAGGGATCTGGCTCAAGCTATCCTGCCAGCTTTGCCGGTCAATGGGTGGAAGGGGTTAGGGGGTGGGGTCTAGCTCCTGGACGACGCTCACCTGTGCCGAGCCAGACTCTGGTCCAACAGGCCGTGACAGGATCAGACCGGCACAGGCCAGTTCCGGGAAGCAGACTGCACATGCGCAAGCTGAAGGCTCTCAGAAGCCGGGAGTCCTTGCGCCCCCTGTGGGCAGAGAGTGGGGCAGGCGCCCACATGCGCCCGTCAAGGAGCGAGGAAGGTCTCAGCAACGGGAAGGCCACCGTTCCTTCCCAATATGAGAAACTTAGGGGCTGTGGGGCAGGAGGCCGCCGGAATGGCCCGCCTGCAAGTACCGGCTCTGTCTGCGTTTACAGCCCTCCTGCTGCGGAACCAGGACGCTGCTCTCCGTCTCCTCTTCATGCCGCTTAACCGAGGACGGCTCCCTCCAAACACCACCCGCTCCTGAGCACTCAGAAACCACTGTCCCTGCCACCCTCACCTGCCCCGTGCCTCCTGTGACCAAGGTAAGTCTGGTGTCCTAGCCCTGCCTGCCCCCGGGAGGTGGGGGAGGGGTGGATATCAGACGAGTCTAGGGAGCAACACAGCGAGCTCGGTGACGGAATGTTCCAGGGGAGGTGGGTAAGGGGTACCGTGATGGGGATATGTGTTTTTGCAAGAGACGTTGACAAGTTCAGGCTTGAAGAGTGAGTTGAGATAAAAAGGGCATACATGTTTTAGAAGGAGTAAGTTCACCCCGCAATTCCTTCGCACGTTGAGGAAAATAGAAGGGAAAACCGAATTTCTGGCAAAACACCAGTTGGCCATTCTTAAGCAACTCCTCCAAACAACGGTGCATTCGAGGGCATCCTCCTCCCTTTCGGTGCCCTCGGATACAGTCACAGGCGTGTGGCCGCTGTAACGCTGTCTGGAATGGTCCCTGACTCTGTTGGAATTTGATCGTTTTCGGACTTTGCCTTCCTTCATTTCAGTCACTCCTGAAGTGGGAATGGGGGGGGGGCGCTGGGGGGGGGGCGGGAAGTTAAGATTCCTGGGGTCAAATACGAAGAAAATTCACAGAGACCAGGAGGACCAAACAAACAAAAACCAAACAGAACAAAACAACAGCAACAAAAAACTGGGACCCAGAGTTCCATCAAAAAGGCAGAAATGGGCTTCCTTGGTGGCGCAGTGGTTGAGAGTCCGCCTGCCGATGCAGCGGACACGGGTCCGTGCCCTGGTCCGGGAAGATCCCACATGCCGCGGAGCGGCTGGGCCCGTGAGCCATGGCCGCTGAGCCTGCGCGTCCAGAGACTGTGCTCCGCAACGGGAGAGGCCACAACAGTGAGAGGCCCGCGTACACCCGCCCCCCAAAAAAAGGCAGGAATCAAGAAATCGGAGGAGCTTCAGGACTTAAAAGATGACCTGGTTATGGGGGGCATGGGGGTGGTTAAAGGGACAGGCTCACTCTCAGCAACTAGGAGGGTCGCAGAAGGAGCAGAAGCCGTGTCCCGGCATAGCCAGTGGGAAAACCACCTGGGTCACTAGGCGCCTCCAGTCCTGGTTCAGTTCATTATTACTTACACACCATGTTGCGATAGAGAACAAGGAAAGGGAAATGTCACTAAGGCGAGTGACATTTAGAAGTAATTGTAAGCTGTGTAAGATAAGGGGATATTTTAACAATGGATTTGACTACATTAGTACTTTCATGGACTAACTCTTGTTTGGTCCATAAACAAGCTGTTTATAAACAAACTATTATTTCCTGTTACGCTTTCCATTCTTAGCTTTTAGAAATCTTACCAACAAGTAAGTCTGGGGTATGTTCTTTCTATTGCTTGGGTGATGGTTTCGTGTTTGTGCTTTTCCCCCACCCCCATCCATTGGGCTTAAGGTTACAGAACTAGATAGTATGGAAATAATTTCAGAAGTGTGCATGAAGTGAGAGAGTATGTGTTGATTTGCGTTTCACAGGATAGGTATTTGTTATTACTGTTTGTTCTATCACATGTTGATATTTGGAATTATAAAAATAAGACAGATTTTGTTTTATGTATTCTGGAACTCCACATGCATGGCTTATAGTGTTGGTGAAATGCTCTCTATAAATCACAAAATGTCTTCTTTTTAAACCAACAAACTAAATGTTGATCAGTGAATTTGCTTCTTCGTGACCTCTTTGGACAAAAGAGTCTGAGGCCGAAGAACCAGGAGTGCTTAAGAATGCTGGGATCTGTAAGGTGCTTTGTGAACACAGGAGGCTGTTCACTATAGCTTCATGACAGCAGCTGATACTGGTGATGGGGAGGTTTCAACTTTTCTCAATATAAGAAGAAAGATTTAAATAAAGGTATGTGGAACACTGGTGAATAGCAGACAATAAATTTTAGCATGAGAACTTGGAAAATTTCCTACCCTGTATTTTGTTTTGAAGTAAAAGTCAGATAGACTACAAGAGTCACTGTTTGTCTGAAGGGCATCTTATTATGGGACAATTTGAATTTGCTGTTGTTAGGGTCTGTGCAAGTATTCATGGAGTCATGTACTTCACAGGATCAGAAAGGCCTTCAAGAAGTAAGCTAGGATCTGATCTCCAATAGGATCTCACCTTCCATTCCAAAAACCAAAGTAGCAAAAGTAACAGATTAGTACACACACGGAAAATGTCTTTTGCCTCACTTTCCCTTCATTTTTTGAAATATCAAAATGATCTTTCTGATTCCAAAGCCTCAATACTTATTATAGATGAAAATATACATAAACCAACATCTTACCTGTCTGAAACAGGAAGTTCTGTTAGATGCCTTGTATTTATTTTTTATTTTTTAATTTTTTATAAATTTATTTATTTTTGGCTGCTGTGGGTCTTCATTGCTGCGCGTGGGCTTTCTCTAGTTGTGGCGAGCGGGGCTTACTCTTGGTTGTGGTGCACGGGCTTCTCATTGTGGTGGCTTCTCTTATTGTGGAGCACGGGCTCTAGGCACGTGATCCTCAGTAGGTGGGGCACACGGGCTTCAGTAGTTGAGGCTCGCGGGCTGTAGAGAGCAGGTTCAGTAGTTGTGGTGCACGGGCTTAGTTACTCCGCGGCATGTGGGATCTTCCCAGACCAGGGCTCAAACCCGTGTCCCCTGCATTGGTAGGCAGATTCTTAACCACTGAGCTGCCAGGGAAGCCCTTAAATGCCTTTTAGAGAGAAAAGATAAAGGCCAGTAGCTTGTCTGTGTCTTTAGCTGCTTTCCCAATATCTAGTCTATTCCATCTAGGAAGAATCTAGAGCAATGTACTAAATCAAGGTAAGTGATGTCCTTAAGCTAGATGGTAACTTGAAAGTTTAGAGTTTGACTTATATGGTTGTTGTGTGTATAAATGATGTGTTTTATGAACCTTAACGACAGGTGATAAAATCTTATAAACATCTATAGAAGCACTCAAATCACCTTAGATTAGATAATGAACTTTTAATTAAAATCTTCCTACATTTTCTCTTAGACTTCCTGGTTGATTTCTTGGAATCCTGGAAGTTTCTGAGCAATAGTTTTCCCAAGACTCTCAGACAGTAGTTATGTCATTTAAGAATCCAGTCGGTAATTTTATCTTTATTCTGGTTACGTTTCCATTGTAAACAGTTTAAGCATGTACACACACACAAGTCTATACATAGAAGACTCCTTCCCTCATAAACTATTTTTGCCTTATTCATAAGCCAGGGCTGTGTACTGTCGAGGATCAGATAGTTCTCCAAAAAGCTATTAGGGAAAAACTTTGGATTTAAAGGGAAATAATTATTCATTAAACCTTTAGAAAATTCTCAAGCTACAATTCACCCTTAAGTTTAAAGAATGGCAAACTCTAATACCACCAGTTTTTATCTTATTTTTTTCCTCTAGTCTTTGTGAAAAAAAATCCAATAGAATTTGTCTGGTGGTGTTTTGCTTATTCTAATAAGGTTGCTTTAGTAGCATCACTTATGTTCCTGTTCTCTTATATTACATTTCTGAGTTGTTCATTTACAATATATTTATGTTGTGATTTCTCACAATTTCTTTATGGAGTGTGTTATTTCTAGATATCTGATCATATTTAAATGCTTCAATCTTTCTGTTCAAGTAGCAACTTTTTTTTCTTCAATGTTCTGCAGAGGAATTAAGCAGATTCTCACAAGTTGAAATGTTTAAATGTGTCTTCCTACATTCATGGGAAAAAGAAAATATAACTGTCACATTTTTAGCAGCAAAATACTTAAAATAAGTAGGTCAGCAAAACTACTTGTTGTGAAGCCCACTAAGAGATACCCCCATCCTAAATTACCCAACATATAACTATATTCCTATGAAAAAGAGCAAAACATAACAGGAAAGTAAGATAAGTATCTCTGAAACATGTCAGGTCCTACTGTATATTAACAAATATCAGTCAGTTTCTAATTTAGACTTTTAAATTACACAAAAGGAAATTTGTTTGAGAACTTTCTATGTTATATTTGGAAATTTTAGAGTAGTTTTAGAATAGGTTATATTTAGAATAGGTTTTTGTTTCCTGGTTTGAGGAAATAGTTGGGAAAAATAAACAGTAACAGTCTGCATAGCTACCCCTTCACCAGCTGGGTCTCAGAAACAGTGCTCTGTTCTCACCAAGCTTTCTGTACTTTCTGCTGCTGAGTAGACACTAAGGATGGACAGTGAGAGAGAAGGAAGAGAATACACCAACTTCTCTTTTTATTTTAGTCCTCTTATCGCCCATCAGCCACTGAATTGACCAATCCTTGTTTCTTCCCACCTGGAGCACCCTGAAATGAAGCTGTAGGAGATAGCTCCCCCAGTGGTCATGGACTGATAGCCTGTAGATCATATTGGAGTGTTTTTAACTTAACTTTGCTTTATTTTGTTTTTTTGTTTTTGCTTGTTTTAAAATAAACTTTGTGTTCAAGTACATATTATACTTTAATGCAGAATAATATACAAATCAAAGTGTATAGCTCAAGGAATTTTCACAAAATGAATATCTTTGTGTAATCAGTACCCAGTAATTAATTGCCAACACTGACAAATTGGGAGATTGCTACCTAAACATCTAGATTCCTGATTTCTCTTGAAAAATTGGAAAATCTCACCATATTGAAAATCACTAGCATCAGCTAAGAGACCTAAGCAGAGAAGCAGCTGGTTCCATAAGTGGAGCATATGCTCTTCATTTTTTCCACAGCCCCTACTGCTCTCTAATATCCCACCTGTAAAAGCAAGTGTTGGTTGCTGTTGACGAATGTAAAATTATGATCAAGAGCCAACAAAAATGTGAGGGGAATTCAGGAACCAATGGAATACTATTAAAATGACAAACATTTGACTGAGCTGGATGGAAAGGAATCTAAAAAAAAAATGCAGATTCCAATCGGTTAGCAATTATTTTAATTGGAACTGATCATATCGTTGAGAAAGTTGGCTGGAGCCAGAGTGACGGTTACAGATACCAGCTGGCTGAATCACATGATGGACGTTGATCTATGAAAGGTTTTAGGGTTAGGTTTTGACAAACTCTATAGCTATTCTCAGACTGTGGTATGTGCCTTTAATTCTGTAATTACATTTTGGCTGCTTCAGATCTATCTTATGCCAATGTTTGGGTTATACGGTCACAGTCAGACTCTCCCAGTGTTATCTGTTTCTTGAAAATTAATTAGCTACCTTCAGCTTAACTCTGGCTGATGAATGGGTTATGCTTTATTAGTGACAACTTGCTAAGTACAAATTCCAGTTTCAGTATTAGTGTTGTTTGACTACTCAATAACTCCTGCACCCCTCCTCCTTCCTTCTTTCCAATATGGAATTTTTGTGCAGATAATTTAACCTCTTCAATATGGCCATATGCTTTCCCATTCTTCTTGGCTGTTCATATTTTAGCAATAGGTATGATGCATTTCTGGTTAATGCAAGAAGTGAAATCTTCTGGGGAACTTTGGGAACATTTTTGTCACAATTAAAAGGAGACACACAAAAAAAGACATTATTTTTACTAGATGTTATTTTGTGTGGTTATGATATAAGGTAGTTAGCCTAAGGACAAGCCTACATCCTAAAGAATGCAGTATAGAACTGTGGAAAGATCCTTAGTACTTCATGATGTTGTTGAGACATTGAATTTAGCAACCCCCAAGCTGCCTCACCTCAGAATTTCTTATATAAAACAATAAATTTCATAAGGCTTCAGCTTGTTAGGCGAGGATTTTCTGTTTCTTGTAGCTGAAATCTTCCTAATTAATACACTGGGGGAAATACTTCATTAGTGAATGATTTACAGTTAAAGGATTTGTCAGATTAAGTAAAAAGGTCTTTATCTTAGCCTGTCTCACAGAACAAATGAAAGGAGAGAGAAAACTGAATGATGGTAGAAAGATAAAAAAGGGTCAATAAGGTAAAGACAAAAGTATATATAAAGATGTGGCACTAGCCTAGACCAGGAATCAGAACCTATTCTAACAAATTCATTCAGGTTAAAAATTTTAGATATAAATGTTTCCTCTAAGATTGTTCAAATAGTTCATATAGATTGTGCTCTTGATGAATTTTGAGTACTTTCATGTTTCTTAAATTGCTGATCCTAAATTATTAATGTTATGTTAATTCAACCAAGACCTCTTATCTACCCCTTATTAGTAGTGACAGGTCTCTATTGAACTCAACTTCAGTAAACTTTAAACGCTAATTAAAGGCTTCTATGAATTAAGCTTCTTTTATGATACTGATTTCTTTAAAATCTCAGTATATCATAAGGTATGCATATCAAATAAGGAGTCTTGAACCCTGACGGCATATTTAGAAATGCTTAATATGGTTGGTTCAAATTTAGGGCCAAAGAGTTCTTCATCAAGATCAATTTTTCATTCCTTCAGAGGCAGGTGTGTGTGTGTGTGTGTGTGTGTGTGTGTGTGTGTGTGTGTGTGTGTGTATACACACACACATATATATGTATATATATATGAAATCTATTGATAGGTAGATAGATCTATAAATATCTCTTCCTAGCTCAGCTTCTCTGTGCTATGTTCTATTCTGCTCATGAAAAAAAGATGTAGTATACCATCACATCATTTGATAGAAATATTAACAGAAATATATTACAAGTTAGAAATTATATAGGAGGAACAGAAATGTATTCTAGGATAAGTCAGATAAGTAACATGTAACTTCTTTAAAGCCACATGAGCTAGAAAGTGTAAATAGGTGTTTAGAGTCTTGGGGAGAATTAGTGGGGAGGGGCAAAGTATTGGCTCAGCAGTGATGTGCCAGTAGCCTAGACTAAGACTGCAGACTATGGGCCAGATCCAGCCTGCTGCCTGTTTTTCTATGGTCCATGAGCTAAAAAAGGTTTTAACATTTTTAAATGTTTGAAAAAAATTTAAAGGGTATTTTGTGATGTAAGATAATTATATGCAATTAAAATTTCAGTTTTCATAAATAGTTTTATTGGTATAGAACCATGCCCATTTATTTACATGTTGTTTATGGCTGCTCTCGAATTAGGAAGGCAGAGTTGAACAGGTGCAACAGAGATGCATCGCCTCAAGGGTTAAAATATTTACCATTGGGCCTTTACAGAAAGTTTGCTGACTCCTGGCCTTGACCAGTGCATCTCAACCTTTGATGTGCATATGAGTTACTTGAGGATGCTGTGTAAATGTACAGATTCTGGTTCAGTAGGTCTGGGGAACCTGAGTGTCTACATTTTTGACATGCTGAGGTAGCAAGGGCCTGGTGCAGGATCAGCAAATGTGTTTATTTATTTTTTTAAATTTATTTTAATTTACTTATTTATTTTTGGCTGTGTTGGGTCTTTGTTGCTGCGCGAGGGCTTTTCTCTAGTTGCGGCAAGCGGGGGCTACTCTTAGTTGAGGTGCGCGGGCTTCTCATCGCGGTGGCTTCTCGTTGCGGAGCTTGGGCTCTAGGTGCGCAGGCTTCAGTAGGTGTGGCACGCGGGTTCAGTAGTTGTGGCTCACGGGTTGTAGAGCGCAGGCTCAGTAGTTGTGGTGCACGGGCTTAGTTGCTCCGCGGCATGTGGGATCTTCCCGGACCAGGGCTCAATCCTGTGTGCCCTGCATTGGCAGGTGGATTCTTAACCACTGCGCCACCAGGGAAGTCAATGAAAATTTATTTTTTAAAGGACCAAATAATAACTATTTTAGGATCTGCAGGTGGTCTTTTTTATAACTACTCAGCCTTCAGGGGAAGGTGGACATAGACTACATGTAAAATAACAGGAGTGACTGTGTTCCAATAAACGATTATTTACAGAGGCAGGCTTTGGACTGTACTTGAACCACAAGCTTAGTTTGCCAGTCACTGGTCTAGAGTGTTGGTATCAGGTGTCCATTAATAGGCATGGTCCCACCCTTAACTTGCTTCCTGGTTCTATTACCCGCCCCAGTAATAATGATGTTGAAGATAACAGTTAACTTTTATTGGGTGATTATTATATGCCAGGCTCTATGTTAAGCACTCTGAGCTTTTTCTCATTTAATCCACACAACAAATCCTAGGAAGCAGACACTGTCATTATTCCGGCTTACAAACGAAGAAACTGATCTTCAGAAAAAAAGTAACTTACCCAAAGCTGCCACAGAAAACTAATGGTGGGCCTGGAATAAAACATAACCTGTGATTATTGATTATTGCATGGCTGTTGGATTATTGGATTACTGAATAGAACATGTACACTCATAGGAATGCCGCAAGCCAGAGAACTGGACTGTCACTCTGGCTTTCTTCTTTCGACTGGCTGAACTGGCTTCCCTCTTGTGCTCACAGACCTGAACAATAAAAGATGAGATATTTATTTAGAGCCAGCAGTATATGTAGGTGTCAGAAAACTGGATATTTGGCTCAGAGAGGGCAGAGCTTTCTATTTTATGACAGATTTAGCACCTTCACTGCAGATTCTTAAAGTTAAGGCTTAGAGAGATCTCAGAAAGCACATTTTCATAGTCTTGGATTTTCGATGCTCTAAGAATGAAATTGTTTTACTTTATAATAATGTGTTATTTTAGGCACAGATAGTATGGCATTCTGCCTTCCTTGTATACTTTGGAATTTTTAGTTATATAATGACTATCCCTTCTAATGACAATGACTGAAATTATATTTCTCGTTCCAAATTCTTCTAGGTTTTTTTCTTCCTCTTTCTTAGCTACAGTTTCTAAAGTAGAGAGTAGACCTTGATTCTGGCCTAAAATATAAGGTTAGTTTTATCTGTCTTTACACTCCACTCTTATTTCTGTGTAAGTTAATATTTCTAGGTGTAGGGCACATATCAGCATAACACTACAATAGATTAATAGACCACTAAGAGCAAATATGTTGTAAGTAAAAATGCTTTGAGAAAAATTTTCTAGCATCTCAGACGCAATATCCTTAGATTACAGATAACATATAAAGATGAATAATTATGTGATTTTTATGAATCATCTGTTGAAAAACTTTATATCACTGCCTTGATGATTAATAATAATCTTCATTTTATGAGTAATCAGTGTAGGTTACAGGGCAAGGAGGAATGTAGCAAAGTTTTCAAAGTCCTAAGAATCTATCATCTTAGAAATTTTTAGATGGGGAAGTTAAAATATGACTCTAAAATAGGAAATCACACAGAATCATAGATTCTTAGAGCCAGAATTTTTGATGATCTAATACAGCCATCTACATGTGCTCCTATTTTTCTTTGTAAATCCAAATTGATTAAGTGAAATTCTTAAAGCCTTTTGTTTCTTCAACACAAATATATTGGAGTTTTTTCCCTAAATCTGGGAATATGTGTTAGTTTCCTAGGCCTGTCATAACAAAGTACCACAAACTGGGTGGCTTAAAACAACAGGCATTTATTGTCTCACAGTTCTGGAGGCTGGAAGTCTGAGACCAGAGTGTTGGTTGAAGGCCCTCAGAAAGAATCCTTTCTCTCCTCTTCTTGGCTTCTGGTGAAGGCCAGCAATCCTTGGCATTCCTTGGCGGGTAGATGTGTCAGTCCAAGCTCTGCGTCCACCTTCACATGGTGTTTTCTCTGTCTCTTTGTCTTCATATTGCTGCCTTCTTCTAAGGACACCAATCATATTGGATTGGAGCCAATCCTACTCCAGTGTGATCTCATCTTAACTAATTATATCTGCAACAACCTTATTTCCAAATAAAGCCACATTTTGAGGTACTGGGTATTAGGACTTAAATATATCTGTTTTTTTGAGGGCACAGTTCAATCCATAATACAAGGATGCAAAGATATTATTGTTTCCCATGCAGATCTTACAGTGTAGGGGAGAAGGTATATATAGATCTAGGAAGACGCATGTTGTAATAGTGCGATATGCACAAAATGCTGTAAGATTACCACAGCGGGGGCAACTGCCTTTTTCTAAGTGAAATGGTACAGGAAGGCTTTCAAAGAGAGTTGCCATTTGAACCAGACTTTGAGGGACAGATAGGAATTCATTGAAAAAAGGATGCCAGGTGGGAGGGTCACATCAAGCAAATAGCTTTGGGTAAAGGCGTGTAATAAAGTTTTAAAGTGTTAATTTGCGTGTAATAAAGTGTTAAAGTGTTAATTTGCTGTGATTAGTACTAGCTACTCTTTATTGAGTAATTGTGTCATTTAATATTAACAACAACCTTTTGATACCAATTTTGCAGATGAGAAAACTGAAATTTAGAGAAATTAAGTGCTTAATTTTAGCTCACACGTTTAGAAGGTGGTACTACTGGGATTAGAACTGAGATAGTCTGATCACACAGTCTGTGTTTTAGCCATTGTGGTAAAAATTACAGTTCAGGGTATTTAGAATGCATAAGGGATGGTTAAAGATAAGGCTGAAGAAATAGGTTAAAGATGAATTGTGAAGAAATTGGTTTATCACTTGATTTACCTAATAGAAAATTGGTGTACTTAATAGAGTCAAGTACAATAGGCAGTTGAACAATTGCCAAAGCTTTAAGGAAGGGCGTCAAATGGCCAGATTCCTGCAGAGTAGTGGGTGGGTTGGGGGAGAGGGAGACTGGAGGCCCAGAGCCTTGAGAGGAAGCTACTGTTGCTGGCCATGTTAGAAATAATGAAGGTTGGAACTAGACAGAGATAATGGGGTGAGAGCGGTGATAACAGACAAGAGAGACTTGTCGGTTAAGATCAGTCACACGTTAACGCTAAAATCAGCGTACTCTCTGTTGCGTCGCCATTCCTGCTCCTTTGCCTCAAGTGCTGAAAGTAGAGATGTCTCAACTCAAGCGATTAAAGCAATAATTTCAACCCATAACCCTAATGTTGGAAAGAGTCCAGTAAGTACTAATGTTAATGCTATTTAAACAGTTACATTATAGAAGATATTAAGATATTTTTTAAAATTCTGAAGACTGAGTTAACATATTCTAAAATAAACTACATGAAAGTGGCAGAAAATATTTTGCCAAAATGCTTTGATGCCATCTCATATATCTTTATTAAGTTGTAACTCCTTTGGGTTAAATTCACTGCAGTGTTGCTCTAGGTATAGCCGCACTTTGATAGCTCAGCTTATTCTACTAAAGCGTGGTTATTATTATTTTTTAAATTAATTATTATTTTTTCTTATTAGTCATCCATTTTATACACATCAGTATATGCATGTCAATCCCAGTCTCCCAGTTCATCACACCACAACCCCTACCCCTTGCGAGCGTGGTTATTTTTAAAGATCTATTCTTTCTTTTTTTTTTAACATCTTTATTGGAGTATAATTGCTTTACATTGTTGTGTCAGTTGCTGCTGTATAACAAAGTGAATCAGCTATATGTATACATATATCCCCATATCCCCTCCCTCTGCGTCTCCGTCCCACCCTCCCTATCCCACCCTTCTAGGTGGTCTCAAAGCACCAAGCTGATCCCCCTGTGCTATGCAGCTGTTTCCCACTAGCTATCTATTTTACATTTGGTAGTGTGTATATGTCAATGCTACTCTCTCACTTCGTCCCAGCTTACCCTTCCCCCTCCCCGTGTCCTCAAGTCCATTCTCTACGTCTGCGTCTTTATTCCTGTCGTGCCCCTAGGTTCATCAGACCTTTTTTTTTTTTTAGATTCCATACATATGTGTTAGCATACGGTATTTGTTTTTCTCTTTCTGACTTACTTCACTCTGTATGACAGTCTCTGTGTCCATCCACTTCACTACAAATAACTCAATTTCGTTTCTAAGATTTATTATTTCTTATTGATAGTTTTAATTTATTCCCAAGTTAATGTAACAACAGTTAGCATTAATTTGAAAGCAAAGCATTAATCAGGGGTCCCAGGTTGCCTTTGTGTGGGACAGAGGAGACCAAGTCTGTGTCTCCTTGTGATTTATGGGAAGCTGCCCAAACAAAAATGACTATCCAACAGGATGTTATTGAAATTTCAAAAGAAGAAATATACCAGAGGAAATTTTCTTAAAATAAGCTGCGTTTTCCTTAAGTGAATTTCTTTTATTTTGAGGAATTATTTTAAGCAGGTGTTTGGTGCCACCACAAACCACGCATTGTGACTTGCTTATCTTTAGTGACGTTTGGCCTGTCTGTGTGTACTTGGCAGCCTTCCCCAAGCATTGGCCAGGGCCATGTGATACCACTGCCATTAGTCAGGCAAAAGCAAACATAAACAATGTTTGTGAATCTTTTTTCTACTTTTAGCCCGTAACTTGAAAGTATAATATCATGTATTTGGGGGAAACGAGAAATAAGCTGACATATTCATATACACACTATGTCTCACTAAATGAGAGTCTAATGAGCAATGAAAAGAATGCTAAAAATTCTATTCGAATTGGTTTTATATTGCACAGTGGAAACTGAAGTTACCTGAAAATGGCAAACATTATTGTTCTAGTGGTCTCCCAGGCGCCTGAATGCAAAGCCAAACATAAATTATGTAGAAATTGTATGTCTTCTTCTTGTGATTGACTCTCAACTTGGTATTTTGCATCATTGCTAGATAAAAGAATCCTTGGAATGTTAATTTAGAATGTTGAGACTAAATTAGAATTCAGTGTTGTAAGACTTGAAACAAACATAGCAATTAAGGGGCTTAACATTTTTGTATTTCATCACTTCTGAGAGACCATTCTTTTTATAAATTAGTGTTCTGTATAACAGCAGCCCAAAGGACAGGAGATGGAGAAGGAAATGGAAAAACAGGAAGAATTATCCTTCTTTATTTAGTTCAAAGGCACTCCCAAAGAAAAATATTAAGGATAAATAGTGATACAAAATACTGACAGTGTAAACTCACTGGCATTGACTAAGCAGCACAAACATATTAATATTGTGATTATTAGATTACTAATAAAATATGTAATACAACAGGAGGAAAAAGACCCGTCCTTGTTCTCAGTATCTAAGCTATTGCTGCTAACGTGAAGAAAGACCCTGCATCATATAATGCTCTGATGGCCTTACTGTAGCTTAGGTCTGTGGGACTATCTAGAACTAACATGCCTGAATCAGAAAGTTAAGATTGACTGGGAGACGCTTCTTCCTTTGCTTAACAAAATTCCTGGAGTCTGACAGGGAACCAACCTGGAATCAGATGGCTAAATGGGGCCTGTGATGGCTTTTTCATAGTAAAGGGTCCAAACACATACAGAGAATGATCATACAGATGTGTGCTCCACATGGATATGCCGTCTACCCAGAGTTTCCTAGCAGTTTAAAAATGGGTCTAGATGAGGGAGCTGGACATAGAGCCCAGAACTAAAGGGAGAGGTAGGGCTAAAGCACTTTCTGAGACCATCAGCTCTAAGATCCTGGGGAAAGGGACGGACAGGGTTGGTTCTGCTTGGCCCACTCAGAGATGCACTTGATTAGGCTTCCATCTGGGCTAGACCCCCTCATATCTGGACACTCTGGTTTTAGTGATATAAAACAAGGGCCTCAAATAAGTTATTTAGAGTCAAGAGCATATGTTCAGGGAACCCTTGCATTTCAGTTCCCCTCTGGTCAACTGCCATTCACTCAGAGAGAATCCAGCTGTGGTACGTGACACTTGTCCACTGCCCTAACAGATGTTAAAAAGTGGTGGACACAGCCGGATTCACACCAGCTGGCTCATACTCTATCCTAATGGATTTTTAAATGATTATACATTGATCAAGTTCATGAACATCACTGGTTCACAGAAAGCAGCAGTGTATCTGGTATCTTGTATGCTCTAAGAAAAAGCCGTTTGCCATTTATAACTTTTCAGAGTTAGTGTCATTGAAGTAATATTTTAACAAAGAAAATCAGTAGTATTATAATATCTGTAATTTTACAAAGATACTTGATTTATTTTAAAAGAAACAGATTTAGAGAAAAATTGTACATAATGGTGATGTGAATCAGAGAGGAGGTAGGAGTTCACTGGTGTGGAGGTCTTGTCCTGCCTGACCTAGGAAACTCTGTTCTTACGTGTTATGTGGAGTATAGATACCAGTGCTCTGGAGGGCTTGAGTCTGAATCTGCTGCCATAAATTTGGTTCTGAGCTTAGATCATTTGTTTAAAGCAGTTATCTAAATGAGACAGCATTTACAAAAAGGTACTAGGACTGTTGGTTAAAGTTCCTGAAAAACCACAGAACAAGACAATTTATTGAGCAGAATAAATAGTGGGAATTTGGAATGATCTTTTTGAATCTACAGCAAGTGGTAGGGGAAAAGGAATTACCAATTTTCCAGCTGTTTGGGATGAAACAACACTTTTCTGGGATTCACATTTCGTATCAGAGTTTAACCAGCAAAGTGCTGAAGTGATTAAATATGAACCCACAAAGCTAAAGCTCGAGAAAACGATTTGGTCAGAAATGTTTCTGGAACAAGCCTTTGGCTGTAGTACTTATTTCTCTTCTGTTGGTCAGTGATGAAATGTGCTATAATCAGCCTGCTAAATTATCCAAGGGAAGGTTTACTTTGATGGTTTTAAGGTATCTTCTTTCAGAATTTTGATGTGGCAGCACATCCCTTAACAGCTCATTTCCTGAGGGATACTAAACAAGAGCCAAACCCAGGAAAAAAGAAAAGTTTAAGCTCTCTCACCTCACTGTGAACCCTGTCCACCTGTAAACATAGACGATACTCTCAGAATCTGGTTTATATTGACACTGCCACAAAGGTGCTAAGTACTTACTATGCAGAGATCCAGGGACTATTTTTCACCAGAGAAATAAGAGAAGATGTCTTTACCAGCATTGTGCTTTCCTCAAATGTGAAACTAAAGCCAAAGTGAATAAAACAACCTTGTTTTTTCTATAAAAATTTAGTTGGGGAAAATTTTAGTAGGTTCATGTGCAGATGTATTACTATCTTTTTATTGTCCATTAGGAATTTATGAGAGCTCATGTCTCAATCATTATAGTGTGGTGTCCCTTCAGACCTCAATCTGGTCATCACTTCATCCAGGAAGTCCTCCCTGACTACAGCTGTCTCCAAATAATGTTGAGCCTGGGAAGCTGTCTCCTTCTCTCCTCCTCAGGGGATTTTACATTTCACATTTACAGTCACTCTGATTTCTGTCGATTTGACTACAATTAGTTATCCTTTGAACACATGGATTTGAACTACGAGGGTCCACTTTTACACAGGTTGTTTTCACTGACTATGTACTACAATACTATATGATCTGCAGTTGGTTGAATCCTTGGCTGGTTGGATCCGGGTATGGAACCATGGATATGAAGAGCTGACATAAAGTTATAAATGAATTTTTGACTGCTCAGGGGTTGGAGCCCCTAACCCCTGTGTTGTTCAAGGGTCAACTGTATTGTCTTCTGACTTTTTTTGGTCTTTCTTCAAGAGGAATAATCCCAAATGGCTAATAATGTAAATATATTTTTTTACGTATAAAGTTACTCATAAGACAAATGTATTCTGAGGATGTCAAATTGTGGAATCAATAGAGCTGAATCCTCAAAACAGACGAGGGACAGAAGGAAGGGATTGGAGTTCATGGAACTCACTTAACTGAATGCATCTGCATAAAGTGAATATATTTCTTTGAAAGACATTATTTCAAGCTTTAAAATAAATAGAATTATTTACAGATAAGCCTAATCTAATATGATTTGATTGGCCTATATTCTTTAAATTTAATAGTACCAATTCCTGAAATTCTAAAATTATTGGTTAAAAAAAACACATAAAATGTTTTAGAGAGCTTTTTGGTCAAAGCTGAATTATATAATTGGTTTTATTTTCCTTGGCGTTTTATGAAAAAGTCAAAGAATAGCTCTGGCCAGTAGTGTACTGGTAAATGTTTATTAACCATCTCTCAGGCTTGGGGGTGTGTGTGTGTGTGTGACAATTAACATGGTGTAAATACTCCCACATAGCCAATTTCAAACTACCAAGGTGCTGTTGGTTGGTTCCAAAACCTCCTGAAAGTTTAATAATTGGGTCTTACAGACAGAATGAGCCAGCTCTGGCATACTGGCTAAGACTAAATTTGTACTGACCATAAAATAATCCTCGGACCTTAAGAGGTTGTCAAACTGGTTACCAAGTGTGGACATGGAATCTTAAACACTCTGCCTTATGACCCTCCAAATACCTGTAGGGGAAGGGAAAACAGTAGGGATAAGAATGGGATAGTTTTGCTTGTGGAATAAGAATGTCGCCTGCCATGTCAGTAAACAAGGGATGTTGGGGCCATCTAGCCCTCAGCCACTGCAGCTGCCCTGACTGTGCACCCTTGAGGGGATTCAGGATGGAAAAAACCAGGATGCTGGCCCTAGATAGTTAAGGTGCATATCAAAGGAATGATCTCAATGAGCCCAGACTCTTGAATCTTCCCATATACAGAAAAGTGCTAAATTTATTAACTTGAGGTGTCTGGTTTTCTTTAATTAACAGTAATCTTTCGATGTTTTGACTACCTGGTTTTTGTTGTAAAAACTCCTATATATCCTGGTTCCTCCCTTACCTCTTCAGAACAGTCCCTCAGAGCTATCTGAGAGGCTGACTCCTGGGCTTAAGTCCTCAGAAAGTCCACTGAATAAAACATAATTCTCAACTTTTAGGTTGTGTATTTTTTTTTCAGTTGATACACTATATTTGCTATATCTATAATTTTATATCAGATATGCAAAAAGTATATTAAATAGAGTGAAGAGTTCCTTAAGACTTCGAGTAAATATTAAATGTGTCTCTAAAATATAAAGATTTTAGTATTACTTTTAGCATCTTGTTGGAAGTATAATATCAATAAATGGCCATGAATAAGCAATTTACTGCTAGTCACTAAATCTCTTCCTTATATTACTTTTTGATTTATATCCCTCCATTGTTTCCTCTTTGGCATCCTTTTCTCTCGAATCAGTTTCTCTGCATCAGTACCAATTTATTTCACCGAAACAAATATCCTTATGAAAGCTCTTTGTCAGCTAGACAGTTTACAGTGTGTAACTAAAATGATTTTTTTCTCCTTCAGCGCCACTCTTTAAATGAAAGAACGTTACAGGGATATTGCCAATCCTGTGCCAGAGTTTGGGAAATTTTTTGAAAAATAACCTCTGAATAATCTCACCCTACCTAGACATGTTAATAATTTAGGGAAAAGAGATTTAGGTGTTTAATCTGGCAGAATTAAAAGTTATAAGTAAAAGCATCTTAACTTTATTCATTCCTTTCAGCAGGTCAGGTCTGAAACTCGGAAGGTCTATGTTGACTGAATTCGTTGCCTCCTGAGATTTTTTTTTTCGATTGGCAGCTGATACAGAGTACTTTCACAATAGTTGTACTCTAACATCGTCCTTGGGTGTGATTTTTTTTTTTAATAGGTGTAGCCAAGAAATAGATTTACTGAAGAACACATAATCAAATAATCCTTACCAAGTCTTCTTTTTTTTTTTTAAAGTACTTATTATTTTTAACTTGCTAAATCTTCTCTCATCTATTTGTGTTTGCTCTAACACAGGAGAGGCAAAATGGTGATATCTAGAATAATGAAAAGAAAAGGTAGTTCTAAAAAAATATTGTATCAGAGAAAACTTAGAAAAATGACACTTTTTTTGAGAAGGTCTTCAAAATGTGCTCAGATAGGTAAAACAAGTTGAACACATTGATTTTTTAAATTTTATTCTGTAAAGCACTGGGAACTCTCCCTTCCCCAAGGAACTTAACACTGGCAGAAAGACCGCCTTTAAACACACCATGAGTGATAATTTTTCTTTCTACCTACAAGGAAATTATTATCCATGTTCTTCTTAATCCTTCTGCATTGGCTGTTTGTCAGTTGGAAACATTGATAGCTCTCATTAGTGAGTAGGTGTTAAAATAGCACATTTGTTAAAAACAAGCAAATACACATTTTGCTGAGGTCAGCCAGTCACACAATGCGCTGTTGGGAATTTTCCATTCACTTATATTTTTGTTTCTATGTATATTGAGATTACTCTGATTCTTCAGGGACCTGTTTTTCAAATTACTCTATTAAACAAAATAAAGCACTTCTCTGTAGCTACTTTGGTAAGAAAGGAAGAAAAACAAAACTTTCATTTCTTGGTGGATATTGGAGGAGAGAACATGGTACAACATGAACTTGTTTAAAAGGAAAGAAGGTGGGGTAAGCTGGTACACTAAACTAGTGTATACAAGGACAAGTGTTAAGTGTTCAGTGACCTCTTCTTTTCCTTGAATGGAGAACCTCATGTTCTTAGAACTGTACCCTCTCCACAGTCTGACCCCTCTCCACCAAAACAAACAGTAAACAAACAAACTACCCATCTAGGGAGATTACTAATCAGGTGTTTAGCAGGTTATATGATTACAGGTGTGATTTTGTTCCCCTTTCATTTTCTTCCCAGATTTCCTTTAGTAGCATCCCTCATTATTCTGTAAAGCCTTTTTGAATTTCTGCTTCTCTCTGGAGTGTCATCAGTTAGAGAAATATTATGTCAGTTGATAAAGGTTTGATCCTTCTTACCCATATCTGCATTATGCAGCAGGATTCCTGAAGATGGAAAGGCTTCCTTCCTCCCCCAGTAAAGCATATGAAACCAAAACTACTGTGTCTTCCACTTCCCAACTCCCTGCTCAACATGAATGAGAGGAAAAAGATATAAAAACGACACTCGAGATTATTAGTCCCTGATTCAGCCTTTGCAGATTTTGAAAGGAATAAAAAAAATACTATAATTGAAAATATTCTGTTATAGAAGAGGAATATCTGTTTTCCAGGTTCATCAATAACGGACATTAAATAATAGAGAGGAAAGGTAGTTCTAAAAAGAATGGTAGGATCATAGAAAACGAAAAAAAGAAAGGCAAATAAATAGTTGCCTTTGTTCTCCTCTGCATCTGCTTATTTTACAGCTCTGCGTATAGATTCCTGTCTGTTGCTATAAGGGCTACACAGTTATTTCAGATTCTCCTAGAGCCAAACCTCTAGGCAGATCAGCAGTTAAACTGTATTGAAAAACCACAGAAAGTAACTTACGAAAAAGCAAACCAAAATTACCGAAACAAAAAACTAATCAAGTGAAATTGTTTTGATTTCTGCTTTTCTGAGTAACTATGTCATTACGTAAACAGCATGAGCCTTTGTAGCCTTAGCATGTGTTTGCATCTCTCCATCGACCTTAATCTTCAAATATAGTGTTTCCTTTAATTTAAAAGGGTTTGAATATTCCCATCCACTTATTTTCCAACAGACTTGCTGCTGGGAGAGATTAACTGTTGCCCTAGAAACATTCAAAACATCAATTTCCCAGGAGCAATATCTCACTAATCTCACCACTTAAATCACAATGTTTAGTTAGAGCTAGTTCAACGAGTACTTTAAGGTTGATTAAATGACCATTAAACGTCCCAGAGCAACCAGAGTAAAAATCTCAGAAGTAGCAGATCACCCATGTTGGAAGGCAGCTCCTTCCATTCAGAGGAGACCAAGACCATTCTTTGTCAAGACCACCTGGAAGACACACAATTGCCATTTACTAATGGTAACTGCAGAATTAGAATTATTCACAGTAATCCCATGCTTAACAGGGATATAGCGTACATAAATTTTTCTAATACTTTCTAAATGTGGCATTTGGTCAAAACATAGATAAGCATCTATGTGTGTATGTATGTGTGTGTATGTGTGCTCAGTATGTAGAATCTCTCTAATTTTTTCCCCTCTCATTTGTTGGGGTACCTTCATCTTGTTCATTGTTTACCGACTCTCAGGGAGAGGTTTGGCAATTTAGTTTATGTCTCTTGAAGAATGCACAGAGGATAGGTAATGGATTTGAGAGATATCTCTGAGCTGTTTGATTTCACTAGGACAAAAATAAGATTGGGCATTTGTATTATAATTTAGATCAGGGATTAGATAATCTTCTGACAGTGAGACGAAAGATGCAGTTTCAAAATATGCCTACAAATCATCATATTTGCTCATAAGAGTTCCTGGGAGAGGGAAAACTGAAACAAAAATAAATAAGACAAATAAGTATCAACACAGCAACAGAAAACAAAAACTTGATTCGTAAACCAGGAGTCAGTCAGAGATTTTGGAGCATGCCAGTAAAATTCACACGAATTCCCAAGGGAAATGCCATTCCATCAGTTTTGAAATGACTTTCCATTAGCTGTTAGACCATTGACAAGCACTTTCAGTCCCTACTTCCAGTTTACTCTGGTGGAATATACTACTCTGTAAAGATTTAGGGAAATATGGTATTACTTTATTCCCATTTCATGTGTGAAACTCAGACATAAAGGGTTTCTCTGGGCTTGCATAGCTCTGAAGCAAGAATGTCCCGATGAGTTACAAGAAGTATAATTACATTGAAGCCTAGTTTTAAAAAAATGTGTAATGCTTAGAAATTCACTAAGCCGATTAGCAATAATTCATATATATTAGTAAGTGAATATACAAATATATGTATATATGTAAGTTCATTGGAAATTTTGGCTGTTATGAATTAAAATCTAATTTGAATGTTTGAAAATAATTCATAAGAAGGCTTTGCTTTCTATAGTTGAGATTTACATGTAAAATACATTTTATTTATTTTTAATTGGCATATAGTTGATTTACAGTGTTGTGTTAGTTACAGGTGTACAGCAGTGATTCAATTATGCATATAGATACATTCACTCTTTTTCAGATTCTTTACCCATATAGGTTATTACAGAATATTGAGAGAGTTCCCTGTGCTATACAGTAGGTCCTTGTTGGTTATCTATTTTACATATAGTAGTGTGTGTATGTTAATCCCAAATTCCTAATTCCCGCCCCGCACATTTCCCCTTAGGTAACCAAAAGTTTGTTTTCGAAATCTGTGAGTCTGTTTCTATAAAATACATTTTATATACACTATGCTGTACTTATTTTTTCACATGGTTACTAATCATGTACATTTTGAAAAGTTACAATTTTAAAAATGATAATCCTGAAAGTTCCATTTCTATGCTCAGGAAAATATTTAAGTACTGTTCTTATGTCACTTAATATTGTCTTGACTCCAGATGTTAATTGCAGTCTATTTTCCTCCAGCCAGTGGCCATGAAAATGCGTTTCCAAGATGCCTTAAACCACTGCTTTATTTAAAGTGTATGCTCTCCAAGATGATCATCTGCTTTAAAAATAAAAGATACCAAAAATAAATAAAAGATACCAAGTCGTTTATTCCACTTGCTATGAAAGCTGGAAGGAACTTGTGGGGTCCTCCAGTCAGGCTCCCCATCCTCTCATTTGTAAAGACAAGGATGCTAAGCCCAGGGAGACGGTGGGACTTGCCAAGGCCACACAGCTAGTTAAGGCAGAGCCAGCATTGGAGCCCACATGTCTTGGCTCTCAGTCGAGACCTTTCCCGCTGTATTTCAAGGAGACCATATTTAGAAAAGATTAAAATGCTGAAATTTTCTCTCTACATCTGTATTTTTCAGTAAATCAATATCCGACATGAATTATACTCACAATTTCCAATGTTGATCTGAAAAGTCATGGAGCGCTGAACATTTTGAGGTTTGCCCTTCATTAGCTACATCGAAAATAGTGAAAGAGCCAATTTGACCTCCTGTCTTGAATATACTACTCACCCTCTGCTATATTGCATATATAGCGGCTCAGAGCTTCTCTCCTGAACACCATCCTTTTTACCTTATTGCAAAGTTATTGGGGATTTGGGAACCAGCTGAAATTTTTCATAGTTTACAACAGTGTTATTTAAAGTTCACCGTTAAAGATCACAAATGTAAAAATACTCATTTATAGTCCCTTCTCCCTCTGGTTATTATAAATAGTTTAAAAAGTATCATTAAGGTAATGTTTCAAAGGACATTTCAACTTTCAACATACCTGACATTTATCATCCTAATGCCTGGAAAGGAATGTTTGACTTAAGAGGAATTTTTCTATTTCGCTGTAGGAAATGCACTATCCTAAGGATATGTGCCTGCTTTAACCCCCTTGAGGATCAAAATAATAGTAATCATATTTTTCTTTTTTTAAAATTGAGGTATAGTCAATGTACAATATTATATGTTACAGATGTACAACATAGTGATTCACAATTTTTAAAGGATACACTCCATTTGTAGTTGTTATAAAATATTGTCTATATTCCCTGTGTTGTACAATACATCCTGGTAGCTTTTTTATTTTATACATAATAGTTTGTACCTCTTAGTCCCCTACCCCATCTTGTCCCTCCCCACTTTCTAGTAACCACTAGCTTGTTTTCTGAATCTGTTTTTTATGTTGTTATATTCTCTAGTTTGTTTTAATTTTTAGATTCCACATATAAAAGATATCATAAGTATTTGTCTTTCTCTGTCTGACTTATTTCACTTAGCATAATACCCTCCACATCCATCCATGTTGTTGTAAATGGCAAAATTTCATTCTTTTTAATGGCTGAGTAGTATTCCATTGTGTATATGTGTGTATATATGTGTGTGTGTGTGTGTGTGTGTGTATATATATACCACACCTTCTTTATCCATTCTCTGTTGATGGCCTCTTAGGTTGCTTCCCTGTCTTGGCTATTGTAAATAGTGCTGCTGTGAACATTGGGGTGTGTGTATCTTTTTGAATTAGTGTTTTTGTTTTTTTCAGATATGTACCCAGGAGTTCTATTTTTAGTTTTTTGATGAATCTCCATACTGTTTTTCATGGTGGCTGCACCAATTTACGTTCCCACCAGCAGTATTTGAGAGTTCCCTTTTCTCCACATCCTCGCCAATATTTGTTATTCATGTTTTTATTGATGATAGCCATTCTGGCAGATGTGAGGTGACATCCGAT
The DNA here is from genome assembly GCF_951394435.1 of Stenella coeruleoalba. Lineage (NCBI taxonomy): Eukaryota > Metazoa > Chordata > Mammalia > Artiodactyla > Delphinidae > Stenella > Stenella coeruleoalba. The sequence goes on along the minus strand of NC_137149.1, from coordinate 21,460,999 downwards.
TGTACCTTTAATTTGCATTTCTCTGATGATTAACAATGTTGAACACCTTTTCATGCGCCTATTGGCCATCTGTATGTCTTCTTTGGAAAAATACCTATTCAGGTCTTCTGCCCATTTTAAAATTGGATTGTTGTTATTGTTGTTTTATGTTGAGCCCTATTAGCTGTTTATGTATTTTGCATATTAACCCCTTATCGGTCATATCATTTGTAAATATTTTCTTCCATTCAGTAGGTTGTCTTTTCATTTTGTCAGTCGTTTCCTTTGCTGTGCAAAAACGTTCAAGTTTCATGAGGTCCCATTGGTTTGTTTTTGCTTTTATTTCCTTTGTTTTAGGAGACAAGATCCAAAGAATATTGCTGCCATTTATGTCAAAGAGTGTTCTGCCTAGGTTTTCTTCTAGGAGTTTTATGGTTTCCAATCTTACATTTAGGTCTTTAATCCATTTTGAGTTTATTTTTGTATGTGATGTTAGAGAATGTTCTAATTTCATTCTTTTACATGGAGCTGTCCAGTTTTCCCAACACCACTTATAGAAGAGACTGTCTACTCCATTGTATATTCTTGCCTTCTTTGTTGTAGATTGACCTTAAGCGCATGGGTTTATTTCTGGGCTCTCTATTCTATTCCATTGATCCATGTGTCTGTTTTGTGCCAGTACCATACTCTTTTCCTTACTGTAGCTTTGCAGCACAGTCTGAAATCAGGGTGTGTGATTCCTCCAGTTCTGTTCTTTCTTAAGATTGTTTGGGTTATTTGGGGTCTTTTGTGTTTCCATACAAATTTTAAAATTACTTGTTCTATTTCTGTGAAAAATACCCGTGGCATTTTGGGTAGCAAGGGATTGCATTGAATCTGTAGATTTCCTTGGGTAGTATGTTCATTTTAACGATATTAATTCTTCCAATCTATGAACACAGTATATCTTTCCATCTGTTTGTGTTGTCTTCAGTTTCTTTCATCAGTGTAATAGTTTTCAGAGTACAGGTCTTTTAACTCCTTAGGTAGTTTTATTCCTAGGTATTTTACTCTTTTGATGTGATCATAAATGGGATTGTTTCCTTAAATTCTCTTTCTGGTCGTTTGTTATTAGTGTATAGAAATGCAACAGATTTCTGTATATTAATTTTGTATCCTGAAACTTTACCAGATTCATTGATGAGCTTTACTAGTTTCTGGAGGTGTCTTTAGGATTTTCTATGTATATAGTATCATGCCATCTACAGTGACAGTTTTGCTTCTTCCTTTCAAATTTGGATTCCTTTTATTTCTTTTTCTTATCTGATGCTGTGGCTAGGACTTCCAAAACTATGTTGAATAAAATTGCCGAGAGTGGGCATTCTTGTCTTATTCCTGGTCTTAGAGGAAATGCTTTCAGCTTTCACCATTGTGTATGATGTTAGCTGTGGGCTTATCAGGTTGAGGTATGTTCTCTCTAAGCCTGCTTTCTGGAGAGTTTTATCATAAATGGATATTGAATTTTGTCAAAAGTCTTTTCTGTATCTATTGAGATGATCATATGGGTTTTATTCTTCAATTTGTTCATGTGGTGTATCACATTGATTGATTGTGGATATTGAAAAATCCTTGCATTCCTGGGATAAATCCCAGTTGATCATGGTATTTGATCCCTTTGATGTATTGCTGGGTTCAGTTTGCTAAAACTATGTTGAGGATTTTTGCATCTATGTTATTTAGTTATGTTGGCCTATAATTTTCTCTTTTTATTATATCTTTGTTTTGTTTTGATATCAGGGTGATGCTGGCCTTATAGAATGAATTCAGAAGCACTCTTTCCTCTACAATTTTTTGGAATAGTTTGAGAAGGTAGGTGTTAACTCTTCTCTAAATGTTTGGTAGAGTTCACCTATGAAGCCATTCGGTCCTGGACTTTTGTTTGTTGGGAATTTTTAAATTACTGATGCAATTTTGTTAGTGGTAGTTGGTCTGTTCATATTCTCTATTTTTCCATGGTTCAGTCTTGGGAGATTGTAGATTTGTAGGAATTTATCCATTTCTTCTATGTTATCCATTTTATTGGCATGGTAGTCTCTTATGATCCTTTGTATTTCTGTGGTGTCAATTGTAACTCATCCTTTTTCATTTCTGATTTTATTGATTTGGGCCCTCTCCCTTTTTTTCTTGATGAGTCTGGCTAAAGGTTTATCAGTTTTTTTTAATCTTGTTCAAGAACCAGCTCTTAGTTTCATTGATCTTTTATATTATTTTTTAGTCTCTATTTCATTTATTTCTGCTGAGACTTTTATGATTTCTTTCCTTCTACTAACTTTGGGTCTTGTTTGTTCTTTTTCTAGCTCCTTTAGGTGTAAGTTTAGATTGTTTGAGATTTTTCTTGTTTCCCAGGGTAAGCTTGTATTGCTATAAACTTCCCTCTTAGAACTGCTTTTGCTGCATCCCATAGATTTTGGATCGTTGTGTTTTCATTTTCATTTGTCTCCAGATAGTAGGAAATGCACTACTCTAAGTATACGTACCTGCTTCAGCTCTCTTGGGATCAGAATAAGAGTAATCATATTTTCTCAAGGGATTAAGATTACAAAGTTGATAAATGGCAGAACTGTGATTAAATCCAAGCAGTGTCAATTCAGCTCTGTGCCTGAACATAAAATCCCCTGAGGAGGAGACAGCTTCCCAAGTCCAAAATCATTTGGGTGCATCTGTGGTCAGGGAGGACTTCCTGGGTGGAGTAATATCCAAGTTGAGACCTGAAGAAACACTATACTATAGTGGTTGAGAGCCTGCGCTCTAGACGCACAATGCTGAGGCTGGTATCCCTGCTTTGCTACTTACTAAATCTCCCTAACCTTTAGTTTCCATGTCTGTGTAATGGGGAATATACTACTACATCTGTCTGTAGGTTTGTTGTGAGCACAGGATGAGGTAATCCATGTAAAGTGCTTTACACAATGCTGGGCACATAATGTGCACTCAAAAAAGCTTAACTATACATACACTTGATGGGTAACAAAGATAAAAATGAAATTCCTACCCCATTACCCATTTTTCCAAACCCCTCAGTATCCCATGAGAGTAGGAGACCTAAATGGTGGTCTGGGGGCTGGGGATGAGAGAGGTTTCTTTCTACTTTGAATAGCTCAGATATCATTAAGCCTTGCTAGCCAGAAAATAAATTAGCCAGTCAGCAGGTGTTTATGATATGATAACAGAAACTAAAACAGGACAGAACATAAACTGGACGTGGTCCCAGCCCTCGAGAAGCCAAGGATACCATGAACGGAGGTTCACACGGTTGTTACACAAATGCACTGTTGGCGGTGAGGTGTGAGATTCTGGGTAGAGGCTAAAAGGAGGTACTTTAAGGTGGCATCCTGGAGATGATGAAACAGTTGTTATGTGAAGCAGATGGAGAAGACCTACTGTGGGTCAAAGAAGCTGTTCTCTGCACCTAGGATATTATGGTAAAATTTATGATAAAATTACTAGAGACCTAATGAGAAAGATTTTATAGTCTGTGCTTCTCTCTCTCTGTCGTACACACACGCACACACACTTCCAGGATTCTCTATCTGAATTATCTCTCGATCCCTCCTTTCTCTACTTCCCTCCCCTTGCTTGACTAAACCTGGCAGAGTGTTCAGGTCTCAACTTTTGGTTTTCCTTCAGGAAGTCATCCCTGGCCATGGGCTGGGCTAGGTCTTTTCCTCTGTGCCCTAATATCCTTTGCTTACCTCTGTCAAATCTATTTTCATTGTTTATTGCTGTGTAACAAATTACCACAAATGTAGCACTTGAAACAATAAAATTTATTTTCTCACAGTTTCTGTGGGTCAGGATCTAAGGCCAAGATCAAGATGTTGGCTGGCTGTGTCCTCATCTGGAGGCTTGACTAGGGAGAGTTAGGCTTCCAAGCTTCCTCATGTTGTCGGCAGGATTCATTTCCTTACAGCTGTAGGACAGAAGTCCCTGTTTTCTTAATAGCTCTTAACTGGGCCCACTCTCAGGTCAGGTCCTTGCCACATGGCCCTCTCTACAACACGGCAGTTTGCTTCTTCAAGACTGGCAGGAGAATCTTTCTTCTCAGTCTTCTAAGACTCAGTCTTATGTAACATTACATAATAGCAGAAATGACTACCCATTACCTTTGACGTATACTGTAACCTAATCAAGGGAGGGACTTCCCCCTCATATTCACAAATCCTGCCCATACTTAAGGGGATGGGATTGTACAAGGCGTGTACACCAGGCGTAGGGGATCTTGGGGAATCTCAGAATTCTGCCTACCAAAACATCCTTTATCACACTGAATTATAATTACCAGCTTACTGAGATTTCAGAGAGACTGTATCATGGTAACCCTGTAGCTTCTGGTTTGTATACTGTTTGGCAGATACTGCGCTCTCAAGAGATATCAGTTGCTTTATAAATTTGACAGATCAGTTTGGATAGTTGACAGCATGGAGGCCCAAAGAGGAAAGATTTTAATAATCTATACATTTAGTGGAATCATAAGTGAAAAGATGCTATTGAGGGGCAAGGAAGAACAGAGATATTGTGAACTAAATCCAGAGTCTGCAGAATCTGTGAATGAAGATAGTATCATTGCTTGTGGTGATGGAAAAACGGGATGCTGTATTTCTGGAGGTGGTGGCTATGTGACACTCAATTAGCAATGTGTGGTCAATTATATTGCATTTGGTGTTGAATAGGTAAGAATGAGCAGTTCCCAGTAATTGTGTTACTGTGTGGAAGGCCATCATGATATTCATTGCTTTAAAAAAAGTTGAGCTTTTCTTCTGATTAAGGCACAGTTAAATATTACTGGAGAATGTATCAGGGCTGAATCAAGTAAATATAGGGAATTTAAAGCTGAGAATTGATTTACTTAGATGATGGAAGAGCTGAGAAGCCAAACAGAGGACAGTAAGGCAACATTAGGAAGCTGCTACCATCTAGGTGTGCAAAAGGAGAGGGTGATCATATAGGGGTTTGGGGGCCAGGGTTACAGAACTGGGATCATGGAGGAGAGTTGCTGTCTCCAGAGATGCTGGCTGACTCAGAAAAGGAGGAATGCCCTGGCTTCTCCCTTCCTCCCACTCTTTAATCTCACCTAGTGTTTCCTATTAATGGAACCCAGCTGGAGGCGGTTGATGAGGGAACAGGGAGTTGCAGGCAGCAGGCATTAGCCCTCTTCCTCTTGAGTCTCCTAGTCTGGAGATAAGAAATGGACCTGAGGACAAACAAACGCAAAATCAGCACAGGGACATAAAGATAAATGTCAAGAATCTGTCCACAAGGGGCTTACATTGCAGTAGAGGAAAGGCGACATACATAGAGGTAACCATTATACAGGAGAGACCACTTTCGGTGGAGAGAGAACACTTTCTGGCATAAAAGTTGCTGACCTTTGGCAATGGCATCTGGGTGTCATGATTAATTAAAAAACAACTGAAACCAACTGAAAAACAAGATTTTTGGTACTCAAAATGGAGTTTGTGTAAAGAATTAAATCAGGTATTGATTAGACTTTTATTTCACACTTTAATCAGCAAAATCAAGTAAATTTTAGAAGAAAATTTGGAATATATGTATGGCTAAGGTGAGATGATTTAAAGAAAGAAAGGAAGCCAAGAAACTATAAGATGGATAGACATAATTTATTATGCAAAATATTGTTAAAGTATGGCAAAATACCATAAACCATAAAGTCAGCATACATATGCTAAATGAGAAAGAATGTTTGTAATAAATGATACAAAAAGAGTCAATACTTACAATGTGCCTTCAAAGTAAGAAAAAGGCAAACAACCAAATAGAAAAGTTATCAAAAGTATTGGCAATTCACACAGCAAAGTAAGATAGTATGATTCAGTTTTTGTAAAGAAAGATATTATCAAAAAGTCCTCCATGTGTGATTTATAAAAATGGAGATAAATTTGAAAGGTTGCATATCTGGCTGGCTTCTTGTGTTAGTTACTGGAAGGGAGGAGCAGAGGGGTGTGGGCTGGAGATCAGGTAATGGGGAGACAAACAAAAGAAAAAGGAGTAAATAAGAAAAGTATGAACCACACGTACAGCATAGATATGGTGCCATTTCTGTAAAATGGTGTAAGTATATGGCTATACCTGTATGTATATATACTTCTTCCACTGCTCCACTCTAGTCCAAGCACCACCAGCTCTCACCTCAATTCCAACTACAGTCTTCTCCCTATTCCACACTTTCCTTCTTACAGTCCATCCCCCAAGCAGCAGCCAGAGTGGCTCTTTGAAAAGAAATGAGATCACGAGCCTCCTCTGATCAATACTCTCCTGTGACATTCCACTGCAGTCAGAGTAGAATCTGGCCCCTGTAACTTCTCTAACCTCATGACACACTACTCTCCCCTTTCCTCGGGACACTGGTCCTCTGTCCTCACTGTTAGTCAGATACTGTCCCGTCTCACAACTTTAGTAGCACAGCCGACCCCTTTGTCCAGATGTCCCCATCTTCCTGCTCTCACCACCACACCTTTGCTCAAATGTTACCACATCAGAAAGGAATTTCCCTGATGATCTCATCTAAAATAACATCTTCACTGTCTAACGTTAATACCCTTCTTTATTTTTCTTCATTGAAACTTTTACTACCAGACATATGACTAGAGTAGAAGCACCTTGAGGACACAGACTGTGAGTTGCAGGGCACACAGTAGGCGCTCAAAAATTATTTGCTGAATGAAGGAATGAATGAATAAATGAACAGGGATATTTGGGGAAGGATAGTTAGCAAAATTTTAACAGTAATACGTTTCAATTGCTATTTGCTTTTTTTTTAAGTTTTGAATTTTATTTTATTTATTTTTTTATACAGCAGGTTATTATTAGTTATCCATTTCATACATATTAGCATATACATGTCAATCCCGATCTCCCAGTTCATCACAACACCCCCCCCCGCACCCCCCCGCCACATTCCCCGCTTTGTGTCCATACGTTTGTTCTCTACATCTCTGTCTCTATTTCTGCCCTGCAAACCGGTTCATCTGTACCATTTTTCTAGGTTCCACATATATGTGTTAATATATATTTGTTTTTCTCTTTCTGACTTGCTTCACTCTGTATGACACTCTCTAGATCCATCCACGCTGCTACAAATGACCCAATTTTGTTCCTTTTTATGGCTGAGTAATATTCCATTGTATATATGTACCACATCTTCTTTATCCATTCGTCTGTCAATGGACATTTAGTTTGCTTCCATGTCCTGGCTATTGCAAATAGGGCTGCAATGAACATTGGGGTGCATGTGCCTTTTTTTTTTAACATCTTTATTGGAGTATAATTGCTTTACAATGGTGTGTTAGTTTCTGCTTTATAACAAAGTGAATCAGTTATACATATACATATGTTCCCATATCTCTTCCCTCTTGTGTCTCCCTCCCACCCTCCCTATCCCACCCCTCTAGGTGGTCACAAAGCACCGAGCTGATCTCCCTGTGCCATGCGGCTGCTTCCCACTAGCTATCTTGTTTTACGTTTGGTAGCGTATATATGTCCATGCCACTCTCTCACTTTGTCACAGCTTACCCTTCCACCTCCCCATATCCTCAAGTCCATTCTCTAGTAGGTCTCTGTCTTTATTCCCGTCTTACCCCTAGGTTCTTCATGACCTTTTTTTTTTTTTGCCTTAGATTCCAAATGTATGTGTTAGCATACGGTATTTGTTTTTCTCTTTCTGACTTACTTCACTCTGTATGACAGACTATAGGTCCATCCACCTCACTACAAATAACTCAATTTAGTTTCTTTTTATGGCTGAATAATATTCCATTGTATATATGTGCCACATCTTCTTTATCCATTCATCCGATGATGGACACTTAGGTTGCTTCCATCTCCTGGCTATTGTAAATAGAGATGCAGTAAACATTTTGGTACATGTCTCTTTTTGAATTACGGTTTTCTCAGGGTATATGCCCAGTAGTGGGATTGCTGGGTCATATGGTAGTTCTATTTGTAGTTTTTTAAGGAACCTCCATACTGTTTTCCATAGTGGTTGTGTCAATTTACATTCCCACCAGCAGTGCAAGAGGGTGTGCTTTTCTCCACACCCTCTCCAGCATTTGTTGTTTGTAGATTTTCTGATGATGCCCATTCTAACTGGTGTGAGGTGATACCTCATTGTAGTTTTGATTGGCATTTCTCTAATAATTAGTGATGTTGAGCAGCTTTACATGTGCTTCTTGGCCATCTGTATGTCTTCTTTGGAGAAATGTCTATTTGGGTCTTCTGCCCATGTTTTTTTTTTTTTTTTTTTTTTTTGGTGGTACGTGGGCTTTCACTGTTGTGGCCTCTCCCGTTGCAGAGCACAGGCTCCGGACATGCAGGCTCAGCAGCCATGGCTCACGGGCCCAGCCGCTCCGCGGCGTGTGGGATCTTCCCGGACCAGGGCACGAACCCGTGTCCCCTGCATCAGCAGGCGGACTCTCAACCACTGTGCCACCAAGGAAGCCCCTTCTGCCCATTTTTTGACTGGGTTGTTTGGTTTTTTTAGTATTGAGCTGCATGAGCTGTTTGTATATTTTGGAGATAATCCTTTGTCCGTTGCTATCTTTGCAAATATTTTCTCCCATTCTGAGGGTTGTCTTTTCATCCTGTTTGTAGTTTCCTTAGCTGTGCAAAAGTTTGAAGATTCATTAGGTCCCATTTGTTTATTTTTGTTTTTATTTCCATTACTCTAGGAGGTGGATCAAAAAAGATCTTGCTATGATTTATTTCAAAGAGTATTCTTCCTATGTTTTTCTCTAAGAGTTTTATAGGGTCTGGTCCTACATTTAGGTCTCTAATCCATTTTGAGCTTACTTTTGTGTATGGTGTTAGAGAGTGTTCTAATTTCATTCTTTTACATGGAGCTGTCCAATTTTCCCAGCACCACTTATTGAGGAGACTGTCTTTTCTCCATTGTATATCCTTGCCTTCTTTGTCATAGATTAGTTGACCATAGGTGTGTGGGTTTATCTCTGGGCTTTCTATCCTGTTCCACTGATCTATATTTCTGTTTTTGTACCAGTACCATATTGTCTTGATTACTGTATCTTTGTAGTATAGTCTGAAGTCAGAAAGTCTGATTCGTCCAGCTCTGTTTTTTCCCTCATGACCGCTTTGGCTATTTGGGGTCTTTTGGTCTCCATACACATTTGAAGATTGTTTTGGTCTAGTTCTGTAAAAAATGCCATGGGTAATTTGATAGGGATTTCATTGAATCTGTAGATTGCTTTGGGTAGTATAGTCATTTTCACAATATTGATTCTTCCAATCCAAGAACATGGTATATCTCTCCATCTGTTTGTATCATCTTTAATTTCTTTCATCAGTGTCTTATAGTTTTCTGCATACTGGTCTTTTGTCTCCCTAGGTAGGTTTATTCCTAGGTATTTTATTCTTTTTTTTCCAGTGGTAAGTGGGAGTGTTTCCTTAATTTCTCTTTCAGATTTTTCATCATTAGTGTATAGGAGTGCAAAAGATTTCTGTGCATTCATTTTGTATGCTGCAACTTTACCAGGTTCACTTATTAGCTCTAGTAGTTTTCTGGTGGCATCTTTAGGATTCTCTATGTATAGTATCATGTCATCTGCAAACAGTGACAGTTTTACTTCTTCTTTTCCAGTTTGTATTCCTTTAATTTCTTTTTCTTCTCTGATTGCTGTGGTTAGGACTTCCAAAACTATGTTGAATAATAGTGGTGAGAGTGGACATCCTTGTCTCGTTCCTGATCTTAGAGGAAATGCTGTTAGGTTTTTACCATTGAGAATGATGTTTGCTGTGGGTTTGTCGTATATGGCCTTTATTAAGTTGAGGTAGGTTCCCTGTATGCCCACTTTCTGGAGAGTTTTTTTAATCATAAATGTGTGTTGAATTTTGTCAAAAGATTTTTCTGCATCTATTGAGATAATCATATGGTTTTTATTCTTCAGTTTGTTAATATGGTGTATCACATTGATTGACTTGCGTATATTGAAGAATGCTTGCATCCCTGGGATAAATCCCACTTGATCATGGTGTGTGATCCTTTTAATGTGTTGTTGGATTCGGTTTGCTAGTATTTTGTTGAGGATTTTTGCACCTATATTCATCAGTGATATTGGTCTGTAATTTTCTTTTTTGTAGTATCTTTGTCTGGTTTTGGTATCAGGGTGATGGTGGCCTCATAGAATGAGTTTGGGAGTGTTCCTTCCTCTGAAATTTTTTGGAAGAGTTTGAGAAGGTTGGGTGTTAGCTCTTCTCTAAATGTTTGATAGAATTCACCTGTGAAGCCATCTGTTCCTGGATGTTTGTTTGTTGGAAGATTTTTAATCACAGTTTCAATTTCATTACTTTTGATTGGTCTGTTCATATTTTCTATTTCTTTCTGGTTCAGTCTTGGAAGGTTATACCTTTCTAAGAATTTGTCCGTTTCTTCTAGGTTGTCCATTTTATTGGCATAGAGTTGCTTGTAGTAGTCTCTTAGGATGCTTTGTATTTCTGTGGTGTCTGTTATAACTTCTCCTTTTTCATTTCTAATTTTATTGATTTGAGTCCTCTCCCTCTTTTTCTGAATGCATCTGGCTAATGGTTTATAAATTTTATCTTCTCAAAGAACCAGCTTTTAGTTTTATTGATCTTTGCTATTGTGTGTTTTTTTCTATTTCATTTATTTCTGCTCTCATCTTTATGATTTCTTTCCTTCTACTAACTTTGGGTTTTGTATGTTTTTGTTTCTCTAGTTCTTTTAGGTGTAAGGTTAGATTGTTTATTTTAGATGTTTGTTGTTTCTTGAGGTAGGATTGTATTGCTATAAACTTCCCTCTTAGAACTACTTTTGCTGCATCCCATAGGTTTTGGATTGTCGTGTTTTCATTGTCATTTGTCTCTAGTATTTTTTGATTTCCTCTTTGATTTTGTCAGTGATCTCTTGGTTATTTAGTGACGTATTGTTTAGCCTCCATGTGTTTGTGTTTTTTATGTTTTTATCCCTGTGATTGATTTGTAATCTCATTGTGTTGTGGTCAGAAAAGATGCTTGATATGATTTCAATTTTCTTAAATTTACTGAGACTTGATTTGTGACCCAAGATATGATCTATCCTGGAGAATGTTCCGTGCGCACTTGAGAAGAAAGTGTAATCTGCTGTTTTTGGATGGAATGTCCTATAAATATCAATTAAATCTATCTGGTCTATTGTGTCATTTAAAGCTTGTGTTTCCTTATTAATTTTCTGTTTGGATGATCTGTCCATTGGTGTAAGTGAGGTGTCAAAGTCCCCCACTATTATTGTGTTACTGTCAATTTACTCTTTTATAGCCGTTAGCAGTTGCCTTATGTGTTGAGGTGCTCCTAATTTGGGTGCAGATATATTTATAATTGTTATATCTTCCTCTTGGATTGATCCCTTGATCATTATGTAGTGTCCTTCTTTGTCTCTTGTAATAGTCTTTGTTTTGAAGTCTATTTTGTCTGATATGAGAATTGCTACTCCAGCTTTCTTTTGATTTCCATTTGCATGGAATATCTTTTTCCATCCCCTCACTTTCATTTTGTATGTGTCCCTAGGTCTGAAGTGGGTCTCTTGTAGACAGCATGTATATGGATCTTGTTTTTGTATCCATTCAGCAAGCCTGTGTTTTTTGGTTGGAGCATTTAATCCATTCACATTTAAGGTAATTATCGATATGTATGTTCCTATTACTATTTTCTTAATTATTTTGGGTTTGTTTTTGTAGGTCCTTTTCTTCTCTTGTGTTTCCCACTTAGAGAAGTTCGTTTAGTATTTGTTATAGTGCTGGTTTGGTGGTGCTGAATTCTCTTAGCTTTTGCTTGTCTGTAAAGCTTTTGATTTCTCCATCGAATCTGGGTGAGATCCTTGCTGGGTAGAGTAATCTTGGTTTTAGGTTCTTCCCTTTCATCACTTTACTTATGTCATGCCACTCCCTTCTGGCTTGTAGAGTTTCTGCTGAGAAATCAGCTGTTAACCTTATGGGAGTTCCCTTGTATGTTATTTGTCATTTTTCCCTTGCTTTCAATAATTTTTCTTGTCTTTAATTTTTGCCAATTTGATTACTTTGTATCTCATCATGTTTCTTCTTGGGTTTATCCTGTATGGACTCTCTGTGCTTCCTGGAATTGGGTGGCTATTTCCTTTCCCATGTTAGGGAAGTTTTCGACTATGATCTCTTCAAATATTTTCTCGGGTCCTTTCTCTCTCTCTTCTCCTTCTGGGACCCCTGTAATGTGAATGTTGTTGCGTTTAATGTTGTCCCAGAGGTCTCTTAGACTGTCTTCATTTCTTTTCATTCTTTTTTCTTTATACTATCCCATGGCAGTGAATTCCACCTTTTTGTCTTCCAGGTCACTTACCTGTTCTTCTGCCTCATTTATTCTGCTATTGATTCCTTCTAGTGTAGTTTTCATTTCAGTTATTGTATTGTTCATCTCTGTTTGTTTATTCTTTAATTCTTCTAGGTCTTTGTTAAACATTTCTTGCATCTTCTAGATCTTTGCCTCCATTCTTTTTCCGAGGTCCTGGTTCATCTTCACTATCATTATTCTGAATTCTTTTTCTGGAAGGTTGCCTATCTCCACTTCATTTAGTTGTTTTTCTTGGGTTTTATCTTGTTTCTTCATCTGGCACTTAGCCCTCTGACTTTTCATCTTGTCTATCCTTTTGTGAACGTGCGTTTTTTTGCACAGGCTGCAAGGTTGTAGTTCTTATTGCTTCTGCTGTCTACCCTCTGGTTACATGACTGAATCTTTTAATGGAAGTGTATGGTCCGTTGACGTTGTGCACATCGTCTGATACTTTTCATTTGTTTCCGTAATTTTTCCTCTTATTTTACTTTATTATTTGCAATTTATTCTTATTTCCCTGGTTTGTTCAGGTTACTGTTCTTTCCATTCCCCCTCACCCCTTTAAGCACCCCTATTTGGCTGCTTGAAGTTAGACACATATTTCTCTGCTACTATTGTTTAAAAACGAGGTACCTAGGTTTTTTGTCCCGAAATTTAAGCACAGGAGGAACTATATTGACTCATAGAACAGAGAAGTACAAAAGGTACAGCAGGATGAAGAAATTAATACTTCACTAGATTCTTGTTTTCTTTCTCTCTCTCCTTTCTCTTGCTCTTTTTTTTAGCTTTACTGAGGTATAATTGACAAATAAAGCTATAATATATTTAAAGTGTACAGTGTGATTCTTTGATATACGTATATGTTGTGAAAGGAGAGACCAGTCTTTTTTCTACGAAGGCTTTCCAGTTCTAATTATTATCTCACTCACTCCAACAAGGTATGCCCCTAAGCATACTTTCACTTGCTTATCTTCTCCACTGCATCCCACCAGATGAGAAGTTTGGAATGTTTTTATTCCCCAATCTCTTCACCTCAATCCCACCTTGCCCCTGTCACTAATTTCTAGGTTTTGCTGAGGTAAACACTTGTAAACTTAGAGTATCATTTTAAGAATTCTTATTTAGTACTTTTAAAAACACATTCCCATACAGCCTACCATTATCTGTTTTAGATTTAAATACATATTTAGATTGTGTGTGTGTGTGTGCTGTACTAAAGTGCTCTTCAAGTTTTTTTGTTCAACTTGTCATTAATCTCCCCAGGAGCTCTGTTTCACTGGCAACCTATATTCTTTGATCTTTCTCTTTCAGGTTGTTATTTTTCTTGGTGTGGAGTTGAGTACAGAACTTGGAGTGTCAGTGGTTTCGTTAGTGATAAGCAAGGCATCCTGTGTCTAACTCCCTGAAGGATTGTACAGCAGGTAGACAGCCAGACTCTATCTAGACAGCAGAGAGAATCTTCCTGCTCCTCTTTCCACTCACACTTTCTGCCCTCAGAAATATTGAAATTTTAGCCTATTCCTCAGTCAGGCTAAGAAATGTAACAAGAGACCACGTCAACCTTAGATGCTTGGGGGTGCACAGAACTTTGAAGCTTTCTGCAGCATTCACCAAGTGTGAACTTAATCTTGAGGGTCTCTGAGTTTGGTTTTCAGACTCATGCTTGCCCCACGTTGGAAACGGTCCAACATTATTTCCTCTGCCAAGGCCTTTGCAGAACTCAGTATCTTACTTATACTCAGTGGCTCACCATCACCAACTGCTGTTTGACTTCAGATAGGCAAATAGATTCAAAGTAGGAATGGATAGGAAATAAGACATTTACATTTTTTTTACATCTTTATGGGAGTATAATTGCCTTACAATGGTGTGTTAGTTTCTGCTTTATAAAAAAGTGAATCAGTTATACATATACATATGTTCCCATATCTCTTCCCTCTTGCGTCTTCCTCCCTCCCACCCTCCCTATCCCACCCCTCTAGGCGGTCACAAAGCACTGAGCTGATCTCCCTCTGCTATGCGGCTGCTTCCCACTAGCTATCTACCTTACGTTTGTTAGTGTATATATGTCCATGCCTCTCTCTCGCTTTGTCACAGCTCACCCTTCCCCCTCCCCATATCCTCAAGTCTGTTCTCTAGTAGGTCTGTGTCTTTATTCCTGTCTTACCCCTAGGTTCTTTATGACATTTTTTTCTTAAATTCCATATATATGTGTTATCATACAATATTTGTCTTTCTCTTTCTGACTTCACTGTGTATGACAGACTCTAGGTCTATCCACCTCATTACAAATAGCTCAATTTCGTTTCTTTTCATGGCTGAGTAATATTCTATTGTGTATATGTGCCACATCTTCTTTATCCATTCATCTGTTGATGGACACTTAGGTTGTTTCCATCTCTGGGCTATTGTAAATAGAGCTGCAATGAACATTGTGGTACATGACTCTTTTCAAATTACGGTTTTCTCAGGGTATATGCCCAGTAGTGGATTGCTGGGTCATATGGTAGTTCTATTTGTAGTTTTTTAAGAAACCTCCATACTGTTCTCCATAGTGGCTGTACCAATTCATATTCCCACCAGCAGTGCAAGAATGTTCCCTTTTCTGCACACCCTCTCCAGCATTTATTGTTTCTAGATTTCTTGATGATGGCCATTCTGACTGGTGTGAGGTGATACCTCGTTGTAGTTTTGATTTGCATTTCTCTAATGATTAATGATGTTGAGCATTCTTTCATGTGTTTGTTGGCAATCTGTATATCTTCTTTGGAGAAATGTCTGTTTCGGTCTTCTGGCCATTTTTGGATTGGCTTGGTTTTTTTTGTTATTGAGCTGCATGAGCTGCTTGTAAATTTTGGAAATTAATCCTTTGTCAGTTGCTTCATTTGCAAATATTTTCTCCCATTCTGAGGGTTGTCTTTTGGTCTTGTTTATGGTTTCCTTTGCTGTGCAAAAGCTTTGAAGTTTCATTACGTCCCATTTGTTTATTTTTGTTTTTATTTCCATTTCTCTAGGAGTTGGGTCAAAAAGGATCTTGCTGTGATTTGTGTCATAGAGTGTTCTGCCTATGTTTTCCTCTAAGAGTTTGATAGTTTCTGGCCTTACATTTAGGTCTTTAATCCATTTTGAGCTTATTTTTGTGTATGGTGTTCGGGAGTGATCTAATCTCATACTTTTACATGCACCTGTCCAGTTTTCCCAGCACCACTTATTGAAGAGGCTTCCTTTTTCCACTGTACATTCATGCCTCCTTTATCAAAGGTAAGGTGACCATATGTGCATGGGTTTATCTCTGGTCTTTCTATCCTGTTCCATTGATCTATCTTTCTGTTTTTGTGCCAGTACCATACTGCCTTGATTACTGTAGCTTTGTAGTATAGTCTGAAGACAGGGAGCCTGATTCCTCCAACTCCGTTTTTCTTTCTCAAGATTGCTTTGGCTGTTCGGGGTCTTTTGTGTTTCCATACGAATTGTGGAATTTTTTGTTCTAGTTCTGTGAAAAATGCCAGTGGTAGTTTCATAGGGATTGCATTGAATCTGTAGATTGCTTTGGGTGGTAGAGTCATTTTCACAGTGTTGATTCTTCCAATCCAAGAACATGGTATATCTCTCCATCTATTTGTATCATCTTTAATTTCTTTCATCAGTATCTTATAATTTTCTGCATACAGGTCTTTTGTCTCCTTAGGTGGGTTTATTCGTAGATATTCTATTCTTTTTGTTGCAGTGGTAAATGGGAGTGTTTTCTTGATTTCACTTTCAGATTTTTCATCATTAGTGTATAGGAATGCAAGAGATTTCTGTGCATTAATTTTGTATCCTGCTACTTTACCAAATTCATTGATTAGCTCTAGTAGTTTTCTGTTAGCATCTTTAGGATTCTCTATGTATAGTATCATGTCATCTGCAGACAATGACAGCTTTACTTCTTATTTTTCGATTTGGATTCCTTTTATTTCCTTTTCTTCTCTGATTGCTGTGGCTAAAACTTCCAAAACTATGTTGAATAAGAGTGGTGAGAGTGGGCAACCTTGTCTTGTTCCTGATCTTAGTGGAAATGCTTTCAGTTTTTCACCATTGAGGACGATGTTGGCTGTGGGTTTGTCGTATATGGCCTTTATTATGTTGAGGAAAGTTCCCTCTATGCCTACTTTCTGCAGGGTTTTTATCATAAATGGGTGTTGAATTTTGTCGAAAGCTTTCTCTGCATCTATTGAGATGATCATATGGTTTCTCTCCTTCAATTGGTTAATATGGTGTATCACATTGATTGATTTGCATATATTGAAGAATCGTTGCATTCCTGGAATAAACCCCACTTGATCATGGTGTATGATCCTTTTAATGTGCTGTTGGATTCTGTTTGCTAGTATTTTGTTGAGGATTTTTGCATCTGTGTTCATCAGTGATATTGGCCTGTAGTTCTCTTTCTTTGTGACAACCTTGTCTGGTTTTGGTATCAAGGTGATGGTGGCCTTGTAGAATGAGTTTGGGAGTGTTCCTCCCTATTCTATATTTTGGAAGAGTTTGAGAAGGATAGGTGTTAGCTCTTTTCTAAATGTTTGATTGAATTCACCTGTAAAACCATCTGGTCCTGGGCTTTTGTTTTTTGGAAGATTTTTTTTTTTTTTTTTCTTTTTGCGGTATGCGGGCCTCTCACTGTTGTGGCCTCTCCCGTTGCAGAGCACAGGCTCTGGACGCACAGGCTCAGCGGCCATGGCTCACGGGCCCAGCTACTCCGCGGCATGTGGGATCTTCCCAGACCGGGGCACAAACCCGTGTCTCCTGCATCGGCAGGCGGACTCTCAACCACTGCGCCACCAGGGAAGCCCTGTTGGAAGATTTTTAATCAGTTTCAATTTCAGTGCTTGTGATTGGTCTGTTCATATTTTCTATTTTTTCCTGATTCAGTCTTGGCAGGTTGTGCATTTCTAAGAATGTTTCCATTTCTTCCAGGTTGTCCGTTTTATTGGCATGGAGTTGCTTGTAGTAATCTTTCATGATCTTTTGTATTTCTGCAGTGTCAGTTGTTACTTCTCCTTTTTCATTTCTAATTCTATGGATTTGAGTCTTCTTCCTTGATGAGTCTGGCTAATGGTTTATCAATTTTGTTTATCTTCTCCAAGAACCAGCTTTTAGTTTTATTGATCTTTGCTATTGTTTCCTTCATTTCTTTTTCATTTATTGCTGATCTGATTTTTATGATTTATTTCCTTCTGCTAACTTTGGGATATTTTTGCTCTTCTTTCTCTAATTGCTTTAGGTGCAAGGTTAGGTTGTTTATTCAAGATGTTTCCTGTTTCTTAAAGTAGGATTTTATTGCTGTGATCTTCCCTCTTAGAACTGCTTTTGCTGCATCCCATAGGTTTTGGGTCGTTGTGTCTCCATTGTCATTTGTTTCTAGGTATTTTTTGATTTCCTCTTTGATTTCTTCAGTGATCACTTCATTATTAAGTAGTGTATTGTTTAGCCTCCATGTGTTTGTATTTTTTACAGATCTTTTCCTGTAATTGATCTCTAGTCTCATGGCGTTTTGGTCGGAAAAGATACTTGATACAATTTCAATTTTCTTAAATTTACCAAGGCTTGATTTGTGACCCAAGATATGATCTATCCTGGAGAATGTTCCATGAGCACTTGAGAAAAATGTGGATTCTGTTGTTTTAGGATGGAATGTCCTATAAATATCAATTAAGTCCATCTTGTTTAATGTATCATTTAAAGCTGGTGTTTCCTTATTTATTTTCATTTTGGATGATCTGTCCATTGGTGAAAGTGGGCTGTTAAAGTCCCCTACTATGAATGTGTTACTGTCGATTCCCCGTTTTATGGCTGTTAGTATTTGCCTTATGTATTGAGGTGCTCCTATGTTGGGTGCATAAATATTTACAATTGTTATATCTTCTTCTTGGATCAATCCCTTGGTCATTATGTAGTGTCCTTCTTTGTCACTTCTGATAGTCTTTATTTTAAAGTCTATTTTGTCTGATATGAGAATTGCTACTCCAGCTTTCTTTTGATTTCCATTTGCATGGAATATCTTTTTCCATCCCCTCTTTCAGTCTGTATGTGTCTCTAGGTCTGAAGTGGGTCTCTTGTAGACAGCATATATATGGGTTTTGTTTTTGTATCCATTCAGCCAATCTGTGTCTGGTGGGAGCATTTAGTCCATCTACATTTAAGGTAATTATTTATATGTATGTTCCTATTCCCATTTTCTTAATTGTTTTGGATTCATTATTGTAGGTGTTTTCCTTCTCTTGTGTTTCTTGCCTAGAGAAGCTCCTTTAGCATTTGTTGTAACGCTGGTTTGGTGGTGCTGAACTCTCTCAGCTTTTGCTTGTCTGTAAAGGTTTTAATTTCTCCATCAAATCTGAATGAGATCCTTGCTGGGTAGAGTAATCTTGGTTGCAGGTTTTTCTGCTTCATCACTTTAAATATGTTCTGCCACTGCCTTCTGGCTTGCAGACTTTCTGCTGAAAGTTCAGCTGTTAACCTTATGGGGATTCCCTTGTATGTTATTTGTTGTTTATCCCTCGGTGCTTTTAATATGTTGTCTTTGTATTTAATTTTTGACAGTTTGATTAATATGTGTTTTGGCGTATTTCTCCTTGGATTTATCCTGTATGGGACTCTCTGTGCTTCCTGGACTTGATTAACTATTTCCTTTCCCATATTAGGGAAGTTTTCAACTATAATCTCTTCAAATATTTTCTCAGTCCCTTTCTTTTTCTCTTCTTCTTCTGGAACCCCTATAATTCGAATGTTGGTGTTTTTAATGTTGTCCCAGAGGTCTCTGAGACTGTCCTCAGTTCTTTTCATTCTTTTTTCTTTATTCTGCTCTGCAGTAGTTATTTCCACTATTTTATCTTCCAGGTCACTTATCCGTTCTTCTGCCTCAGTTATTCTGCTATTGATCCCATCTAGAGTATTTTTTATTTCATGTATTGTGTTGTTCATCATTGTTTGTTTCATCTTTAGTTCTTCTAGGTTCGTGTTAAATGTTTCTTGCATTTTCTCTATTCTATTTCCAAGATCTTGGATCATCTTTACTATCATTATTCTGAATTCTTTTTCAGGTAGACTGCCTATTTCTTCTTCATTTGTTAGGTCTGGTGGGTTTTTATCTTGCTCCTTCATCTGCTGTGTGTTTTTCCGTCTTCTCATTTTGCTTATCTTACTGTGTTTGGGGTCCCTTTTTGCAGGCTGCAGGTTCGTAGTTCCCGCTATTTTTGATGTCTGTCCCCAGTGGCTAAAGTTGGTTCAGTAGGTTGTGTCGGCTTCCTCGTGGAGGGGACTAGTGCCTGTGTTCTGGTGGATGAGGCTGGATCTTGTCTTTCTGGTGGGCAGGTCCACGTCTGGTGGTGTGTTTTGGGGTGTCTGTGGACTTATTATGATTTTAGGCAGCCTCCCTGCTAATGGGTGATTTTGTGTTCCTGTCTTGCTAGTTGTTTGGCATAGGGTGTCCAGCACTGTAACTTGCTGGTCATTGAGTGAAGCTAGGTGCTGGTGTTGAGATGGAGATATCTGCGAGATTTCGGCTGTTTGAAATTATGTGGAGCTGGGAGGTCTCTTGTGGACCAGTGTCCTGAAGTTGGCTCTCCCACCTCAGAGGCACAGCACTGACTCTTGGCTGCAGCACCAAGAGCCTTTCATCTACACGGCTCAGAATAAAAGGGAGAGAGAGAAAGAAAGAAAGAGAGAGAGATAGAGAGGAAGAGGGAGAGGGAGAGGGAGAGGGAGAGGGAGAGGGAGGGAAGGAAATAAAGAAAGAAGGTAAAATAAGATAAAATAAAGTAAAGTTATTAAAAGAAAAAATAATTATTAAGAAAAAAAATTTTTTAAAGAAAAAATAAAACACAAAAAAACCGGACGGATAGAACCCTAGGACAAATGGTGGAAGCAAAACTATACTGACAAAATCTCAGACAGAAGCATACACATACACACTCACAAAAAGAGGAAAAGGGGAAAAAATAATAAATCTTGCTCTCAAAGTCCACCTCCTCAATTTGGGATGATTCGTTGTCTATTCATGTATTCCACAGATGCAGGGCACATCAAGTTGATTGTGGAGCTTTAATCTGCTGCTTCTGAGGCTGCTGGGAGAGATTTCCCTTTCTCTTCTTTGTTCTCACAGCTCCAGGGGCTCAACTTTGAATTTGGCCCCGCCTCTGTGTGTAGGTCGCCGGAGGGCATCTGTTCTTCGCTCAGACAGGACAGGGTTAAAGGAGCCGCTGATTCGGGGGCTCTGGATCACTCAGTCCGTGGGGAGGGAGGGGTATGGAGTGTGGGACGAGCCTGTGGCGGCAGAGGCCGGTATGACGTTGCACCAGCCTGAGGTGCGCCGTGCGTTCTCCCCGGGAAGTTGTCCCTGGATCCCGGGACCCTGGCAGTGGCGGACTGCACAGGCTCCCCCGAAGGGGGGTGTGGATAGTGACCTGTGCTCGCACACAGGCTTCTTGGTGGCGGCAGCAGCAGCCTTAGCGTCTCATGCCCATCTCGGGTCCGTGCTGATAGCCGCAGCTCACGCCCGTCTCTGGAGCTCCTTTAAGCAGTGCTCTTAATCCCCTCTTCTCGCTCACCAGGAAACAAAGAGGGAAGAAAAAGTCTCTTGCCTCTTCGACAGGTCCAGACTTTTCCCCGGACTCCCTCCCGGATAGCCGCGGTGCACTAACCCCCTGCAAGCTGTGTTAACGCTGCCAGCCCCAGTCCTCTCCCTGCGCTCCGACTGAAGCCCGAGCCTCAGCTCCCAGCCCCGCCCGCCCCGGTGGGTGAGCCGACAAGCCTCTGGGGCTGATGAGTGCCGGTCGGCCCCGATCCTTTGTGCGGGAATCTCTCCGCTTTGCCCTCTGCACCCCTGTTGCTGCGCTGTCCGCTGCGGCTCTGAAGCTTCCCCCTCCGCCACCCGCTGTCTCCGCCCGCGAGCGGGCTTCCTAGTGTGTGGAAACCTTTTCTCCTTCACAGCTCCCTCCCACTGGTGCAGGTCCTGTCCCTATCCTTTTGTCTCTGTTTATTCTTTTTTCTTTTGCCCTACCCAGGTACGTGGGGACTTTCTTGCCTTTTGGGAGATCTGAGGTCTGCCAGCATTCAGTAGGTGTTCTGTAGGAGTTGTTCCACGTGTAGATGTATTTCTGGTGTATCTGTGGAGAGGAAGGTGCTCTCCGCGTCTTACTTTTCTGCCACCTTTCCCTCGTAAGACATTTAGATTTGATTGCTGTCTTTCCCAGAATCCTCTCAGAACAGAATTCTAGTTTTTAAAAAATCAGTTAATTAATTTTATAAATCACTAGAATGTCTTTAAAATGGGGAAGTATACAGAAATGAAAAAGAGCAGGATTTGGTCATGTGTAATATATAGATTGTGGTGGGAGTTATTTTTATTGACTGTCCAGAATCCTTCCAGTAACCAGTGCCTCTCCCCTGAACCAGCTCATGTAGTTTGAGCCTTGATAAGTTGCACTGTTAGTTAGGAATATCTGTTTTGCAAGGAACAGAAAAATCTAACATGGCTTATATAAAACATGGAATTTATTTACTGTTATAGCTATCTTGAGCCAAGCAAACTTCGGGGAGGATAAGTAGAGTTCTATTGAACTTCACGTAACTGGTAATTCAGTTATGTCATTAGTGACTATTTTTCTGCCTGACTTCTATCTATTCCTCTGTGGCAAAACAACTAGTTCTCAAGATTGTAAAATGTCTGCCAACAATTCCCAGTGATACTCATTTTCTTGGTCACATCCAGTGGCAGGACGTATATCTTTCCATTGGCTTTCTGAGAACAGCATGTAAACATGTTTTGCAGAAGTCCCCAGCAAACATCAGCCACATTTCGCTGTCCCTATTTGGATCATATTCTGTAATGAGCAAAAATCTATACTAGTCAGTGCAGTGGCTTGCATGTAAGTGATCAAGGCCATACACATGTTAACATAGGACACAAAGGTCCACCAACCTGCTCTTGTCAAGGTCAAAGATTTCCACTTTGCTAAATCCAGTGATCAATTCTCAGTCCTCATTTTATTTGACTTATTAGTATTGTTTGACTCAATTATCCTCTCCTTCTTGAAACACTTTCTGCCCTTTGCTTCCATGAGTCTACTCTCCAAGTTTCCCTCTTACTTCACTGGCTGCTCTAATTTAGTCTCCTTTGCTGGTTCTTCCTCGAGATCCTAATAGCTTATAGCCCTGGAACAGTCTTTAGACCGCTTCTCTTTTCCGTTTACTGTCATTGCCTTCATGGTCTCATCCAGTTTCATAGCTTTAAATAAGATTTTACAAACAATGTATAATCAGTATCATCACCATCTAGCAAAATATACCAAACCAGCATTGTCATTCTAATCACTTAATGCCAGAGAAATGTTGTCTCACTTACTCCTGGCAGAACTTATTATGTAGATTGAGTTATTGTTTCCATTTTACAGGTGAGAAAACTGAGACTGAAGACAATGTAATTAACTTGGGCAAGATCACAGGTAAATTAGGCAAGGTCGCAGAGAGAGAAAGTGGTAGAGCCAGGCCTTGAACCTGGACAGATGGGTTCCAGAGCTGTTCTTAACCACTACATGTTACCACCTCCATGGTGTCAACAGCTTCTTGATATGCAGCACCTCTGAAGGCATTCATTTGCTGTTCATGCCAGTATGTGAAGTTATTAGGGTTCCCTGCTCTCCGGTGTCTGTTTCCCTGCTGCAAAGGATTTCCTAAAATTTTATAGTTTCTGTTTCAAAACCCTTCAAAACTTTCAGCAGTGATTGTCCTGCTACTAGGAGAATTTTAGAGGTCAACCTGCCAGTGATTATATTTTCTTAAAAAAAGAGACTGAACTGACATTAAAAACATTAAAAAGAAGCCTAAAACACTCTTTGAAACATTTTTCCTATGGTGAATACCTCTTTTATTTCTGTCCTTCTTTAACATCTTACTGGAATAATACCTTTATAAAATAAAGCATAAAAATTTGATTAAGGGCCTCCCTGGTGGCGCAGTGGTTGAGAGTCCGCCTGCTGATGGAGGGGATGCGGGTTTGTGCCCCGGTCCGGGAGGATCCCACATGCCGTGAAGCCATGCTCCGCATGAGCCATGGCTGCTGGGCCTGCGCGTCCGGAGCCTGTGCTCTGCAACGGGAGAGGCCACGGCAGTGAGAGGCGCGCGTAACGCAAAAAAAAAAAAAAAAAAGATTAAATTAATAAATGGATAAAAGAAACTGCCTTTGTTTCCTTGCCCTTAATTTACCATCTGAATTCTGCCTTCCTTATTCTGCTGAAATTACCACTATATTACTTTTCACCTCATAGTTGCCAAGTCCAATGAACATTTTTCAGTCTCTGTTTTACTTAGTTTTTCTCCGGCATTTAACAGTGTTGATTATTTTCTCCTTGAAAGTATTTCCTCCCATGATTTCCGTGACATCATGCTCTTCTGGATTTCCTACTATTTCTGTGATATTTTCTTTAGAGTAACACTTACTTGAAATATGATTGAGTTTGGTTTTCTCTTTAGTTCTCTTATTATATTCTCTCCCCGGATAATGTCATCTATCTCTGTCTTAAATTATTATTTAAAAATGAATAACCCTAAATATGTATTTTCAGCTGGAGGTCTAATAAGTTCCTCAGTCAGTACACCCAGAATTGAGCAATGTGGCTCCCCTTTCTCTACCTTGAAACTATTGCACTTTTCTTTTCCTGTCTGCATTAGTGATATGCCACCACCACTATCCAAAATCCAGAAAACTCTAAGTTATTTGGCACTTCCTGTGTTGTCCCACCTTCAGTACCCAAGTGGTCACTCATGTTGTATCTCAAGTCTGTCTTCTCTGTTGTGTCACCAATGGCCTTATGTTAGTTCAAGCTCTAGTCGTCTCCAGCCTGAACTATAGCAGTAGGTTGTTATTTGATCCTCCTGATTTCAGACTTGCCCCTGCAGTTTTTCCATATTGTTGCCAGAGTGACCTTTCTACAATTCAATCTGACCATATCATTCCCTAGGTGAGTTCCTTCAGTAACTACCTGATGCTTAGAAGAGGTAGTTCAAGCTCAACAAAGCCCTTCCTAATCTGGTCCCAATCTGTTTCTCCCACCTCATTTTCTGCCACTTCTCAATTCTTTACTTCTTCCTTTTCTGCTTCTCTTTTTCTCCCATCCTCTTTCCCCTCCCCTTCTTTTCTTCCCACACCCTCCTCTTCTTCCTCTTCCTTCAGTATTAAATTGGTGGTTGTTCTCTGAAGATGACAAGGTTGTTTTATACGCCTAGACCATCTGAAAAATTTTTTCCCAGCTTGTTCACTCCTTGAACTCCTATTCATTCTACTAAGGCCATTTCATGTACCATTCCTTCTAATTTCTCCAAACTGAGCTCATTACTGCCTTCCTTGTACTACTTTTGTAATATGTCCATACTTTATTATACATAAAACTATCTAGTTACAACTTGTTTGGATTCTGTGGCTCTCATCAGACTGTGAGTTTCTTAAAGGTAGTAATTCTCTTTTTACTATTTTTTTCTCCCGTTTTACAATGTTCAGCATATAATAGAGGGTCAATATTTGTTGAGCTGAGCTTAATTGAAACCATAAGTTGTACAGTTTCCCTTGGGATATTAATAGTATTTCTAGAGATTATATCATACATTTTAAAATCACCTTACTATGCACTGTGCATTCCTGTGCAACCCTCTATTAAGCCTAAGTAATTTTCACCATAAGGTAAGCATATAAGAAACTGCATTTACTATTCCATGTCATTAAGATACCATGCAGTATTATTAACAAAGTATATATTTTATTTTGTACTAAAAATCCTTAACATTTTCCATATGGAAAAATCATTTCCATTTTCTCATGGAAATGACAGCAAAGGCAGTGCCATCTGGGATAACATTAATAGCTGAATCCAAACAAATGTGATTACATCATTCTCAAGGAATCTAAGTTTCATATTCTTGAGTCATCTATTTTTGCAGTTTCAAGTTTATAGCACATATAGAGATAGATTATTTAATAATGATAAAAGAATTAATTCTGATTGTTATCAGAAAGAGCTCAGCTAAATTTAGCTTTTAAAAACAAATTTAAGAGCTGCAGAAAAATGAACCTTGCAAATTCGTCTAATCTGTTTTTATAGTTAGGACATACCAAAAATTAATTGCTGTAGACCTTCTCTCCCAGTAGTTCTTTTTTTGTCATCTCCCTCAAACCTTTAAAACTGGACAGAAATAGAATATACTCATGAAAATTTAGCTATCCATTAATGAATAAGACTTACATCACATGTTAACTTCCCTCCCTTTAAATACTTGGTGTATGATGGTAAAGACATAAAATTAGCCCTTATGTAAGTACTTCTGTCTTTCTTCTAAGTCATAAGCAGTTGGCATGTTTTTTTTATTGAGGTAAAATTCGTGTAGCATAAAATTGACCTCGTTAAAGTGAACAATTCAGTGGCATTTAATATATTCACAATGTTGTGCAACCATGACTTCTATCTATATAGTTCCAAAATGTTTTTTTTTCATGCCAAGAGGAAACCCTGAATACTCTTTGTTTTCCCCACCATCCCCCATATTCTGGTGACTGCCAGTCTGCTTTCTGTTTCTATGGATTTATCTATGTTAGATATTTAATTTAAATAGAGTCATACAATATGTGATACTCTGTGTCTGGCTTCCTCCACTTAGAATAATGTTTATGAGGTCCATCCATGTTGTAGCATGCATCAGTACTTCATTCCTTTTTAAAGCTGAATAATATTCCATTGAGTGAATACACCACAATTTGTTTATCCATACATTCACATTTGGGTTGTGTCTACCTTTTGGCTCTTGCGAATAGTGCTGCTATGAACATTTCATGTATAAGTAATTGTTTGATTACCTATTTTCAGTGGGTTGGTATACTTTTGACAAGGATATAAGAGCAAGTCTCCTGAATTTTGGAAAGCTGTTTTCAAATTTGACTGAATATAGAGGGTTTTCTTATCTTGGGATGTATCTAAAAAAACTTGAATTTCAAAGCTTTGAGCACTTTTTTCTTGTCAAACTGACCACTTCTGTTCCTGAAAAAGAGCACCAGGATTGATAGTCATGGAGAATTCAATTCAGTTGTTCATATTTGTTGAAATTTGTTGAATTTCTAGAATATAAAAACAATTTCTATTATATGTCAGGTACCAGTTGGGAGTACAGAAATAAATTTCACTTTCAAAAAGCTTGTAGGTAGTGGCACGGATACTCAAATAACATACTATAAAAACTCGTTGGGATGCTGCTATGCTCCAGAGTTTGTCCAGGATGCTGTGGAGCAGAAAGGAGGAGCACCTAACCCAGTCTGGGCAGGTCCAGTCAGACGTCACAGAAGTGAAATATGAACTCCTCCCAAATATCATGAAGGTGAAGTAAAAATTCTCTGAACCAGTCCTTCTTCCATCCCAATTCCCAGAGGTAGATAATGTACCCTTTTGAATATTTTTGTGTAAAAATAAGGATACATTTGGATTTAATATACACAGAGACAAATATATCTTTAGACAGAATGAAAGTATACATACTGTTTTGTGAAATGCCTTTTGCGTTTAACTATTGTGGCATCTTTCCTTAGACATACAGATGAGCTGAGACTGAAGACGTATAGGTTAACCTGGTGAAGAAAATTGTGAAAGTTATAGCACCGTGGGTAAAGGCATGGAGATGAGAGAGAGCATGGCATATTTTAAACCTCTATTTGATTCAGTCCTTCTGTGTAGGGAACCTGAAACTAGCATTGAAACTTGATAAAGTTGAAATAGAAAAAAATTGATGTGTCTGGACAATGTGTAACTAGATTTGTATTATTTTAGAATTCTTTGTAAGCCTTTGCATTTTCCTTCTTACATTTCCCTTTTAGGTTCTTGGTGAAGCCTCATTTAAAACAGATTTTATGTTCCACCGGGAAGCAACTATTTCATCCTGTTTGTTTACCCAAGTATGGCCCTGAATTGTGTGCAATTACTCAAAACTTCAGTCTTGTTCAACATTCATGGTGCAGTGACTATAGCTGAAGCACTGTGATAAGGTGCTGGGGATAAACAGACAAAATTTTGTCTTTGTGTAAGACAAAATTCATGTCCTACTGGGATCATAGTCTAATAGAAGACCTACAGATATGGATATATAGGTAAAGATATTGTACAGATAATTAGGAAGTATACATCAAGACCCTTAGCTCTCAGACTGATGAGGTCAGGAAAGGCTTCTTGGCATAAATGAATACGAATTATCTAAGATAAAAAGTGTGGGCCAAACATTGCAGGAAAAGGATCGAGCAAAGTAAAGATTGCATGCAGGTTCATCTTTCCAGAGCATGATATGGCACGTTGTGTTGGAGGAGACAGAGGTGAGGAAATGGGGGCCCTCACGTGTGGTGTTAAAGGGCTTATACCTGATCCTTTGCTGGATAAGATACCACTGAATAATATTTAAGGGAGACAGACGTGGTCGGGGAGTGTGGATTTGAGGGCAGATTACAGTTGGGGAGACCAGTCAACAAGCCATTACAGTAGTCCAGTTGAGAGATTGTGGGGCCTGAACCAGAGCAGTGACGTGAAAGGAATGGGGAGGAGGAGAGGACTGCATTAACAAATGTTCTAGGAGTAATATGAGAAGGACTTAATGATAAGAGGAAATAGTGCTGACAGAAGAAGAGAAGCAATGGTTGTATGCTAGATCTTTCCTTTGGGTGAGGGGGAAAATGCCTGTGCTACTAGCTAACAGAGCTGAGAAAAGGTAAGAAAATTTTGGGGGGCAAAATGGTGAATGCATTTTGTCCCCTAGGAGCATCCAGATCTGCTCCAAGTGGACATGTGGTTCAGAGGTTTGAGGACAGGGTAAAGCTGGGTAAACAGACTTAGAAATGATCCAAAGGGGTTGTTGAACCCATCACTCAGAGAGAATATATAGGCTAAGAAGAGAGATGAGCTGAGGATGGAAGTATAGGGCAGTAGGTAGCTTATGAAAAAGAAAATATAATTATACAAGAATTACATAGTGACCAGAATTTTCAAAATAGAAACAGGTGTGAGTGTCATGGGAGTCAAGAAGGAGGGCAGTCAAGTGGCACAGGGGAGTCCACTTAAAGACTGAAGACTGAAAATGTCCTTCGGAAATTCCCCAGTTGCTGAGAATGCTTAGGTGCAGTCCAAGTAGGCTAAGGCCGCTGATAATGATAATGATGTGATAAAATAATAAGGATGGCAAATATTTATGAGGATTTGCCATATGCCAGGCATAGTTCTAAATGCTTTTTGTGATTTATCTCTAAGACTCTTCATTTCGATGAGTTCATGTTAGACCTAGTTCTCCAGGGTCACCTGGAACTCTCTTTGGTTCAAAGTTATATTCTTGCTTCTAACACATTTTTGCTCTGTTTGGCTAGCCTGGAGCACACAGTGGTTAGTGCTCTTCTGCTTCTTCCATTATTTTGTATCTCTTTTTCAGTCTGGGTTTAGAGGATATCTCTGGTTCATTGAATAATAAATACACATTGTTTTAGGTTCTAGAAATATGATGATGTACTACAATTGACTCAAACTTGACAAGCTCTTCTTTAACTGTAAGAGTTTTTATATTGTTTCTTTTCTCCTAAAATACATAGTTCTATTCCATTTATCCCACATCATGTCATCCTAATGTAATATATGCTTTTGCTTGAAAATCTTTTATTGATCAGCCTATTATACTTTAAATAAATTATGTCTATTAAATTGAAATTGAATTTTTAAAAAAAATTACTTTGGCCATAAGGCTTGAAACATTAATATTTCTATTCTGGATTATGTTGCATTATAATCATTATTATTACACAATTGATTAGTGAAACATAATTATATTTTTTCTCTTATTTGGCTGCGCCATGTGGCTTGTGGGATCTTTGTTCCCCGACCAGGGATGGAACCTGTGACCCCTGCAGTGGAAGCACAGAGTCCTAACCACTGGACCACCAGGGAATTTCCTATAAATATTGATAAATTATTATTGAACATGGAAACATTTTGTTGGGAATGTATATCTTAATAACTATATAGATCTGGGGATGGAAGAGGAGATGGAGGTCAGAGCCTGACAAGATCTGCAAGTCATATGTAGAGCTTGAAATTTTACATAGGGTAGATGGGAGCCGCTGGAGGCTTGGGCAGGTAAAGACATTTGTCACTTGTGTATTGTCACTTGCTGAACAGAGAGAGTGACAGATCCTGAGACCAGCTGCTACTCAATACCTGCTTGTTTGAATTTCTCAGCTTTTCCCACTTATTGGGAGTTTTCCTTAGCCCTCCCTAGGAGAATTTTTTTATAGAAAACATTTCAGCCATAATAATTTAACAATATCACACACTTTAAACACATAGCAACAAAATAAAACAAAACAAGCACCTATAAAACAGAAGTATCTACTGCATGGGCTACAGTAGAAATTTCCCTTTCCCTTAGGCTCCAAAAATCTTCCATTCTTTTTTGAAGCATTCATCTGGGGGAAACTGAATATTCAACATATTTTACTAAACTTCATGTCAGTCTTAATATGGATTTAAATACTCTTTCAATTGTGGATACTGGATCCACAACATTATATGTGAATCACCATCCTAGGCACTCTAGTGACTTTTAATCCTGGTATCACAGGAGTACTTACACTTTACACTGCCATTTAGACAAAATTGATACTTTTGTTAATGACTCTTTAAAGTTTATATTACTCATATTTAAAATAACTTTCAGTAAAACTGTTTAGAATAAACACTAAAACTGATAATGTTCTAGTCAAGATTAACTCACTTACGCACATTGTGAAGGAGTTTTAAAGATGGCCACGGAATATGCTAGAGCAATTTTTCAAAAAATTTATTTGGCTGCACCTCGTGAGATCTTAGTTCCTTGAACAGGGATCAAACCCGCACCCTTGGCAGTGAAGACACAGAGTCCTAACCACTGGACCACCGGGGAATTTCCTGTGCTAGAGCAATTTTTTTTTTTTAACTGCTGTAGAGCAAGAAGTTAATTTTTTTTTTATTGGAGTATAATCGCTTTACAATGTTGTGTTAGTTTCTGCTGTACAACAAAGTGAATCCCTCCCTCTTGGACCTCCCTCCCACCCCCTCACCCCCCCATCCCACGCATCTAGGTCATCACAGTGCACTGAGCTGAGTTTCTTGTGCTTTACAGCAGGTTCCCACTAGCTATCTGTTTTACACATAGTAGTGCATATATGGCAATCCTAATCTCCCAATTCATCCCACCCTCGCCTTCCCCCACTGTGTCCCCATGGCTGTACTCTATGTCTGCACCTCTATTCCTGCCCTGGAAATAGGTTCATCTGTACCACTTTTCTAGTAGGAAGTAGGAAGTTTATGCTACTCTCTCCCTCTTGAACTCATTTGAATGAATCCTTCTCATTTATTTTTTTTTGTTGGTTTTTTGAAGTTGATTTGCTGGTGCAATGAAAAGAAGGAAAAATAAAAGAGAACCAGTTCTGCTCATTTTGCATCCCTGGTCCTAGGGAGGGTATTTTCATGAATTAAGCTTAATTTAGTGAAATAGGTGGGAATGGTGATGGATATTAGTGATAGCAGCTGCATCTTTGTCAAGGATCCCTGTTCTAACAAAAGCCAAAAGGGTGAGGTGAGTTTTCTGTGTCCTTGAGTAAGCAGGACATACACTGCTGGGCTTTCTTTGACCAGGTCTCTGTTCTTCTTCAGTGATTCCTTCTTTGCTTCTATAATCAGGAGTGGAGCCCTGCTCCTGGCTGGTCTGTCTTCTCCATGGCTGCTTCATTAAAAGAGGGAATTCCATTTCCCTCAGGACCTACTCTTTACAAGTCAGGTGTCTAATACTGTGGCTCAACTGGGAAACAAAGCTTAGAAACTGTTGGCACCAAAACATTCCTGTAGTCAGGTCAGTTGTCTTCAGCACAAAGTTGTTATTTTTTCTAATGA
This sequence comes from Stenella coeruleoalba, assembly GCF_951394435.1. Taxonomy (NCBI): domain Eukaryota; kingdom Metazoa; phylum Chordata; class Mammalia; order Artiodactyla; family Delphinidae; genus Stenella; species Stenella coeruleoalba. The sequence continues at coordinate 21,429,686 of NC_137149.1, read as the reverse complement.
GCTTATGAACACAATTGATATTTGTTTTCCTATTCTTAACTCCCAAAGTGAAATAATTACAAAAGAAACCTTAAGAAGTTGTCTGTACGTTTATTGTTTTTCTCTTAGTTGCTTTTATCCTTATAGCTATCAATTGAAACCCACTTGAAATAGAATCAGTCGCTATGTAGATCAGAACATAGTAATCTCCATATCAAAAAGCAAATGTGTAGCAGTCTTTTCCTTTGAATTGATACCAAAAAAGAGGAACTTCCAAGCTTTTTTTTAAAAATAAATTTATTTATTTATTTATTTTTGGCTGCGTTGGGTCTTCATTGCTGCGTGCGGGCTTTCTCTAGTTGTGGCGAGCAGGGGCTGCTCTTCGCTGCAGTGTGCAGGCTTCTCATCACGGTGGCTTCCCTTGTTGTGGAGCACGGGCTCTAGGCATGCGGGCTTCAGTAGCTGTGGCACGTGGGCTCAGTAGTTGTGGCTCACGGGCTTAGTTGCTCCACAGCATGTGGGATCTTCCCAGACCAGGGCTTGAACCCATGTCCCCTGCATTGGCAGGCGGATTCTTAACCACTGTGCCACCAGGGAAGCCCGAAGCTTTTTAATGTGTCTAAAAAGTGTATGTGAAGAAATTCTAGCTAATGAGAAAAAATGGCTTTACCAAATTACAAGGATTTGAGGCCTGAAACAAATGCAGTAAATGGCCTTCCACCATACAGCTGTTTATCCACATGAAATCTGGAGTAATAGCAAAATATAAGAAAAATGAAGAGAGATATTTTAAAGAATGGTAACAAATAGTTTGAAGGTATATCTAACCTGGTAGTTGGATCCAGTCCTGACAATGCTGATTTTGTTTGCAATGTTTGTGTCTCAGGTCACTTTTGGCATCAACTGGTAAAATCACCTCTTGTTGGTCCTCCCTATAAACTCCCTCAATTTTTAATTCTTGGAATCTACTTCCTTACAGTGGCAATAGATCCTTCAAATTATGGGCCAGAGCAATTACTCTTCTGCACCCTCCTGGAGGTGCGGCCCTGAGGTTTAGTTTGATGTTCCCATAAGTTGAAATGAATTCTGTGAGAAGACATGCAGTCTTGTCCTCTGTAGTTGAATGTGCGGTCTCGCTATTCTGCAGTCTCATCTTGTATGTGGCTGATTAGATTGTCCCCATAGAACCAGGATCAGTTAGGGGCTTCTTTCCTTCATCCTGCTTTTTATTAGAGATAATAAAATCAATTCAATTGTATGAATATTTAACGAGCGAGATTCAAGACACTATGTGGGGTGCCCCAGAGATCCTGAGATGAATAAAACAAAATCATTGACATCAAGGATTTTGCTACTTGGCAAATGATTTTAATAACAGAGTAAAGATAGAAGGGTTAGAAGATGAAGAAAAGTTTAATGGAGTGAGAACAGTGTGTGTGAGATTTGTCTACATGAAGAAAGGAGGTGGGGACAGTAATATGTACTGGGTTCCTTTGCTGAATTATCTTATTTAAAGCTCAAACTGGGCCTGAACCAAGATGGCAGAGTAGAAGGACGTGCTCTCACTCCCTCTTGCAAGAACACCAGAATCACAACTAGCTGCTGGACAGTCATCGACAGGAAGACACTGGAACTCACCAAAAAAGATACCCCACATCCAAAGACAAAGGAGAAGGCACAATGAGACAGTAGGAGGGGCGCAATCACAGCAAAATCAAATCCCATAACTGCTGGGTGGGTGACTCACAGACTGGAGAACACTTATACCACAGAAGTCCACCCACTGGAGTGAAGGTTCTGAGCCCCACATCAGGCCTCCCAGCCTGGGGGTCTGGCAATGGGAGGAGGAATTCCTAGAGAATCAGACTTTGAAGGCTAGTGGGATTTGATAGCAGGACTTTGACAGGACTGGGGGAAACAGAGACCCCACTCTTGAAGGGCACACACAAAGTAGTGTGAGCATCAGTATGCAGGGGAAGGAGCAGTGAACCCAGGGGAGAATGAACCAGACCTGCCTGCTAGTGTTGGAGGGTCTCCTGCAGAGGCAGAGGGTGGCTGTGGCTCACCGTGGGGACAACGGCACTGGCAGCAAAAGTTCTGGGAAGTACTCCTTGGCGTCAACCCTCTCGGAGTCTGCCATCAGCCCCACCAAAGACTCCAGGTAGGCTCCAGTGTTGGGTTGCCTCAGACCAAACAACCAACAGGGAGGAACCCAGCCCCACCTGTCAGCAGTCAAGTGGATTAAAGTTTTACTGAGCTCTGCCCACCAGAGCAACCCCACCTCCAGTCCCTCCCATCAGGAAACCTGCACAAGCCTCTTAGAGAGCCTCATCCACCAGAGGACAGACAGCAGAAGCAAGAAGAACTACAATCCTGCAGCTGTGGAACAGAAACCACATTCACAGAAAGAGAGATAAGGTGAAAATGTAGAGGGCTATGTACCAGATGAAGGAACAGGATAAAACCCCAGAAAAACAACTAAATGAAGTGGAGATAGGCAACCTTCCAGAAAAAGAATTCAGAATAATGATAGTGAAGATGAGCCAGGACCTAGGAAAAAGAATGGAGGCAAAGATTGAGAAGATGCAAGAAATCTTTAACAAAGACCTAGAAGAATTAAAGAAAAAACAAACAGAGATGAACAATACAATAACTGAAATGAAAACTACGCTAGAAGGAATCAATAACAGGGTAATTGAGGCAGAAGAACGGAAGACAGAATGGTGGCATTCACTGCTGCGGAACAGAATAAAGGAAAAAGAATGAAGAGAACTGAAGACAGCCTAAGAGACCTCTGGGACAACAATAAACACAACAACATTCGCATTATAGGGGTCCCAGAAGGAGAAGAGAGAGAGAAAGGACCTGAGAAAATATTTGAAGAGATTATAGTCGAAAACTTCCCTAACTTGGGAAAGGAAACAGCCACCCAAGTCTAGGAATCGTGGTGAGTCCCATACAGGATAAACCCAAGGAAAAACACAGCAAGACACATAGTAATCAAATTGGCAAAAATTAAAGACAAAGAAAAATTATTGAAAGCAGCAAGGGAAAAATGACAAATAACCTACAAGGGAACTCCCATAAGGTTAACAGCTGATTTCTCAGCAGAAACTCTACAAGCCAGAAGGGAGTGGCATGATATACTTAAAGTGATGAAAGGGTAGAACCGACAACCAAGATTACTCTACCCGGCAAGGATCTCACTCAGATTTGATGGAGAAATCAAAAGCTTTACAGACAAGCAAAAGCTAAGAGAATTCAGCACCACCAACCAACCTCTACAACAAATGCTAAAGGAACTTCTCTAGGTGGGAAACACAGGAGAAGAAAAGGACCTACAAAAACAAACACAAAACAATTAAGAAAATGGTCATAGGAACATACATATCGATAATTACCTTAAACTTGAATGGATTAAATGCTCCAACCAAAAGACACAGGCTTGCTGAATGGATACAAAAACAAGACCCATATACATGCTGTCTACAAGAGACCCACTTCAGACCTAGGGACACATACAGATTGAAAGTGAGGGGATGGAAAAAGATAATCCATGCAAATGGAAATCAAAAGAAAGCTGGAGTAGCAATACTCATATCAGGTAAAATAGACTTTAAAATAAAGAATGTTACAAGAGACAAGGAAGGACACTACATAATGATCAAGGGATCAATCCAAGAGGAAGATATAACAATTATAAATATATATGCCCCTAACATAGAATCACCTCAATACATAAGGCAACTGCTAACAGCTATAAAAGAGGATATCGACAGTAACACAGTAATAGTGGGGGACTTTGACACCTCACTTACACCAATGGACAGATCATCCAAACAGAAAATTAATAAGGAAACACAAGCTTTAAATGACACAATAGACCAGATAGATTTAATTGATATTTATAGGACATTCCATTCAAAAACAGCAGATTACACTTTCTTCTCAAGTGTGCACGGAACATTCTCCAGATAGATCATATCTTGGGTCACAAATCAAGCCTCAGTAAATTTAAGAAAATTGAAATCATATCAAGCATCTTTTCTGACCACAGCGCTTTGAGATTAGAAATGAATTACAGGGGAAAAAACGAAAAAAACACAAACACGTGGAGGCTAAACACTACATTACTAAATAACCAAGAGATCACTGAAGAAATCAAAGAGGAGATCACTGAAGAAATCAAAGAGGAAATCAAAAAATACCTAGAGACAAATGACAATGAAAACACAACAATCCAAAACCTATGGGATACAGTAAAAGCAGTTCTAAGAGGGAAGTTTATAGCTATACAAGCCTACCTCAAAAAACAAGAAAAATCTCAAATAAACAATCTAACCTTACACCTAAAGGAACTAGAGAAAGAAGAACAAACAAAACCCAAACTTAGCAGAAGGAAAGAAATCATAAAGATCAGAGCAGAAATAAATGAAATAGAAACAAAGAAAACAGTAGCAAAGATCAATAAAACTAAAAGCTGATTCTTTGAGAAGATAAACAAAATTGATACACCATTCGCCAGACTCATCAAAAAAAGAGAGAGAGGACTCAAATCAATAAAATTAGAAATGAAAAAGGAGAAGTTATAACAGACACCACAGAAATACAAAGCATCCTAAGAGACCACTACAAGCAACTCTATGCCAATAAAATGGACAACCTGGAAGAAATGGACAAATTCTTAGAAAGGTATAACCTTCCAAGACTGAACCAGGAAGAAATAGAAAATATGAACAGACCAATCACAAGTAATGAAATTGAAACTGTGATCAACAGTCTTCCAAGAAACAAAAGACCAGGACCAGATGGCTTCACAGGTGAATTCTGTCAAACATTTAGAGAAGATCTAACCCCCATCCTTCTCAAACTCTTCCAAAAAATTGCAGAGGAAGAAACACTCCCAAACTCATTCTATGAGGCCACCATCAGCCTGATACCCAAAGCAGACAAAGATACTACAAAAAAAAGAAAGTTACAGACCAATATCACTGATGAATATGGATGCAAAAATCCTCAACAAAATACTAGCAAACAGAATGCAACAAAATATTAGAAGGATCATACACCATGATCAAGTGGGATTTATCCCAGGGCTGCAAGGATTTTTCAATATATGCAAATCAATGTGATACACCATATTAATAAATTGAAGAAGAAAAACCATATGATCATCTCAATAGATGCAGAAAAAGCTTTTGACAAAATTCAACACACATTTATGATAAAAACTCTCCAGAAAGTGGGCATAGAGGGAACCTACCTCAACTTAATAAAGGCCATATACGACAAACCCACAGAAAACATTATTCTCAATGGTGAAAAACTGAAAGCATTTCCTCTGAGATCAGGAACAAGACAAGGATGTCCACTCTCACCGCTATTATTCAATATAGTTTTGGAAGTCCTAGCCTCGGCAATCAGAGAAGAAAAAGAAATAAAAGGAATACAAATTGTAAAAGAAAAAGTAAAACTGTCACTGTTTGCAGATGACATGATACTATACATAGAGAATCCTAAAGATGCCACCAGAAAACTACTAGAGCTAATCAATGAATCTGGTAAAGTTGCAGGATACAAAATTAATGCACAGAAATCTCTTGCATTCCTATACAGTAATGATGAAAAATCTGAAAGAGAAATTAAGGAAACACTCCCATTTACCATTGCAACAAAAAGAATAAAATACCTAGGAATAAACCTACCTAGGGAGACAAAAGACCTATATGTAGAAAGCTATAAGACACTGATGAAAGAAATTAAAGATGATACCAGTGGATGCAGAGATATACCATGTTCTTGGATTGGAAGAATCAATATTGTGAAAATGACTATACTACCCAAAGCAATCTCCAGATTCAATGCCATCCCTATCAAATTACCAATGGCATTTTTTTACAGAACCAGATCAAAAAATCTTAAAATTTGTATGGGGACACAAAAGACCACGAATAGCCAAGCAGTCTTGAGGGAGAAAAAATGGAGTGGGAGGAATCAGACTCTCTGACGTCAGACTATACTACAAAGCTACAGTAATCAAGACAATATGGTACTGGAACAAAAACAGAAACATAGATCAATGGAACAAGATAGAAAGCTCAGAGATAAACCCACGCACCAATGGTCAACTAATCTATGACAAGGGAGGCAAGGATATACAATGGAGAAAAGACAGTCTCTTCAATAAGTGGTGCTGGGAAAACTGGACAGCTACATGTAAAAGAATGAAATTAGAACACTCCCTAACACCATACACAAAAATAAACTCAAAATGGATTCGAGACCTAAATGTAAGACTGGACACTATAAAATTCTTAGAGGAAAACATAGGAAGAACACTCTTTGACATAAATCACAGCAAGATCTTTTTTGATCCACCTCCTAGAGTAATGGAAATAAAAACAAAAATGAATAAATGGGACCTAATGAAACTTAAAAGCTTTTGCACAGCAAAGCAAACCATAAACAAGACTAAAAGACAACCCTCAGAATGGGATAATATATTTGCAAACGGGTCAATGGACAAAAGATTAATCTACAAAATATACAAACAGCTCATGCAGCTCAATATTGAAAAAACAAACAACCCAATCCAAAAATGGGCAGAAGACCTAAATAGACATTTCTCCAAAGAAGACATACAGATGGCCAAGAAGCACATGAAAAGCTGCTGAACTTCACTAATTGTTAGAGAAATGCAAATCAAAACTACAATGAAGTATCACCTCACATCAGTTAGAATGGGCTTCATCAGCAAAGCTACAAACAATAAATGCTGGAGAGGGTGTGGAGAAAAGGGAACCCTCTTGCACTGTTGGTGGGAATGTAAACTGATACAGCCACTATGGAGAACAGTATGGAGGTTCCTTAAAAAACTAAAAATAGAATTACCATATGACCCAGCAATCCCACTACTGGGCATATACCCAGAGAAAACCCCAATTCAGAAAGACACATGCACCCCAATGTTCATTGAAGCCCTATTTACAATAGCCAGGACATGGAAGCAACTAAATGCCCATTGACAGACGAATGGATAAAGAAGATGTGGTACAAATATACAATCGAATATTACTCAGCCATAAAAAGGAACCAAATCGGGTCATTTGTTGAGATGCGGATAGATCTAGAGACTGTCATACAGAGCGAAGTAAGTCAGAAAGAGAAAAACAAATATCATATATTAACGCATATATGTGGAGTCTAGAAAAATGGTACAGATGAACCGGTGCGCAGGGCAGAAATTGAGACACACATGTAGAGAACAAACGTATGGGTACCAAGGGGGGAAAGCCACGGGGGGATTTGGATGGTGGTGTGATGAATTGGACGATTGGGATTGACATGTATACACTGATGTGTATAAAATTGATGACTAATAAGAACATGTTGTATAAAAAGAAATAGAAAATACCTGTTTATTAGGTTTATAGACATGTGTGCAATAAAAAAAAAAAAACGCTACTGTTACCATGGGAAAAAAAAGGGTATATAAGTAAAAAAAAGAAAAGCTAACTGGACTTCCAACGTGCATCCCATTTTCTCCTTTTATGGGTCCCTTTCTTGGTTTATGGCATCCTTATCCACCGGTTGATCAAATTAGCAAATATAAAGCCATTCCTTCTGCCTTCACACATGCTCTTTCCTCTGTCTGGTAACATCTCTGCTTTCTATTTGATCCACCTGACAAAATTTCTCATATCTTTTTAGACCCATTTCAAGCACTAGCTCCAGTGTGAAGGTTTCCATGAATCCTCTTCTGCACATCACCTTTACATGATGCCCACAGAACAAAATGCCAAGAGCAAAAAGAAGAGGGATAACCTAATTGTCTAAAGTCTGTTTCCTTAATAGGACATTAACATCTTTGAGCACAGGGTCGGTTCTTATTCACCTTTTACCTGCCTGGTGTTTAGCGGTAAAAAGAAAAAAAAAAAAGAAGCTCAAACTATAGCTGTGAGGTAGGAATTATGTACATTTTTACAGATTATGAAATAGAGGGTTTGAAAATTAAGTAATTTTTCCACAATTACACAACTGATGAGTAGGGACTTGAATGCAGTGAGTCCAAAGCTCACACTTCTTCTTTCCACCATGTTGTGCTGTCTTTAAGTGTCAGGAAGGGAAGAAAGCCTTAGAAGGAAGAAAGCACATGTCCTATTTGGAGAGGCCACCAGGTTTGACTGGAACATGTGGAAGTTAAGGGAAAGTAGTAGGAAATAAGACAGGGAATATGTGCCGGGTCCATATTTAGAAGGATCTCAAATACCAGGGTGAAAATGCTAATTTGCTGGGAAGTGAAGAGCCCTTGAAGGCTTTAGAGCCAGAGAGTGAGTTGAGAGCTGAGGGTAAGAAAGAATCTGACGGCAGTGCCAGAGTGGACAGGAGAAGAGAAGATGCACTTCTTCCTCCCTCCCCTGTTATGGAGCTCCAGTTAGAAATAAGAAGGGCATAAACAAGACAGAGGAAGTGAGGGTCAAAGAGAGAGAACGCAAGAAATATTTTGGAGATAGAAGCTACATGACTTGACGACTGCCAGAATTTAAGGGGCAAAGTAGAAAGAAGAGTTGAAAATAACTCAGTGATTATAAACATGAAGGTATGAAAAAAAAAGAATTCCTATTACCTGCAAACCAGAGAAGGATCTCCTCTGGGGGAGAAAGTTATTAAACTGGCTTAGGATAAGCTGAATTTATGGTTCAGATAGGTGAGCTAGGAAATAACAGCTAATAAACAGCTGAGAATGTGAGTCTGAAGCTCCAGAAATAGGCCTGAGATGAGGATGTATGTTTAGTCTGTGTAGGAAATGTTGATTGAGTTAGAAGAGAGAAACCTGGAAACTAATGAAGATTAGGAAAAAATTGATTTTTAATCTATCTCGAATAGTAGAGACACCGCATCAGAATTATTACTCTTCATCTAGATCCAGCAAAGGCAAAAGTTTTCTTCCATACTTGTGTATGTCAGACATTTGCTAAAATTATAGATTCCAAAGTACGTGTGTTTCAGTTGATACCTCTGCTTCGTTATTTAGTCATCTTGTGAACCTCATCTTTTGCTGTCTGCTTTAATAAAAAATTGTGATGCCAAGCATAAAAATGAATCCTTTGAGAATAAATCATGTTTAATATATATTTAATACTGAAGTTCATCAGAGGTAATTAGACATATGTTTTGATTCCTATCTACTGACTTCAAAGCGCTTTAAATTTGTTTCAGCTTCTTGCTAAAGTCTTGAAAAAAAAATTTTACTCACTGACAGTTATGAACAAAGTACAGGATAGAAATGATTTAAAAAGGGAGCCATGGTAAAAATATCATAAGAATAATAAAAATATACTTTAGCTTTTTCTGTTTCTCCTTTTTTTTTTCTTCTTTTAAACACGCTGTTCTTCTAAATATTAGGACTCAGTGACACGTGTTTTTTTTTGTTTGTTTGTTTTTTGTTTTTGCGGTACGCGGGCCCTCTAACTGTTGTGGCCTCTCCCGTTGCGGAGCACAGGCTCCGGACGCGCAGGCTCAGTGGCCATGGCTCACGGGCCCAGCCGCTCCGCGGCATGTGGGATCTTCCCGGACCGGGGCACGAACCCGTGTCCCCTGCATCGGCAGGTGGACTCTCAACCACTGCGCCACCAGGGAAGCCCCAGTGACATGTGTTTTAAGAAAAACATGTAAAAGTCTAATAAACATTAATTGAGAAGTGATTTGTATTAAAAGAGGAGTATTTGCTTTATAAATATTTAGCATTGCTAACTCAGTGCATTTAAGCATTTATTGGCAGATATTAAATTATTTTGTAGAGAGAGACAGTACTGAGGCTTAAAACAATAGTAACACAAACTAGCTTTAATGGAAGCTATTCTGTTGGTATATAGCCTCGTGTTTCTGAAACTGTGCTAAGGGTACCACATTAACCTGTGCATTGTATATAAACATGGGAACACCCAGCAGTGAGTAACTTAAAGGGATGGTTAGAACATGGGCGGAAATAACATCTTAACAAAAGAAGGATACATTTTTAGAGAAATGACAAGAGAAGGGAAGAGGACTTTGAACTTCTTGGGGCAGCAGATTGTGGGAAGGGAAATATATGGGGAAACTAATGGTATATAAAGGCTAGCTTTAGCAAGATTTGTTAGGTACATTCCTCTGGTGCCATCTCTAGGCTGATAAGGGTCAAGAATTTTTCTGGTGATTAATTTTCCTCCTTTCTAGTAGAGAGTATATATCTTGTTTTTAGACAAGTCGAGGGGGAGGGCAGAGAGCTTTTCTTGTATCTGCTTTTTTCTCTATTGCTTTCAGCTCAAAATAATTCTAAGCCAAAGTGACATATTTTTGGGGTGGCATATTCTGCTACCCTTCACAAGCTTTCAGCTGGGACTTAAGAGTTACTGCCAGTTGAACATAAATCATAAAATGAAATGTATCTAGAACTGCATATAAGTTAATGGAAAGTTCAGGTTTGATCATATTATTTTTATTTACATTCAACGTTAAGATTACAAAGATTTCTTGTCTTGAGAAGAATCACCTGGGGTGTTTGGTCGTGTAGCCCAGGTCTCTCCTTGGAGAATCTGATTCAGTGGGTCTGGAATGGGGCCTTGGGTTTTATATTTTTAACTGGAACCCCTTGCTATTCAATATGTGGGCCAAGCACCAATAGTATTGGCAGCATCCGAGGGCAGACTCTGGGAACCCACCCTAGACTTAAATCATAATTTGCATTATAATAAGTACTCCTTATAATAAGTATTCCTCGTATTTGTACAGGTTTAAGAGGCATCACTCTAAATCAGTGGTTCTCAAAGGGTACTTCCAGACTTAGCAGCAGCAACATCACCAGAGAACTTGGAGTTGCACATTCTCAGGCCCTACCCCACACCTACTGAATGAGAAACTGTGGGTTTGGAGCCTAGCAATCTGTGAGCCCACCAGGAGATTCTAATGCATGCTAAAGTTTGAGAACCATTTCTGTACATGATTCTTATCATTTAGGAAGATGGGGACACATGATCTAATCCCACAAGGGTTGTTTAAATTAGGAGTCTCAACTTTGTACATTAGAGTCATTTTTAAAAAATGGCAAGCCACATGACCACAATTTAATCAGAATATTTAGGATGTGGATTTTTTAAATGTTCTGTTTTTAATGTCCAGGTAGGGTTGAAAGGTGACTGTTTTAATTCATCAGCAAATCCACCAGCCAGTGCTAGAAATAAACAGGCTGCCAGCACCCTTTCACTTTGTACTGTCTTAGATCTGACACATTTGCCTGATGTGGAGTACTTGTTGGGAGATACACCTCATGAATTTCTCATGTTCCTACATGGTTGCTGGGTATACCAAGAATACGAGGCCATGAGGGCTCTCTACCTGGGCCATTTCTTCGGGTTTTATTTTCAGGGAACAACCTTGAGGAATGAAGTAATGTTCCTCTGGGACAAAGAGTAACATTCCTTACCTCTTGCTGTACAATGGTGGGTTCTCCAAGGTCAGTGGCGTGTGTATCCATCTGAGCCCTCCTCTGCATTGCCCCAGGGCGATTGGCAAAGCAAGGGAGATGGATGCTCGAGCTCCTTCCTGTGCCGTGTGTAGTAAAGTCTTTTATTTCTGACCCAGAAGTGCCATATCTTCTACCAGTATTTAGAACTAGTTTCAGGTGAACTTATTAAATTGTAAATAGGATAACATCAAATCCCATACTGACCTATCACTTAGATGGCCTCTTTTCACTTAGATCTTGCTCTTTAGACTATAGTCTAAAGAGCTGGCTTTAGACTATCACTCTGGCCTCTTTTCACTTAGATCTTGCTCTTTAGACTATAGTTGAGTATTTATGGCCCAATGAGCCATAGACTTCATTCTTGCCTATATCTGGGATCCTCCCTCTGGTTACTGTTCAGCTTCAGTACGCTCAGGATAGTGCTCCACTTTTGGCAGCCTGACTCCAGAGGGTCCCTGCCCATCAGCATCTGCCTTGGGCTCCAACTAGGCCTATCTAGGCCCCAGAAGAGGACCAAATTTTATTGTGTAAAAGCACATAAATCTTTGTAGTAGTAATAACCTCAAACATTTGTATAGCATGTTACAACTATCAGTGTGCTTTCATAAAAATCATCTTATTTTATTTTTATTCTGTATTTAATAACTAGCCTAGTATCTTGCATGTAACAGGCATTTTTTATTATATTTGTTTCTTTGAACAAATGAATATCCATGAGGAAACTCATGCACTTAGAAATAGATGAAGAAAGGAAAAAAGAAGATTCTGTGTTTGTTGACATGGGTAAGGTACCTTACCTCTTTGATGAAAAAGTACCTGAATTATGTTAACCATCCTTGATCATCATCCTCTTTGTGATTATCATCTTTTTCATTTGTATTAAGTGAATTCACACATTGTGTTGTTTTGACAGAATGGTTTTTTTCTTCCTCTTAAAGAATTGCCATACTAAAAAGACAGATGTATATCATCAAGTCAATCAACAGCCTTTACTGACTTTATACTCTATTTCATTTATGGCTAGTTGTTTTAGCCTTTTGGACTGTCTTCCCACCCCTTTTAATCTGAATAGTTAATCCTTCCTATAACTTGCTAATGACATACCCCAAGAAGGACTGAGGAGTGATTTGCAATTATAGGGCAGCAGCTTCTGCCCTCTAGGCTTGTCAGTGCTTCCAAACAAATCAGTTCCACTCTTCCAGCTGCTTAGGGAGGCCCTGCTGGGCTTGGTTACTCTAATGGTGGGCTACTCCCTCCCCACCCCACTGCCCTCCAAAGCACAACCAGGAGTGGTTTCCTGATGCTTGATGCTAAACCAGGGGGGAAAGGGAGATGCCTGGAAATGTGAATCCTTAATTAGCCTTCACTGCCCTACAGCAATAAGATACTTTGAAGAGAATGGAAGAGGTAAAGGCTACCTGGCTTTAGCCCGAATCTTTCTTATTCATTTTCTGCCTCCCCAGCTCTGTTCTTGGAGGGATTTAGGTATCCTGGAGGGCAGTAAAATTATAGGATTGTTATTAAACCAAAAATGAAAAGGGGAGTAGGGCAATTAAACAGAAAATTTGGTTAATAAACATAGTCTTAAGTCTCCTTTTATTGTTAGTACTAGAATTTTGCTTTCCGTGAATAACCTGAATAAATATGCCAGGTCTTCACTTTATTTTTTCAAATGCAAAGAGAAAAGCACCTCGGCATTGAATGAGCTTGAAGGAGTCAGCTGGGCACCTTGTCCTAAGCCTCCTGGTGTAGGGAGTTCCCTTTTACTTGGTAAACAAAAATTGTGCCCAATGGCTTCTGTCTAAGAATGCCTCATAGATTTTGAAGTAAAAATGGCAAAATCTTTCATTATTTTCCATGCTTTGCTGTTTTGTAGTTATTGTACATGGAAATAAACAAGGGTTCAGAGTTCTTTAAAAGGCCTTTAAGTTGCCATTGGAAACCTGAGTATGTTTGAAAATATGTAAAAAAAAACGTGTATTCTGGGAACACGGATTCCATACTGTGAAGGGGCAGGATGAAAAAAAGCTAAATATTGTCCACATTACAATGAGCATAAAATGATTTTGTTGCAGGCAGGGGGACCCCTTCCAGAGCCTGAGAGTGGGCTCTTGTCTAGCACTCGGAAATGAATTGTCCAAAGAGACAGACGTGCTGCCCGGGTGGAGAGCAGCAGGCTAAGGGAACCCAGGAGAACTGCTCTGCCACATGGCTCGCAGTCTCGGTTTTATGGTAATGGGGTTAGTTTCCGGGTTGTCTCTGGCCAATCGTTCTGACTCAGGGTCCTTCCTGGTGGCTCAGCCAAGATGGATTCCAGCGAGAAGGATTCTGGGAGGTTGGTAGGACATGTGGACTGGCGTCTCCTCTCTCCTTTTGACCTTTCCTGAATTCTGCCGGTCAGTGGGTACCTTGTTGGTTCCAGGGCCTCCTGTAGTAAGAGAACTCATGCGAGTGGTTATTGTCGTGCCTGACCAGGGCTGGTGGCTTTGGTCATTGGTTCCCCTCACGGTTTCAGTGCTTACAGGGGATTTTGATTCAGAGAATGTCATGGAATCATAATTTATTACTAATAGGGTTTAGTGACACTTTTTTATGTTAAACATTTAGGAAAATAATCTCACCAAAAATATATAACATTTATATAACATGTCTCATTAATGCAGTATAGGAGCAGATAACAAGGTGAGTGGCTTCAAAAACAAACAAACAAACAAACAAACACAAAAAAGACAGATTACATTAGGCCTCATAGAGAAACCCAGAGAGCCTATAGGCAGAACAAAAAGAAATTGAAAGCTGTGTACCACACAAATAGAGGTGCCATTCCTTACATGTGAGCAGCTGCAGCAAGAATTTACTGCACTTATTGGATGGGAGGGAAGCTCATTAAGTTCTATACAACTAAGAACAAACTTCAGAAACTATAGAATTGTTTATGGTGCATCTTTAAATAAAACTGAAACGTAGAGGTTTCAGTTGGGTAACCTAAGAACACTTGGTACTTATCAATTCCTGATTTAAAAAAAGTAACAATTCTAGTAAGTCTTTTAGGAAATATGAATGGTGTGGAATACAGAGGAAGTTAGTTTACAGTAAAACCCCTGTGTGATAAAAAAAAAAAAATTATTTGACTTTTAAAACATTTTATTAGCCTCTACCTGAGGTTGAGTATTACCTGTTCCTTAGCTTGAATGAAGGGAAAATGGAAGAATCACACAATATGATTTATAAGATTTTTTCCTATACATAATCATGCTCATTAAAACTTTATATTTTCCTCATTCTATAGTTTGGATTCAGTCAGTATTGATGTTTCAACTCGGGATTTTACAAAGTAAAGACAGAATTCCTTTAAGTATTTCAGATATAGGAATTGAGTAAAACCTGCTCAATCAAGATTTGTACCCAGAGTTGTGAGAATGAGTAAGTCATTCCGCAATCCTCTCCTGAAAGTTGGGAGCGGCCTTGAAGGTCCATCCCTATAAGGCTGTGCTGCTTCTTAGCCTACCTTTTCTCAAAGCAAGTTGTATTTGGCTATGTTTGAAATGCTCTTCTCAGTATGCTAATTCCTAGTATCTCATATAATTACTGTTTTAAGCAATCAGTTTCCAATTCACATGATGTTGTGTTATAAGAATCTCTTTCACATGCTTTAAATGCTTCTTGTGTCCTCAATGCGTAATTAAGGATGACTTCCTGTTGAGTTATGGTGGTTTCTGGTATATTTTCATTAGAACTCAGTGACTGGAATAGTTTTACTTAAAACTTTTGTGTAAGAATCTATAACTTTTATAGATTAAAAAAATGGTGTTCAGAATATGATGCTCCATGGTACAATATGCCAACTTCAAAAAAATGAGTTTGCATCAAAGATAAAGATTGGCAGGGCATCAAGATCATACTTACCATATAAAGGTGCTGTTGTATTTTAATTTCAAAAAAAATGACAGACTAGCGTTTTAGAATAAGAAGTGCTGAGAAACTGATGTTTGAGGAAGAAGATATATGGTATCAGTGGACTTTATTATAACTGTATATTAGGAGGAAACTTAGAGGTATTTTGGGACCAAAACTTGACATTTTCAGGTTATGTATAGGAAAGTAAATTCCAACAAATATGAAAAATGTCTTTTTAAAAATTTTATCTTTGAGGAGAAGACAAATATATTCATTAATGTAGTCTCTATTAATAATAGAAAGGGGCCAAATGGTACTCAGCTTAAGATTTTACCTAAAGATTTATATTTAAATTAAATATTTTATTATTTAATTTTAATAGGTAAACTTAAAAAATGTGTTCTCCATTAATACCT
Organism: Stenella coeruleoalba; assembly: GCF_951394435.1. Taxonomy (NCBI): domain Eukaryota; kingdom Metazoa; phylum Chordata; class Mammalia; order Artiodactyla; family Delphinidae; genus Stenella; species Stenella coeruleoalba. The sequence goes on along the minus strand of NC_137149.1, from coordinate 21,413,891 downwards.
GTTTCATTTTACTCACATCTCCCAGCTATCAATACTTTGTTTTTTAGCACACCTTTATTATCTATTATGTACGGTTAGTGCTAGATTTTCAATGGGATTGAGTCCAAAGGTAAATATAACATGATCCCTGTCCTCAGAAGAGACAAAAATACATGAACATTTATTAAAGCTAATTAACTAATTAGAGTAGCATTTCTCAATTTTTTTTTTGATATCAGGACTCCTGTAGACTCTTAAAAATTGTTTAGGATCCCAAAGAACTTCTGTTTGTATAGCTAATATTAGTATTTACCACATTAGAAATTAAAATGAGAAAAATTAAAATACAAACATACAATAATAATACATTCATTCCTTTAACTGTCGGGATGATAATCTTATCCCTTGTTGTGTGGCCTGTGGAAAACTCTGCTGTATGTACATTTGTGAGAAAATGAGAATGAAAAAGGCAAATAATGTCTTTGCAATATTGAGAAGATATTCTTGACTTTGTGAAGTTTCTGAAAGGGTCTTGAGGACCCCCCAAAATGCCATGGAGATAAAGAGAGGAAGAGCAATTTCTGTTAACTAGTGCTAAAAGATATTATTAATTAATACCACATTAACATTAGTCTCCATTAGTTATTATTGAGTCTAGGTTATAATAAAAAGCAAACAAATAAAATAAATAGCAATACTAGTTTTTCCAGTAAGCTCAGTTCATGAAATGAAAGCATTCCTCTGCCACCTGGTGGCAACGTATCCTAATTAGGGATTGGAGAAGTTTTTGAATGGTGCACATCTTAATTGAGATTTAGTTTTTGAATGTGGAGTCTACCCTTTAAACACTATAAAATTATACTTGGAACCTCTGAAACATGCTAATTTACACGAAACAGTTCCCCAATGAAATATAACCAATTAAGTTAAAATCCAACTATGCTTTAAAGAACCAATCATTATGCAGGGTTTTCACAGGGCGTTGGATATAGTGGCTGCTCAATATTTCCGGGTGGCAAAAAGAGGAGCTTTCTTTGTTTTTCTCTAATGCACGTTCTCATTGCCTAGAAGGAAAACGAGGCAGCAAGAGGGGTCTGCAACCCCTACCACATTCAGTTTTTGTGGACTCAGTTGAGGGGAGTTGATAATAGGTCCTAGAAAAGACTGGAATAATGGGCTCACTGATTCACACTCCATTCAGGCAAGTTCCTGAGGAATGCATACTGCTGTAGCAAGTGAAGCAGGTGGGCACAGGGATGCCAGGGAGAGAGGTGGGAGAGTGTTGGAAGGCCACGGGAACTCTGATCCTGAGGAATATGGTAGGATGATGTGGATTTACCTAAGGCTATGTCCCTTTTTTTTAAGTTTAAAACATTACATTTATTATATTTTATTTTTCAACAGGGCAATAAAAATAGATTTTATCCTTTTACTGAGGTAGTTTTGAGCTTTTGTGAATCAGTAACTTGATAACTCAAGACTTTTCATAAGCTTTTAGCATCCCTCCCAATGTTTAGAAGTACAGTATAGCATAGTGCAGTGGTCATCTACCTGGGAGTATGGGAAGACTTTCCAAGATACCTAAGCATGAACGGTTTTAAAACAATACATTTCCTGATACTTTACTTTCATATGACGTTTTTCCCCGAAATTGATGTGTCAGAAAACAAACCTATCTCACAAAAAGCCCAAGTCTTACTTTATAAAGAATATGCAAATTCCTCATTCACCTTATTTCTTACTAAGGTATATTGCCTGAAGAGTAAACCTCTCTGGGTATCTAACAAAGGGGAAGCCTCCGGCTGTGATTAATTACAGCACTATGAACCTAGAGGGCTTTGAGTCTTTCCTGAATTTGCTCATATTTCTGTTAAGGATAAAGCCTAATGGTAGAAACTGCTATTTCTGCCACTTAAGAATGAGGTGAAATCAGATATGTGGTATAGAGGGTAAGGGAATAATATCAATTTTTATTTATACAGCTTTGCTTCTTCCATTTCCAAAGAATTTATGGCTTCTGTGGAAGAGTCCATTGAGGAAAGAACATTACTAAAAAATATTAAATGCTTAAAAACGGTCTTTTCTACACTCTTAAATAAGGGAAATCTTTTTCCACTTGTCTCAGTATTATTCTCTGGTATCTGAAAGCAGCTAAGAACAGTCAAAAAATATAGAGAAGGAAAGCTTTTTAAACAGTGCAATTGGATGTTTCTGGAAATACCAAAATTTTCAAAATACATTGGAAAAAACTCCAAATAAAACTTTAATGTGGTTTCTTTCAGACTTAATATATATTGTCACCTAAAGTAATTAAAATCAATTTTTCCAAGTCATGTTGTATAAATTTGTTCTAATTACAAATACTCCTCATCTTGTTTGATAATAAAAGATTAAACATTTTCTATGTCCTGTGAACAAAAGTAAAAGTATAAACTAGCTGTTAGATCAGCTGCCACATGAAAGAAGACTTTAGCAGAGAGGGGGCAGGGCAAAAATGACTCTAACCTCACCAGCCACCCTCAGACCTGAAGATGGTACCTCTCATTGGCTGAACACAGCTGAAGGTAAAAGGGACTTATGGGTCAAGTTCCCAGAGTACAGAATAGAGTGAAAAATGCCCAAGTGAGGATGCAGAAGATTTGGAAAATATCCAGAAATGGAGAAAATGGATGACTTTAATGATTGTATATCTTAGCTGGGTCCTTTAGAAAGTGGATCTGAAGGCAAAGAGTAAAAGACTTCTTGGGGCCAATTGTCCATGGTGTTTCTACACATCTGTGACAGCTTTTGTCTATGTTTTGAAGGATGTTTGCGTAGTAGACAGCCTTGGAAGATAGGAATAATGTCATGATAATAAAGATAATATTCCCCTGTGGGGAAAAGGTTGGGCAGAGTTGCTAGCAACCCCTTTAAATATTGGGGTTTCCCAAGCTTGTGGTTTCTCAGTTGTAACACAAATACACTGTGTGTGCAATGTCTGCATATGACTTGGTTGGCAGGGGGAGCCAGTATAATCATAAGGCTCACATTGCCTGCTGTGCTGTGAGTAACAATAAAGTCCTTTGTCTCCCACCAAGGACCTTGTGTCTTTTCCCAGCATCTATGAAACTGTGGTAGGCTCACTTGTTAGCTCACAAGCAAGGTGAGACCCTTCTCAGTTCTTGACAGGACTAATACTTTATTTGAGAGGTATCAGTGGAAGCCTAAGACAGTGAAGGTAAGGGAAAAGGAGAAATGAGGCAAAGAGATGTGTGTTGCTATACCGGTTACTATAAAGAACCACAAAGGAGACATTGGCAGTCACAGTTCACTCTGTGTTTTAGACTTTTCTAGAAGGATTGAAAGAAGGAACTTCAACTCAAAATAAACCATAAGAAACCATGAAAGAAGGGGGACATTTTCTCCTTGACCTCCTCCCATATCCTCTTCCCCTTGGTCAAGGTTTACCTCCGTAACGATCTCACTTCTTGGTTGCATCTTGGTGGCTGCTCAGAAAACCAGGTCTCATGCCTTGAAGCATAGTATTTCATCCAAATATGGAAGTAGAGCACTGACTTTGTGTAAGTAAAGTGCTGACCAAGGCATAGAAAGGAGAAGGTGAACAAGAGAATTTGAGAAGGTACATAAGATTTATATTTTAGTATAATGGATAAAAGTATATTTGCATATCAAACAGTTCTAACATATCACTTTCCATAAAACTGAATGGGAATCTAGTTGAGTTTTTAGTTTATTACTTAAAAAAAAAACTCCATAGTAATAGATCATGTGATTTTTTTTTTTGTTTGATCGTGAAACTGGAAGTAGTTCAAAGAAATGTGAGCCAGTGTTCTAACAAAACTTCCATTTCTGTCTATTTGTTTTTGTGAACTAAGTTATTTAGTAATTCCAGTTATAAAAAAGAAAAATAGACATCAATCCATTGCAGAATTCTGTCCATTTAATTATAAATAGTTGAACTAATTGGAAAAAAAAGCCCCATTCATCTCACTAAGACATACACGTCTAGCAAAATTATATGTTTAAAGTTAATTATTACTAAACTAAAATTTGTAACCTGTATGTTCTTTTGATTATTAGCTAATAATAGTTGTAATGATAACTCAATCCAGAAGAAACATTTAGCTATTTAGAGTCTTTTGATCACAAGAAAGAAAACAAATTTTAATTTTCTATACATATTTTGGGTACAGGAATATATGATCAATATAAGGCATTCAATTATAATATATATATTATATATATATAATATATATATTATATATATTATATATATATTATATATATATAATATATATAAAATATAATTACAGTAAAATTCTGTGTAATGAAATTACATAGTTAAGTGAAAAAGAGAAATATGTTAATTTTCAGTTGAACAACAGTTTATGCATGTATTTTTAGGGTGGGTATCACATATTTATGGTTTTTAACTCCATTCAATACATTTAAAGAGTGAAGTAATTGTTTTATTCTCAGTTTTAGAGAAATTACATCTACTTAAAGATATGAGAAGATACTTTAAGTCAATTAAAAATATATGAGAGAATATATAGTTTTTCAAATAATTTTGGGATAAGTGAATTAAAAAGTTTGAAGATGTTTGTCTTCTAACCATGAGGGCCAACTCAGATGTCATTTGAGTAAACTGAGGTTGAGAGAGGTAAGAGATGTAACCCAGTGTCACCTCAGTTATTCTGTGATAGAGGTGGCATTCAAACGTAGGTTATTTTTTAAATGCAGAAATGTTTTAAATTATAAGCATAAATATATGTGCTTAGTAAAGAGACAAAATATACAGTACTCTAAAAATAGTAATACTATAATCTCTAGAATTATTGCCTAATTTTACTTTTTCCTTTATGTTAACATATTTTATACATTTTCTAAAATAAGCATGTAACCTAACCAACTAGAAACAGTACATGTGCATAACATATTTCATCAAGTCTAAGACACCACTGATTCTGAGATATACCATTATGTTATGTTCCACTAAGAAGAAACTGCTGCCCGCTGGAACCAGGATATTATGTTAAATGCCATTCATTATAACTCGCAATTTCAGAAGTATTAAAATGTGAAAAATTGCCATTTTAGAATATATGGATCTTAATAGATGTGTACTTTGTATAATAAAACTTTTATCATTTTCTGTTAAAGTACAATATAATTTATGTATATTAAAATTCATCCTTGTTACTGTATAGTTCTGTGAGTTATGACAACAATGGAGAGTCCTTTATCCACCCCACCACCAAAAGTAAGATGTAGAACAGTTCCATCATCTTCTCAAATTCCCTCGTGCTCCTTTGCAGTCAATACCTCTCCATACTGCCAGACCCTGGCAATTACCAATCTGTTCTACATCATGTAGTTTCCAGAATGTCATATGAATGGGATCATATAGTATGTAGCCCCTTGAGTCTAGCTTCTTTCACTTAACATAATAAATTTGAGGTTTATCTATGTTCTGTGTGTATCCATAGTTCTCTTTTAATTGATGAGTATTCCATTGTGTGTATGGTAATACAGTTACTGTATTCATTCATGAGCTGAAAGTCATCTAAGTTGGTTCAGCTTTTTAGAAATTATGAATAAAGCTTCCATAAACATTTATCTACAGTTTTTTTTTTTTTTTTTGGTCTGAACATAGTTTTTATTTCAGTTGGGTAAATATTAAGCAGTGGGGTTGCTGGGTCACATGTTGAGTGCATCTTTCACCTTATGAGAAACTGACTGACTGCTTTCTAGAATGGTTGTACCACTTTTGCATTCCCCAAATGTATGAGAGTTCCAGTTGCTCAACATTCTTGGCAGCAGCACTGATTATTGTCAGGTTTTGTTGTTATTCTTTTCATACTGACAGTTTATATATATAGTGATATCTTGGGGTAGATTCCCTAATGACTGCTTACCTTAAACATCTGTTCATGAGCTTATTTGCTATTTGTTTATCTTCTTTAGTGAAATATATGTTCAAATCTTTGCAATTCAAATTTGGTTGATGGGAAAAAAAATTTGATTGTTTTTGTTTGCTTATCATTCAGTTTTGAGAGTACTTTATATAGTCTAGATACAAGTCTTTATCAGATAGTTATTTGCATTTCCAGTAAGCTTCCAGATGCTGCTGTGCTTTGGGGAGTAACTCTGACCTAACACAGTGCTTCTCAAAATTTAATATCTGTAAAAGCCTCCTTGGGTGGGACCCAGTAGGTCTGAGATGGATCTGAAATTCTGCGTTTATAACGAGCTCCCAGATGAATCTGATGCGTCTATGACCACAGTTTGAGCAAGAAGAGCTTAGGAGAATCGCAGAACGATCCCAAGAAAAGGTTACCCTTCAACTAAGATCAAAGGATGAATACATTTTCCCAGAAGATAAGGAGTAGCGAAGAATGAAAGGTAAAGGAGGGGCAAAAGAGAAGAATAATTTGCAGAGGGAATAATATAAGCAAAGATATACAGGAATGAGTCATGTTTGGTTGAAGGAAAAGGGCATTTAAGGATGTTGAGGGCAGGAGGTGGGGTGTATTGAAATATTTCAATCAGAAGAGTGTGATCAGATTTTCAGTATAGAAATATGTCTCTGGCAGCAGAATGAAGGAGCAATTGTAAAAGAGTGGAGGCTGGAAAACTGATTATTGAAATGTGCAATAAGAGATGAAGGGCACTTGAATTAAGGCAGTTACAACTGGGTGGAAGAGGAGGAGTCATATTGAGCTGTATAGGAAGGATAATCAATGTTAACTGGTAAAAATTGGTCGTAGGGGAGAGAGAAGGACTAGTTTGGCAACTGGGTGGTGCTGTTTACCAGGATAAGGAATGTGTTTTTAAGGGCTAAGTTTTGCGTGTAAGATGATGAGGTTCATTAGATATGCTGAGGCTTAGGTACTTCTTATATATCCACCTGTAAGTGACTAGAAGGCATTTGTAAGAGTATGGGGAAGAGAAGTGACAAATGGGTTGAAGTCATAAACTTGGGAGTAATGTGATTCTTTTTCTAAAACTTATTTTGGTTAGAACACTTAACATGAGATCTTAAATTTTTAAGGGCACAATACAGCACTGTCAACTACAGGCATTATGTTGTACAGCAGTTCTTTAGAACTTATTCATATTACATAACTAAAACTTTATATCCCTTGATCAACAACTCTCCATTTCCCCATCCTCCCAGCCCCTGGCAACCACCATTCTACTCTCTGCTTCTGTAAGTTTAACTATTTTGGATCTCTCATGTAAGTGGAACCATGAACTGTCCTTCTGTGTCTGGCTTATATAATAACTATATATAATAATATTAGCATTTCTCCAGGTTTATTCATGTTGTTGCATATGGCAGAATTTCCTTCTTTTTTAAGGCTGAATAATATTTCATTGTGTATATATATATATACACACCACTTTTCCTCATCCATTAATCTGTCAGTAGATATTTATATTGCTTCTGTATCTTGGTTGCTATGAATAATGCCGCAATGAACATGGGAATGTAAATATCTCTTTAGGATCCTGATTTCAGTTCTTTTGAGTATATACCCAGAAGTAAGATTGCTGGATCACAGGGTAGTTGTATTTTGATTTTTTGAGCAACCTCTGTACTATTTTCCATAGTGGCTGTACCATTGTACATTCCTACCAATAGTGTACAAGGTGCCTGTGTCTCCACATGCTCTCTGGCACTTAGTATTTTTTGTATTTTTGATAATAGTCATCCTAACAGGTGTGAAGTGGTATCTCATTGTGGTTTTGATTTGCATTTCCCTAATGGTTAGTGATTTTGAACATGTTTTCATAACCTGTTTGTAATTTGTATGTCTTATTTTGAAAAAATGTCTGTTCAAGTCCTTTGCCCATTCTTTATTTAGGCTATTTGTATTTTGCTATCGAGTGGTGCAGTCCATTTCTGAGTGGTAGTTGAAGTGAAGTTCCCTGGTGAAGTCCCCAGGGAATGCAAAAAAAGAGAGAAGAGCCAAAGGCAGCATCTAAGAGGCACTCACATTTCCGAGCTACGTAAAGGAGGGAATCCAGTGAAGGACAGTGAGACATTTCCCCAAATAGAGGAAAGTATTTTATTTGAAATCCAGCAAAGAGACAATACCAGAATCAAGGAGTTGGTTTAAAATTATTTTTTCAGTATTTCATATGTGTTTACCCCTTACAGGCAGTAGATAAAATATGCTTCATTGTCCTAATTCTAAGGTAGAAGGTAATATTCATTTAAGATATGTTTAACTGTTTGTTTTGTGGAATGTCTTTAATGTTTTGGGTTTTTTAAGTCTTTAATTATGTCTCTTTTGAGAGCCCACCAGGGAAAATTGTTATTTCCTCCCTTGCTTCCGAATCTGTGTTTAATAACTGGATGTCTATAAACAGTACCAAGCAGTGCAGTAATTATGTAATTACCAAAGGTCATTGTTGGTATGAACATATTTCATTTATATACAAACTTTTACTGCTGTATTACAGACACTTGAGAAATACACTGATCCACAGTAGAAATTAGCATAGATTTACCACATACTGATACCAGTGGTTTACAAATTGTCTAAAAATATTTCTCTGTCATTTGTTCCCAAGATGACAGTAATTGCAATCTCTGTTTCAAGAAAGACTATGCAGTCTAATCCTTTACTGCATAGATATGTTTATTTTTGGATGTAACAGAGTACTGGACACAGCCTCAGAAGACCTGAAGTTAAAGTCCTGCTTCTTCTATTTCTTAACTATTATACTTGGGCAAGTTGCTTCAGTTTATTTCAACAGATTCTTTACTGAATTCCTAGTATTACCAAGTGCCAGAGAAACAAAGCTCAATGGAATATGGTCCCAGAGAAATACAGACGTATATAGAATGTTTCAAAATAATGTGAGAAAAGTATGTGCAGGGCACTGTGATTTTGGAAGAGGTTCTCCTTATGCAGCTTGAGGAATAAAAGGTAGGCACAGTTTCTGGAGGATGAGATGTCTGGGATGATTCTTAAGGGATGAACATGTGTGGCCAGGTTTGGGGGTGGAGAGAAGGTAGTGACTGGAAGGTCAGAAGATTGTTCCTGCCACAGAGAGCACAAAGGCAGTGCTGAATGAACGACAGGGTGAATGTGGCGAACCCTGTGTCATTTGGTATTAATAGAAAGTAAAATATGAGGTGTAGGTTTCTGGGAGCGTGGGCAGGGCTAGCTGTGGAGGGCTTCATAGGCTGATGTATTTGAAGGAACTTGAAGTATGTGAAGAACAGCATTCATAGTCAGATTTGCACTGCTGTTACTTACGTAACTCTGGTAGCAATGTGGAATATATTTGAAGGAAGCAAATCCAGAGGCATTTTTAATGCTTCAGTGAGGCATGACTTGAACTTGGGCGATGATAGAGTCAGGGAGAGTAAGGGCACAATTAAGAAAGGGTAAGGAGGCATCTATTTACGACAGTGCTTGTTGAACCAGAAAAAGCACAGCTTGAAGGGCAAGAGAGACCTGAACTTGAACCCCAGCTACATCACTTAAGGGTTTTGAGCCCTTTACACGTTATAATGTTTTGTATCTCTGAAAGTGAGGGTGATACTTCCTTGTGTTATAATGGGTATTAGACATAACCTGAAGTACCTGAAATAGTACTTGAATGTAGAGTGTCAGTAAATGGTTACTAGTATTACTATTAAAATCTCCAAAAAATATGTTACAGCAAGATAGTATGTGTTAAAGGTGAAAAATCTTTTGGTTAAAGAATCTTCAAGATGCAAGAGGGAAGAGATATGGGGACATATGTATATATAACTGATTCACTTTGTGGTACAGCAGAAACTAACACACCATTGTAAAGCAGTTATACTCCAATAAAGATGTTAAAAAAAAATCTTCAGAAAAACTATTTTATGTACTACTTTCCCCCACTTGAAAGAAAAATAGCTTTGAATCTCATTTTATTTTTTATTGGAGTATAATTGCGTTACAATATTGTGTTAGTTTCTGCTGTACAACAAAGTGAATCAGCTATATGTATACATATATCCCCTCCCTCTTGCGTCTCGCTCCCATCCCCCCCCATCACACCCATCTAGGTCATCACAGAGCACTGAGATAAGCTCCCTGTGCTATACTGCAGGTTCCCACTAGCTATTTATTTTACACATGGTAGTGTATTTATGTCAAACCTAATCTCCCAGTTCATCCCACCATTCCCTCCCCGCTACCCCATGTCCACACGTCCATTCTCTACATCTGTGTCTCTATTCCTGCCCTAGAACTAGGTTCACCTGTACCATTTTTTTTTTAATTCCACATACATGCGTTAATATACGATATTTGTTTTTCTCTTTCTGGCTGTCTGTATGACAGACTCTAGGTCCATCCACATATCTACAAATGACCCAATTTCATTCCTTTTTATGGCGGAGTAATAGTCTATCGTATATAGGTACCACATCTTTATCCATTCATCTGTCGTTGGACATTTAGGTTGTTTCCATGTCCTGGCTATTGTAAATAGAGCTGCAGTGAACGTTGCGGTACATGTGTCTTTTTGAATTATGGTTTTCTCAGGGTATATATCCAGGAGTGGGATTGTGGGTCATAAGGTTGTTCTATTTTTAGTTTTTTTTTTTAACATCTTTATTGGAGTATAATTGCTTTACAATGGTGTGTTAGTTTCTGCTTTATAACAAAGTGAATCAGCTATACATATACATATATCCCCATATCTCCTCCCTCTTGTGTCTCGCTCCCACCCTCCCTATCCCACCCCTCTAGGTGGTCACAGAGCACTGAGCTGATCTCCCTGTGCTATGCGGCTGCTTCCCACTAGCTATCCATTTTACATTTGGTAGTGTATATATGTCCATGCCACTCTCTCACTTCCTCCTAGCTTACCCTTCCCCCTCCCCATGTCCTCAAGTCCATTCTCTACATCTGCGTCTTTATTCCTGTCCTGCCCCTAGGTTCTTCAGAAGCATTTTTTTTTTTTTTTAGATTCCATATATATGTGTTAGCATATGGTATTTGTTTTTCTCTTTCTGACATACTTCACCCTGGAGGACAGACTCTAGGTCCGTCCAAGTCACTACAAATAACTCAATTTTGTTTCCTTTTATGGCTGAGTAATATTCCATTGTATGTATGTGCCACATCTTCTTTATCCACTTGTCTGTTGATGGACACTTAGGTTGCTTCCATGTCCTGGCTGTTGTAAACAGAGCTTCAATGAACATTGGGGTACATGACTCTTTTTGAATTATGGTTTTCTCAGGGTATATGCCCAGTAGTGGGATTGCTGGGTTGTATGTAGTACTATTTTTAGTTTTCTAAGGAACCTCCATACTGTTCCCATAGTGGCTGTATCAGTTTACATTCCCACCAACAGTGCAAGAGGGTTCCCCTTTCTCCACACCCTCTCCAGCATTTATTGTTTGTAGATATTTTGATGATGGCCATTCAGACTGGTGTGAAGTGATACCTCATTGTAGCTTTGATTTGCATTTCTTTAATAATTAGTGATGTTGAGCATCTTTTCATGTGTTTGTTGGCCATCTGTATGTCTTCTTTGCAGAGATGTCTACTTAGGTCTTCTGCCCATTTTTTGACTGGGTTGTTTGTTTTTTTGACATTGAGCTGCATGAGCTGTTTATATATATCGGAGATTAATCTTTTGTCAGTTGCTTCATTTATAAATATTTTCTGCCATGTTGAGGGCTGTCTTTTTGTCTTGTTTATGGTTTCCTTTGCTGTGCAAAAGCTTTTAAGTTTAATTAGGACCCATTTGTTTTTATTTTCAGTACTCTAGGAGGTGGGTCAAAAAAGATCTTGCTGCGATTTATGTCAGAGTGTTTTTCCTGTGTTTTCTGCTAAGAGTTTTATAGTGTCTGGTCTTACATTTAGGTCTATAATCCATTTTGAGTTTATTTTGTGTATGGTGTTAGGTAGTGTTCTGATTTCATTCTTTTATGTGTAGCTGTCCAGTTTTCCCAGCAGCAGTTATTGAAAAGACATCACCACTGCCTTTTCTCCATTGTATGTTCTTACCTCCTTTGTCATAGATTAGGTGACCATAGGTGTGGGGATTTATCTCTGGGCTTTGTATCCTGTACCATTGATCTATATTTCTGTTCTTGTGCCAATACTATACTGTTTTGATTACTGTAGCTTTGTAGTATAGTCTGAAGTCAAGGAGCCTGATTTCTCCAGCTGTTTTTCTTTCTCAATATTGCTTTGCCTATTCGGGGTCTTTTGTGTTTCCATACAAATTGTAAAATCTTTTGTTCCAATTCTGTGAAAAATGCCATTGGTAATTTGATAGGGATTGCACTGAATCTGTAGATTGATTTGGGTAGTACAGTCATTTTCACAATATTGATTCTTCCCATCCAGGAACATGGTATATCTCTCCATCTGTTTGTGACATCTTTGCTTTCCTTCATCGGTATTTTATAGTTTTCTGAATACAGATCTTTTGCCTCCTTAGGTAGATTTATTGCTAGGTATTTTATTCTTTTTGTTGCAGTGGTAAATGGGATTGTTTCCTTAATTTCTCTTTCTGAGCTTTCATTGTTAGTGTATAGGAATGCAAGAGATTTCTGTGCATTAATTTTGTATCCTGCAACTTTACCAGATTCATTGATTAGCTCTATTAGTTTTCTGGTGACATCTTTAGGATTTTCTATGTATAGTATCATGTCGTCTGCAAACAGTGACAGTTTTACTTCTTCTTTTCTGATTTGGATTCCTTTTATTTCTCTTTCCTCTCTGATTTCCGTGGCTAAGACTTCCAAAATGATGTTGAATAATAGTGGCAAGAGTGGACATCCTTGTCTTGTTCCTGATCTTAGAGGAAAAGCTTTCAGTTTTTCACCATTGAGAATGATGTTTGCTGTGGGTTTGTTGTATATGGCTTTTATTATGTTGAGGTAGTTTCTCTCTATGCTCACTTTTCTTGAGAGTTTTTATCATAAATGGGTGTTGAATTTTGTCAAAAGCTTTTTCTTTATCTATTGAGTTGATCATATGCTTTTTATTCTTCAATTTGTTAATATGGCATATCACACTGATTTATTTGCCTATATTGAAGAATCCTTGCATTCATGGGATAAATCCCACTTGATCCTCATGTACAATCCTTTTAATGTGTTGTTGGATTCTGTTTGCTGGTATTTTGTTGAGGATTTTTGCATCTATGTTCATCAGTAATATTGGTCTGTAATTTTCTTTCTTTGTGATGTCTTTGGTTTTGGTATCAGGGTGATGGTGACCCCATAGAATGAGTTTTGGAGTGTTCCTCCCTCTGCAATATTTTGGAAGAGTTTAAGAAGGATAGGTGTTACCTCTTCTCTAAATGTTTGATAGAATTTGCCTGTGAAGCCATCTGGTCCTAGACTTGTGTTTTTTGGAAGTTTTTTTTTTTTTTTTTTTTTTTTTTGCGGTACGCGGGCCTCTCACTGTTGTGGCCTCTCCCGTTGCGGAGCACAGGCTCTGGACGCGCAGCCTCAGTGGCCATGGCTCACGGGCCTAGCCGCTCTGTGGCATGTGGGATCTTCCCAGACCGGGGCACGAACCCATGTCCCCTGCATCGGCAGGCGGACTCTCAACTACTGCGCCACCAGGGAAGCCCTTTTGGAAGATTTTTAATTACAGTTTCAAGTTCAGTACTTGTGACTGGATGTTTATATTTTCTAATTCTTCCTGGTTCAGTCTTAGAAAGTTATACCTTTCCAAGAATTTGTCCATTTCTTCCAGGTTGTCCATTTTATTGGCATATAGTTGCTTGTAGTAGTCTCTTATGATCCTTTGTGTTTCTGTGATGTCAGTTGTAATTTCTCCTTTTTCATTTCTCATTTTATTGATGAGTCCTCTCGCTTTTTTTTCTTGATGAGTCTGGCTAAAAGTTTATCAATTTTGTTTATCTTCTCAAAGAACCAACTTTTAGTTTTATTGATCTTTGCTATTGTTTCCTTCGTTTCTATTTCATTTATTTCTGCTCTCATCTTTATGATTTCTTTCCTTCTACTAACTTTAGTTTTTTTTTGTTTTTCTTTCTCTAGTTGCTTTAGGTGTAAGGTTAGGTTGTTTATTTGAGATTTTTCTTGTTTCTTGAGGTGAGATTGAATTGCTATAAACTTCCCTCTTAGAACTGCTTTTGCTGCATCCCATAGGTTTTGGGTTGTTATTTTTTCCTTGTCTTTTGTTTCTATGGATTTTTAAATTTTCTCTTTGATTTCTTCAGAGATCTCTTGGTTATTCAGCAGCACACTGTTTAGCCTCCATGTGTTTGTGTTTTTTACAGTATTTTTCCTTTGATTCATTTCTAATCTCATAGTGTTGTGGTCGGAAAAGATGCTTGATATGGTTTCAGTTTCTTAAATTTTCCGAGGCTTGATTTGTGACCCAAGATGTGATCTATCCTGGAGAACGTTCCATGTGCACTTGAGAAGAAAGTGTATTCTGCCGCTTTTGGATGGACTGTCCTGTAAGGATTGGTTAAATATATCTGGTCTATTGTGTCATTTAAAGTTTGTGTTTCCTTATTTATTTTCTGTCTGGATGACCTGTCCAGTGGTATAAGTGGGGTGTTAAAGTCCCCCACTATTATTGTGTTACTGTCAATTTCCCCTTTAATGGCTATTAGCATTTGCCTTATGTATTGAGGTGCTCCTATGTTGGGTGCATAAATATTTACAGTTGTTATATCTTCTTCTTTGATCTCTTGATCATTATGTAGTGTCCTCTTTGTCTCTTGTAATAGTCTTTATTTTAAGGTCTGTCTTGTCTGATACGCATATTGCTACTACAGCCTTCTTTTGATTTCCATTTGCATGGAATATCTTTTTCCATCCCCTCACTTTCAGTCTGTATGTGTCCCTAGGTCTGAAGTGGGTCTCTTGTAGACAGCATGTATATGGGTCTTGTTTTTGTATCCATTCAACTAGTCTGTGTCTTTTGGTTAGAGCATTTAATCCATTTACATTTAAGGTAATTATCCATATGTATGCTCCTGTTACCATTTTCTTAATTGTTTTGGGTTTGTTCTTGTAGGTCTTTTTCTTCTCTTGTGTTCCTGCCTAGAGAAGTTCCTTTAGTATTTGTTGTAAAGATGGGTTGGTGGTGCTGAATTCTCTTAGCTTTTGCTTGTCTGTAAAGTTTTTAATTTCTCCATCGAATCTGAATGAGATCCTTGCTGGGTGGAGTAGTCTTGGTTGTAGGTTTTTTCCTTTCATCACTTTGAATATGTCCTGCCACTCCCTCTGGTCTGCAGAGTGTCTGCTGAAAAATCAGCTGTTAACCTTATGGGGGTTCCCTTGTAGGTTATTTGTCACTTTTCCCTTTCTTCTTTTAATATTTTTTCTTTGTATTTAATTTTTGTTAGTTTGATTGTATGTGTCTCGGCATGTTCCTCCTTGGGTTTATCCTGTAGAGGACTCTCTGTGCTTCATGGACTTGGGTGGCTGTTTCCTTTTCCATGTTAGGGAAGTTTTCGACTATAATCTTTTCAAATATTTTTTCAGACCCTCTCTCTTTCTTTTCTTCTTCTGGGACCCCTATAATTCGAATGTTGGTGCATTTAGTGTTGTCCCAGAGGTCTCTGGTATTGTCCTCAATTGTTTTCATTCTTTTTTCTTTATTCTGCTCCTTGGCAGTTATTTCCACAATATTATCTTCTGCCTCACTTATTCGTTCTTCTGCTTCAGTTATTCTGCTATTGATTCCTTCTGGTGTATTTTTAATTTCATTTATTGTGTTGTTCATCACTGTTTGTTTGCTTTTTAGTCCTTCTAGGTTCTTGTTAAACTTTTCTTGTATTTTGTCAATCCGTGCCTCCATTCTATTTCTGGGATTTTGGATCATCTTTACTATCATTACTCTGAATTCTTTTTTAGGGAGTTGCCTAATTCTTCTTCATTTATTTGGTCTCGTAGGTTTTTACCCTGCTTCTTCATCTGTAACCTATTTTTTTGTCCTCTCATTTTTTTGATGGGTAGGGCTGTGTTCCTGTCTTCCTGGTGGTTTGGCCTGAGGCATCCAGCACTGGAGTTTGTTAGCAGTTGGGTAGAGCCGGATCTTGGTGCCGAGATGAGGACCTCTGGGAGACCTCACTCTAATTAATATTCCCTGTGGTCTGAGTTTGGACTTGGTGCTCCCACCACAGGAGCTCAGGTCTGACCCCTGGCCTGGGAAACAAGATTTCACAAGCTGCACAGCACAGCCCAAAAAAGAAGAAGAAAAGAAAAAAAAAAAATACAGAACAATAACAAAGAATAAAAAGTAAAATTAGGAAAGTAAAAAATATGTTAGAAAAAAATATAAATGAAACAACAACAAGGCAAAACAGAACCACAACAGCAAAAAAAAAGAAAGGGACCAGGAAAGCCTCCTCGGGTGGGCGGGGCTTATGGAGAGTTGCAGGTCCTAGGCTCTAGGACTAGAGCTGCTGGAAAAGGTCCTGGTGGGTGGGGACAGGGCTTAGGCTCAGTGCAACTGGAGGGGGCCTCGGAGGGCAGAGGTTTAGGCCCAGGACCGCAGCAGGCTCCCTGGGGCCCGAGTGTGCGGGGAAAATGCTGGCTGCATTCCCTTCCAATCCTCCAGTCGCCCAAAGGTGTCTCCCTGTCCCTGCTGATTCCCTCGCCGTGAGTGGGGCCCTCCAAGCATGGGAACCCCCCCTCCCCCAGCCGCCCCTCAGGGGTGATGGTCCCGTCCCACCTCCACTTCTCCCTCCCCCTCATCCCCCCCCCCATGTCCTACCCAGTCGTGATGGGGTTCCTCCTGTCCCCTTAGGTGTCCAAGGTCCCCCACCAGTGCCTGGTAGGTGCTGTAGTTCTGAGAAGACGTGAACTCTGTGTCTTCCTACTCCACCATCTTGACTCTGCGTCCCTGAATCTCATTTTAAAATACTCTTTTTATAACCAATGCAATTTATTGTTTTATTGAATAAAAGTAAACTGGTGAGACTATTGGCCACTGAAATGCTCATAACAAACATCCTTGAGAATTAGTTATATGGAGTTATTACATTATAGTGATTAAGAACATAGGAGCTGGGATCTGACTGAGGTCTGTTTGTATGTCTTTGGGCAAGTTAGCTTACCTGTTTGTGCCTCATTTCCTTAATTTCTACATGGCTATACCTCCTAAGATATTTGTGAGGATTAAATGAGATAATCATTCATGTAAACTGCTCAGCTGTATGCTGGGTATATACTAAAGACTTACTAAATAATAACCATTGTTTTTTGGAGGGCAGTGTTCAAAAGAATGACTTTACATGCACTAAAGTCATTTCATTTAATTAAAAAGAAAAGAAAAGAAAAAAACATCCGAAGGTGAGTATTATTATCATGCCCCACTTGCAGACATGGGAATGTAGACTGAGAGGTGAACTATGCTGTTGAAAGTCACATAGCAGGGAAGCAGTAGAGCTGAGGCTAGAATTAGTTCATTCTATTCAGTGCTGTATTTCTTGAGTCTGTTGTGTCTCCTACTAGGGCTTAGTTGGTGACCCTCTCTTCCCACCCCAACCTAAACTGGGTCTTCCTCTTTCCAAGGCTGTAGGATAATGCTTTATCCAAATGCAACCGAAAGCTGTAACATGGGTTGTGGTTTTCTGGAAGGGATGACCGATGCTTTACTGTGCACTGAGCTCTGAAGGGCCCAATCTACAGAGGGTCTCAGCTCTCATTTGGCTCCTCCTCCCATGAGTGAGTGATACTCTTAGCCAGTTTCCTACTTCCCACTTATACCAGGACCTGCTGAACTGGGGTGCACATTCCCAGAATAAAGGAATTTTAGTGATGCTCCTCTCAGGATCCTAGGTCTCTTCTTTCTTCTACCCCCATAGCCTCATTTTCTTTGTTTTGTGTGAGTTGATAGGTTATAGGCTTAACTAGCACATGAGTAAGGGCATGGGTTTCTTATTACTGATGGACACTGTGAAAACACTTTTCAAGCCAAGCTATAGATAGATGTGTTTGTTATAAACCATAAGAGTCGGGAATTCCCTGTGGTCCAGTGGTTAGGACTTTGTGCTTTCACTGCTGAGGGTGTGGGTTCGATCCCTGATCCCACGAGCCGCACAGCATGGCCAAAACAAAACAAAATCGAAAACCATGATAACAGCAATAAGCAGTGTGGAAGATGATGGCTTGAAGAATCTCATGTCAGTGGATACGCTCATTTACGGGCAGGCTCTACTTTTCATGTGTCAGCTTTTCCCTTTTACAGATAAGGACAGGTAGAGAAAAACATGGAATTTGATTTGCTTTTCAGATAATTTATACACACCCATCTCACACTGGAAGATAAGACTTAGGATAGTCCTTGAGGGCTTCACTAGAAGTAGAAGTAACAATTTCCTGATCTTGACTTCTCCAGTGCGTTTGAGCTCCTCCTCATGTTCCCATGATTATTTAACAGGCCTTATAGTCCGAAGTTCCTTAGCCTTGGCAGACTCTTCTCTTTAGGCGAATCAGCATCAAGATTGCACAGTTATAACTGTCACTATGGTTTTATATACTTTCCCCTGCTCATTTTTATGAAGACATTTTGGTGAGACTACAAGTGTCTCTAATTGAAAATGAAAAAAGTTAAATTGACCCTGGAAGAGAATTGTTATGTAGATCCATTATCTACCTCCACTTGTGGTGCCAAAGAGGTTGCTTATAGAGCACGGACACCCCAGTGATGTTCATTATAGCAGTCACTCATCAGTTGGAATAGAAAGGGAGGTAGCTTTGAAGTCCTTTAAATCCAACTCAGAACTACACTAACTCATGAATAAACAATATTTTTTGGAGAAAAATCAACTATCTTGTCCATATGTGTTTTTCTAAAGGCTTTTATATGGTGGTTTGATTCTTATCTCAATGCAGTTGCTGCATTTAATCAAGTAATTGCCACAGGCTCCTGTCTAAGTATAGCATTTTTGGTGACTCTGTTACCAATAAGCAAGATTTAAAAACAAAACAAAACAAAAAACTAGCCATCAGTCAAAAGTTTGTCATTAGTCTACTCTTTGAAGGGACAGCAAATGAGTTGCAGATGGACCACTGTTTACAATTCCCAAATGTGTCCTGAGGGCTTGGTGGATGTTTTCTGCAATGTCACCACCATGCAGTATTTAAAACTTCCATTTGAAAGGAGTCCTTGCTTAAGAGAGAATGGACAAAAAGTGAATTACTCCTTAATGGGTGGCCCATAGAGTTGTAGGAGTGTAGCTGGTCTATTATACTTCTCTCCAGGCCAAGGTCATTGCTCATTGTTTTAAAGGGTAGACTCAGAGGAAGAAAAAGGTCTGTGTGTGCACTTATGTCTAGGAGTGGTGCTGGGCAGCCAGACTGGCTTTCTTTCATTTTCTCCTTTTCCTCCTCAGAGCCCTGGTACTCTGAAAATGAGTCTTCAGGTGGCCACCATCTTCCCATTCCATAGGGCTTGGCCCAGATGTCACTTCCTTATGGACAGTTTTCCTGACCATTCTCTCCAAGCAAGTCCCCCTAACTACTCTTTATCATCACACTCAGTCATTTTCATCATATTAACTCCCACAAGTTTCATATATGTGTACTTTAAAGAAAATGATCTGTCACACATCTTGGACTATAACCTCCAGAGTTTACATCTGTTTGGCTCCTTATGGTTCATCCTGATAGAATATTGAAAGAGAAGGCACTTAATAGACGTTTAATTGAATAAATGTGGAATGAGGTGTTTTATAGAATTAAAATATCCCTTAGGTTAGAACTAACAAGGCTCTTAGGTCTTTATCTGCCTTATTAATGTAGTTCATGATAACTTCTCAAAATTAATTAAATTTAACAAAATTACTCTGTTACTTTAGCGGGAGAAATTCTTTTCTCAGCTTTTTTTGTTGTTGTTGTTTTTTAAACAGCTAACATTGAGTTCCTTTAGAAAAGAAAACTTTTCCTCTAAAAAAATACCTGTGTAGTCCACTTTGGTGGGATGAGAAAGACACCAAGGCATGGTTTACACTATTCAAGTGAAACAAGTTGCTGGATAGAATGCTCTGCTTAAGACGTTAATAGTAATCTGAGGTTGGAGAAGGGAGCCATACAATATGGTGATTCCAAGACTCTGGAATCTTCAAAAAAAAAAAAAAGTGCTTAATAAGTTAAGGAGATAAACAGTTTCTTGTGGCAGGATAGCTAAAGTCTTTAGAGAGCACAGTTGTCTAATATCTGGTTTTAAGACACTTGTTCTGACATAAATCTTTTACAGCACCAAACTTTGGAAGAGTGTGCTACATTCACACTTTTTTGGGAGAAGTTTGGGAAGACCAGTGAAAAGTGGCTATATCCACATCTGGTTACTATGGAACTGGGAGCTGAACCAGCTGCAGAAATGACAGGTGGGTGTAACTTAAGTGTCAGTGGCCTCCTTCTGTCACTTTAAGTTGTACATTAAGTTCACATCTTGAAAACATTTTTGATTGGTCGCTTTGGGGATTCCAGAAATATCTGACTGTATTGAATGTTGCTTAAAGTTTCAGAACCATAATATGTACATAGAATATAATCATTGGTTAAAAATAAAGTGGTATTTTGGGACTTCCCTGGTGGTCCAGTAGTTAAGAATCTGCCTTCCAATGCAGGGGATGCGGGTTCAATCCCTGGTTGGGGAACTAAGATCCCATATGCTGTGGGGCAGCTAAGCCCGCGTGCCACAACTAGAGAGCCTGTGCCCCACAACTAGAGAAGCCCATGTGCCACAACGAAAGATCCCGCATGCCACAACAAAGATCCTGCATGCCGCAACTAAGACCAAACACAGCCAAATAAATAATTTTAAATAAATAATAAAGTTTAAAAAAATAAAGTGGTATTTTTAGTGGCATGTTAAAAAAAAGCAAATGGGGCTTCCCTGGTGGCGCAGTGGTTGAGAGTCCGCCTGCCGATGCAGGGGACACGGGTTCGTGCCCCGGTCCGGGAAGATCCCACATGCCGCGGAGCGGCTGGGCCCGTGAGCCATGGCCGCTGAGCCTGCGCATCCCCAGTCTGTGCTCCGCAATGGGAGAGGCCACAACAGTGAGAGGCCCGTACAAAAAAAAAAAGAAAAAAAAAAAGCAAATGTGTGAGTATTTATTTATTTGTTTATTTTTTTCCCACTAGGAAGAGCCTTTATTGAAGTGGCTTCAAGGGTGAGTAGAAAGGCAGTTTTGATTCCAGAACAAAAAGGTTATAATGATGAAATCCTTAGAGTTCTCACTGCTAGGGGGGTGATTTCCTACTTTAAACAAAGTATGTTCTTAGAAACAAGACCTCTTCCACTGCTGTTTCAATTTTTTAGTGGAAGAGTTTCCTTGGAGAGAGCTCTAAGGTCTCATCGATAATCAAATTATATATATATATATATATATACACATATATATATATATTTTTTTTTAAATTGGAGTATAGTTGCTTGTGTGAGTATTTATGATTTTTGTTTTTAATAGTGGCAATGTTGTGTTTTCTATTTCAACTATCTGTAGCAATTTCTAGTTACCACAGTCAGTTTCCCAGGGGAAGCCTAGGGAATCCTAGGCTGTGCACCCTGTGAGAGAAACTCGCTTCCTGCCCTGGTTGGGAGGAGAAGGTGAGGCCATGAGAGGCTGGGGTCTGTCCTGCAGCCCAGCCCCTATCCAGGATTCCTCCTGAAGAAAGATTACTCTTGGGTGATTCTGGGGATCTCTTTTGGGACCATAATCTCTGGAGTATTGGTTTTTCATTTTTGTTGTCATTGAGAGTGTGACTCATGGGTCTGTACCTTTTTCAATGCCAGTTAAGTCTGGGGAAACACCTGCTAAATACAACATCCACATGCCTGAAGGCATTTACTTTCTCTCACTACACCAGATGTGCAGTTAAGGAGTGAATGTTGTGTGATGGACATTTGAAAGAATCATTGATCTTCCTTCCTTGGGATGTAAAAATGAAAACTCAAATTTGTTTTACCTTTTTGGTTTAAAAATTATAGGATGTTAATACCTTGTTAAAATATATAAACCTATAAATTACCAGTTACTGCCAAACCACAAGTAAAATTATGCTTTTGCTTATACAAAATGAATCTGATTGTACTCTTAACAGTTTTGTGCGATTGATGGCTTGCCCTCTTAAACTTCAGAGGGAAGAAAATTCCCCTCTGACTACTGTTTTGCAGAAAGTCTCTTTCTTTGAGATGTCTCTAGTACATGGCTAGGGCATAGATTCAGGGAGACCTTTCCAAATGGATTTAGAGCAGGTTCAAGTCTGGTTCTTCAGCTGAGTTTACGTCTTCTTGTACCTTCTCTTCAATTACTCAGTAGTGCTTCAGTTGTCCAGTGTCCTTAAATGTGTTTATGCACCAGGATCATTTTTGCTCAGTTGAACTTAAAGGAAAAAATGTACAGGAAGGTGGCAACGCTTAGAGGTAAGGAGCACAGGCTTCATACTTTGGAATCAGACACAATTGATTGCCTTAGTCATGCTGCTGAATATTTATGAAGATCATTTTGCACAACTGTAGAACCATATGTTTAGGATGACTTCTGCTACATCAGGTCCTGTGGTTTACATGGCAATTATGGATACATTTTGGAAGTTGAACAGTTACAGTATGCAAGTTAGCTTTTAGGATATTAGTTTATTAATATTTGTGTATCTGCAGCTCTCTCTGCATAAAACATCTTTCTTTTACTTGTCTATTTGCCTAGTTAATCTCTCTTCCTTCAAGCTATATTTCAACATTATGGCTCACAGGGAGCCTTTCCTGATTTCCTGGTCTCTGTTACATGCCTGTTCTATCATGTCCAGTTTCTTGCCCTAACATATGGCTTTGAAATTGTTTCTTGACTTGCACATTTCCTCCAGTTATCTCTGAACTTGTGAGAGCAGAGATTATTTTTATTTTTATTTTTTTAAATTTTTATTATTGCATCCTCTGTATCAATCACAGGCATCATTCTGGTACAGAGTCAGCTCTTGGTAAGTATTGATTTAATGAATTATTTATTGATTCTTCAGGTAGTGTTTTCATTTCCAAGGGGAATAATCACCCCTTGTTAAAAAATAAACAAACAAACTTAGTGCAAATCACATGCTTTATTTCTGGCTTTATGATATACTTTTAATAGAGGAATGATGAATGTGAAGAAAGAGGACTTCGAATTCATGTAATTCAGTGAAGGAATTTTACATAGAAAGAAACCAAGATCCAGAGAAATTAATCAATTTATCTGACATCATAGAGCTTGTTAGTGGCAGAACCAGTACTTCACAGAGGGAAGCGCTGTTCAAAGGTGAATGTTTATGGGTTTGAGGTCACACCTGTGTTGAACTCTGGTTTAGCTCCTTGGCTTTGTTGCATTGGCTAAAATATTGACTTTTCCAGACCTCAGTTTCTTCACCTCTGATTTGAGGAGGGTGTTTAGGAAAGAGAGTGAGGACAGAAAACTTCTTATGAGGATTACATGAGTTAATATATAAGAAAGTGTGCACAAATTGTATAAACTATTACCGTAATAGCCATGACTACTTAGTCTTATTATTCTTATACAACCATTGACACTGCTTCTGACTCCCAAGGGAAAACACTTTACCAAGTCTTTGAATTACTATTTATTTCACAACAAATAGATGTGAAGAGCCTTTCTTGTTTTAATAAGGACCTTTGCTATTAACTTATTAAGTGCTCCTTGTAAACACCTAATAAAAAAACAACTACCAATTTGATTTGTATCTAGTCTCCCTCTCCTTTCCATCAGTTTAATTTTCCAACTTCCAGATTGTTAAATAGTACATGCCGTCTTGATTTTGACATGCAAATAACAAGCTATAATTTATGAGTTCCTTCCTAAATTACAGATAATTATAAGCACTCATTTTCTTGTGATTAATGTTTAGAAGTGAACTGGGACATAGAATATTTTTGGACTATTATTTTGCCACACTAAAATAATGCTGACATTTGATTATCATGCTAAGGTATTCTGACCACTGCTTAGACATCAGACCTCTAATGCGTGGGAGCTTGTGCTGACACATAAATATTTAGGATTGACATTCCAAGTTAAGGCTCATAGTTGCTCAGTTGATAATAAGGGGAGGAAAAATGAAGGCATAAATGGAGTGGAAAGTCTGGCCTGAGGCAAATTTGTGAAGCGGGTGAGGTTAATCTTCACTTTTTTCTCAGGTCTCTTTAACCTTCTCACCATGCTTTCCTTTTTGAGCACACTCTCTGCAGAAACTTTTCTCCTGGCTCCCTACAGCCATGCTACCCTGGTTATCAGAGCTCATCACAGCTGTGCTTGTTACAGTTCTTTTCTACAGAAGGTAAAAGCAGCTGGTTCTT
Source organism: Stenella coeruleoalba (assembly GCF_951394435.1). Lineage (NCBI taxonomy): Eukaryota > Metazoa > Chordata > Mammalia > Artiodactyla > Delphinidae > Stenella > Stenella coeruleoalba. The sequence continues at coordinate 21,389,610 of NC_137149.1, read as the reverse complement.
CTGCCGGGCAAATGGAAGGCTGCCCCTCCATGCTGGGCTCACCTTCACTTTTCAGGCAAGGTATTGATTGTAACAATTTTCCTTCTGCATACATACTGCTGCTTCTGCTATCAAGTCCAAAGCAAAGCAGCGGTATTAACAGTTCAAAACACTTCTGGCCCTTTACTCCCCAGAATTAACTTATCTAATTTAAAGGAAACTCTAGAGAATATAAATCTGCTTCCTTTTAATTGATACTTCAGTTTTAATTCTTTACTCCAGAGGCAAAAATTTAATCTAATCTTTCTGCCAGTTGATGAACTTTCATTTATTTGCAGGCGGAGGTGGCTACAGTCTTTCATAAGGCATCTTAGCTCATGTTTAAGTACCAACTTGCCATTTTTCCTTAGCCAGTATGGCTAGCAGTTCCTTAACTAGCCTGTTTCCTTTTGGAAGGTTTTTCAGTGTTTTTCTTATAGTATGGTGGCTAGAGACACATTTTTTTTTTGAAGCCCTTGCCCTCAAATTATTTGTACAAGAAGTTAATGTTTCTCTTTCCCTTTTGCTGACTCTCTATGGGTCCTTATCTGTTTCTTGCCTTCTCCCTTGCTTTCCTTTCCTACTGAATCTTCTTTCATTTTCTTTTTTTGTCATTCTCAGAGAGCAGAGTAAAATTTGCATTAAATAGTTTTCTTCACATGTATTTCTTTGTATGTTCTCTGTTGTTAACTATACTTTAATAAAGGTAATGTATACTCTGTTGAATAAATAAATGAATTCAAAAATATATGAACATTACAGAAGTTTCTAAGGGAAAAGTAAAAGTTCTTATTGTCCCCTATTGACTTCCTATTCTAACTCCCTAAAATAAACTCTGTTGACAGTTTCTTATGTGTTCTTTCAGACATTTTCTATATAAATCGAGTAATACGTGCCAACTCCAAATTTCAGATAAGAGCCTTTGGTTGTTTGTACCTGAGCTTAATTTCTTTATGGAGCACCTATTGTCCTGATTGTCTCTGAGTTCTGGGAGACTGAATAGTGTTAAGGGCTGGAGGCATTTCATCTGGGTCACAGTCATCTTTCTATACTGGTCCCTACCTTTGCGTGCTTTTTGTTTGTTTGGTTGTAGTGTGGCTCTATCTGGTCATTTCTCCTCATAAAATTTTTGCCTTATACTTGGGCTTTTGCTGTTGAATACCAAAAGCCAAAAAATTGACTTTTTTTAAACCTGTAGATTCTTCTGCATTATCCTCTTCTGGAGACATAGAACCCACTAGCTGCTGCCTAAATGGGGATAAGTGTCAGAAAGTAAAAGCAAGTATAAGAAAAATATATTACCTAACAACTGTAAATATGTTAACTCACCATTCAACAGGAATTTTCCTGTTTTCTCTGTATTTTGAGTGAAGCCTGAGAGATAAGGATAATAAACCGTGATGTACCTGCACACTCCACTGGTCTGTGGACCTCCCTCTCAGCATCCAGTCTACATAAGCAGAAAATTAGAAATTCACAGAGAATATATTGAATAAAAGGCATTTATAAGAGTAAAGAGTGCGTTGGCTTCTGTAGGTAAAGTCTATTTGTTCTCTGGCTTCTTTCAAGATTTTCTTTTTGTTTCTTTGTCTTTGGTTTTCTGTACTTTGAATATGATATGCCTGGGAGTAGATTTTTTTTTTTTAAGTATTTATTCTGCTTGGTGTTCTCTGAGCTTCCTGGGTGTGTTCTTTAGTGTATGTCATTAGTTTGGGAACATTCTCAGTCATTATTACTTCAGATATTTCTTCTTTTTTTTTTTCTCTTTCTAGTTACTCATATTATATATAAATTACAGCTTTTCTTAATTATCCCATAGTTCTTGGGTATACTATTCTATTTCTTTTTCCATTCATTTTTATGGTTGCATTTCTGTTTGGGAAGCTTCTGTTGATATGTCTTTAAGGTCACTGGTTCTTTCACCAGTCTACTGATGAGCCATCAAAGCACTGCAAAAGCACTCTTTATTTCTTTTATAATGTTTTTGATTTCCAGCATTTTCTTAGAGATTCCGTCTCTCTGCTTTTATTAACTATTCTTACATGTTGTCTACTTTTGCCTTTAGAGACCTTAGCCTATTAATCATAGTTACTTTAAACTCCCCATCTAATAATTCCAAAATCTGTGTCATATCTGAGCCTCATTCTGATGCTTGCTGAGTCTCTTCAAACTGTTTTCTCTTGCTTTAGCATGCCTTGTAATTTTTTGTTGAAAGCTAGACATGGTCTAGCAAGTACTAGGACCTGAGGTGGTAATTAGGCCTTTAGTGTGAGATTTTATGTTAATCTGGCTAGGAGCTGACTGTGTTTAATGTTTGCTGTAGCTCTAAGTGCCAGAGGTTTCAGTTTCCTCTAGTTTCTTTCTTTCTTTTTTTTTCGTTTTTTTGTTGCTGTTGTTGTTTTTTCCCTCACTGTTGTCTTTGGATTCCCCTTAGAACTCTCTTTATTTATTTATTTATTTTGGCTGTGTTGGGTGTTTGTTGCAGTGCACAGACTTCCTCTAGTTGTGGTGAGCTGGGGCTACTCTTCGTTGCTGTGTGTGGGCTTCTCATTGTGGTGGCTTCCCTTGTTGTGGAGCGTGGGTTCTAGGTGCGTGGGCTTCAGTAGTTGTGGCACATGGGCTCAGTAGTTGTGGCACATGGGCTTAGTTGCTCCGCAGCATGTGGGATCGTTGCGGACCAGGGCTCAAACCCGTGTTCCCTGCACTGGCAGGCGGATTCTTAACCACTGCGCCACGAGGGAAGTCCCAGAGGTCCTTTTTAAGTGTGGTCTGTGTCCTGCAGCTCTCTCAGTTGTAATTCCATGTTATTGTACTGAAGTCTTGTTGATGTGCTGGCAAGATTTTGGGGAGGGGCAGTGCTCTGTACGGTTCATTTGATCACGTCTAAGTTTTATTAGTGGACTTGAGTCTCTTGGCTGTTTTCCTTAGAAGCATTTCTTAGCCTTTTTTTCCCCTTCCTTTCTGTGAGATAGGGAGGCTTAGAGGACTGGAGTTGACCAATTGCCTTTTCCTCAGATCACCTAAGGCTCTGGTAGTCTCCCCTGGAGGGCAGACGTTTGTCATGGAGAACACTCTGGGCATATTTCAAAATGGTTACATTTCCCTCTCCTTGCCCAAAACGTGAGGGGATTTCTTCTTTGATTTTCATTGTGAGAACCTCTTGGAACTCCTGGAGGTAAAACCCATGAAAATGTGGTGGCTCTTCTAAGACTGGGCCCCAGGGGTGTTTAACAGTAAAGTTAGTCCACGTTTGGCCTCCAGCAATTCACCAGCATTATCATTTGTGTGTGTTCCTACCAGTTACAGGCTCCAGAGGTGTCTGTTCCAGGCCAGCTCATCTCAGTTGTGATTCTCTGTAGTCGTCCATCTCTCTAGAGTTCCAGGTGCGGCTTGTGCAGTGACCTCAGTTCTCTGATGGATATAAGAAAAGTCTTTGATTTGCGGTGGGTATAGCCGTTCTCTTGTGAGGGTGAGAGTGACAACTTCTAAGCTCGTTACATATCAGAAGGTGAAACTGGTCTCCCCTCACTTTCTTGTAAAACTCTTCATGATATCATGAAGTCCCCTCTGTCTCCCAGAACCTCCCCCGGGAGTGCCCCACCCCTGCTTCTCTCCAGATTTAGTGCTCCCTCATTTTGCCACACAGTGGTCATCGCAGCGCTTGGCGCTTCCTTCCATGCTTTTCTGGATTCATGCCAACATAGTTTTGGTTTATTCTTCATTTTGCTACAGTTTATTGTCACAGCTCCCTAAGGAAGGGAGTATGGCACGTAAATTTTCTGAGTCTGCGTCTGAAAATGGCTTCTAGCACTCAGTGTTACTGATAAGAAATATGATACCAATCTGACTTTGTTCTGAAAGTTTACATTGCTATGTGTAGTCTTTTTTATTTTTTTAATCCACTGGAATGGACACTAAGTATTTTCTTTCATCTACAGATTTATGTACTTTACAATTGAGATAGTCCCTTGAATTACTGCTTTGATAATTTTATTTCTGTTTCTTGGATGCCTCCTTCTGTGATTTATATGATTCTGGTTTTGGACTTTTTGAATTCTGTTTCTTTCTAAATTCTCTATTTCTGTATCTTGCTCATCTTCACCCACCCCACCCCATCTTTTCCATTTTACTGTATTTTTACAGGAAAAGCCCCTCAATTTTATTGTCCAAATATTCTACTAATTTTTTAAATTTTAGTAATCATAATTGAAAAATTCTAAAAACTTGCTTTCTTTTGGTTCCCTGATTAGTCTTTTACATAATAATATGTTTGGTTTGTTGATGTAATAGCTTGTCTAACCTCTTTATGCTTTTATAAAGAAGTTTTGTTTGTTTAAATTCTATTCTGTTCTCTAAATATTGTGTATCCTTTGGGGTAGTATTTTCTGAGTTTTTTGGGGGCCTTTCTTATTTATTTATTTTTTTATTGAGGTATAATTGACACACAACATTATATTAGTTTCAGGTGTACAACACAATGACTCAATATTTGTATATATTGGAAAATGGTCACCACAATAAGTCTAGTTAACGTCTGTCACCATACATAGTTGCAGAATTTTTTTCTTGTGTTGAGAACTTTTAAGATCTATTCTCTTAGTAACTTTCAAATATGCAATACAATATTATTAACTATAGTCATCATGCTGTACATTACATCCCCATGACTTATTTATTTTACAATATAACTGGAAGTTTGTGCCTTTTGACTCCCTTCACCCATTTTTGCCTATCTCCCAAGCCCTGCCTCTGGCAGTCACCAATCTCTTTTCTTAATCTGGATCTCTCACTTTCATGCTGAAACTTTCCTCAAATATTTGGTGATCCCTGGTTATTTACTCATATATTGTAATAAAGCAATAAAATATGCTGATGGGACTTCTGTTCATATTGTAAGAAGTTTGTCCACAGATGAACTTGGTTTGGGGTACAGATGGGCAGGCAGGGAGGCTGGTGTTAAGCTGGGAAATCTCTAAATTACAATTGACAGATTTAGCAAATAAAAATATGGGACATGCAGTTAAACTCGAATTTTAGTTAAAACAGTTGTTAAAGAAAAAACCACAGGCCTGATATGGCATTACTTGTGCTAAAGCTAATGATACCAAACCTAGATTTAATACCTAACTCAGCTGCATTTCTGCCTTCACCAGAAATGTAATCTTAATCAACCAGTTTGGAATTTTCTGGTCAGCACCAACGTAGTGCAGTAATCTGTCACATGGGCCCTCTCCATCCCTGAGGAAGAAGAGGCAATCTGCATGGTTAAACCCCTGCTGATCCTTTACCCCCAATAAGATGTCCTGGCCTAAAAATAATGCTTGCTTTTCTTTCCTAATAGCTGCATTACCCCACCCTTCTTCCTATAAAAACATTCCATTTTGTACAGCCCTTTGGAGTGTTCTTCTAGTTGCTAGATGGGATGCTGCCTGTTCATGAATCGTTGAATAAAGCCAACTAGATATTCAAATTTAGTTGGTTGAATTTTGTTTAACACAATAAATAATTTTTTAGTGTAAGTATTTTATTTACAACCCTACCCTAAATGTCATTATGTGAAGGTGTTTGCTTAGGGTCAGTTTCTTTGAGAGGAGCCCTCTAATACTTTGCCTGGGGGCAGAAATCTGACTCTTGTATCTATGTGTGTATGTGGGGAAGAGGGGTAGAGTTGGGAGTTGACTGTTCTGTATATACAAATTTTCAAGTAATTTGCTTATTTTCAGTGACATGTCTCACTTTTGCCCTCTGCAGTATCTGACATTTCCAGGTACCACGTGTCACTGTGGTTCTGTGACCTTGATAGGGTTGCATCTCAACTGAGCCCCCCTCAATGCCTCTTATAGGCATTATAGCTTCTGAACCTATGTGCCAGGTGGATTAGAAATGTTAAGCAAGATACTGATAATTATACACTTTTTATCATGACAAAAATTTTAAAGTATTTTTACTGTCCTTTAAAAAATTTACAGCAATTAAGTTTTTAGTTAACATTTTTGATTTTCTGATTTTAGTAAGTGTTCTTTTAATGCACAGGACTCTATGCAGAGCACCTATTGTCAAGAGAGCAGCAGAGTGTCCCAGTTTTTCTATTACTTCTTTTGGGATTTTTTTTTTTTTTTGTCTTCAATGATATTCCGTTTTGAGTGTTGAGTACAAAATATTTAACGCTTCAGCAGACCGCTCTGGTTAGTGTGGTGTATCATGCAGAACCTCCTGTAAACCAGGCTCAGTGTTTTCCTTCCTCAGACAGCTGGCCCTGGAGAAATCCCTAGGAGTCCTACTGAAAGAAGTGACAGCACAGCAGGAGCAGGCAGGGGCCACATGTTCCCAAAGTTTACTTGTGCCTTTAGAGTCAGCTAGTCCTATCTTGTACATGTCATTTTCACATGCCAACTTGGTGGCTTCCTGGATCAGATAACCAGTTCATGATGAACAGTCACATCCCCTGTTACTTGGTATCTCAGAGTTAAGTCTCTGTCTCCAACAAGTAGCCTAGCAGCAAGAGAACATCTGTTTTGTAAAAGGAGAGTATTTATCTTCTAAAAGAGGGCTGGCATGTCTCCTAAATTCTAGAGGTCTGTCTGTGAATCTTCAGTCAGGGCTTGCTGTTGGGTCCTTGCAGCAGTCTATTTGCTACAGACCTTCTGATCAGCAGTAGTTCTTCCAGATCCCCACTTCAATTGCTGGATTATGAAGCTGCTTGTGCTGCGGTCTGGGTTAGCTGGAATATCTTATTGTGGTCTGGCTTCTACTTAAGGTTGACAGCCTTGCAAATTATTTATTTAATAAGTTGGTGGAAGAAGAGTATGCAAATATTTTCTCCAAAATCCAAAAAGCTCCCTGAAATGTTACATCTTTATTTTTGTGATAAGCAAGCAAGGTCCAGCACCTTGTCTTTCACTTCGGAGGGGATATTCATATCCTGTTATGTCTTGGACTCTGGACTCCCTAAAACTTCAAAGAGTTGGAAGGACACTGATTTTCCTAGGCATTATCTATGTGTGTATATTTCCTCAATATAGGAGATCAGCATGATGGCCTTTGGAATGGTGAGATGATACAAGTGTTTGCAGATGAGACTGTGGTACAAAGCCAAGAGTTGAGGAGGAACAATGATGACCCAACCTTCTGCTGGCTGAAGGAAAATGTGTGTGTGTGTGTGTGCGTGTGTGTGTGTGTGTGTGTGTGTAAGAGAGGGAGATTGTTCGAGAGAGAGAATTGGAGCATACAAGGTATCAGGGGCCGTTCCAGTAAAGAGCTACATATGGATCAGCAACCACGATTGAGTCAACGCCTGATTAGGTTAACAGCAATCTACAGTATTGATTTTTTCTAAGGTCAATCTGTTTTTTACATGGGCCAAACAGGCCAGTTAAATGGGAATGGAATGAGATTTACAATCTCAGCATTTTTCAAGTACTCATTGGAGGTACACTGATATCTGAAATCCCCTCAGGAGTACAGATTTGATTTTTGACTTACTACTTTGGGAGAAAGGATTTATCCCTGAGACTCATTTTGCCGTTTCTGTCATTATATCCTTTACTTCATAGTTCAGGGTCCCGATGTTATGGTTGTGTCAGTAGCTGAGTATGCCTGTTCCAACTGAGAATTCAGAATTGAGGAAATAACCACAGGCATGTTCTCAGTTATACTAGGCCTATGCTGAGATGGAGTTGAGCCAAAGCTCCAGTTATAAATCATCCCCTAAGTAAATCCTTTCTAACCCTTAGGAAACAGTGGCATTCTGGATCCTCAGGGGTTTATGTCATCTCAGAATCAGTATCCAGTTGTTATTGGAAGGTATGGGTAGTTCCTTTTCTCAACTCATAGTAACCCTGTGTATTAGGGTTCTCCAGAGAAACAGAACCAATAGGATATATATAGATATATATGAGGAGATTTATCACAGGAATTGGCTCACATGATTACAGGGGCTGAGATATACCACAGTCCTGCCATCTGCAAGCTGGAAAGTCAAGAAAACCAGTAGTATATCTCAGTCCGTGTCCAGAGGCCAAAGACCCAGGGAGCCAATGGTGTAACTCCCAGTATGAGGCTGAAGGCTTGAGCATCAGGGATACACTGGCATTAAGTCCTGGAGTTTGAAGGCCCAAGAACCAATAGTTCCAATGTGGCATTAAGTCCTGGAGTTTGAGGGCCCGAGAAGCAATAGTTCCAATGTCCAAGGGCAGGAGAAGGTGGATGTCCCAGCTCAAGAAGAGGGAGGGAGAATTCACCTTTCCTTGGCTTTTTTGTTGTTGTCCTATTTGGGCTTTCAACAGACTGGATGACGCCAGCCCTCATTGGTGAGGGCAGATCTTTTTTACTCTCTTTATATGATTCAAATGCTAACCTCTTCTGAAAACACCCTCACAGACACACCCGGAAATAATATTTTACCAGCTATCTGGGCATCCCTTAGCCCAGTCATGTTTACACATAAAATTAACCATCACATCCTAACAAATGGCCCTAATCCCTTTAGAGTAGACTTCTAGGAATTTTCTAAGAAGATTTATACTTGTGGTATTATTGCAAGGTCCCTCCTGAAATATACCTGGTCTCACCTTTATTCAGGGGCTGTGGGTGTATTTACTGACCCAGGCCTGGAAATTGGATGAGGAGGCTTAAATCTGTGGACTCAAGTCAGGCCTCTGTTTACCAGATGTAGGTTTTTATTGATGTTATACAAATCAAGCAGAACCTTAGTAAAACTGCCCATTTTTCTCAGTTCTTCATTAATTAGCACATACCAAAGATCCTTGTGGGTCAAACCATTTTGGTAATCGCTCTGGCTCTGCTGTCCATCATAGTCATCTTGCCCACTTTGCTTTTCCTGGTTTAGTGATGCTCTGTCGGCTCATTGAAGTCAGGGAGATCATTTAAGTAGCAGCTTCTTTCAACCTAGAAGGACAACCTCTACAGAGCTACAGAGCTTTTCAGGAAAGGTGGTGCTTCAATCTTCCTTGACTGAATATTGACTAAAGCAGTGTATTTCTCAGTGCTTTGGTTGGGTGGTATACTCTGAGCCCTCTTAGGAGATCTAGTTAGGAGATGGTTATACCTAATTAATCTATTCCAACGTTTCTGTCTTCTTAAGTCTTGGGATTTCTTGCTGAACACTTCCAAGGATTTTTTTTTTTTTTGTCATACTAAGTTCATTTAATGAAAGTGTAGCCTTATTTATAAATTCATCCTGGTCTATACTTTTTTTCCTTTCTCCATGGTCTATCACTCATAGAATCTATTTCCATGATATTCCCCCAGGTTAACCACAGTGTAAAATTAACTACAAAATATTTAAATTATTTTGGTATGTAAGCTGGTTACTTTCTGAATTAGACTTTGTACCATCCTCACCATGACATGTTTGGATTTGATTCTAGCTGACAATCTTAAGGCAATGAAAGATGCAAGGAGTGGAACATGAGAAAACTTGTCATTCTTTTGAAAGGTATCCTGCTCAGATGAAGCCATTAGAGGATCTTAGGTCTGGCAGGTCTCTACTTATCAGACAGGGAAGGAGGAACTGCTTCTGCTGACCAGGGTGGCACCCAGGGACTTAGGGATCTGGGCTACTCAAAGTTATCTGAGTCTACCCAAATGTCTTCATTCAAATGATCAGGCTACCACTTTCTCCCAATGTCCTAAGTTTTCCAGAAACACTTGATGAGGTTGAGAATTGACATATATGTACCATAACTTGAGCTGAGAACTTAAAATCCTGCACTGGTTATTTTCTTTTTTATTAGCCTCAACAATGTAGTTAGAAGACATTATTGACAGTCCCATGAACTTCATATTCTTAATTTTTACCGTAATATTTTATTGTAGCAGCTGCTTGGTTTGTCAAAGCCTTGACTCCAAAATGGGCTTCATTCCACATGATCACAGGTAACAATCTAAATAACTGTTTCATCAATGCACATCATGGATTTCCCTAGTCCCCACGATTTAGTTCTGGTAGGAGACTTTCTCTACTGAAACCTATTTAGGTCAGAGAGCAAATCCCAGATTTCCATTTCTTTGATACTCTGTTGTGGAGGTACACAGTTGCAAGGGCAGAATGTAGCCTGCTTAATAAGGGATTTACTGTACCATATTATATGGGTTGCAGAAATATTGGAAGGGTTGAAGAAGCAAGTTTCAGGATGAACTTCCAGAAATAATTCCCAAAGCCACAGAATGGAAATGGTTGCCAGTGTAGTTGGTGTTCCTGCTAAAATGAGGAAGCTGAGAAGCTATGGTTGTTAGCTCCAGAGCCATGCTGCAGTTGGTATGACCCACACCAGAAGAAGGCATGCTTCATTCTGTGATTCTCTTCTCACTTCCTCAGTTCTGAATTCAAGTTTCACCAAAAAAAAAAAAAAAAAAAAAAGCCTCAGTTGGTGGAACCTAAATCATACTGGAACTTCATCTGCAAGTTCATCTGGGAAGTGTAGTTTTTATTTTTCCAGTCCCTGTAGTATACTAGAGGAAGATCCAAATAGAGGTTGAGAGGCTCAGTCTACTGTAATTCTTCAATGGATTTTTAATTGCTTTATACTTTTCTTTCTCCTACTTTTTATTTTTTTATTTGTATCTATATTTAGGTATTGTTCTGGTTTCTTTTTGGCTATTACTGTTTTGAATGTACAAGCTATTTACTAAAACAATGTGTGGAGAGAAACAGGGAGCATGATCTAGGGCAGCTGCCAGTATCACTTTGTGAGCATTGTCTCAAAACATTTCTCACATAGTCACTGTGTCTTCTCTTGGGGCACTTTCTCCTTCACTTGGACAAATAGACAGTGAACTGCTACATATCAGTGGTTTTCCAAATTGTGAATTTGTCTTTATTTAGTTCTCTTATTAACTGACTCTGGTACCAACTGCATATATGATTATACTTTTTGCCTCGTCCCCACTCCAAATGCTGAGTTAGGAGTCTGTGTCTCAGGAAATAAACGTGGCAAGTATAAATGGTTTGTCCTTTGGTCCCTTCTATTCTACGATTCTGTGTGGGTGGAACTGGGCACACATACAGAACTGATTGAAGCAAGTAAACAATAGTTGCTGAGGCTTCCTGGGCTCTGTCACTTACTTTTTAAGAACTCCGTTACCTGCAGGAACTCTGGAGAGGTATAAGTTAGCTTGTGGCATCCTCTCTGGATTTGGCAAATAGCCTTCACAGTTTATGGTTTGGGATTATGACCATTCCTAGTTTTATTAGAGTTTTCTTTTCTGCCTTTTGTTCTTCGTTATTTTGTGAGCTCAGCTAGTATAGTGTAATAAAAACAGCTTTATCATGATATATTTTGCCAGAAATATGGAAATAGGAAAGAGAGGGAAAGAAATATTTTAGATTTTTCTCTCTCTCAGAGTAGTTATAGTAAAACAAAAGTCAAGTGCCTTTTTTAAAAATTTTTATTTTGGCTGCACCACGTGGCTTGCGGGATCTCAGGTTGAACCCAGGCCATGGCAGTGAAAGTGCCGAATCCTAACCACTAGACCACCAGGGAACTCCCCTCAAGTTCCTTTTTACTCATGTGGCTTTTAACTCCTTTTGCATGTCAGTGGTGCTTAATAGCAACAACATAAAGAGAGTGAATTTGATAACTCTGACTGGATGATTATATAGTTTGGGATCTAACTAATGGAAAATGCAAACGACAACTTAAACCTCTACACCGTTTATTAAACGTGGTAAATATAGCTTTTCCCTTGTATAATTCTCCTGAAGAAACTTCTTATCTGGGGACCCATCGAAAATTATGAAATTTTGCCTCTTCTTTGACCCATCTTCCCTTCAAATCACCCTTGGATGCTGAATAGATTCAATAGTATATTAAGAATAAATGGCTTCCTTAGGGCTGTGGAGGGGAAACAAAAGTATTATGGGTATTAGGGCCAAAGTAAAACTAGTAATATTTAGGTCATAAATGGAAATGTCACTGTGTCCTGGCATGGTTTGCTTTGCATATTTATGATTTTAGTTATTTATACCCTACTTTGTTTTGAAAAGGATTTCAAGCAACTTACAAAAATATACAAAATAAAAACAAATAAGTGAGGAAATTGAGGTAAAGGGAAAATATTTTGGAAAAACAAGATGAAGCAAAGGGTAAAAGAATTTAACAAATGCTTGCTGCAGGATTCTGTCTACTTGCTTAAAGTGGGCTAGCTATTTGGCTCAGAGATTTCTAGAAGCCAGTGTAAAGAGGGAAATGTAATTAGTTACAAGATTCACAAACTTATTATGATACAAACAAAGTCACTGCTCAGGGGACCTGTATAATATTCCTGGTACTAAAAAACTAGTTAAACTGTAATGACTTGTTTTCTTAACAACATTTGTAAGGTAAGGAAAACAACACATGTCACAGAGAAAATTTTGTGTAACTTCTTTTAGTAAAATTCCGTGGCATAACACCAAAAAGTCATTCATGTAAAATTTATTCCAGTGGGGGTTAGAATAGAAAAGTTCAGGTGCCGGATCCTACTGGTTTGTAGAATTTGAGTATTCAGATAAATGTATTCATTGCAAAGATTATATTTCTTTCAATTTTAATAATTGTTTTAAATTTATATATGATGCATATGTGTAAAAAATTCAACTAATAGGAATATATAAATTTAAAATCAAAACAAAACCCACTTCTACTTTCCAGGAGTACTCATTGTTAAAAATTTGGATTTTTTTTTTTTAATATATAACCGAATGTATTAATGTACTTGTGGTGTGTACATACACACACTTAAAGACATATAGGCAGAATTACATTCTGATGTCCACCACTCATAAATCCAGGGTCATCACTTTTAAGTCATATGCTTTGGTGAAGGGTCCAACTGCTGGTCTACACGGACTAATGGAATAATTTCGTTTGGGGAGAGTGCTCTTCATGCTACCAGGAAGAGAAGCCAGGGGCAGATGTGTCCTAAAGGATATCTGCCAGTACAGTTACTCAGGAATGTGCAGTGGAGCAGTCATGCAGGCAAGCTTTTCATCTCTGCCCCTGACCACCCATTGCCTCCAACCAGGCAGCACACATCACATATCTGCTTCCAGGCCAGAGAAGTGTAAGTGAAAACTCAAGTGAAAAAGAAAAGCTCTTGTCCTTGGTTGCTGCAAATGCTCTGGTGACAAAGAGCTGGTCAGGTCCAAAAGACCACGCTGGTCACAGGAGAGAGAGGTTAAAACTCAACAAAAGGGGGCTTCCCTGGTGGCGCAGTGGTTGAGAGTCTGCCTGCCGATGCAGGGAACACGGGTTCGTGCCCCGGTCCGGGAAGATCCCACATGCCACGGTGCGGCTGGGCCCGTGAGCCATGGCCGCTGAGCCTGCGTGTCCGGAGCCTGTGCTCTGCAACGGGAGAGGCCACAGCAGTGAGAGGCCCGCGTACCACAAAAAAAAAAAAAAAAAAAAAAGAAACTCAACAAAAGGAAATGGACTTAATAGAAATATCAGTTCAGGGAGTTAAAATAAATATTACATATGTCCTAAGAGTTATAAACAAAGCTATCATGACCAAGGAATATGATTAGGGATTTATGAAATAAGAGTAGATAGTAACAATAATGTTATATGCTAATTATATCTCAACAAAAATAGAATAGATAGTAATGGCAATAATTAGAAGGTGTGACTATAAGGACTATGGTATAATTATTAACATTAAAATCTCACTTCACTTTTAGAAGAACACAAAATCAAATGAAGAAGAAATTAATGAGCTAGAAATGTGAGAAATGACATAAAATGGCACACAGCAACAAGGATTAAAGAAGCAAAAATACAAGAGAAGAGTTGATAGCATTAAATATTCCAGCATCTATCAAAATGAGTGCCAGATGGAGAAAATAGAGAGAATGGAAATGATATTTAAGGGAAGGAAAAGACAGAGAACTTGTGGACAGGAAGATATGGTTACTCGGATAAAGGAAAACCCCCAATCCTGAGCGGGATGTACGTGCGCACGCACTTACACACACACACACACACACACACACACACACACACACACACGCTCTCAGCTACGTGGTAGATTTTAGAACATGAAGAATGAAAAGTCCTAAAACTTTCTATAAAGAAAATAGATTATTTACAAAGGAATAAGAATCTGATTGATGTGAATCTTTTTAGCAGCAACATCAGGTTGTAGAGGTTGATAAAATCAAAGACGAAGAATGCAGATTGGAAACAAAAAAGTTGAACGTTCAAATAAATAGATAGCAAATTCTAAGAGTAAAATATTTTAAAAGGAAACTAGCAAGAAAATAAAGGTTAAACAGGCAAACTAATAGTTCAGTAACAGGTTTTACCAAAGGAAGGATAGAAAGATGACAATGAATAAATCACAAGCAAAAGTCATACAGAAATATCAGCTAAACAATCTTGAGATATGGGAACCAAAACAAAACACAAAACTGAATTTTTTTCCTGGATAGAAAATATCTTCAGGCAGGAAAGAAAAGGGGAAGAGGGAAGGAGAGGACAGACAGGCAGATGACTATTGGTAGGGAACTCATGTCTTAAAATTTTGAGGTGGCTCTCCTCTTAGCTCTTCATGGGGAAAGAACCAAGAAGACTGACTCTAATATGATGGCCTTATACCTTGGCCCTTTACTTTAAACCTGCAGGAAACGTGTCTATACTTAGAATCTCAGTGGTAGTGGTTTTTTATTTCAAACAGGTGGTAGTTGGGTGTGGTGTTCTTGCGTGACCCATGCAGCTGTTGACATCACCTCTAAACACTTTCCACACAACTTGAATATCAGCATATATATATTTTTTCTTTTGGCCATGCCACAGGGGTTGCAGGATCTTAGTTCCCCGACCAGGGATCGAACCCGGGCCCCTAGCAGTGAGGGCACCAAGTCCTAACTACTGGACCGCTAGGGAATTCCCAGTATCAGTGTATTATAGGAAGTTGAAGAAAATCACAAATACCCATAGACCTTTGTCCATAATTCAAGACAAAGGGTGTCACTTCACCATTGAGTGTAGCAGTATGTTAGTTGGAGTTGTCTCTAAAGCAAACACTAGGGCAATCTGCTTTGAATTTCTTACTTTAAAAATGGTTTATCATTTTTTTCATATTTGAAGTAAAAGATAAGAAAGAAAAAGAAAGGAAATGAAGAGAGGAAAGGAAACATTGGGAAATATCTCTTCAAGGCTTTGGTTCAAATCTGTACATCTCTGTAGATAGTAAATTCCATTTTTTCATCATTGATCTTTATATCTGGAGACAACATTCTTGAAGGTTATAGTATAGTAGTATGCACATGCTACTGCAAAATTCAGTAAACAACTGAAACCCCGTCTGTGCTTGCTTCTCTGCTTTCTTTGTCTTAAGAACTACACAAAATAACACATGAGAGAATACTACACAAAAACCACTCCTTCTGGACTTGAATGTCATAAAACTAGACAGATAAAACCGTTTCAGTGCAATTTGTCATAAGCTGGCCAAACCTAATTAAATTACATCTCCAATTCAAAATGACACTTGATCATACATGTTTGTGGAGCTCTCATCTGGGTGTACTCATGTTTAATGATCTTTTGTACTTTCAGCAACAAATGTTATATCTACTTTCCCATAGCTTTCCCCTCCTGTTAATGGAGTGAGAAATGAAATATGCTTTCTTAACTTCCCTTGGGCTTTAAGTAAAGTTAGACCATGACTAGGCAACCAGCAATGGGAAACAATGAGAAACGAATGACAAGTTCTCTCAAAATCAAATCCTTCCTTAAGGTCAGCTACCACATGCATTGCACTGCAGCTAATAATAATACAGAAGAAATAAACAAAGACTTGTAACCTTATTGCTCTTTCCTCCTTCCTCTGCTTTCCACACCCCAGGCTCTGTAGCCCTGGGAGTAGGTTGCTGTCAATGTTAACCTTATTTAGTAGGTTGAAACATGAAAACTAATATCAACATAAATTGATTGACTTAACTGTGAGTTCCTTAAGGAAGGGATTGTATCCTATGGGTACTTTGAATCCCCAGACAGAGAACAATGCCTAGCTTATGTTTGTTGCCCAAGAATAACATCATGCCACTTCACATATATTTGTGGCACACAAACACACAGTTCTGCCAACCCCTATCGTGGAAGAGATAAAAGTAGCGCCGTGAATACAGAACTCTGGACCCTCCAAAACCATAGCTCTGCTGAGATGGTCTTCTCTCTGGTTGTTCCAGGTTGATCTTTTTTAGAGGGTAGATAAGCCCACACTCACTTTATCACTGGGGTGTCGAAACATCTTCATTTTCAAGTAGTGCAAGAAACCAGAAAGATTTGTATGGAAACAGTTAGTAATATGGGACTATAAAAGTATCCAGTTGGGACATTTTGTTCTTATTATTTTATCTTCAACATTCTTTATTTTGGGAATTAATGAACAGAAGAAGTTTTTCAATGCAATTAATGGTCCATGAGGGGCAATGTAGTGAGTGAAAAAAGCTGGGAGTCATGTGATCAACTAATATTTACTGGATTGTCTATTATATGTCAAATCTTTGCTAAGCTTTGGCTATCTCAAAGTGAGTAAGACAGATATGGTCCCAGTTCTCCTTGAGTTGACAGCTTAGAGGACGTGATAGGCATAAAACTAACCAACTTAACAAACAACCCAGTAAACAAGTATGCTTCTTTTTTTAAAAAAAAATTATTTATTTTTTATTTTTGGCTGAGTTGGGTCTTTATTGCTGTGTGCGGGCTTTGTCTAGTTGTGGCAAGCGGGGGCTACTCTTCGTTGTGGTGCACGGGCTTCTCATTGCAGTGACTTCTCTTGTTTTGGAGCATGGGCTCTAGGCGCGCGGGCTTCACTAGTTGTGGCTCGCAGGCTCTAGAGCACAGGCTCAATAGTTGTGGCGCATGGGCTTAGTTGCTCCGCGGCACGTGGGATCTTCCCAGACCAGGGCTTGAACCCGTGTCCCCTGCATTGGCAGGCAGATTCTTGGCAGGCAGATTCTCTAACCACTGCGCCACCAGGGAAGCCCAGGTATGCTTCTTAGGAAAGAAACAAGGTGCTGAGATAGGGCTCGGCATTGGTTTATGGGGTGCAGGGGGAACTGACTTCAGAGAGGGCACCGCGATTAGGTAATATATAGTCTGAGGTCAGGAGGAGAGCCCAGACCTGGGAGAGGTGTGTTCCAGACCAGTAAACCACAAAAGCAGAAGCTTTGAGTTGGGAAAGAATTTTTATGTTAGATCTAGGTTGAATATAAACAGATTCGTCTCTGAGCATAAGCATCTCTGAGCATAAGATTGAAGCTCTTGATGAGTTTTCAGTAATAGATTAGTGTGTATTTAATCGCCTTTTCAGAATGTGTTAATTTAATCTCTTTTACATTAAACAGGCTCTTAAACAAGACTTCGGAATGCTGCTGTATCACACCAGGATTATTTTACTATCTATAGACATTTTGCATCTTAAAAAGCCGTACAAAAACATGTGTCTGTTTAGATGACCTTTCATAACTAATTCCAGTTGGGTTTTGTCAGCCAATTGTAATGCTTGTTTTCTTAACAGGCAAATAACCTTCCTTTTCTTGGAGCAAGAACATTTGATATGTTAAATGATTAGAACAAGTTAAGTCCTTAGCAAACTCTGTTCACTAACATATGTCCCTCTGATACCAAACTACAGCCATAAAATGAGCCACAATAAAACAATCCCGGGGAACAGATCTCCTGTTGTCAGGATAAGAACATGCTAGTCTGGTCTGCTGGAAAATGAGCGACAGTACAATCTAGGTTGCTTCAGCTGAGGCAGCCAAGGTCATTCTGTATCAGCTGACAGCCAACGTATCCCCAGATAACTTGTGAGCAAGCCTAGGATAGATTGGTAGAACTGCCTGATCACCCATTTTTGCAAACAGTACACACTCATTGTATGTCACTGAGGTTTTGTGAGTATTTGTTACACATTATTACTATGGTTTTATTAGATAACTCACATTGACCTGAGGGAATTTTGCTCCCTAAATAGTACATCCCTTTTTACTCTTTCTACTCCTTCTATGCCTTGGCCACACCATTTCTAGCCTCATTTTAGGATGTTTTATCTCTCTGTTTTTCTATCTTCCATTTATTCCTATTGATATGAATTTCTTAGTTTTAAAATAATAGCTTCTTTCGACAGCCTGCTTATTTGGGGCAAACTCTTTGTGTGGTAGTCTTCTGGGGAGTTAGACAAGAGGACTCTTCCATAAAGAGTGAATCATAGCAGGAGGTTACTTCTGTGGATGTCCTGAATAATGTCCTTGGGGGTCTGGGTGACCAGAGAATTGTCAGGGTACCAGAACAGTCTCCAAAAAGGGAAGGGTATTATCTCTGGCCATAGTTTCTTAGATTAGAGAACATGATTCAAGTTCAAGGGTTTTCAAGGGCCCTTACACCTGTCTTTCTGACATCCAGCCCCAAATTACCTTGTATTGTTATCTTAAATATATATGTGACATATCCTCAACAAGATTGTAAACCTTTTGAATGTAGGCTTTGTTTTACATATGTTTTTGAAATCATGGCATGTTGTCCACTGTGCCCTGCATATAGTGGGCCCTAAGTCAGTGTACATTACTAATGATGATGAAGAATAATAAGAGGCTAAAGGAAGAAGAGAGATTTTGTGACGAATATCTCTAATTAATTTCACCCTCTCTTAATTTTTAAAAATCTTAGTCTGGGAAGATACATTCTAGATTTAAAAAGGAAGAAATTCAAATTAAAATTTTTTTAAAATTCTTAGAAAAGAGAAATAAGTGTGGAATGTACAAATCAAAATGGATAGTAGATTACACACTGGAGACTTTGAAATTACCAAAGTCGAGAAGTGCAGATACAACAGCCACCTACTGATTATTAAATTGATGAAGATTATAATTCATTGAAATAAGCAGTGGCTCCATATGCCTAAGACAGGAAGCTTGTTGGAATGCAGTTGCCAATGTGGAAATCATTGCTTAATGTTAAATTTGCTTTTAATCACTCCTTGGCAGACTTCTACTAGCAATTATAACACAAAGCAAAATACGTTGCAACAACATGTGTGAAAATATTGAGTCTGAAATTCGTTTTATTTACAACACTCATCCTTTGCCTTATACTTGAAATTTTCACTGATTCCTATATTCATTTAGAATTTATGTCATAGCCCCAGTCTGTTAATAAAGATTAGCTATAGATTCAGAGAATCTTACTTTTAAAAATGACTCTTTCTTAATACAAAAGTAAGTGAGAGAGTGGCATGGACATACATACACTACCAAATGTCAAATAGATAGCTAGTGGGAAGCAGCCATATAGCACAGGGAGATCAGCTCAGTGCTTTGTGACCACCTAGAGGGGTAGGATAGGGAGGGTGGGAGGGAGATGCAAGAGGGAGGGGATATGGGGATATATGTATACGTATAGCTGATTCACTTTGTTATACAGCAGAAACTAACACAACAATGTAAAGCAATTATACTCTAATAAAGATGTTTAAAAACAAACAAAAAACCAAAAAAAAAAAAAGTAATATATACTTACAGTAGTAGTCCACATAGTCTGTTTTAAATTCCTGACACCTACATACACAAGTTTGGTGTTTCCCATTTTTAGATGATTAGCATTAACACCCTGACCTTAATGAAATGGCAATATAATGGCCTTTGAAACAAACAAACAAAACATTTGATAGTCCAAGTAGCTGTTGAAGAGTATATCTGAACCTAAAGATGAAGAGGGATGCACGCTTGTCTTTAAACTCTCAATCTTGTCGTCTTAACTCCTTGTGCTCATGTGTGGTTCTTGTATGAATCTTCCAAGTATGGAAGATTCAACATGGCTGCAAATCAGTTGCTGCTCTTCCCATTGAAGGGTAGAATCCAATTCCTCTCTCCAGGAATTTTGGCTGGCTTTAGTGACTTGCTTAACTGATAGAACATGCTGGAGGACACTTTCTGGGACTTTTGAGGCCAGGTCCTAAGAAGACTTGCAACTTTTATGCAGGCCTACCAGAGCATTCTCTGGAAGCTCTGAGCTGCCACCTAAGAAGTCTGCCTAACCTGAGTCTGCCATGCTGCAGAAGTGCTCCAACTGACAGTCCCAGCTAGCCCTGCTTCCAGCCGTACCTTCCAGGATGTCAGACACTTGAGTGAAGCTGTCTTGGCCTCTCCAAAGCAGCATATTAGCTAGATGACTTCCACTGACTAGCTTCAGTCAATGCTACGATGAACAGAACCTTCACCTGGCTGAAGTTGTCTTAAATTCTTGGTCCATAAAATTGACAGTTATAGTAAAGTGTTTGTATTTTTAAGTCACCAAGTTTGGGAAAGTATGTCAGTTATCTGTTCCTGACAGAGAGCAAATCATCCCCATACTTAGTGACTTAAAATGATAGCAGCCATTGTCTTTCAGTGTCTGTTTGGGTCAGGAAGTTGAAAGGGCACAGCAGGACTGGCTTTTCTCTGTTCCACCCTGTCTGAACTGGGAATTCTTCAAAGCTAGGAGTGACTTGATGGCTGAGGGCTTGAGTCATATGGAAACTTCCACTTCTGGGGGTTGATTTTGACTGTTAGCCAGGACCTCAGCTGGTCTATTGACTGGAACACCATGTAGCTTTGTGGTCTTTGCATAAGGTCTCTTCACATGGGCTAGTTTGAGCTTCCTCAGAGCTTGGTGCCAGGTTCCAAACGAGATAGGTGAATGCCCTGTTGCCTTTATGACTTAGTTTTGGAAGTCACATATGTTCTTTTTGTTGTAGTCATAAGCCATCTAGATTAAGGGGAGGGACGAGAAGTCTTAGGTGACCAAGCCCCCATGTTTTTTTGCCTGGGATTAAGGGGTTTCCTGAGACACAGGGCTTTCAGTGCTAAAACCAGAAAAGTTCCAGGCAAACCAGGATGAGTTGGTCACCCTATTAAACCCCCTATTTTGGAGGAGTGTCAGAGTCACATTTTATTAAAAGTGGGAGACAGTGTTGGGGCCATCTTTGAAAAATAAATTCCCCCACAGGTGTTTTATTTATTCCAAAATGTATAGCTGGAACACCAACTGATGGTGCAAGGGCAATGAGCGATTCGTAGGAATATAAATTCTGTGAGAACAGAGATTTTTCTTTTTTTGTTTATCACTGAGTTTCAGAATCTAGAGTAGTGGTTGGCACAAAGTTATCGTTAATAACTATTTATGGAATGACTGAATGAATAAATGGTAAGTCCTGTAACACTCCATTACATAAAATCCAGGTAATATCTGACTTTACCACCCTTTTCTTGCTTGTTAGTTACCAGAGAAGAAATTGTTTAAAACGTTTGTTTAAAATGAAAAGACAGCCTTCCAGGGCGGTAGAAAGTAGAAAGCTAATCAAAACCAGTGAACTTTAGAGAATATCACTTCACTCTATGAGACCAGCCTCTGAATTCTCTCCCTTAGGTGTACTTCACAGGCAGAATCTTAGGTGACTGCAGCAGGGACAAGAAGAAGAGGGCCCTCAGGGCTCCTTACATTTGCCTGGAGGGTGTTCCTGTTGTGACAGGGTCCTTTTGGTAAGAAGCCATAGCCCTCCTCTCATTTACTCAGGTGGTGCTTAGGAATACTGCTTCTGCTTCAGAAAACCCGTAAGGTGGAAAAGGGAGACTAGGGAAGATTCTAAAGCAAGAACCTAAGGCTTTGCTAGAGGAATAGAAGTTAGGGAAAATCAGGGGAGGAGGTCCATGCTTTACATCGGATTCCTTTAAAGGATGTAACATAGACCAATGTAGAAAATAAAGAAGAACAAAATCATCGGGAGACCATTTTGGCAGCTGGCTATACTCTGTGTTCATTTTCTCATCCTTCATATCAGGGAATTTATTAATACTTTCCAGAGTTTAAACATAGGGTTACATTATTCAGCAACTCCAATTTTTAGTGATTTTTAAATAGCATGTTTCTAACAGGGAGACATTGATCTTAAAGAATGAAGTCGTCTTTTGAGAAAAAATGGGAAATGAGATGGGTTGATAGGATCAAGATAGAGAATGGAAGAACTCAAAAGTCAGACCAAGGGGATTTTTTTCCTTACTGCAAAAGAGTGACTTTTCCTTTTTCTGTTTTTGCCTTGACATGTCAGTGCTTTAAATTGTTTCCACATGTTCTCCATAATTCTATAAGTTTCTTAATCCTGAAGTTTGTAAAATAGTCTTTAAAAGGTAAGAAACCTACTTCTATTTAACATTCCTCACATTGATGCTAAAATGAGAGGTTAGATGTTAAATTATATTTACAAAATAAAATAAGATTAATTTTCATAGAGAAATTCTGTAATATATGGCAACATTCCATAAAAGCCATAAATTTTACTGAGAAAACTTGTTATGGTGTTGAATAATTCTGGTATAAATTATTGACAAATGACAAAAAAGATTCTAATTTAGTTATCAAAATGAATTAAACACACTTGAAAATAAATCTCTTTAATAGTTTCATGCTATTTAAAAACTAAAATTTGGAGTTGTTATAATGTAGCCTCATGTTTCAATTTTGGACAATATTAATAAATTCTGTGTTATGAAAGATGAGGAAATGAACACATGGTGTAGCCAACTGCCAAGGTAGCCTCCACTGATTCTCATCTCCTGGCATTTGCACCCTTGTGTAGTTTGTTCCCTCTCTCATTGAATAAGGCCGACCTGTGCGACTTGTAGAAACTGTGTGAGATAATGAATGTTAGTTATTTTCAGCAATTAAGTTTTGAGATAATTTATTACATAGCAGTAGATAACTGATTCACACATAATAATTCCCAGTTTCTCTCTCATCTGTTTCCAAATATTTGCTCTTCTAATTTTAATATTTTAACATCACCAGGATTTATAACCTTATATTTATTTTGTGAGCATAATATTCCATTTTTTAGTCCTATCTCTGTATTTCAATGGAAATATAAAAATTTCAGAGCTCATGAACTGTCCTTTTTACTATGGCTTTCACCCTTCTGAGTACTTAAGTTTTGAATTGTATTCAGTTGGCTGGATTTCATCAAGTAGTTTTTTTTTTTTTTTTTTTTAATAGGTCATAGGTGTTCTATTTCTACCTGTATGGTAGCTTGAAGCGAGACTAATATTTTCTAACTTGCTTATGAGTTGCTTTTTTTGTTTAGATAACTAGACTTTTTAAATTCATGAACTTTAGTAACTTCACCAAACATATATCAGTGGTAAACATTATCAGTTTTTCCTTGAACATGGTGTCTCCATTTCTTCTATTATATGCTTGAATATTTTTCCGTTCCATATTTTCAGTTTCTTCCTCAGGAGTTTAGGGATACTAAGTCAGTGTATGTACAAGCCTAATTAGAAGAGTGTTAAAAGCAGGGCCTCTAGAGTCAGACTAGGGTTCAAATAAGAGATTGACCATTTATTAGCTTGCTGATCTTATATTAGTATTTGAACCCTTTTTTATTGGTATGTGTATCAGTGTTTAAATCTAAAAATGAAGATACTAATATTAACTATCTTTTGACAATTTTGTAAAGATTAAATAATTAATGCATGTTAGGCATTTATAAGAAAGGTTAGAAAGGCTATCCTTATGTTTACTCCATTTGATGTTCATTGAGCATCATTGAGTATCTTTAAATTTCTTTGTTTCATTAAATTTTGGATATTTTCAGCCCTTGTTTATGCAAATAATTTTTCTATTCCCTTCTCTCCTTTTCTTCCAGGATTCCAGTTACACATATGTTAGATCATTTAATATTTAGGTACTTGAGTCTCTGTTCCATCTCCATTATATCTTAACTATTATTCATATTTGAGAATTGCTATTGATCTATATTCAAGTCTATTTACTCTATCCTCTGTTAGCTCTTTTTTCTAGACTTGGACTAAGTCCATTCTGTGCAATTTGTCATTCAGCTATTGTACATTTCAGTTCTTAAAACTTCCAGTTTTTTAGCTTTAACTTCTATGTCTCTGCTGAGATTTCCTATCATTTCATTCACCATGAGTATATTTTGTTTTACTGCATTAAGAATAGTTACAAAAACTTTTCTGCTAGTTTCAACATCTGTTTCATTTCAGGGTTGATCTTGTTTGATTTTCTTTTCTCTTGAAATGTCTTTCTCCCTCTTTCTTTTTTTCTTTTCTCTTTTTTTTTTTTCTGTCAAGCAATTTTGGATTGTATTCTTGACAGTATGACTATTAAATTGTGGGGATTTTGGATTCTGTTATTTTTTTCAAATGAGTGTTGTTTCTTTTGTTTCATCAGGCTATTATCTTAGCTGGGATTATATGTGCACTCTTTCGTTCGTGGAAACTCCAGTGTCAGTTTGCAATTTTTGCCTTTTGCTGATCTGCTTTGAATTGATGCAGCACATGCATGGTTCAGGGCCAGTGAAAGATGGGAGTAGACAGCATTTGGAATCCAATCTTTAAATGGATCTTTGTCTTCAAGGGTTCTCCCACTTTCTTCAGCTTCCATGATTTGCATGACTTTAGTTCTCTTGTTCCCCTGGCCAGAAAATCCTAAACTCTTTCCACTGGCACTTATCCTGTTGTGACATGCCAATACTCCTTAGTTTCTTGCTAACAGCCACAAAAATGGGAATTTTCTTGGTATAGCTCTTCTCTTCTCCTTCTCTTTCAGGTGTTTACACAACACAAGAATCTGTCTACTGTTCATTCTCCAGTGCCTTCAGACAATTGCATTTTGTAGCATGTCTGGATTTTACAGTTATTTTCTGTGGGAATTGCCTGGTAGGGTCTTATTCTGTCAATAGTAGAATCAGAAATTCCTCCTTATTTAAAAAAAATTTGTTCTTTTGTTTTAACTGGGCTTTGAGTCAAATAGTAGTAGATAGGTATTTTTTTATTCAACCATCTCTAACTAGAAGTTCTTCCAATTTGGTTCTTTTAGTAAAAGACAAAAACATATCTAGTTTACAGTTCTCTCTTACTCTTTGTAAATCTCCTTATAGCAAACCCAAGCACTAAAAGGGTTGTTTTTGTTGAACCTGTATTTGAAAGCACAGTCTTTCCATTATCATGTATTTCAAAGCACATCTCCAGGAACCAGTGAGAAGTTGTATAATCAAGGAGAACTAGGTTACTTGTTACCTGGGTGTCCTTGGATAAGTTGTTTACACTGTGTGCATCAGTCTGTCTGTGAATTTGGGACAAAATAACTATTAAAAGGATGGTGTCAAGGATTAAATGAGGTGATGAATATAAAGCTCCTAGGAAAGAATAGTTAATAAGAAAATGTTGATTGTCTGTTGAACTCCTCATTTCACATTTTGCTCATTCCTAAATTACATCTGGACCCTCTTAATTCCTTGTAATCTTTTCCTGTTTTTAAAATAATCTATACCATTTTATTTATAATTTTCTGTGATTATTTGAGATTTTAGTTTATACTTCTCATTACGTTTTAAGCTCTTCAAGGGACAGATTTTACTTATTTGTGTGTCTTTGTAATGCCTTGTATAGACTAGAAATATTCAGTATTCTGCAAATACTGAGTATTTGCAGAATTTGTTTTCTTGGGTTACCATTTCATCAACATTATAGCAGTTTCCTTGTGAGATATTGTAAAACCCAATATCTGTTCTTAAAATGCATGGAAAACTCTTATTACATTGACTTTCCCATTCTTTTGATTGTTTTTCAGTGTTTAAAAATAAACCTAAAGATCTGACTTAAAATTTTCAGATTCAAAAGCACACACATCAGTTTTATCGTGAATTCATAATGGCAAATGTTTCTCCATCTTAACTTCAAATGTTTTGGGAGCCTTATAATCAAGGACTAAAAATGTCAATAAAGCACTTCTCTTTCTTTAATCAGTATTTTTTAACAATTGACTACATGGTATTAACATACATCTGTATTGTTTTTTGTTCTTTTTTATTTCACAGAAATACTTGAGTTTTTTCAGGTACAAGCATGTTGTCTTTCTCTCTCTTCGATATGTGGTAGCTATTGTTTTTGTTTGCCCAGCACAAAACATACCCCACCGTCACATGATAGGAAAGGTAAATGATCTCAGCGATGCCAAAATGATTCTTCATTTTAGAAATATGAATCTCTAGTGGATATACACGACGACAGAAAGCAGCTAAAATAGAGTAATTTATGACAGTGTGACTCTGATAGAGTTTATGAACACCTTTTACTAAGGCTCCCTCTTCTTCTTGAAGTTTGATTTTTGAGCTCTACTTGTGGTACAGTGAGATACTAAGGTTCATTCCTTTTTTTGGCAGCATAAGTTAATCAGATTTTTTTTTTTTTTGGTTAAAAGCAAAAAAAAAAAAGTACAGAAAATCTGTTTTTGGAATTGCTTTAAATATTATCCTCTTGAATACAAGATAATATCATAATTGGAATTTTTCTTTATTCTGTACTTGAAGAAAATCCTGTTCTTCTTTCCCCTGTTGCATTTCTTGTTCCTGCCAGAGAACTTAAGCCAGTTGCTCAAAGACCATTGTAGAAAAGGCTTTAACTATCACTGCTCTAAAACAGAAAACCAAAGAAGGAAGAGGATTAGAGAGAAATCACAGTCTGGATATCAGGTGATATTGGGAGCTTGGAAGAAAATGTTCAGGTGTCGGGAAGCAGAATGCTCAGTGTAGGCCTTCTATGAGTAAATGCTCTGAAAACAGTTGTGACTAAGCACATAACATGAATTTCTGGAAGCTAAATGATTTGAGGAAAATTCTGCTTGCTTTTGAAGGAATCAATGTGTGCTTTCTTTTAATGATTTATCAAGCTATTTATAAGGTATTAATTATCTATTGTGTAAGGAAAAGTGTTTCTACATAGGTATTCTATCCTTAATTTACAACATTCGTGGATTACGAACAGCCTATAATGCAAAGATCGGCTGCTCTCCTTTTCTCCTTTTACTATGGCCTCCTCTATTATCTCTGATGTCTTCCTTCATAGTTTATGTGTAGAATTAAGACTGAAGTCCCCTGAGCTCCTACTTAATACGTTGTTTTTACTGTTGAAAGCTTTTACACCTTCATAAGGAATGCTTAGTTGCTAGAGCCTCTCCATATGCTAATTCCTAGCTTCTCATGGAAGCTTAAAAAATGAGTCTTAGGAAAGCTTCCACTGCAGGAACTATATTAATACAAAGAGAATTGAGACAGTTCAACTGTTAAGGTCCCTTTAGAACATATTGGTAGCTGTCAGAAAGTTTTTGGTGAGGTACCGTTCAACTATTACCCCACAACCTCATTACTAAATTATAACGAATGCAAATCTTAAACTAAATTATTGAACAAACATAGATTACCAAGTGTGAGCAAAGCTGTATGTACAGCATCTTCTGAAAGTTTGATTATGTTCCGGCTCTCTTTTTTAGGTGGCCTTAAGACCATCTTCCGTAAAACATTTACTTGAAACAATTGCAGCAATGTGCTGAAGGCAGGGTTTGGTTGATTTTGTATACGGCATAAGGAAAACAGAATTCTGCACTCTAGGATCTGGATCCCAGAGCAGTTAAGACCTAGCCTCAAGCTCTGTGCCCAAAGATGCAGGTAATAGGGCTTCCTAGGTTACTATACTTTCATGCAAGGGCAGGAGTGTCTTAAAACTTTAGGCAACCCACATATCTGGAATACCACTAATGTTACCACTAAGAACCCATTTAAAATATTTATCATGCTGACAAGCAAGCATTAATTTAACGAATGAAATCCCATTTTATTACTGATTATTCTAATTATTAAAAATCTAGTATTGATCAGAAATAAAGAAAGCTGAAGCCTTTGGAGTAGCTGTCTCTGAAGTGTGGCCTTTATCATACATATAATGCTAGGTGACCATCCCTGGAATGTGAATTTACAATTAAGATAATTGATTGAATCTAGGATGTAACTTAAGCTAAATAACACATACATAATACACTATTTTTATTGAGGTATTTTAATGAAAATTTAAGGTGTTTTTCTTATTCTGAAAATTTCAGAGATTATACATGTTCATGGTTTTAAAAGTTCATGCTCAGGAATTCTATGATTCAAGACTAGTATTAGTTAAATTTTAGCCATGTTGATATTTAAGTCTAGTTTTGTATCATAGTTGGAAAGCAAAACTACTATGGAATAGTAACTCCAGAATTTCTGAATCTATTTGGAAGGAGAGTCTAATATGAAGCTGTGTTTGCATAACAAGGCCACTGTTTTTACTTGGATTTTATGTTTATTTGGATGGCTTTGAATGTGAGACTATGGAGGACCCTGCTTGGATATTTTCACTGGGCAGACTTATGAAAAACTCTTTTAAAAAGTTGAGAGGGCATATGTTTTATTTTTAATAATTCATCTGGAATACATGTAAAGCACTTATGCTCAAATTTTAAAATTTTGAATGTTTGATTATTCTGATCTGTAGGAGAGGCAGAATTATCTGGTGGATGGGAAGCTTGATTACAGAGTTTGATTTGAGCTCCACAAATGACAGTAAGATAGTGAAAGTTCCTTTTCTATAACTTTAAGCATTGGTATATACCTCAAGGGTCTAAACATAATGGCAAGTCTACAAGAAACAGGTTTATAGTCTAATAAAAAAGTACCATTTTATGTTCATAATATTTGTTCTTTTCCTAAGAAATTAGTAAATTGGAATATTAACACAATAGCAAATCTCTGTTACTATCATATATATAGTTTCATGGGCCAATTGCAATTTTTAATATGATTCTTGAAAGTTATTCACAAGGCTGCTTTAACTATTATAAGACCTCACTTTTTCACTTATAAAACTATGATTCTCTCCTTGAAAGCCAATTATATTTGTAAATCATCATCTGATGAAAGAATCTGTATAAAATTTGTAAGTTCTTCCTTAGACTTCAAATTATGGTGAAATTTTTAAACATATGGTTTTCAGTTAGTATGAGCTTTCTTTCTTCTGCCTGAAAATCTTATTCTTTTCGGTTCTTTAGAAACTAGAGTCATTTGTTCTGTGTTCTTTAAAGTCTCTAATCTCAAAAGCTATTCTATGTTTCAAAAAGGCTTAAAGCTATTATGTGGTCCCTCAATTTAGACAAAGAATGGATTTTGTGATCACTAACATATGGACAAGAATAAATAAGATCATTCTGAGAGAGAAAATATAATGAGAAGAGAATAGGGTAGAAGAAAGAGCCCCAAGGAATGCCAACATTAAAAAGTGAAGAAATAAGGGCAAAGGAAAATTTGAATATTATGACATCCTAGATGCTAAGAAAAAAGACGAGTGAGTAGCCAAATGTATCAAACACTGTTTTACACTTCTGATGAAGTTGTAGAAGGTTGAAAAGACTATTGATTCCACTGTAACAGTGAGAATGGATAAACTAAAAAATAATGTTTGTATTTTAAGTCATCAAAAAGTTGTAGAGTCAAATAAGTCTAAATAAATTCCAAATATAGACAAACCTTTCCCATATTATCACAAGTCAGTGCCCACTTGCATTTCTGGGGGTAGTCTGCAGATCGTAAGCAAATGTAATAGTAAGCTTGTCATAGGCAAAGGAAAATTGTGAGGAAAACAGCCACACTGGGCTGACATGTTAAATCGGAACCTGAAGGAGTCTTTTAAGAATTCCCCTCTCCCCAGTTCTTCTCCTGTGGGAATTTTACTGAATAAGCTCAACTCATTTTTGCTGTGAACTTAAAACTTCCCTAGAAAAGAAAGTTTATTAATTTAAAAAAAACTCAACATACAGAATTTATTGGATTGGATTAACACCAGGGTAACTGAATTAAACAGAAGAAATTATTAGTAACAGGTCGTTAGAAATAATCAAAACAAAAGCATGTAGAAAAAGATAATTTAAAAATCACTGAATAGAAACGCAAATATCTGAGAGAATATATCAGATGGCCTAGTATGCATGTAATCTATGTCCCAGGGAAGAAAGAGAATGCGGCAGAAGAAAAAATATGAAGAGAGAATAACCAAGAAGTTTTCAAAGTTGATTGAAGTCTCAGACCACAGAATTAAGAAGCCTGCTGAACACCAGGTAGGCTAAACACAAAGAAAATCTTGCCGAGGTAAATCATAGTTAAGCTGTTGAGAACCAAAGAGAAAGAGAAAAACCTTAAAAACAGCCTTGGCTGAAAACGATTGATGACCGACTAAATTGTAGAAGCTAGAGACAATGGAATAACATCTTTTAAATGCTAAAAGGAGGTCAACACACAATTCTTTACCCAATGAAAGTATCTACTACAATTAAGGTGAAGAAAAAATGTCTTCAGACAAATTACAAGGTTATTCTTCACTAGCAGACAGTCATGAACAGTAGGTTAAAGAGGTTTTTTCAGAATGAAGAGAAATATGCCCAGATGGAAGACTGGCTCTTCAAGAAGAAAATGAAGAGCACAGGAAAGGGTAAATATGTGGATAAATATAAAAATATTTTTAAAAAAAATATTTAAAAGCAAATAACAATGCATTGTGAAATTTAAAATATGTAGAAATAAAATATACAACAGTAGCACAATAAGAACAAAGGGGGCATATGTAAGGTTCTTACACTGTTTGTGAAATTGTATACTATTAATTCAAGGTACACTGTAGTAAATTAAGGATGGATATTGTAATCTCTAAGTAACTGTTATTAAGTAATACATAATGAAAAGACCAGTAGAACAGATAAAATGGAATACTAAAAAATATTCAAATAATATGTAAGAAGCTATGAAATGTGGAGCAAAGGAAAAAGAGATGGGACAAATAAAAATCAATCAATCAATCACCACCACCAGGGTGGTGCAGTGGTTAAGAATCCGCCTGCCAATGCTAGGGACACGGGTTCGATCTCTGGTCCGGGAAGATCCCATATGCCGCGGAGCATCTAGGCCCGTGTGCCACAACTATTGAGCCTGTGCTCTAGAGCCCGTGAACCACAACTACTGAGCCCATGTGCCACAACTACTGAAGCCCATGCGCCGCAACTACTGAAGCCTGTGTGCTCTAGGGCCCACATCCCGCACTACTGAGCCTGTGTGCTGCAGCTACTGAAGCCCACGCTCCTAGAGCCTGTGCTCTGCAGCAAGAGAAGCCACCATGATGAGAAGCCTGAACAATGAAGAGTAGCCCCTGCTCACCGCAACTAGAGAAAGCCCATGTGCAGCAACAAAGACCCAACACAGCCAAAAAAAAAAAAAAAACTCAATCAGTAAGGTGAAAGAAATTAGTCAACCATATCAATAATTATATAAATATTGATAGAATTAAAATTCCGCTTAAAATGCAGAAAATGTTAGCTTGGACTTAAAACTAAGACCCAACAAAACAGTTTATAGTTGGGTCTTGTTTTATAATCAGCCTGACATTAAGGCATTAAGAATAAGGATGCACAAAAAATCTACAAACAATAAATGCTGGAGAAGGTGTGGAGAAAAGGGAAACCTCTTGCACTGTTGGTGGGAGTGTAAATTGATACAGCCACTGTGGAGGACAGTATGGAGGTTCCTTAAAAAACTGAAAACAGAACTACCATAAGATCCAGCAGGCCCACTACTGGGCCTATACCCAGAGAAAACCATAATTCAAACAGATACATGTACCACAGTGTTCACTGCAGCACTATGTACAATAGCCAGGACATGGAAGCAACCTAAGTGTCCATTGACAGATGAATGGATAAAGA
Organism: Stenella coeruleoalba; assembly: GCF_951394435.1. NCBI lineage: Eukaryota > Metazoa > Chordata > Mammalia > Artiodactyla > Delphinidae > Stenella > Stenella coeruleoalba. The sequence continues at coordinate 21,357,982 of NC_137149.1, read as the reverse complement.
AGATGTGGCACATATGTACAATGGAATGTTACTCAGCCATAATAAAAAATGAAACTGAGTTATTTGTAGTTAGGTGGATGGACCTAGAGTCTGTCATACAGAGTGAAGTAAGTCAGAAAGAGAAAAACAAATACTGTATGCTAACACATATATATGGAACCTAACAACAAAAAAAAAGTGGTTCTGAAGAACCTAGGGGCAGGACAGGAATAAAGACACAGAGGTAGAGAATGGACTTGAGGACAGGGGAGAGGGAAGGGTAAGCTGGGAGGAAGTGAGAGAGTGGCATGGACATATATACACTAGCAAATGTAAAACAGCTAGTGGGAAGCAGCCGCATAGCACAGGGAGATCAGCTCCGTGCTTTGTGACCACCTAGAGGGATGGGATAGGGAGGGTGGGAGGGAGACGCAAGAGGGAGGGGATATGGGGATATATGTATACGTATAGCTGATTCACTTTGTTATAAAGCAGAAACTAACACACCATTGTAAAGCAATTTTACTCCAATAAAGATGTTAAAAAAAGAAAAGAATAAGGATGCAGAGAGGTTGGAAAAACAAAAGATTGAAAAGCCAATCATAAAAAAATCAATTTAGCTATAATTAGTATTAGATAAAGGAGATGTCAAGTCAATGAGTACTACCAGGAATAAAGAAAAAAAATTTGGAGAGTTTACACAACTAGATTTAAAAACTTATTCTAAAGTCACAGTAATTAAGACAGTGCAGTATTGGTGTAAGAATAAATAAATAGATCAACAGAACAGATTACAGTATAGACCTACACATACACAGTCACTTAATTATTTTCAAAGGTGCCAATATAATTTAATAGGGAAAGAAAAATCCTTATAATAATTGGTGTTGGAGCAACTGAATAGCCCTAAAATCCAAAATTTTTATGACCACTTCACACCATACATAAAAATTAATTTGAGACATGAATATAGATATAGATATATATAGATCTAGACATGAATGTTAAATGTTAAATCACTAGAAGAAAACATAAAGGCAAAAATTTATGACTTTAGGGAAGGCAAGGATTATTTAGACAGGATACAAAAAGCAGTAACCAAAAAAAAAATTAATGGTAAATAGATTTTAGCAAAATTAAAGTTTCTTTTTATCAGTAGACATAATTAAATAAATAAACCACAGAGTTGGAGAAAATATTTACAATATATACATCTAACAAACTACTCATTTATAGAATAAATAACTCACTTGTAATGAATAATGATTCATTTTTAAGTGACTAATAAAAAGATAAACAACCCAGTTCAATACATAATGTGGGTGAACCTGCATTTCACAACACAAAATATTTGAATGGTCAGTAAAAGCACAAAAGGTGCTTCATCATCAGGGAAATAAAAATTTAAACTGTAATGAGACATCTCTCCATGTTTATAAGAGTAAAACATTTTATTAAAAATAAAAGATTTACAAAATCAAGTGTTGGTCAGGATATCTCATGCATTACCGGGGGTGTGTAAAATGGTACAACCACACTGGATAATTCTTTTGCAATTAAACATACACAAACCTTTGACTTTGCAAGTCTACTCCTAGATATATCCCACCCCCCCACCCCCAAATGAGTGCACATGTTCACAAAAAGGTTTGTACAAGAATGCTTATAATAGTTTTGTTCATAAGAGACTGGAAACAACCCAAATGTTCAACAGGAAATATGTAAACAAATTGTGGTTAATTCATACAATGGAACACTACTATGTAGTGAAAAGTAATAAACTACAAATACACTCAAACACATTAGCAAATCTTTAAAACATTACTGTGTGAAAGAAGCTAGACACAAAGAATACATACTGTATGGCTCCATTTTTAAAAAACATTTTATTCAAGCATAGTTGATTTACAGTGTTGTGGCAGTTTCAGGTGTACAGTAAAGTTAATCAGTTATATTCATACATATACATATGTCCACTTTTTTTAGATTCTTTTCCCATACAGGCCATTAGAGAGTATTGAGTAGAGTTCCCTGTGCTATACAGCAGGTCCTTATTAGTTATCTATTTTATATATACTAGTGTGTATATGTCAATCCCAGTCTCCCAATTTATCCCTCTTCCCCTTTCCCCCCTGGTAACCATAAGTTTGTTTTCTATATCTGTGACTCTATTTCTGTTTTTAAATAAGTTTATTTGTACCAATTTTTTTTAGATTCCACATATATAAGCAGTGTCATATGATATTTGTCTTCGTCTGACTTACTTCACTCAGTATGACAAGCTCTAAGTCCATCCATGTTGCTGCAAGTGGCGTTATTTCATTCTTTTTTATGGCTGAGTAATATTCCACTGTATATATGTACCACATCTTCTTTATCCACTTCTCTTTTTAACCTTTATTATCCAGGTGTTAGCTATTTTGGACTGGTTCTCTAATTTTATCTATTTTTCCTTGTCATTTCTTTGTCATTTTGTTTCCTTTCTTGGAGATTATCTCAACTACATTTTCAGCCTTTCTATTGAATTTTCCATTTCTGGATATCTATATTTATTTTGAAGACTTCTTTATTAGTCTCTGAATGCTTTTTTTTAATCCATCCTTTTCTTGCTTCATGGTTGTAATGTGTTTTCTTATTAATGATGGATTTTGAAATTTTCTTCTTCTGTAATGTCAGTTTCTTTAAAGTAGCTTTGTTTGAAACCATGTTAAAGGTTTTACTCAAATTTCTGTTGTCTTTGCTATTATCCTCATAATTAAAATTGGGAGACTAAAATGGTAATTGGAAACTCTGAAGATACAGGTGAAAATTACTGACTTTAGCTTCTCTAGAATGATCTGAATGGGATTTTTGCTGGAAACTCCAGTATCCCAATACTTTTAGATTTTCCTAAGACTGTGTGGATTTCTAAGAGAGTTTTCTTTTATGAAATATTCTTTTTGGAATGCAAAGGTCGGTGCTCTGGCAGTTGAGTGGGGAAAACAGGTTATGTGTCTCAGCTTTCAGCATTTAATATGTTATCCAGTTAATGTGAGTCATTTAGTCCTTCATTTCTCCAGAAAACAATTCTCCAGTCTTCAGCCAGTATTGAGGAAGGGTGGATGTCATATTATGAAGAGGAAAGTGTGTCTAGGGAAACCCTAGTTTATCACACATCTTTTACCAAATCCTCCTTATTTTAAAATTTGTTGCTTTTGTCACCTCTCTTGTTTTTCTTGTGAATTTTTGTCTTTAAAATATACAGTTGGAGTGAGGTTTTTGAGGCAGTGAATTGGATTTGTTTGTTAAATGTACTCTTTTAACTCAGAAGATTTTTTTATTGACTTCAGAGGGTAATAGATGAAGTCTTGTCCTTCCATTTATGAGAATACTTCTTACTATGACAATTTAAGTATGTAAAATTAGAATATATCTAATAAACTTCATGTATCTTTTAATTTATTTTAAGCAGTAATTATATTTATGAATGCAGAATATTTTTAATGACAACAAGCAAATTATCTCTGACAACAAAATTTAAATATATTAATTGACTACTAATTATTCTAGTGTGTTTGGCTATTGGCAATTATTTAGAATTTAGTCACAATAAATTCACACTGTACATATTCCTTTTAAGTATTTTCCAAACTTCTCTTCTAATTGATTATTACCTTCATAAGAAAAGTTTGTCTTTATCACAACTCTAAACTCTAGAACCTACAGTAAGACTGTCCTCGCTGTGGGTATTTCTTATATGTCTGATGAGAGCACTCACTTTATTTTGTGTGCATTTAAGAGAGGGAAGACCAGCAGGACTGAAGTACATCATACTCTAATGACTTGTATTTCATAGTTTAACAACTGATAGGTGGGTAATCCAGAGAATCCACTTACAGAACATTTTTAAAGCTAGTAAAATTTCATAAAACCTTAAAAGAACTTATTTTGGTTTTCTTGTATGGAATTCTTATTAGAGTGATCCATCTGATTATCATTTGTACACTTAGGCAGAGTAAAGTCTTACTGGCACTTTATAGGACACAGTCAGTTCTGAGCTTCAGTTTTTCCAATTGCTATGCCAGAACTATTTTAAAATGGTACCTGAGCCTAGCACTGCTTAATATGTTCCTTGGACCTTACTTGGTAAAAGATAAGTTTATGTGTTCAATACTATCCTGTGATTGTTGTTTTTAGTTCTGTTTAATATGAATGTTTTAAATTTGCATTTTAACAACAATACAATGTTAAAACCTGAGGGCTTTTGGCTTTACAGATGAAATCAAAATAAATAAAGGAGGAGGAGACTGAGTTTACATATTCAGATAGCTTTTTATAATTTTCAGAAATTAGACTTGAGCTGAGTCACGGTGTTTGAGAAAATTTTTTCATTTAACTTTTGCAAAGACAACATTTAAAACTTCTTTTCAAACTAGAATAGATGGATATTGTAACTGTATGTTGCAATCCAATTTTGTAACTTTATGATTTTTTCTTCATTAAACCTAATTTGTGTTGTTTGAATAAATAACTCCTGAAAGAATTCCCTAACTCAGAGTGAGGTCTGAAAATATATAGCAAGTTACCTGCTTTTCTCACTATTTTGAAACAAGGTTAGTTTGATTTATAAATGCTGGGTTAAGTGGTTTTATTTAATATTTGTTGTTCCTCAAAGTAGTCTGGCCCTTCTAAAAGAGCAAGTTATTGATTTTTTTCCCAAGAATTGAAGATATAAGAGTGAGATGAGAGTAGTGTTAATCATGAAAATGGGACTTCACGGGTGGCGCAGTGGTTAAGAACCCACCTGCCAATGCAGGGGACACAGGTTTGAGCCCTGGTCTGGGAAGATCCCCATGCCATGGAGCAACTAAGCCCTAGTGCGCCACAACTACTGAAGTAGTTACGGCCCCCCAGCCGCAACTACTGAGCCCCTGAGCCACAACTACTGAAGCCTGTGCACCTAGAGCCTGTGCTCCGCAACAAGAGAAGCCACCGCAATGAGAAGCCCATGCACCACAATGAAGAGTAGCCTCCGCTCGCTGCAACTAGAGAAAGCCTGCACACAGCAATGAAGACCCAACACAACCAAAAATTAATTAATTAATTAAAAAAATAATGAAAATGACGTTCATTTGAAAACAATTAAAATGAGTGATAGTCTAGGCTAGGTTTCTTCCTTTGGCATATGAGAGTCAGAGAAGATAAGAGTAATAAACGTTATGAACACTTACTATGTGGCAGACCCCTTTTTCTAAGCTTTATATGCATTAACTCATCGTCACAACAGCCCTGTAAAGTAGATACAGTTATTATTATTCCCATTTCATAGATGAATTGTAAAGCTGGGCTTAGCATCCAGTCTGGTTCTGGAGTCCACAAGCTTAACCACCAATCTAAATTGCTGCTACTAAAAGAAAATTCTCCAGAAAAATGTGACATTGCTCCCAAATAAAAGAAGAAAAAGAAGGGGGAAAAAAAGAACATAGTCAAACCAAATGATTCAAGGTCATTGTGGCTGTGGTTAAACAAACAAGACACTGATCAGTATTATTGCGAGATTTTAACTTACTTGGCTTATATAGAGAAAAGAGTGAAATAAAGATGACTAAAGTAAATTTATCACATTAAAATCAAGAAGAATCACAGTACATCTTGTAAATTTAGTAATTTTTCTTCTCAGTTATTCTACTGACATTATTGTAATGGCAAATGGAGGATGGAAGTGGAAGCAGTTTGAGAGTCACATTAACACGTATATGTATAACTGAATCACTTTGCTGTACACCTGAGAACAACTAACATAACATTGTTAATCAACTATATGCCAGTATAAAATATAAATAAATAAATGAACTTCCTGAAAAACATTTTTTTGAAATGCTTATTAGACACTGAAGCAGTGATGCCAAGTAAGCTGTGGGGTAAATGTAACTTAAACTGAGAAGAAATGCCTGGGCTGGAGATAAAAATTGAGGGATCCGGGCTTCCCTGGTGGCGCAGTGGTTGAGTGTCCGCCTGCCAATGCAGGGGACACGGGTTCGTGCCCCGGTCCAGGAGGATCCCACATGCCGCGGAGCGGCTGGGCCCCTGAGCCATGGCTGCTGAGCCTGCACGTCCGGAGCCTGTGCTCCGCAACGGGAGAGGCCACAGCAGTGAGAGGCCTGCGTACTGAAAAAAAAAAAAAAAAAAAAAAAATTGAGGGATCCTTATGACTATTTAAAGTCATGAAATTGGTCAGTATTACCTAGGAAGAGGATAGAGAAAGAGAAGGAAACCTTATGTTCAGGCAAGAGGAGAAGACAATAAAGGAAACTGGAAAGAGCAGTCCCTAGAATAAGAGGAAATGCAGGAATGCGTGGTGTGAGGAAAGCCAGGATAAGAAAGTGAGAGCAGTCAAACATGCCTGAGCCTGCTGAGGGTTGGATTACGTGAAAGACGTTTCACTGGGTTTGGCAATGTGGAAGTCACTGATGAATGTAGCAAAAGTAGTTTCAGTGGAATGTGGACAGGGAAGCTAGTTTGGGGTGGATGGAAAAATTAAAAGGAAGTGAGCATGAGTAGGCTAATAGAGAGAGAGGCTTAGTAGGCTGATTCTACCATACTTCTTATAATTATTCTCATCAGACACCCAGCTTTAATCACTGCCCTCCTCAACTCTGTGGAACCATCATTCACATGATGCTATCGTCTTTTCTCTGTATTTGTTTACCTCTTATTTATCCTTCCACCTCATCTTTTCCTTTAAAATCCTATCACTATCTTAGGGAATTCACTTTCTATGGTTAAAAGTCCTCAGCCATATTTTTGAATGTCATCTCTACTTCCTTACTTTATCTTTGGCTTGACTGGGGACATTACTTGTCTCCCCTCATAGACCATACAGGCCAGGAATGGGAGCATTATCCTTGTTCACTATTGCTGTTTTCAGGCAATACCCCTGCTCTTCTGAGTTTTCCCAAAGAGTTGGATGGGATTTTAGTTATCTTCAGAGTAGCAGGGCTCTCAGAGAGTCTTGCATATAGTATTCGTTGTACTGCATACACCATTTTATGTAAGAGACTTCAGCATCAGCGGATTTTGGTAACCACAGCCCAGGGATACTGAGGTACGACAGTAGCCTTTTCTGTTGCTGATGATGTTCAAGGCTCTTACTTGTATTTGTTTTTTCTCTCTGTGTGTCTTTCTTCTGACACTTGGTCCTTGTAACTTGGACCATGGTATTTTAAATCAAGGCACAGAGGTCATATTGAAAATAATTACTAATTTTACAACAGAACTATAAATAAATATGTTTATTTAAGGATTTTCAAGTTATCCTTTCTTATGATTTACCAATATTTGGTTTTCAGTTTTGATCCTTATAGTTAAATACATGAATATTGTTATATACACACTGTGTATATAACAGTGAATTTGTATACCCAGATTCACATGAAATAGATGAAGGAGAATAGGCTTGCAGGTGATAGTAATGCTTTTAAGGTATATTTTATATACAATTATTTTTCTTCAATCCAAGAAGACAGTGTAGGAGATGTGTATTGTGAATTTAGTTAAGATTTTCATTTTAATATAATCTCCTCCTTTTATGTTTATTCTAGGTATTTCTAGAAAAAAATTGTAAGCTAATCACACATTCAGTTAACTCAGTATATTATGTATTCTCCTCTTCTAACAAATTAGTTTATCATAAAGTTATTTATCAGTTCATTCAAGGAATATTTAATATATGATTCATTTTGGGAAGATCGGATTCATATATATATTTTCAGGCCTACAAATGTAGGAACAACGTACTCACATTTTATAATTGGACAATAACTTTGATTATTATGCCCCTTACAGTTCCAGGAATTTAACTGATAAATAGGGGAAGAAAACCTGGAATATACAGTCACACTAGAAAATGGGTTAGAGTCTCTCAGGATTGTACAATCCTGAATAAGATTGTGTTACTTGTCATATAGAACAGTATCAATGACAACCTAACATTTCGTTTGTTTGTTTAATTTAAAGAGATTAACTTTATTCCTAGAATCAGCAGGCTACCCTAAAAGGAATATCAGAATACCTGTTCCTGTCTAGGCTTTTATCTTTCTTTAAGTAATTAGAGATACTTATCATTGGGGGTTAAATTAATAGTGGTAAAATAGCTCAGATATTTCAAAGTGGTCAATGATACAACCTAACCATTCTTTAAAAAAAATAAGAATTACATGAACTGGGGAGTTTGAGAAATCTGAGTGACCAATGTTCCCACACCTGGAAATAGGATTGTGTGTGCATGTGTATCTGTACATTTATTTCATTTTTTTTTAATTAATAAACTTTATTTTTTAGAGCAGTTTTAGGTTCATGGCAAAATTAAGGGGAAGATTGAGAAATTTCCCATATACCCGCTACTGCCACACATGCACAGCCTCCTCCATTATCAGCATCCCTCACCAGAATATGCTTATTACAATTGATGACCCTACACTGACACATCTTTTTTTTTCCTTTTATTACTTACATTTATTTACATTTAATGTAAATGGTCTAAACATACAGTCATCAACCATGTGGTCCAGGCTCAGATATATCAACTGAGATATATAATTTGTCACCACAAAACAATTTCAAGATTTTAAGGGTTTTTTTTTTTTTTTTTTTTTGCGGTACGTGGGCCTGTCATTGTTGAGGCCTCTCCTGTTGCGGAGCACAGGCTCCGGACGTGCAGGCTTAGTGGCCGTGGCTCACGGGCCCAGCTGCTCTGCGGCATTTTGAATCTTCCCGGACCGGGGCACGAACCCGTGTCCCCTGCATCGGCAGGCGGACTCTTAACCACTGAGCCACCAGGGAAGCCCAAGGTTTTTTTTTTTAATTTTATTTTTTAATTTTTTATTGAAGTATAGTTGATTTACAATGTTGTGTTAGTTTCTAGTGTACTGCAAAGTGATTCAGTTATATATATATATATATTATTTTTCATATTCTTTTCCATTATGGTTTATTACAGGATATTGAATATCATTGCCTGTGCTATACAGTAGGACATTGTTGTTTATCTATTTTATATATAATAGTTTGTATCTGCTAATTCCAAACTCCTAATTTATCTCTTCCCCACCCCCTTTTCCCTTTGGTAACCATAGGTTCTTTTTCTATGTCTATGGGTCTGTTTCTGTTTTGTAAATAAGTACATTTGTATCTTATTTTAGATTCTACATATAAGTAACATCATATGGTATTTGTCTTTCTCTTCCTGACTTATTTCACTTAGTATGATAATCTCTGGGTCCATCCACGTTGCTACAAATGGCATTATTTCATTCTTCTTATGGCTGAGTAATATTCCATTGCATATATGTACCACATCTTTATCTATTCCTCTGTCAGTGGACATTTAGGTTGCTCCCATGTCTTGACTATTGTAAATAGTGCTGCTATGAACATTGTGGTGCATGTATCTTTTCAAATTACGGTTTTCTCTGGATATATGCCTAGGAGTGGGATTGTTGGACCATATGGCAACTCTATTTTTAATTTTTGTTTTTTAAACATCTTTACTGGAGTATAATTGCTTTACTATGGTGTGTTAGTTTCTGCTTTATAACAAAGTGAATCAGTTATACCTATACATATATCCTCATGTCTCTTCCCCCTTGCATCTCCCTCCCTCCCACCCTCCCTATTCCACCCCTCTAGGTGGTCACAAAGCACCAAGCTGATCTCTCTGTGCTATGCGGCTGCTTCCCACTAGCTATCAGTTTTACATTTGGTAGCGTATATATGTACATGCTACTCTCTCACTTTGTCCCAGCTTACCCTTCCCCATGCCCATGTCCCCAAGTCCATTCTCTATTAGTTCTGTGTCTTTATTCCTGTCCTGCCGCTAGGTTCTTCATGACCATTTTTCTTTTTTTTTAAGATTCCACATATGTGTGTTAGCACACGGTATTTTTCTCTTTCTGACTTACTTACTTCAGAAATAAGTATGACAGACTCTAGGTCCATCCACCTCACTACAAATAACTCAATTTCGTTTCTTTTTATGGCTGAGTAATATTCCATTGTATATATGTGCCACATCTTCTTTATCCATTGATCTGTCGATGGACACTTAGGTTGCTTCCATGTCCTGGCTATTGTAAATAGTGCTGCAGTGAACATTGTGGTACATGACTCTTTTTGAATTATGGTTTTCTCAGGGTATATGCCCAATAGTGGGATTGCTGGGTCATATGGTAGTTCCATTTGTAGTTTTTTAAGGAACCTCCATACTGTTCTCCATAGTAGCTGTATCAATTTACATTCCCACCAGCAGTGCAAGAGGGTTCCCTTTTCTCCACATCCTCTCCCGCATTTATTGTTTGTAGATTTTTTGATGATGGCCATTCTGACCGGTGTGAGGTGATACCTCATTGTACTTTTGATCTGCATTTCTCTAATAATTAGTGATGTTGAGCATCTTCATGTGCCTGTTGGCCATCTGTTGTCTTCTTTGGAGAAATGTCTATTTAGGTACATTGACACATCTCTTTTTTTTTCTCCCGTTGTGGAGCACAGGCTCCTGACACACAGGCTCAGCGGCCATGGCTCACGGGCCTAGCTGCTCCGCGGCACGTGGGATCTTCCCAGACCGGGACACGAAACCCACGGCCCCTGCATCGGCAGGTGGACTCTCAACCACTGCGCCACCAGGGAAGCCCCATTGACACATCTTTATCATCCAGAGTTCATACTTCACATTAGGGTTCATTCTTGGTATTGCACATTCTGTGGGTTTGGATTAATGTATAATGACAGGTATCCACCCTTGTAGTATCATACAGAGTATTTTCACTGCTCTAAAAATCCTCTGTGCTCTGCCTCCCCACAACATGGCAACCACTGATCTTTTTACTGTCTCCATAGTTTTGCCTTTTCCAGAATTCGAATAGTTGGAATCATCCAGTGTATAGGTAGCCCTTTTAGACCGGCTTATTTCACTTAGTATATGTTTAGCCTTCAGGTGTTTTCATGGGTTGATAACTCATTTTTAAAACTGAGTAATATTCCATTGTCTATTTATACCACAGTGTATTTATCCATTCACCTTCTAAAGCAGTGGTCCCCACCTTTTTGGCACCAGGGACAAGTTTCATGGAAGACAATTTTTCCACGGATGGGGGGCGGGGGGATGGTCCAGGCGGTAATGCGGGCGAGGGGGAGTGGCAGATGAAGCTTTGCTCACTCGCCTGCCGCTCACCTCCTTGCTGTGTGGCCCGGGAATTGGGGACCCCTGTTCTGAAGGACATCTTGAGTGCTTCCAAGTTTTGGCAGTTGCAAATAAAGTTGCTAAAAGCTTCCATGTTCAGGTTTTCATATGGACAGAGATGTCAACATTTGAGTAAATAGCAAGGATTGTGATTACTGGATTGTGTGATAAGAGTATGTTTAGTTTTGTATGAAACTGCCAGACTGTCTTCCAAAGTGGCTGTACCATTTTGCATCCTCACTAGCAGTGTATGAATTTGTGTTGCTCTGCATCCTCTCCAGCATTTGCTCTTGTCAGTGTTTTAGATTTTGGCCATCCTAATAGGTGTATAGGGTATCTCATTGTTTTAATTCTCAGTTTCCTAATGACACATGATGTTGAACACCTTTTCACATGCTTACTTGCCATTGGTATATCTTCTTTAGTGATGTGTCTGTTAAGACCTTTTGTGCATTTTAAAAAATCATATTATTCATTTTCTTATTGTTGAATTTTAAGAATTTGTAAATGATGGATGACAGTCCTTTATCAGATATGCCTTTTGCAAATACTTTCTCCCAATCTGTGGCTTGTCTTCCCCTTCTCTTGACATTGTCTTTTGCAGAGCAGAAGTTTTTAATTGTAATGAAGTCCAGCTTATCAATTATTTCTTTCATGGATTGTACTTTGGTGTTGTATTTAAAATGTCATCACCATACCTGTCACCTAGATTTTCTTCTGTGTTATCTTCTGGGAGTTCTGTAGTTTTGTATTTTACATTTAGATGTGTGATCCATTTCAGTTAATGTTTGTGAAGGGTGTAAAGTCTGTGTCTAGATTCATGGTTTTTTTTTTGCATGTGGATGTCCAATTATTCCAGCACCATTTGTTGAAAAGACTATCCTTGCTCCATTGTATTGCCTTTGCTCCTTTGTCAAAGATTAATTGACTATGTTTGTGTTGGTCTATTTCTAGCTCTCTATTCTGTTTCAGAGAGCTATTTGTTTATTCTTTTACCAATATCATACTGTCTTGATCACTGCAGCTTTATAGTAAGTTTTGAAGTCAGGTAGTGTCAGTCCTCTGACTTGCTTTTCTTTACTTAAAAGTCTCTTCCTAGTTGCTCCAGTACCTCTACAACCACTTTATTTCAGTGGGTTCATGCTTGTGTATTTTTTAATCCTTCCTGCTCTTACGAAGCCTGTCCTGACCACCTTATGCGTCACTTCCCATTCTTTGTTTATTTAATAATTTATATTGAAATTTGTAGCTAATTGTCTTTTGTTTTTTTAAATTTACATGTGGCAAGCTTCTTCCCTGAACACCTCTCACTCTCATCGGAAAGAAGTGTCATTGAAAGTAAGGAAAATCAACAAGTCTCCACAATAATTGCCTCAACTTCCCATATGTTCCCCTTGCTTGCACTGTCACACTTTCCCATCCATTTCATAACACCTTACCTCTTGTCTCTGCATGTCCCTTGATTGAATGTTCTTCTTTCTCCCAGCCCTTGAAATGGCTAATTCCTACTCAAGACTAAGCTCAGACCTAATTTCTCCTTCTATCTGCAAGCGGGCAGAGGTCTCCCTGAACTGTGCTCCAGCTTTATTCATTTCTGTCATATTTCATTTACCATGCTGAGCTTAACTGCTGTAATAGATTTCTCAGTTTTCTGAGGAAGAGGACAGTTTCTTATTAATTTTGATACCCACGAACAACTATCCCAGTGGCCAATACATAGCAGTTGCTCCATAATGTATGTATGTTGAATTCCTGATTAAAACTAGAGCTACTGGAAATTGGCTGCATCTGGGTGATTCTCTGAATGTCTAATTGTCCCTTAGCTTACTTTCTGGTACTAAAAAAGATAGAGAAGTAGCCTGAGCTTTCAGTGGCAAACCTGGAGTTTTAGTATAACCTGTCTTATATCTACCAAGTAAGCACAGTAAGATGGGACATTTCTTTGTTTCTTTTACTTATTTGTTTATGCCTTAACAATTCATTTTCAATTCCTGAGTAGCTTGGAGAAAGTAATTTGAAGGGACCAAAATTTTCCATTGATTTTTTATACGTTTTACTACATTTTAACTAAAGAAATTTTTTTGGCATTGAAATAATTATATAATTACAAAGCAGAGAGCAAAGTAAAGCAATATTTATTTTGACCAGCTACTATGCCCAGGCTTTGAGCCTGGCACTCTGGTTTCACTGTCTCATTAAATTCTCACCATAGCTCTAAGAGAGAGGTACGATTATCACCATTTTAAGATTTAAAATAAAAACAAAACAAATATCTGAAGCACAACTGTGATACTCTTATTGTGAGTGCTGTCTCCCTTCTTAAAGGAATGTGACCAATGGCAGTTATATGTTTTGTAAATATGGAATTATTTTAGAACAATGCAGTGATCTTTTATTTTGGATTTTAGCCATTTTGATAATGGAATTTATTAAAATCTAAACAGTGCAGAAACTAGCAGCAGTTTCCTCCGTTGTAAATTAAGTGGCTTCAGTAGATCCCCTCTGAGGACTTTTCCTACTCAAATATTTTGTGATTAAAAAATTTTCCATTTTGTTCGCATTTTGATATAGTTAATTAACAGAGTTAATGACTAATGGGTAGAAAAAAATCAAGAGAAGAATCTAGGAATTACCACAGTTTACAAACTGGAAAATCAGTCCTTTGGTAGACAATGAACTGTGTAATTTTTTTATGAAGTTATTTCCCTTCCTTTGATATTTACATATATTTTAATGGCTCTTTGCTTTTATATTTCTGAGCAATTTCAATCATATGAAACTTTAGAGATCTTTTTCAAAGAAGTATTACAAGTTCTTTTAGTAAGTTCTATAAAGACTGCATTCAAAACTAGAATTATTAAATTTAATATTAAATCTCTAAAGATACATTTTTCAGCAGATGGGAGAATACTTAAGCTATTAAACCTAATTCATAAATCACCGTCTAGGGTAATGAGACTTCAATGTTCTCTTCAATTTTTCCATTAACTTAAAGTGTCCAGGGCTTCAGATAAGTTATTTTGGTACAATCACTATGGGACAAATGTGACTCTGTTGCTATGAAAAGTTACTCCTTAAATGGGTGTTTTCCCTTCTATATTGAGCTCTCTAATTCCTTTTACATACTTCCATAATCTAATGTATCAAAGAATATAACTATTCTAAAACTTTTTTATTATGATTATTGATATAGGAAAATATATATCAGAGATTTTGGTAATATTAAAAATGAAGAAGAAATAAAAGTTTAGCTTTTATTAAGGTAGCAGTATTGTAACTACCAAGAATCAGAGTCCATCATTAATTCTATAAGCTACTGAATCATTTATGTCATGATCCAGATATGATAATGGCCCGGTATATCTTGATGGAAAAATTGGAAATTTGAATTTTAAACGTGGAAGTCAAAGTTCCCAGAAGTGATGTGTCTGAATATTTAGTACCACATAATGCTCCAAGAAGATAAATTTGAGAAACGCATTCTTAGAGATTCAGCATGTACGTTATATATGTCTTGCAGTTATGCAAGCTGTTTAATCTAGTTTAATACAATACTTTACTAACTGGATATTGAAACAATTATTTTCATAATTAAAATATTAGTTGATTTTGAAAATTGTTCTACTAAACTCACTCTGAGAAATATTGCAGTATGTCAATAATCCAAACTTTTATCATGACATATTTTCTACTTTACTTCTAAGGATTTGTAAATATTTTGATCAAACAGTTGAGCATACCTTTAAAAGGTGAACAAGTAGAATATTTCTAGATTTTTAAATTTTCAAATCACATAGTATGATTGGTTTCTAAAAATAAAGCCAGAAGATTGAACATAATATTTTGGAGGATAATTTGACAATAGATGGACTAGGTAATCTGAAAATCCTTCCAATAAAAATATCAAAATATAAAGTAAAATAAGATAAATATATTTTAAAGCATAGCTGAAATTGCAATAAAGTAAGGGAAATCCTCTTGGGTAACAGATAAAGATGGCATGTGAAGCAGGCATTGTTGGGTCAAGGTTGTGGGTAAGTGAACCCTAGGAGAAGAATCTGTGAGCTGATTTTGTTGGAGCCCTGGAAAAGGAGAGCTAAGGAAGAAGTAGGGGGTTAGTTTGGGTTTTAATGGTGATCCAGTTACAGAGTCTTCTGATGATGGGCATATGGATCATACCCTATATATTGGAGGTCTACACTTCAGTGAAATAGTGGCTGAGAAAAACCTGCTTACTTGGACAATGCGATGATAGGAAGCTTGTTGGGATGGGCCTAGGCCCTGTATGGAAATAATCTGATCCCCTGAGGATTTGATAACATGGGTCAGCATTCACACAAGTGTGGGTTTTAACTATGAACTACCTGTGAGGTCAAGGAAACCCCAAGGTAACAAATGAAATAATGAGTGGTATCTACTTCACACCTACTAGGATGGCTATAAAATCAATAAAACAGAAAGTGTATCAAGTGTTAGCCAGGATGTGGAGAAACTGGAACCCTCATGCATTGTGATGGGAATGTAAAATGATGGAGCTGCTAGGGTAAACAGTTCGGTGGTCCCTCAGAAAGTTAAACACAGAACTACCATATGACCCAGCAGTTCCATTCCTAGGTACATGTCTAAACAAATTGAAAGGAAGGACTTAAACAAATATTTGTACACCAATTTCTATAACAGCATTATCCAAAACATCTGAAAGGTAGAAACAACCTAAGTGTCTATCAACAGACAGATGGATAAACAAAATGTGGTATATACATACAATGGACTATTATTCAGCCATGAAAAGGAATTAAATCTTGATATATGCTACAATGTGGATAGATGCTGAAAACATTATTTTAAGTGAAATAAGCCAGATAGAGAAGGAGAAACATTGTATGATTCCACTTACATGAGGTACCTAGAATAGGCAAATTCATAGATACAGAAAATAGAATAGAGGTTACCTGGGATTGTGGGGAGGGAGAAATGGAAAGTTATTGTTTAATGGATACAGAGTTTATGCTGGAGATAAAGAAAAAGTTTTGGGCATGAAAGTGGTTCACACAACACTGTGAATGTATTTAATGCCACTGAACTGTATATTTACAAATGGTTAAAATGATAAATATTTTGTTATGTATATGTTACCAAAATTTAAAAAAAAAGTGTCTGAGACTGGTGGTCAACCTTGAAGCACTTGAAGGGAGCATATACAAAACATCTTTGGAGGGACCTCCTCTATCATTTTGAGCTGTGCAGATATTAGGTCTCAAAGAAGATAAACCCACAATTTAAACTGCAGAACACGTGAGGAAATATTTACTCCATGAGCTAGAATCAACAGGTAAGAAAACATCAAGATTATATCCCCAAGAATTTCAGCCAACACAACTAATCCTCAAATGTAATAAAAGAAATAAGAAGACAATGGAATAATACCTTCAAAATGCTAAGAGAATACAACTGTAATCTGGAATTCTACCTCAGTTAAGTTTTCACACAAGTGTCAAGATAAAATGAAGTTATTGTCATCAATAAGTTCTGAGGCCTTCAAATTGTTAAAAAGTGTTTTTGCATTTTTACAAATCTCTTTATTGTCTGCCTTTACTGTCTGGCTGGATTTACACATCTGCTTCTGCATTCAATCTCGAGCAATATCACACACTGTCTAGCCTCTGGAAAACTGCAGTACATGCATGAAAGAATGAGAATGACAAAAACAAATAATGTCTTAGTAATAGTTAAAAAGAGTTTCTCATTATGGTATTAATATAAAAACAAACACATAGACCAATGGAACAGAATCGAGAGCCCAAGAAATAAACCCACACATACAGGGTCAATTAATATTTAACAAGGCAGCCAAAAATACCCATGGGGGAAAGGATAGTCTCCTCAATAATGGTGGTGGAAAAACTGGATATTCACATGCAAAAGAATGAAATTGGACCCCTGTCTTAATGACATTCACAAAAATTGACTCAAAATGGATTAAGGACTTAAATATAAGACCTGGAACTATAAAAATCCTAGAGGAAAACAGAGGGAAAAAGCTGCTTGATGTTGGTCTCGGCAATGGATTGTTTTGCATATGACACCAAAAGCACAAGCAACAGAAGTAAACATCAACAATTGGGACTACAGCAAATGAAAAACTTTCTGCACTACAAAAGAAAGTGTAAAGGCAACCTGCAGAATGGGGGAAAATATTTGCAAACTATACATCTGATAAGGGATTAATATCCAAAACGTATAAGGAACTCATACAACTCAATAGCAAGACACAAAACAAAACAAAAAAACAGTGTGATTAAAAAATGGGCAGAGAACCTGAATAGACATTTTTTCCAGACATACAAATGGCCAAGTACATGAAAAAAGGCTTAACATCATTAATCATCAGGGAAATGCAAATCAAAACCACAATGAGATGTTACCTCACACCTATTAGAATGGCTGTTATCAAAAAGACGAGAGGTAATACATTTGGCGAGGATGTGGAGAAGAGGGAATCCTTGTGCACTGTTGGTAGAAATGTAAATTGGTATAACCATTATAGAAAGCCTCCACCCTGGAGGTTCCTCAAAAATAAAAAAAATAATAAAAAAAGGAACTACACATGATCCAGCAATTTCACCCCTGGGTATTTATTCAAAGGAAATGAAAGCACTATCTCAGGTATCTGTACTCCTGTGTTTATTGTAGCATCATTCACAGTTATTCCAAGACATGGAAACAACCTAAATGTCCATAAATGGATGAATGGTTAAATAAAATGTGGTATATGTATTCAATGGGATATTATTTGGCCATTAAAAGGAGCTCTTACCCTGTGTGACCATGTGGATGAAACTTGAGGGCATTATGCTAAGTGAAATAATTCAGACAAAGACAAATACTGCATGATATCACTTATATGTAGCATCTAAAAAAGCTAAACTCATAGAAACAGAGCATAGAGTGGTGGTTGCCAAGGGCTGGGAGTTGGGGGAAATGAGAAAATGTTGGTCAAAGAGTGTGAACTTCCTGTTATAAGATGAATAAATTCTGGGGCTCTAATGTATAGCATGGTGACTGTGGTTCCCAGTACTGTATTGTATACTTGAAAGTTGCTAAGAGAGCATCTCTTAAATGTTCTCATCCCCCCCACCCACCACCACCACAGGGTGGGAATTATGTGAGGTGGAGGATGTGTTAATTAACCTTATTGTGATAAACATTTTGTAATACATGTTATCCAACCATCACATTGTACTCCTTAAAATTACCCAATGTTATATGTCAGTTATATCTCAATAAAGTTGGGAAAAATAAGTTAAAAGAATTTTGATTTCACCTGCCTTACTGTTATGGATTGAATGTTTGTCTCCCCAAAATTTATATGTTGAAATTCTAACCCAGTGTGATGATATTAAGAGTTTTTAACTCTGAGAGGTGATTAGATCATGAGCATGGAGCCCTCATGAATGGGATTAGTGATCTTATAAAGGAGACCCCAGAAAGTTCTATGCCATGTAGGACACAGCAAGAAAATATCTGTTTATGAACCAGGAAGTGGGCCCTCACCAGATACCAAATCTTTTGGCACCTTGATCTTGGACTGCCCAGACTCCACAGCTGTGGGAAATAAATGTTTGCTGTTAAAGCCACCCAGCCTATGATATCTTTGCTATAGCAGCCCAAAAGGACTAAGATACCCACCACCACCAGAGGTTCTTGGGGACCCTCAAGGGTTCAGACCGCAAACTGAAAATCATACTTTGAGAATGAGATTATATGATTGGATTAAAAATACAGCTATGTGCTGTTCTTAAGAAAAATATCTAAAACATAAAAGTTGAAAGCACAAGGGTGACAAAAGATAGACCAAAAAATACGCATGTGCATTAGAATCAGGCTGGGTAGGTTAAGGCAAAACTCATTACTGAAGATAAAGAGGATAACAATATTATGATTAATATTCTTCAGGGACATCTACTAATCCTAAATGTATAATGTACCTAATAAAATAGCCCCTAAATATATAAAGACAAATTTGACAAATTCATAGTCATAGAGAAATACGTTACCACATAGTGGAATATGTTAACATGTATCTCTGTAATTACTAGGTTCTCAGACAAGTGAACAACAAAATAAACAAGCTTGTTCTAATTGACCTAGGGATATGCTGGCACTTTTACTAATGCCAGATATTTCATAAAGTATGTGAATTTAAACTCCATAATGCTGAAGGTTAAAACTGTAGCTCTCACAACCTTATGTTCTCACTGAGATGCTTCCTAATAAAGATAGAGTTAATTTGGGGGGAAGTAATTTAGGCACTGTAGGATTCTTAATTAACACTTTTGAGCTATTGAGACATGTTATTGAACTCTTTAGGAAATATTGCTTGGGTGACTGCTGTAAAGATGCTATGCTTATTCAAAATAAGTGTAGCTTGCTTCTAGTAAGGAATAGTGACGAACCTTCTTCATGTTCAAGAACATGGAAGTAAAGAAATAAGATTGCCTCTCAGATAAATTATTAAATCAATTCGTATCGGATCAGAAAAGAGATATTCAAGAATTCACTTTATTTATTTTAACATCTTTATTGGAGTATAATTGCTTTACAATGGTGTGTTAGTTTCTGCTTTATAACAAAGTGAATCAGCCATACATATACATATATCCCTATATCCCCTCCCTCTTGTGTCTCCCTCCCACCCTCCCTATTCCACCCCTCTAGGTGGTCACAAAGCACCGAGCTGATCTCCCTGTGCTATGCAGCTGCTTCCCACTAGCTATCTATTTTATGTTTGGTAGTGTTTATATGTCCATGCCACTCTCTCACTTCATCCCAGCTTACCCTTCCCCCTCCCCATGTCCTCAAGTGCATTCTCTACATCTGTGTCTTTATTCCTGTCCTGCCCCTAGGTTCTTCAGAACCTTTTTTTTTTTTTTTTAGATTCCATATATGTGTGTTAGCATACGGTATTTGTTTTTCTCTTTCTGACTTACTTCACTCTGTATGACAGACTCTAGGTCCATCCACCTCACTACAAATAACTCAATTTTGTTTCTTTTTATGGCTGAGTAAGAAGAATTCACTTTAAATGAATCAGATAATTCATTGTTTTAAATGTTTTACTCACATACTCCCCTGTTAGGCTTACCCATAACCTTTTTGAAAATTTTAATACATTGAAGAAAGGGCTATCATATAAAAGAATATCATAGCCTTTTTAGGAAAGGAAAGTTCAGAAGTAATTTTTCCCAGTGTGTCCCTAGCACTAACCAGGAAAAGCTTGCCTTGGCTAATGAATGTGATGATGTGGCCCTTTGCTACATACCTAGTGGGATAGCTTGGTAACTCTGGACATCCAGAGGAGACAATTAACTTAACTTTGCTCTGATTCTTTGCGTTTTCAAGTGACATTCTGCATACGATTTGGCTTTCTGGGCATTTTCACCTATAGGTATATTCACCTATAATTTACTAATAAGTGAACACAAGTTGTAATGTAAAGTGAAAGTAGCATCCTTTAAAAAAAAAAAAAACAGTTTTTTCTGCATTTGTTTACCGTGAATCAATTCCCCAGAGTCTGATTCCCTTGCATATACCAGAAATCAAAATCCCAGACATCCAAAGCTGAACTGGAATGAGATGGTGGCCCTGAGGTCCTCCTGACTCCGTGGGCCTGTTGGGAAGCCAACAGGTCTCTCCTGCGAGATAAGTGACCTCACTGCCACATGTTCCATCCTCACTGCAACACTTACTACCGCAAGTGTGGGCATGCTCTGGCTCATCCTGTGTTTGGTCATTAGATGAGAATAAATCAGTACCTTGGCCCTACTGTTTTTCATAGATTTGACCACAAATACATTGGACTCCTAGTACACCATTAGGACGGCAGAGTATTAAGGTGAGATAAGAATTCCCAGACTTCCAACATTTTATAATGTAGAGATAAGTAAACAAGTAAGCAATAGTACAAGACTGTTGTAACTGAGGATTCTACAGGGGATACAGAAAATGGCTGTGGTGTTCAGAGGAAATAGAAATCACCTCTGCTTGAGGGGAAAGACTTAATGGAGGAAGTAGTATGTAAAACAACCTTGAAGAGGTTGTGACTGCTAGAGCAGTATTTTCAAATCTATTTAAAAATTCTTTCTTCTCCCTAACACATATGCTTAAACCCCCTTGGTGGCTTCCTACTGTTCAGGAACAAAGGCTAAAGTACTTAGTATGCCTGTTTCTTTTCTCCAGCTTTATCTTATGCTGTGCTTTCTGCTCTCTAGTACTCTGGCCTTCTTTTGGCTCCTGTGTAATGCCATGCTCCCTCATGCTGTAACGACTTTGGACATGCCACTCCCTCTGCCTGAAACCCATCCGCCCGCCATCTCATCTGTATTTCCTAGTTTGCTCTTACAAAGTCTCTTGATGTCAGTTAAAAATTTATCTAATCAGACAGTCTGCTTGTTACGTTGTAAATGAGGTCCACTTGTTAAACGTCATGTACCACTTCACTTTTATTCCCAATGCTTGTGTTGTGCTGTTTCACAGTTCTAATTAGACATGTTCCTGTGTGATTATTTGATTTGTCTGAACTCAGATACTCCAGACTGTAAACTCAAAAAGAGATGAGACCTTATCTGCTTTTTTTTTTGCATTGGATGCTTACCACCCTGAATATGGTCACCCATCACCTGACCCATGGCCGCTATACTATAAATATTTATTGAATGAATGAGAAATGCAGAAAAGGAGAAGTTGTTTCAGATCGTGGGCAAAGTGCAGACCAAAACACAGAGGTGAAAAGAGCTGCCCAAGCTCAAGGCCATAGGAAATTATGTTTTAATGGCAGAGAATTATTGCTGAACTGCAGGATATACGGAGAGGAGTTAATCCCTCGGGAAAGGACAAATCCTCACTAAAAACACTCCTTGCTACTGACCAGATTCTTGACAACAAGAATGGGTTGTTGTTTATCAAGTGGTAGAAAAGTGTGACAGAAGTTGAATCATTTACAGAAACAATTAGTAATGTTTCAGAAATATTTGTTAATTGATTGTATGAAATATGGTCAAGATCAAGTACCAATGCAAAACCAAAGCCTTGACAGAAATGAACAAAGCACCTTATCCAAGCATGCAATGACATCATTAATTTTCAGAAAGAACTGTGGTCTTAGAGCAAGCCATGTGTAGATATAGTTTCCTTTATTAAGAATTGTATTACTGTAAAATTTACATACAATGAACTGTACAGATCTTAAGTGTATAATTTGAAGAGTTTTGATAAATTCACATAAATCTAACCCACATCATTTTCAAGGTAACAGAAGTTTTCCTTCCTCCCAAACAATTTCTTGTCTCTTCCCAGTCAACTCCCTTTCCCACCAGAAACTACTGCTGTGAACTAAACCCATAAAGTAGTTTTGCCTGTTCTGGGCCTTCATATAAATGAAATTATACAGTATGTATAATTTTGCATCTGGTTTCTTCATATTTTGGAGATTGATCCATGTTGTTGCCTACAACAGTAGTTCATTCCTTCATGTCACTTCATAGTATTCCATTGTCTGAATATACCACAATTTGTTTACTCATTTTCCTTTTGACATACATTTAGATTGTTTCCATTTAGGGCTTACTATGAATAAATAACATGAACTATAAATATTAACTTTATATCAACTTATGAATAAATTTGCTATGAACATTCTTGTACCAACATTTGTGGACATACATTTACTTTAATCTCAGGTATATTCCTAGAGAATTGATGGGACATAGGTAGGAATTTGATTAACTTTATAAGAAACCTCACAGCTGTTTTCCAAAGCTTGTAACATTTTACTCTCTCACTAGTGATGTGTGAGAGTTCTGGTTGTTCCCTCCAACACTTGGTATTGTCATTGTTTTTAATTTGAGTCATCCTAGTATGTGTGTAGTGGTATTGCATTTTGGTTTTAATTTTAATTTCCCTGATGATTGATGATGTTAAGCACTTTTCATGTCTTACTTGTCATTTGTGTATTTTCCTTTGTGAAGTATCTGTTCAATCTTTTGCCAGTTTTTTCACATGAGGTTGTCTTATTATTAGTGATTTGTAGGACTTATTTATATATTCTGGAAACAAGTTCTTTGTCTGGTATATATTTTGCAAAGATTTTCTCCTGGTCTGTGGCTTGCTTATTAATGCTCTTAATGGTGTCTCTGGTGAGCAGAAGTTTTAAATTTGAATGAAATCTAGTTTGTCATTTTTTTTTTATGGTTAGTGCTTTCTGTGTCCTAAGAAGTGTTTGCCTAACTCAAGTTGGCAAAGAAATTCTCCTAAAATTTTCCTAGATGTATTAACATTTTAGCTTTTGCTTTTAGGTTCATGATCTTAAGTTACTGTGGGTTTATTTCTGCAATTTCTATGCTTTTCCTTTGGTCAACTTGTCTGTCCTTATGCCAGTACTATGCTAGCTCAATTACTCTAAATTTGTAGTATTTCTTGAAATCAAGTAGTGTAAATTCTCCAGTCTATTTCTCCTTTTTCACGATTAGTTTTCTACATATTTTGCATTTTCATATACATTTTGGAATCAACTTGCCAGTTTCTAAAAGCAAAACAAGGTTTAAAAAGCCTGCTGGAATTGTGATTGGGGTTGCATTCAATCTACAGATCAATTTGGGAAAAAATAACATTTTAAAAATATTGAGTTTTCCAATTCATAAAGGTATATTTATCTTTTAGTTCAGGTGTTCTTTAATTTTTTCTCAGCTATGATTAGTAGTTTTTAGTGAGGAGCTCTTGCACATATTTTAAGTTTATCTCTGAGTATCATATTTTTTATATTTTTAATATTATTATATATGATGGTTTTAATTTTCATTTTCTAAGTACTCATTGCTAAAATCTAGAAAAATAATTGATTTTTGTATTTGACCTGTATTGGTATCCTGTAACCTTGCTAAAGGTACTTAATAGTTCTAGGAGTTGTTTTGTTGATTCTTTGGTATTTTCTATATAAACAATAATATGTAAATAAGGGAGAGTTTTAGTTTTCGTCTTTCCAATATTTATACTTTTTTTTGACATTGTTTCATTTGCTAGAACTTCAAGAAAAATGTTGAATAAAAGTGGTGAGAGTGGACATCCTTGCTTGTTCCCAATCTTAAAAAGAAAGCATTCAGTCTTTTACCATCAAATATAATTTTTTTTTTTTTTTTTTTTGGCCGTACGCGGGCCTCTCACTGTTGTGGCCTCTGCCATTGCGGAGCACAGGCTCCGGACGCGCAGGCTCAGCGGCCATGGCTCACGGGCCTAGCCGCTCCGCGGCATGTGGGATCTTCCCGGACCGGGGCACGAACTCGTGTCCCCTGCATAGGCAGGCGGACTCTCAACCACTGCGCCACCAGGGAAGCCCCAAATATAATTTTAACTGTAGGTTTTCTACTAATATTTCTTATCAGAGTCTATTCCTAATGTGTTAATTTTTTTTTATCATGAAGAAGTGTTGATTTTTTTCAAATGCTTTTTCTGTACCTATTGAGATGATCATATAATTTCCCCTTTAATGTTTATGTGCTTGGTTAACTGTATTACTTGATTTTCTGATGTTGAACTAACTGCCTTCCTGTGAAAAATTTCACTCAGTTATGATATATTTTCTTTTTTATACATTGCTAGATTTAAATTACTAATATTTTGTTAGGGACTTTTGTGTCTGTGTTCATGAGAGACACTGGTCTGTAAATTTTTCTTTTGTTATGTCCTTATCTGGTTTTGGTATCAAGATTATCCTAACCTCATGCGTTGGAAAGTGTTTCTTCTCCTATTTTCTGAAAAAAATTGTTTAGAATTAGTATTATTTTTTCCTTACATGCTGGTAGAATTCACCAGAGACTCCAGATTGGCCTGGAATTTTCCTTGAGGGAAAGCTTCTAATTACAAATTCAAAGAGATATTGTAATACTCAGATTTTCTAAGTTTTTGTATCTGTTTTGGCAATTTGTGTCTCCTCCCCCAATTTTTTTCTTGCATTTTTCCTGAATTTTCTGGTTTTTCAGCATAAAATCTTTAATAATATTACCTTTTTGATATTTAATGTCTGCAGTTTCCCTAGTGACACCCTCTTTCATTCCTGATACTAGTATTTTTTTCCCTCTTTTACTCTTGATCAGTCTAGTTATGGGTTTATCAATTTTATTAATCTTTTCAAAGAATCAACTTTTTACCTTGTTGATTATGTCGTGTTTATATTGTTTCATTGAGTTCTGCTTTTATATTTATTATTTTCTTCCTTTTGTTTATTTGCATTTAGTTTAGTCTTTTTTTAATAGCTAAAGTTGAAACTTAGTTCTTCTCTTCTAATATAGAGCTATAAATTTCCCTTTAAGCACCACTTTAGCAGTATCACACAAATTTGTACCAGTTGTGCTTTCATTATCATTCCTAATTAGTCTATGTTTTCTTTTTGGACTTATGGATTATTTAGAAATGTATTGCTTAATTTTCCGATATTTTCAAATATTTGATATTTTGTGTTCATTGATTTTAATTTTATTATGGTCAGAGAGCATACGTTGCATGATTTTAATCTTATTACATTTTTTGAGACTTCTTTTTTGCTCAGTACATGATTTGTCTTGGTGAATATTACATGTGCACTTTAAAAGAATATGTATTCTCTAGGTGCTGGGTATAGTATCCATAAATGCAATCAGTTAGATTAAATTGGTTGATAATGTTAAGTCTTCTATATTTTTCCTGCTGTTTCAGTTTACTTATTCTATCAGCGACAGAGAGGAGTGTTAAAATATCCAACTATAATTGTGGCTTTGTCAGTTCTTGCCTTTAATTTTTTCAGTTTTTTCTTTAGGTAGTTTGAAGCCCTATTATTAGTTGCATTGGAAGAGGATTATGACTTCTTAATAACTGACTCTTTAGCATATTGAAATGTACCTTGTTAACCCTACATATGTTTATAATGGCTGTTTTTAAAGACCTTACTTTCCAATGCCAACATCTGTGTCATCTTTGAGATTGTTTCTTTTGTCTATTGTTTTTCATGGTTACATGTTATATGTTCTTGTGTCTTCACACATCTAGTCATTTTTGATAGTCTGCAGGGAATTGTAGATACTACATTATTGATAATCTGTATTTTCTTGTTTTCCTATAAAGATCATTATTGAGTTTTATACTTATGGGCAGTTAATTTACTAGAGGATCAGCTTGATACTCCTGAGGCTTGGTTTAACACTTTATTTGGTTGTGCTTAGGATGGCCTTAGTGTAACTCCCCTGAAGCAGATCCTTTTTAGACTCTCAACTAAATGCCCAGAATGTTCAGCAAGTTCTCTCCACTGTGGATAGTAGAAACTCCAATTTTTCCTAGCAACGTATTGTCTCCAGAATCATTATTTAACTCACAGTCACCCAGTAACTGTTCTGTTCTAGTCCTTGTAAAATTTTGCCCTGTACCTAGGATAAAGTAGTATTCCAGACTCAGTGGACTCCTGTGAAGATTTCTGATCCTTTTCTGAATTTATGATTCCTCTCTGGTACCTTTCCAGCAAATTCCAGTTCCCTCAGCATCCCCAGACACGTTTCCTCCAATCAGCATGATCACTGCTTTCTCTTTGGTCTCAGCTTGCCTCCACTTCATTTTGGAAAGAGGACTCCCAGGAGAAAATCACAGTGAATGTGTAGCTTACTTCATGCATTTCTCTTTTCTCAACGATTATATCCAGTTCTTTCTGTTGTCCAGTGCCTGAAAACAATTGCTTTACATA
Organism: Stenella coeruleoalba; assembly: GCF_951394435.1. Classification (NCBI taxonomy): domain Eukaryota; kingdom Metazoa; phylum Chordata; class Mammalia; order Artiodactyla; family Delphinidae; genus Stenella; species Stenella coeruleoalba. The sequence continues at coordinate 21,331,025 of NC_137149.1, read as the reverse complement.
GTTTTTCCAGTTCTGTTGTTGTTTATGGCTGTATTCTATCATGACCAGAACTTAAAGTCCACATAAACATTAAAATATTGTCCCCAGTATATCATGTCTTTTATAAAAAATGTGGAGGGACTATTATAGTAAAATTTTTGGAAGTGATTTATCAAAATAATACACATCTACTAACTTTCCTACATACATATTACCTGTGAAATGTTCTAGTTTAAAGAGAAAGCAACAAATAACAAAAACCTCTCTAAAATATGCATAATTCATGTTTCTTCTCAACTCCTCCTCCTACTTCTCATCATCATCTTTCTGTCCCATGATTTTTAATTTGTTTATCATTCTTCCACCTCTCAAATTATTTTCTCAGGGTTTGTCCAGTTTGTTTCTGTCCACACTTACTCAGGGACATTAACCCTCTAGGGATTTGTGTCATCAGGAGCTCTTTGCTACTCTTTGCAAATAGTCTAACTTGATTTTAAGTTATCCTGGTCTAAACAATTTTCACAATCTTTCAGACACAACAGGTTTGAGGCTTTTCTATCATCTCTCCTCTCTGTCTCTTTTCTTTGCTCTGAAGGATGAACACCCTTGTAAAGGGTGTTCTTAGTATCAACCGGGTGCCCTCCAGCTGCTTCCAGTGTATTGATTGAGCACTCTATAACTGTTGAACAACTCCTTTCATTTTACTTAAGGAAATACACCAATAAAGTGTAGATTATCTTTGTCAACAGGTTTTTCACAGATACATCAATAGACTAGAAGTGTGGAAATCAGCATTAAGAAATCCAAAATGCTTATTTAAAGACTTGCAAAGTGTTGAGAAGACGTGGTATTTCCAGACTGATGTCTAATGTTATAAATGTACACAATGTAACTTGCCTTAGAAAACTACTGGTTTCTATAGTCCCTTACATCTCAAGAATAGACATATTTATTTAGCTCATGCTCTATGTCTGGTACTGGGCCTGAACAGAATAACTTCTTTTAACTGATTGACCAGAAGGAAAATAGTCCCAGTAGGTTGCAAAGAGGTGATTCCTTGAGTATTTGATAATTATTTTAGTTTGATAAGTATTTTAGTGAGTTGGAGTGGAGCCTAAAGGACACATGAGAGAGGGAACAAACCTCTCATAGATGCATAGCAGAAGCCATAAAGAATGGGGAAAATGACACATGCCAATTTGTACCTAGAGATTTGATCTTGAATGCACTTTGCGCCTGTCTTTGATCTTCATTTGCTCTGCAGTAGTAGGTTTGTACATTATATCCAACGTGAGCATAAGTGTTTGGAAAATTAAATTACTCTTCCACTGACTCTTAAAAAGAGTCAGTATAAGACACAACAGGACTTCCCTGGTGGCGCAGTGGTTGAGAGTCTGCCTGCCGATGCAGGGGATGCGGGTTCGTGCCCCGGTCCGGGAAGATCCCACATGCCGCGGAGCGGCTGGGCCCATGAGCCATGGCCGCTGAGCGTGCACGTCCCCAGTCTGTGCTCCGCAACAGGAAAGGCCACAACAGTGAGAGGCCTGCGTATCGCAAAAAAAAAAAAAAAAAAAAAAAAAAAAAAAAAAAAAAAAGGCACACTTTGGGACTTTCCTGGTGGCTCAGTGGTTGGGGATCCGCCTGCTAATGCAGGGGACCGGGGTTCGATCCCTGGTCCGGGAAGATCCCACATGCCACGGAGCAACTAAGCCCGTGTGCTACCACTACTGAGCCCGTGTGCCACAGCTACTGAAGCCCGAGTGTGTAGAGCCCGTGCTCTGCAACAGGAGAGGCCACCGCAGTGAAAGGCCCGTGCACCATGGTGAGGAGTGGCCCCCACTCACCACAGCTGGAGAGGGCCCGCGCACAGCAGCAAGGACCCAGTGCAGCCAAAAATAAATAAATTTATTTTTAAGAAGAAAGCACACTTTTTAAAAAGATCGAATCATTCTAATGTTACACTGACCTGAAGAAACTATTGATAGAGAAAAGCAAAATGTATACATGAAACTTTCTATCAAAAAAAAGGGGGAGGCGGATAAAGGACACAAAAAGTGTGCAGAGGTCTTTTTACAAACAGGAACATATAAAATAGCCAAAAGTCTTTCTACAATATTAACTTTGACGAGTGCAGATAAGAGAAAATGGAACATATCATTTTGTTCAGTCCATTTACCACTTCACAATATGGGCTTACCTATATGTTTATATATGCCGTTAATATTTTAAATTTCTGTACTTAATTTTTTTGTACTTTTTAAGTGTTTTTTTCTTTCACTCATAGATAATTATTTCTCCAAACGTGAAACTTTTTATGTTTAATTTTGTTTGTATCACTGCTTTCATCAGTGAAGAGCCTGATTTTGATTAGTTCATTTACTCTTCATGCAGGAGGAAAATTACCCCCATATATTAAGACCGCTGTAGATTTAGTAGAAACAGCAGTCCCAGAAACTCTTGAGAAATAGCAGCTGAGAGATCCTAAGAGTTAATCGAGTGAAATTAAAGCACCTGTAGGTCATTTGGCACAAGTAGGCAAATGTCATGTTAGCTTTTACTTTCTTAGGTAATGGAATTGGTTACATAATGCTTTATAATTCCAAGTGGAGTACTGTTTGGTCTTCTGAAATCTAAACTTCCAAGATTTAAGACAGTGATGAAAAGCAAATGGCAACTTGGCTGACTTCTTAGCTGTGTAGTGTGGTGTATGGTGTTTTGTGATGAGAACACACTAATAAGGAACTTTTATCAAGATTGGCTCCAACGGTCAGTGCAGTGGAGGATGTGAGATGGAGAGATGAGGGTGCAAGCGTCACATTCAGGGACACTCAGGATCCTTTAGGTGGCATTAGGAAGTTCTGGGAAGAGCAAAGTACCATTTATTTTAATTTCAGAGCTTATACAAGTAAGTCTACTTGTCTTGGCTTCCAGTTATATGAGTCATAAAAAATTTCAACAATTGTTATTAAATATAATAAAATAAAACTTAAAGCAAATAATCAGTTTTCTGAGTCAGGAAATTATTATTGTTATGGCTGTTACTAGTAAAATCTGAAACAAAGGACAGTCAGTCCCTTGTGGAGGCTGAATATCCTTTCACATGGCCCATCATTAAGAGTAGGAGTGGGGATAATTATAAAGGATAGTTTTATGCAGGCCTAAAGACCTGCACCCCCAAAAGCAAGTATTCATTTTGGGCTATACCCAGCCCATTTCCCAAACTCTTGAGCAGAGTCTGACCCACTGGTCTAAAGGAAATAAATACTCATCTGAAGTAAATATTCATTTTAGTAGAAGCAGAGCATAACCAGGGATACATATTATCCTATAAAAGTCCAGTCAAAGAACTTCTGCAAAATCTTTTGAAAACAATTGGATGAAAAGCTGCAACTTTTTGTATTTAATTCATGCCAAGATCATTTAGTCTTGGGGAGCAAACATTTGCATGTGTGTCATTATTCACACCTCCCACAAACCAATCTATTTTCAGGCAGCCAATTCCAATAAACCAGAGGGTCCTGCAAATTAAAATCTGACTATTTCTGATCTAGTCCAGTGAATCTGATGCTGAAATTGGATGGCCCTAGAGATGGACTTAACATAAAGGTACTGAGTAATTTAATTATCAAAATACTTTGTATGGTTACATGAGATCACAGTGAGGCATAAAATACGGTGTATACCCTCGAGGAACTTTGAATCTTGGAGAGACAAGACACAGATAATGCTGAGTTATTAAGTGACAGTTGGGCAAGATGGTCAGGAGAGTCCTACAGGAAATCGAGATGAGAGAAGAGAGCTGGAAGATGTAAAAGGTTTAAGGAAACAAAGAGCAATGATCAGGGAAGAAGGCTAAGGTAGGGAGGAATAGAGAAGTAAGAAGGTAATATCCAGAGTGGAAGAGAATTGCTAGGAAGAGCTCCAGGGTTAATGGTCACTGATCCTGAAGAGCAGGTGTTTACTCTCTGTTCCACTCTGCGTTGTCTATTGGATGTAGGTGCCTAGAGTTAGAAAGAAGGGTTGTTGGAGCCACAGATGCTTCAGTGTTTCTATAATGCCTAATAATATAAGGAATATATTTGGATTATTTGAAGCTGTTTTTTTTATTAAATGGAGAACAAACAGTGAAATCAAACCCATTCTTGAATATTAACTTTTATAAGATTGGGGAACACTAAGGCGTTTTTAAACTACTAAGTTAGTTACTCGACATAGAAATGTACCTTTGTAAAACGTACTGCATAATTAATTAAATATTTAATGGATAGCCTTTGTGTGTGTTTTTTACAACTTAAACCAAATATTCTCACTGTACATTTATAAGAGGAAACTAATAGTTCTTTCTGTGATTTGTAGAAATTATTTTTGCCATGGAACTCTTCATGAAGTTATCTTCTAATTTTCTTTTCCCTAGCACATTCTACTTATGCTAGTGTTACATTATAAGTACTCCATTTAATAATGCTGCATAGGCAGGTTTATTTCAGTTCCAGTGATTAAATTTACTGAAAGTAACTATGTAAACTTACGTTAATTCTAAAGAACAAAAATTAGCTAATATTATATCCAAAAAAATATTAATTCAATGAATATGCCAAAGTCAATGTCTGTATTTGTTGAACATAGCTTTTTACAAACCCTGTTTATTGATTCATATCTCCAACTAATCTTATATTTTTCCAGAAATGCACAATGACTAATTGTATGCAACTGGATATAAACTCCAAAAGTGCTTATTACCTGGATTATTCTCTTTTTGGAAAGGAAATTTATACCGATACAACCGTTTTTCTTTTATTTAGTTTTAAAATAGTTGAAAACATAAAGCAGTAGATGACCTATAGTTGAACAGATTTCCTAGTGCGATCTCAGAGCTTAAATACTGTTACCAGGATTGCAGATGGTCGTTCTATATGATACAGCCTATCAAGTTACTGATTTCTTACATGGGCAGATGGCAAAGGGGCCCGACAGAAGCTCAGTTTTCAAGCTGTGAGTGTGTGTGTGTGTGTGTAACTGCTGAAGAACAAAGGTCTTTTACTCTGAAAGGCAAAAATAATCGTATATGTTACCTAGGCCATATTTGTCAGCACAGCACTGAAAACTAACTCTTGGGTTTTGGAGTTATGCATGAAAAGAATACTTTACCTAACTAAAACAAAACAAAACAGAAAATTGTAAGGCTGTTGATTTACCTAAACTGTGGTCTAATTTTCTATAAAATAGAAAAATAACACCATGGTGAACACCTGAAATAGTTGAAGGGTGATTCAATTGGTAAGAACATTTGGAATTTAACATTAATTTTTACTCTTTGAAAATTGGAGAATTGTGTTCTTCATTAGTGAAAGATAGTTTGGAATTTAAAAAATAATTTGCATTTTTTCATTTATAAGAATCTAAAATACTCTTTTTTATAAGGTCCTGTTCTCTGTCTTTTTTTAAAAATACAATTCTTTATTCAACTTGAGCTCATCTGTTCTGAGAAATAAATGAAAGACTTTCAAAGAATTGTTAGTTGCAGAGCAACCTTGAATTAGTTGTGCTCCTTTGCTGTATCTTGGAGGATACAGTTGTTTCACTAGCTCCTGGAGCTAGCTGAGCTTCTGGAAAACCTCAACTGTTTTCCTTTTAAAATTATTCTGTCATCTGACAAATTTCAATCATTTATCATGAGAACAGTCAGAAATTAGGAATTTTTTTCCTCTCTTTTTTCTGACCTAAGATGTGGTAAGTAAGCAAACAAATTTCCAGTCTAATTTCTGGTGGAACCTGTCCCAGGAAATAAGATATTTTGAGAAGAAAATGAGTTGGCGCTTGCCTGGAGGCTAGATGTGGGTAAACCATCTATCTCCTCTGGAGATGGAAGACAGGAACACATTAGGCAACGAATGCTCAGTCAACTGACAGAGCAGGCAATTGACAGAGCCCGAAAAGTACATCTGGTGCATTATTAAGTATCAAGGTGACAAACAGAAGACATAATTAAGCTTGTACTTAACAGCTCATTGCCTTGAGTAATAATAACTAGACTTTCTAAAGGCACCCTCCTATTTTTTCTCTCATGTCCTCACAGAGAAATGTAATGATGTCAGAGTTGTCATCACCAGGACAATTTATCAGCCCTCTCCTTAATTAAAACCTTCCTTCTAGTCTTCACATTAACATTTTTATGTTTTCCATGTTTAAAAATTACTTCAGTTGCTCTTTGGAAACAAATCATTATATAAATCCCCAAACACAAATAAGTCAGCCCAGTTACATGTTGTAAGGCAATTACTTCATTTATATATGTCTATTTGAAAGGAGAAAGAAAATTATTAGAGAAACCTCAGATGAATGCTGTATTTTGATAGAAACACTAAAATGAATTATACAATGAAATGACATGGTATTCTGTAAAATCTATATTACATATATCAAATATCTTTGCATAAAGATTGAGTTGTTTCTGTTAGAGGTGAAAGAAGAGAAAGGAGTTGTACTTAGCTGATAATTAGAAAATTTTTTTTTACAAAACCAATGTGTCTTTATTTTAAAAGAAGGTAAAATTTGAGTCAAGGTTAAATATGAATTAGAATTCCATATTCAAGGGAAATAAAATGTATTAAGTTTGATTAAACAAGAAACCAACACATTTTAAAAAAGCAGCTGTTCAAAGAGTGATTATCATCTGGCAGTTAGTCCCTGACCAAATGCATAATAAAAACTGAGGGTTCTCATTAATAAGGATTATTCTGAGATGTTTCAAGGTTGGTATGTTGAGCCAGGTACAAGTAAATAAAAAATATAACTTGTTAATTTCTTCAACTATATGCAAATTATAAGTGGCATTTGATGTCCCTGCATAATAAAATGTTGAAAGTCAAGTAGGAAGGAATAAAGTATGATTGTTCAGGTTCTAAAAAAAAAAAAACCAAAAAACTGAGAGTTCTGTGAAATTTACATACAGAACTCTGTGAAAGAGTTCTGTATGTAAATTTCTCAAGAGTTTTCAGGGAAGAGTTTTTGATTTATATGTACGATAGAAGACCAGGCATTGGACAACAGACACATCAGAGCTGTGGACCTCACATTCCTGAACAGTCCAGTAGGCAAACAAATCCACAGTGGTTAATATGGTTATTTTTTGCTCTTATTGTTTTATTGTTATTATTATTGTTCAGTCGAAACTCCAGTAAAGCTGCTCCTTCTGTAATAAAGTAATTTATTTGCTCTAGAACAATGCCAATCGAGTAAGCATGTGATGCAGAAGATTGAATAGGATGTTCTCCCCTGATTATTTCTAGTCCTCAAACAGGGAGAACAGGTACTTAGGAAGAGCAATAGTTTCACTTGCTGAGTGTCTGTGTCTTTCACCAGGAGTCAAGATAGTTAATAAGTTAATAAGAGAAATGCATTTGCCTGGACATGGAAGGGAAAATATTCTCTATCGTTTTCACTTCTCACTCTTCTCCTTTTTATTTTTTAAAAATAATCCCCACCGGGCTTCCCTGGTGGCGCAGTGGTTGAGAGGCCGCCTGCCGATGCAGGGGACACGGGTTCATGCCCCAGGCCAGGAAGATCCCACGTGCGGCGGAGCGGCTGGGCCCGTGAGCCATGGCCGCAGAGCCTGCACGTCCGGAGCCTGTGCTCCGCAACGGGAGAGGCCACAAGAGTGAGAGGTCCACGGACCGCAAAAAAAAAAAAAAAATAATAATAATAATAATCCCCACCATTGCTGAAAAGTTTGCTGGTAGGTAAAAGAATCCCCATAAGACTCCCACAAATCTGTAATGGGGGATTTTTTAATTTAAGTATGATGGACTTGGATGAACATGTGAGTGAGAAGGTGGAAGCTAGAATATTCTCCCATCTCACGTGGATTACATCAGTCCCCTTTTGCTTTCTACTGCATATTCTTGTCTATGCATATGAATCAGTTTCAGAGCAAGGATTTTGGAAAAAGTTCTAGGTTTAAGTACTGGCTTCTACCCTTATGGGTTATGTGACTTTGGGCAGGTCAGTTACACTTTCAGGGCTTCAGTTACCTCATATGTAAAAATACGGAATCATGATAATACCTACTTCAGAGGCATATTGAGATGAATAAATGAGACTATGTAAGGAATTTAGTGTAGTCAGGCATATGTAAACACTTAATAAATGATACTTATTATGCTTGGACAGCATGAAAAGAATTACCCATTACCAAGGAAAGGAAAATTATATTTTACAAAATCATTCACTCTGCCAGTTAACAGTGTATATGAAAAAGATAAAGTATAATAATGAATCCTCAAGGGCAAATAATTGCTTTTTGGGTACTTATAACTTATGACAGAAGAGAATAGCCTTGTCAACAACCCAGTCAAATAAACAGCTGTGGGAACCCTTGTCCCAGCTTTGGGGGCACACTGTTACCACCCCCAGATATTTTGGAAATTTAGCCCCCATTAAGCTCGTGGCAAGGTCCTTGATCTACCATGAAAGCTTAAGGCTGTCCTGTGAGCCAGGATTAGAAAACTGAGTTCAAGTTTATTCTTCACTGGGATTGAGTTTTTGATGGCTTAGCCTTTTTTAGGGCTAGGATGGACCACTTGAGTTTCTCAGAGATGCCCTGGGGCACCCCCACTGAAAGATATTATGATGAATATATAATATCTTTATAATATCATAATATAATGATGAATTATTTCATTCCTCTATTGTCCCCAGCCCAAACCTAGCTGATTTTTGGCTGACTAAAGTTCACTGCCTCTTCAAGGCTGATTACTTTTGCTGCTTTATTCTCTCTTTCATCACTGACCTCCTTTTGTCCTGCCTATTCTACCTTCCTGCTCCTTGCTGGTAAGACTGTCCTAGGTTTCCTGGCCTGAGCATTTGGTTTTGATCCTTACTGTCAAAAAGCTTTCGCCCAGATTTGTAAAGTTTCTGACATAAAGTTCAAATACCACAAAAGATAGCTCATTTCCTACTCACCTGCCCTAATGATGATCCAGTATTATGCTTCATCTCTCTCTCTTAGCCTTGACAGTCTTACTCCTCTGTCCCTAAGTCCTAGTTTCCTGGCACAAATTTAACCTTTTTTAAACCTGCCACTTTACATATTGCACACCTACAACAGACTAGCTCAGTGAGGCTGAAAAAAAATACACAATCATAACTGCATTCACGATGCACAGTTTATAGCTACAAGACAGCAACATTAAATTTATGACAGCAAATCTCAAAGGAACACTCAGTTAAGCTTAGCAGTCCAGTAACATTTCCTTTGTCAATCTTCCCTCACATTCCCTAAAACATTGCCTAAAAGATCTTCTCTCTCTTCAAACATCCAAAATCCTATCCACTTTTCTCTCATCTGTTGACCTTGTTTCACCAATAAAATAGAAAGAAAGCATAAGAAAACCACCTTATGTTTTCACTGCCAAACCCTCAAAAACATCTGGCTTTGAAAACCAGCGGGGCTTACATCCTGAGGAAACATAGGGCTGTAGGGAATGGTGATTCTGCTCTTAAAGGGCTGATGCACAGATTCACTTACCCTGGGACTCAGTCCACAAACAGCAATTTGAAAAGAGCCTAGGCCATCTGTGAAGGAGATTCATTTGCTAAGCTTAAAACATCTGCTAGAGGGACAAAAGCTTGTTGGGAGCCTCTCCAGGGACGAAGTGCTAGTGGGTGCCATTTTTGTACTCTCACTTTAACTTGCTGGTACCCACACCCCCATCATGCTGCCGTAGCATCCTGCCAGAGGCAGAAGGTGAGTGCCCCATCCCCTTGTGTTGCTGCCATAACCCTGCTGGAGGTGCTGGGCGAGTGCCCCACCCCTCCGTGTATGTTCCTGTCACTTCATTGGACGTGGTGGGTGAATATCCTGCCTCCCCTACAGACCCCCAAAGCCAGTGGGCACACACAGCCCACACAGAGGATGCCCCTTGAGTACCAGGCTCTGGTGGCTGGGCGGATTGCATTTCTGAGCCCATAGTTCTGAAACAGAGAGACACTTGAAGAGACAGCCAAGAACTAGGGCAGGATTTAACAATAAAGCTCATTGCCTACATGGGGCCACCTCTTCAAGACTGGGAGAGAGAGCTGTTTTACCTAACACATAGAAACAAACAAGAAGAGTCAAGCAAAATGAGGAAATAGAAGAATATGTTCCAAACAAAAGAGCAAGATAAATCTCCAGGGGGAAAAAAAAAAAAAAACTTGATGAAATGGGAAGATAAATAATTTACATAATAAAGAATTCAAAGTAATGGTCATAAAGATGCTCACTGAACCCAGGAGGAGAATGGATGAACAGAGAGAGCTTCAACAAAGAGATAGAAAATATCAGTATAAGTACCAAATAGAAGTCACAGAACTGAAGAATACAAGAACTGAACTAAAAAAATAATATTAGAGGGGTTCAACAGTGGACTTAGATGAAGCAGAAGAAAAAAAAATAGTGATCTGCGAGACAGGGCAGTGGAACTTACCCAAACAGAACAGCAATAAATAAATAAATAAAGATGGCTTAAGGGACCTGTGGGACAACATCAAGCAAAATAATATTCATATTATAGGGGTCCTAGAAGGACAGGAGGCAGGGAGAGGAGCAGAAAACTTATTTGAAGAATTAATGGCTGAAAACCTCCCTAACCTGGGTAAGGAAACAGATATCCAGATGCAAGAAGCCCAGAGAGTTCCAAACAAGAGGAATCCAAAAAGACCCACACCAAGACACATTATAATTAAAATGCCAAAAGCTAAAGTAAGCCTTAAAAGCAGCAGGAGAAAAACAACTTGTTATGTATAAGGGAACCCCCATAAGACTAACAGTAGACTTCTCGGCTGAAACCTTGCACATTAGAAGGGAGTGGCATGATATATACAAAATGCTTAAAGGAAAAAACTTCCAACCAAGAATACTTTACCAGCAAGATTATCATTCAGATTTGAAGAAGAAATCAAAAGTTTTCTAGACCAGCAAAAGCTAAGGAAGTTCATCAACACTAAACTGGCTGTACAAGAAGTGTTAAAGGGTCTTCTTTAAGGTGAAAAGAAAGGGCACTAATTAGTAACTATAAAACATAGGAAAGTAAAAATCTCATTGGTAAAGGTAATATATAGTACAAGAAGTGGATTAATCACTTATGAACCTAGTATGAAGGTTAAAAGAGAAAAGTAGTAAAAATAACTATAACTTCAGTAATTAGTTACTTAGGGATATACAAAATTTTAAAAATATGAAATGGGGGGGAGTGGAAAAATGCAGACTTGTAGAATGTGTTCAAATTTGCTATCAATTTAAAATAAACTGTTATATATAGAGAGTGTTATATGTGAGCCTCATAGTAACCATAAGGCAGAAACCTATAATAGATACACAAAAGGTAATGAGAAAGGAATCTAAGCATAATATACAGAAAGTCATCAAGCAACAAGGGAAGAAAGCAAGAGAGAAGAAAGAAACAGAGAGGAACAACAAAACAGCCAGAAAAAAAAATTAACAAAATGGCAGTTAATACATTAGGTATATCAATGATAGGTATATCAATAATTATCTTAATTGTAAATGGACTAAATTCTCCAATCAAAAGACATAGAGTGGCTGAATGAATAAAAAACAACACCTATCTATATTCTGCCTAATCTAGTAAGAAAAAGAATCTCATCTATCTGGGCAGAATATACAGGCGGTAACAAACAACTACCTCTTCTTAAGAGCAGACTGAATACTTGTACACCAATTTGTCATTTTAATAGAGAGAAAATGACATTCTAGTATTGTGTTAATGTAATATTTTAGCAGTAAGGAATTCATGAGGTTTTTCTTTTTATAAACTCATAAAAGCTGAGCCTACTTTGCTGACATTTTAATGGCTTTCATTGCTTCTCTTCAGATTCATTATTTGCAGTTATAAACTAAGACAAAGTTAATTTTCTTGAAACCTTCTAGAAGGTTTTTTTTTTACTGTCTTTGTTAACTAGCTATACAGAATATTTGCTTTAAGAAAAAACTACTCTCTTTTCCCATTGATAAACAAAAATACATCCCATTACTTTGTCTACACATTTAATCTTTTAATCATTGTTTCCAGGATAGATTCAACCCTCATTTTTAACCAAAATATTCAATTTAATTTTCACATAAAAAATTGAAAGATAAGTAATAACTGTTTCATACAGTCTTGTTAGCATACCAACAAATTTCATGAGCATACATAAAACAACTACCTGTAACTACAAGCACCATTTTTACACCTTCATAAAGTGACAAAAATAAACATGGTCAGTAAAAAAAAAGTAAATTTACATATTTACATATGTAAATATGAAATAATATGTAAATAATAAAAATGTAAATATGTACATATTAAGCAAATACTGGTGACCAATATTTCAGGTACTCTGTTTTATAGAGAAATTACCCAAGTATTCAAAGATTATTTATAAATTAATCCAACGTAATATTATTACAGGGTTTTGTTTTATTTTTGTTGGTGTATAATTGCTTTACAATGGTGTGTGAGTTTCTGCTGTACAGTGAGTGAATCAGTTCTATGCATACCTGTATCCCCTCCCTCCTGGACCTCCCTCCCCCCTACCCCACAGGGTTCTAAAGTTAACTAAAAAACTTGGAACTTATGTCTAAGCGGACATGCCACTGAGTACAATTACTGTTGACAAGAGAAGTCTGTCAGAATTATATGTCAGCTTAGTTGGACACAATTTTTTTTTTTTGCACTGGTTTCATGGCCACCTCCCACATGCTTCTCAGATGTTATCTCAGAACATACAACCACACAGGAGACGTAAACCCTGTTAGACCTGTCTAAAGATGAACTAACTGAAACACTCAGCTCGTCAGTGGCCGCAGCTGTATTTTACCCTCAATTGATCTTGCCTTCCAACTTGCCAAGCTACTTCTGAATGTCTGTGGAACCTGAGAGCTCGTGTTCCACATTTCACACTTCAGCACTTTATCATATATCCTGCCTTATATTATTCACTGATTCACAGGACCAGTCTTAAATAAGTCAGTGATATTTAGTCTTTAGAATACATTAGGAACACTTAAGTGCTTACTTAAAATACCTATTTTTGTTTTCCCCACCACACCCAAGGTTTGGTTTAGTAGGTCTATGGTAAAGCCAAGGAATATGTATTTTAACAACTTCTTTCCCTTCCCCACCGCCACGATACTAATTCAAGTTTCTTTTTGAGACACATTGAATTAAACTAAGTTTGAGGGACAAAACCATTTTGTATTGTGCACAAACTAGAGTAAAACTTTGGCAAATACTTACTGATATATTTCTATTTCAATTGACATTTTTATTGGTAGGTTGTTAGTTACAGTGCTTTCAGCTGCACATAACAAAAACTCCAGCCAAAGTGGCTTAAATGTAGGGACATTGATTAGCTCACATGAAAAAAAATCTAGAGTTTGGTTAACTTAGAGGCTTAACAACATCAAGCTCCCAGATGTTTTCTTATTTCCTTCCTTCCTTCCTTTCATTCTTTATTTTTTTACCTTTTCACAGACTTCACCCATTTCTCACACACACACCCCCCTCACCCCACCCTTTGCCAAGCACCAATCTGTTTTCTGTATCTATGAGCTTGGTTTTTATTTTTATTTGTTTTTTCTTGTTGTTCTTTTTTTTTTTAACATCTTATTAGAGTATAAATGGTCTGGCAGTTTCTGCTTTATAACAAAGTGAATCAGTTATACATATACATATGTCCCCATATCTCTTCCCTCTTGCATCTCTCTCCCTCCCACCCTCCCTATCTCACCCCTCTAGCTGGTCACAAAGCACCGAGCTGATCTCCCTGTACTATGCAGCTGCTTCCAACTAACTATCTATTTTACGTTTGGTAGTGTATATATGTCTGTGCCACTGTCTCACTTTGTCCCAGCTTACCCTTCCCCCTCCCCGTATCCTCAGGTCTATCCTCTAGTAGGTCTGCATCTTTATGTCTTGCCCCTAGGTTCTTCTGACCATTTTCTTTCTTTTTTTTTTTTTTTTTTGAGCCATATATATGTGTTAGCATACAGTATTTGTTTTTCTCTTTCTGACTTACTTCACTCTGTATGACAGTCTCTAGGTCCATCCACCTCACTATAAATAACTCAATTTCATTTCTTTTTATGGCTGAGTAATATTCTGTTGTATATATGTGCCACATCTTCTTTATCCATTCATCTGTCTTAAGTTGCTTCCACGTCCTGGCTATTGTAAATAGAGCTGCAATGAACATTTTGGTACATGACTCTTTTTGACTTATGGTTTTCTCAGGGTATATGCCCAGTAGTGGGATTGCTGGGTCATATGGTAGTTCTATTTTTAGTTTTTTAAGGAACCTCCATACTGTTCTCCATAGTGGCTGTGTCAATTTACATTCCCACCAACAGTGCAAGAGGGTTCCCTTTTCTACACACCCTCTCCAGCATTTATTGTTTGTAGATTTTTTGATCATGGCCATTCTGACTGGTGTGAGGTGATATCTCATTGTAGTTTTGATTTGCATTTCTCTAATGATTAGTGATGTTCATTCTTTCATGTGTTTGTTATCAATCTGTATATCTTCTTTGGAGAAATGTCTATGTAGGTCTTCTGCCCATTTTTGGATTGGGTTGTTTGTTTTTTTAAGATTGAGCTGCATGAGCTGCATGTAAATTTTGGAGATTAATCCTTGTCAGTTGCTTCATTTGCAAATATTTTCTCCCATTCTGAGGATTGTCTTTTGGTCTGTTTATGGTTTCCTTTGTTGTGCAAAAGCTTTTAAGTTTCATTAGGTCCCATTTGTTTATTTTTGTTTTTATTTCCATTTCTCTAGGAGGTGGGTCAGAAAGGATCTTGCTGTGATTTATGTCATAGAGTGTTCTGCCTATGTTTTCTTCTAAGAGTTTTATACTATCTGGCCTTACATTTAGGTCTTTAATCCATTTGGAGTTTATTTTTGTGTATGGTGTTAGGGAGTGTTCTAATTTCATTCTTTTACATGTAGCTGTCCAGTTTTCCCAGCACCACTTATTGAAGGGGCTGTCTTTTCTCCATTGTATATTCTTGCCTCCTTTATCAAAAATACGGTGACCACATGTGGGTGGGTTTATCTCTGGGCTTTCTATCCTGTTCCATTGATCTATATTTCTGTTTTTGTGCCAGTACCATGCTGTCTTGATTACTGTAGCTTTGTAGTATAGTCTGAAGTCAGGGAGCCTGATTCCTCCAGGTCCGTTTTTCTTTCTCAAGACTGCTTTGGCTATTCAGGGTCTTTTGTGTTTCCATACAAACCATCAAATTTTTTGTTCTAGTTCTGTGAAAAATGCCAGTGTTAGTTTGATAGGTATTGCATTGAATCTGTAGATTGCTTTGGGTAGTATAGTCATTTTCACAATGTTGATTCTTCTAATCCAAGAACGTGGTATATCTCTCCATCTGTTTGTATCATCTTTAATTTCTTTCATGGAGATAGAATTTTAGATAGCATCAACAACATTAAAGATTCAGAGATAAGAAACTGTATGTTGGAAGGGTATGTGTAGTAGTCAAAGAAGAAACTGAGAAAGTATAGTGGGGCCAAATTTCATAGCATATACATTATGAAAAGAAGTAAGATAGTTACTGTGACTTCTTAGTACGTCAAATTGCTTAAAATCTGTTGCTATAAGAAATGATACCTATTTGCAGAAGTACATCATATCACTACTTTAAATTTTATGGTTAACATATACTACTAACTGCTTGAATATCACAAGAAACTCCTATCATTTTAATTTAAAAGATTTAGGTCATTTTAATAAGAAGATAATTTTGATGAGAGTAAAATGAAGAAATCTGAAATGCTATGTGCATTTAAAAGTATACCCTGTTACTTTGAGAAGTTCACTGAATCAGAGTGTTTCTCTTTACTGGTATTTTTATAGCTAGTTAACTCTGCCTGTTGAAACAAGTAGCAACAAGTTTTATAGTGAAAGAAAAATGTACTATCTTTCTCATCCTGTATACTGACAAGCTTAATATCTTTAACTTTTTAAATTTAAATCATAAACTAGGATTCTTTAGGTTATATGCACCAGATATCCATTTCTGCTTGCTTAAGTTGAAAGGAAATTTACAATGAGGATATTCAGATATGTTGAGAAAGCAAGGAGATTTGAACAATCAAGCCTTAGGAAGAGTAAAACCCAGGGTAACTCCAGGGATGTCAGAAGTAAGAGTTCTGTGGTGTCTTAGCTCCATTTGGCTCTCAGGAATCCAATTGACTGTTGAATTAGTCAGCTGTGGTCATCCTGGGAGGGTACAGAACAGAGCAGTAGGGGCTTACTTCACAATCAGTATACATGGGTGAAAACATAAAATTCGGGAATGATCCTTCTTCCAAATAGAAGTTCCAAAGAATTAAAACATTTTGTTTTATACACAGGTGAATGAGTCTAAGGGGATACCTTTTTTTTAATCTCACTGAACTTCTGCATCCTCTTTATCCTAGCACTTGGCTATAAAGGAAAAGGTATGCAGAAATAGAACAGGCTGAGTTCAGCATTTTCTTTATATTCTGTTTGGGAAAATGTCTGACATAGTGTTTGTCAGAGGCAAAAGTTTCCAGAGAGCTACACTTAGTGGCTATAAAAAGATTGGAAGCATTGTATTAAATGTTACCCTTAGCCAGTAGATCTAGCTGAAGAAGAAAATGACAAAAAAGAGGGATGTTCCAGACTACAACGGATATGATGAAAAGTCACAGCTCACAGTTTGGAGAAATCAGAAAGTCCCTGTTTGAGTGTTAAGGCAGCCTTTCTATTTGGTGGTACTAGCAGAGGGAAATGGACTTGAGTCACAGAGTGAGGTTCGTGCCTAGGGCAAGCTGGCCTGAAGCACTAGAGTAGGTACCAGTCCAAGAAAGGTTAAAAGGATCATGTTACTGGAGGTCTCTGGAAAAGCCCAGAGGAGAGAAAATTGTGCTTTATGACGCAGGCTAATAGTTGCTAATGGTAACTGAGGGCTTACTATGTGCCAGATATCTCACATTCTCTTGCCTTTATTTCACTTATTCAAAATAACTTAATGAGATAAGCACTATACTCCAGTTTACTGAAGTGGCCTCACAGAAAGCCCAAGCTTTTGGACCATGTGAATTTATTCTGGTACTCCCTATAAACAGATGTCAGCATAAAGAATTTAAGAGGAAAACCAGTCCCTTCACTGTTAAGAGTTTACCCTAAAGTATACTAAGTGATGACAGTTTCTCAGGCAGTACCCGACCTTAGTGAAGCACTAACTTTGTGCCATATTAAAGATGTGTAAGCTTTACTGGGTTTATGAATTTGATTGTTTTTAAATGGCTGGCAGTTGAGCAGGTCTTCTTTGCCAAACCCATCGAGGCTTTTCTTGCAATTATAGAAAAGGATGCCTCACAGTTAACAAATTTAATGATAACGGGTGTAATTAATACTTTGTAGAACTATGAATCCTCACGTCACATGTATTTTTTTTTTCCTTTGGGCACTTTTTGTTTCCTAACTTGTGTTCTGATGATGGAATATCTCCCCCACTATATTTTAGGCACAATTAGCCAGGAACTATAACTTAACTGTAGTCTCAGCATTTGTATCACAGTGGCATTTTTCCCCAGTCAGGCTGACAGTTAGTAGTCTTTAACTTTTGTACCTCAAGTACGCCACTTCTAAAGTAGTTTGGGGATAATTACTTTCCACGTCTGAGTTTCCCTATCACAGCAGTGCCTTCTATTGCTTGTTTCTATTCCAGGGCCTATAAATGGCTTCACAGTAGGGTTGCGAAACTAGACGTTGTGTAGCACCTCCACAGTTTTGGCCAAATATGTCATCTGTACTGTTAGCTAATTAATATTTTCTTTAAATAAATTCAAAACTTGTACCTAAAATTTAGTTATGATGGAACTATATAACTATTGCAAATGGAAAACCAGAATAAGGCAAGTGATTCTGGTTTCCATTTTGCAATTGTCACATAGTTCCTTTATAAATAGATCATATTTATATAGTTTATAAATATAATCATCTATATGATAATTATATAGATAAAAACGATACACTGGAAACAAAACTTTGGCTTTATTTTCCTACCTATCCTTAACTGAAATAAGGAGAGAGAGAGTAGCAATTATTAGAGAAGCATTAAATGCACACTGGCACTAATATGAGACTTTATCTTTGATGTAATAAAGTTAATCAGAAGGAAGTTTTTAAAGGAATAACTTTCTTATGATCTAATCCTATGTTACTTAATGTCACTTTTTAAAGTACCCGTAATCATCTTGTTTCCAGTATGGTCCACTTTGGGAAACATGCCTTATAACATGGCCCACAAACAGAATGTGCATCAGTCCTAAGTTCAAATCCCCTCTCTTTAATCGCTTGATTTTTGACAAGTTACTTAATTCGTTTAAACCTTGATTTCTTACTGTAAAAGAGGGATAATAATATTTGCATTTCAAGATCACTCTGAGAATATATGATGTAATATTCACAGTGTGTCTAGTCTTGTGCCTGGAATTTATTGAAAAAACCGTGAACACCTACTATGTGCCAAGCACGCTCCTTTGGTGCTTCAGGACCTGAAAGAGCACATGGCAGAGAAGAGTCTGCTTTCATGGAAGTTAATTCTAGTAAGGGAAAATCAACCACGAACAACTCAAGGTCATTTCAGGCAGTGACTAAAGCTCTGAAGCAAATAAAACAAGGCAACATGAATGCTACTTTCCTTCCTGACTCTCACCTTTGTATGGTTGGTATTTAATATATGTGGAAAAAGGTGAGAATTTGAGAATTTGCCTGTCAACAGAATAAGTAACAATTGTAGTTTAAAACATAATTAAATACATGGGCCAAATTTTAAGTTTCTGTACTGCTCTAAGATCTGTTTTAAGTTACTTTTTATAGAACACATGATCTTCTTTTAGAAACAGGGGACACTTAATTGATCATGTTATGCAAATTAAATGCATTTGGGGCTTTATCACCTACCTTTGTCATGATTGTGTTAAAAAAAAAAAACACTCCAGAACTTATTTTATTATGCTTCATGGGTTTGATTGGTTTCAAGAAAGTTAAGAACATTTTTCACATAATTCAAGACCCTTAATATACTTTGGGGGAAATTTTAGGGATTTTTGTTCGAATTATCCATGTAATATTCCTACATAGATTAATTTCACTAGGTAATTTCTCAAGAGACATATTTTTTGGAAAAATTTCGTATGTTTTTTTATAATATAAAAAATAGTGAACCACCATCTTAAACTGAACTAAATGAACCTTTTATTTATTTATTTTTAATGGGGTTTTTTTGGTTTGTTTGTTTTAAACATCTTTATTGGAATATAATTGCTTTACAATGGTGTGTTAGTTTCTGCTTTATAACAAAGTGAATCAGTTATACACATACGTATGTCCCCATATGTCTTCCCTCTTGTGTCTCCCTCCCTCCCACCCTTCCTATCCCTCCTCTCTAGGTGGTCACAAAGCACCGAGCTTATCTCCCTGTGCTATGCGACTGCTTCCCACCAGCTATCTATTTTACATTTGGTAGTGTACATATGTCCATGCCACTCTCTCACTTTGTCACAGCTTACTCTTCCCCCTCCCCCGTATCCTCAAATCCATTCTCTTGTAGGTCTGTGTCTTTATTGCCGTCTTGCCCCTAGGTTCTTTATGACCTTTTTTTTTTTCAAATTCCATATATATGTGTTAGCATACGGTATTTGTTCTTCTTTTTCTGACTTACTTCACTCTGTATGACAGACTCTAGGTCCATCCACCTCACTACAAATAACTGAATTTCGTTTCTTTTTATTGCTGAGTAATATTCCATCGTATATATGTGCCACATCTTCTTTATCCATTCATCTGTTGATGGACATGTAGGTTGCTTCCATGTCCTGGCTATTGTAAATAGAGCTGCAATGAACATTTTGGTACATGACTCTTTTTGACTTATGGTTTTCTCAGGGTATATGCCCAGTAGTGGGATTGCTGGGTTGTATGGTAGTTCTATTTTTAGTTTTTTAAGGAACCTCCATACTGTTCTCCATAGTGGCTGTATCAATTTACATTCCCACCAACAGTGCAAGAGGGTTCCCTTTGCTCCACACCCTCTCCAGCATTTATTGTTTGTAGATTTTTTGATGATGGCCATTCTGACTGGTGTGAGGTGATATCTCATTGTAGTTTTGATTTGCATTTCTCTAATGATTAGTGATGTTGAGCATTCTTTCATGTGTTTGTTGGCAATCTGTATATCTTCTTTGGAGAGATGTCTGTTTAAGTCTTCTGCCCATTTTTGGATTGGGTTATTTGTTTTTTTGTGATTGAGCTACATGAGCTGCTTGTAAATTTTGGAGATTAATCCTTGTCAGTTGCTTCATTTGCAAATATTTTCTCCCATTCTGAGGGTTGTCTTTTGGTCTTGTTTATGGTTTCCTTTGCTGTGCAAAAGCTTTGAAGTTTCATTAGGTCCCCTTTGTTTATTTTTGTTTTTATTTCCATTTCTCTAGGAGGTGGTCAAAAAGGATCTTGCTGTGATTTATGTCATAGAGTGTTCTGCCTGTGTTTTCCTCTAAGAATTTGATAGTGTCTGGCCTTACATTTTATAGACTATCCAGAAGTGGGAGTTTACTGCTGAATTCAGCAATCAGCAGATTCCCTGAGTGGCGCAGTGCTCTACATCAGGGTGCTAACAATGACAGAATGTAAAACGAAGATGGAATAATTAGATTTTGTATGTAAAACACAGGATGGATTTATACAGATAAAGAGAAACAAGTTCTGGGATTTCAAATACATATTATTTGTCCTGTGAAAGATAAATTTGAGGCATTGCAGATTAACTTTGGAGGGCTAAGAAAAAAAACTTTTTCTCTTCCAATTCCTTTATCACTTTTCCACTTTTGTCATTTACAATGGCTTTGAGTTGTATTGCTGTGGACTCTGTTAACATCTTTCTAGTGTCTGACTGGCTTAATTATTGGAATTAAGATTTTGAAGAATCAATTAGAAGAGTATCTAGTTGGAGACAGGATACCCAATTAGGAAATATTGAAAAGGCAGCTACTCTGCTCCTGGTGCCTTTCATTTCAGCCATTGTTGAATCCAGCTTTTCCTTCTCAAGTAACAAGAACTCTTTTGATATCTGTGAAAGGAAAGATCAAGCTGATCCTCAGAATCCATCAATGAGTCTCTTACATGCTCTACTTCGTCAAAGGTCCAGCTAAATTTGACTTGCAGTTGTGTTTTCAATGTAATTACCAGGCACAAAAGAAAATTGCTTCCTTTATTATCCTAACTGAAAAACATCATTCCTTTCTTCCATTTTTTTTTAATGTTACATTTTAAATCAGTGAGATTCATGGAAATTTTATTTTTTCTCTGGCAATTCACAATAAGAGACTTTCAAAGTAGTGCCACAGGTTTTTTTGTTTGTTTGTGTTTTAATTTGTCAGAACTCCTACCTCTAAAACAAGTAGCTCAGTGCTGCTTGTCCATAACTTACTTTAGAAGCATAATGATTTTTATTTCCCAGGACAGGAATTATGAATGTTTAACAGACTAGATGATGTAGTGGAAAAAGCTGTGATCTAGTTCTGACACCAGTATTTACTATTTGTCCTTCAGCAAGTGAAATCTGAATTCTGAATCTCCAGTTACATATCTATAGAACAGCAGCATTTTGTCCATAGTGTTATCTGGAAGGAGAATCAAATGTGGAAATGCATACGTGCTGCTTTTTAAACAGACATGAACTCTACAAGTAAGTTTTATTGTTACCATGGCACTGGAAGAAAAACTTAAGCAGCATGCGAGAGCTCATAAAGCCTTACTACAATGGTTAACCTCATTTTTTAGTGCTCATTTTATGCAGCCGCTTGTGTTCATTTGGACAGATGTCATTTTGGGAGCTTGAATTATGTCATTTTGGGAGCTCAGTTCTGCTCTAAACAAATCCATGGAGATGACCACTGAGATTCCAAACAAAGGATGAAAGAGCAGTTCAGATCCACCCTTACCCACATTCTTGGCGACGTACCTCGCCAATGGACTGCTTCAAAGTCTTCATGAAAATTTACTTATAGCAATAATGACATAAATGATATACCATCCATAATAATACTGATTCAGTGACAAGTCTGTATTAAAATTTGGGGGTCAACCTGCCTCACATAATCCATTTCTCTCTCCATTTTCTCTTCCACCAAACCTACCAGCCAGGAAAGCCTCTGACACACAGTGCTCCTGGGGATTTGGTCTGTGTAGCTGTATCATCCAGAAGCTCTCTGAAATCCAGATTAGTTCAGGGATTTCAGGTCTGTAGCAAATTGGAGACCCTTAAAAGGCTAAAATTAAGTTGCATTTTACTTTGTAGAGTCAGGTGGAACAGAGTAGAGCAGACTGAGGAAAAGATTTCAGAAAACAGAGCCCAACAGGCAACAAGACACTGTGATGGTTAAATTTGTATGTCAACTTGACTAGGCTATGGTGAACAGTAGTTTGGTCAATTAGTCTAGTTTCCAAAGAAGAAGGAATTCAGACTCAAGACTCCAATGTAGAAACCCTGCCTGAGTTTCCCACTTGCCTGACCATTTTTCAGAATTCGGACTCAAGACTGTGACATTAACTCTTACATGAATTTCTAGGCTGTCAGCTTGCCCTACAGATTTCAGACTTTCCAGCCCTCATGAATGTGTAAGCTAGTTTCTTACAATAAAATGCCTGTGTACGCTTTCTCTCTCTCTTTGCCTGAAATAAACAAATAAATAAACAAATTTCAGTACAACAAAATAAAGGGGGAAAAGTAGACAACAGTTGAAGGTGTAAATTCACTCACTACCTAGTCTTTTAAAATTTCATCTACTCCTAGTTTTCCAACTTTTACTTCTTGCATCCCAAGCAAGTGTCTAACTTGAAATTCTGCCGCACTAAAATTCTATGTTCAAGATGCCAAGTTTCTAAATAAAAGTTGTGTTTTTTTCCTGCCAAATTCTAATCTTATCTCAAGGATAATACCCCCTGATCTTAAATTATAGCCATTAACAGATCTCTTTAAAATCCATTTGTGTGCTTTGGCAAGAAAGATAAGCTTTCTATCTATAAAGACATAATAGAGCTATAATTCATGTTCATTCTGGGAGGCCCAAGGCACCATTTTTTAAGAAAATGATAGAACACAGAAAGGAACTAACATTTAGGAGACTGGCATAGAGTTGTTTGAAAAGATGAAGAGAAATGATCACTGTGGATGCAGTCTGCGTGTTGCACACGAACCAGTCAGGAACAAGCTGACCCAATTATCTAGCCATAACTGTGCCAGGCCCTTTGGGTGCAGAAGCCTGGACTCTCATGAGAGAGACAAAGCTAAAAATACTAAGCATTTCCATAAATATTTTCAGGTTCACAAAACTTTGTGTTCAGATGCATAAGTAAAATAATAAAGCAAATATTACCAAAAAAAAAAAAAATAAGTTGAGGTGCTCGTTCAAGGTTGTAGGAAAGACCAGAGCAGGGCTCCATTGGTTTGCCTCAATTTCCCACTGCTTCAGCCCTGCTTCTGGTGGCTCCAGGAGGTGCTGTGGAGGACCACCTGAGAACCACTAAGAAGTCAGTATTTCCTGTTTTCTCAATTTCTAGAACCCATGGATTATATGTGTTATTCATTTAAACATATTTGGTTGGGGATAGAGAATCACTGGGGAAAAAAACCCAAAAACACCTATATACATAGAGAAGTATTTCAATTTCAGAAATTTTTAAATTAAAAAAAAAGTGCTTGCCTTAAAGACTACATTTCACAAAAATTATGTGAAAACGATTATAGGGCTATAGAAAATCGGAAGAGTAAATGACAGTGTGACTGAACAAATCAAGACAGCCTTCACTGAGAAGCCAACACTGGATATGTTGAATTTGGACTAGGGAAGAGGACAGGAAGGGAACCATCTAGGAGTGGTGACGGCGTGAGCACAAGTGCTGGAGCAGGAATGACTGAAATTGATACTGGGAGACTGACCAGTGTGGAATGAAGAGCCTGTGTAATGAGTAGTTGAAATAAATTTGGATAGATTGAGAAGCATTATTGTAGGCAGGGCACCTGAAGTTCTGGATCATCTTTGAACATTCAGCATTAGAACTTTCCCCAACACATTTTGAGTGTTTAAAATTAAGTGTAAAATAAGGAAGCTTTATTTGATTCAGGAGGTAATGGGAGAGCAAATTTTTTTTTTCAATTAGAAAAGTACTTTGTGCTATTTTCTCCTCTAGGCCTCATATTTAATCTATGTATTATTAATGCAGTTACATTTTTAAAGTAATAATCCAATATTGATTTGAACTACTGGGTTCACAATGTTATAAAAGCACACATTACCAAACCTCCAAAACTTTACAATTATGGTGTTCAGTGGACTAGAGTTAACCAAGTACAGAGACACATGTTTTCCACTACCACTAGTTACTTAATTTTTCTGTCATTCAAGTAGTACATCATAGTTTTGATGGTACTTGGGATTTATTTTAATCAAGTATGGTAAGACTCGCAAACTTGGAAATGAGTGTTTTATGAAGCGAGAACTCTCACAGATCCCTAGAAACAGGAGGCACAGTACACCCTGCGGGGGGGCCACACGGGGAAGCACCACAGTTGGTCAGGAGGCTGGAGGCGTGGGGGCAGTCATGGGGAAGAGCCTTTACTGTGGTTTCCATGGGAAGGTGAAGCAGCGTAAGCAGGTTTAGGATTGGCTAGTTTGAATAATTTCAGCAGTCTCTGGGGGCACAGGCCTTCATTGTCTAGTACGTAACCATTGGAGTGATTGGGACAAGGGGATATTGGCCTGGAGTGTAAGAGACCAAAAAAGGAGGTGGTTGGGGATATGGGTTCTGGATTGTTTGGTTTACATTTGAAAGGTACACACAAGGGAGAGTTGTTTATTATCTCTAAGAATTGGCTAACACTGGGAAGGGCAGTTCTTTCAAGCTAGCAAAATCTCAGATGTCAAAGCGTCAGAATACAAAAAATAAGACATGATTAATACAATCATATAATGATGCAAGTGTGCAGTCCAGGAGCTGTGACTACCTAGTATATAGCTCTGATCTACTAACTAGAGACCAGAAAATCCTAAGTTGTTATAAATAAAGTAGGCAAAAAAACACCGAAAAACTGCCTAGGGAACCATTTATAAGACAGGAAGTAGACTTAGCCTTGAAGCAATGGGACTGACTCTGATATTCCCAATATTCATGCTGATGAAGCTCTGTGCTACTGATATAAAAAAATCTTTCTTTAGGCTTGTAGCTTCAGGAGGCTAGATAGTGGGCAGCTGAAGAACATTAAATGAGAATGGCAAGGGCAGAGAAAGAGCTTTAAAAAATTTTATTCAAGGTGAGCCATCAAACTAAAATAAAATATATGAGAGATATGAAGACAGTAAAAAAATAACCAGTAGAAGATGAATTCATTCCAGATAAAAATGAAAAAAGCAGTCTCAAAATGACTTTTAAGTCTGTTTAAAATCCTGTCTTAGTCTGCTCAGGCTGCCATAATGTAATACCATAGACTGGATGGCTTAAACAACAGAAATTTATTTTCTCACAGTTCTGGAGGCTGGGAAGTCCAAGATCAAGGTCCTGGCAGGTGAGGGCTCTCTCCCTAGCTTGCAGAGGGCTACCTTCTCACTTTGTCCTCACATGTCAGAGAGAGAGAGAGAGAATCTGATGTCTCTTCCTCCTTTATAGGGACACCAGTTCCAATATATCAGATTACCACCCTTCTGACTTCATTTAACCTTAATCATCTTCTTAAAGGCTCTATCTCCAATACAGTCACATGGGGGATTAGTGTTTCAACATATAAAATTGGGGAGGGGACACAGTTCAGTTCAAAGCAATATGCCTCTAGCTGCTCCAAATTCATGTCTTTATCATGTGCAAAGTACATTCATTTTGTCCCAACAGCCCCCAAAGCCTTATTATCTCATTCTAGCATCAACTCTAAGTCTTAAGTACAAAGTCTAATCTAAATATCATCTAAATCAGATATGGATGAGACTCAAGGTACAGTTCATCCTGAAACAAAAATTCCTCTCCAGCTGTGAAACTGTGATACCAGACAATTTATGTGCTTTTGAAATACAGTGGTGGGAAGGCATAGACATTCCCACTCCAAAAAAAAGAAATAAGAAAGAAGGATGGGGTGACAGGTCCCAAGCAAATCCAAAACCTAGCAAGGCAAATTCCATTAGGTTTTAAGGCTTGGGAATAATCCTCTTTGGCTCCTTGTCCCAGCTTCTGGACCCACTGGGGTGGCAGTCCTTTGGCTCTGCCAGGTAGGGGTCTCATCTCCAAGGCTTCAGTTGGAGGCTGTATGGCCTGTTGAAACCAAGGTGATGCTGCCACTCTTTGAATCTGTAGAGGCAGCCCTGATGATCTCTGAATGGCCTTTGGAGTCAGTCTTCCCTTTTCTTAAAGAATAGTATACATTTGCAACCAAATAACTCTATGGCCCCACCTTGTAGAATCTAAGAAGTTTGACAGCCTTCTTTCATTTCATCCTGTCTCAGTCTCCTTAACTGGCAGTGTTTCTGCTAGTAAAATCCCATCTCTATTCCTGGTTTTTGCTGAGGTAGCCGAATAAATTTGTGATTCTAATCCCTGCTAATCTTCCTTTCAAATGGTTGTTTAGCCATACCCTCAGTGTTTTCTTCAGAACAAGCCTTCTCATATTTTGTAAAACGGGTAGACTGAGAATATTCTAAGTCTTCAAGTTCTGGTTCCTTTTTGCTTAACAATTCCTTCTTCAGTTCATCTCCCTCTTCTTTCATTTTACTATAAGCAGTCAGGAGAAACCACGCTGCTCCTTTAACAGTTTTGCTCAGCAATCTCCTCAGCTAAAGACCCATTTTTTAAAAAATTTCATTTTTTAATTGAAGTATAGTTGCTATATAATATTATATAAGTTACAGGTGTATAATAATAGTGATTCACAATTTGTAAAGGTTATATTCCATTTATAGTTATTATAAAATATTTGCTATATTTCCCATGTTGTACAATATATTCTTGTAGCTTATTTTATACCTAATAGCTTGTACCTATTAATTCCCTATCCCTATCACGCCCCTCCCCCCCTCTCCCCACTTGTAACCACTAGTTTGTTCTCGATATCTGTGAGTCTGCTGCTTTTTTGTTTTATTCACTAGTCTGTTGTATTTTTTAGATTCCACGTGTAAGTGATATCATGCAGTATTTCTTTGTCTGACTTACTTCACTTAGTACAATGCCCCCCAGGTCCATCCATGTTGCTGCAAATGGCAAAATTTCATTCTTTTTTATGGCTGAGTAGTATTCCATTGTATGTATGTACATTCCATTCATCTGTCGATGGACACATAGGTTGCTTCCATGTCTTGGCAATTGTAATTAATGCTGCTATGAACATTGAGGTGCATGTACTTTTCAAGTTAGTGTTTTTGTTTTTTTTCAGATATATACCCAGGAGTGAAATTGCTGGGTCATACGGTAGTTCTATTTTTAGTTTTTTGAGAAACCGCCATACTGTTTTCCACAGTATGAATGGATGCACAGAGCGAGAAGTTAGACGTTTTTAACAAAGAGAAAATATAAAGAACAACCAAACAGAGGTGAAGAATACAATAGCTGAAATGAAAAATATACTAGAAGGAATCAACAGTAGACTAAATGATACAGAGGCATGGATCAGTGAGCCAGAAGACCTAGTAGTGGAAATCACTGCCACTGAACTAAATACTCAATCTTACTGCTTGCAAGTTCTGTCTTCCACAAAACACCAGAACACCAGATCAGCCAAGTTCTTTGCCCTTTATAACATGGTTATTTTTTCTTACAGTTTTCTATAACATGTTCTTCATTTCCATCTGAGACCTCACCAGAATGACCTTTAATATCCATATTTCTACTAACATTCTGTTCATGGTTATTTATGTATTCTCTAAGAAGATACAGACTGTCTCTCAAGGTCTCTTCTTTACTTTTTGAACCTTACTAGAATCACCTCTAATGTCTGTAGTTCTACCAATATTGCCTTCACAGCAATCCAGGCTTTTCCTAGCATGCATCTCAAAAACTCCTCCAGTCTCTGCTCACTACCCAGTTGCAAAGCTCCTTCCACATTTTTAGGTATTAGTTACAGAAGCATCCTACTTCTTTTTTTTTTTTTTAAATTTTTATTGGAGTATAGTTGCTTTACGATGTTGTTAGTTTCTACTATACAGCAAAGTAAATCAGCTATACGTACACATATATCCCCGCTTTTTTGGATTTCCTTCCCATTTAGGTCACCACAGAGCACTGAGTAGAGTTCTCTGTGCTATACAGTGGATTCTCATTAGTTTTCTCTTTTATACATAGTATCAGTAGTGTATGTATGTTAATCCCAATCTCCCAATTCATCCCACCCCCAGAAGCATCCTATTTCTTGGTACCAGTATCAAAGAGGAAAAGGAAGGAATAATCTCTATTAAAAAAATATAAAATCAGGGCTTCCCTGGTGGCACAGTGGTTAAGAATCCGCCTGCCAATGCAGGGGACACGGGTTCGAGCCCTGGTCCAGGAAGATCCCACATGCCACAGAGCAATTAAGCCCATGCCCCACAACTACTGAGCCTGTGCTCTAGAGCCCGTGAGCCACAACTACTGAGTCCATGTGCCACAACTACTGAAGCCTGCGCACCTAGAGCCTGTGCTCTACAACAAGAGAAGCCACTGCAATGAGAAGCCCACGCACCACAACGAAGAACAGCCCCTGCTCGCCGCGACCAGGGAAAGCCTGCACACAGCAACAAAGACCCAATGCAGCCAAAAATAAATAAATAAATAAATAAAATTTAAAAAAAATATATAAAATCATATGAACAGGAAAAAGATCCAATTAGTAACCCTAGAAAATATATCAGCATTAAAAAAGTCATAAAACTGAAAGTATAAACTCTGGAATGAATAAAGTTAAAGACTTAATAAACTGGAAGAGAGAACTAAGAATTGTGCCCAGGATGCAGCATAAAGAAAAAAATTGAAAAAGTTGTTGAGATACAGTGTTCCTCAAGAATCCTTGTTTAATGGAATTTTAATGGGATTCTAGCAAAAGATAAAGAGGAATGTTTTAGCAGCATATTCAAAGAAGTAATGGCTGAGAAATTTTAATATGTATACGTAAAAATCAATAGGGAAAAGCCTAATGTACAGTTTACCAATCCAAGAAAAGTTAGGAAAGGAGGAGAAATGAAGCCATGAGAAATCGCTGATGAAACCAAACCATGAAATAAAATGGTCAGTGTAACTCCAAATACATTATAGTGACAATAAATGTAAATGGATTACATGATTCTGATTAAATTAAAAATCAAATTATTAGCTTGGATATAAAAAAATCAGTTATATGCTCTTTATAGTAGACACTGACACAAACACACACATGCACTGCCACACCCATGCACACCCACCCTAAAACAAAATTTAAAAAGAAAAAAAGAAAAAGAGATGTGCCAGGCATATATGGAGCAAAAAAGAGCTGGTATAACAATATCACTCAAACTAGAATTTGCAAAAGCATTAACATGTATAAAGAATATTTGAAAAGAGTATAAAAATTACAGATTTGTGTATACTAAATACAGACTTAAACTGTAAAACACCCAAAACACAAAAAACTACAAAAACTTAGAACTGCAAAATAAAATTATAATATAATTTTATTATATATAAATATATATATATATTATAATAATGGCAGAATTTATATATATATATTATATATGTATATATATATATATATATATATTATAATAATGGCAGAATTTAGCACCTCTCTTAGAAACTACTTATTGGAGAATATACAGAGAGGATTTGAGTAACACATATAGCATGATTTTAAATATATATATCTCTGTACCCAAAAGAGAACCCAACAGAGAATATGCATTCTTCTAAAACATGCATTCAACATTTTAAGTGTTTAAAATTTACTATATACTTTCAGTCATAAAGAATCACAATTATTCACATATTATCTGGTCACTCTGCAACTAAATTAGAAATTAAGTATTACAAATAGTAATGAAAATCCTACAGGTTGGAAAACCTGGAAGAATAAAAAGCCTCAACAATGAATGGATTAAAGAATAATTCACAAAGAAAATTATAAAATGTATTAACTGAATGATGATTGAAAAACTAAAATACTAATAAAAATTAAGAAAATTTATGAGATGTAGCTAAAGCAGTACCTACAAGTTATGAATAGTCTTAAATATATTTATTACAAATAAATGAGCTAGCGTGTAATCCAAGAAGCTAGATGAAGAAATCAAAAGAACAGTAAGAAAGTTGAAGCAATGAAATTATAAAAACAACATACAAGTTAATAACCTAGGAAAAACACTAATGAGATACTTTTAAAAATTGGATCTTTTGAAAGCTAGTAACTAGGCAAGCCTCTAGAGAGTTTGATCAAGATAAACATATATATATACTTGATTAATGAATTATTCATATAATGGAATACTACTATACAGCAACTAGACTGAGTGAATTGGGCCTACATGTATCAGTTTACAGAAATCACAAAAACATATGTTAAGGAAAAGAATAAGGTGCTGAATGATAAAAATTTCTGTAGTCTTATTTATTCATTGAATAATGTTTTATATGTTTATATATAAAAACGTGTATATATGTGTGTGTATGCATGAGTATGTTGTGGGTATTTATGTAATAAAATTACCTGTTAACATTTTATTTCTTAAAAAAATTGAAGCATTATGGCAGAATGTTAGCATTTAAAAATCTTTAATAAAATAATATACATATGCTTGAAGTTTCTTTTTCAGTTTTCCTCTATCCCATTCCCTTCCTTCCATCTACAGAAGTATCCATTATCCTGAAGTCAGTATTGTTTTGTTTTATTTTACATTTCCAACTAGTTTTATACCTCTACATTTTGGAAAAACTCCCACTCTCACAAAGTAGTTTCTCTTTTTCCATTTTAGGGAACTATAACTCTCCTTCGACAATTTTGTTTTCTAGTAGTTTCTTTTGCATGACAAAGGAATGATTTCATTCCCTGGAAAGACGTAGCCGACCAAATGGATACTGGCATTTAGACCCAAGGCCAAAAAGAAATCAATTTCTTCCTAGCACCAGTTATGCTGTGGACATGTAAAGCATAAAAATGGAAAATAGAGTCAGCGTTCACTACAGATCTTTAGAGTACTTACTAGCTCATTTGACTAGCATGGAAAGAATTATAGAGAAATATGAAAGGTATCGCCCAATGCTTTTTGAAAAAGGATGTTTTTTTATACAAATATATACTCCATCCGCCCAAATTCTTACATGTTGCTTTTGTGGAATAAAGAATTGAATATATATATATATGTGTGTGTGTGTGTGTGTGTGTGTGTATACATATATTCCATTCAATATATCATAGTAATTAATCACCATGAAGAGATTTAGTTTTCTCATAAAGGTAGCCTATGAATAGCTTTCTTTCTGGAATAAAATAAGATTTTCATCCTCAGCATCTTTGCTTTACTTTTTTTAAAAAATTAATTAATTTATTGTTTATTTATTTATTTTGGCTGCACCGGGTCTTAGTTGTAGCACACAGGCTCTTTGTTGCAGCATGCGGACTTCTTAGTTGCAGCATGTGGACTTCTTAGTTGAGGCATGTGGACTCTTAGTTGTGGCATGCATGCGGGATCTAGTTCCCCCATCAGGGATTGAACCTGGGCCCACTGCACTGGGACGGAGCCTTACCCGCTGGACCACCAGGGAAGTCCCGTTTTGCTTTACTTTTGAAAATGTTTAACCTTAATTACATGCTAAGTGCAGGTTGATTGATGATTACACAAATCTTACCAGCAATGGTAAAGACCAAAATCAGAGAGTCCAATTGCCTTTTGTTCATTCTGCATTAGACAATTGGATCCTTTTATAGGTTATCAGTTCCTAGGATATTTTCTAAAAATTAATAAATTGACTTTCTCAATGATACATTATGCTTGAGTATCCTGAGGGAAAAACTAACATTATTGACCATTTCCACATGGCAAGAATTTCCTCTGTGAGTTACAATTGACAAATTCGTTGTTTTCAGCTTTTCTTTACCTCCTATTATTTCTCTTTTTCAAATTTGAGGGACTTTTGTACATCTTTCTTGGCTCAAAAACTCACAGATGCACTGCCCAACGGTTTTTTACCCCTTTTTATTATGAAATTGTTGCTATTTAAAAGAAAATTCACAAAAGCATGCAATTATCCCCAAATATATCATACCAATATCCCATTTTTTGCAAGATAAATAAAAATAGTATATCCCAAAACTTGTGAATAGTAAAGGCTGTGAAGTCATATCTAACAAACTTTAGTCAAGCTGATGTCATTGCCACCCACTGAAATTCCATTTGTATTCTACCTTCTCAGTTTTAAAATTTGCAGTCGTTACCAATCTATGTAAAATTTCTATACTCTTAGAAAAGTTCACAAATTCATTCATATATTTTAGTAGACATTTAGCCAGGCATTAAAAGTGATATAAAACTAACACAAGATACAATCATTTACCACAGGAATTTGGATTTGTTGAGCAATGTATAAACATACCAGCTTAATTCCTCATGGTGCAAAGCAGCATATGAACCAATGTCTAATGGGGTCAAATGCTCGTGCAAGTGTCTGACCTATCTAAAGAAAAGGATCTGCACTGGGAAGTAGTGAAGAGAAAACTGATTACTGGAGCAGGTTGCATTGTGGAGGATCTTCTATGACCTAAGAAGATAAATTTAGAGCAGTGTTTATTAATATATGTTCCTAGGATCATTCATTAACAGGGTTCCTTCAAAAGGATCTCCCAGGTGAAATAAATGTGGAAAATACTGGTTTTCTTTACTGTGGGTCTTCTGTAAGACATTAACATGTTAATGGGCATTTTGATTTCCAAAATGAAAATACAGCATTTCCCAAACCTATTTGACCATGGAAGCCTTTCTAGAAAAAAAAAATGCATGGGTCAAGTATTCTATATGTATTGGTACCAATTTCCGTCTACAAATGGATATATGTAAGATATGTACTGTTCTATATTTTTAAATAATTCATTTGGTTTCTAGTTTAATCCTTTGTTCCCAGATTGGCAGAAATTCAGGATCTCTCCATTTTCTCCATGAGTGTGGCCATGTTTTGGAGTCTTCTAGTGCCAAGGAGTTAGGTGGTTATGGAGTGGGGGGATGACACTTAACTGATCCTCTGTGTCATCTGTGTATGCTGGGCATCTGCTGAGATGTCCTAATTGCTATCTGGTCCCAGGGAACTGGTCTGTACAACTGTTGCTGAGACATGTCATTCAAATCCAGTGGCTCTCTTTGTTCCTTCCATACCATTCGTAGATTGATGGGAATAACTTCCCTGATCTGTTCTGTGTTGAGGTACTAGAAATTTCGTATGAATGTACAATGCCCCATCTTTCTTAGATATGTCATTTAGTTCTGTGAGGGCTTCCTGATTCCTCTTGGTTTCTACTCAGGAAATGCGGCACGTGTTCCGTACACCTGATGGTTTGGGGCTTTTCGCATGAGGTTTCCACCTAAATTTTTACTGTGCCATGAATTGTTTTTGTTTCCTAGGAAACTAAATTTTCAAAACTGATAAGCAACAAAGAGCTCTCTTTTCCTCAAATTCTTCTGTAACTTCTGTTCCCTGAGGAAATGATCTGTCTCCTGAGACAGCTTAAGACAGGGAGAAGGGTAAAGGCAAGAAATATCTGAGGAAAAAATCAATTATTATTTCAAAGATATTTTCTACCACACTTCCTGATACCCCTTGGGAAGTGCTGGTCTAAAGAATGGACGGTTAAAAGCTGATGAATAAAATGATGTGTGTGGTAGTAATGCTGTCCTGAGTCATGATTTTCATGTGTGGTAGATTACAGTAATAGCCCTCAGTAAATAATGAATAACTCATTGTCTTTGTAGTCTTTTGTGGAGTACTCTCCTACGTTGCCTCTTGAAAACCCTCTCGTGCTATTGGGAGCCCTTCTTCCACCATATGAAGAAGACTGGCCAGCTTGTTGAAGACATGGGGATCAACCCAGAGCCAACAGCAACCAGCAGACACGTAAGTTAGCTCCAGGTGAGCTGCCAACTGACTGCCGGTGCATAAGTGATCTTAGTGGACACCCAAACTGCCAGATGAGCCTCCCCCAAAGTGTTAATATGAATCATAAGCAAATAAAATGGTTGTCGAACCATTTTTATTGTATCAATATAAAAATGTACAATACAATACAAAAAATATAGTATAATATGGTAGAAATAGAAGATAGAAGAGGTACATTGTGGGTAGATTTTCTCAAACAGGCATATATGGAATCAAGAAAAAGAAAAAGTCAAATGGGATGAGCTGGAACCTTGGAAGGTCTTATTTTTCATTCAGTGATCTAAAGTGGTTTTCTTGGTTTAAGGTGCCTCATGTTCATTCTTCTGCCAGGAAATTAATTTATTTCTCGATAAGATCTGAGGATTGAATCCAGACTCAACAAAATCATGCAAATGTTGGGTAAAAAGAGTTCTCAAGTGAGATATTATAGGAAATAAAGAAAAAGGAAGGGTCAGGTGTGACTGTGGAGATTCTAATCTTCAGTGACTTAGAAAATTGTAGACAGGTAGCTGGGTGGACCCGTGCTAGATGGGGCCTTGGCATCATCCTGCCGTTGTGCCTTTTTGTAAATCACTATCACTCTCACTGGCTTGGATTCAAGAGGTTGTTTTGTTGTCACCGATGAAAAAAAAAAACAAAGTTGTCTTAGTATAAGCATATTCTCAGATATTAGGCTCATCTAAATTCCTCATTAAATGGATTTTCCTAAAGATTTCCTCAAAGCAATGAGGTAAATGTCATAAAACCAAGAAATGTTAAAAATATGAAGGGACTCACGATACATGTCCTCAGGTTCTGAATCTAAATGCTGCCTTATAAAATGGACTGCTACCAGTTAGCTTGATTAGATAGGCTCAAACAGTACTCGCTCTAATCTCTTGGGAACTTCTACTAGCCCTATTAATTGCTTTTTTACAAATTTATTTTACATCCATTATCTTATTTAATCTTTACAACAATCCTTAGATTTAGACATTATTTTTACTCACATTTTAGAGATCAAGAAACTGAAACTGAGCTAGAATAACTGGCCGAACTTAATGCAGTTGGTAAATAGAGGCACATGAGGTTATAGTCTGGAAAGGCTGTTTGACATTAAGTCAAGTCCTCGTTTTCTCAATGATGCTGGTTCTTTTCAACCTGTTTCAAAGGCACTGGGAACCTGTGGTGCCTCAGGGACCACTGACCAGAAAAAGGATAGAGAAGGGAATAAACCAGGCAGTGCTCTGGGCCCCTCACTCTAGTTTCAGCCAGAGCACATCTGATATATATGAATCCCATTTAAAGTTTTGTTTGAAAAAATTCTCAAATGCTGTATTATACCGTGATGTCTCCTAATGCCGTACTAGCAACTTCTTGAAGTCAGACCTGTCTTATCCTTTCTTTGGTTTCACAACAGTGTGAAACCTCCCCTGACCTGGAGCAGATGGAAATCATTGCCCTTGGGATGTGCTTTGGGCTCCAGGACAGCACAGTCTAAGGACCTCCCATGACCCCCTGGTAGCCTTGCTGTCTTTGTCATCAAAGCCAATTAAGTATTCACAGTACCTGCAGCCTTCTCACTGTTATCAGTGATATCACTGTTATTACAACTCATTGAGCTCTCTTCAAAGAGGGAAGTGATATCTTCTCCAAATATCTTGAGGCAGTTTTCAGTGAGAAAGTGTACAAAAGAAATCTGTAACACAAAAGGGCAAAAAACAGGGTGTTATTTTATGGCATAGTTATAAATCACATTTCATATGTGAATCTTGGCTCTAACAAAAATGCAGAATAATTCTGAGAAAAATTCAGACTTGATTAAAATAAATAAATAAGTATATATATATATATATATATATATATATACACACACACACACATACACACACACACACACTAGTTTTCTCTACGAAATAACTGATACTTTCAAGAGTACTTTGGGCACAGATTTTAAAATTCTTTTAATCAGTGGGCTAAAATTATAATTTGTGGCCTAATTTAAGTAGCTAACATTTTTGTAATGATGGTTACATCTTTAAAACTAGGATAATTTTCAAGTAACTCACATAGGATATTTGGGGCAAAGATGTATATTCTCTTATTAAATTTTATTTATTTATTTTTATTTAAGAACTTTTCCAGTTTTATTGAGATATAATTTATTATAACATCTTATTAAAATTTATAAAGTATCCAATACACAAAAACTTGTGAAATTCACTTAAGAAATATCTGAAATGTGGGAAGCAGTGATTTCTGTGGAAGGAAGCAGCTGGAGAGAAAACATGTGATGTGTTTTTCTGACTGTGTTGCCTTGCCTCATGCTTGCTCTGGGTAAGCTTGGGGAAGAGCTGTGTTCTTATTAGGCATGTTGTGGCTCTATTAGGATGTTCTGAAATCTTTTACTAGTTTCTTCATCCTGCAGTGGAGGCAAAATAGTGGCCAAGTAATTTTCTGAATGAGCCACAACTGGCAGAGCGAGGCCAGTATGTGTGGAGCCATGGGTGCTCATATTGCCCAAGCCACCTAGGATGTGCCAGCAGTGACCAGAGCAGCTAGGCGTTGTCATCACTGTGCAGTGATGAAACCGTGGCTTGGGAACCTTGCCCAAGTTTACACATCCCTTAGTGATTAGGCTGAGAGTTGAACCTTGGCTCTCAGACTCCAAAGCCCAAGGTTCTTTTCTATCATATCATCCTACTCTCATCTCTCTATTCTTTAGTCTCCTGGATGAGAAAGGCGAAGTGACTCAGCTGCTCTTAATTTCCAGCTTAACAACCCACCTTCCCATACCCCACCAGAGTAGGACTCTGCCACTTCAGGGGAATGCAATTAAAACGCGCACTTTAAAAAACTGGTCCATCAGAGTTAATACCGCAAACTTCAGGTTCAATGTGGGGACTCTGCCCCACAAGGCATAAACATGAGAGATCTCATTACCTTTTTTGTGAAGTTGTTTTCTAATTCTGAGCTGCCAGAATTAGACGGGCAAAGAATGCTTGGGGCTGTACACACTGATAAAGTGTAAACTGTCATCTGATTGGATGAGGAATGTTGCGTAACACTCCAAAAAGGTATCACAAGAGAACTACATTGCTTTTGGCAGCTGGTCTAAAAGACTAAAGACAGAAAAATGTACTTCTAAATGAAGCAAGTCATTTTGCTTAGGAAGTGGAAAGACAAAGAGAACGGAGTACTTCTTTGTATACCATGTACACAGTCCACTCTCAGAGTTCCAGGAATGAATGCATACAAAAATGTTTCATTGAACTTAATTCCTGAACCAGGTAAGAACTTCTCTGGTTAGTTATGTGTTTGACAAAGTTAAGATCATACCACTGGCAGATCGATCCTTTAGCATCTCTTTTTAGACCAATGGATTTCATCTCCAGCAATTCCATGTATTCAGAAGGTGTAAAATGGTCAAGGATTCCATATTAATAAGATGAGGAGAAAAACACGAATTCAATATCAACAGTAAGGCATGCATCTATTTTTAAACTGGCTTCCTGGGTATGATCAAGTGAAACCCTCTGACATTGGTCATTATTTTAGTGGACAAAGCTGTAAATTATAAGCTAATATTTTCCTAAGAGTATTGCATCATTACCTCTGGGTTGCAGTTATTTTCTCCTCCTCATTCCCTTGATCAATAACACCAAGCCATTTATCATAGAGACTGGCTGAAAATACACTTCCGTGGATATTTTGAAGAAAATCCTTACACAGATAAAAAAATATATATTATTTTTATGATAAATACGTTGGAGAAATTACAGAGAAAACATTTAGTTGGAAAATTCAGTTCAGTCCCCACTTCCTTCTCAACTACACAAACTGTGATCCACACAGAGCTTGGCTCTGGTTATCCACTGACTTGCACATCCAGAAGCATTGCTTGGATTTTCTCTAACTAAAATTAGAAGCATAAAAGTAGACTCTGGGCTGTAGTGAGAATGACGCTAAAGCCCCTTCCATCACCTGGAACCTACTCATGTTAGCATGCTAGTACAAACTGACAAGGTCTGGTGACTCATCCTAAATCCTATTAGTTTCTTGAAAAGAAATGGACATACCCATTTTGCTTGTACTTTAGACACAATGTTTGCTCTTAATTCAAGCAAAAAAAGTTCTGAAACAAAAAAATAACCAAAAACCACACCTGCAACATGCTCTTGCACACATATTAAGAGAGAACTGGGCTTTCTGACTTGAGGTATGTATGTATGCTCCTTGGGAAAAAAAACTAATAATAGCTTCAGTCTTCCTTTTTTTAACTATATAAAAGTTCAGTTCTGCAGACGTTTAAGCAGTAGGTGTTAGAAATATATCAAAATCCCCAGTGGGAACTACATGTTACCCCTTACAACTCCTTGAATGGAACACGTCCTCCCAAAAAAGGAAATTGAAAATTTGGATATATTGCAACTTCTGAGTATCAGGGCTAGAGATATGCAAATGTAAGCTTCCTAAGTGGAGGCCTGGAAAAGTCATAACTTTAGAGGGCTGATGAACAAGTCTTAATATCATAGAATTGGGCCTATTAAAATTTATGAAGTCATAGTCTTCTGTGTAAGACTGAGGGGAAATTAGTGCATTGCCTTGCTAGTTTCAAAAGCACACCTTGCTTCCACTGGTCTTAATATGTAGCCCGACTTCTCTTAATAGTAGCTTGCTCAGGAGATGCTTCTAGGCAACTGTCATGATTATAATCCAGTAAGTGTTACTTTTATTGAGCTGCTCTTTGTGCCAGGCACTCTTTTGAGTCCTGGAACAGAGCAGTGGAGACAATGGACAAAGTCTTTGTCCTCTCGTACCTTTGCTGTGTTATTGGTATACAGTACCCACTCACGATCATTAGGTTTTTCACTGTTTCCTAAGGAGTGGCCCCAATATACGTGGAGAGAGGAAGCACTCCAGCTTTGGCTGGTTCTGGGAGTCTGGGAGGGTGCAGCAGGGCCTTTGCCTCATGTGTACCAAACTACATGCATTTGGAGCGTGTGTCTCCTCTCTTTCCTGGACCCTGTTCTGTAGAGTCCACTGGTGAGGCTGAGTGTGGTTAAGCCAGAACATGACGTGTGCAGAATGTGCCGGGGTATCTGCTGCTGGATCTCTGTTTATAGATAGTTTAATGGCAGACTCAATGTGGTACTGATGATATATTCATTTCTGATTTAGACCAACTCTCTGGTTAGCGTGACACATGGTATTATACAAAGCCAAGGTTGCAAAGTTTGATTCCCCACCGAGATCAGTCAACTTTAGGAAGAGGAAACGTTGTGAATGTCTAAGAACTGTAGCCGTGAGTAGCTACCCTCTTGCTAGTCTGTGCTTATAACATGGAAATAGGCAAGAGCCTACTAACTTTTGCTAGAAAATCACGTCAGTTCCGTGTGTGCACCCTACGGAGGGCAATACTCATCTTGCTATTTGCATACCTAGTGTGCGTTATTATGGTGCTAGTGTAGTAGGGGTCAACTCTAAGTCATTTCTGAACTGTTGCTATTTATCATATAGTCAGATTACAATCAAACATTAATAGGGGACAAGGAAAGACCAAATGTTACTGAGTTTCTAAGATCATTTTAATAAACTGTTTACAGTCATTACTACATTAACATATTTTTGTTCAGAGCTGCTAACAAGTACCAACATGGATTGATTAAATTTTTCTGTTCTGTTATTCCCCTGGTAGAAATGTAACTAGACACTTGTGATTTAGCTGTATCATTTCAAACTCAATCTATTTTTGTATAAATCTATTGAATTTTCAGAATTCCAAACTGATTTTGACTGCTGCACCCACTTTAAAAGTCAGATTTATAAAAAGAGGCATGTGGTAGGAGCTGGTTACCATGTAACTATAACCACGGGTGGTGGGTTAAACTACCAATATC
The DNA here is from genome assembly GCF_951394435.1 of Stenella coeruleoalba. Classification (NCBI taxonomy): domain Eukaryota; kingdom Metazoa; phylum Chordata; class Mammalia; order Artiodactyla; family Delphinidae; genus Stenella; species Stenella coeruleoalba. The sequence continues at coordinate 21,290,963 of NC_137149.1, read as the reverse complement.
AACAAAGGATGCCAAAGGTGGTAAAAGGAGGAAAAAGGAGGAACAAAGGGTGGAGTCATCCCTACACTAATTTTAAAGTAAAAGGCATTAAGAGACAGGGGAAGGAAGGACAATGAAGGGATCGGGTGTCCTCACTGAGCATTTTTTGATTCATTGTAAGGCAAATGTTTACTTACTGTGGTAAACTTGTGTAACTATTTCCAAAAGCGTAATATGAATTTTCTTTAATATGAACTTTGCCTTCATTAGGAAGGTGGCGAGGAAGTCATCAAAAGCAGGAAGCTTGTTTTGGTAAACACTCTGTATGTGTAAGTGTGTGTTTTAAAATTGATTATTTTTATTCTTTTGCATGGAGTGTTCAGGAATGAAGATGGGGAGGGTGTTGTGTGATGAAAAAGGAAAGTATATCTAACATTGTGGGACTTTTAACACCCAAAGTAGCTTCCTTCAGTTTTGACTTTGTCAAGTGTTTTTATATTATGCCTATTACGGTTCTTGGGCAGTCATGATGAAGGACCAGTCATATAGCTTCAGAGTTACTCTGTGTGTGGATAATGCTAGAACGTTCCCTACCTTTAAGATGGATGCTACCATAAGAACGGATTCATCATCCAAGTTCACTTTGTCCCCAGAGTTTAGTTTCTCCTTTAGGGCTCTGCATGATTTTATACTGGCTGATTTTCTGAAGATGCCTTCTGTGAGAGGCCCTTTTTGATTGATAAAGGAAAGCATATGCTATAGGGAAGAAAAGAAAACTATGTGGCATTTCCTATCTGCAAGCCCGGAGCACAAGCTTGCCCCCTTTTTGACAGAGCTGGGGTATATGAGGGTACAGTGCTAGAGCTGGAAGGACTGAAGTCCATTTGAAATTTTTTTTCAGTGTTTCCAAATATATTTTCTACCCAACAATCCATTTTACATTCATACACTGAAACATTTTAAACACTTGTTTAATCAGATTTTCCTTTTTAGTAAATTTACACTGTTAAACTTCTCTGCTTTGAGGCCTTTGTAGAATCCCCCTCTCCTCCTTCACTGCTCCTTTCTCATTATTCCCTATTATAGATGCTCTTTACTAAGTGTAGAAATCTTTTTGCCATACTAATTTCCCATTTGTTTATTCTCCTTTCAGTGACTGTATACCCCATTTCTACTTCCTGTATTTCCTCCCCTCTTTTAAGACAGGCTCAAAACCCCTGTCCTCCTTCTCTGATCATATTCCCTTCTCATCTGTCTTTCATTTCCTTTTGTTGTGTCTTCATGTCCTCTGCTTACAGAGTGGAGAGGTAACAGATATTGGAGTCAGGTAATGCAAGGAATCTGGAATCTGCTATGCTCCTCATCTGCTGTATGACTTCGGGCACAGCACATACTTTACTGAGGCTTGTTTTTCACTTATGAAGTGGGGAAGATGATAATCATAGTTACCCCCTAAATTTGCTGTGAAAAGTGCAAGGACTGGGGTAGTAGCTAGCATGTAACTATCAAGAGTGTGATAAATTTCTTCATATATAGCATAAGATTCCCTGCATGTGGTATAGTGCTTGGAGAGCGCTGACAATTCAGTATGCTAATTTGCTATAACACAGGTCAAACTCTGACTTCCATCTGACGCAGTCTGTCAGGATTAAATGACTCATACTTGCCAGGGGATGAGTCTTTATGCTTAAGCACTTGAATTACAAATGAAATCTATGTGAGATATTTTGAGTCATAAGATTGAGTAAACTCAGCTGAAGGAGACTTGAGACTGAGTGTGGAGTTCAAGGAAGGAGATGAGAGAATATGAGGATGAGGTGGACTCTCAGATTCCACAGAGCCCATTTTCACTGATCTGAGCAGGTGCAGGTGGGTCTTTGCTGAAACCAGTGGAAGGGACAAGAGTATCTTTTCCTGTTGTATTTGCCTCATGACTCTGCAGTACCTAAATCAGATCTTATTCTTTGAAGTAATACTAACAAAACTCAGTCAAAGCCAGGGGCTGTCTAATGACTTCTCCGCTTGAGGATAGAGTTGGATGAGAACACTTGCGCTCTCAGAGCTCCCCTCCTCAGGAGGGCTACAGAAGACCAAGATGAGACCTAGCAGACTTGGGGCAGGCGGGTGGTCATTATCCCACACGTCCTCGAGAGAAGCTCCGAAGAGCTGATTTGGCTTTGTGGGTGGTGGAACTGGGCACTGGTTGTCCTCACGAGTGCTGGAGCTCCGCCAAAAGGCCCAGTTTTTTTTGTTTGTTTGTTTGTTTCCCGGTACACGGGCCTCTCACTGTTGTGGCCTCTCCTGTTGCAGAGCAACAGGCTCCAGACGCGCAGGCTCAGCGGCCATGGCTCACGGGCCCAGCCGATCCGCGCATGTGGGATCTTCCCGGACCGGGGCACGAACCCCTGTCCCCTGCATCGGCAGGTGGACTCTCAACCACTGCGCCACCAGGGAAGCCCAAGGCCCAGTTTTTGACTGAACTCCTCTTAACTGTCTTCTGGCCTGAATCTAAGGAAGAAGAAAGATTATTACTAATAGTAGTTTAGTTCATTTAACCTGATTTCCACCACTTACCTTTTATAGCATGTTCATTGCAGTGGCTGGAAGAGAGAGAACCTGAGTCACTTCTTGTATAGAATTTCCCACATTCTGAAATTGGCTAATTGCATCCTGTGGTGTTAGTGTATTCTTCTTCACCATATCCTGCACACCAGTAGTTAAACCTAGAGGCTTGATTAGACTCAGGGCTGATTCTCCGAGTGACAGTATTCCCCAGACAGTGCTATCTACTGCCTCTGCACTGTGTCATGAGTCACTTAACCTGTGTTATACAAGTTTCCTGATGTTAAGTATTATCAGTGGATTCAGGTGTCAAATCTCATTTTAAAAGCCAAAAAGATTTGGTATTCAAATCAAGCAGAGTTTGGTAATCATTTACTTTTGTAGTAGGCTTCTTCCCACTCTTAGATTTCCTGTTTGGCTTTCTGAGTACCCGACCGTGGTCAACTTTTCTCCCATCAAAAGGATCTGCCCTTCATGACACATCCTGCCTGACCCCACTTTTCAGCCATCCTCTGGACCTCTCCTCTGGTAGGCCACAACCCTCAGGCAGCTCCATAGATGACTTTCTGCAGTCAGGGTCCTTGGGAAGTAGTCATTAAATGCTGGCTATATGGTAAGATGCCAGGTGGCCATCTTCCTGTAACACCCTACCCAGCTACCCAGAGATGATTTTTAACTACCCAACAGCCCCTGTCAAAGGAATGCTGACAAACGGCTTTTCAGAAAAAAGTGATCAGCAATGAAAAGCTAAGTTCAAAGTTTCTACTGCCTAGCTATGAATCTTTTCCTGATATTTGCTTAAGTAACCTGTTTAACATTTGCTTAAAAAACCTGCTTAAATAACCAACTAAAAAAAGTCAACAGAGGAGCCAAGTTGTAGAAAAATAAACAGATGAGCAACATTTTACCAAATATCCTTAAACGCCCATCCACTTGTCTTTTCTGAGACATAGTGAGTGTGTCACCATGTCCACTCATGTGGGCGAAACACTTGTGCTGGGTGAGAAAACCAGAAGGCTCCTGTTCTGCCACTTAGTTGGCTAGGTTACTTAAAACTCTTTGAGCTTTGATTTCTCAAATTTAACAAAAATGATGCTGCCTACACCCCACTGGACTGCATAATGTAATGTACTACTCAACACAGACATGGCCCATAGCAGCCTTGATGAAGGTAATTTCCTCCCTCAGAGGGCCTACGGCAGCCTAGACATCGGTCTCCTCCCCTCAAAGCAGACCCCACTCCCATTCTCCGTTTGATTTTGCAGCCTCCAGAGATATGCAGTCATGAAGGAATGCCACCACTCTACCTTAGGCTCTTCTTGCCCTGACATGCATACCTCCATCATTTTAAAAGGAGAGAATGAAGAAAGCAAATACATTCTTAAATCCAGGAGGAGATTCTTCTACATTAACATGTACAAATGTTTAAGATACATGTTTATATAGGTTGAGTTGTTTTGTGCAACCTGGTTTCCCTACTCTTAAGCTGATTGTATTATTTCTAAAACTATCCAAATGTATTCATGTATTCCAAATGTATTCATTCATTGTTCAGCTTTAATAAGAATGCTTTTAAAAAGAGTGCTTTATCCCTTGCTACAAAGCTATGTATCCATCTACTCCATGAGCATAGACAGAAAGCAAAATAGACATTGAGTCCTGTACTTTCTCAAAGATAGTTTCAGGCTTAGTTGGACCTTTCATAACATACATTGTTTGATATTAGAGTTCATGTTGCCCCTGTGACCATTAAAAGTGTATGCTATAGCCATGAAAAAATATGGGGACTATTAAACAAGCTAACGTTATAACCTCATCTTTCTTAAACAGTCCTGATAAGATTTAGGTTAGTGTTTCCTCATGCTCAAATTAGGGTTTGAATATTAAAAAATAAAATTTTTGAAACTTTGTGCTTATAGAATAATAATCATAACAATAAAAATACTTTAAGTAGAAATTCTATGCTGGCCTCAATACTTCCCAAATGAATAACACATTTTATTCAGAGAAAGAAATATTGATGGGACAATATTGGAATGGTAGGGGAAAAAAAAATTGCAAAAGGGAAGATTTTAAAAAACCCTAACTGAAAATATTCAGTCCAGTTCCAGTCGCCACCTGGGTCTGAAGCATACGTGGAAAATGAGGCTGCTCTGGGGGTAGAACTGAGAGTTCATTTCTAACCAGAACCCCCAAGGCCACTTCAGCCTAAGCCCAGAACAGATTCCAGGTCTTATCTAAGCCACACAGTCATCTAACCACCTCCTGTGAGGGCATGAGGTGCTAGGCAAAACCCTAGGATGGGGAAGATGTGTTCCGAGGCCATAAGAAGCTCGTGTTCTAATAAGACACACAGATGTGTACAGACATAATTATATGTGGGGAGTGCTCTGGGGATACAGAGAAGGGAGATGTCTACCTAGAGGAATTAAAAAAAAAAAACAACTTTCCTAGAAGTGAGTTGGGTCTTGATTTCAGACCTTTGGGGTTTCTCTGAGCTTGATTCTGGGTGGGTGTTGGTGCCTGCCTATACCGCCCCCCCGCACCCCTACATGGAGAATAGGCTGTATGTTATGAGTTTGCTTTCAGCAGTAGGGGCAAAAACCAAGAGAAGACACTTGCAGGAAGGGAAGGGGCTTACCTTTCCCCACTGATTCCTGGCTTGGATCCTGGCTGAGTGCTTGGGTTTCACCGGGCTTGAATCTCTTGGGACTCCTGCTTCAGGAGGCAGGCCTCCTGAAGGGCGGAAGGAGAGGTGGAGTCGTCCAGTCCCCGCTGCAGGAGCACAGTAGCTGGAAGTGGCTCATCTTAATTCCATAGGGATGTTCATGCCCTGTATGGAGAAAAATCTAAATGTAGATTCTGCTGATGGTGATGGGCGCGATCAAACCTACCTTACCGTGAGGAAGTGCGCCACGCTGGTGTGGCTGCGGTTCTTCTGGGCCTTCTGGGTAGAGAAGGCTGTGCCTCCTGAGTGAGCATGATGTGCACTGTCATGGGGGACACCCTACAGAAAGCAGGTGCCCAAGCAAAAGAGTAGAGAAAAATGTTTGTAGACACATTGCTTGGCTTGGACTGTATATATCCATCAGTGCATTGCACAATGTTGACTTTCATTATGTTTCCATCTGAGAATATTGAAGGCCTTCTAGTTTCTGCCTTGACACTCACTAGGTTGTACATCTTAGGCAAAGTACTTGCCTTACATTCCTCCTTTGAAGTGCTTACCCTCACATAGACTCATAAGGATAAAAGTAAGTATATTAATAAACACTGGTGCTTAATATTTTAAAAATAATTGGACTATATATGTTAAAAATTGCTATGATCACTGTTCTCTCACACGTCAGTTTAACAAACAGATTTTTCATTTCCTTTTGTCAGTTCAATAGCCATAGCTATTCCAGAGCAGTGGGGTTGTTTGCCTTTATGTTTGCCTCCCACTGCTGCCTTCCCTCTGAGGGGGGTCCTGCGAGGCAGCGATCAGAGGCGAGTCTGCATGGTGGTGGAAACCCAGAAGCGAAGTGCAAAACAGTGTTTACGGAGTGGAAAACCACACTAGAAATCATTGGGAGTTACCTGCCAAGTGATTTGTTTTACTCTTTCAGGCTTTAAATTGCTTCCTCACCATAGAACTCTCAAAGACCCTGTGCTGTGACATGGATTTCATTTTTTAAGAATAGAATGAAAGTTCCTTTTCTTTCATTTCTGATTTATTATTATTATTTATTTATTTATTTTTGGCTGCGTTGTGTCTTCATTGCTGTGGCGAGCAGGGGGTACTCTTCATTGCGGTGCGTGGGCTTCTCATTGTGGTGGCTTCTCTTGTTGCAGACCACCGGCTCGAGGCACATGGTCTTCAGTAGTTGTGGCTCGCGGGCTCTAGAGCGCAAGCTCAGTAGTTGTGGCGCACGGGCTTAGTTGCTCCGCGGCATGTGGGATCTTCCCAGACCAGGGCTCGAACTCATGTCCCCTGCATTAGCAGGCAGATTCTTAACCACTGTGCCACCAGGGAAGTCCCCTGATTTATTATTGAATGTAACTTAGGGAACTCTTGCTTTTGCTTTTAATCTGGCGTAAATGCAATGTCAGTGCTTTGTTCAGAACAAGAATCACAGCGACTTACATCCTTTAAAGCAAAAGAAACTTCCGTGACAGGAATAAAATACAACCAAATCACCAGGATAACCAGGAGCTAATCCATAATTGTGAATTGAGAGCATGTTAAATGCATTCAGAATGACTGCTAAGGTATCATCATGAATGACAGGCTCTTAGGAGTCCTTAGAGCCAGCCGTGGTGAGTGAAGCTGTTCGAAGCCTAAAAGTTGTCATCTATGTGGTTTTGTTTAAATTAATGCATTTTGTTAAAATAAATATATTTAAGTATTCATTTTTTTTCCACTTTATTGCTGACTGACTCTTACAAAGATGTCAACATTAAAAAAGAAAAACACATGAAATGGGTGAGGGGATTTTGTCCTCAGCTATGTACTTGGTGACTCAGTGTATTCTAAGACTGGGACTCTACATATCGTAGAAAAAACTCAGTTGATTGGATTTTCCAGATCACTTGAAAACGTTCTTCAGATCACTTGAAAGGGTAATAGCCTCACAGGATTATTGCAAGATTAATAAAGAAAAAAAGATACTGCATGTAAGAGGGAATGCGCTAAGATTTCTAGCAGAAATCATTGTCACCTTTACTATATTGCAAGTTCTGCTACAGATTTTGTCCTTTCTCTCTCTTTTTTTTTTTTTTTTTTTTTTTTTGCGGTACACGGGCCTCTCACTGTTGTGGCGTCTCCTGTTGTGGAGCACAGGCTCCCGGCGCGCAGGCTCAGCGGCCATGGCTCACGGGCCCAGCCACTCCATGGCATGTGGGATCTTCCCGGACCGGGGCACGAACCCATGTCCCCTGCACCGGCAGGCGGACTCTCAACCACTGCGCCACCAGGGAAGCCCCTTTCCCTTGTTTTAATCCCTCTTTTTTCACTGACTACACTGAACATATTTGCTAATCCAAGAGTATGTATTATTATTTCTAGCTAACTTGCTACAGTAACTATTTTAGGAGAGGTGTAATCTGTTTATCAGAAACCTCAAGAGCAATGCTGGTAAACTGAGCTTGAGAAATAGCAAAGTACAGGTGGTTTAGTCAGTGAAGACTTGAAGAGTCTGAGTGTGATTATCTCATTTTCTTTATGATGCTGAGGAAAGTTGTGGGCACAGAGCAGGTATTAAATAAATGTCCTTGGGTTCAGAGGCATGGCTGGATTTTAGAAGATTCTCACAAAATGGAGACTATTTAGTAGTTAGGAAATGGAACAGAGGACTTCAAGACTGGAATATGAAAAATAATGTATGAGAAAAAGAAATTCCAGTTTTGTGTTGCTCTCATACCTAAGTAAGTAAAGAGTAAGTAAATAAATATCTTCAAGATAACTCTGTCAAGTGAAGAAAGCAAAGAAGAAAAATTCACATTTCTCTCCCCAACTAGACCACAAATTGCTGAATGAAAAGATGTTATCAGTGCTTGGGATAGAGTAAGTGCTTGGAATTATTTAATAAATCCATGAATAAATATTGCATGGTATTTTCACTTTTAAGGGTATTTAAGCTTAAGACTGATCAACCATTACTTTGAGACTTTAGGGTCACAATTTTGAACCCAATCATCCCCATCTTAGGTTTTCCCTGACACTTAACCAGTGAGTAGGTATGAGGCCTCTTTCTTGCCAGAACTGACCCACAGCTGGTAATCTTTCTCAGAGCCCTTGGAGACAAAAAGAACTATGTGTCACAGCAAATCTTCCCAGTAGGTACTTGAAAACACATTTCCTTAGCATTTCTGTACTTCCAAAAAAAAGAATTTGGGCTAGTATAAATGCTATTTGGTCCATAGGGGTGGCTACAATTTTTTGAGTTAATAGTGCTGATTTCAGTAACCCCTGTCCCTCTCGCAGCCTCCAATGGACCGTCTGAGATTCTTGTCCTTTTTGATAAAGGGTGGGGATCTATGGAACCACATGCAATCAGCCCCTCACTTTGTGGGCGGCCCATGGCATAAAAAAATCATGGTAATGCTCCTTCACGCTGGAGGAGTCCTGCTTTCTACTGTCTCTGCTGTCTCTGCTGCTAAAATTCTTCAACAGACTCCTTGGAGACTGTTGGCTTTTGCCTTCAAATGTCCCTGCTCAGGCAAGTATGTTGTCCAGAGAGTCACATACTCTGCCATGACTATTTCTGAGCAAATTAAAACTTGAAAGGCATCGTTAGGGACTTCCCTGGTGGTCCAGTGGTTAGCACTCTGTGCTTCTAATGCAGGGGGCCCAGGTTCGATCCCTGGACAGGGAACTGGATCCCACATGCTGCAACTAAGAGCCTGCATGCTGCAAGTCAGATTCCCACATGCCACAACTGAAAAGATCCCGCGTGCTGCAACTAAAGATCCCTCATGCTGCACCGAAGATCCCACGTGCCGTAACTAAGACCCAGTGCAGGCAAATCAATCAATAAATATAAAAAAAAAAAAAGAAAGGCATCATTAGCTCAGCAACCATGAGCAAAAGGAGACAAATACCCAAGAGGCCTTGAGTAGATGGCAGAGTAAATTCAGCCCACTTGCTTTGATGTAGACAAGCGCCACTTAAGGGAAAGAAGGGACAAGGGTTCTAACCTAGAGATTAAGTCAGATGCAGAAAACAATTAACTCCCAGCAGAATCACTGCCTAGGAATACTGGATATCCCATTTGAAACAAGTCTAAATTATAAAGACTGCTGAATTAAAGAGGAGAGGAAATGTTTGAAATAGAGTTGTTGGTGATAGGTACTATGTATGCTTGCCCTTGACTCCTGATTAAAAATCATGGCCTTGCTGTGAAAGGAGGCAGGGTCCTGGTATGGAAGCAGTCTCACTCACAGACACACACACACACACACACACACACACACACACACACACACACACACACGGCTAAATCTGCTCAAAATTGTATTGCAACCACTTCACGGCATGTGGGATCTTCCCAGACCGGGGCACGAACTCGTGTCCCCTGCATCGGCAGGCGGACTCTCAACCAATGCGCCACCAGGGAAGCCCAAAATCTTTTCTTTTACGGTAAAGATTGGAAAAACTATGTTGGAATCCCTTAAATCAGGAATACGTGTATAGGCATATAACCCCAATTCTTCATTAAAATAGAAATTTTTTCTTGTCTGGTGAGATTGATCACTTTAAGCAAAGGAAAATTACAAAATGAAATAAAATGAGCTCTAACATTAATCTCACCAACCTTATCCGTAAAACCACTCTCTTCTAAGATTTAATTCTTATTCAGGACATATATATCAAATAGGTTAGAAGTCAACGCAAAGGGGTGCTTTACTCAGTGCATATAAATTCAAAATGTATTATTAAATTCAATTTTTACAGAAATCATTGATTTCTTATACCAAATTCTGGCTGACCTGAGTTTTTAAGGGGCTTTATTATACCATTGAGTCAGACAAAACTTAAATACAAATATTGTCATTATGTCATATCACAATATCAAGACATTTTCACATTTATAAATATATATATTCATATATATATCTACTTATATATATAAATTTTATATATTTATATATAATTTTATATAGGGAGCCATGCTTTACAAGTGCTTTCTTCAGTTCTGTCCATCTGAATGCCCCTTGCCCTCTCTTTTCCCTTATGCACCCTCATCCCCAAACATAGCCATGTCTTTCACCAAAAAATTTTCAACAAGCCATAACAGTCCTATCAAAACATAAAGGAGAACAGACACTTGAAAGCAAAACAAGATGAAAGTGATGTGTACACAAATGCCCCCAGATCCATGGTTTTATTCAGAACTTGTCTTCTTTACCAGTTCACAAGAGGCATTAGCTATCTCATTCTCAGGACCTGCAACAAGGGGATGTAGCTTCTAGCCAGGTGGTCTTTATGTCAAATTTACAACAAAAGATACATTTAGGATTTCTCATGCTGAGATTGAGTCCTCAGATGGCAATCAGGGTAAATGGGGATGGGATAGGAAAATCAGGAAAGAAGATACAGAAAGCAAGGTCCAATAGAGGAGGAAATATTTAGAATCTTATTGTCTAGATATATAATGTATACAGTAAAGTGCATGTTTTCATAGCACTCTAAAATTATAGCCCGAGTTCATTATGCTATGACTTACAATTCACACAGAATTTACAATGGAAATACAACACTCATGTATAGGCTAATAACATAGCTTTGCTGCCTTCAACTTCTGAACTTAGGGGCACCAAATATGACGTACATATCTGTAATAATTAGCTGTCTTATGATGGTAGGTACATCATACACACACATACAAACACACGAATCTCAAAAATCAAAGTTGGTTTTTAACTAAAAATAACTTGCAGGTAACTTACAGTTATTCCTAGCTTTGAAAGTGACATGTTGATAACATCATTCACTGTGTCTGAATTTCTTACTGTTATAGTTACAGACTGCAAAAAAGAAGCAAGAAAAATTGCTATAAATTAAAAATATTTAAACAGGTGAGTAAGTAATTATTGTTAAATTATTATCCATATTCTAAAGGCAAAGCTTGTATTCAGGTAATGACAAAGTAAAGCACATGTAGAACACAAACCCCTAATTATAGTTTTCCATTCCTTTATATAACATGAAGTTAGTAGAAAGCATTTCAGTAAAACAGAAAGGATTTGTTGGCACACAAAATATAACAGCTTGGGACTTCCCTGGTGGTGCAGTGGTTAAAAATCCGCCTGCCAATGCAAGGGACACAGGTTCGAGCCCTGGTCTGGGAAGATCCCACATGCCACGTAGCAACTAAGCCCGTGTGCCACAACTACTGAGCCTGTGTGCCACAACTACTGAGCTGCGTGCCACAACTACTGAAGCCCGTGTGCCTAGGCCCCGTGCTCTGCAACAAGAGAAGCCACCACAATGATAAGCCTGTGCACCACAGCAAAGAGTAGCGCTGCAACTAGAGAAATCCCGGGCGCGGCAACGAAGACCCAACGCAGCCAAAAAAAAAAAAAATTTATATATATATATATATATATATATATAAATAAAACAGCTCAAGCAAGAAAGAGATAGACTGAGAATTCTGAGAAGGCAAATGGGCTGGTCATCAGCACCTTAGCGCTTTTTCCGTAATGGAGGAGGGATAGTTTAAAAAGGAGCTGGACTCTCTTCTCTCTTCCTGAGTTGTGTTTTTATAGTATGGCTTTATTTCTTTGCAATTATGTAGTCAGTTAATTTCAACATTTTCCCCTATGTCTGTGTATTTGAAGATTTCTTTGAAACACAATTATCAGATAAAATTATTTTTCTACATAGTAATTCTAAAGGCATTATCAAGCTAAAACTATACGGCCAATGAGAAAGATAGACACATATCTGCTGGATTTTATAGATTTTTTTTTTCTGATGTAGATATCTATGTTTATTGACACCCAAGGTACTGTGCGGAAACTTCCAAATACACTGACCTGGAAAAAGTCATTTGAATAATTCTCTTCCTAGTGAAATACAGAGCCAAGATTATCCACTCCCTTGAAACCAAACCAAGGAGTTATCCAAAAGTCCAGAGCATAGTTTTGACTCTCCAGTAACACTGAGCACTTACCATATGCCAAGCACTGTTCTAAATATTTTATAAACATTATTTCATTTAAGTGTAAACTACATCAGGTAGTCTTTATTAGCCCCATTTTACAGATGAGGAAACTCACAGAGTTTTCTGTTGCCAAAAGCAACAGAAACAGGGTTTGAACTCAGACAACCTAGCTCATGAGCCTGTGCTCGTAACCACTTGGCCTCCATGGGTGTTGACCTGTGGCTCCCTGAAGAACCCTCCTCCTCTTTCCTATCCTGAGCTTCATCTCTTCCCCCAGAGTCACCAGGCTTTCTGAAGGGATTATTATTTTATTTGTGGAGTGAGATGATAAATCTCATGATATTACACCAACAAAGCTAGATGCTAGCTTGGAAATGTTCAAACTGTATCACAACAAAGCTTTATACTACAGTGGATTCTCCTAGGGTGTCATTGTGTTTCTTCACACTCAGTCACAACTGAGTGAGATTTTCTCAGTGGAAGTGAGAAAGAATGAACCTAATGTAAACTGACTTGAGGAGAAGGGAGAGGAGGGCTGCAGTTTTCATTTCTATTGTGTATCCCTTACTGTGGCTCCCCCTCTCCTTTCCTTTACCTCAGCCTTATACTAGGGGGTAAGCCCCAATGGTTTGTGAAATTTATAGGATTCTAGGGAGATTTCTCCTATTCTAACACAGGGGTGTTGCCTTAGATGCTTAGGAAGAGGGGTTGTGGTATATTCTCTAAGTGTCCTCTCACTGATCAGTTAATAGTAATCGTCATCTTTTATCTAAATAAAATTCATTTTTCACTGTTTCTGTATTCTTCAGTAACTGAATATGAGGATAGTGATGTCTAAAGACAGTGGACTAGGTACAGTCCCTTCCCATTCGTAAATTCTTCATGGGCCTCTACTAGTATTAATATCTTAATATTTATAAAGCAGATCCTGTTCTAAAAAAAAAAGTAATAATTTTACTTGAAAAATAACTTACTAATAAGCATTCTAATGAATATCAAAAATGATAATGAAGGTTTCATCTGAGTTTAATTCTTGAGAACAGAAGTTTCTAATGTATGTAGTACAAAAGAAAATGACAAAAATCTCAATTTTCACTGAATATTAACATCCCACACAACTGGAGGAATATAATTTCTTTGGCAAGAAATAAACATTTACGCTTATTATTACATACAAGCTAAAATTTACTTATTCTGACCAAATACATAGGTAGCAGTTAGTCAACTATTTATTCCATTTGTGTTGATTTCTATAGCATCAACCTAAAGATGAGTTTTCAACTGAAGTCTGAAGATGAACTGAGGTAAAAGGGGACTTCAGTCCCCCCGCCCCTTTTTATGGCTAAGTGGAAAAACTCGGTGCTAAGCTCAGATTATGAATTTGCACAGACTGATTCAGGGCATAAAACAATCCTCCGTCAAGGATGAGGCATGACAGAGAAGAGAGATCACAGGAGGCTTTCTTTTTAATTGTTGTCTCTTTCTGGAAAAAGAAAAAACAAATTTTTCCTATTAATAATGATCTTGAATATACCTAAATGTTATTATGGGAATGATCTTGTAGGTGGTTTTCTAAAAATTGTGGTGAAAACTCATACAAGGTGTCAGCACTCAGTACTGCTAGTCATTGCAGTGGAAGAACTGTGTCTCCCCCTCTCCCTGCTGACACCTTCATACACCGAAGCCCTCACTGCCAACACGACTGTATTTGGAGATAGAGCTTTTAGGATGTAATTAAGGCTTATGAGGTCATAAGGGTAAGATTCTAATCCAGTAGGATTGGTGGGCTTGTTTGAGGAGGGAGAGAGCTTTCTTTCTCTCTCCCCACATTCACGCAGTTAGGAAATGCCACGTGAACATACAGTGAGAAGACAGCCATCTGCAAGCCAGGAAGAGAGCTCTCACTAGAGCTGGTACCTGATCTCGGATTTCCAGTCTCCAGAACTATAAGGAAATACATTTCTGTTGTTTAAACCACCGAGTCTATGGTATTGGTTGCATTTGTATTCAGGGTTGAGAGGAAAGTGCACCCAGTTGATTCTGTCTCCAACATATATTCCAAATCTGTCTGGCTGAATCTTTCATTTTCACTGCCAACCCCCAAATAGAGCCCTTGTTACTATTCACTGGGACTGTTGCCTCCCCTAACTAGTCACCCTGCTTCCACTCTTGCTTACTCAAAAATCCATCATCTACCAAGAGTCAGAAAATTTTGCTAAAAATATAAACCAGATATGGTTACTGTCCTAGTTAAACACCCTTCAGCATAGTATTTCAGCCCCTTACTAAGGCCTGTGGAGACCCTGTGTGGCTGGACCCCTGACTCCAGTATCATATCCAATATCGTGCCCCCCCCTTTAGGCTCCAGTCACACTGGCTTTCCCTGAACTCCTCCCTCCAGGGGGCTAAGCTGCACCCACTTACGCCTGCTGCTCCCTCAGCCTAGAAGGAAGGCCCAGCCACCTTGGCTAGAAATGGTGGCTGCTTCTCCCCCCACAGGTCCAGCTTAGAGGCTGCCACCTTGAGAGGTCCTCCTGGACAACCCCTCTGCAATATGGTCCCATCTTCTACATGGTACCCTAGCTACTTTGTATCAGAAGCACTAATCACAATCTGTAATTTCCCCCTCTTATTTTTATCACCTGTCTTGTAAGCCCCAGGCAAGACAGACACTGCCTGTCATATTTTCTTACAGTAAGGGTTAGCAAACGTGGAACTGTGTAAGTGGGAGAGCATGTAATGTGTATATATGCACTTGGTATTAGACACAGGTATCAAATCACTGAATAAGAAGAGGTGCCACTTCTGCCTTCTCCAGCCTCTTTTGAGTTCTACGGGGCTCTGGATCAGCAGGGTATGATTGGCTCCCTCAGTTGATGTAGTGTTTTCACTGTGGGTGGCCACCTCAACGGAAGGGCTTCTCCTGCAAAACATCAAACACCACAGAACAGCTAGTCTCTGGTCAGATATATGATGGAGTTTATGTTAAATATCAAGGTTCATACAACTCTGAAAATTAGGCTCCATCTCCCAAATAGGGCTTCACAGCTCAAATTCAGGAGTCAGTAAGTTATTGAAAGTTATTGAAAGAAATTAGGCTACTTAGGGAGTTGGTATGGACAGAGAACAGTTTCAGGAACAAAGCCCTGGCGCATGTGGACTCTTAGAGGTGGGGAAAAGGGGAAAGCGGCAAAGCTGGTCACGAACCGTTAGGAAGAGGAGAACCAAGAGGCCAAAGGTAGAGAGCATTACAAGATGGTAAAAACCAACAGCAACAAAAAACCAACAACCACCCAAAATAGGACAATTTGTGGCCTAATATAGATAAAATACAATGATATGGAGATTCGCAAAGACGTAACTACAATTTGGTGTCATGTTAACATAAAAATTTAGATAACGGAGGATTCTGGAAAATTGACCCCAATCTTATCTAAATCCGTATTCAGAGTTTGGGGAAAATTCTCAAAGATCGGCAAATAATACTGGAAACATCAAAAAGTTTCTAAATACAAAGCAGTGCAAAGCTGTTATTTGGTTGAGCTGTGACTAAGCTCTAACAGAACTCTGGTCATAATAGGTAAAACAACTAAACTGAACAGAACATAAAGACTCATAGGTAGAGCAGAAGTTTTCATAGTTCTACAGAAAATTCTCCCCTGTGGAGCCAAAAGTGTTCCCCCCACACCCCCTCTACCCCGAGAATGTAAAGCTGCTCACCTGTGTTCAGCTGCACTGAATCTTATGAACACCAGCAGCTTTTCAGGAAACCAATGCTGAAGTTAAAAATTAGTTCACATGTCTTTGAGGAAATAAAACAAAACACCTCCTGTGACCACCAGTCTGTTTGGATGGTCAAAAATAGTATATTAAAAGGCTATGTGATGCGGTGAAGCCTTGAATGACCACCAGAAAGCTCCAAGTGCTCTTTGATTGACATAAACATCCTTTTTCCTCCAGTTCTTGGCACTGAAACTTGAGGATGTCTGCAGCACTTGGCGGAGTACGTGAACAAATCCATGAAGGCTGAGGATTCTGTAGTAGTCAGATCACTGGCCATCATGATGTCAATTCTGAGGCCGTGCCGTAACTGACAAACGGCCATACTTGTTTCCCTGACTTTGCCTCCATCTTTTCGTTCTTTTAATTAATTTTTTATTTTGAAATAACTGTAGATTCCCGTGGAGCTGTAAGAAATAATACAGAGAGAGTCTATAGCCTTTTACCCAGGTTCCCCCAATGGTAATATCTCTCTAAACTACAGTACAATACCGTAACTAGTATATTAACATTGAAACAGTCAAGATACGGCACATTTCCATCACCTCAGGGAGGCTTTATGTTACCAGTTTACAGCCACACAGACTTCCCTCCTGCTTCTACCACCTCTTTAATCCCTGGCAACCATTAGTCTTTCTCCATTTCTTTAATTTTGCTATTTTCACGAATGTTATATCAACGGGATCATACAGTATGTAACACTTTGGGATTCGCTCTTTTCCACTCAGCATAATGGGAGATTCATCCGGATTGTTGCAGGTATTCATAGTTCATTTCTTTGTAACTCTTGGTAGTAGTCCATGATGTGTCACAGTTTGCTTAACCAACTGTTAAGGAAGGCCCAGGTTGTCTTCAGTGTTGGGCTGTTACAGATAAAGCTGCAACAAACATTTGTGTACACATTTTTGTGTCAACATCAGTATCCATTTCTCTAGGCTAAATGCCCAGGAGTGCAAATGTCTGGTTGTATGGTAGTTGTATCTTTTGTTTTTTAAGAAACTGTCAGATTGTTTTCCAGAGTGGCTGTACCATTTCACATTCTCACCAGCACTGTATGAATGATTGTTTCTCCAAGTCCACACAAGCACTTGGTGGTGTCATTTTTTTATCTTAGGCATTCTGATAGCTGTGTAGTGCCATCTCACTGTGGATTTAATTTGCATTTCCCTAATAGTTAATGACGCTGAACATCTTTTCATGTGCTTATTTGCCATCTGTATATCTTCTTCAGTGTTAGGGAACCTACAGTAATCTGCTACAAACATTTTATGTAAAGACACCTTTCTCTTTCCACTTGAAAACTGACCACTGTACAGTTGAGGAGGCTGGTGCACAGACAGTTTAGGTACTGGGAAGCCAGGCAGCCACAGTGCAACTAAAGGGTTCAAATCCAGCTGACTCCCAGCCTCTGATCAGTGAGGCCCCCTAACCTCTTCTCATAGGGACGGTCTCTTTCCTTTGACAACAGTGGAGGACTGAAATTTGATCATATAATGAAGTTTGTGGTTTCTCTTGTAAGGCTCTTGTAATAGTTATCTGAATACATATCTTTTATTCCCCACTAGACTCTAAGAATCTCAAGGAATGAGTCTAGTTTTGATTTATCATTTAATTCTCACAGGCATTGGCACCTTGGAGGAATTCAAAACATTTTATGAAATAATTTTCTGCTGTGGATGAAGGAAGAAAGGAATAATCTAAAAGAGTCTCTCTTTCTTTTACTTCATTCATTGAACAGAGTGTTTGAACCTGTACTGAAAGAAAGGCACTTGGTTAGGTCTGGGCAGCAGGGAGCAAAAGGGACTTCGGCCCAGCTCTCTCACAAATCCTAGATTTAAATTGGGGAGACAGAAATTAAACAGGGTCTCACCAATAACTCTTAATGCCAGACTCTGGTAGGTACTACAAAGAAAAATTAGAGTGAGATAAGCAATTACAAGAGGGACCGGACACCTGACTTTTGATTGTGGAGAGGGCAGGCAAGGAAGGCTTCTTTGAAAAGCTCCTTTGAAATGAGCTTTAAAAGATAATTTGGAATTAACTGGGGGGGGGGGGGGGAGGGGAGGAAGGGAGAGAGGGAAAGAGGTATGGAGGGAAGGAGGGGGAAACACAGGGGGGGAGAGAGAGAGAGAGAGAGAGAGAGAGAAAGGGAAAGAGAAGAAGAAGAGGAGAAGAGAAAAGAATATGTGTTGGGAGAGGATGTTTCTTTTTTTAAATAAATAAATACATTTATTTATTTCTTGCTAGCTTGCTGCGTTGGGTCCTCGTTGCTGTGCCTGGGCTTTCTCCAGCTGCAGCAAGCAGGGGCTACTCTTCGTTGTGGTACGCGGGCTTCTCATTGTGGTGGCTTCTCTTGTTGTGGAGCATGGGCTCTAGGCATGTGGGCTCAGTAGTTGTGGCTCGTGGGCTCTAGAGCACAGGCTCAGTAGTTGTGGCACACGGGCTTAGTCACGCCGCGGCATGTGGGAACTTCCTGGACCAGAGATCAAACCCATGTCCCCTAGCATTGGCATGTGTATTCTTAACCACTGTGCCACCAGGGAAGTCCGGGAGAGGATGTTTCATATTTCATGCTGAAGGGACAGAATTTGAGTATATGAAATTTCAGAGACATGAAAGAGTTTGCTAGATTGGAGACACTAACAGAAGGTTCAGGAAGGTGAAGTAAGTCTGAAATGGTGGGTGGAAGCCAGAAGCACAGGTCTTTTTAGTCCTCTGTGACCTTGTTAAGGCCTCTCCTCTTAAAACCAAACTAGCACAGATGTGGCATATAGACAGTGGCCTCCAGAGACTGCTCACCTCTTTTAAAGGGACAGTGCTAGTCTGGACATGCCTGACTGTATTTAGAACCATGGAGGCTCATTGGGCGACACTTTTTGGCCTCTCATCAAGCATTTGGCAGAATCTATGGAAGGCAAGAAATGTAGGCAGACGTATCTCTGCACCTTCCCCAATTCCCAAATTATCTCCATTCTCTGCCTATCCCTTTTGGAGAGGTTAGAGGCCAGGAAGACTTCTCCCCTTCTAGAATCTAGTCACTGGTAATCAGTGCTGATACGCATCAGAATTGCTTTGAGGAGCTTTTTAGGCTGTACTCTCCCAGAGGTTTTGAGTCACCAGACCCAGAAAACCTGTATTTATACAGAGCGTTTTGCATGATTCTTACATGTAACCAGGATTGTGATTGTTTTTTAGGCATCCATTGAGAAAGAAGTGTTTTTGTACCATCTTCCCCTTGTAGTGAAGCAAAAGAGAGAAAACCTTTTCTCAGAAAGATCAAGGAAGCTTTCCTTAGTCATGTAATAATTATCTTTAAATGTAATAGCTAAAGCTGAATGTCTTCCAAATACTGTTGTTAGTTCTTTTAATTTTATGAAAGAACTCTAAATGGAATAACAGTGACAAGGTGTCTTTTCTTTTTTAAAAAAAAAATTCATGTATTTTTTTATTGGAGTATAATTAATTTACAATGTTGTGTTAGTTTCTGCTATACAGTGAAGTGAATCAGCTGTATGTATACACGTATCTCCTCCCTCCTGGACCTCCCTCCCACCCCTCCATCCCACCCCTCTAGGTCATCACAGAGCACCGAGCTGAGCTCCCTGTGCTGTACAGCAGGTTCCCACTAGCTCTCTATTTTACACATGGTAGTGTATATGTCAATCCTAATCTCCCAATTCATCCCACCCTCCCCTTCCCCCGCTGTGTCCACATGTCCGTTCTCTAAGTCTGCAACAAAGTGTTTTCATTTATTTCATTGAACACTGAACTTTTGCCCTAAATGTCAAACAGAAGAGGTGATCCTATGCCAATAGAACCAACATTTAAACGTACTGCAAAGACAAGACTATTTTCTTAATTCTATTTTTTCCCTTAGATTTTTAAATCTTTGATCAAATGTCTGTATTGGAAAACAGATTGTGTATTGTCAAGAGCATGAGCTCTGGAATCCAATTACCTGTTTTGAATCCCTCCTTGTTCTTTACTCCCTACGTGAGAAGACTAGGAAAACCAGTTTACAATGTCCTCATTTGTAAAATGGAGATGATGATAAAAGTACATTCCTTATAGGCTGGTTATGAAAATTAAGTGAGGTAGCACTTCAGAAAACTTACTATGGTACCTAACACAGTAATCCCTCAATTAATGTTAGTATGCTCTTAGGAGACAGCGAGACTTTGTATTCAAAGATAGCAAGTAGTATCATGGATCTTCTTCCAAGATAAAGACAGGGAGACAGAACAGGTACCAATGTTGACTGACTACAAGTTGCCAAGCTCCTTGCCACGCAGTTTATGTACATCATCTCATTTCTTTGCAGCAGATTTGTGAGGTAAGAACCATTATTTATAGTTTTACAGATGGAGAAACTGAGGCTCAGTAGAGTTAAGTAACTGAGAGCCATATACCTAACAATTCATAGAGTCACATTTGTCTAATTTCAAAGTCATATAGTGTTTCCACAACTAAACAACGTTTCCCCTCTGGAGGAGGGAAGAAAAGATATTTAAGCCACATCATGTTTAGGTTGACTCCCAAATTATTTAATTGGAATGTATCTGAGTGTTTACATTAACTGTCAGCATTTGCATTTGGTGCCCATACCCCACTCTCTCCTCCTCAAAATGGCTGGCTGTGGAGTCCTTAGCCAGTGTTGGCAGCACGGACCAACGCTCAGACAGGAAGTTTGTATCAGTTCCCAAGGTGGAGAGTCAACTCCTGTTACTTTAAGGAGCCAGACCTTGGGTTTTAGACTGGCTGGGAGTAGCAGTCAGAACTGTGAAAGTGCTCTAATTGATGATTCACCTCCTGATGTCTAGCTGTCCACATCTCTGTGACAGATACCAGGCTGTGAATTGTGGCTAAACCTTTCCACTGCCTCCTCAGCCTAATCCCCATTCTAGGTCACTGTCCCTGTGAGTAATTTCTCTCCTGATTCTGGCACTCTGGACCTTCTACTACCTGCTAATTGATTTTTACCTCCACAAAAATGTAAAAGAGAGGGATGCCCAGGCCTGGGCAGTGAGCACTGGTTCCACTACCCTCTGCTACCCTCTGCTGGCCATACCTGGAAATTATGTTTAACCTTCAGGCCCTCGGTCCAAGGCGTATTCGTAATAGAGAGTGAGTGAGTGAATTCTGGCACACAAAAAAACCAAGTAAATAAAATAAATGATACTTTCATTTATTTTTTTAAAAGTCAAATTTCAAAAAAATACATTAAAAATGTATTTCAAATTTCAAAAAAAAAATACATGGTTAACAAAATATCTAAACGTACCCTTAAAGAATACAGTCATCCCTCAGTATCTGTGGGCGATCAGTTCCAGGATGCCCTGTGGATACCACAATCCACAGATGTTCGAGTCCATTATATAAAATGGCACAGTATTTGCATATAACCTATGCACATCCTTCTGTATGCTTTACATCATCTATAGATTACTTATAATACCTAATACAATGTAAATGCTAGGTACATAGTTGCCAGCGCACAGCCAATTTAAGTATTGCATTTTGGAACTTTCTGGAATATTTTTGGAATATTTTAGATCTTAAGTTGGTTGAATCTGTGGATGTGAAACTTATGGATGCATAGGGCTGACTGTACTAGCTTATCTGTACATAGACCCTACCATTCATCTTTTCATTCAAGGGACAGGTCTATAATAGCACAGTCGAAAATCATGCTACCAGTATTGATCAATCTTTTTAATCATGCATGTGTATGGACAAAAACCAAAACAGAACAAAACCAGAAAATTTAGAAGAAACCAACAGCAAAAATGAGAAGGTCCAAGTGGAACAGATGTAACAGTTGACTCCTGAAGAAAACAGCTAATGAAGAGAACTGAAAAAAAAAAAAGATTAAAAAAATTCCCCAAACCCTAACATCTTCAGAGTCGAGAAGCCAAAGAATAGGTGGCTGGGTAACAAGAATAATCAAAGAAAAAAGATTTCTTGGAAATTAAAGGTATCATTGGCTAAATGAATAATTTAATAGAAATTCTTGAAGATTGGGTTTAAGGAATCCCATTTGAGCTTGACACTTGGAACATTCATTTTTCCATTTTGATGATATAGGTTACCTTTTTATCCTCAATAGGTAGAGCTATTCAGTCTTTCAGTAAGGAGTAATTTAATAATTGGAATAATGTAAATGCTATTTCAGTTTGTAGAATCAACATATAAACAAAATTTGGAAGACAATATTAACTATAAAAGAGAATCTAATATTAACATTGATAATGTAAAAAAAAACAGAAGTCTGTTAAGGCAGCAGAGAGATGTGGAAGGTAATGTCAGACACAGATTTTTCTTACCTTATCTAGTAAGGAATCACGATTACTATCTAAAATTTATGTAACAAAATATGGGGTTTAAGCATATTCTTTAAAATTATGGATAAACACCAGAAGAACCAAAATACTTTAACTGGAAAAACTTAGTAGTGGATAAAGAAATATGAACTAAATTTATCAACTTTTAATAGATACTATCTAAAGTTGATGAAGGAGAAATGGAGGAATTAACATAAGTTTCAGAGGTATGGTAATAACCAGCAGCAGAATAAAAAATGTTAAAAAATAGGGAGGTGGGGGGCTTCCCTGGTGGCGCCGTGGTTGAGAGTCCGCCTGCCGATGCAGGGGAAACGGGTTCGTGCCCCGGTCTGGGAAGATCCCGCATGCCGCGGAGCGGCTGGGCCCGTGAGCCATGGCCTCTGAGCCTGCACGTCCGGAGCCTGTGCTCTGAAACAGGAGAGGCCACAACAGTGAGAGGCCCATGTACCGCAAAAAAAAAAAAAAAAAAAAAAGGCAGCTGGTGGGGGGGTGGGATGAATTGGGAGATTGGGATAGACACATATACACTATTGATACTATGTATAAAATAGATAAGTAATGAGAACCTACTGTATAGCACAGGGAACTCTACTCAATGCTCTGTGGTGACCTAAATGGGAAGGAAATCCAGAAAAGAGGGGATATATGTATATGTATGGCTGATTCACTTTGCTGTACAGCAGAAACTAACACAACGTTGTAAAGCAACTATACTCCAAGGGAGCTGGATTAGAAATGGGGAGTGGGAGAATGAGGTAAGGTAGAGAATTTCCTTTTCATTTAGTACCACTCTGTACTGTTTGATGTTTTTTTAACTTGTGTATGTATTAATTTTACATGTCAAAACTAAAAAGTAAAAAAAAAAACAAAAAAATTTCTGCAGCTGCAGTTCTTGGCACCATTTTCCTCCACAGCTGCAGTCTCTCTCCTTACACTAATGGTCAGATCCTACTGAGACAGGAAGGCGTAAGAACAGAAAAGTTTCTGTCCTGAAGTTTAGGTTTAGGTATTTTTTGTTTGTTTGTGCTTGTGTTCTATGTTTTCAGTGGCCCAACCTTTTGGAATACTAACCTTTGAGTACTTTAATCTGTGACATCTGGAATCTCCTTAAAGTTTTGCTAAACTTCGGTATCCTTCTGTTACTTTTTTTCTTTTTTTTTTTTGCGGTACGCGGGCCTCTCACTGCTGTGGCCTCTCCCGTTGCGGAGCACAGGCTCCGGACGTGCAGGCTCAGCGGCCATGGCTCACAGGCCCAGCTGCTCCGCAGCATGTGGGATCTTCCCGGACCGGGGCACGAAGCCATGTCCCCTGCATTGGCAGGCGGACTCTCAACCACTGCGCCACCAGGGAAGCCCTCTTTTTTTTTTTAATTGAGGTAAAATTGGTGTATAACATTTATACACATTTCAGGTATACAGCATTATAAATTGCTATTTGTATACACTACAACGTAACCAGCACTGTAAGTCTAGTTACCATCCATCACCATACAGTTGATCCCCTTCACTCACTTCACCCTTCTTCCAATCCCTTCCCTTCTGGTAACCTACCAATCTGTTCTCTCAATCTGTGAGTTTGTTTTTCTTTTGTTTGTTTGTTTTGTTTTTTATTTTCAACATAAAAGGGAAATTATATGGTATTTGTCTTTCTTCATCTGACTTATTTCACTTAGCATAATACCCTCAAGGTCCATCCATGTTGTAGCAAATGGCAAGATTTCTTTCTCTTATGGCTACATAGTATTCTGTTGTGTGTGTGTATATATATATATATATATATATATATATATATATATATATATATATATATATACATTAAATCTTCTTTATCCATTCACCCATCCTTGTACATTTAGGTTGTTTCCATATCTTGGCTGTTGTAATAATGCTGCAGTGAACATAGGGGTGAATATATCTTTTCGAACTAGTGTTTTTGTTTTCTTCAGATAAATACCCACAAGTAGAATTGCTGAATCATTTAGAAGTTCTATTCTTAATTTTCTGAGGAATTTCCATACTGTTTTCCACAGTGGCTGAACCAGTTTACATTCCCACCGACCACGTACAAGAGTAATCCTGACTCACTGGCCTTTACTGTGATCCTGGTGTTTTAATTGTTTTTTTTTTAATTTAATTTTGACTCTAGTCACCTACTGCCTAGCTGGGTCCAACTCAACCTGCCTAGGTAGGAAGGAAAAAATTTATGGAAGAGTGATGACAATCACTATTATCATAATAAATAAAACAGTATATATTATTAAAACAGTGCTAACAAGTAGGGTGATGGTCTCTACCCCATCCCTCATGTTTTCACAGAGAAGAGTATACTTCTCCTCTACAGAGAACACACTTGGAAGAATTTGGGAGTAGAGGTTTTCTCTAGACCACAATCTTGCATGAGACAATAGACAGGAGGAAATGAAGAAACCAGAATATCTAAATTTTCTAAGTAGGCAATAATGTCTCAAATGTCACTCTCTGAGAGAAAGTAGGCAATATATATGGGGAGATCCCCACAAGCATCACCCAAACAAAAGAAAACAAGAAAAAACACAAAGAAATACACAAATATATTATACACGTAGAAGCACAACTGTTGGGCAGTTACTGTCCATTAAACACAGATTCCCAGGCTGTGGACTTGACACTGGTGCAGCTGGCTGACCTGCCATGGGACTGAAACCAGGTGTTCTCAGGTCCTCACTGTCTCCAGTGCAGGTACCACTAAGTTATCTGCCATGCTCTTTGGCTGAGAATAGCAATGTCAAGCCACATGATACCATTCACTTAATTTGGGGATCATAATTTTGTTTGTGATAACTTCTGTAGTGGAGCTGCAGTTTCTTTTGTGGCTACCCTCCCCTTGGAGAGTAGAGCTAACTAGAGATTTGAATTTAAAGAGGCTGAAGAAGCTATATTCCTATGAAAGACAGCCTAGGACACAGCTGCAGATACAGGAATCCAGACAACTAAGACCCTCCGGCTGAGACTGAGCCAATTGTATAAAATAGGGAATGAAGGCATTTGGACTTTAATTTCTATGGGCTTTTATTTACAAGGGGATTTCGTTCTGAGGAAGCTGAAAAATAAGAGTTTCCTATTGTTCAAATTTGGGACATTTTTATGTTGTTGATCCAGTCTTTGTATTCGTTTCATAAAGTCTGATGATCTATTTTGGACATTGTGACAGGACATAATTAGTGATAAGAATAGAATAGGGAGTGAATTTTGAGCTTAGGGTGCTGCGTGGAATCCTGTCTGACTCATGTTGTTAGAGTCTTTTGTGTGCAAAAAGTGAAATGCCCATCAGCAGTTCCAGAGGGGAACGTTGTGTAGAAAGAAGTGGAGTGTAGGATGGTAAGAGCACAGCAGCACTCTGAGTATGCAACCCACCCTGGCTTACTTCTGACTTCAGTACAATGGCTTATGACATCACTTCCCAGCCTTCCTTCATATATGTGCTGCCTTCGTGATTTTTATTTGCATATCACCCATCCCAATACTGATACATTAAAAAAAAATAAGGTGTGTACTTTAAAAATCTTTAGCTCATGATATGTTAAAATATGTTATATATTTTTCTGAATACAGATTAAAATACATAATTACTAAAATTTTTTAAAAATGCCTGTTACCATCACCCTGCTACCTAAAATCAACTGGCATCATAATATGCTAAAAGATTAAAAACCTGGCAGATAGGCTTCGCTGGTGGCGCAGTGGTTAAGAATCCGCCTGCCAGTGCAGGGGACATGGGTTCAAGCCCTGGTCCGGGAAGATCCCACATGCCGTGGAGCAACTAAGCCCGTGCACCACAACTACTGAGCCTGTGCTCTAGAGCCTGTGAGCCACAACTACTGAGCCCGCGTGCCACAACTACTGAAGCCTGCGTGCCTAGAGCCTGTGCTTCACAACAAGAGAAGCCACTGCAATGAGAAGCCCACGCACCACAACGAAGAGTAGCCTCTGCTCGCCACAACTAGAGAAAGCCCGTGCACAGCAACCGAGACCCAACGCAGCCAAAAATAAATAAATAAAATAAATAAATTTATATTAAAAAAAAAACCTGGCAAATACTGGGAGGGATGCATGTTACTCCACTCTTCAGGTTTCTGCTCTGATCCTGATGATGGATAGTGGTACTGGAGAACTATTGGGGGCCCCTCTCTCCACCTTCTCTCTCATACCATCCCAAGCAACAAAGAACTCTTTCCAAGGCTTGCTGGAGCTCAGGTACAGTGCTTTCTAACTCTGGCTTTGGCGTTCAGGGAGCGGCACTTCTTACTCCCATGCTGGAGTTGGGCTTGAGTGAGGAAGACCGAAGTTGTCTGACTGTTCCACAGTTCATTTATGGGGGAGTAGTAGCAAACCTATTTCTGCTTTAGGTGCAAGCCTCTTGCTCCTACTCAGCTTTACTAGGAAACCCCGTAATACAGATGATAATACATACATTTCAATCTGTTTTCTGTGTCTATTTCTCAAACTGGTTAAAGCCCATAAAGCAGAAGCCCAAATTCCAACACAGCATTTAGTTACAAAAACAAGTGAAAGCAATGAGAGAAGAAAATGTCGATGGAAGAAAATGAATGCTCCTGTTACACAGCAGAAGGCTCTGTGTTAATAAACATTTAGTGACAGCTTATTATGAAAAAGAGTTTTTTAAAAAGTTAATGTACCTTGACGCTCAAACATCGTGGCTGTGAGTTTTCACTTCTCCAGCTGGAGTGAGATGCAGGTGGTATTGTAGTCTCCTTGGCTGAGTCTGCATCCTGGAACAGGGGACCCTTCCTTGTTCCCTAGTCTCTGAGAGGCAATGAGATACAGTAAGAATACAGGCTTTGGAGTCAGGCCTGGGAATGTATTCTGGATGTTTGAAGCTGGGCAAATTACTTAACCTTCCCAAATCTCACTTTTTACAGGTGTAAAATGGGGATAGTAACTCTCATTGGGTTGTGAGGATTGAGATAATGCATGTAATGTACTAATTTGATGACGAATCCCCTCCCTGCCCACAAGTTGAGCCTAAGGTACTCTATGAAGGATTCTTTCTCCCTACGCAGTGCTCCTTCACGGTTATCCTCTGGGACTCACTGGGCGTCAGCAGTTATAAAACGTTCATTTTGGATCCAGTCCTTGTCTTTCCACACTGTTCTTCCCTCACAGCCTGAATTGAGGTTTTGGAGCTATTCCTTACTCCAGAGGACTTGTCATTTGGGACTCAGACTTCATCATTTTCTTTGCTTCATGGCTCTCCCCATGTCCCATCACCAGTTTCCAAGACCACAGGCTGTAGCCCAAGTCTCCCACTTCCCCACCAGCCCCAGCCTCTATGCACCTAGAAGGAACCAGGCTGAACAGGTGTAAAGCACCTAACTGGTACTTGGCACATGGTAGATGATCATTGCCTATAAATTTCCTTTCTTAGATCTGGAACCTTTGAACTGGTTTCTAAAGAGCTGTATTGACTATTAGGATTGAGTACAGTGATACAAGAACTGTATTTTAGACATGAAATATTTTGGGTATCACTGACTCAATCTTTAAAACCACTAACTTCTGCACTTAGACAGTGAGACTGCCATTTAGATAGAAATCATATCCATGTCTAGGCATCCGCTCAATATGTCCGTATCTATATAGTTTTTAAAGACGTTTGAGATCTTTCCCTTGCATGGAAATGGAGTATGGTTGGCCTGCTTATACTCGGAAGCCTTTTCCACACATAAAATTCCAAGACAATAGAGATTTTGATCTGATGTAAGCTCCTTCGTGCAAACAAGCTTACATAGCAAAATGATGCAGATAAATGTTGATGAAAATGGACTTTACACAAATAAATGAAACTGTATTATGTTTCTCTAGTATAAAAATAGATCAAATGGTAGGAAGACAAAAATAGGTGAAGTGGTAACATAAACTGACTTTTGAAATCAGAGCGTCAACTCTGACATTTTTCTCTCTAGGCCTTTTCTAATAGTTTTGTTGCTAGGGCTACAATGTTTTTGCCAGATTGGAACAGGATTGTCAACTCTAATGGAGATTAAGTAGCTTTCCCAGCTAGATTTTTTTTTTTTTTAAATAAGCATAGGTTAATACTGCTGACTTTCAAAGCCATATTCAAGAATGGAAAGATTGCTAAAGATCTGTTTTTAGAAAATATAACTAATAAAATGTGAAGTTTAGCAGACAGGTTCTATTCCATAGTTGTTCCAACACAAACCTTTATCATGGTCACATTGAACAAAATAACTTGAAATATAATTTCATACACTGAGTAAAGAAAGAATGAGAAAATGTTATTTACAAGTTAAGCCAAAAATTAATTCCCCAAGGAGTAACCGAGGTAGTTAAATGAACAATTCTTCTGATTAGCTGGAAACCTGTTTCACAGATGCTTGAAAATTCACACTTGATTTATTCTATAAACAGTATCGATACGGCATAGGATAAAGTCCTCTCTGTTTTGGTTCCTTCCATTCATTGGTCAGAGTCATCTGAGGAAAGTGTAAATACAAACTCACCAATGAAACTCAAAGCCCAGTAAAGGAAAAGTAATTTGTTCTGGACACTCAATTGCTAAAAGGATGTAGAAGGTAAGAACCATTAAGAAAAGGGTGAAGAATTGCTTTTGATGTGCTTGTTGTGGAGTCAAATGAGCTTCCTTGGCTGAGGTCAAAAGAGGCCATCTAAACTTTAAAAACATAGTGCCATTTGCATGCCCATTGACCCCACGATTCCGCTTGTGCACTAAAGCCTGAGAATTAAATGAAATAGTTCATGTAAAGTGCCTAGCAAAAGACAGATGCTGTGTTTTTCCCTCTGATTCCTTCATATTTTTGTAGACAGAAATCCCAATGTTAACTTCCAATAAGAAAAGCAGAATATTAGTCTAATTTAGAGTCAGAAGAAATTCACTTTAAGTATTACAACATTAGTGACATCTGGTGGAAAATACAGGCATTACAATGTAACATCATAGCTATTCTGATCTTTCACAGAAAATAAAATTAAGATAAATTTTACAGACTAAGCAATTAAATGGAAACAGAAGGTAAAGAAAAATTAAATGTCTATGTGGATACCTACTTTATTATGCTTATGATTTTGGAGTTCATATGCTAAAATATATAGGAGGTTAATGAACCTAAGAAACTTGAATGCATTCTAATAGTAACATTTATTCAGCATGCATGTTTATATAGTGATTAAAAATGGAGGCGTGTAGCCTTTATGCTATTTTGAATCTCTTCGTACGCATCATGCGCCAAAGAACCTCCCTTCCCAGTTTTCAGATCAAAATTCACTGTGGGGTGTCCTGAGGAGTACCTTAAATAGCCAGTTGTGTTTTGCAGAATATGGGATAAAGAGCCATCCCATTTGAGATACCATGGATGGAGAAAACAAATGACGTTGCTTTAAATGTGAGCCCTGAATATCACAAAATCAATTGCTCTGAGCTAGGGAGGGGTTTGAATATTTGTGAACAAAACAGCAAACAGATCTATTACAGGGTCAGCCAACTACAACCTGTGTGCCAAATATAGCCCACCGTCTGCTTTTTGTTATTGGAACACAGCCATGCTCATTCGTTTACCTGTTGTCTAAGGCTGCTTTCAAGTTATGACGGAATCACTTGAGTAGGTGCAAGAGACCATATGGGTGCAAAGCCTAAACTAGTATCTGACCCTTTACAGAAAACGTTTGCCAACCCCTGGTCTATTAGATCCTTTCACCGTATTTTCACACCTCTCCCCCATCTCCTTGGGAGGAGTATACTTCCCTTCCCCACTGAAGTCTGGCTTAGCCATAAGACTTGCCTTGGCCAGTGGAGTATGGAAAAGTGTCAGTGTGCAAGTTCTTGGCCAGTGGAATGTGGAAGAGTGTCAGTGTGCAAGTTCTGAAACTAAGCTTCAAGAATTCTGGCTAGTCACTGCCCTTTCAGTGGTAGAATAACACATGACCTGTAGACTTAGGGGAGAATGAAGACAACACCCCAGCTGACCTGCAGACTTGAAGGAGGAAAAAATGCTTATTGTTGCTATGTTATGGTTGTTTGCTCTACAACAAAGGCCAATGGAGACACGAGATTGTTATACCTCTGTGTAAAAATTCCCATGGAGGCTTGATTTGTCTGATTGATGGTACTGAGAGAAGGATCCTGAAGACCAGGTGTGGTTCAGTCCCTTCTGGAGCTCTATTTCAAACCTTGATGGGCTCAACTGGAACATGGTTTCATTCCTCTACCTATGGTGAGCAAAACGGAGTCAGAGCCCAGGCAGGGCTAGAAGCCCACCAGATTCTCTTGGAATCTTAGCTTCTATTTAACATGGTATGAAGTCAGTCACGGTTCTTTCGTCTATTGCTTTAAATATCTTCCCCCCAGGGTGAGGCTGAAGGTGTAGAAGGAGGGTGGGACAAGTCCAGCTGGAACCTTAGGCCAAAGCTTTTCCAATCTAGCTTTATCAGTAAAGCTCATAGCCTGGCTCCCATTCAACTCCAATATGTGTATTTCTGAATTGATACATAATCTGTAAGAGGTGAGAAAGATCAAGACTGGCTCCTCAGAATCCTCACAAGAGTAAACAGTTAACATGCAAATGGTGTAAGAAGTCTAATTTAACCATGTTAACGATGTTGGCTGAGATGAAATGATCAAAGTATTTAAAAATGCAGTTTCCCCTAATTCTTAGTCTTACATCGCAGCTTGTTAAAATGCAAACAAAGCTTTTCATTGTCACTTTCTTTAAACTAGCAATCTGAGTCATTTGGATAGATCACTGGGTAACACCAGTGGTCCATATATTACATAAAGATATGCAGAGTTCACAAATTTGTCACTGAAAATCCCTGGGGCTCCCCTAGTTCTCTGGTTTTCAGCCTTTCCTTTGATTCTTTACATAGCTAATATTCTTCCATTAAATTTTTTCAAAGCCAATTTTTTTCTGTTTTCAAAAAAAGAAGAGCCTAGTTGATGCAGAACTGATACTATACAGTAACTTGCAGGCTATAGATTGTATGGCAGAAGCTCCTGTTATTGAAGGTAACATTCAAATCCAGAGCATTAATTTCTGGACATAACTCTTAAAGGAGAGAGAAGTAAGTACCACAATAAATCACAAAAGTAGTAATATTAGGATCACTTAATTTGTCAGAAACATAAATGACAGAAATGTATCATCAGCAATATATAATGTTGCTGCTGGTGAGCTTTTTTGGAGCAAGAACCACATTTTATTATCCCATTGTTTAACAAAGGGGCATTCAGTGTTTCCTGAAGCAGTCATTGCTTTCTATAAAAACTTTCAAACATATTTCCTAAAAATAGGACCATGATTTTCAACTCTCTCTGTATTTTTACTCAAGCTCTATTTCTGCTTTCCTTCTCAATGCATATTTCAGATGTTAAACAGATTATGAACAGCTCAAGAATTCAAATGTTGACTCTTGACCATCCCTAAATAAACATTATTTCCATTTTTGAGTACCTACTTTCTTATTCAGGAAGACTTGTGGGTGAACCTCAGTTAGGCAGCTTCAACAACTCTTTAGGGATTGGCCTTTGCAACAGCATTCACGATACCCATCATCAAAAACTGGCACCTATTTGTCCAGCAGCTCTAAGAGATGAAAGGATGTAAGACATTTTCCTTGATTCTTAACAAGCACACAATTGGATCAGAGAGAAGATTATCCAGGTGAAATAATAAAGACAAATACATAATGAAGTAAACCTGTTTGGTTACTTCATGGTCCTTTGCCATATATTTTCCTCTCCTTCATAAGATCTCAAGCTTCAGTACTATAATAAATAGTACAGTACTACACGATCCGGAGCTGGCTGAATCCAGGGGTATGGAGTAACCACAGATATGGAGGGCTGGCTGTAAGTTATACTGGGATTTTCAACTGCTTGGAGGGTCAATGATCCAGTCCCTGCACTGTTCAAAGGTCAACTGTATATGGAAAATTAGACAAACAACAGGCTAAGAGTATAGAAAGGTTCTACAATCCAAAATTTGCTAAACTGAATTAATTACAAAGGACATTTATCATTTTACAAAAAGAATGTTTATTTTAAATCTACTGTTATGAGATGAAGGGGGTACAATAAAAGCTTGTCCATTAGATTGAAAGTACCTCAAGACTTACTCAACTTTGAATTCTTAGGCCCTACAACCATAGTAGGCACAAGAAATAATATGCTGTACTTAATGCATCATAACTATTTAGCTGTATTAACACCACACCAATATAAAAATATTGCAAGACAAATTTAAAACATACACATTTAACTTTATTTCATCATTGTCATTTAAAGCTTGATTTTATAAAACATAAAAGGACATTCTTAAAAGTTTGGTATCATAGCAATTTGAACAGTAGGAATATCCACAGCTTCATGGGTTAAAGTTATATAAATTAAAATCAAGTAATTGGAAAATTTTTCAATATGGAAACTATACAAATGAATAAATGGCAGAAGGACCTAATAAGAGCAATATTTTATTACTTATGGACTATCATTAGTTACTTTCAGGATCTAAACAAATATTCTGAATATTCATATTTCTTTTGCTCTACTTTATATTTAAATATTTCTGTATATTCTGAGTCAAGCTGCTTGACCAAAAGGTCTGATTTAGAAAGACATTTAGCTTTATGGCAAAAGTTTTTCCATCTACAGTACTACCTTCAAAGGAACTGACATTACAATGCTAATGAAATCTGCTAGTTCCCTTTGCAACAGTGTGCAATAACTTACATCAGCCCTATGGAAAGTGAAACAGGTACCAAGGAATGGAACAATTATGCACAGATTCAGTAAAGTATAATGTTAAGTTTTCCCCATCTAAAAATTAACCAATGAAATATATCAACTAAAGTTGATTTGGTTTCAGGAAAACCACATTTGAGGATACAAGTACATTACTGTCTTTAGCTCATCCTCAGTCATTGACAGGAATTTTGTAGGCTACCATGCTATTTACTTTGTGAATTGTAGTAGTAAATGAACGAAGACGAACTTCTTCAGAATTGGTAATGAACTGTGGTCCTGACTCTTCCCACTTTTCAGGTACAACCAAATCTTTGTCTGTATAAATCAGGAGATCAAATGAACCTAAATTGGGGATAAAATAATTAAGGTACATTATTTTTTCAAAAGTAAAACTACCTGCCCTGTCTCCCTCACATTTTGAACCACACAGTGTTAGAAATGTAGTTTAGCCTGGTCTGTAAAACTAGTTCACTGCTTTTCTTCAATGGAAATTTACTGTAGTACAGAAAATATCGCACTCCTTTCACTTTATCTTATGAAAAATTCAAGTTTTTTTTTTCTTTAAAGAAAAAACCGTTAAAAATATTTGTAGAAAGTGTATAATCAATCACATGGGATAGCATGAATGTAACCTACAGTAAAGCTAACTTCTTGGTTCTGTGACTGATGTATCCTAGTGCCTAGAACAGAGTGTGACATATAGTAGGTTTTCAGGACATATCTGATGTTTGAAGGAATAAGGAAGATAGAAAAGCAAGACACAATTATAGCTATAGTCTTAAATATATATCAATACATAAAAGTGTGTAAGAAATGAAGATAATGAAAGAAATTACATCAAAACATTCAAGAGTGAGTGTTGTGGAATACTTTCATTCCTTTCCTTTTCAGCATTTCCAAATTTTCCAGAATGCATATAACATTACTTTTCCTTTATAATGCTTTCTCATTTTTATTACATGATATTGATAATTAAGAAAAAATTTAATAAAGGGGTAATTCTTAAAATAGTAGCTTAGTCTTTTCCCCAACAAATTTAAGGCAATGTGACGTTGTATAATACTTACAGGAAACTTCCAACAGTGGCAGAAATGTCACTGTAGCTGTGATCTGTCTGATCACTGAGCGGATTTCATCTTGGATAGCTTTCTGAGACTTTTCTCTGGGTGCACTACCAAAGAAACCAAATCAATTAATTTAAGTTTTAACGAGTTATTTAAAACATCTGTAAGATTATTTATCTAATTAAATGATTCCAAAATCAAGTAAGTAATACATTAAAAAGGAGTTTTTTAGAAAATGAGTACATCATTAGGACCCATAATACCACAGTAGGCATAGTATGTATTTTTATTATTTCATTTATCCTTCCAATCATTTTTTATGGTTGGTCTTAGGATCAGGTCATTTTGTATCAGATGACCAGAAAATTTGCCAAGTGCTTCAAGTTAGGAAAACTTCAGTACCCTCTTAAAAAAAAAATAACAGTGGTATCTAAAATATTTAATTGGTATAATCATTTTGGCATTTTTAGTAACGCCTATGTGTCTAATTCCCTATTGTCTCAAATAAGATATTAAATTGTATGTCAAATTATTTTTATAAGCTAAACATTTCCTAAAAGAGACCAAAGGCTTCAGAAGCAAACTACATTTCATTATGAGAAATGGTTCTGAATTTACAGGTAAGTATGCCTAGGACAATGCTAGTCATTAGCATATTATGATGGGTATTTCCCATTCAGGTAGTCTGGAAACTTCAGAGTTTATGAAGTGTCTTAGGAAACTTGTGGCATTAAGTGAAATACAGTAGAATTGCATCTTAAACTGGGAGAGTCTAGGATAATCCCTTAAGCTTAAAAGTACCTTTAAACAATTCATAAAATGGGCCACCTAGT
Source organism: Stenella coeruleoalba (assembly GCF_951394435.1). Taxonomy (NCBI): domain Eukaryota; kingdom Metazoa; phylum Chordata; class Mammalia; order Artiodactyla; family Delphinidae; genus Stenella; species Stenella coeruleoalba. The sequence goes on along the minus strand of NC_137149.1, from coordinate 21,255,978 downwards.
ATACTGTATGGAGTTTTGCATATACCACCATAAATACTACAATTTGAAATTCACCAATTTAGACTAAAGGCGATACTATACAAGTCAGTGACATGCCAAAGTAAGCACAGTTCTTTTCCACAGAAGACTGAAGATCAAATTAAACATCCTAGAAAAAACTATACCTTCTATGAAACTTGTTCAATATAATTAGAACTCATTTTGTAAAGAAAACAAGTTTTAGAACAAGCATATGAAAGTGGAAATAATTTAAATTCCTACTTACCTGTCATCTTTTGCAGTCTTGTCACACTCAATATCAAACTGCCATCTTTCAAGGACCTCACCACTTTCAATATTTGAGATGACTACCACCAATTTCTGCACTGAACACTTGCATAACCATTCTGTAACACATAACAAGGCATCTTTTTTGGTTCACTGCATTACAAAGCAACTCTTTTCTTGGGTCCCACTTCCTATCCTCAGCAAATTTCTACCACTGCTATTTTGGATCTCCTCCAAATTATACAGAAAACTTGCCCCATCAATAACCTAGCTCCTGTTTTCAAATTCTCAGTATTTATACCAGGTATAGCACTGGGTGCTGAGGACAGGATCGTAAACATTCGGTACTTCCATCCTAATCCAAGGCAAGAGTGTAGGAGATAACATTAACCTAATCACTGCACCAATTAACATGAAATTAAAATTGTAACTGCTATGCAGGTGCAAAATATGGTACAATGAAAGCATAAAATAGGAAAATTTGACTCAGGGAGGATTTGAGTTTAGTTCTAAGAGGTTCCACACCAAATAATCCAAGTGCAGCCCTATGAATGACGATGGGTAATTTAGCCCTGAAGTTAATGAAAATACAATGATGTAATTTAAAAAATGAAGTTACTTAAAACAACAAAAATGATCCGTGAATTTTAAAATTAAAAAGGAAAAAAAAAAAGATGAGAGCTGTAGCATTTTTTAGGACTAGTAATTTGGAAGGTCAAATGGGTAGATAGGGCAAAATATCCCACAACACAGAAAAATTAGAAATGGGATTCCTAAGTGGAGAGAAACATGAAAGAGAAACTAATAGGAATTCTAGAAAAAGAAAGAAAAGCAATAGATGGAGAACAAATATTGATCCAACAATACTGCAACTTCTTGAGCGAAAAGGAAAAAATGAGTGTTCAGATAGAAAAGGCTACTGACTCAGGCAGGATTAAAAAAAAAAAAGACAAATGGAAATAGGTGAAAATAAGAAAATTCTAATGAGCGCTCTGTTATTTAGTAGTTCTTCTTTTTTAAGTTTAGTCCCACAGGTTGAATTCAGTTTTACAATTAATTACCTTTCAGTTGTTCCACCACATTATTTAGGTATTTTATGAGTTCAGGATCAGTAGTTACAAGCAAGGTGAGTCCATATTTCTGCACTCGAGTAAAGGTTTCGGATGGATATATGCCACGCTGATATAAAATGCTGTTGATGCCAAATGCTGAAAACAAGAAATATTAAAGTCATTGTCACTTTGTAACTTCGGGAAATAAGGCATATTTAGATGTGGCTATGGTTTCATTAATGGTGTAAAGCTGTAAATGTCTAAACACACGTGTTTCTGTGTTTTGCTGAAAGCAGAATAGGTACAAAGTGGCATTAAAAATCCTTAAAATCTTGCTTCTAAGTAAGAGAGAAAATGATACGTGCATTTATGTGGCAATAAAAGAAAAATGCCAAACTGCATTAGTCTCCCAGTGGCAAATTTCATTTCATTGTAAAACAAGTCCAAATTCAGACTGTGTGGTTAGAGGATGTCAAAATAGGCAACCGACTGACTAGTCCAAAGCCCAGGCAAGCCTCTCCCCCTCTCTCTTTCCTCCTTTTATCATCACAAGTTCTGCCAGGTTCTATCAGAAGGTACAACTGGCCTGGTCCAGGACGGCGCTTCCATCACCGTCGACCAGTTTCACCTCGCGGGGGTGATGGTGAGGGGTGAGCTCTGCACTTTAAAGAAACTCTCCCGGCGAAGGGGCTGTACCGCGAAGCAGGCCTCAGCAGCACCTAGGCGTCCTCCGCCATCATTAGCAACGCGTCGGGAGGAGGCGCCTGCATCCGCCTCTTCCCAGATTCCTCCTGCCGGGCAGGAGGCCGGGGCTGAGAGGGCTTGGGTTCGGGGCCGCTCCGGCCCACCCGGCTTCCCCCCGCCTCGGAAGCCGAACCGCGGGCCTGCCGGGCAGCCTGGGCCCCGTTCTCCCCGCCCTACGGCCTGCGCGAGGACTTACAGAAGAACTCGGCCACGATTTCGGCGCTCCCGCGCAGCGTGATGCCTTGCTCCCGGGAGAGCTGCAGCGCCATGGCCAGGCCCACGGATGAAGGCACGCGCTTCCACCCGGCAGACAGCAACACCAGGGGTTTCCAGAGCAGTTCCCCGCCACTCGTTTCAAAAGTAACGACGCAGGACGCCGTCGGCCCCTCGCGCAGGCGCGACAAGCTTTTAGGCCCCGCCCTACGCAGCTGGGTCCCGCAAGATCTCTGGGCCTCCGCAGGAGCGGCCGTTCGCGCAGGCGCAGTGGGTAGGCGTGGTGACGCTGTTCCCAGGGTTTAGGCTCGGGAGGACCCCTGTTGGGCACCGGTAGTTGTGGTCGGCGGGCTGCCTGGCGCCCGTGGGGGAAGATGGTAGGTCCAGGTTTTAGCGGCCGCTCCCTAGGTCTGGGGACAGAGCGACCAAGGAGCACAGTTCCCTAGTTTGAAAGATATTTTGAAAGTGATATGAACTGTCCGCCAGCTGCGGCATAAGTGGCCCCAGGGATCCTTAGTGGGCGGTTGGAACATGCTAGATGCTTTGGGAATTCGTAAAGCAACTGCGTGCGCGGCAACCTAGCCACAGTTTTAGAGGGATTACTGTGTGGGCGGCTTTTCTTGAGAAATTGGGTTAGGGGTTAAAGGGACGAACTGCTTGCATTTTTCTATCCCTTGTTTGTCCTGGGCTCAGCTCATGTTTATGCCCCGCCCCGCCTCCCTGCGAGGCGGAGTCTGGGGGCAGCAGGTGGCTGCGTCTGCTGGGCCAGCTTGCATTGTGTACCCCTCCACCCCTAGGCGACTGGTCAGGAATAAGGTCACCTCACCAAAAAGGCCCATCAGCACTGAAGAGCTTTTCAGTGAATTTTGACTCACAAATTCAATGACTTTTAATGTTAGGATAAGAAGTATTAAGGAGATAGTGCACAGCTCATGTTCATGTGAGATGTGAAACAATTTTATACTTAAAGCAGGTGGGAAAATTATTCGTAAAATGAAGTCTGAGAAACTTAACCACCAGATGTACTGTTACTTAATTATAGGAGAAAAATGCCGGAGTGTATTCGTTTTCTATTGCTGCGTAACAAATTGTCATAAATTAGTTTAAAACAACACCCATTTGTTATCTCAGTCTTTAGGTCAGGAGTCTGGGACATGGCATAGCTGGGTGCTCTACATAGTCTCGTAAGTTTGAAGTAAACGCACCTGTCTGCAGGTGGGATCTCATCTAAAATCTGGGGTCCTCTTTTGACCTCCTTGGTTCCTGGCAGAATTAATATCCTTGTTCTTAGATTGAGGTTCTCATTGGCTTGCTAGCTGTTGGCCAGAGGCCAGCCTTGTGCTTTTGCCAGGTAGCCCTTCCATAGGCCTTCTCCCACTTCCAGTCTCTCTGACTTCAGGGAGGTCCTTTTAAAGGGCTTACGTGATTAGGTCAGTCCCAGCCAGATAATTTCCTCTTTGTTGAAGCTAATCTTCAAAGTGGTTTTGCCTCATAATTACATTTCTGGTCACGCTCAAGGGGAGGGATTATATAGTATATGCTCCCTAGAAGCCACAAATTTGGGGGGCCATCTCAGAACTCTGCCTAGTCACAATGTTAGGTATCAGAATTTGATCAGTTTGAAGAGTGAAACAGGTATAAGAGGTAATAAGCTGACTTGACCCTGTGAAATATTTTCCTTACATTCTTTAGTCTCTGTGGTACAAGTTTGTATGCGTGTGTTTAAATCACCACCTTTTCATTCCTTCCACCAGGATTTTGGGTTAGAGCCAGAATTCTGGCATCACGCTGGTAGAGCATGATGCCCACCTTACTTCATGTATAAATTGTCTGTCTTTCTAAGGAACTTACTACTTAGCACTTCAGGAAAGACTTCCTTCAGTTTCATAATAATACAGTAGATGCAAATAATCGTTAGTATAATTTTGGAGATTCTAGAAGGCTGGCAAAATATATGAGATTTCCATATATAGAGGAAGTATTTGTTAATGCTTTCTTTGTGTTCTAGGAGGAGGTGTAAGAAATGATTAAGGCTTAGAAAGCATGGTCTGTGCTTTTTGAGAATTTGTAATCTAGTTCTGTTTAAATATGCATACTTAAAAAACAGTTGAAGTCTCATAAATTGGACCTTATCTGGCTTCTGCCTACCTGGTATCTGGCTTCTGCCTACCTGGCAGCCTCCTTTCAGGTTACTATCCTAACCTGCCTACTCCTTTAGTAACGTTTCAAACTCAGGGATTTTTGTAAGGTGCTTTCCTCTGCCCAGAAATTGAGTTTTATCTGTTCAAATTTCTGATTATATCCAGACTTTTTAAACTTAAATATTACTGCATGAAAGAAATTTTCTTTTACCCCTCAGGGTATAAGGTGCTGCTCTTATGCAGAACTCTCATAGCATCCCATAGTGCTATTTCAGAGCACTGCTTTCACTTGCAATGAAAACAATTACATTATCATTATTTAAAGATATCTTTTGTATCTTCCTGTTTTGGCAGAGGATCCATGATGACATTTATTGGGTGCCCCACAAATATTTGTTAAATAAATATTTGAATATTTGCCTAGGAAAACTTCATGGAAGAACCCAAAATGTTTTCTAGTTGGAGAGCAGGTTGGATGGATGCGGTAAGGCCACTTTTAGGGAGCTTTGAGTACCAATACCCATTTGAGTTGATTGAACTAGATGTACAAGGATTTCTAAATTCTTAGGATTGTTGTAATTAAAGGGGTGTTTTTTTTCAAGTGTAAATTCAGTAATGGTAGTAGAATAGATTGTGTAGTGGACCATCTAGAGTGGTGGTTCTCAAACCTGAGCATGTGAAAGAATGACTTGGGTATTTTGCAAACTATGTGGATTCCTGGCTTCTGTTCCTCCTTCTTTCAGTCTGGTTCAGTTCAGTACCATAGACACTAGTCACATGTGACTTAAGAACTTGAAGTGTGCTGGTGTGAACTGAGACATGCTACAAGTATAAAGTACGATTTCTAAGACTTCGTATAAAAAAAGAATGTAAAGTATATTGATTTTTTTGGTAATTGATTATATATTACAATGATACTATACATGCACTGGATTAAATAAAATATATTATTAAAATAATTTCACTTGTTTCTTTTTAGTTTTTTAATCTGTCTACCAGAACATTTACAATTACATAGATGACTTTTGTCATCTTTCTATTGGACAGTGCTGGTCTACTTTCTGGAGTCTAGGAGATGACATGATTTAACCAGCATCCCAAATGATTCTGATGCAAGTTCTTAAATCAGTCTTTGAAAAGCAGTAAACTATGATGGCAGTTTTAGTAATGCAGGCCTAGGAGGTTGAGTTCCTGGACTAGATGGATGCCAGAGTTTAAGTAATAAAGTATACATCAGAGCAAGGCGTTTTGAAAAAAGAATTGAGTTTTGATGACTGATATGGAGGAAGAATGAATCCAAGAATCCAGGGTGGCAAGCCTGCCATATACAGTAGAGTTGGTCAGAGCTCTCGGGATGTTAGGTAGAGCTGCTCAACTCTGAGACTGTTCTGTTTCACTGTAACACTTACGATTCTAGAAGCTTTGGTGGAACTTCTTTCCCATTAGCTTTTGGGCACTTGGTCTGACGTTGATCCCATCTTACCTAAAGCATGCACCCTTATCTTTACAGAAGGTTTTTTAAAAACTTGTTTTCAGTTACTTGAATTTACTTTTATTCACAATTCAGTGACATCTTTCTAATGTGTATTGTTAGGGGAAGGTTATTTGGACAGGGAGAAGTATAAATTAAGATTTATTTCTGAAGAAAATTCAAGCAGAGTGCATAATCAAATAACCTAAAATTATAAAAGAGATGAATATGAAAACGTATGTCATAAACAGACCTGTATTCCATATTAGAATGCTAAAATCAGAAATACTCATAAAAATTTCCAAAGCTAGAATCAGATGGAATTTTAGGCAATTAACTAATAACTTAGCTGGGCAGTCTTAGAGATGAGGAAACTGAGGTCCGGAGTGACTACATAGTCTAAGATTCAATATCTGGTTAGTAGAAGATTTATAGTAATAGAATCTTGGGTTCTTGACTTAGTTTCTTTTAAAATTATTTCTATTTGAAGACATGCTGTAAAATTCTCTTATTTTAAAAATATTAACTGATTTTAGACTAAGGGTGTTCAGTAACCTGTACACTTGTCAAGAAAATGGCAATTACAGTCCTTAATGAATTTTATGCCAGTGTGCAAATAGTTACAAATGCCACAAGATGGCACTGTTTACATGTAAAATAATACTTTAAAAAACAGTCCATGTGTATGTGCTTTAGTTCAAAGTGAAATGAGGAAAAAAGAATTTAGTGATTTCTAAGGTATTCGTATGTGTGGAACACATCAGAATGAAATGTTGGATCATAATATATTATAGAACTGTTACAATTCTTTTAAACACATGGCGTGTATGCATACACACATGCCTGAAAACATATTTATTTACATTTACATTTAAGTTGCATTTTTGTTTTTACCTGGAAAAAGAAAACGTTTTAGGTAGTTGAGTCATTATTCTGATAGACTTGTGACAGTTTTCCATCACATTTCCAGGTGTTATTCTTGAGTCCAATATCTTGAAATAGAACATTTTGTTCTAAAATGGGTAAAACAGGAATGCTTATCTTTATGAGAATTTTAATAAAATTAAATTTATCCACTAAATTTAGATTAAAAATTCTGTGCACATAGATATTTATGTCAGTATGGGGAATTTGCTCTCTTTAAAAGAAAGGATGCTGTCATAAGTCTTAGTTATTCTATTTCTTATATAGATAATTTCTCATTTGATGTGAAGAGCAAGAATTAAAATCAGACATTTTCTACTCTGATTACTTAAGGTTTATTTTGTAGATCTAATGAATGTTTACATTTTTTCATAAGCTTAAGAATTAAATTGGGTAATGTAAATCTCCTAAAGATCCATCTTCCCCAAATACTTTCCTTCTAAGGACTCTTTGATTGTTGGTCCACATGTGCAAGATGATAGAACAAATTTGAATCATGAAATTTTATTAATAAGCAATGGCTTAATAAACTTAAATATATCTCTGTACCTGCATAATTCATCATTTTTAATGATCCAGTTGCATGCATAGGATATTAAAATTTTATCTTTAGTAAAAATTCAGTACAAAAATTATTGAAAACTTATTAATAATTCCATAATTTCTTGTAATGAAAAGCATGGGCTGTTCTTATCAGAAAGTATTACCATGTTGTATTATTTTATCATAACTCTATTATGATAAGTAATATATAGTCACTTAGAAGTCTTCCATAGCTCAACCATGATTAGGCACCAAAAGGCATAACTTGAAAGGTAGGTACTCTTATTCCTATTTAATCCTCAGAGACTGTTTGGAACATTTATATATACATATATATATGTGTGTGTGTGTGTGTAGTATATATATGAAGAATGGGTTCTGCAATCAATTGACTTTGACAGCAGAGTATATTTTAAAATGTAAATGAAATTCAAAACAGCTCATAAGACTGTCTGATATGGAAACTAACAGCACAAAGCCTCTGTGAAGAATTAAAAGCCACGGTTGCAATTAAATTAATAAAAACAGATTTAATGCATTAAATGATTTTATAATTACATATTAAATTTGGTTAAATATTTTATGCCCATAGTACATTTTAAGCTTGTTGCTTCTGAATCTTTTGTAGGTGAGAGTCATTTTTACTATTGCTTAATATGTAAATATAGGTGAATTAGTTCTGCTGAATCTACCAGCTAATAATACAACTAAGATGTTATTTGAGTAAGTGGAAAAGTATTTTTTGAGACATTCCATAGACAAAACAAAATAAATAAGCCATAAAGTTGGGTCTTTCTCAAATATTTGTTAGTACCTTTTTATAAAACATTTATGGGGAAATAAAGCTTTGTGAGAACATGAAAATCACTTTACTTTAAATTCATTTATATTTTTCTATTTAGATAAACTTGGCTTTTTCAACTGAAACAAGTTTCTTATAACTTGCATTGTGTTTATAGCTCATTCAAACAATACAGTAGTCAAGCCATATTTATCAGGTTACAGATCAGTCATGCACATTAATTCTATTATTTGTGCTGAGGTTTTCTACATATAAATTGGCTATGACAGTGTTTTTAATTCTTGAATGATGTGTATAACCTGTTTAACATCAACTAACAGCAAAAAGGGTTACTGAATTCCACAGTTTTTGGTTTAATGTTGGAGATTAAGTGGATTAAATATTAAATCGTGTCTTTTTATGATTGCTTAGTCCCAATATGGTTGTAAATATAGGTGGTAACATTTTACTCCAAAATAGATTGCAGTTTTGTTTTAAGGCAATTGTTTGGGTTATCCAGTATATACCTCTTTAAACCTGTGTTACGCCATTATCAAAACAAAAGAAAACTTGAAATCAAGTTTCATTTAATTAGTATATCTCCGAGAATATTCTTGCAGACTCTAGTATGCGAAACAATGGACTGTAGCATTTTAGTTTACATAAATTTAGATGTTTTTAAAATTTATTCACAGAATTTTGTTATTAAAAGTAATATGTAGTTATGAGTTTGTATAATTAAAAAATATTAATAAGATAGATTTCTTTTTGTTTTTGGAGTTATACATTAAGACTCTTATTAATTTTGAACTACCTTTAATCTCCTTTAAAATAATAAGAAATTATGATATTTACTTCTCAAGAGCAGCGAAAAATGCTATTGTTAACACAGAAGTTGAACATCTTAGTGAATTAAGAAGTTATGCGTTGCTATTCCTAGGATGGCTGCCTGCCTTAGGAAAAAGATCAGGAGTGTGGGAAGAACTTAAGGCCCCAAATGCACTTGCCTATGCCTTCTGGGAGACTGGAACTTGAAGGAAGATTATTCAAAGGACTCTGGAAGTGTAAATGTACCTTCCTCTTCTCTTTCTCAAAGATCTTGTTTAAAATAGTGTATCTCATCAGTAACAGAGAAGATAATGAATACACGCCAATATAGATTTATTTATCTCTAAATTATAGACATTTTCCACAGTATTAGGTATAGTGTGTGTATATGTGTGTGTGTGTGTGTGTATATGTATATATATGTAGGAAGGTAAGAAAGATGAGATAAATATTTTAAAAAATGATTCTTGTATTGCTAGAAAATAATTTTACTTTCACTAAATATATTAACTGTATTAAGACTTACATGGTTAATATGCTTCCTTATTCTTAAAAATCTTGGTTTAATTATTTGTGAAGAGTGATTTAAAAGTCAGATACTTCAGCTTAATTTAGTACTTGGATTTTTTTATTTGTTTTTTGAGTTTTTGGTTTTTTGACCATCAGAGCTAAAAAAGTTACATCACAAAGATAGGAAGATGCTAATGAGAGTTCATTGTTGACTTCTTATTTTTATTTACCTGTATTTAGCAATTATGCAAAGCCTTGAAAAGTTATTATTAAATTCCCCATTTTCCTGGTGCCAATTAGATGTTCTTACAAACTTAAAAGTGTTGTATTTTTATTATTTTGAAAAATGGGTCTAAAACAAAGGTTTAAGCAGTTTGGGTCCATTTCATTTTTTTTTTTTTTTTTTTTTTTGCGGTACACGGGCTTCTCACCATTGTGGCCTCTCCCGCTGCAGAGCAGAGGCTCCGGACGCGCAGGCTCAGCGGCCATGGCTCACGGGCCCAGCCGCTCCGCGGCATGTGGGATCTTCCCGGACCGGGGCTCAAACCCGTGTCCCCTGCATCGGCAGGTGGACTCTCAACCACTGCGCCATCAGTGAAGCCCCTGTTTTTATCTTTTAATTGCCCTTGGAACTAATTTGTAATTTAGAAATATTATAAATAGATTAGAAAAACTTGTTTCCAAGTTTTTCAATGTTCAGATAAAGTTTTTTTAAAAAAATAATTGACACAGACATGCTCTCTCAGTAGCTTGAGTGTCTTGAAAAAAATTTTTCATTTTAAAAGTCACTTTTTCTCTGAAAGAACGTGAATGTTAATTTTTCTGAAATTCTTGTTAGATAGCACAGTACCAACTATTAGCTGCACAGAGGAAGAGCCATTAAATTTGCAACAGTTGACTTTCATTTCTTTGGGGATACTAGTCGTGACCTGTGACTTTCTGTCCTGCAGACTGTGAGGGTGTCGGTGTCAATCCATTTGTTACATTTTAGTACAGCTTAGTTTATTTTCTTAAAGAGTCAATATAAGTGGGAATTCTACATTTCTTCCTGTACCCCAGTGAATTGTTTTGTGCACACATCCCAATCTGGAAATAATTGGTTTTGAGAATGTATGCAGAAACCCCGTTTGCTGAAGGATATATCACGTGGAGTTGGGGATGGTCATGGTCCTTGCTTGTCCCCTCTCCCAGGCAGATGTGGAATGGATATAGCTAGGTTGGCCAACTTGCATAACTGTATAGAAATTTGAGTTTTCGTTCTCCTTGCTGGCTTCTGCCAGAGCAATCCTATGAGGAAAATACATTATCTTTATTGGGAAAGAGTGCCCCAGGCTTTTGAATCCCATTCATTTTCCACTTAAGTCTGCTGAAGGCATGGAATAAAAACCCTCTTCAGAGTTTCAACAAATTCTTATGTGGTAGAAGTCCATTTGGATCACAAGAGAAAGAGCTTTACTACTGGTAGCATGGAGGTGGAGTGTCATGGCATTGCTTAAAGAAGCAGGAATCTCCAAGCAATCTATCAGAAGCAGAGTTCTTAGGCAAATGTGCAAGAAAGGGATGCCAAAATAGTATGTTCTAGAAACTTTTTAGAGGCAGACTATCTGGACAATTTAAGAAAAATTATCTAAGAAATTTTTCCCTTATCTGTAAAATGGAGGTAATAATAATACTTGCCACATAAATTTTTTGTAAGGATTCCATAAGATAATGCAAGTGAAGTTTCGATTTACTATTAATATATGATTCTTGTTATTGTTATATTATTGTTATTATTAGTTATTATTATTATTATTTAGGTAGCTTTTCCTCCACTTTCCCATGCAACTCTCCTGGTACTTGTCTGGTACTTCTTTAGTCTAGGATAACTAAAGGAGTCCTTAGGTAAAGCAATTTAAGGCAGAGATTGGGACAGACGCTCTCTTAACATTATGACAAAGAAGAAGTAATAATAGTGCTAACTACCTTTAACTGAGCACTTATTTTCTGCCAGGCGCTCTTCTAAGTGCTTTATGTGAATCAATGTATTTAACCCCTTCACAGCCCATGAATTATGTACTATTATTACCTGCATTTTTTACAATGGAGGAAACTAAGTTACAGAAGGAGATTGGATTAATTTATCTAAGGTCCAGGCCATCTAGATGATAGCAGGATATGAATCCTGAAAGTGTGGAAGGTCTGACTAGATTTCAGTAATCTAGCTTGAGGGGTCCTTATGCCCTGTCCTTCCCTCCATTTTTGATGTGAAACTCCTGGAACTCATCCAGCAATGGAACATAATGAAGCCGAATGGCTGGAAACCTAATGGAAACATAGGTTTCAGCATAGAGAGAAGACCCTGGGCTTAGGATAGGGGTTGGAGCAAGGGCAAGAGGCCAGAAGTGGAGGAAGAGAGACAAGAGGTGGGGCCCAGGGTGAAGTACTGTCTCTTCAGGTTAAGAGTGGGCAGCTAAAAAGGGTACCCTGAGTAGGACTGCAACAGCAGAAATGGTTTTTGTGTGTGTGTGTGTGTGTACTATACAAATGCTCTGGCTAAGGAACAGATTGGTGATTGAAATCCAGCCTTCTGCTCAGCTTGCCAACTCTGTGGGTAGTTCTGACAAAAGGAAGTGAGGATGTCCAGTACAATAAAAATGTAAAGGGATGACAAATCTGAGAGGCATTTTGAAAATGTGTTCATGTGTTTGAACTCTGAAGAATAAAGTGTGGTATCTTAGAGGTCATAGTGAAATTGTGTACATGGAGATGAGTTTGGGTGAGTTCAAGTGAGTTTGGGTCAGGAAAAGACTCAGGGAAGGATTTGGGGGTAGTAACTAATAAAATGTCACATGGTGGAAGAAGATACAATGAAGGAAACTCAAGAAATGGAGAAGTAGGAGGCAAATCATGACATGAATGTCCTAAAAACCTACTTAGTGAATCTGAGTTGGGTGGGAAAATATTTTAGTAGTTTGGTATGCAATTCAGTACAAATAAGAATGACCGGGAAAACATCATTTGATTTTTTTTTTTTTTTTTTTTTTGCGGTACGCGGGCCTCTCACTGTTGTGGCCTCTCCCGTTGCGGAGCACAGGCTCCGGACGCGCAGGCTCAGCGGCCATGGTCACGGGCCCAGCCGCTCCGCGGCATGTGGGATCTTCCCGGACCGGGGCACGGACCCGTGTCCCCTGCATAGGCAGGCGGACTCTCAACCACTGTGCCACCAGGGAAGCCCACATCATTTGATTTTGCACTCAAGAGATCTTTGGTGAGGAAGCAATTTGGGGCAATTTGGGGCATGGAGAGGGGATGGAAGTCTTTTTCAAGGAGTTTGGAAGTGAGGGATAATGAGATAGAAGCGAAAGTTTTATGAGTTAGAGGCTTGGAGAGTGGGGGAAATAACATGAACAATTGCTGGATCTTGGGAATTTTATTTTTAGGAATATAGAGGAAAGAGAGCCAGAAGAAATATAAAAACTGAGGTTGGAAGTTGGAAAGGTATAACTAATAGAGCCAGAGGCCACAGAAAACAGTGGCATCGAGGACCTAAGTGGAGAATAAGCCTTAAAAGAGACAGTTTCGGGCTTCCCTGGTGGCGCAGTGGTTGAGAGTCCGTCTGCCGATGCAGGGAACACGGGTTCGTGCCCCGGTCCGGGAAGATCCCACATGCCGTGGAGCGGCTGGGCCTGTGAGCCATGGCCGCTAAGCCTGCGCGTCCGGAGCCTGTGCTCCGCAACGGGAGAGGCCACAACAGTGAGAGGCCCGCGTACCGCAAAAAAAAAAAAAAAAAAGAGAGACAGTTTCTTGGGAAATGAAAATATACAAGAAAGAAGAGGTGACAGTATGGAAATTTTTATTTTTAATGAAACATTGAGGATAATTGCAAAGGGTTCATGGACCCAATTCCAGAGTGTGTGTGTGTGTGTGTGTGTAGGCTTCTATACAGCAGCAAGCAATTCTCTGATGCCAGCAGTGCCCGAGAATTCAAGTCAATTCTGACACGATCTGATCCTACCCAGAAATAGAATCAGATTCCACAGGTAAAGTTCTCAGTCCCACAAGACCACCCTCCACTTCAGAGACCAGTTTCAAGCCCAGGTTGGTTACCTGTGTTGCTGACCTACTGGCTACAAACCAGAGGTTCCCACATCCTCCTCCTTGGTTTCGAATAATTTGCTAAAACGGCTCATAGAACTCAGGAAAGCTTATTTACTCACTAATTACAAAATTATTATAAAAGAGTATTAAAGTATATGAATAAATATCCAGATGAAGAGATACATAGGGTGAGGTCCTGAACAAAGGAGCTTCTGTCCTCTTGGAGCGTGGAGCCTGGCAGTGTGGCACATGAGGTGTTCTGGTTTCCCTACATGGAAGCTCCCTGAAAAAGGGTAAAAGCTGTCCTTTTGGGTTTTTATGGAGGCTTCATTACATAGTCATGATTGACTAAATCATTGGCCAATGGCGATTGATCCAATCTCCAACCCCTCTCCCCAGGAAATCAGGGGGTGGGACTGAAAGTTCTAACCCTCTAATCACAGAGTTGGTTTTCCTGGCGACCAGCCCCCGTTCTTTGGGTGGGACCCAAAAGTCACCTTCCCTGGAGCTTTTTCTGGAACTGAAGGCAAGAACCCAAATATTATCTTTTTTGCCCTTATTGATCAGGAAATTTCAAGGGCTTTGGGAGCTGTGAGCCGGGAACTGTGGATGAAGACCAAATATTTATCATTTTATATATATATATATATATATATATATATATATATATATATATATATATATATGTATTTGGCCACTGTGTATGTATGCTTGTGTGTGTATATATATATATATATATATATATATATATATATATATATATTTCTCATATATGTTTGGTCATCTGGATGACCAAATATATAAATTTTCTATAAATCACAGTATTGCAAGAACTTAGTTCTCAGTGGAGGAAGAGGCAAGATAGGGAAGTGGGGGAGGGCAGAGATACACAGACAAGGTTTTTTTGAGCAGCCATTGTGGGGAATGGGAAGAAAAGTCAACCAAGGAGAAATAAAAATACAGAGCATTTTTTCTTAATAGATATTTTTTCTCGATATTTATTGAGTACTATTTATCTCATGATGTGGTACTGTGTGACTGCAAGAGGGAAAAGAAAACATCCTTTCTTTGCCAGGCAAATCTAATTGGGGAGACGATACACAAAAATAGCTGCAAATAGGAGGTATCAGATGAGAATCAAGTGAATGTATGCAGCAAATGCACAATGAATTCAAAGATAACTATGGAATGTTTCTTGGAGGACAAAGAACTTAAAGAGTGCCTAGAACTGGCTGGCAGATATGGGTGGTGGTTAGGGAAGGTTTAATGAAGAATATTAACTCCAATTTGAGTCATAAAGAAAAAGTAGATGTAGACATATAAGTAGGACATTACAGGCACAGAACTTAAAATCGATAGACCCAAAGTTTAAGCACCAAACTAGCTCACTTTACCCGGGACACAATCCTCATGTAATTAGATCACACCTGGGTCTTTCTTCTAGAGAGTCTTGTGTGGCAGGCTGGAAAATTTGTACTGTTCCAGGACATTAGAGAGCCACTGAAGGTTTTTGGACTTGGGAATAACATAGAGTGATGTTTTAGTAACATTAGTGTAGCTGATGTACAGATTGCAGAGTTATAGTAACAGTCAAGGCAAGAAGCACTCGAGTACTTCTTCACTGTTTAAAGTCTGGTGAGTGCTATAATTACCAGGAGAATCCCAGGTTTTGCCTCATTATCATAGATTCATCAGTTTCTCTCCTTTTTTTCCTTTCCAAAGACATCTTTGGTGTCTTTGATTTCTGGTTCTTTAACTCCTCCAAATGTTCAGTCATTTAAAGAATCTCCTATCCTGCCTCTTGGCTTTGTGTGCCCTGTCTTCCATTGCTCTTTTTGTATAAGCTGTCCTGCTCTCTGTCTTGACTTGATTCAGAGAGAGAGGCCTGCACGTTTCAGCCTCATCACAGAGAATGCCAATAAACTGATGGCCTGCGTCACTCAATTCCTAACGTTACGTATATATCCCATAATATTTGCTAAGCTTTCTATGGCTACTAGTGTTTGATATTTTATTAAACAAGTTCAATAAAGTATTTCTGCCTTTCTTTTTGGTATCATGACCAACAGATGAGCATAGTAAATTTAGTGTGGTTGTATTTGTGACTGCATAGTAGCTCCAGGAACCCTAGAAGTTTCTTACCATTTTACTAAGTTTTCACTCAATTTTAATTAAATTTGAAAACCTTTAAAATTGAGATCAGAAATTCATATACCTTAATTTGATTTTTTTACTCTCTTTAAAATACCAAAATATTGCTGTTGATTGCTATTGGATAAATTGGTTTTTATTTAAAAAATTACCTATTTCTGCCTTCTCTTACTGTGACTTAGTATCTAAAACATAGTGGATATTAAAATATATGAGATGAAAATATATAAAGGGTGAAAATGAATAGAAAGAAGTCTGGATCCTGTAATATAGATATATCTACACACATAGTATGATCCTGATGCCATTTGAACCCATAATAATCTCCCTTTAAAAGCATCATTATAGTATTGATAGTTTCTAAGTCTCTTGAAATTATTTTAGAAAGTAGAAATTCTGAGTAATGAATACTTAATGCAATTTTACTGAAAGCAATAAGAAAGCATCAAGTAGTTAAATTAACTTTTTAATTCTGAGGTAATTTATGAATGATTCAGTCCTGCTCTTCTGCTTGAAACCTTTTTCCTTCAGTAAAAGAGGACAAACTTGGTTTTATCTTGAGAGTTCAAGAAGGAGTGAAAAATGAGTAGAAAGAAGTCTTTATTCTGGAAAATGGATCTGATTTCGAAGTTCAGCTGGAATAAGCAATTGTTAAATTTTGTATAGAAAATTGTATCTAATTTCATAATTATCTGATTATTTGATTTATTGAGTAAACAAAGCATACTGTTTCGTAAAGTCTATGAATAAATACTTTTCCAACCATGACCGATTAAGTGGAAACAAAGAGAGTGAACAAAAATGGAAGGGGGTCATGGATCTGCATCTGCATGGAGGAAGAGGGCAGTACTTTTGGGGAGTGCAATTTACATGAGCATCTGGGTCTTTTGTCATGTTTTGGATGGATGACCCGAGTCTGATATATTGGTGAATAGCATTAACAAAGGTCTCGTTGTCAAAGGCTAGGAAGAAAAATGCAATTAGCCACAGCAATGAGGTGATGTCTGTGTTTGGGGGAAAAACTGATACCTAACTGACTATAGAAAAAACTGAAATGATACCATCAGTAAAAGGCCAGATTTGTGTGTGTGTGTGTGTGTGTATCCACTATATAGTGATCTTAACTCAGTGGGATATGACAAAAAAGTCATTTTTTGGATAGTGTTTGGATTATGTGATGAAAGTGGATATGTACCTGTCACTAACAAAATGACCTGATAAACTCAGTGAATTCATAATTCATAATATACCAATTTCACCAACCTGACAATACTGGTGAATACTGCTTTGCAATACTGTTTGTTTTCTATTTAAAGAAAATTTGAATTAAGTAAAAGTGCACTGGAGTTCCAAAGAAGTTTGTTCTTTTTTTTTCTCTCTCTCTATAAACCATGCCATCCAGAGTAGGGAACCATATCTAATCTCCCAATTAGGTCAGGCCCCAGGATAATCAATCTCTTTAACAGCAGATGCCTTGTTTTAGCAAATGAATGCTTGGTTTCAAAAGCAGTTTTGTGTTGAGAGAGGAGTGCAGTTGGCATGGGTGATTAGAACTCTTTTAAACCCTGTAAAAAGCTTCTGTAGATTGTTTGATGCCCACACTTTGTGAACTGAAGTAAATGCTGTATATATCCATCTTAAAATGAACATGGTGAGGACTTTCTCCAGCCTGGGAGAACATCTACATGCATATAAATGGAGCTATTTTAAGTCCAAAATTTTAATACCCATTTGAATTACACTGTGATTTTGATAACATCTAAAACTAGTGTATATGTTTTTAGTAGGTGCTCCTCATGTTCATTAAGTATGCTCATCAATGACAATAACTTAATTATTAGATTAATATTTTTTTAGACTGAAAACACAATAAGTTAACATGATTCTCATATTTGTTATTTGGACTGCATTTATATTAGTTTGTGAATACCTTTTTTCATGTCTGGTGCCTTTTCAGTTCATATCCATGCTCTGTGCATATGGGCAGTGTGAGGCAACTGTGAAAGCAAGAAGAAATAATTAAAAATTAAAATTTATAAGCAATGTGTATTAAGTTAAAACTATAAATTGACTTAATTTTGCTCACAACTCCATTTGATCTAAGATAGTGAAATGTAGTGAGATACTTTTCAATATGGTAAAACAAAAAAAATTCTAAGCCCTCAGTAAACTATTTTGGATAATCATTGTTCAAAATGTGATTGCTGGAACTTATCAGTGATGCCTGAAAGTGATACAAAAATAATTCAGGAGGCCCCAAATTACCTATTGCCTTTTTTAGGAGAGCAGATTATATAATTAAAAGCATGGCATTGAAACGTTTGCGAGGTAGTTAAGAAAAAAAGCATTCTCCAACGTATTTTGTCTGTTACCATTCAACTTTTTGTATAATGGTCAGTTCTACTAGTTTTTCTCCCCTCTTAAAAATTGTTTCAAACATGCCTAATTTGTGGAAAGTTAATATTTTTTATAGTGAAGGTTGATAAAAACGTCTTAGGAAAAATTGAAAGCAGATGGTCTTTAAGAAACATTTATTGCTAATTACTTCTTACCTTTCACACAACTGTTGGTAAATGTATAGGATTATATTTAAGTAAAGTTTTAAGGCTAAATTGGTAGATAAGCTAGAGATGCAATGAAACAAGATTTCTTAAATACAGGCCTTGTTTTTTAAAAAACAACATTTAAATAAATTAATTAATTAACTTTTTGGCTGCATTGGGTTTTCGTTGCTGCGCACAGGCTTTTCTCTAGTTGCTATGAGCCAGGGTTACTCTTCATTGCGGTGCCCGGGCTTCTCATTGCGGTGGCTTTATCTTGTTGCGGAGCACAGGCTCTAGGTACACAGGCTTCAGTAGTTGTGGCACGCAGGCTCAGTAGTTGTGGTGCATGGGCTTAGCTGCTCCACGTCATGTGGGACCTTCCTGGACCAGGGATCAAACCCGTGTTCTGTGCATTGGCAGGTGGATTCTTTTTTTTTTTTTTTTTTGCAGTACGCGGGCCTCTCACTGTTGTGGCCTCTCCCGTTGCGGAGCACAGGCTCCAGACGCGCAGGCTCAGTGGCCATGGCTTACAGGCCCAGCCGCTCCGCGGCATGTGGGATCTTCCCGGACCAGGGCACGAACCCGTGTTCCCTGCATCGGCAGGCGGACTCTCAACCACTGGGCCACCAGGGAAGCCCTCAGCTACATTTTAGATTTTAAACTTAATTTAATTATTATAGCATATCAAGCAGTATACATTTAAGTTAATGAAATTAACACAGGTTTATACACTTAGGTTTATACAATAGCTTTCTTACTCAGATCCCAATGATTTTCAGAATCCAGAGATTTCCAAGTTGAAATTCTTCATTTTCATGGAACTCTTGTAGCTAAATTTATATATGGATTATTTCTTCCTTGACAGGCACACACATTCACTATAGTATGAAAGGAAAGTCTGAAAGAAAATATAGTGAAATGTATATCTTTGGGTGATGGGTAGATTTGGGGTGACTTATTAAATCTTTATAGTATAGGCTTTATGATTCTTCTATTGTTAGGAAAAACATAAATATTTTCAGTTTCAAAAAAACATACAATTCCAGCATAGGTGATGCGTAATTTGACAATAATCTTTTTTAAGATTTTTTTTTGATGTGGACCACTTTAAAAGTCTTTATTGAATTTGTTACAATATTGCTTCTGTTTTATGTTTTGGTTTTTTGACTGTGAGGCATGTGAGCTCTTTGCTCCCCAGCCAGGGATCAAACCCTCACCCCCTGCATTGGAAGGCGAAGTCCTAACCACTGGACTGCTAGGGAAGTCCCTTGATAATAATTTTATAATATAGTTTGACAATAACTTTTTCTTTTCTCTTGAAAATATGTAAAACCTGTAGGGGTTTTACCTGTTCTTACAGGTATTCAAGAATACCCTGTTCTTTCCTTGGCACTGCTTATTTGTCCATACTGTTGAAATAAACCACTCAGTGGAAGGTATACTTTAATGACTGTAAACTCTAAGGAGTACATTAAAGCATCCCAGGAATGACCCCAAATAACAAACAGCAAACATGGTAAACATAAATTGTATCTATCCAGGATTTCTCAACGCTTTTACACTATGAAAAATTATTGAAGGCCCCCAGAGAGCTTTTGTTTATGTAGCTTATATCTATGAGTATTTATCATATTAGATATTAAATCTGAGAAATCTTTGAAATATTTATTAATTCACTTAAAATAATAATGAATACCAATTACGTATTAAAATACATAATATAGATTTTTCAGAATCACAAGAAGTAGTGAAAAGTGGCACTGTTTTACATTTTTGTAAATGTCTTTAATATATGCCTTAATAGAAGACAGCTGGATTCTTTTATCTGCTTCTGCATTCAATTTGTTGCAATATGGTATTTAGGTTGAAGTATATGAAGAAAACTTGGCTTCATGCAAATATGTAGTTGGAAAGAGGATAATTTTAATAACTTTTTCAGCTAATTGTGGCTATTCTTCTTTAATATTACACCAAATGTCAACAAGTAATAGTTTGTTAGAGACTAGTTGCAATGTGAAATCTGAAACCACATCAATAAACTTTTGATACTTTTGAGCTTGGCCTATTTCTCAAGGAAGGTTTCTGAAAGAAGTCTGACTTTTGATTTTAAAAATAATGAAGTATAATATTCCAATAATAATAAAACAATCCCAAGAGAATTCCAAGGATATTTTAATGATTAATTTGCATCCAAATGTTTTCTAAAACATCTGAGCACCACTCAAATCTCTGAGCTTGATTTCTTAATTCTTAGATACATCAACTTTAAAGTTTACTATTTGTTGCATAGATGAGGTCTTAAAGCCTTTGCTTTTCATCTCTTTGGAGGTAACTTTACATATATGAATTCATCAGATGTGAGCAGTGTAGGAATACAGTAAAGGCATGATCAGTGTTTGCTGGCATGGTATTCTACTGTTGCAGAGCTCTGTCCTCACTGTAAGTATGAACAAAAGTATTTCCAAACAAAACCTTTGCTTGAGCCCTGAGAACCAAAATATTGATTTCCAAAAGAAAATATTTGTTTCAATTGTGACAAATATTTTTATGGCAGAAATTGAAGGCAAAATACACATTTTGCATTATGACACTCTTATGTCAGGTCTTATTAAAAGTAATTTAGAATGTTCCTACACATTGCTTTTGATGATGTCTCTTTTCTTTGTAAACATTTGTACAAAATGTCTCAACAAGGAACCTATTATAAAAACTTCTTCAAGTCCTCCTTCCTTCAAAATGAGGTCTAGTTGTCTTCACTAGGAAATATGGATGACATGTTTTCATGTTCTTTTTTTAATGGCAAAAACAATGATGTCACTCTTTACAAACAAGTACAATAACAATGCTAGAGAATTCCTGCAGATGTGGCTATCAAATATATTCAAGATTCCAAGGAAACCATCCTTTATTCTCCCTACTCTCCCAGAATAGATCAGATTCTCCTAATGTGCACTCTCATTCCTACAATCTTGGATTTCCCCATATTGCACTCATTGCAGTTGCTAATTACTTCTTTGCACAATCAGTTGATAATAACTGCTTCTCTCACTATACTGTTAGCTCCAAGAAGGAAAGGTCTGAGCCAGATTTTCCATCTCATCCCCAGGACCTCCAGCACAGTCTTTGGCACGCGATGGGAACTCTTTAAGGGTTGCAGAATCTATGATAGAATACTTCGGAGCATTTAATGCACTTTGGAGTCCCCAGAGTATTTTCCTATACCTTTTATATTTCGGGATTCTTCATCCTTCTTGAAATTGGCTTTTGTGATAAATCTGAGTTCTCGTTTCTTTCTCACCTCCTTGATTGTTCTATTTTTGTCTTCCTTCATGGCTTTTGTTTTAATTTCTAGTTCTTTAAGGCAAGCATGAAGTTCTGTCTTGCCCTTTACTATTGTTCTCTTTTATACACTTTCTCTCAGTTACCCATAACCTCTGAGATTCTCATATCTAAATCCCTAATCCCAATCTCTCCCTCAAACCATGGTTTTGCATCTTCCAGGTAGTCTCTCTACATTTCCAACCAGATATTCATCTTTAAAGCCAATAGATCTCTGACTAAATTCATCATCTTTCATCCTACGTCAATTGTCTCCTGTGCTTCTCTGCGTCCTGGCAGTTACGTTTGTGCCGCCTTTATCTTTGCTTTCACTGAGTCCTGTCAGGTCTCTATCTCACTCAGGGTCCATGTTTTCATCCCAGTTACCATCACATTAGCTCACACCTTGGCTTTCTCATGTCTGTCCTGTTGTGATAGCATTTATACTCCCCCTTCTCTTTGCTGGTTCTTTTGGTTTTAATGCATTTTGTATACTGGTATGAGAGTAACTTTTCCCACAGAATTTTTCTCTTAAAAACTTTCATTCAATTAATAATTTGAACATTGCCTGGGCATTTGATGGTATTAAGGAATTTTAAAATAAATAAATTTATTTATTTATTTATGGCTGTGTTGGGTGTTCGTTGCTGCACACTGGCTTTCTCTAGTTGCGGCAAGCCAGGGCTACTCTTTGTTGCAGTGCACGGGCTTTTCATTGCAGTGGCTTCTCTTGTGAGCATGGACTCTAGGTGCATGGGCTTCAGTAGTTGTGGCATGTGGGCTCAGTAATTGTGGCTTTTGAGCTCTGGAGCACAGGCTCAGTAGTTGTGGTGCATGGGCTTAGTTGCTCTGAGGCATGTGGGATCTTCCCAGACCAGGGCTCAAACCCATGTGCCCTGCAGTGGCAGGCGGATTCTTAACCACTCCGCCACCAGGGAAGTCCCAAGGAATTATTATTTTTAGATCTGATAGTGGTTTTGAGGTTGTATTAGAAAGGGAAAGAGGCCCTTATCTTTTATGCATACATACTGAAGTATTTATGAATAATTGATATGATACTTGGATTTGATTCAACTCATATGGAGTGAGAAAACATGGATGGGAGTGTAGATAGATAGGCCAGAGTTGATGCTTACTCAGACTAGTTGATGGGCACATGGAGGTTCACTATACTGTTCCTTATAATCTTATATATGTTTGAAATTTTGCATAATAAAAATTATTTTAAGTCAACTCTTTAGTTCTTTAAGTGCTCGTAAAATAAAGTCCAAACTCTTTATTTAGGAATAGAAAGCACAAGCCAATCCCAGTCTATCCTCCCAGTGTCATTGGCCAGTGCCTACCACATATATCCTTTGCTCGTGTGGCAGATTAGCAGACTCTTCGTTGTGTGTGTGACCGTCTTTCCCCAATCCTCTGCGTTCCTGTACACTTCTTACCATGAGCACCTCGGCTGCAGGATTGCCTTTAGTCTAGGTATAAGGTAGTTTGCAAGAGCTGTACATCGCTGTAAAGCCATCAACCAATGACAAAGAGGGTTGGTGATTAAATTCCCCAGCTGTTTTCTCTTTTGGGTGGATCCCCCAGAAGTCTCCAATGGACTTGAGTTCCAGTTGCCCACTCTGGTATCTTACTGTTGAACACATTAGTATTGCTTTCCTTCCCTTCTTGGTCTCACCTCTCCACTTCTGTACTGGATCAGTTGCATCGAGTCCTAGTTTCAGGCTCTCCTGGGGGGTCGCCAATCTCACCCAGCTGTTAACTCATCCTTGTCTGGTTCTGTGCCTTTGTTCAAGCCATGCTCTTGGCCATACATGCCCGTCCATACCTATTACTTATATCATTGCCTTTTCTAATCTTAAATTTTAAAACAGTGCTAGTTTTAGAAAACTTTGAATATATAAACATTACAGAGAAAACAAAAACCATTCATGGTTACAACACCCCACAGATGGACATTTTCTTTAGTCTTTTTCTGTGTGTGTGTCTGCAATCATCTGACCATTTTCCTGGGGCTTGAAGATCCACTTCCAGGATGGCTCACTCACATGGTTCTTGGCAGGATCTCTTGGTTCCTCACTGACTTTGGCAGAAGGTTTTGGTTCCTTGCATATTGGCCTAAAAGGGCATCCTGAATGTTCACACGACATGGCAGCCGGTTTCAGCAGGGAACGTGATTTAAGAGAGAGAGCAAGAAGAAAGTTACAATATCTTACTATGACTTACCCTTGAAAGTAACCTACCACTTCTGCCTTATTCCACTGGTCACACCAACGAACCCAGATACAAAGTAGGAGGAAACTATATAGGGGCATGAATATTATAAGGCTGGGAACATTGAGGGCATCTTTGAAGCTGGCTAGCAGAGCTAGTTTGTAATCTGGAGCTGCTTTGGGGGTTTTCAAAAACTGCCGTTAGGGCATACCTTTTTTTATGTCTTTGTAGCCTGGCCTCTGAAGAGAAATCATTTCATGTCCCTTTTCACTGTGTCTCACCTGCCTCTTTAAGATCTCAGACTTTCTTCTAGTTCTATTTTAATGATACTATTTTTCTTTGTTTGTTACTATTCTGAAAATTTTCCAATTCTGCGAATAAGACTCAGGCATCTTTTTCAAACCACTCCCATTTCTTCCTAATTTATATATTCTTAAATATTTATTTATTTATTTAATTTTGGGCTGTGTTGGGTCCCAGCTGCGGCATGCAGGCTCTTCGTTGCGGTGCACAGGCTTCTCTCTCTAGTTGTGGCATGCAGGCTCTAGAGTGCATGGGCTCTGCAGTTGCAGCACAGGCTCTCTAGTTGTGGCTTGCATGCTCAGTAGGCGTGGTGCACGTTCTTAGTTGCCCCACAGCATGTGGGATCCCATTTCCCCATCAGGGATCGAACCCATGTCCCCTGAATTGGAAGGTGGATTCCCAACCACTGGACCACCAGAGAAGTCCCCCATTTCTTCCTAATTTCTAAAGCATATCTGATTTCTAGATTTAGAATGTTCCAGAAACATCCCTGTTAAATCACTTTCTTAGGCTTTGTTGCCTTATTTTCAGGATTGTTTCTTTACCTTAAGAAAAGAAGATGAAATAGTATTTTTATTATAACAGCTTCCTCCATTGTTAGTTGTTCATTGATAAAAACTATCACTCTTCCCTTGGTGAAATAATAGTTTGGGTCTCCTATCTAAAACTACCATCAGAATCTGTGTATTAAAGACAGTCTGTGTTATAGTGGTGAGAGGGTGAGTTTTGAGGCCATAAGCAAAGCTGCATGACTCCTAAAGTGAACCCTTTCACAGATTTCTCCTTGGCCCTGAGTATAGTTTAAAGCAGAATAAGAAGGAAAATTATCAGGGCAGCTGAATTACACCTGCCCATTGAGGGCCTGCACTAGGAATTTAAAACTAAGACTCCACCCATTAGTATCATGGCCCTTATGGAACTTTGTTGCCTTTGGATTTAAGTCATGAAGATATTTTCTAATAATTTATCCAAATATTTCACATTCATGAAATTATTTATTTTAGCGATAATGTAAAGTTTATAGCATAACGTTAAATTTAATTAAACCTTCAAAACAATGTAAATAGACATTACAATTAAAATAAAACTATGGCAGGATGTATCTGATGGTCAGCAGGGAAAACTTGTTCTACAATTATTTTATAATTGAGCTATAAAATTAGTTCAAATACTACACTTGTTTTTTCAGTACCTATCAATAAAAATTACAGAGTTTTCTCATTTGAAGATTGTAATTCATGATTGAACATAATGAGGAGTCCTTAATGGGGGATGTGCCTTTTCTTAAATGTCCCATTTTTATAACTCTGGACCCTCAACATTCTTCAAATGCAGCACTCGTTTTCCTGCTCTCGTTTCGTCAGTTTGAAGGCTAATTTGTTAGCTTTCTTCTCTGCTCTCTGTTCCCTGTGCTCTTCTTTTATAACTTGCTTTCTTGCTCTTTTATTTTCTTTGCTTTCATTTTTAGAACGTGGTTGAGTTGATACCTTAAGTAGATCATTGCCATTAATCATCTGCATTTATTAACTTGTTTTGCTGTGAGTCCTTTCTCTGGTAAGCCATTGAGAGGTATTCCTGTCCTATTAAATACTTGGATTTGTTTGGGCTTTGGTTAATATTTGATAAGCTAAGGATGGTTGAATAAATGTGAGCATGTGCTACAAATGAATTCACAATCCCACTTCTCTTTTGCTTCTTCTAGAACTAGAGAAACCATCTCTTCTTCCTCAGACTCATCAATATCATTAACTGGCAGACCTTCATCCTCAGAGTCTTAAAGTGTATTCAACTTCATACAATTCTCTGCCTTCTCTTTGCATTCGTCATTAAAAACTTCATGTAACCGATTGCTATCTATTGATACATGAATGGAATCCTCCAATTTGGCATTATCTGGCGCTCCAATCTTGTTATTATCTTAATTGCTCATAAAACTTCTCAAACTGCTCATGTAGGGTCAGCTGCTCATTTCTTCTCGCGACTGAGGAAGTAATAGAATTCTCTATGAAGTGACCTTTTATTTCTTCTTCCTAAAAAAATGGCTTCCTATACTTCACGAGGTTTGCACAGGCAGACGAAATCATCTTCATTTGCGAACGGGCTTTAAAAATCATAGTCATCGGGCTTCCCTGGTGGCGCAGTGGTTGAGAGTCCGCCTGCCGATGCAGGGGACACAGGTTCGTGCCCTGGTCCGGGAGGATCCCACATGCTGCGGAGCGGCTGGGCCCGTGAGCCATGGCCACTGAGCCTGCGCGTCCGGAGCCTGTGCTCCGCAACGGGAGAGGCCACAACAGTGAGAGGCCCGTGTACCACAAAAAGAAAAAAAAAAAAAATCATAGTCATCATTCCTCCCTATCACTTTCCTTCCCATCCATATCTTTCCACTCACTGCCATTTTCAGCTTTAGATTTCTTTCCATCTATTCCCTCTTCCTCTCTTGTTCCTCATCAGCCTGAAGGAAAAATCATTTTCACATCATCACCAAGAGCTGCAACAACGTCAGGATCCAAATCCAGTTGAGGACCCAAAATAGCAGCTGTTCTATTTACCAATTCAATACCTTCCTTAAATTCTGATGCAAACTCTGATTAAGGAAAAGTAAATCCATGGCCTAGAATTATTAAAGTTTCCTCTTTCTCATCTCTCCTGTTACGCTGAAGGTATTTTGAATTTAAGCCCATAGGGCCCAGGTGATTCTTTCAAGTGCCGTAGGTAGTTATAATCATTGTCAAAGAACTCTTCATAACTTCCTCTGTTTTGCTCACGTTCTTCATTTATTTCGTGTAGGCAACAGAACCCTCTGGGGTGCATTTTCATCTGCTACTAAAGACTCTGTGACTCAAATGGACCATGTGGAAAAGACAGTTTTCCTCTCTCTAAAGAGCTTTCCCCCCCATTCTGTTGCTGTGTGGGGCTCACACCAAGAACAGTGACCTGAGGGTCCCAGAGCAGGTGACACATCTTGGAAGTGGACAAGGCCTACCTAGTAGCCACGTCTTAAGGCCATGCCATACATCTACTCTTGGACTTCACACTGCAGGTCTGAAGAATTGGCTCAGAGACACAATAAAAGCTGCAAATATTATTCCACCCAACAATGCCGAAAAACACTTAATCCCTGCCTCAGCTACACCTGCAAGGTCAGCCAAAGCTGCCAAAAGAGTCTCAAGTTACCTGTCTGACTCTGTGCCCCACTCAGGCTTGAAAACCCACATGGCCTAACACAGTAAAGCCCCAGCCTTGATCAAAACACTGGTTTCCCATGATATTTTGTCCCCTCCCTCATCCATTTCTTATTTATTTCTCAAGGTTGCCTGCCCGTTTACCAAGATGTTGGAGTCTGAGTGGATCAATAAGTACTTCATCCCTTCTCCCCATCCTGAGTCTGGAACCAATATAGAGACAGATGTAGGCTCCCAAGAGAAGAAACTAATCACTTAATATATAACTTTTATTAAAAAGAAAGCTGATTTCTAGAATCAGAGAACTCCAGAGATTGTCCTTTTAAATTAAACTCTTAGTCTCTGGCTTCCATGTGTTCACTGAGTGTTGTTTCTACCTTATTTAACCCCAAAATGAAACTTATTCTCTTCATAATATAGGCCTCCACTAGTTGTTATTTGTTCATTAATAAGTCTACTAATTTTGCCTAGTTAAATAACAATTTGGATTTCTTAAGATCTATGGCCAAATAGGTATGCACCCCCAATTTAGACACGGTTACCCACCTTGCCACTGGCACAGCTGACAAGCACAAGCGTCACTCTTATGGCAGGTCCCTTACTCCATCACAGAGAGCTGTGCATGGCTCCTGAGGTCAGGTTGTCACTGAAAGAGGAATGGCTTATATTGAATGGCCCAGTTGATTCCCCCAAACTTTCCAGTCAGGTACATCATTCCTCACCTGGTTGGAGCAGAAGTCAGAAAGGTTAGTTACTTCAGTAGATGCACTTCTACATAAAACCTGAAGCCAGGTAAATGGAACTCCCTCCCAGTAGATATATATCCTCTGTCCATCAATATGTGAGAGGTAATTTCAGTGCCCCCCAGTCCACCCCCACTTTTAAGGCTGAGGTATTTAGTTAGCTCAGAGGCAGCTGATTCAGAAGACAGAGCAATCATCAGAGGAAAGTACCAGTAGCACGTCTAGTCTCATCCCTGATGATAATTGTTTCTGCTATATAAGTAACCTACTAGTCAGTGAAGACGTTCAGATTTGGATAACAGAAAGTTTAGTTACAAAGGTCAAATCAAATTTCCTCCATTTAACTTTCATGATTTTTCCCCTCCAGTCTGAATTATAGAACAGAAAATGGAAATGACCATTTGTTAGCATTCTTCATGCCACTGAAGAATGTTCCTACCATATTATGTGGAGGCTGAGTGTAAATTAGAGGATATGCTCCCACTTTGTTTTATGAGGCATTGACATATCTGTCTTATATTTTTAATTTTCTATAGAGATAACAATCTGAGAATTGCTTGAGAATGTTTGAGAATGATGCAAAAAAAGAATCTTGGGTTAGGCTTGGAAACAAATATAATTTAGAATATAATGTAGTCCATAAGAAAATGTGTTGATTTACATGTTTATATAACTGATTGTGACATTTGAAGTGATTATAATATAGCAGGTAAAGAGAAAATTATATCTTTGTAAATATAAGTCAGTGCATTAAGAGCAAGAAATTAGTATTGTGAAATTCCAAAATTAATTTGTTATATCAAATATGCACAGTATTCCTCTTCCCTCTTTTTTATTTTTGTCATCTAATGGATTAATTGTATACTTTTTTTGGAGTCCATTTTACCTCCATAGTTAGCTTATTAGCTGTAACTCTTGGCCATCTTACTTGCTAGGTTGTTTTAGAGTGTGTATTATACAGCTTTAACTTATCACAGTCTACCTCCGAGTGATAACCTATTTTACATACAGAATGAGAATATAAATATAATATACTTCCATTACTTTACTCTCTGCCTTTTTGCTACTGTCATCATACAGTTTACTTCTAGATATCTTATTAAGCACCTAATACATTGTCACCATTTTTACTTTGAATGGTTGATTATATTTGAAAGATTAATAATAATAAAATAATAATTTAAAATTTTTCTTTTTTTATTGAAGTGTAGTTGATTTACCGTGTTGTGCCCATCTCTGCTGTGCAGCACAGTGACTTAGTTATACACACGTATACATTCTTTTTTTTTTTATTTTTTAACATCTTTATTGGAGTATAATTGCTTTACAATGGTGTGTTAGTTTCTGCTTTACAACAAAATGAATCAGTTATATATACACATATGTTCTCATATCTCTTCCCTCTTGCGTCTCCCTACCTCCCACCCTCCCTATCGCACCCCTCCAGGCGGTCACAAAGCACCGAGCTGATCTCCCTGTGCTATGTGGCTGCTCCCCACTAGCTACCTACCTTAAGTTTGGTAGTGTATATATGTCCATGCCTCTCTCTCGCTTTGTCACAGCTTACCCTTCCCCCTCCCCATATCCTCAAGTCCATTCTCTAGTAGGTCTGTGTCTTTATTCCTGTTTTACCCCTAGGTTCTTCATGACATTTTTTTTTCTTAAATTCCATATATATGTGTTAGCATACAGTATTTGTCTCTCTCTTTCTGACTTACTTCACTCTGTATGACAGACTCTAGGTCCATCCACCTCATTACAAATAGCTCAATTTCATTTCTTTTTATGGCTGAGTAATATTCCATTGTATATATGTGCCACATCTTCTTTATCCATTCATCCGATGATGGGCACTTAAGTTGTTTCCATCTCCAGGCTATTGTAAATAGAGCTGCAATGAACATTTTGGTACATGACTCTTTGAATTATGGTTTTCTCAGGGTATATGCCCAGTAGTGGGATTGCTGGGTCATATAGTAGTTCTATTTGTAGTTTTTTAAGGAACCTCCATACTGTTCTCCATAGTGGCTGTACCAATTCACATTCGCACCAGCAGTGCAAGAGTGTTCCCTATTCTCCACACCCCCTCCAGCATTAATTGTTTCTAGATTTTTTGATGATGACCATTCTGACTGGTGTGAGATGATATCTCATTGTAGTTTTGACTTGCATTTCTCTAATGATTAATGATGTTGAGCATTCTTTCATGTGTTTGTTGGCAGTCTCTATATCTTCTTTGGAGAAATGTCTATTTAGGTCTTCTGCCCATTTTTGGATTGCGTTGTTTGTTTTTTTATTATTAAGCTGCATGAGCTGCTTATAAACTTTGGAGATTAATCCTTTGTCAGTTGCTTCATTTGCAAATATTTTCTCCCATTCTGAGGGTTGTCTTTTGGTCTTGTTTATGGTTTCCTTTGCTGTGCAAAAACTTTTAAGTTTCATTATGTCCCATTTGTTTATTTTTGTTTTTATTTCCCTTTCTCTAGGAGGTGGGTCAAAAAGGATCTTGCTGTGATTTATGTCATAGAGTGTTCTGCCTATGTTTTCCTCTAAGAGTTTGATAGTTTCTGGCCTTACATTTAGGTCTTTTATCCATTTTGAGCTTATTTTTGTGTATGGTGTTAGGGAGTGATCTAATCTCATAGTTTTACATGTACCTGTCCAGTTTTCCCAGCACCACTTATTGAAGAGACTGTCCTTTCTCCACTGTACATTCCTACCTCCTTTATCAAAGATAAGGTGACCATATGTGCTTGGGTTTATCTCTGGGCTTTCTATCCTGTTCCATTGATCTGTACTTCTGTTTTTGTGCCAGTACCATACTGTGTTGATTACTGTAGCTTTGTAGTATAGTCTGAAGTAAGGGAGCCTGATTCCTCCAGCTCCGTTTTTCATTCTCAAGATTGCTTTGGCTATTCGGCGTCTTTTGTGTTCCCATACAAATTGTGAATTTTTTTTTTCTAGTTCTGTGAAAAATGCCGGTGGTAGTTTGATAGGGATTGCATTGAATCTATAGATTGCTTTGGGTAGTAGAGTCATTTTCACAATGTTGATTCTTCCAATCCAAGAACATGGTATATCTCTCCATCTATTTGTATCATCTTTAATTTCTTTCATCAGTGTCTTATAATTTTCTGCATACAGGTCTTTTGTCTCCTTAGGTAGGTCTGTTCCTAGATATTTTATTCTTTTTGTTGCAATGGTAAATGGGAGTGTTTTCTTGATTTCACTTTCAGATTTTTCATCATTAGTGTATAGGAATGCCAGAGATTTCTGTGCATTAATTTTGTATCCTGCTACTTTACCAAATTCATTGATTAGCTCTAGTAGTTTTCTGGTAGCATCTTTAGGATTCTCTATGTATAGTATCATGTCATCTGCAAACAGTGACAGCTTTACTTCTTTTCCAATTTGGATTCCTTTTATTTCCTTTTCTTCTCTGATTGCTGTGGCTAAAACTTCCAAAACTATGTTGAATAAGAGTGGCAAGAGTGGGCAACCTTGTCTTGTTCCTGATCTTCTTTTTTAATATTCTTTTCCATTATGGTTTATCCCAGGAGACTGGATATAGTTCCCTGTGCTATACAGTAGGACCTTGTTGTTTATCCATTCTAAATGTAATTGTTTGCATCTACCTATACCAAACTCCAAGTCCATCCCTCTGCCTCTCCCCTTCCCCCTTGACAACCACAAGTCTGATCTCTATGTCTGTGAGTTTGTTTCTGTTTTGCAGATAGGTTCATTTGTGTCATATTTTAGATTCCACATATAAGTGATATCATGGTTATTTGTCTTTCTCTTTCTGGCTTAGTTCACTTAGTATGATAACCTCTAGTTGCATCCATGTTGCTGCAAATGGCATTATTTTGTTCCTTTTTGTGGCTGAGTAGTATTCCATTGTATATATGTACCACATCTTCTTTATCCACTCATCTGTTGATGGACCTTTAAGTTGTTTCCATGTTTTGGCTATTGCAAACAGTGCTGCTATGAACATAGGGGTGCTTGTATCTTTTTGAATTATAGTTTTGTTCGGGTTTATGCCCAGGAGTGGGATTGCTGGATCATATGGTAACTCTATTTTTAGTTTTCTAAGGAACCTCCATGCCGTTTTCTGTAGTGACTGCACCAACTTACATTCCCACCAACAACGTAGGAGGGTTCCCTTTCTCCATACCCTCTCCAGCATTTGTTATTTATAGACTTTTTAATGATGGCCATTCTGACCAATGTGAGATGGTACCTCATTGTAGTTTTGTTTGCATTTCTCTAATAATTAGTGACGGTGAGCATCTTTTCATGTGCCTACTGGCCATCTGTATGTCTTCTTTGGAGAAATGTCTATTAAGGTCTTCTGCCCATTTTTCAATTGGGTTGTTTACTTTTTTGTTGTTGAGTTGTATGTGCTGTTTGTATGTTAGCAACTTTCTTTATATTTACCCTCGTGATTACCAGATCCAATGATCTTCAGTCCATCGTGTAGATACAGGTTTGCATCTGGTATCATTTTACTTCTGCCTGAAGGATTTTAACATTTTTTGTAGTGTGAGTCTTCTAGTGATGAAAACTTTCAGCTTTTGTGTGCCTGAAAAAGTTTTTATTTTACTTTGTTGCTTTGTATGATATTTTTCCTGGGTAAAGAACCTCGAGTTTATCATACTTTTCTTTTAGTACTTTAAAGATGTTGCTGCACTTGTCTTCTAGCTTGCATTGTTTTCTTCAAGAAATCTGTCATCACTATCTTTGTGTCTCTGTATGTTGTCTGTGTCCTCAGGTTGCTTTTAAGATTTTCCCTTTAGCACTGGTTTTAAGTAATTTCATTATAATGTGCCTTGGTGTAGTTTTTTCCTTTTTTCTTCCATGTTTCTTATTCTTGGGGTTTGTTAAGTTTCTTGGATCTATGTGTTTATGATTTTAATCAAGTTCGGTACATTTTCAGCCACTATTGCTCTAAATATTTCCTCCTCCCAGCCTTTTGGAGACTCTGATTACATGCATATTGGCTGCTTGTAGGCATCCCACAGTTAATGGATACTCTGTTATGTTAATGTTTTCAATCTTTTTTCTCTCTATATTTCATTTAGGATAGTTTCTGTTGCTGTGCCTTCAAGTTTGTTAATTTTTTTTTTTCAGTGTATAATTTATTAATTCCATCTCATGTATTTTTCCTCTTATATGCTATAATCTTAACCTGTAGACGTTCCATTTGGGCTACTTTTATAACTTCTATGTTTTACTTACTTTCAAACTCTTCTCTAACTGCTTGAACATATGGAATACAGTTGTAACTGGTTTAATGGCCTTGTGAACTGATTTTATCATCTTTGTCATTTCTGTATCAGTTATCATTGATTGATTTTTTTCTCATTACAGATTATATTTTCCTGCTTCTTTGTATGCCTGGTAATTTTAAAATTTGATATAAGAAATTGTGAATTTTACCTTGGGTGTTTCTATTTTCGTATTTCTTTAAGGTATTCTTGAGCTTGTTTTAGGAGACAGTTGGAAACCATTTGATCCTACGTGGATCTTGCTTTTAAGCTTTGTTAGGTGAAACTAAGTTGTATTTAGCCTAGAGTTAATTCACCCCAACTAGTGAGGCAGGACCCTTCTTAGTACTCTGAACAATGACCCTTAATAATGAGATTTTACACTCTGACATTTGGGACAGACATTATCCCTGACCTTGTTTGGCCTCCTAACGCTGCTCGCTCTAATCTTTTCTTTTCTGGCCTCAGGTAGTTTCCTCACTTTGTATGTACTGATCGGGACTCCACTGAATACTCAGCAAAAACTTCTGCAAATCTCAGGAGTTCTCTCTTTGTAAAACATTGTCCCTTCCAGTACTCTATGATGAAAATTTTAGCCATCTTCATTTTCCTGGACACCCAGCTCTGCCTCCTAACTCAGGGAGATACCTGGGCTCTCTCTGACATTCTCCTCCCTGTGCAATACCCTGGAAACTTTTTTCAGGCAGTAAGCTAGGTAATCAAAGGGCTCACCTCAACTTTTCCCTGTCTCTGAAGGATCACTGTCCTTCATGGCCTGGTATCCAAAGTTTTGAGTGCTGTTGTTTCATATATTTTGTCTGTTTTTTTCAGTTGTTTGAAGAGAGAATGTAAATCTAACCCCTCTTATTCAGTCTTGAATGGAAGTGGAAGTCCCATTGGTTGATTTTTTTTTTTTTCTAATCTTGCCACCAGCCTTACATACTGGTGTAAACCCTACTTGGTCATGATCCACCATTCTTTTTATTTATTGCTGGGTTGGGTTTGCTAATAGTTTGTTGAAGAATTTTACATCTGTGTTCCTAAAGGATATTGGTCTGTACTTTTCTTTCCTCATAATGCCTTCACCTGGTTTTGGTCTCAGGGTAATGCCACCTTCATAACATGAATTGGGAAATGTTTTCTCCTCTTCTACTGTCTGCAACAAGTTGTATATAATTTATATTCTTTCTTTCTTTTTTTAAATGTTTATTTATTTTACTTTTGGCTGCATTGGGTCTTTGTTGTTGAGCGTGGGCTTTTCTCTAGTTGCAGCGAGCGGGAGCTACCCTTTGTTGTGGTGCATGGGCTTCTCCTTGTGGTGGCTTCTCTTGTTGCAGAGCACAGGCTCTGGGTGCGTGGGCTTCAGTAGTTGCAGCATGTGGGCTCAGTAGTTGTGGCTCGCAGGCTCTAGAGCGCAGGCTTAGTAGTTGTGGCACACGGGCATAGTTGCTCTGTGGCATGTGGGATCTTCCCGGAGCAGGACTCGAACCCATGTCCCCTGCACTGACAGGCAGATTCTTAACAACTGTGCCACCAGGGGAAATCCCTATATTATTTCTTTATTAAAGGTTGGGTAGATTTAGCAGTGAAAATATTTGGACCTGGAGTTTTCTTTGTTGGAAGGCTTTTAAGGACAAATTCAATTTCTTTAATAGATATAGGACTGTTCAGATTACCTTTTTCCTCTGTGTGAGATGTGATACTTTGGGTGTTGTAAAGAATTAATCAATTTCATCAAAGTTGCCAAGAGCAGTTTCTGTGGAATGGTGCAGGCAAAAGCCAGACTGGAGTAGACTTAAGAGGTCTTTAGAGGAGTTTTGGTGCAAAGAGAACCACATAATGTGGTCGCTTCTGAAGAGAAGTGGGTTCAAGAGGTTTTTTCTTTTTTAATATAAAGAGGAATAAGAGAATATATGGTGATGAGAGTAACCCAGTAGAGAATTCTGGTTGCCCAATGTTTAATTCATATGAGTAGTGTGTAATCAAATAAGATAAAAGGTACACAAACTGATTTTAGATTGCAGAGTGGTATGCATAGAGAATTTTAATATGAATTTAATGCACATTCTTCTTGATCTTTCATCCTTACATCCTAGATGAAGACAGATTACTGAGTAGTATTCAGTCAAGAGCTTCTCTACCAGCTTGGAAAAAGCATGCTGCTAGGTAACTATTGGTCTTCAGGCTTAATTCCAAATGAGAATTATTATAGTTGAGGGGAAGTTGTTTTAATATACATTATTACTATCCCCTGGTTCCCCACTTACTCTCCCACGACTTGCTATTTTGTTTCTAAAATGGGAAATGGAAAATTATGCTGATAACTTTTATTCAGTTGTGAAAATAGCCACTGAATGGAGCCAACAAGATACTCTAATGCCCTTAGAAAGAGGAGGGAGGGTCTCAGCAGCTGGCATGCAAACAGTTATACTGGGGACATGGGATGAGAGGTGATTTCTGCCGACTGAGATCAACAAATTGTCTTTGATTTGGAGCCAGTCATCATGCAAAGAGCTGAAACAAGAGTCACCTAAGCAAAGCATACTATTAAGTGCAAAATCCTGAGAGGGAAAAAGCTTACTGTCATTCAGTGTGTAGTGTGACAGAATACGGTGATGGTGGAGTGTGTTACAAGATGAAATATCAGATATAAGACAGGGTCCAAATTATTAGAGATTTGTGGGCTATGGTTAAAAAATTACATTTTATTAAATGTTTGATACTAAATAGAGGGTTTCTGTTATTAAAAGATCACTTGGGCTGCTGCATAAAAGACTGTAGCAAGCAAGAATGGAAGCTGATAGACTACTGCAGTAATTCATAAAATGGTGGTATTATATATTAGGGTGAGATAAAGTGAAGTAGATGGATTTGGAGTGGATTTTGGAGGTAGAACTCAAAATCTGAAATTAGGCTGAGGTTAGAATTCTTCTGCAGCTTACTTATTGTATGACTTTGGAAAAGTTTTAAAAACCTTTCCTACATATTTTCTCATGGACAGAATGGGGATTATGGGAATATTAAAATAACATGTGTAAAATATAAGCTTTATACCATGATGTCTGACATGTAGTAATCACTTAATAAATAGTAGTTATCATTCTTATGTTATTGTAGCCCCGTAACTGATACTCCTGTGTCCAGTTCCCTCTCCACACAAACATATCTCCATATTGCTACTAGAATTGTCTTTTAAGTCACAGAGTACATCATTCCTTTGCTCAAGAAACCCTTTAAGTCCTTCTAATCAGTATAAACTTCATGGCATATATCAGGGACGCCCATCTGTCTTTGCATCTTCATCTCTCGCATCATTCTTCTCCCATTTACCATAGACTCTGGACTAGTGCTTCTTGAATTTTAATGTGCCTACCGCTCACCAGGGGATCTTGTTAAAACACAGACCCTAATTCAGAAGAGCTGAGGTTCTGCATTCCTAACAAGCTTCCAGGGGATGCTGTTTCTGCTGGTCTCTGGACCACACTGTGAGAAGCATAGTACTAGAGTACTTAAAGTCCCTGAAGGGTACATTGTGTCCCTGCAACTCTGGCTTTTCTCATCAGTCTGATCTCATTGTCCAGACTGACCTTTCTCTTATTTCTCTGAAATCATTCTCATCTTTCAAGGTCTATCTAGCTCAAAGGTCACTATCTCTACGAAATTTTCTTCAAACATCCATTTTGTTCACCATCACAGCTTCCCAAATGTTTGCTTTCTCCATTCCCCATAGTATTGTGTAAATAGCTCGTATCACAGCATGCCACTGATCTTTAGATCCATGGTCTTCCTTGTGGGACGGTGCTCTCTGAGGTCAAGCACGTGTCTCTGTTTCTTCTTTAAGTTCTACAGCGTCTTGCACGGAGGGCACCTGACAGATGCTCAGTAAATATTTCTTGAGTAAATGAAACTGATATATACTTCTGAAAAATGGTGAATCACTCCGTATAGTAAATGTTACTCCAAGTAAATTAAAAGGCTTTTTTAAAGCTTAAGTTGCTGATTTTGCATTTCTTTATGTAAAATACTCCTATTCTTGTTAAGTTTTCTTCAGTGTTCTAGCTGGTCACCCAAAGCAATATATTCATAATACATATCTATTAGTTCTTAACAGAGCAATATATCTTTTCAAGCTTGTAAAGCCTCAGGCTTTCTCTTAGTTAACACCAAGCTAAAATTTATAAAGATTACACACACTGTGAAAAATGATTTCTTTTAACTGTGCTGTCAGAGAGTAACATGGTTAAAATCTTTTGTCTGAAGCTGGTAAGGAATGAGAAGAAGAATGGGAATGTAACTGCTTTTTAAACATTTAAATTATGTAAAGAGAAGAATAAGGATGCTACTTAATATGTGTCTTAATATCTATAGTCAAATACAAAATATTTCATTTCCAACTTTTAAGAAATCACATTTGTCTAATGGAGAAATTTAAGAATCACATTAGATGAAAAGTTTCTTAAGGGCATGCATGTGCAGTTATGTCCACTTCTCAAGAGTTCTTTAGCCTTTATGAAATTTTCTCAAGGAGAGAAATCAGGTTAGCCCTCCCTCCCCACCCCACCATGTTCCCAACCAGGGAAAATCTCTTCAAAGTCTGTTAGAACTCCTTGCTTACTTTGCAACATAAAATTAGAGCATTCCCTTAAATGGCTAAAGCTAGAGATATATATAACTATCAAAGCTTGGACAGCTCCTTCTCAGGGCTGAAGAATTGTGTTTTCCATATGCACAACTCTTGGTGTTGCTGATTTCAGTTAAGTAGACTTTCAAATTTTAATTTGCATAACATTAACACTTCGCCCTGAGAAGCAACAGTTTTATGGAGACATTTCCTTGTCTGTTCTCATGCAATTAAAAAAAAATCCACGGGGCATTCATTAGCACTTCTAAAAGTGATAGGCTGTGTTTTATGCCATTTTCATTTGCATTGCTTCTGATCTTGCCATAACTAATTAAAAGGGAATTTAGGGTAATATAAACAATGCTTTTTGGCTATAATAAAAGCGTTTTTTTTGTCTGACAAAGAAGTAAAGTCTACAAGGTCTTTTGGACAAAGGATAAGGATATGCTCTTTATGGCTTGACTCTCAAGAGACCTTTATAGTCTGTTATGTTTGAGGTCGCTTCCTTTGTGGAACTTTCTTCTAGTGTAGCTTCTACTGCCTAGCATTCTGTCCTCTTACCTCAGCCTAGGGGGGCTGCCCTTAAATAGATCTCTTTGGTGGGAAGGTAAGATTTCAACTGGGTCTTGTAATAAGAATATGATTATAGTATTAGGAGGGCAGGTAGTTGGTTTTGCCTCATTAAGAAAGAATTGTCAGCTGAAGCCAAGATATGGGGAGAAGGTCAGTAACATTCTGGAGGTAGCTCAGTAATCAGCTTTGTTGCATAATAATAGATAATTTAAAAAGGAAAGGTGAGACAGATTTTTGAGAAACTTCAATTTGGAGCATGAATTCAGTACATATTGAAACTTATTCACTACATATTGATAAATTATTAAAGGATTTCTTTAAAATGCTAGAATGATGCCCATGTTAAATTTGGATGGGCATAGTTATGAGATATCCTGGGACTACGGTAATTCTCAGCCAGTTAGGAAAGGGAGGGAAATACAATAGATGAAACTGAGCCTTGGCAAGCTGACCTACATGTATGGTCTCGTCCATGGCAAGCTCACAGGCTCAAGCAGTAAATGGGCAATGATCGTAACAGGAATCACTCCCTGTGCTGGGGAATAGCAATCAAGAATATTAACTAGCAATTGGGAGTCAGGAAGGTCACAGTGCATGTCACAAAATCTTACCATTGGGCAGACCCCTCGCCAGTGCGGGACAGGTTCAGAGTGCAGTAATCAGGTGAAGAAGGGGCTTTTCATAACTGAGGCAGAGAATTAGGGACCCCTTGTTGGTTATTGAGGTTCAAGACAGGATTCCAGTTTTACAGTTTCTGTGTATGGCGGGATGGAATAGGTTGAATGTGGGGGCTGGGATTTTAGGCTAATGTAAGCAGAAAGAGAGAGGAAGATAGAGACATACACTCATGGATGGATTGAGCCAACAGCATCTGGCTACATGATTGCCCCAGGCTTATACCTAGTTCACTGGACCTTAGTTTTGGTTGGTGATGAAGGAGGCTGTAGGCTTGAGGCTTGAGGAAATCCAGCTGTCAGTGCTGGATCATCATATCTGGAAAGGCTAATCCAATAGTGGTATTGAGGTTGTAAACTGCTATGGGGCTGAGCCTGCAGTAGTTGAGTCAGCTTTGGGGAAGAAGCAGAGGAAATGAATCAGGGTGTAGCAGATGTTTCATATAATGGGTCTGTCCCCTCTGGAAAACTCTTTAGTGGCCTTCATGATAATGTTCAAATGCAATGGTCTGCTATTTAAGTCCCTATCCAATACAAATTAAATGCCTCTGTCCTGTGTTATCTCTTACTGTTCCCTACATGGATTTTCCATTGCAAGCAACTTAATTTACACACTGTCCTCATATACCTCATGCTTCTCATTTTCCACTTCTTTTCTTACAATTCTTTCTTCCTGGAATACCTTTTCCTACTTTTTTTCTACCTACAAAAGTCTGTAAGATCCAGAACAATCCTTTGTGTACCTCTTGTGTATTTCAGCACAAAGTAACCTCTCTCCCAACATCGATCTTATCCATAAAACATTTGCTTATCCTACATTCCTGTGAGAATTCTTCTTAATTCTTCTTAATCCATGTTTATTCAGTATGACAGGTTTATTGAGAGTCTACTATATACCTTTGTAACGAGCTCCAACCTTCGAATTTTCTAATCTCTATCAAAACATGTCACCGGGCATATTACTCTGCTCAGGTTGTCATAGGAAAATATCATAGACTGGGTGGCTTAAACAATAGAAGTTTATTTCTCACAGTTAGAGAGGCTGCCAAGTCCAAGATCAGGTGCCCTTGTCCTGGCTTGAAGATGGCTATCCTCTTGCTGTGCTCACACGTGGCAGAAAGAGGAAACTCTGGTGTCTCTCCCTCTTCCTATAAGGGCACTGATCCCATCATGGGAGCGTCACCTTCATGACCTCATCTAAACCTCATTACCTCCCAAAGACCCTCAACTCCTAATACCATCACATTGGGGGTTTAGGGATTCCACGTATGGATTTGGAGGGGACACATTCAGTCCCTAACATTCCTCCCCTGGCCTCCCAAAATTTGTGTCCTTCTTGCATGCAAAATATATTAATTCCATCCCAGCATCCCTAAAACTCTTAACTTGTTCTAGCATCAGCTCTAAAGTCTAAAGTCCTATCTCATCTAAACGTCATCTAAATCAGATATGAATGAGACTCAAAGTACAGTTCATCCTGAGGCAAAATTCTTCTCCAGCTGTAAACCTGTGAAATCAGACAAGTCATTCGCTTCCCAAATACAATGGTGGGACAGACATAGGATAGACATTCCAGTTCCAAATAGGAGAAATAGGAAAGAAGGGAGGAATGCTGGGTCCTAAAGAAGTCTAAAACCTATCAGAGCAAATCCATTAGATGCGAAGGTGCAAGAATAATCCTTCTTGGTCCAATGCATTATCTTCCTGGCCCACTGGGGTGGTAAAGTCACTTTCACAGCTCATCCGGTTGACCCCACGCCTGTGCCTAGGCAAGGCCAAGGCTTTCTATGGAGGCCCTAACCACACTGGGGCTTTATGTAGAGGCAGTGGTCCCCCCCACCGAAACCAAGGTAGAGGCAGCCTTGTCCTACCTTTCCCCAGGGCCTGTGTACACTGGGTCTGTGGTGGGAGTGGCAGCCCTGATGATCTCTGAATCACCTTTGGGGTCCTGCTTCCCTTCCCTTTTCTTGAAGAATAATACATGCCCACAGCTGAATAGCTCCGTGTAAAATCCAAGAAGTTTGACAGCCTTCCTTCATTCTCTCCTACTTTCTCTGTCCCCTTTAGTTCAACTGGCAGTGTCTTTGCTGATTTAATCCTATCTTTATTCCTGGTCTCTGTTGATATGGCTGATCATTTCATGAACCACACTCATGATCTCTTTATCAAATGATTGCTCAGACACACACTAAGTGTTCTCTTCAGAATAAGCTTTCTCATTTTTGCAATATGGATAGGCTGAGATTTTTCAGAGCTCCAAGTTCTGGTTCATTTTTACTTAACAATTACATCTTCAGTTTATTTCTTCCTTTGGCATTTTACTTTGGCATTTTAAGTAGTCAGGAGGGATTAAGCTACTCCTTCAATACTTTGTTTAGAAATCACCTCTGCTAAATATCCAATTTCACCGCTTGCAAGTTCTATCTTCTACAGAACACTAGACCATGAATACAATTTACACAAGTTCTTTGTCACTCTATAACAAGGATCACCTTCCCTTCAGTTTCCAATAAAATGTTCCTCATTTCTATCTTAGACCTTGCCAGAATGGCCTTGACCATCCATGTTTCTGCCAAGATTCTATTCATGATTATTTATGTATTCACTAAGAAGATGGAAGCTTTCTCTATAGCTCTGCTCTTTTCTTTATGAGCTCTCATCAGAATTACCCTTAATGTCCATATTTGTATCATGTACCTCAAAATTACTTACGCCTCTACACATTACTTAGTTCCAAAGCCATTTACATGTTTTTAGGTAGTTGTTAAAGCAGCATCCCACTTTTTGGT
Organism: Stenella coeruleoalba; assembly: GCF_951394435.1. NCBI lineage: Eukaryota > Metazoa > Chordata > Mammalia > Artiodactyla > Delphinidae > Stenella > Stenella coeruleoalba. The sequence continues at coordinate 21,214,043 of NC_137149.1, read as the reverse complement.
GTCACTGGCACACAATTCTAAATATTTATGTACTTAATAATAGAACTTCCTAGATACATGAAACAAAAACTGGTAGAACTGTAAGGAGAAATAGATAAATCCACAGTTACAGTTGGAGATTTCAACACTCATTTTAATAATTAATGGAATAAGAAGAATATTAGGGAGATTATAGAGTTGAACAACATCATCAACCAACTTGACCTAATTTATATTTATAGCACCCTCCAACTAACAATAGCAGAATCCACATTCTTCTCTAGTTCACAGGAAGTATTTATCAAGATAGACCATATGCAGCACTTCCCTGGTGGCACAGTGGTTAAGAATCTGCCTGCAGGGCTTCCCTGGTGGCGCAGTGGTTGTGAGTCCGCCTGCCGATGCAGGGGACACGGGTTCGTGCCCCGGTCCGGGAGGATCCCACATGCTGCGGAGCAGCTGGGCCTGTGAGCCACGGCCACTGAGCCTGCACGTCCAGAGCCTGTGCTCCACAACGGGAGGGGCCACAGTGGTGAGAGGCCCGTGTACCACACACACACAAAAATAGAATCTGCCTGCCAATGCAGGGGACACGGGTTCGAGCCCTGGTCTGGGAAGATCCCACATGCCGGGGAGCAACTAAGCCTGTGCACCACAACTACTGAGCCTGTGCTCTAGAGCCCATGAGCCACAACTACTGAGCCCGCCTGCCACAACTACTGAAGCCCACGCGCCCAGAGCCCATGCTCCGCAACAAGAGAAGCCACTGCAATGCAAAGCCTGTGCACCGCAACAAGGAGTAGGCCCCGCTTGCTGCATCTAGAGAAAGCCTGCACGTAGCAACGAACACCCAACACAGCCAAAAATAAATAAATAAATAAAGTTAATTAAAAAAAAAAGATAAACCATATGCTGAGTCATAAAATAGATTCAAATAAAATTTAAAAGATTAAAATCATATGAAACTTGTTATCTGACCACAAAGGAATTAAATAAGAAATCAATAATAGATATTGTAAGAAATCATCAATATTTGGAAACTAAATAACATACTCTTAAATAAGCCAAAGCTCTCAGAGGAAATGAAAAGGATAATTAACAAGTACTTTGGTCTGAATGAAACAGACATGACAGTGAAAATTTATGGAGTGCAGATAAACAGTACATAGAGGGAAATTTATAACACTAATTGCATATTTTAGGAAAGAAGAGGGTTATCAATGACCTTAGCTTTAACCTTAAGAAACTAGAAAAGGAGCAAATGAAATCCAAAGTTAGCAGAAGAAAAAAAAAATGAAAATACCAGCAAAAATTACAAAACAAAATAACAAAAATCAATGAAACCCCACACTGATAATAATATTGATAAAATTCTAGTTAGACTGATCAGGAAAAAAGAGGAGATACATATTGCAAATATCAGGAATAAGAGAGATGACATCACTGCAGATTATGCAAATATTTCAAAAGAGAAGAGGGAGGAAGACGTACACATGGCCAGCAGATACACGAAGAGGTGCTCAACATCCTTAATCATCAGAGAAATATGAGCCATAACCACAATGATCTCACACCTGTTAAGATAGCTGTCATTAAAATGACAAGAAATAACAAGTGTTGGTGAGCATGTGGAGAAAATGGAACACTTTGCACTGTTGGGGGGAATGTAAATTGGTGCAGTGATTTTGGAAAGCAGTATGGAGGTTCCCCCCAAAATTAAAAACAGAACTACCATATGATCCAGAAACTCCACTTCTGGGTATATAGCGAAAGGAAATGAGAACAACTTGAAAACATATCTGCACCTCCATGTTCATTGCAACATTATTTACATCAAGTGAGACATGGAAACAACCTAAGTCCATTGACAGATGAAATATCATTCAGCCATAAAGAAGGATGAAATCTTGCCATTTATGACAACATAGATGAGTCTTGAAGGCATTATCCTTAAGTGAAATAAGTCAGAGAAAGACAAATACCATATGATCTCGTTTATATATGGAATCTAAAAAAACAAAACAAAACTGAACTCAGAGATACAGAAAAGAGATTGGTGGTTGCCAGAAGTAGGGAGTAGGGGTAGGAGGGTGGTGATATGAGGAAATGGTCAGAAGGTACAAACTTCCAGTTATCATCATGGTAGCCATGGCTAGCAATACTGTGTTTGAAAGCTGCTAAGATAATAGATCTCAAAAGTCATCATCACTAGAAAACTAATTGTACCTAAATGTGGTGGTGGTTGTTAACTAAATTATGGTGGTAATCATTTTGCAATATATACATATATCAAATGATTATGTTGTACACTTAAAACTAATACAATGTTATATGTCAGTTTTATCTCATTAAAGAAAGATAATAGGGGAATATTATATATATTTTCATACTAATAATTAAGATAAATGATATGGTCAAAGTCCCTAACAGCTATCAACTTTCATTCAAGAAGAATTAGATAACCTAAACAGCCCTGTATATTAAAGTAATTGAATTTTTAGTTAGAAACCTCCCCCAACCACCCCCCTCCCCTCCAAAAAAAATGCACAGGTAGCTTCACTTGTGAATTCTACAAAGCATGTAAGGAAGAAATAATACCAATTTTGTGTAAATTCTTCCAAAATTTAAAGAGGAGAGACTGCTTCCCAGACTATTCTATGAGGCCAGGAATTCCCTGATATCAAAACCAAAGACATTACATGGAAAGAAAACCACAGACCAATATCTGTCATTAACATAGATGCAAAAAGTCTTAACAAAATTTGCAAAAATCAAACACAACAATGTATAGAAGTGATAATACATCATGACCAAGATAAACCCAGGAATGCAGGGTTAGTTTAACATTTCAAAATCTGTCAATTTAATACAACATGGTCAGTTCAATACATGCAGGAAAAGCATTTGACAAAATCTAATATCAATCCCTGATTAAAATCTTTCAGAAAGGTAGAAGTAAAAAGAAACTTCCTTAACTTGATAAAGAATTATAAAAAAAAAAAAAAAAAAAAAACCCTGCAATTAAATAATACTCCACGGTGGAAGACTGAGTATTTTCCTCCCTAAGATCATGAACAAGTGAAGGTTTTCTGCTTTCACCACTTATATTCAATATTATAGGTTTTAGACAGGGAGAAAAAAACAACAACAAAGGCATACAAATTGGAAAGGAAGAAGTAAAACTGTCTTTATTGACTGATGGCAAGTTTTTCTCTGAATCCGGTGAAATCTACAAAAACTTATTTAAGGCACAAGCCCTGGCCCAGCCCTGACGCGTGCTGAGCCCTCCCGCGTGCCGTCCTTACCCAGCCTGACCCGCGCGGCCAGCCCCGGCAGCGGACTTCATCTCCCCGGAAGCGTTTTCATGGGGAAGGTTATCAGGAAGGCTGTGAAGAAGAAAGTAGTTTGGGTATGATTGAAGGATGACAGTATGGCACGTTACAGGGAGCTAAAATCGGGTCTGAGATTGGGTGCTACCAAGGTTTTGCTTTTGCTTGGAGATGTCTCCTGCACGGTTGCGCCACTGAGAAAGACAGCAAAAAGATGAAGGTTTTAGAATCGTTGATTGGAATGATTCAGAAATCCCCTTATGATGACCCTACTTATGATAAACTTCATGAAGACTTAGACAGAATTAGAGGGAAATTTAAGCATCTTTGTTCATTGCTAAACGTTCAGCCCGACTTTAAAATTAGTGCAGAAAGTTCCGGACTTCATTTTGAGGATGACAGACGCCCAAAGACGAAACATAAGGGAACAGATGTTCGTATGTTAAGTGTTTAAAAATGTGATTAAAGGCAAAACAATGATGGGGGACTCATTGTTTTGCAGGGAGGGTTCCAGCGTGGCCGGTGAAAGGGCTTCATTCTCCCGAGGTCAGCCAGGTCACCTCGGTGCCCCCCACGGGGCCCCTGCACACAAGCCTGTCCTGTGTTGGGCCCTGTCTGCTCTGCAGTGTGAACGTGGCCCTGGCAGAGCCCTCGCAGGGCTGCTCTTCTCTGGTCCAGGGTCCAGGCCCCTGGCTCATGGGTTCTCGTCCCTGGCAGGCCTAGCTAGATCTAGACTCGGGTTGGCTCTGGATAGGATAAACCTCCCCTTTACGCTCAGGGCTTTGGTCAGCGCTCAGAGGGACATTTTTTTTTTTTTTTTTTAAATGAGAGCCACAGGGTTGACACGAAGCAGGTTAATGGGAAGGAGTGATGGGTGCTGTGACATTTATTGACCCTTGAGATGTGCCAATGCTTCTCATGTTTTATTTAGTCCCTTCAGGAGCCCATGAGGTGGGCGTTAGTCACGTTTTACAGACGAGGAAACCCGAGGCCCAAGAGACTGCCTGGTCCAAGGGCAGTGGGTGGCAGAGCTGGGACTCCAGCCCCGTCTCCTGGTGCCCGCTCTGGAACACACGGTCGCACCCACAGGCTCGGAGTCCCTGCCCGTAGGTCCCCGCTATGCCCTGTGGAGCCCTGGGGAGTCCCCTGTGGCCATGGACGTGGACGTCTGGCTAAGAGGAGGAGAGGCCAGCCCTGTCCCCAAGGAGCCGGGACGTGCTCTTCCTGTGTCCCCGGGTGGGTGGGACTCTGCAACATCAAAAATGGTCAAGGGGAGGAGACTTTAAGGCCACTGTTCTATGTGCAGAAACTTTGGAGCCTTCCTTTTAGTGTGAGGTCTTCTGTCTTCTGCTCGGACTTAAAAGGCATCCTCTGTACGCGGTGCACAGCCTCAGGTGCACCTTCGTCACAGACACCAGCAGCGCTTATCTCTCTGGCTGGTGGGATGGAGGGGCTCTTGTTGTCGTTTTCCTGGGTGGATTTTTGTGCTTCCTAAACTATCTGTTTGGATAATGTATTATTTTTATAATTGGAGAAGAAAATAAACAGCATATTAAAAAAAAAGAAAACACGTGTTTAAATTTATTCAAAATGTAATAGGTGCATCTTGCAGGTTTGCAAGACACAAAATCAATATACAAAAATAATCAATTGTGAAATGGCCTCTATCAGTAGAGTTTTGTTAAACTGAATTGTTTTAGGATTAGCAAAAGAAGATAAAGACCCTGTTGATACCTACTTTATGAGTGTGTATCACTTTTTCTATGGATACCATGTTGTTAATACCCTCAGAGACCAAAATCTGCTTTGTTTTCTACCTTCAGACTATAAAGTCTGTCCTCTGAAACAGCAGTGATTGGAGTTATACTTAGGATTCTACAACTTTTCAACTTTTTTCTATTTTATATCTGTTCTTTATTTGTTCTGCCTAATTCTTGCATTCCAGGCTATTGTATTGGCAAATACGTTACCTCGCAAAAGTCAAGGATCGCTATCTGATATGGAGATTCATAATATTCTTCAGTCTTTTGTCTCATTTGCTTACTTCACTCAAATGTTCTAAATAGCAATATTCTAGGAATTTCTATGTTAGATATTTGAGCATAGACTAGAAATCCAACAAGTACATAAAAAATTTATTTGTATCCCATAATTCCTAACTCTAGACTGGTTCCCAGAGTTTGATTTGACACAAGTGGGGCTAAAAGAGTTGGCCCATTTCCAAGCCATCTCCTATACAGGCATTGACGAAGAAGTTGGTTTCAGTGTCAGTTATGGTCCATACAAGTGATTATGCTTAACTGACATCAAGAATGTTCTTTTTTCTGTATTTCTATCCACATGGTCCATAAATATGTAACAGTTTATCCATGCATTTGAGTGAGAATAACACTGAATGATTGACTATATTTTTCAGGATGAGAGAGGAGGTTTTTTGGTTTATTTGAAGTAAACGTTTAATATTTTAAAATGATGCAAGGTGTTAGAAAACATTGAGTCAAAGTTTTGAATAATTTAGAAGTGTATGTTTCTAAAAGAATAGAAATAAGAAAAGTAACAATGCCTATTTAAAAATAGCTCTCATAATGTTTGACACTGAGAATTAAAAAACTAATGACAAACATTATTATATAGTAAAGTATTATATAGTAAAGCAAAGATGTCCCAAGTATTCTAGCTTTCTGATATTACCTCTTTTTTGGGTATATATTCAAATGTAGTAGACTAACTTCTATCTTAAATATTGCGAGAGGCATACCCCTTTGCCCAATATGTCTATTGACTCTGGTTTAAGGTGGGCCAGTTTTTAGTCTGCTCTCAACTCCTGCTTCTGTAGATTTCTCAATTCCTAATTTTCATTTTCTTTAGGTTCTGTCCTTTCCCTACTTTGCTTCTTTCTTAGGTATAAACTCAGCCTTGTTTGTTTTTTTCTTTTTTTCCGTTCCCCCAAGCTGTACCACAACAAGGTTATCTATGTAAGTGTCTTAGGTTAGATGGTTAATATAGGAGGATTAAACACAGAAAGAACAAAGAAAAGAAGTTAAATGAGGACTATAGTTCTTTTTTTTTTTTTTAAGATGTTGGGGGTAGGAGTTTATTAGTTTATTAATTTATTTTTGCTGTGTTGGGTCTTTGTTTCTGTGCGAGGGCTTTCTCTAGTTGTGGCAAGCGGGGGCCACTCTTCATCGCAGTGCGCAGGCCTCTCACTATCGCGGCCTCTCTTGTTGGGGAGCACAGGCTCCAGACGCGCAGGCTCAGTAGTTGTGGCTCACAGGCCTAGTTGCTCCGTGGCATGTGGGATCCTCCCAAACCAGGGCTCAAACCCGCATCCCCTGCATTAGCAGGCAGATTCTCAACCACTGCACCACCAGGGAAGCCCAGGACTATAGTTCTTAAAAGTCTTCTGGCCATGCTGGCTACTGGGAATTTCTCATTGGCCATCCTTCTTTGTTGTCATTTTTCTGAATTCCTTTTTTCTCCCTCTATCAGATATTTCTGTCATCCCTCGTAATTCAAGTAACTAGTCACCATCACCCCTTGCCCATTAATGAAAAAGTTTCACAATTTTTTTCTGAACAAACAAGATCAGGCTTTGCCCCCTGCGTTAACTGATTAGTCCAAAGAAATACAAAAATCTTGGAGTAGGTAAACAAACAATAAATAACTTAAATATTTCACTTATTTCTTTCATGTGTTAAGATATTGAGTAATTTCGTGGAGCATATCTCATGTGGACTGTGGCTTGGTGTCAGTTGATGGCGCTGGTAAGGTCGTTTTGCTTGTTGACAACAGTGCCACTGTCATTAATTGGTGCCTGTGCCTGGCAGTTATCAAACACTTTGAACATCACCTCTAGCTACATCTGTTTTCCTGTTTGAGATAAAGGTGCACATTAATGTAGTTTTATTTTTAGTGTTTTGTGGTTATTATATTAATAATTCCCTTTTTCCAGTTGACCCATTTCAGGTTGCTTTTCTTTCATGCTTTTTTAATCAAAGTTCGATAATACATATATATCTTAAAGAAATAATAAATATATACATGAAGAAAAGTGTCCAGTAAAGCACATTATTTGCTGTTTTCTTTTTTCCTAATCTCCTTATCTCAAAATCTATTTTCAGATGTATGTGATTTTCCCAGTGGTACATAGATCAGAATTTAGCATTTAAACACATTTTACATGTAAATTCCAGAAAACATTTAACTACTTCTGTGTTTTCTGCTTTGTGAGAATTTTGGTAAGTAAAGAAATTCTCTAAGCTGATCTGAGCCATTACTGCTGTGAAAGCTGAAAAATGAAAACTTCAGTGTACATAACATAATATGTTCAGGCATAATATTTATTTAGATTCATCTTGCAGCTGATTTTCTCTGGTTTAAGTATAAACTTCCAAAAGTGAGCACAGCAATGCCTTGATCATATGTATCATACTAGTCTGACTCCTAGGATGTTTACTTCAGGAGTGTATGCTCGACACAGTGTTTATAGCCTCAAAAAATTTGAACCTAATTTCCAGAAATCAGTCTATACACTTGAAGTTAGAAGACAATATTTTCTCAAAAAAAGGTCATCTCTTTTAGATTTACTTATAACCTCTGAGAAGCCAAGGACTTTTTTAAATCTTGGGAATGTGACAATAGGATAATTTCAGTTCTATGTAAACTTAATAGCCCCTAAGATGTAAGTACAAATAAAATGATGGTTTTGCTGCTGCTGGTAAAAATGCCGGTGCTGACATCATCACTACAGTAAAAGGAGCAGTAGAAAGGCTGCTGTTTTCTTTTTTAAAGCTCTAACTTAATCCTTTAAAGTGGAGTTAACCCTTTAAAGTGGAGTTAATTCCAGATTTGTAAGCACAGATGAACAGTGAAGAAATTCCAAGATGCCTATAAGAAGCTAGAGCTGTAGACCAAATTTCTTTACAAATCTTGGCTCTTATGATATATCATATTTCAAAGATTCTAACATTTACGTTTTTTCTTCACATTTTAACATCTCTGGAAACAGTTTGTTTCTTGTGGTAGTCCTAATAGGGTTTCCCTTGCTTGTCTTTGTGCATGAAAACTTGCAGAATGGAGTGTCCAGCAACTTGGAGTACAATTTCAGAGACAGTACTGCATCGCCAGTGCTCTTGATGACATAGATGGCAGTGTTGCGTGGGAAAACTTTAAAAGTATCTTGAAAGACTGGACTTGGAATGGGAGGAAGCTTTAGACATTCCTTAACTAACCAGTTTTACTTATATTTTCATTTTTATGTAGGCTTAAGAATGACATAAGGTAAAAACCTATACCTCAATAAGTATTAAAAAGCCCTTTCAATAAGTATGTAGTAAAAGTCCTGAGTCACCAAAAACGTTGTGTTATAACTTGTGTAGCAGTGTCTGTTTTCTTTTCTCTGTGGTACATAAAATAATAGAATCCTTATAATCAATTTGGTATTATGATTCTGAGATGGACGTAGATTGTGGGATTATAGAATTTTTGAATTGCTGACTTTTTTGTGAATTGCTAATTTTAAAGAAGTTTTTTGTTGTTTCTATGTTTTAAAGGGAGTGTTATGAATTATATCATATCAAAAGAGTCATAAAAGCATTTTTCAAAGAGGATTAACAATAAAATTTTAAAGGGTTTAATATTTCCTTTCATTCTCATAAGTAACATTCTTTTTGAGAACTACTTCCAAATATGTTCTTTAAAGGCAAACTTCAAAGTCTAACTTTGGGCCATAAGTAAACTATTTTGTCTTGTTTATTGTAGACAATCATCTTTGAGGGTTTTGAAGTTTAGTGTGGTAGAGGATTTAGCACTCTGTACGTTTATATTTGAGGTTGCAGTATTGACTTATTATCTTTCCTAAAATGTAATAGACGTCATGAATGGCTTGCAACACTCAGTATCTTCAGGATGTTTGCCATTGCTGTACTTGATGATTATTATTTTAAAAAAAATCTCTCTGATCCCTTTTTTCTGAAGAGAAAATCAAAATTACCTCTCAATCACTTTACTGTCTGTGTATAATCTATGATTTAATATCGTTAGACCAATGAGGAGCCACCTGATTTCCCCAGCATTGCCCAAGGTTTGTTTTATGCCAGTATATTTCTCAAATAATGGAAGTATAGACATTTAAATGCCAAACCTAAATTTTTCGTTTACTATTTCTGATATAAATATTCCTACAACACACCTTTCTGTCATTCTTAGTTAGAGAATACTAAAAATCAAAGCCTTAAAATTTTGTGTTATGCGGCAATCTCAAGAGGGAAACTGCTTTATTTGTTGAGGGGTCTTTAGTACACGGTGAACAGCGAGGGAAGAGGAACAGTTAATGGGGGCGGACTACACTCAACACTCAATGAATGTTCACTTTTTGTAGAAGATGTAGACTCATTATTCTGAATATCAGTTACAACAGATGATCTGCTCCGGCCCCTGGGGCTATGTGCACAGGCAGGGCCTCAGCCTCCAGGGGTCTGTCACCACCCCAGGCACAGGACTCTCAGATGGGTATTTTTGTTTCTCCAGAGAGGCAGTTCCATTATCTCACTGCACTATTTTTGACTGAACGTTCAGGATTCTGATCAATAATTGAATTAAGCATCACCTCCCTGTGTGATTCCTCCTGACTTTCTTCCTTCTAGTTATGGCACAACTGTTCACTTAGCCATCCAGTTTTGAAATCTGTGATTTTCTCAATTTCTGATCTTCTGTGTAGGTCTGTCAGTTGTACCTCTGGTTTCCTCTTTACATCTCTACTCTCAACACCCTCTTTTTAAATTGAATTTTAAGCTTTTCTTCTATTATTGTCTTTGCCTAGAAAATTCCAGTTTGCCGTGTGCTTGATCTTTAGGCTTCCGGTCTCTTCCATTTCCAGTGTATTAGGTATAGAACTGACAGTATTTCCCTGTTCAAAAATCTCCAACGGTTCCCTGTTTTTTTAATTAATTTTTTTCACCAAGTATTAAAACAATTGCCAGGAGAAGCTTAGTTCTATAAGATCACATATGGATGAAAGGATATAAAATGATTTTGACATGAAGCATCACATTCCTTTCCCACTAGTCATTTGTATGACAACCTACTACAAAATTTCCTTGGGCGTCAGGATTGAATGCATCAAAAATATCAATCTTCATGTGTACTGGATCAATTCTTGAGAAATCTTCTCTACGCACTCTTCTGAAACCACTCAAGAGATTCATTGACTTTTTGAAACTTATCTACAAATACTTCAAGGACATACTTGTAAATTTTGTCAGCAACTTGAGATGCCACTGAATCTGATTAATTTTTTTTTTTTTTCTTTCTCGGCTGCACCGCACAGCATGTGGGATCTCAGTTCCCCGAACAGGGATCGAATACGTGTCCCTGCATTGGAAGGTGGATCCTTTACAACAGGACCACCAGGGAAGTCCCTGCCACTGAATCTTTCTAAAGTCCTTGATCCTGCTTTAAAATTTTTTTCCAGTTTTATTGAGCTATAATTGACATATAACATGGTGTAAGTTTAAGGTGTACATGTGTTGATTTAATATGCTTATATATTGCAAAACAGTTGCCACTGTAGCTTCGGCTGGCACCTCCATCCTGTCACATAATTACCATTCCTTTTTCGTGGTAAGAATATTTAAGATCTACTCTCTTAGGAACTTTCCAGTAGATAATACAGAATTATTAGTTATAATCATGCTGTACATTAGATCCCCAAAGTTAATCTTATAACTGGAATTTGTATCCTTTGACCAGTATCTTCCCATTCCGCCCCCCACCCGGCCCCTGGTAACCACCACTCTTGATCCTTATTATTGTGTCTTCATTCCTATATTCATTTGTTTGTCACTGTTTTAACTGAGACACCACTATGTGCCGAAGCGCCAGGTGTTATAGACATGGTGCTACACAAAAATGGATACGATTTTTTTCCTAATCTAGCTTATAGACTAGCTTTCTTCACCATTTAGAGTTGAAATTTATATATTTTCATTGTATATTCTGTTTTTAGAACTTGAAGATCATTTTTGGTGCTGGAGGAAAATAAAATTCTATTGTCTGTTTGCAAATTGCTCTCTTCTCCAAGCAGTAGGATCCTTCTTTTCCTGCCTTTTCTTTCCTCATTGCCTAAAATGTGATGGAAAACTACTTTTTATTGTCCTAAGTATTTTTCACAAGTCTCAGCTCATTTCAAACAGCACATTTGACACTGATTTAAAGCATATTGTATATATAGCTGTGCATGTTTTTTAACTTTACAGTATATTATGTGTATTTTTCCATTTAATTAAGTATATTCTGAAAACACGTTGTTTAATGTCTGTTTAATAGTCCATCTTATTTAACCATCCCCTATTTGGGGCTATTTGGTTTGTGTCCAATTTTTTTTTTCTTTTTTTTTGGCTTGTTCTGCAATTTTAAATAATGCTTCTGTGAACATCCTGGTACATAATTCTTTGCCTGCATTTCTGATCATTTCCTTATGCTGTACTCCAGCCTCCAAATACTGTCCATTTCTTGTGCCCAGGGACTAACTAGATGGGCTGTTTTTCCAATCTATGTCCAGTGAATATATTTTTCACTCAATGACTTTTAGAACTTTTCTGATGACCAGATGGAGTGTTGCCCATCTGTGCTTCAAGATCTTCCACGGTCTATTCCAACATACACCCTTACAGCATGCTAGGACACTATAAGGACAGGAGAAGGAAGGTAAGGGCCTGTACACCCTGCTGGGTGATGATGGTAAAGCAGATAAACTCTAGTCCTCTGTCTTGGAGCTGTGCCCATGTGCATGTCTCTGTGTGTGTATGGTGGGAGGAGAGATGGAGTGTTGCTGCTTGCTATAGACTAAATTGTGTCCCCCCCTACCATCCCAATTCGTATGCTGAAGTCCTAACCCTCACAGTGTGATGGTATTTGGAGGTAGGACCTTTGGGAAGTAATTAGATTTAGATGAAGTCATGAGGGTGGGGCCCTCATGATGGGATTTGTGCCCTTATAAGAAGGGTCACCAGAAAGCCTGCTTTCCCCTTCTCTCTGCTATGCAAGGGCAGCAAGAAGGAGGCCATCTGCAAGCCAGGAAGAGAACTCTTACCAGGAATCCATTTGGCCCACACTTTGATCTTGGACTCCCCAGCCTTCAAAACGGTGAGAAAATCAGTTTCTGTTATTTAAGTCACCCAGTCTATGGAATCTTCTTATGGCAAATATACTGTTGAAGGCAACTAAGTTATGATTCCCTGTGAGCTGGAAAAATGGCAATACACAGATGTTTTAGACTGCCACTGAATATTAGCTTTAAAAAACCTGAAACCCCAAACTCAAAAGCGTAGCCAAATATAGCAAAATATTTTGTCTCACTTTTATTACTATTTCTTTAGTCTTGCTTCTTCTTTCTTATTTCTTTTTTTTTCTTTATGTAGTAATTTACAGATGAGTAAACTATACATGCCATTTCAGCTTCAATCTTTCAGTTCATATAAGGAGAGAATTAACTGATAGTCATGTCAAACAGGGTCCTTTTTAAAGGCATATAACCAGTCATTTATATAGGTACTGCTTTCAGTCCTTGCTAAATAAAAAAAAAAAAAAAAAAAAAAAAAAAAAAAATTGAATATGAAAATGTCCCTTTTAGTTCCTCTCTTTTGGTTGACTCTTCTTGTTATGATATTACAACTTTTCATTTTTATGAAATTTCTAGAATTTAATGTTTCAGCTTTTTTTTGCTTTGTGATCAAGGAGTAGTAAATTACTTATACTCATGTAGTCTCAGTGGATTGTAAAGAGGAATTACTTATATTGAACCATTTTTCTGCCACTTTGTGACATGGGGTTTTCTTTGTTCATCTTGGCTGTTTTGCCTCATTAGGCGTGCTGTTGTAAATGAATTGTTGGATCTAATCATACCAGGAAATATTTGTCTTATGTGGCCACTGTGTTGCCTGGGATGTGTGAGCTGAAAAACCTACTGGGCTGTAAGTTTTCCTTTGGAATGTTTGAAGAATCCTTAAGTGCTGTTGAACGTGAAGGATAGAACTGCTCGCAGGAAAACAAAGTTTTTTTTTTTTTTTTCTTACTAAGTAAGTTCTGTCTTTATTTTATTTATTTATTTATTTTAACATCTTTATTGGGGTATAATTGCTTTACAATGGTGTGTTAGTTTCTGCTTTATAACAAAGTGAATCAGTCATACATATACATATGTTCCCATATCTATTCCCTCTGGCGTCTCCCTACCTCCCACCCTCCCTATCCCACCCCTCCAGGCAGTCACAAAGCACCAAGCTGATATCCCTGTGCCATGCGGCTGCTTCCCACTAGCTATCTACCTTACGTTTGTTAGTGTGTATATGTCCATGACTCTCTCTCGCCCTGTCACAGCTCACCCTTCCCCCTCCCCATATCCTCAAGTCCGTTCTCCAGTAGGTCTGTGTCTTTCTTCCTGTCTTACCCCTAGGTTCTTCATGACATTTTTTTTTCTTAAATTCCATATATATGTGTTAGCATACGGTATTTGTCTTTTTCTTTCTGACTTACTTCACTCTGTATGACAGACTCTAGGTCTATCCACCTCATTACAAATAGCTCAATTTCGTTTCTTTTTATGGCTGAGTAATACTCCATTGTATATATGTGCCACATCTTCTTTATCCATTCATCCGATGATGGGCACTTAGGTTGTTTCCATCTCCGGGCTATTGTGAATAGAGCTGCAATGAACATTTTGGTACATGACTCTTTTTGAATTTTGGCTTTCTCAGGGTATATGCCCAGTAGTGGGATTGCTGGGTCATATGGTAGTTCTATTTGTAGTTTTTTAAGGAACTTCCATACTGTTCTCCATAGTGGCTGAACCAATTCACATTCCCACCAGCAGTGCAAGAGGGTTTCCTTTTCTCCACACCCTCTCCAGCATTTATTGTTTCTAGATTTTTTGATGATGGCCATTCTTACTGGTGTGAGATGATATCTCATTGTAGTTTTGATTTGCATTTCTCTAATGATTAATGATGTTGAGCATTCTTTCATGTGTTTGTTGGCAGTCTGTATATCTTCTTTGGAGAAATGTCTATTTAGGTCTTCTGCCCATTTTTGGATTGCGTTGTTTGTTTTTTTGTTATTGAGCTGCATGAGCTGCTTGTAAATTTTGGAGATTAATCCTTTGTCAGTTGCTTCATTTGCAAATATTTTCTCCCATTCTGAGGGTTGTCTTTTGGTCTTGTTTATGGTTTCCTTTGCTGTGCAAAAGCTTTGAAGTTTCATTAGGTCCCATTTGTTTATTTTTGTTTTTATTTCCATTTCTCTGGGAGGTGGGTCAGAAAGGATCTTGCTGTGATTTATGTCATAGAGTGTTCTGCCTATGTTTTCCTCTAAGAGTTTGATAGTTTCTGGCCTTACATTTAGGTCTTTAATCCATTTTGAGCTTATTTTTGTGTATGGTGTTAGGGAGTGATCTAATCTCATACTTTTACATGTATCTGTCCAGTTCTCCCAGCACCACTTATTGAAGAGGCTGTCCTTTCTCCACTGTACATTCCTGCCACCTTTATCAAAGATAAGCTGTCCATATGTGCTTGGGTTTATCTCTGGGCTTTCTATCCTGTTCCATTGATCTATCTTTCTGTTTTTGTGCCAATACCATACTGTCTTGATTACTATAGCTTTGTAGTATAGTCTGAAGTAAGGGAGCCTGATTCCTCCAGCTCCTTTTTTCATTCTCAAGATTGCTTTGGCTATTCGAGGTCTTTTGTGTTTACATACAAATTGTGAAATTTTTTGTTCTAGTTCTGTGAAAAATGCCAGTGGTAGTTTGATAGGGATTGCATTGAATCTATAGATTGCTTTGGGTAGTAGAGTCATTTTCACAATGTTGATTCTTCCAATCCAAGAACATGGTATATCTCTCCCTCTATTTGTATCATCTTTAATTTCTTTCATCAGTGTCTTATAATTTTCTGCATACAGGTCTTTTGTCTCCTTAGGTAGGTCTATTCCTAGATATTTTCTTCTTTTCGTTGCAGTGGTAAATGGGAGTGTTTTCTTGATTTCACTTTCAGATTTTTCATCATTAGTGTATAGGAATGCCAGAGATTTCTGTGCATTAATTTTGTATCCTGCTACTTTACCAGATTCATTGATTAGCTCTAGTAGTTTTCTGGTAGCATCTTTAGGATTCTCTATGTATAGTATCATGTCATCTGCAAACAGGGACAGCTTTACTTCTTCTTTTCCGATTTGGATTCCTTTTATTTCCTTTTCTTCTCTGATTGCTGTGGCTAAAACTTCCAAAACTATCTTGAATTAGAGTGGTGAGAGTGGGCAACCTTGTCTTGTTCCTGATCTTAGTGGAAACGCTTTCAGTTTTTCACCATTGAGGATGATGTTGGCTGTGGGCTTGTCATATATGACCTTTATTATGTTGAGGAAAGTTCCCTCTATGCCTACTTTCTGCAGGGTTTTTATCATAAATGGGTGGTGAATTTTGTCAAAAGCTTTCTCTGCATCTATTGAGATGATCATATGGTTTTTCTCCTTCAATTTGCTAATATGGTTTATCACATTGATAGATTTGCGTATATTGAAGAATCCTTGCATTCCTGGAATAAACCCCACTTGATCATGGTGTAAGATCCTTTTAATGTGCTGTTGGATTCTGTTTGCTAGTATTTTGTTGAGGATTTTTGCATCTATATTCATCAGTGAGATTGGCCTGTAGTTTTCTTTGTGACATCCTGGTCTGGTTTTGGTATCAAGGTGATGGTGGCCTTGTAGAAGGAATTTGGGAGTGTTCCTCCCTCTGCTATATTTTGGAAGAGTTTGAGAAGGATAGGTGTTAGCTCTTCTCTAAATGTTTGATAGAATTCGCCTGTGAAGCCATCTGGTCCTGGGCTTTTGTTTGTTGGAAGATTTTTAATCATAGTTTCAATTTCAGTGCTTGTGATTGGTCTGTTCATATTTTCTATTTCTTCCTGATTCAGTCTTGGCAGGTTGTGCATTTCTAAGAACTTGTCCATTTCTTCCAGATTGTCCATTTTATTGGCATAGAGTTGCTTGTAGTAATCTCTCATGATCTTTTTTATTTCTGCAGTGTCAGTTGTTACTTCTCCTTTTTCATTTCTAATTCTATTGATTTGAGTCTTCTCCCCTTTTTTCTTGATGAGTCTGGCTAGTGGTTTATCTATTTTGTTTATCTTCTCCAAGAACCAGCTTTTAGTTTTATTGATCTTTGCTATTGTTTCCTTCATTTCTTTTTCATTTATTTCTGATCTGATTTTTATGATTTCTTTCCTTCTGCTAGCTTTGGGGTTTTTTTGTTCTTCTTTCTCTAATTGCTTGAGGTGCAAGGTGATGTTGTTTATTCGAGATGTTTCCTGCTTCTTATGGTGGGCTTGTATTGCTATAAACTTCCCCCTTAGAACTGCTTTTGCTGCATCCCATAGGTTTTGGGTCGTTGTGTCTCCATTGTCATTTGTTTCTAGGTATTTTTTTATTTCCTCTTTGATTTCTTCAGTGATCACTTCATTATTAAGTAGTGTATTGTTTAGGCTCCATGTGTTTGTATTTTTTACAGATCTTTTCCTGTAATTGATCTCTAGTCTCATGGCGTTTTGGTCAGAAAAGATACTTGATACAATTTCAATTTTCTTAAACTTACCAGGGCTTGATTTGTGACCCAAGATATGATCTATCCTGGAGAATGTTCCATGAGCACTTGAGAAAAATGTGTATTCTGTTGTTTTTGGATGGAGTGTCCTATAAATATCAATTAAGTCCATCTTGTTTAATGTATCATTTAAAGCTTGTGTTTCCTTATTTATTTTCATTTTGGATGATCTGTCTATGGGTGAAAGTGGGGTGTTAAAGTCCCCTACTATGAATGTGTTACTGTCAATTTCCCCTTTTATGGCTGTTAGTATTTGCCTTATGTATTGAGGTGCTCCTATGTTGGGTGCATAAATTTTTACAATTGTTATATCTTCTTCTTGGATTGATCCCTTGATCATTATGTAGTGTCCTTCTTTGTCTCTTCTAATAGTCCTTATTTTAAAGTCTATTTTGTCTGATATGAGAATTGCTACTTCAGCTTTCTTTTGGTTTCCATTTGCATGGAATATCTTTTTCCATCCCCTTACTTTCAGTCTGTATGTGTCTCTAGGTCTGAAGTGGGTCTTTTGTAGACAGCATATATAAGGGTTTTGTTTTTGTATCCATTCAGCCAATCTGTGTCTTTTGGTGGGAGCATTTAGTCCATTTACATTTAAGGTAATTATCGATATGTATGTTCCTATTCCCATTTTCTAAATTGTTTTGGGTTCGTTATTATAGGTCTTTTCCTTCTCTTGTGTTTCTTTTCTAGAGAAGTTCCTTTAGCATTTGTTGTAAAGCTGGTTTGGTGGTGCTGAACTCTCTCAGTTTTGCTTGTCTGTAAAGGTTTTAATTTCTCCATCAAATCTGAATGAGATCCTTGCTGGGTAGAGTAGTCTTGGTTGCAGGTTTTTCTCCTTCATCACTTGCAGTATGTCCTGCCATTCCCTTCTGATTGTAGGGTTTCTGCTGAGAGATCAGGTGTTAACCTTATGGGGATTCCCTTGTGTGTTATTTGTTTTTTTTCCCTTGCTGCTTTTAATATGCTTTGTTTGTATTTAATTTTTGACAGTTCGATTAATATGTGTCTTGGCATATTTCTCCTTGGATTTATCCTGTATGGGACTCTCTGTGCTTCCTGGACTTGATTAACTATTTCCTTTCCCATATTAGGGAAGTTTTCAACTATCATCTCTTCAAATATTTTCACAGTCCCTTTCTTTCTCTCTTCTTCTTCTGGAACCCCTATAATTCGAATGTTGGTGCGTTTAATGTTGTCCCAGATGTCTCTGAGACTGTCCTCAGTTCTTTTCATTCTTTTTTCTTTATTCTGCTCTGCAGTAGTTATTTCCACTACTTTATCTTCCAGGTCACTTATCTGTTCTTCTGCCTCAGTTATTCTGCTACTGATCCCATCTAGAGTACTTTTAATTTCATTTATTGTGTTGTTCATCATTGCTTGTTTCATCTTTATTTCTTCTAGGTCCTTGTTAACTGTTTCTTGCATTTTGTCCATTCTATTTCCAAGATTTTGCATCATCCTTACTATCATTATTCTGAATTCTTTTTCAGGTAGACTGCCTATTTCCTCTTCATTTGTTAGGTCTGGTGCATTTTTATCTTGCTCCTTTATCTGCTGTGTTTTTCTGTCTTCTCATTTTGCTTTTCTTACTGTGTTTGGTGTCTCCTTTTTGCAGGCTGCAGGTTCGTAGTTCCCGCTGTTTTTGATGTCTGTCTTCAGTGGCTAAGGTTGGTTCAGTGGGTTGTGTAGGCTTCCTGGTGGAGGGGACTAGTGCCTGTGTTGTGGTGGATGAGGCTGGATCTTGTCTCTCTAGTGGGCAGGTTCACGTCTGGTGGTGTGTTTTGGGGTGTCTGTGGCCTTATTATGATTTTAGGCAGCCTCTCTGCTAATGGGTGGGGTTGTGGTCCTGTTTTGCTAGTTGTTTGGCATAGGTTGTCCAGCACTGCAGGTTGCTGGTTGTTGAGTGAAGCGGGGTGCTGGTGTTATGATGGAGGTCTCTGGGAGATTTTTGCCGTTTGATATTATGTGGAGCTGTGGTCTCTTGTTGACCAGTGTCCTGAAGTTGGCTCTCCCACCTCATAGGCAGAGCCCTGACTCCTGGCTGGAGCACCAAGAGCCTTTCATCCACACGGCTCAAAATAAAAGGGAGAAAAAGTAGAGAGAATTAGTAGAAGTATGAAGAGAGAAAGAAAGAAAGAAAGAAAGAAAGAAAGAAAGAAATAAAGGAAGGAAGGAAGGAGCAAAGAAGGAAAGAAGGCAAGAAGGAAAGAAAGGAGGGAGGGAGGAAGGAAGGAAGGAGGGAAGGAAGGAAAAAAGGTAGAAAGAAAGAAGATACAGTAAAATAAAATAAAGTATAATAAAGTTATTGAATTAAAAAATAATTATTTAGAAAAAAAAGGGACGGATAGAACCTTAGGACAAATGTTGGAAGCAAAGGTATACAGACAAAATCTTACACAGAAGCATGCACATACACCCTTACAAAAAGAGGTAAAGGGGAAAAAAATCATAAATCTTGCTCTCAGAGACCACCTCCTCAATTTGGGATGATTCGTTGTCTAAAGGAGGGAAGGAAGGAAGGAAGGAAAGCAAGAAACCAAGAAACCAAGAAAGCAAGCAAGCAAGAAAGAAAGAAAGAAAGAAGGAAAGAAAGAAAGTAAAGTAAAATAAAGCTACTAAAATTAAAAATAATTATTAAGAAAAAAAATTTAAAAAAAACCATGGACGGATAGAACCCTAGGACAAATGGTGGAAGCAAAACTATACAGACAAGATCTCACACAGAAGCATACACATACACATTCACAAAAAGAGGAAAAGGGGAAAAAAAATCATAGATCTTGCTCTCGAAGCCCACCTCCTCAATTTGGGATGACTCGTTGTCTATTCATGTATTCCACAGATGCAGAGTACATCAAGTTGATTGTGGAGCTTTAATCCGCTGTTTCTGAGGCTGCTGGGAGAGATTTCCCTTTCTCTTCTTTGTTCTCACAGCTCCCAGGGGCTCAGCTTTGGATTTGGCCCTGCCTCTGCGTTTAGGTCGCTGGAGGGCGTCTGTTTTTTGCTCAGACAGGACGGGGTTAAAGGAGCCGCTGATTCGGGGGCTCTGGCGCACTCAGGCCAGGAGGAGGGAGGGGCACTGCGTGCGGGGCGGGCCTGCGGCGGCAGAGGCCAGTGTGACTAGCACCAGCCTGAGGCCCGCCGTGCGTTCTCCCGGGGAAGTTGTCCCTGGATCCCGGGAACCTGGCAGTGGCGGGCTGCAGAGGCTCCGCGGAAGAGGGGTGTGGCTAGTGACCTGTGCTCGCACACAGGTCCCTTGGTGGCGGCAGCAGCAGCCTTAGCGTCTCCCGCCCGTCCCTGGGGTCCGCGCTTTTCGCCTTGGCTCGCGCCCGTCTCTGGGGTTCGTGCTGTTAGCCGTGGCTCTCGCCCGTCTCTGGAGCTCCTTTAAGCAGCGCTCTTAAACCCCTCTCCTCGCGCACCAGGAAACAAAGAGGGAAGAAAAAGTCTCTTGCCTCTTCGGCAGGTGCAGACTTTTCCCCGGACTCCCTCCCGGCTAGCCATGGTGCACTAACCCCCTGCAGGCTGTATACACGCCGCCAACCCCAGTCTTCTCCCTGGGATCCGACCAAAGCCCAAGCCTCAGCTCCCAGCCCCGCCCGCCCCGGCGGGTGAGCAGACAAGCCTCTCGGGCTGGTGAGTGCCGGTCGGCACCGATCCTCTGTGCGGGAATCTCCCCGCTTTGCCCTCCGCACCCCTGTTGCTGTGCACTCCTCCGCGGCTTCGAAGCTCCCCCCTCCGCCTCCCATAGTCTCCGCCCGTGAAGGGGCTTCCTAGTGTGTGGAAACTTTTCCTCCTTCACAGCTCCCTCCCACTGGTGCAGGTGCCGTCCCTATTCTTTTGTCTGTTTTTTCTTTTTTTCTTTTGCCCTACCCAGGTACGTGGGGAGTTTCTTGCCTTTTGGGCGGTCTGAGGTCTTCTGCCAGCGTTCAGTAGGTGTTCTGTAGGAGTTGTTCCACGTGTAGATGTATTTCTGGTGTATCTGTGGGGAGGAAGGTGATCTCCGCGTCTTACTCTTCCGCCATCTTCCGTCCCGTCCCGAAAACAAAGGTTTTATTACGTTTTCTCAAGTAACTAGGCTGTCTAGATAAAATAAAAAAACAAAGCAGTAGAAGTCACACATGTAGTGCCATATGCCAATAAGGGAAAGGACTGACCAAACAGAAGAGTCCCCGGTGGGACCCTGCCACCTTACATTTATTTTCTCATGCAGTAGTGCATCTTTCAGAGGGAAAACCAAATGCCCTGACTCACACCGAACATATATCTGCACCTGGGCTTTGTGTGTCCCCCTGCTCCCCACCATGAATCCAGACTCTATTTTCAAATACAGTAGGCTGTATAGGTAGGAAATGAAACCTTGACTGGCATCAGATGATGTCTCAGATGGTCAATAAAGCTACCTCATAGTCATTATTTTCCTCATCTTATTTTACATTTAAAAAGTAGAAGCAACAATGGCCAAGTATCACTGGTGGTTAAGGCAATTATGTGAGATATATATCGATGTATCTATCTATCGAGAGATAGATAGATACATCGATATATAGGTATTGATTCCAGGATTGATACCAAAGCAGATGCTTCCAAATTCTTGGGTATTTTTATTGGGTGAAAAAGCCTGGTAGACTTAAGATAAAGTACCATGCTACTATGATAGTCTGCTGCATCTATGTTCCTCTGGAATGGGAAACTGATGGAATTGTCAAGGATGGAACTGAAGAGGAGTTTTCGTTTCTATGTTTTCCAGAATATGGAGGCAGCAAGACTTCTTAAGATGCCAAGTTGAACATTTTGCATACATCTTAAATGCCTGAGAAAATAAAGGATAGGTTCAGGATTCTGCTCAATGGGCTCAATTAACTCAGCCCCATAAGTGACCTTTGAGTTTTTATTAGTCTCCTCACTTCTAACTTGGATTAAGACTTATTTTTTTTTTCCTTTCCGTTCTACTAGAGAAATAGGGTACTTTGGAGACTCAACAAGCAGTCTAATAGGTGGTACGTGTACTTGTATTTGTACTAACTGGCTTCATAGCAAACACATTGAAATAAGTGTGGATGAGATGGAAATTCTAAACTGATTTAACTGGCAACTCACCAAGTACAACTTCTCAGTGTAAAAATGCAACTTGTGATTGCCATCAGAAAACACAACTTATTCTCCTACATACTTGATTGTTCTTTCTAAAACAGTCTTCTTAACAAAATGCAATAAGAGGTATATTCTTTTCCTGCACTGTGGCTAAGACAGCAGAGTTTATGATATGTGCATTTGTGTATTTAACTGAGTGGAATTCTCAGATTAGACCATAAGCTCACACATTTTCAGTAAAGTCTCAAGTTATGGAACCCCATCAGTTATTATTATGTATAGACTTGTCCCGCTTAGCTTAAGAAAGCACAACCTTGGGCTTCCCTGGTGGCGCAGTGGTTGAGAGTCCGCCTGCCGATGCAGGGGACACGGGTTCGTGCCCTGGTCCGGGAAGATCCCACATGCCGTGGAGTGGCTGGGCCTATGAGCCATGGCCGCTGAGCCTGCACGTCCGGAGCCTGTGCTCCACAAAAGGAGAGACCACAGTGAGAGGCCCACGTACCGCAAAAAAAAAAGAAAGCACAACCTTTAAGTTGTGAATTTCATCAACTGTTTCTAGAAGAGTGCTGTTCTTTTCCAGTGTCCTTTGTAAATTTGGTTGTTCTTTTTACGTGTAAATTCTGGAATGGTTCAGGTAGGAGAGCTCTTGGTCTCTCACTTGAGTCTCTCATTATGGCCTGTTATCTCTGAAGGCTGTGGGTCTCTGTCAGGATTAATATGCAGCAGAGCCAGGATGAGGGGAGAGATATTTAAAGTCCCTTTCAGTGGCAGTCACTTTATATGTGAAGCCTAACCCAAAATGTCTTCAGTGGTCGCCAGCACCATGACACTTTCTGTGTAACAGCAGTAAACTGTCGGAAAGCAGCAATGATGGGAAGTGTTATTTCAGTGCTTGGTAACCATACCATACAAGCTATGTTATTGTCCCTATTAGCTTTGTGAAGAAGACACTGGAATTTGCACAGCATTTGGGTACCCTTACTTAGGTAGAGGAAAATTGGAAAAATGACTGACAGAATTTTAGAAATAGAGTCTGGGGCCATTTATTGACAGTAAAAGGAGCAAGTGAGGAAGCTCACATTTCAAGATTCAGGAGACAGTTCGATAAGAGCAGCAAGAAGCCCTTACATATAGAAGCAGCATTATAGATTTTTTGTGTCAGGATCATGCTAAATGTGTTACCAGAAAGAGTAGCCTGGTAGCAAACAAGATTAAATACTAAGGAGGTAAGTGAAATCTGTATCAGGGAACAGAGTGGGCATCCATGTGTACTATTGTTAGGGGAACCACTGACTGAAACCACCAGCCCTGGCCAGGTAAGATAGTAACCACTTGTATGAGTTATCTTACTACAAGAGGTCCTGGTTAGGAACGTGGAACCAACAAGCTACCACCAACCGGCAGAATTCAGGAAAGGTCAAAAGGAGAGAGGAGACACCTGTCCACATGTCCTACCAACCTCCCAGAATCCTTCTCTCTGGAATCCATCTTGGCGGAGTGATGTGCCTGCCACCAGGAAGGACCGTGAGTCAGAGTGATTGGCCAGAGACAACCCGGAAACTAACCCCATTACCATAAAACCGGGACTGCGAGCCACGTGGCAGAGCAGTTCTCCTGGGTCCCCTTACTCTGCTGCTCTCTGCCCGGGCACCCCTTCCCAATAAAGTCTCTTGCTTTGTCAGCACCTGTGTCTCCTCAAACAATTCATTTTCGAGTATTAGACAAGAGCCCACTCTTGGGCCCTGGAAGGGGTCCCCCTGCCTGCACTTAGCCTGAGATGCAGGCTAAGTAGTCAACAGTGACTCTGAGAATCTTGTCAAAGGCTATACTACTTTACCAGTTGGGAAATGATGGGTGGTGTCTCCACAGTGAGGAAAGCAGGACACTCACGTACAGTAGTCCCCCTTTATCTGCAGGGGGTATTGAAGACCCCCAGTGCATGCTGAAACTTTGGATAGTTGGATAAATTGGATGTCCTAGATGACTTGGAGTTAGTAAGCAATATTTTTTTCTCAAGGCGATATACAAATTAATAATTTCATAATGAATAATATCACATTCATGGCTTAGCGATACAGAAAGTTCACTTTATTCATGTTTTTAATTTTATTTTTTTAACTTAATCTTTTTTCTAATTCTTCCATGTATCTTACCTTCTCACTATTTCTCTGAGGTAAAACTCTTAATAGGGAAGAGACCTATGTGCTTTTGAAAATTCACTTTAAAAAGAAATTTTTGATATGTGAGATTACAACTCGTAATTTTTCCTTTCCATAAAATTTACAAATCTAGCTTGAAGAAAATATATGTCAAAATTGCATTATAAGTGATTGAATTATACATTTAAAATGGGTGAATTTCACTGTATATAATTTATACTTTAATAAAACTGATTAAAAATGCATTATCTGGAAAAATTGGTTGGAAGTTATTAGAGTAGAATAATGTAAGTTCCTGAAGCATAATTCAGAAATAGCCTGTAACTGTGTGTTCATGATATTCATATATGAAAACCTTGATAACCAAGTTACTAAATATAAAATTTTCTCTTGCTTTGGGCCTGTACTAATCATTTATGTTTGCTATCCTTTATGTTTAGTTTCCCACTGATTTAACATTGAATCCTGGCACATTATGTTTAGAAACTGAGCAATCACTTTTTAAAATATATTTCCTGTGTTTGCCAGATGGATTTGGAAGTTCTCCCAGTAATGCTTTCATTTGTCATAACCCTGCCCCACAATGCTATCATGAAAGAGGTCATCAGGGAATGACATCATTTTCAGTACCTCCCACCAGATTGCAAAATTTTTTAAAAAATGCAGTAACCTTTTTTTTTTTTTTAATGTTGAGCCTTCTTTTAATTAATTTATTTTTATTTTTGGTTGTGTTGGGTCTTCGTTTCTGTGCGAGGGCTTTCTCTAGTTGTGGCAAGTGGGGGCCACTCTTCATCGCGGTACGCGGGCCTCTCACTGTCGTGGCCTCTCTTGTCGCGGAGCACAGGCTCCAGACGCGCAGGCTCAGTTGTTGTGGCTCACAGGCCTAGTTGCTCCACGGCATGTGGGATCTTCCCAGACCAGGGCTCGAACCCGTGTCCCCTGCATTAGCAGGCAGATTCTCAACCACTGCACCACCAGGGAAGCCCTGCAGTAACCTTTTAAAAAAAAATTTGTTTCTCTTACATAATTATATCTGAAGCAAGATATAGTTCCTAAATCACACACACACACACACACATGCATGCACACTCACACAAGCATAATGCAACTTGAAATCATGCAGCTGGAGGAATTTCTAAGACATATTTAGTCGTGGGTGGTCATGAAGTGCTAAAGGTTCAGGAAATACTAAGGAATATTTAAGGTAAGCCAACAGGAAGAGGCCACCAAGAGTGGGTAGATGAATTCCGAAGGGAAGTAAGAAAGCACTTAGGAGCTTTTCTTCCATTTTCCTCCTTCAGGAGACTATGTAGAAAGTTGCTGCTCTTTTTAAAATGAGGAATTATGTAACAAAGTTTCAAAATAAAAATTCACATTTATTTATTCAGTCACACAGCCATATATTCAACAAATATTTATGATTCATATGTGATGTGTAATACATAGGATAACCATTGGATATACAGTTGTGAAGAAGTTAGATGTGGTCTTTGCCCTCGTGGAGATAAAATTTTAGCTGGAGAAACAATCACTCACTAACCAATTACAGAGATAATTTAAAATGTTCAAATATGGTCAGTGTTGGGAACAAGAAGCACATGTTTGTAGAAAAGTCTACATTAGAAGGTAAGAAACTAACCTAGAGGGTCATGAAACCCTTTCCTCGGCTTAGCTTTGTAAGATAATTAGGAATTAACCACACGAGGAAGTGTGGTATGTGGAGGAAAAAGCTCTAGGAAGGAGAACCTGATGTACAATGTCCCTGAGACAGAAAAGAACACCCTGTACTGGTAGCAAGCTGTCGGGACAGAACTCTGAAATTGAGAGGAAACAGCAGCTCTCTCTCGAAAACATTTTCTCTTACCAGAAAAACATTTGGATAAAAATATTTCCTCCTTTGAAATAGAACATCTTTTGAGAGGGTGAAATCAATTCCATCTTAAAGCAAATTCGTTTTGAAAAGTAAACAACATCAGTATATAATTAGGTTCTAAGGCAGTGGTTTGGGAGAGATGGGGATGAGGGCCACGACGGAGCTATGTTGCTTATAGGCTGAGAATCAGCAGATAGGCATTACGGTGGGGACCATTTAAAGATTCTATCCCAGTAATCTTGTTACTGAGCAAGGGCTAGCTGCCTGACCTACATAGAAGCTAGTACCATGGCACCAATTTTTGTGAAAAGGAAGAGCTTTATTGAGAGGTTGATGGGCAAAGAGGCGGAAGGCAAGGGTCTCAAATCTGTCTTTCTGGTCCAGGGTTTGGGGGGAAATTTAAGGGGTATGGGGAATTTCAAATTTGGAAGCTGATTGGCTAGTCTCAAATCAGTCCATATAAACTACTTGTGCTGCTGGAAGCCAAATTTTCCTTACTGAAGAACTTCTTAAAGGGCTCCGATGGCAATATTTCTATTTTTGAGTTCTGGAGACTGACAATTCTTGGTCCTAGGGTATCCTGGAGACATTGATTCCTATCTTGCACATGTGCAGTGCTGTCTCTGTAAGAAAACTGAAGGGTTAACTAATCGATCAGCCTATTTAAGGAGGCAAAACCAGTTTAAGCTGGTCAGTGTTTTATGTGCTATTTCAATCTGGTAATGTTAGATAATTTAACAGCATTCAAGAGATATTAATAGAATGTCTGTTACATCCCAGCCACTGGCTGACCTCGAGGTGTTGGCATGTCTTATTGCAGTGCCCCTGTTGGTGATGAGAGTGATAGTCATAAAGACATGAATGAATAGGACTGACAAAATTATGACCCCTGAACTCCTTTCTATTTCCTTCTGCGTGGCCCTAGTCTTCCAGGTGTGTGCCAGAGATTATTGCAAGTATGGTAATTACAGTTGTAGCTGCTCTGAGCTGGCTGATTGAGATAGGAGAATGGGAGGTTTTCTTGTGCAGAGAAATAACTTCCTAAACAGTTGCTACCAATGATAGAAATCTAAAACAAGACTCAATGCCATTTTTTAAAACAGAGGTTGTTTTGGAAGCCCCATAAATGATTTACTTTTCTGGGAAAGTGGCATGAGTGTAAAGTGTTGTTTTTACTGGGAATGTTTGCACCGTAGACCATCTGAAGAAATCGCTAAACTATGCATTTGGTAGGTTGTATTTCTGCACACAGTTATACAGTGTACCCCTTCCTCATGATCAGTTTATATCTCCCAGCCCATTGCCATGGGGCTTGCCTGCTTCCTGTTGTGGGGAGTATATATTTTCCCTCCCACCCCATTGATTTTGGATTTAACCATGAAATTTTCCCTGGTCACTGGAATGTGAACAGATATGACTACACTCTATCCAGTTAGAAGCTTTAAATGAAATTCTAAGGATTGGCTCAGACGCCTGCTTTTCAAAATGTTATTTTGAAAGATGGCATGCTCCACATAAGGGCTTCAACACCAGCCTGAGTCTTCCAATAAGACCCACAGAGCCAAGCCAAGCGGAGCCACCCTAGCTGCCTCCATCCAATAACCGCCTATATGAAACGTTAACAAGAACAAGATGCTTGTTTTTATAAGCACACGAGATTTCACAGCTGTTACTCAGAAAAGTTGAAAAGTATAGAATTTGATAGTTAGAGGTGGAGTGTTACCATATAAAAACTTAAAATATGTGGCACTGATTCTAGGGGCAGGAGACCTAGCAGTGAGGAAACTTATTGGAGGCTGGAAAATTGGTGATACATTTTATTCAGTAGCAAAACTTTTGGTAAAACTGTTACCTGAGATAACTTGAAAGGCAAACGTGTATATAATGTACTTAGGGCTTTCCATAAAGAGGATTTGAAATGTTACTAATGTGAATTGGTTGTTAGAAGCTGTATTTGATAAGATAACACAAGAAGGAAAATGATCTCAAACATAAGTGACTTGTTTAACCTAAAGGATGAATAGGAAATTAAAGAGCGAGAAACTCCAGGATTTACAGGGTTAGAAAATCAAACTCTTTCTCATCTCTAACTGGTTAAAAGATAAACACTTTGAACCACAAAGGCTAATTAAGACTCAGATTAAGACTCACTTTAAGAACAAAGACCAAATTATTGGCATGGGCACAAAACCTTTTGATTGGATTAAGGTGTCCCTCAGTAAATCCTTTCAGTTGGACAAAATGGTTCAGGAAAAAGAAACCAAAGGAGTGATCTCATGAAGCCTGATAAACTCAAATATATGTACTTCAGTTTAGAGATTGGTAAAAGAATAGTGAGTGTATTTTTTAGTACATGGAGCAGAATAGATTAAATAAATATGAGAAAAGATAAAAAATTTGAAAGAGTTTCAATGCAAAGAGTATTTCCAGCCTGAAATAGCAGATGTGTGGCTTTTTATATCTTTACATGACATGTGGGCCACCAACTTTCTCTGGGCAGGAAGCAGGCCAAAAGGGCTACTCAGCTCTAAGGAGGGCATGTTTTCCAATTTTCTATTCTGATGTGGTCAAGGAACGGAAAGGAAAAGGAAGGAAGAGGTTGGAGCCAGTAACGCTGGAGAAAATTCTCTGAGGAGTTAATCCCAGACTCCTAATCAAAGACATTTCATTTTCCCTATCCCCAATGCCCTCCTGTTTGCCCAGTGGGATTTCAGAGCTTCTATGGACCAGTGAGTGCTCTGTGTTCTCCAGTTTTTTCCACCTTCAAATGAGAGTGTTTATCTGTTTATCCTGCCTCTTTTGCACCATTTTATGTTGTGTGCATGTAGAGAAGATAATTTGTCTACTTAGCTCAAAATAAAAATTTGTGTTCAAATCAAGAGGAGCTGTTTGGATTTGATATAGATAGGTTCATGGTCTTCAAGGCTGATGCTTTGGTTGGTTGAAACTTTTAGAATGTCTTCCTTGTAGGTGTGAGTGAATTTTGTGTGAAGAGGTATAGAAAGTGAGTATCTGTGACTGAGGAGGTGAACTGAGAAAGATTGTATTCACAGGTGCTCGCTTCTTCCTTCCAAGCAAGAGGATTATATAAAATGCCACTGCTGTGTCACTTGCTTGCTCCTTTGGGAGGAGTATATATCCCTTCCCCATGTTCTTTGGCCTTGGCCATGTGGCTTACTTTGTCCAGTGGAATATGGTATACGCCGCAGATAAACAGAAGCTTTAAATGCAATGGTGTTGCTTACGCTAGGCCACTTGAGTTTCTCTCCTGCAAGTTTTAGGAGATTGTCTCCTAAAGAGCTGCTTCTTTAGCCCGGGTGCGGAAATGAGGAGACACACGGGACAGAGACAGACAGGACCAAGTAGCCAACCCTCAGCCATCGAACTGTAATATGAGCAAGACACAAATGTTTATTTAGTAAGCCACTGAGAGTTTGGATTCTTTGTTGTGCAGCAAAACTGACTTCATACAGAACTGAAACAATTAAGGGAGTTTTCGATACTGATTTGTTTAGCCTCATGAATTTGATCTTGATTTATAAACCCAAAGCATTTCAAAGAGAATTGATGTAGACTTTCGTTGATGTCTCCTAAAAGCTTGCATAACTCTTATACTTACGGTTTTTTGAACACAAAGTGTAATTTGTACCATGTCAATGATAGTTTAGATTAACTTTCATTTACTTTAATGTGATTTTGACATCACACTGTTCTGTATTTCATGACTGTATGTTAGAAGGTATTTGGGAAGGAAAAATAATTTATACTTTTTTCTGATTGTTACCTAGTGGGAAGCAGAGGCAAGTAATGTTAAAAATGTAAGGTTTCTCACGAGCTTACTATGTCAGTTATTGTGCTACGTACTGCATATTTGTTATCTTTCTTAACACTGAAAAATTCTTCATCACAAAATAGTTCTACTGTTATTTCCCTAATAAATATCAGAGAAATAGGTAATTTTTTCAAGGTCACACAGCTAGTGAGGTGGCATACCTGGAATTCGAATCCAGAACCCAGACTCTTAACCCATGCTGCCTCATTATTTTGGTCGGTGTTCAGTGATATATGAATGCCTCTAGGTACCAATTTCTTAGTAGCTGAATATTTCTAAGACTATAAATACTTTGGAAAGCCCAAAGGGTCTGTCTTCATTTATAGTAAGAAGATAGGATGTGTTTTTCAGGTTTCTTGGGTTATACATAAAGAGAACATGTATGAATAAAATAAATCTCTACATGCATATTATCTGTGATGTAAAATAACATATACATTTATATATATTTATATAGATCAATTAACAAAAACATATATTTACCAGTTTCTAAGCTTGATAATTATTTGTGGTTTCTAGATTTAAAAATTGATGTAATACATAATCAATGTGATGTATCAGGCTATTATTTTGCTATAGTATAGCAAAATAATAATTAGTGATATAATTTATTTTATAGGAGGAATAGAGCTGATTACTATGTAATAGAAATAATACAATGATCTTTTCAAAAAAGTGTTCCAAGGGTCACTACTTTTCCTAGATGTTAAATTATGCTATACTATAAAAATGTTCAGTGGGAAATTTTAGATTCCTCCTCTTTTCTTTATTAAGGTTTCTCTTACTGTAGGACTCATCAGTATCTTCGATATAGTAATGTGCATTGTAACTGTACAAAAGGCATATAAATATGCTTTATTTCTCAGATTTATTTGACAAGGACTAAGTCGTTGGTCAAAATTTGGAAAACATTGATTTGATCGAAGGAAGTATTAAACTCACCCAGGAAAACACAGGGATAAATCAACCCACCATATTAAAAGGAGGGGATTATATGTTTGTGTATATATAAAGAACTTCCTATTAATTTAAAGTGAAGTTTATGATGAGTTAATAATTGGCAAATAACAGAGCTAATAATAGAGCAGATAGCATATTAGGACAGTTAAGTCATGTTGTGAGGGGACTTTAAGAGTTAAAAAAATGTTTTCCTGTGTTTTATGTATACACTTAAACTTATAAATCAGATGTCAATATTGATTTAAGACAGTTCAGTCATGTCTAATTTAAGTCATGATTATGGGATTTTAAAAGGCAGACATACAAAGACTAAGAAAATGCTGTAACTTCACTAGTAATGACACTAGTGATGACACTACTAATGACAGCCTATATACAGAACATTGTTTCTAAGGGTAAAATACAATCTTATGGTCAGATTGGCTGTCCTCAATGCTCTGGTTGATGTTAAATGTCAGAGTGTCTAAGGCTGTTTAACATCTCCAGGAGCCCTCATTGAGTTGTAGTGAGAGGTACAAGAATTCCATTTGACAAAATGTCATTGGTGAAATCCACCTAGAAACTCTGCAGCTTGCTTCTATTGTCTCTTTTGCTTCCTTCAAAATCTCTGGGCTATATGCTCAGGAGATATACCAGAATAAAAAGAAGCGAAGAAATGAATGTGGGATATAGCCATAGAGTGGATAGTCAATGAGCAATAAATAATATATTTATTTGGGGTCAGCAAAGAAAGAGATGACAGCTAATCACCTGTAATTTTAATCTTTTGCTTTGTTTTTCTGAAAACCAAGCTCCTTTTATTTTTATTTTCTTTCATATTTCTAAAGTATATTTTGTAATATCCATCAAGTTGCAACTTTGAGAAAACTTGTCAGATAATCTTGAAAATTCTTATTTGACTTCAGGTTAACTCTTCATTTGTGTTACACAATCAAACATAATATTTACTAAAGCAGATACATAATTCATAATGTGGATCTTTTTTAAAAAGAAAAACTAAACATTTCATTTGGAGAATAAAGCTTGTTTTATTCAGGAAAATGACACTATCATTCTAATATAGTGCAGTACTATTATTATTGTACAGTTTTATAATAATAACAGATGTACGGATGACACTGTACATCTAATACATTTTAAATATTCAAGATGACTTGAAGTTGTTAGGAAAAAAATTATGAATTTGGGAAAAAAAATACCATGTTTTCAGTGTTTCATAGGAGAAAATATTCCCATGGTCACAAAAATCTGTTTCTAAAAGGAAACTTTTATATATATATACACACACACACACACACATATATATATGTATATATATTTCCAGACACAATAAAAAGGCATCTATATTTAGAGGCAGTCTTTAGTGAAATTTTTACTATTCTGTCTTGAATGAAGATCTTTGTAATATTTGACCATATTCAAACTGAGAGGTTAAATGCTGAAGATGCTAATGCCAAAAAAGTTACCGCTTATATTTTGTTAGTCTGAGAGAAATATCTAGAGTTTGAAGTACTATTTTCTAGGAATTTGGGGGTCTTCTTGGAAATCTGTCTTTTTAGAATTATAGATGTGAAGCATTAGTGTGTGATTTCAATAGCGCATGACCTCATAAAAAGCCTTTTAGGAATCTTACATAACTTTGGTTCTTCTGGTATGGAGGTTAAACATTTTTGGCAGAGGGGAATCTTAGGAAAGAATTATGCTTACCTTTGATATTTATTTCACTCAAAATAAAGTATGTACATTATACTACATGCTCAATTCAAAAACGAAGAGGTTTAAAGTTTTCCAGAGACTTTTCAATTTCTCCTACAAAATTTTTCCATGAAACCACTTTACTGTTTCTTGTAGGCAAATATATTTTCTGGAATTGGCTTTGCTATGTTGAGCCTTTCTCAAATACAGTCGCTTCTTACCACTGGTACGTCTTCTCATAGTAAACCTAGCCACAAAAATCCAGAGGTCACTGTGGTTTCAATTATGTGCTATTCATGAATGGTGCTCTGTATGAATCTATATTTTGCAGAAAATTTCTAAAGATTTCCTGAAGCCTGTACAGAGATACAGCAGTTCTATAAGCATCCAAAATGGGCTGATACATTTTGGGTGTTTACAGTAGCTTTGGCTAATGAAAGATGGGGTTTGACTACTAGCTCTGTCATTTGCCAGCTCAGTGGCCTCAGGTAACTTTCTTAATTTCTCGAAACCTCAATTTCCTCATCTGAAAAAGAATAATAAAAATGTCTAATTTACAGCTCTGCTGGAAAGATTAAATAAAGTGTTGTACATAAAAGCACCTATGATGCCCAGTACATTGGTTGAAACTCAATAAATAGTAGGAATACTTTGTCTTCTTAGTTATATCCTTATGTCCCATTTGCTTGTTCAATGCTTGTGATTAATTGTTCAAAATCTTTGAAGAATAATTATGAACAGTTTACTTTTGATGACTAATTAGCATGCTGCCTATTAACACATATTCTATAGTATAAAATGTTAATAAACTGTGTGTATATCTTCTTTAGCTACAGGACAGACCTTCTTATGTTTGCTTGGCTGCCAGGGTTTTCTGCTCTTGTAACATGATTGTGTACCTGCTGACAACCTTAAACTATGAGAGAAGTGCTGGGCGGGAGCAGGTGCTGGGAACTTGCATTAGTGAGGGAAGTCAGCCTGGGAAAAGAGTTAGGGCGATAAGGAGCTTGGTGGTAACTCCAAAGGGAAGGAGCAGAGCCCACCCATCAAGGGGCAGGGACACAAAGAATAAGGCTTATCCAGAGAAGAAAGGGATTGGGGGCACAAAGTAGTGAATAGGGGAAGAAGGTGGGGTCAGCTGCCAGGGGGAGGTAGACAGCTTGACAAAAGGTGTTCCTGTTGAAACAGATTAAATTCCCCCTGGTCAGATATCTCTGGTCCTGGAGTTAACCATTTTTACTGCTGTGCAAGACAATTTACTTATTAAAATTTTATTTAAAGTATTATACAAAGATCATGGAGTCAAGTATTTTATTTCTATTTTACAGAAGGATAAATACACTGCGTCACAAAGAGTTAGTAGCCTACTATGTTTTTATAACATAATAAAGTAGAATTCAATCTCAAAATTTAATGTTTTTATGATAATCTTTTCTGACTATAGATTTTTATCATTACTTTTTTAAAAATTAATTAATTAATTTAATTTTGGCTGCCTTTGGTCTTCATTGCTGCACGGGGGCTTTTCTCTGGTTGTGGTGAGCGGGGGCTACTCTTCGTTGCGGTGCGCGGGCTTCTCACCGCAGTGGCTTCTCTTGCTGTGGAGCACAGGCTCTAGGCATGTGGGCTTCAGTAGTTGTGGCACGCGGGCTCAGTAGTTGTGGCTCTCAGGCTCTAGAGCACAGGCTCAGTAGTTGTGGCTCGTGGGCTCTAGAGCGCAGGCTCGGTAGTCGTGGTGCACGGGCTTAATTGCTCTGCAGCATGTGGGACCTTCCCAGACCAGGGCTTGAACCCATGTCCCCTGCATTGGCAAGTGGATTCTTAACCACTGAGCCACCAGGGAAGTCCCTCTGACTATAGATTTTTAACTAAAGCTCTTACCGTTAACCATGCTGCTTTCTCAACTTAGTAATCTAGAACTACAGTGTATCTCTAGACGTGTGCTTGCCTCCCAAAGGGAGGGCTACACAGTGGTTAACAACTTTATTCAACTATAAGGAGAATTTTTATAAAGAGAAAACCAACCAGCTTTTTTACCCTTTTTTCACTGAAAACAACATAAGAGGAATATGCAGTTCAAGGAACTCATGTAAAACCAAAGTGGTGTGTTTTGTTCCTCTGAGTTTGCAGGGGCCTGGGCCATTGCATGTACCTGATCATAGTAACTGGTCTTCAGAAATCCCATCAGACCTGAGTTTTTGGAAGCTGTGTGTATTAGTTTGTTAGGACTGCCATAATATAGTACCACAGACTGGATACATTTTTTTAAAAATATTTATTTATTTATTTGGTTGTGCCGGGTCTTAGTTATGGTTGGCGGGCTCCTTAGTTGCGGCACACGGCTCCTTAGTTGTGGCATGTGAACTCTTAGTTGTGGCATGCATGTGGGATCTAGTTCCCTGAGCAGGAATCAAACTCAGGCTCCCTGCATTGGGAGCACAGAGTCTTAACCACTGTGCCACCAGGGAAGTCCCCAGACTGGATAAATGAAACAACAGAAATTTATTTCCTCACAGTTCTGTAGGCTAGAAGTCTGAGGTCAAGGTGCCGGCAAGATTGATTTCTTCTGAGATCTCTCTCCTTGGCTGGTAGATGGCCGTCTTTTCCCAGCGTCTTTGCATATTGGATTAGTGTCCATCCGTATGACCTCATTTTACCTTAGTTACCCCCTTTAAGGCCTCTATCTCCAAATACAGTCAATTCTGTGATACTGAGGAGGGAGTAGGGCTTCAGCATATGAATTTGTTGGAGGGGGCACACAATTCAGCCCATAGAATTGTGCAACCGTCACTTGGGCTCAAGTTTTAATTATGCTTCCTAAAAAGTATTAAAATTATTTAGCACATTAAAAAAGTTTAAGACATTTAAAAAGTCGTCCATGTCTTTTGGCCCATAACTCATAATTGTAACTACATATCGCATGCCTATAATGTGCCAGGCACTCTATCTGCAGTAATTCTTTACATTCAATATCTCTTCATCAGCTCCATCAGTCCAAGATCAGAACTATACTAACAAGAGGAGCTGAAATTCAAAACGATCTGTCTGATTCCAATATTGAGGTTAGTTCCACTGTGCTGCTGAGATTGTAAGAAAATTAGATTCTTGGTTTGAGAAGAGTGTGGTGCAAATTTTACATTTTGGGGTGAGAAACAGCTTACAAAATGTAAAATTATTTATGTAAACTTTTAAGATTAAACAGCTATCATTTTCTTGAAAAACTGTTAAATGTTAACCAAGATGGAAGTGGTAGGATTGTTAGCTCTGCCTCTGTCAGTTTCCATCAGCCTTTCCCAAATGTTGGGGGTTTAGGGAGTTTAGGAGATTTACTAACATCATTTTTTTTTTTTTTTTTTTTTGCGGTACGCGGGCCTCTCACTGTTGTGAGCACAGGCTCCGGACGCGCAGGCTCAGCGGCCATGGCTCACGGGCCCAGCCGCTCCACGGCATGTGGGATCTTCCCGGACCGGGGCACGAACCTGTGTCCCCTGCATCGGCAGGCAGACTCTCAACCACTGCGCCACCAGGGAAGCCCTAACATCTTTTTATTTAGCAAGTTATTTCATTTATTTCACTGAAATTAAAATTGATTGGGCATGTTTTAATATTACTTTGCAGCAAAATATTAACCTATTATATGTCAGCTTTATGACATGGAGTGGTGTCCTATTTTTAATCATTGGTGCCGTTTCTCGTTATGTGTGATTCTCCCTCTACAGTCAACATGTCACAAGGCTTGGAGAGACATTCTAGTCAGTCTGATCCACCAGAGCCTTCGGCATCGTAAAAAATCATAGTTGATCTTAGAAATTCCTGTGTGCTGTAGTACATTGTCTAATTACATTGTCTAATTTAATCCCTGTAACAACCCTAGCAAGTGGGCGCTGTTATTTCCACCATCCCATTGATAAGGAAACTGAAACTTGCATGGGTCACACAGCAAGAGGAGCCAGGGCTAGGATTATAAGGCATGCCTGTCTGGTAGAAGGCAAGTAGTCTGTGTTAAACCACTCGAGTATACTGACTCATTTAACTAAAGGCTGGTTTCTCAGATATTTCTACTAACGATTGTACAAGGAAGTAATCAAGAAAGGTCTCGATTGCTGTATACATTCACATAAAATGGTTTGTTTTTTTTAATTAATTTTTTTTATTGGAGTATAGTTGCTTTACAATATTGTGTTTGTACTGTACAGCAAAATGAATCAGGTATACGTATACATATATCCCCTCTTTTTTGGATTTCCTTCTCATTTAGATCACCACAGAGCACTGAGTAGAGTTCCCTGTGCTATACAGTAGGTTCTCATTACTTATCTATTTTATACATAGTACCAGTAGTGTATATATGTCAATACCAATCTCCCAATTCATGCCACACACCCCTTTACCCCTTGGTATCCATAGTTTGTTCTCTACGTCTATGTCTGTATTTATGCTTTGTAAATATGATTGTCTATACCAATTTTTTCAGATTCCACATATATGTATTAATATACAATACTTGTTTTTCTCTTTCTGACTTACTTTACTCTGTATGTTAGTCTCTAGGTCCATCCATGTTTCTACAATTTATATGAAAAGGCCGGCCCCTCATACCCTCACTCATTCTTATATATGTGGTTGTCTGCTTTTCCAAACACACAAGATTACAAATAGCAAATTAGAAGAATGGGGACAAAAGTCTTGCTGGAAGCGAGCACACAGAGATAGTAATAAACAGGACCAAGTGATACCTGAGGTGAGTGTGAAAGACAGAGATTCTACCAACAAAAGGAAAGAAAAGGGAATGAAACAGAAGACCGGAGCACGTCCAGGACGGCAGGGATCCCGTCTGTCCTGTACACCACTGACACCTGGTACTCAGCATGGTGCCCGGTGTGCAGTAGGGGTTTAATATATCTTCGCTGACTAAACGAACAAGCAAAGGCACGTTTGCAAATACTCAGAGTGGGGAGGCCTTTTGGCATAAAGAAAATTATTTCTCGAAGCATGCCCCTTGAAACTGTGGTTCCAAAGATACTTGTAGGAAAAAAATAAAGACCACGTGGTTTAGTTTGTTAGGTAGGCATTTCACAGTCCGATCTATTTTTGCCACACAAATAGGTCAGTTAAGAAATCTGTTGAACTTTGTTTCATCCCATGTAGTCCCAAATTCAGTTCAGAAAACTTTTCTCATGTAACACCTGAAAATGTGCTTGTTAGTTGTGCTCTGAGGGACACAGGAGTGCACACTTTGTGGGCACAAGTGTCGGGTCAGCAGTTACACCCCTTTGTTGCTCCTGAGGGTGCTACTGTTTTAGAGCTAGTACAAAGATTTATTTATGGACTATGTCCTTTGTTTTAGAAGGCAAGAAAGTAAGACAGAAATTTTTTCTTTTTTTTTTTTTTTTTTGCGGTACTTGGGCCTCTCACTGTTGTGGCCTCTCCCACTGTGGAGCACAGGCTCTGGACGCGCAGGCCCAGTGGCCATGGCTCATGGGCCCAGCCGCTCCGCACCATGTGGGATCTTCCCGGACCGGGGCACGAACCCGCGTCCCCTGCATCGGCAGGCAGACTCTCAACCACTGCGCCACCAGGGAAGCCCAGACAGAAATTTTAAGAAGATATTTGATAAGAAAGTTTTGGGACCTTAAATGTTAGTATTTTAGAAATCTGGAAAAATAAGTCAGCTAACCTTCTCCCCTGCTCCTTACCCCAGGAGGCTGACCTGTCCGGGCTTCCTCAGCAGACTCCCTGGACTTCTAGTTGCCAGTGAGGGGCCTGCTAGGGGGTCCCCAGGAGAAGGTGTGAGGCCAGGTGTCCACTCCTTTGCCTCCCTCCCTGCCCGGTCACTTTGGGTTAGCTGTGCCTTTTAACCCAATAATTTTCTCAACGAGGGCCTCCCTACATGACTTGCCCCTTCTGGGTTCCAGTCAAATTCCCTCCCTTTGTACTTTCCGATTTGCGTCGTCCCACCATTTCTGACCCGAGACATTGTGCTCTCTCCTACACTTTCCCTATGGCCAGCTCACTCTTTTGTAAATAGCTCTTTCACTTAAACCTTCCTTGAATTATCCTAATTGTGTACCATTTGTTTGCTGTATATTGTTTATCTCCTTGATCGATTGGATATTTTAAGTATGTCCATATAACTCTCTAATGTATTTTGTAGTCATCTTGAGATAATTTATTAAAATTGGAATAATATGTATGTATATTTTAACTGCCTAAAAGGCATCTTTAAAATAAAAGTTTTGCCAGAGAGTTCAGAATCTAACTGTAGAACATAATGGTTAGATGCAGAAGCTCTGGAATGAAATAGTCTGGGTTTTTATTTAAATTCAGTCTCTATTAACTGTGTGACCTTCAGTCACTTAACCTCTCAGGTTCTCAGCGTCCTTATTAGTAAAAGAGGTGTAATAATAATAGGTGACCTAAGAATTGTTATGAAGATTTTAAAAGTTAATATTTACAAAGCATATAAAACAATGGCAGGCCTGTATTAAGTACTAAGTATTTGCATTATAGACATTATGATTTTATTGAGTGCCTGTTGTGTTCTAGGCAGTATGCCAAATCCTTTTTTTGTACTTTATCCCATTTAATCCTCAGGACAATCTTGTGAAGTAGACTTTATAATATAATTCATAATAGAAGAAATTGGAACTCAGAGTAATTAAGTAACTTGCCCCCATCCACATAGTAAGCAGTGAAGTTGAGATTTGAAGGCAGATTGTAGAGTCTTTATTAAATTAAGTTATACACACACGTAGTATATATACATATACACACAGATGTATCTTTACCTACTATATGTAGTGCTGAATAGAACAGTTGTACCTGGCACATCATAGATGCTCAGTGTATGATTGTTGCTTCATCTCACTCCTGATTCCAGGTCACTTTCCACTTTACCATACTGCCTTCCATCTTACTTGTAAAGGAGTAAAATGAACTTTTTGGAAGTTCTGTGAGCATTAACTTGAGAGGAGAAGAATGTAATTTATCTCTACTGCTGAACCTCACCTTCCTCACCCACCCCAAGACAATAGAAACATTAAATTAACAATATACTTAACAATATACAAAATTTGGATTTTCCCAAATGTACTAAGCTGTTAACTTGGAAAACCGTGAAGGGCTGTGATTTCTGCAGTGGACGCATGTCAGATAAGGAGATCAAAGGTTATTAGGAGACTAGCCAGATGCCATGGTAAAGAGCTTTGCCTCTTTTTAAAATAACTGATGGATGATGTGAGAACTTGCATTGGAATGCTTTTGAATGTTCTATACGGATGTCATAAATATTAGAAATTTTATCAATGGGTCAAATGGCTTTGAGACAGCAAAACTTCGTTAAAGAACCATTACCTTAAAACATTATCTGACTTTACACAAACATAATTAGAAATTCAATCAGACATTATTGTAAGATTTATCCATACCATCATTATGCCAATCTTCCACATTGAATTTGAAAATATCTTTTGGGTTAAGGACTTTTTTTTAAATTCTAAAATAGTACCTTCTTGTGATAATTCCCAAAGGGTTTAACTGACTTGCAAATGTCATATAGTTAGTAAGTAGCAGAGAATCGATTTAGACAAAGATCCGTCTATCTCCCAAACCCACGTGCTTTCTTCTATACTATACTGCCTCCAACTTCAGACATGTGTATATATATATGTGTGTGTACATATCATATTTAATTCTATTAGAATGACTAGCTCTCAAATCCATAAGTTTTGTGGTTGAACATCTGGAGTAGGTATTTATTAGACAAAAGTTGTAAATTTCAAATGCTGGAGAAGGTGTGGAGAAAAGGGAACCCTCCTACACTGTTGGTGGGAATGTAAGTTGATGTAGCCACTGTGGAAAACAGTATGGAGGTTTGTCAAAAACCTAAAAATAGATTTGCCATATGATCCAGCAGTCCCACTCCTGGGCGTATATGCAGACCAAACTATAATTTGAAAAGATACAGGCACCCCTGTGTTCATAGCAGCACTATTTACGATAGCCAAAACATGGAAACAGCCTAAATGTCCACTGACAGATGAATGGATAAAGACGATGTGGTACATACATACAATGGAATATAACTCAGCCATAAAAAGAATGAAATAATGCCATTTGCATCAACATGGATGGACCTAGAGATTATCATACTTAAGCAAAGTAAGTCAGAAAAAGACAGATACCATATGGTATCACTTATATGTGGAATCTAAAATATGACATAAATGAACCTATCTATGATACAGAAACAGACTTACAGACATAGAAAACAGACTTGTAGTTGCCAAGGGGAGGGGAATAGCGGAGTGTTGGATGGGCAGTTTTGGATTAGCGGATGCAAACTATTATATATAGAATGGATAAACAACAAGGTCCTACTGTATATCCCAGGGAACTATATTCAATATCCTGTAATAAACCATAATGGAAAAGAATATATATATGTGTGTGAGTGTGTGTGTGTATAACTGAATCACTTTGCTGTACACCAGAAACTAACACAACGTTGTAAATCAACTATACTTCAATAAAATAAAGTTATAAATTTCATTATTTACTTGCCACTTCCCCTTAGAATAGACTGTCCCTATCTATCTATCTATCTATCTATCTATCTATCTATCTATCTATCTATCAAGATTTGCCTTTAGTCTAAAGGCTTATAGATGATTTGGCAAGGTGATGCCCAGCTTCTTGTGATGTTAGATATTTATCTTAGTAAACAGGAAGAAAAAAAGTAAATTTTGTTTTCTAGCTTCTAAGTTATCTCATTGAAAAATGTCTTGGAATCTACACTTTATTTTCAGTTTCTCAACGAAATATGTTTATTCTAACTTCTGGAACAGCAGTATTATTATAGTTGTGAAACTCTTATTCTTTGACTTCTGACTTTGTTTTAATTGGCTTTACTTTTCAACAAAAATCAACATGTATAATATTGAATTCTTTTTGTTCCATATGGTTATTATTGACACTATTCTTAATCTTCAGTGCAATCATGTAATCTTGCTATCTTACTGCACCTTTTTTTTTTGGGAACAGGGGCTGATTCAACTATGTTTCCAAAAGAGACCAATGATTGATTTCAGCTTCTGGCCCCGTAAGATACTTGAACAATGGATGAGAAAACTTCTTTTGTTCTCTTCCCAATTCTCTCCAGAAATGGTACATCTGACCTTGAGGCTGGAGCCTGCCTTCCTGGCCACCTTCAAGTCTAATTTCGAGTGCTGACAGAATTATGTGATAGTTGCCAAAACTATGTGAAATTATGGACTTAACAAGTCATTTGTCATAAATAGAGGAGAAGTGGGAGCCTCAGTAACAAGTGGGAAGGCAGGAGCCCTTTGTCTTCTGAGCTGTGACCCAGACAGTGGTTGGATTGCTTACAATCATGAATATTGAAGAGTTTTTTACAGTGATCCGGGACCCTCTGCTCAGTTCCAAGTAGGCAGCATTATCCCTTTGAGGGATGAAAGCATTTGATAATTTCGCAGTGATAACCTTAGCATTTTATGGTGAGAAAGTGCAATTTTTTTTAGATTTATTATACATTGTTGTTTTAGAATGTTTTAATATATATTCCTTTTCTTTTAGGATCATTTGTGTCTTTCTCAGAGACCTTGTCTTACCTCGAGATATTTAGTTCATTTTTGGAAAGTCAGAAAGTACTCCTGAGGAACGATTTTATTAGAAAAGCAAACCATTTGATCGTATCTCTAAAGATGTGGCAGAAAATGGATGTTTCTTCCAGGGAGAAGGGCAT
Source organism: Stenella coeruleoalba (assembly GCF_951394435.1). Taxonomy (NCBI): domain Eukaryota; kingdom Metazoa; phylum Chordata; class Mammalia; order Artiodactyla; family Delphinidae; genus Stenella; species Stenella coeruleoalba. The sequence goes on along the minus strand of NC_137149.1, from coordinate 21,171,699 downwards.
TGTATAAATGAACCCATCCACATTAGACAGAACATTTCATATCATTACTTTTCAAATATTAAACTACTAATTGTTGGCAGATCTCTGTGTCAATGTATAAACAATTAGCCAAATATTAGAGTCCCAGACAGTAAAAGAAATTACCTGGATCAGAAAGAATTCAGACTGGGAGCATATAAAACTTTTAGTGACTGTGGCCCTCACGACAGTGGTTGCTTCAGGCACTAAATGGTGCTGCTTCCCATGCAAGCAGCAAGGCATAGTGTTGAAGTAGGTAGACTCAAGATCCCCGGTCACCTGGGTTCGAATCCTAGCCGTGTCACCTGAGACTATGTGTCCTTGGATAAGTTACTTATCCTCCTTGTAACTCAGTTTACCCATATTTAAATAAGGGGTAGTAATATTACTTACCTCAGGAGAATGTTTTTTTTTTTTTTTTTTTTTTTGCGGTACGTGGGCCTCTCACTGTTGTGGCCTCTCCCGTTGTGGAGCACAGGCTCCGGACGCGCAGGCTCAGCGGCCGCGGCTCACGGGCCCAGCCGCTCCGTGGCATGTGGGATCTTCCCAGACTGGGACACGAACCCGTGTCCCCTGCATCGGCAGGCGGACTCTCAACCACTGCACCACCGGGGAAGCCCTCAGGAGAATGTTTTAAAGATTAAATTGGTTATCATGAAGTGCTTAGAACTAAATTTTACACAAAATAAATGTTGTATGAATGTTCAGTAGGTTCATACCATATCATCAATCTACTTACAATGGTTATAGGTCTACTATGTTCACAGATACTGTACTACAGGATGGTCCCTGCCTATAAGGGATGTTTTGTCAGGACAAATTGATGCCATTCAGTATAGAAAAGTTGAAGTTGGATATATGCTCTTGGAGGTAGTGATGTAAAAATTTAAACTTAATTTTAACTAGAAAATTTTAAATGGTCACTTTTTGTTGTAAACTCCCTAAGGGCATAGACTGCCCATTATGTATATACTTCACAGGGCATAACAGAGGGTTAGATATAATGGTAGGGAACAATTAATAGTTACTTTTAAAAATGAATTAAATTTTAGTCATAGAGATATCAAGCTACCTTATTTTGTTTTATAAGTAGAGTAAATACAGCCCCTGGAATGCACACATGACCCTTGAGTCTCACACGTTTCACTGTTGCTATAGAGCAGGTTATAGGGGACTCGTTAAAAACTAAAACCAAAATGCTACATGTACTCTGTCTAGAACTAGAATAAAATGTGAATAGTTTGTGCATGAGTCACATTTAAATAATCTATATTTATAAAATAATATCTTAAGAATTATGATTCTACCAAGTTTCAGTATAAGCAGCTGCATATTCACTTAACTAACAGCAGTAAAACAAAAATAAAATTTCGATTATTTTAAAAGATAGACAAAATAAATTTTAAATGGAAGCAATTTACTCTTAAGACTCAAACTTAAAAATTCTACTTTTGTAAAATGTTATCTGAGTTGTAATTCTCTCAAGCTTCCATTTGAGTAATGGTCTAATCACTTAACAGCAATGATGCTAAAAGATAGAGAAAGCAAACTTTCTTTAGAAAAGAAACAAAAAGAGTTTTGCTGTGGTACAGGATCTTCAGAAGTTGGCTTAATGGAGGATTATTCTACTTTCAGGATGTGGGGATGGGAAATATCTAGTTCTTGGTGTAGACATTTCTCATGGCTAATGGAAAATGTGCTAGGCTAGGGGCATCTCTTAATGATGAGTATTCTTCAGGATGTCCATACTCACCTTGCACAAACTGCCCCCTGGAGCTCTTCAACGTCTGACTAGAGGACGCGGTAGAGAAAGAAAGGCTGACCCTGAATCAAGTGTGCGTAAATGGCCAGGCTCCTCTTTAGTGTCATTTGTACTGGATTCCATTTTTGAGCATGCGTAATCCTATGGCATGTTAGCAAAAGAAGGCAGAGTAAATTTTTAAGTTCTGCTGGTCCAGAGTGAGTCTGCCAAGTTAGACACAAGAGGATAAATTGCATATGGCTTTTGTAGAGAAATTATTGGAAAAGTACAACAAATTGATGGAGGGAACATTCTATGATTTTGATCCCATGGAGGTGACATTTGGTCCACAGAGGATACATTTAGATACTTGATCCCTCAGCCATTACAGCTTAATGCTCTTGCTTTCTTGGTGATCTGATAATCTAGTAGATAACTTGGTGGTCCTCTCAGACTTCTGACATATGCCCCACTTTAAACATTGTGGCATAACTGTAAGAAGCCCCTTTTCATCTAACAGATTAATTTTAAGATCTGCCTCATTGAGTGTTTTTCCTCTCTCATATGTATTTTTTTTCTTAATTCTTGAGTTTTCTCTTGGCCAATAGCGTTTTTGACCAATTATTATGAGCTTTGTTCCTCATGGGAAATCATTTGGCTTTAGAAAGAACAAATGCTTCTTTCTACTTTTTCTATAAGAATTTTTGCTTGTTTTCTGTAGGTGTGCAGCTGTTCACAGTTATGACTGATTGTTTCATCTACTTTGGACAGTTTCTCCTCTGTCGTTAGGGGTTGAATTCTCCATTAAATGAACATTCCAGTATATTTTATTTCATTTTCTCAATGGAGGTCAGAAATGACTAAGTTTTTGAAGGTTTCAAGTATCACTTTCAAGCTATGTATTTTCTGTCTTCAATGAAGTCAGTTCTCACTTTGGAGAATTTATTTTGATCTGTTAATTCCTTATATGTAATAGAAACATGTTTGTGGAGGTGAAAACTATAGAAGAAAATAGTTTCAGTAAATTCTGATATTTTCAAAGAGAAACTTTGGAACTTATAGAGCCTTTCTAAATCAGCTTAATTTTTTTCAAGAAGACATTTTATATAAATATAGCTGAAGATACTTTCTCAAATGTAAACAAGACTTGGGTAATTTTCCCAATGTCTGTTGTGTAAGTTTTTCCTTCCTATTTTGCAAAGCAGTTGATTGTTAGGAAATCAGTCTCAAATGATTTAAGTTTATATGCCTTTCTGAAATAGCTCTGTGCCTGAGTATGGCAAAAGGCTTTAATATCTTTGTTATCAATCTTACTGTCAATTGATCTGCTTTATTCAATTAAATAGTGGCAATCTCATTATCTATAGCTACATCTGCTGTGAAAACCCAAGTAGTATTGCTTATCGAAGCTTGGAATTGCCATAAGATTAACTTCTTGCTTCTCTTCAAATATGATGAAATATGGCAACAATAAAACACTCTTGTAAAATGATCGTTTTTTCTACTGTATTTCATTATGGAGAAGAAAAATTTTAAAGACGTTTTTAAAAGCCTATAATATATTTCACCTAAATAAATCCCTCTATTCAGTTATGTATATACAGCATATGTATTTATGTATAAGCAGAGTTTTGTTTATGTCTGTGTATACAGTATCCTTACCTCTTTTCATTATAGGCTAGAATGCAAATCTAGGAAATTCTCTAAAGGGGATTATCTTTTAACATATTTGAGTCAATTTTAGGAAAATAAACCACAAAACTTGATTAAATTACCAACTTTATTTGGTTTTGTTTATTTTTAATGAATTCTTTTGTGATTTTTGTCTGGATAAAATTCAGGCTATATACTGTATCTTTTGGAACATACCCATCAACAAATTGCAAACTTCTGTAACTTCCACCATTTTGGAATTATCTTCTTTTGTTAAACTTTTTTCAAAAATTACAAAAAAATCAAGAAAATACCATCTAACATGGACTTCATATAACTTTCGTACTTCTATTTCTTAGTGCAAATAGATCTGGGAACAAATAGATTCCCAGTGTAAACCAAAGTATTTTTTATTAAAAACTTGTGTTTCTGTTAGTTTGAGGTCTTATCTGTTTACTCACTACTATTTTCCCAGACTCTGGAATAATGTATATGAGTAAAAGAATAAATACTAGATCCTTATAAAATTACAGTAATGGGTAGGCTTTTGAGTTGTCATTGCCATTGTCAGCATCCTCATAAGCATCTATTGTTGAATAGTATTTTATATTCACCATATGCCTTTGTGTACAAGATGGCCCTTATAAAAAACATATGAGATGTGAAAAAAAAAAACCACTCAGAATGTGTCTGTTATACTGATGATGATGCTAGTTAACAGATGGCATAATGAGGCCAGTACTTCTGAGCTGTGATTCACTACACTATTCATTATACTGCCTCTCAACAGATATCTGCTCTAGCAGTAATCATATGAAACATAACATCTAATATATTTCCAGGGGAGAGGTGTTGTTGACATTCTCTTTATGGTATATTCCAATATAAAACCATCCTCAGTGATCAACAATTTATAATTTAACCAAATTATTTGACTGAGACTGAAGTCCATTTCTCCATAAAAGAACTCATGCACTATGACAGAAAATGAATTGTATTTTCCACATAATGTATTTTTTTAATTAATTTTATTTCTGGCTGCGTTGGGTCTTCGTTGCTGTGCGCAGGCTTTCTCTAGTTGGGGTGAGCAGAGGCTACTCTTCATTGCGGTGCGCTTGCGGTGGCTTTTCTTGTTGCAGAGCATGGGCTCTAGGCGCACAGGCTTCAGTAGTTGTGGCACGCAGGCTCAGTGGTTGTGGCTCGCAGGCTCTGGAGTGCAGGCTCAATAGTTGTGGCACACAGGCTTAGTTGCTCCAAGCATGTGGGATCTTCCCGGACTAGGGCTCGAGCCCATGTCCCCTGCATTGGCAGGTGAATTCTTAACCACTGTGCCAGCAGGGAAGGCCCAATAATCTTTTATATATATTTAAAACATTTAAAAATAATTTCTTAGCTTTTTCCTCTCCTTTGGTATTTAATATTCCTCTTTTCTTTAATACTTTTTATAGGACATCCATTTATTTCTTGCAGTAATTTTTATTCCATTCAATGAGCTACCTTTTGTTTTTCCATTTTATTCTATGTTCAGTATTTGTATCTCCAATTCATTATACACAATTTTTTTCACTGCATTTAGCACTATTTTATATTCAGAATCTTAATTGACTTTGTACAGCATGCAGAGAAACATAACTTATCCTGGTGTTAAAACCTTAAGTGATCTAATTAAACGTGACTAATTTTTTCTAAGGTCCATGGTATCTAGTCATTTGTAATTTTGTTGAAACATATATCTGTATTGCAAGAAATATTAGCTGGTGTGAATGTGAGAACAGCACCCAAAATGGTGCAGTTTTGTATCCACTATACCCAAGTGTACTGTGGAGGTTTTCAAATTTTAGGATCTCAGGACACCTTTACACTTTTAAAAATTATTGAGGCCCTCAAAAAAACTTCTGCTTAAGTGGGTTTTATCTATAGATATTTATTGTTGTAAAAATTAAAAATGAGAAGTTTTAAACTATTCATTTAAATTAACAACAATAAACCCATTCTATGTTAATATGAAATATACTTTCATGAAAAATAACAATTTTCTAAAAGAAAAATTAGTGAGAAGTGTGGCACTGTTTCACATACTTGCAAATCTCTTTAATGTTCTGCTTAATAGAAAATACAGCTGGATCATCATTTCCATTTCTGTATTTAGTTGTATAGCATTCAGCAGATAGTCTTTGGAAAATTCTACTGCACACTTGTGAAAGAATGAGAGTGAAACAGAAAAATATCTTCTGAATGTTATGATGATTATTGTTTTAATTTCGTAGTCCCTCCTGCAAGAGTCTCATACCCCCTGGAAGGTCTTGAGAACACACTTTAAGAAATGCTAGCACAGTAAAAGCTTAGGCTTTGAGGCCCTGTGCCTTTATGTACAGACAAACTTTACTTCTTAGTTTTGTGATCCTGGGTGAGTTATTAAACTTCTTATGTCTCAGTGTGCTCTTCTCTAAAATGGAATTAATAATAATATCTCTCTCGTAGAGTGTCTTGAGGATTAAATGAATTAACACTGTTGCAATTACAACCGTACCTAACACTGGGAATAGTCAACTCTGTGATGAGGGCAGTGCACTTTTCTGTGCTTGGGGGCTCCTTCCTCTATCCCTGGCTTTCAATGTCTTTTCTTATCCAGATTAATATTTCTTTGTTTTAAAGAGAGAAAAATATGGAGTATCTTTTCATTTCATCAAGTCTTTTGTCAGTGTTATCCTTTGATATTCATTTAAGTATATAGAAACTATCCATAGAGATTCCAGTGTGTATGTGAAAAAAATAAGAGCAAGTTCCAAACTTTTTTATTACCATATAAATTTTTATTCATTCTATTCATATGCACCAGTCTTCATTCATCACAAACCTACTGTGCATATGCCAGGCACTCTACTAAACTCTGCTATGTAATCTTGAAATCTAGTGGAAGAGGGCATACATTAAACCAGTAACAACAAACTTAAATGTATGAATAAAAAATGGGAGAAGATTTTGAAATACTTTTTCTCATGGCTTTTTATGCTTTGGATGTTATTATCATTATTTGTAATTGAGATAGAATAGGTATGTAACATTATATTAGCTTCAGATGTACAACTTAATGATTCAATATATCTGTATATTGTGACATGATCACCACACTAAGTCTAGTTAACATCGTCACCACACACAGTTACACACTTTTTCTTGTGATAAGAACTTTAACAATCTACTCTCCTAACAACTTTCAAATATACAATACAGTATTATTAACTATAGTCATCATGCTCTACATTACATCCCCAGGACTTATTTATTTTATAACTAGAAGTTGTCCCTTTTAACCACCTTCACCCATTTGCCCACCTCCCACTCCCTGCCTCTGGCAGTCACCAATCTGTTCTTTGTAGCTATGTCTTCTTCTCCTCCTCCTCCCCCTCCTCCTCCTCCTCCCCCTCCTCCTCCTCCTCCCCTCCCCCGCCCCTCCTCCTCCCCTCCCCCTCCCCCTCCTCCTCTTCCTCCTCCTTCTTCATTCCATGTGTAAGCGGGATCATATGGTATTTATCATTCTTATGTCTGACTCGTTTCACTTAGCATAGTGCCTTCAGGGTCCATTCATGTTGTTGCAGATGGCGGGATTTCTGCCTTTTATGGCTGCACAATATTCCGTTGTGTATCACATTTCCTTTTGGATATTATCTTTATCACATATTATATGCCTTCATTTTTATTAGTATTTTTGCCTTCACTTTGTTATCTGTATAATAATCAGTAAGAAATGATTGTGCATAAAGGAAATCATGAAAAGAGCACTAGTTGATCTGGGTTCTGGTTTCACGTTTGGCGCTAATTAGCAATATTATTTAAATAAGATATTACAATTTTAGTCTCACGTTTCCCAGTTGCAAAATTAGGTAGTTGTCTAAATCCCAGAACTAATATTGTCTTTGCTGTTTTTGAGTAGGTAATCTTTACATCAATTTTCACATGAAAGATGGAATTATTCTATTACAGCATTTTAATTTTATTGCATTTGTTTATTTCAACCTATCAACCCATGAGAGTAGTTATTTTGAAGGCAGGTCCCTGAGTCCTTTACGTCTTGTGTTCCCAGAATACTCAGTGCATGCTTTGTTGAATGTTGAATATACTTTAAAACTTTGTGATGGCAAATATTCCAAGATAACTTTTCATTGTATTTCCTGGCATGCCAAACTGAGACATAGGGCTGAAAGTATTTTTCAGGTACATTGAAAAGAATTATGAGCGTTTCTACAAAGATTAAATTTTAAAGGACAAGGTCTATACTTGTTTGGACTTTTCACATGTGGAACAGTTATCACGTCTTTAATTTTATTTGTGTCCAGAGGATGGCACCAGTAACTCAAATAAAACCCCTTCTGTGGCTAAATTTATTTACAAAGAGCCCACATTTAAAAATAAGCAGATGTCATAAAAATCCAAGAGAATATTACACAATTTTTCAGATCTATACAGTTAAATGCAAAATAAAATAGTTTAAGAAGTGTTTATCTTTCTAAAAATGTCTTCAAATTTTCAGTTTGTAATTCATTGCAATTAGTCTAGGAAAGTAAAGACTACATAGAAAAAAGAAACAAACACAAACTGGGGGATTATTTCAGCAGAAAAGCCTCCCCCAAGGTCAGGATGTGTTCCAAGATGATTTTTCAGATCTTCCCTGCAAAATTTCTAAAAACAATCACAAAAGGAATAAAGACCATTCAGTTTCTCCCTTTCCTAAGTTGTCCTTTGTCTTCCTTTAACTTTGGTAGCTCACTGATTGTTTACAACTATGAAAGAGATAGGCGTTAAGTATGGCTGAAAATTAGAAAAGGAAAGCAAGGGACAACCAATTCGTCCAAAATTTAACTTGAGGAAATTAATGTTGTTCAGTTTTCTTGGCATTGAAAGCTTTGATTCATTATCATAACATCCTCCTTCCTGAATATTGTTATGTTCTTTTTCCCAGTGGAGCGATCAACAGTTTTTCTTTTCTTTTAAATTTAAAAATGAACAAATGTTTACTCACAATTTCTCAAAATGTCATTTGTTTTTCTTTGATTTTTAAAAAAATCCCTTTACTGCCTTTCTTTATGCGAAACTAGACTATCTAAGATGTTAACTATTTATAACTTTAACTATTGTAGGTTTACCATTTCCTTTATTTGAAACTTTATTCTTTATCCAAACTTAATGGATTTTATTAGCTGATTAAAATTAACAACTCATGTAAAAGAAAGTAGGATTTCTTAATATGTTATGAGAGGTATGATAGTGTATTATATTAACATGTTATGGTAACTATTCTCACTTTATCTAATTTGATCAAATTAATGATTTGGGGGAAGCACATAAACATTATTGCCCTTAAATAGATCTTTAATACACACTACTTAACAGATTTAAGAAATACTCTGAGAAGCTATTTGTGTATAGAGATTTTATGGTTCTAGCATGCTTTTGATGAAATAAAGTAATTATTAAGGATTAACATCTAAAAGATATGACAGAATTTTGTTAATTTTTAAATTGTATAATTTAATAATGATGTTCAAAAAAAGGAATAATGTAGGGCTTCCCTGGTGGCGCAGTGGTTGACTCCGCCTGCCGATGCAGGGGACACGGGTTCGTCCCCCGGTCCAGGAAGATCCCACATGCCGTGGAGCGGCTGGGCCCGTGAGCCGCGGCCGCTGAGCCTGCGCGTCTGGAGCCTGTGCTCCGCAACGGGAGAGGCCACAACAGTGAGAGGCCCGCATACCGCGAAAAAAAAAAAAAAAAAAGGAATAGTGTAGCCTGTCATGACTTCCCTAAATTTCTGAGGAAAGCACTCTTTCTCCTTACCCACTCTGACTCAGTGACTCATCATTTTCACTTCCACCCCTGGTGTTATCATCCTAAGTAAAGAAAGAACGAAGGAAATGAAAATCAAGGAGAGTCTTAGCATAGAACTAGGAACAACATAATCTGATATTGAAAATTAAATCAAAATAGGCTGTGAGTCGATGCAGTCATCTGTATGACGTTCAGTTACAGACTGTTACGTTAATTATCTTGTCATCGGAAGAAGAATTTACTGACGATAGGTGCTTTAAAGCAGTTTGGTCTCTATTTTGATATCACGTGCTCTGTCATATTCATCCCTACAGGCATATAAGCTTTATACTTGCTTTTTGAATCTTGGGTTTTTCTATTAACTTTTTTCAGCTTTGATTTGTTGTAAAAATAGACATAATCAGTGGGTCCAGTGCTTTAAAGGATCAGGATGGAGCTCAGAAAAAGAGGACCTTCCTTTACTCTGTCTTACACTCTCCTATGTGTGTTTAATGGTAAAGTGTGAAATGGGGATTCAGTGTGTCTGCTACATGCAAGCAGTTATCTAGAGGTGGAGCAGTTATAGAAAGAAGAGGGATGGTTGGCAGGAGCTGGAAATAGCATTGGGAAATGTGGGTAGAGCTGATACAAATTTTGCAGGCTAAATAGAATTCTGGTGGTTGAATGTTTTTTCAAACTATTTTAAAAGTTGATCTACATTGTTTCCTGGAGTAAATTCTACCCCCATTCCATCTCCTCCTTAGGTGTCTTAACAATTATTTGTCTTCCTTTCACTATTTGATCTGTTAAGAAGCAATAGTAAGGCTTTTCTGATTTTACTAACAATGTTTAGTCACGTGAACTAAAATTGTTTTACATTTCTGTTTTTTAAAAGCAAGTAAGTTATTTCAATACAGAGGACGGACCTTCAAATAATAATTGAAAAAAAAAAAACCTTACTGTCTGGGGTATGCTACATTTGCACAAAAAATCTTGGGCAGGAAGTAAAAATTGGATCCATTTAAAAAGAGTCTTTGCTCAGAGGCACATCCCATCCAATGGAGCTGTTTTATAGTCTACCTTGTATTTCACTGCTTGCGAACTGTGTGAGCAAACAGAATTTGTTCACAGGGTGAAACACATATTTATGGTCCTGAATAAACTGCTCAGATTCAAAAACTATTTGTGTGACAGTGCTAGACGCAGGAATGCTGGAGCCAAATGGGATGTTTGTAGCCTACATTTGCATATCAATGCCCAGACTCCCCTTTAGGAATACTGCTGCTTCGTGACAATGCTGTTGTCTGAGGTCTGGGGCAAAGAAAACCCATAAAAGTTTGGACTCACTTTTCAATGCCCTCAATTCTTTTCTTGTGCTTTGGAAAACTGTGAAACAGGGTCACCAAGTTCCATTCTCCATAGTTTTATTATGTTTTCAATGAAGCGATTGAACCTGCACAGAACCCAGACAGACAGACATCACAAGGCCACTTTGTGGAAAGCAGCTTCTTTAGAACGTGGAGTGGACGCTGAAGCTGGTCTTGTGAGTTACATGGGTTTGGGGCCAGTGCACTGTTTAAAGAACCAAAGGGAACCAAACCCTTAAGCAAAATACTTAGAACCCTTTTGCCTGCAGAAAAAGTATAAAATAAAGGGTTCTTTTAGCCACTGAGAAGTCAACGTAAGAATGTAATAGCTATTTGGAAAGAAGGTCATGGACACTGAGGGGATTTTGTAAGGTGACGTCATTTTCTACCTGGCTGGCAACCTGACTGTCATCAGTCCTTATCTTCGAAATGGAATCACACAGAACCCATTCATAGTTTTGCTGAGGTTTTACTTGGAGAAAGTTATTTGTTTTTTTTGTCTGACAACACTTTGGACTTCCTGATGGGAATTTTAGTAAGTTTTACTTTTTATTTTAGAATGTAGCTGATTTGGTTAATTGCAAACTCCACAGAAGCAAGGATAGAAAGAAAGATATGTTTTCATATTACTGCCTTTACCTACTACTACGTATTTGAAAACATTTTGTGAGAGTGCTATGACTGGAAATGTCAGGTTCAGCAGGATTTCTTCTTCATGGTTTGACTTGTGATAAATTTTTCCACACAACTACACTGCATTGTGTTCTCAAACATTCTTTCTTGAGCCCAGTTCGCTTTATCATACATATTGTTTTGTTTTTTGATTTTGTCGTTAATTTGCCTTTTCTATGTACTCCAGACCTGTTTCTCCTGAATATTCTTTTATAGCTATCTCAAGAATGACTTAACCCTCTAAAATTGTCTTGAATACAGAAAGTGCTGCTAACAATATTTCATTTGCTTTGTCCAGAGCTCTGAACCGTTTCCTGATTTACTTCCGTTACCTATCTTACTACTACTTCTCAGCTTCGAAGGAAGAAAGCCAAAAACCTCTTTGATAAAAGTAGCTCTTCTGCTTTCCAGTCACATCTTTATCTGGTACCAAAGAAATGTCAGCACCCTTGCAATGGCTTCACTATCCTCAATTTTTACATAAAATTTGCTATTGTAGACCCTTCTCTGTTTTCTTATTTTCCTTTCTGATATCACCCCTCTCTTCCACCTCTTCTCAAAATGTACATACAACCCTATTCCTTTCTTTCTAAATTTCATTTCTCAATGTTTTTAACTACTTTTAGGTCTTCGCCTACATCAACTATATGTAGGTAACTCCAAAAATGATCATTTTTGACCCATATTTTATTTTAATAAGTAAGCTGTTCATTTGATGTTTCCATTGGTTCTTATACTTATCACAAACTTGGTAGGTCGAAAACTAAATACTGTAGTTATTTTCCTGTGGTGGTTTTATTTTCCTATTTCCCCAAATCCGTTGACCCTCTTTTTTTCAAAAGAATGTGTGCTGATTTTAATAATCTCTTCTAATGAATAGAACGTGGCAGAAGTGACATGTGTGAGTTCTGAGGCTAGGTCATAAAAGACTTCTGCCTCGCTTCTCCTTATGTCACTCACTCTGGGAGGAACCAGCCACCTTATTGTAAGGACAGCCTTCACAATCCATGTGGAGAGGAGCAGAGGCCTTCCAGTCAAAGCTGCAGCCATGTGCCGGCCATGTGTGTGTGCGGGCTTGGAAGGGGCTCTTCCAGCTTCACTCAGACCTTTAGATGGCAGCCCCAGCTGACGTCTGTCCCACTGACTGCAACCACATGAGAGACCCCGAGCCAGAACCGCTAAGCTAAGTGGTTCCTGAGTTCCCAGTTCATAGGGACTGCCTGAGATTATAAATATTGCTATTTTATGTCACAGAGTTCGGGGTAATTGGTTATGCAGCTATTTCACCACTCTTCCAACATTCACTTATTTTCCTCTATCTGAAGAAACTTTAAGTCTCATGGATGGATTCTTACTTTGAAGTGATTTTTTTTTAAATAAATTTATTTATTTATTTTTGGCTGTGTTGCGTCTTCGTTTCTGTGTGAGGGCTTTCTCCAGTTGCGGCGAGCGGGGGCCACTCTTCATCGCGGTGCGCGGGCCTCTCACTGTCGCAGCCTCTCTTGCTGCGGGGCACAGGCTCCAGATGCGCAGGCTCAGTAGTTGTGGCTCATGGGCCTAGCCGCTCCATGGCATGTGGGATCCTCCAGACCAGGGCTCGAACCCGTGTCCCCTGCATCGGCAGGCGGACTCTCAACCACTGCGCCACCTGGGAAGCCCCCCTGAAGTGACTTTGGTATCTGTCCCTTCTTTGAAATATGATTGTCATATCACCCCCAATTTAGCTCAAACTTTCACCTCCCAGATGGCTGAAATGTTTAGCCTTTTAACCAGCCTCCCTGACTCCCTTCTTTCAATGTCTATAACACACCTATAGAAGAGTATTTGTCTCTTAAATACATGGATTCCATACATTTCCACTGCTCAAAAAAAACGTTATAGAGTTTTCCCATTTGTCTTCAAAATAAAACCTTGTATTGTTAGTGTAGCGTATTAGATTCTTGTTCAAAACTATTCACTCTTCAGCATCCCCCTTGATTTTTCTTTGATCTTATTTATTTATTTATTTTTTTGCGGTACTCGGGCCTCTCACTGTTGTGGCCTCTCACTGTTGTGGCCTCTCCCGTTGCGGAGCAGAGGCTCCAGACGCGCAGGCTCAGCGGCCATGGCTCACGGGCCCTGCCGCTCCGCGGCATGTGGGATCTTCCCAGACGGGGGCACGAACCCGTGTCCCCTGTATCGGCAGGCGGACTCTCAACCACTGCGCCACCGGGGAAGCCCTCTTTGATCTTATTTTGAGACTTGCTTTGACCTCCTGGTAGGCAGAATATACTTTCCACCCCTTGATTTGGAGCTTGGCCTCTGACCTCAGCTTCTTACCTCAATTCTGCATTATTTTTGTCATTAACTCTCTGAGGATAAGAACAATACCTTAGTATCCCCTACCATGTTTTATTTGTATAGTAGATCCTCCAGTATTTCATAGGCTCACAGTGGGTTTAAAAGTGGAAGCAGGGCTTCCCTGGTGGCGCAGTGGTTGAGAGTCTGCCTGCTGATGCAGGGGACACGGGTTCGTGCCCCGGTCCGGGAAGATCCCACATGCCGCGGAGCGGCTGGGCCCCTGAGCTATGGCTGCTGAGCCTGTGCGTCCGGAGCCTGTGCTCCGCAACGGGAGAGGCCACAACAGTGAGAGGACCGTATACTGCAAAAAAAAAAAAAAAAAAAAAGGAAGCAGTCTATGCTGTCAACCTATCTTCCCACTTTAAAGTGGAACAGCTCAGATCCGGAGGGGTCCAAAGTCTTAGCAAAGATGGCTCTGCAGTTAGTGAAGAGCAGAGCCTGGAATTCAGGACCTACTGCCAGCCTCTCAGATACAGTATTTCCATCACTTCACTGGGGGACATGGCAATTGAATGTGTCACCCTCACTGCTATTACCATATCTTATTTTTAATAATGTTGTATGATGGAACTCAAATGCCACAGAAAGTGAATATTTGCAACTAGATTCTAATTAGAGTAAGAAAAATGGATACCACATGATATACCAAAAAAGAAATAGAAATCTAGGATTCCCAAGGAATGTGACAAAGCAAACATATTGAACAAACATGTTGTTTTGCTTCTTATTGATTAATTAAGTGAAAAAAGTTTAAATGTTATATTTTTGTGTGTGAGAGTAAAAAATGTGAACATATTTATGTGATTAATCTAATTGTACATACTGTGCTTGTCATTATTTTCCAGAAAGGAAACCCAAACTCAGGGGGCTCAAGGACATGTCCAAGGCACATACATCTGTTCGTCCATCTATCAAATCAGACTTTGCAGTGGTTTGCTGCTCTGTGGTAGGTACACAATGTGTAAATGACTGGAGTTGGAATGGAAACCATTGAAACTACCCCTGTAAGAATGACAGGATCTTTTGCTATTATCAACAGCTATTTTAAATGCTAAAGCAGAAGGATGCCAACTGGTGGCCTTGTTGCTAGTCTCAGTAGAGAAGGAAATGTTTAAATTTACATGAAGCTTCAAATCCATTTTCCTCTTGGTAGAGAGATCTGAAATTGATCATCATGGTAACATGTGAAGACCTGCACAGCTGTAGTTGGTGGGGCTTTTGTTTAATGGATAAACAGCACTTACAAGTTGATAGTGCAGTTTCTCATTTTTACTCAGTTATGCATCCAAAATATAGACTAGTCAGCTAGAGAACAACATTTCAGGCTCTTTTTCTCTCTATTTCAAAAGTGAAGGTTGAATCATGTGGATGTGAAACCATCAAAAAACTCCACCTGGGACTTCCCTGGCGGTCCAGTGGTTAAGACTTCACCTTCCAATGCAGGGGTTGTGGGTTCAATCCCTTGTTGGGGAGCTAAGATCCCACGTGCCTCATAGCCAAAAATCCAAAACATAAAACAGAAGCAATATTGTAAAAAATGCAATAAAGACTTTAAAAATGGTTTATATCAAAAGCAAAAAACAAACAACAAAAATAACCCCACCTGCAGAAAGGCAGCATGACACTGAGAACAGGTTCCAGAAGGGGAAGCAGATCTCTGGGGTCCAGCCGAGATTCATCCCTTGTTGCATTCAGAGGCCCGTAAAGGGTCCCTAAGCCTCATGGAACCCATTTTCCTCATCTGTACGAGGTTCACGATGAAGTCCTTGCTTAACTGCAGACAGTGTGGTGAAAATCACATCTAATAATACCATTTACATTTGTAGGATTTTTTATAGTTCACAAAATCCTTCTTGTTTTTTTTTTTCTTTTTTCTCATAAAAATGCAAAGAATTAAGAGAGGCAGTACTTTATTTTTCCCATTTCAGTGATAGAGAGACTCGGAGGTTTGAATGTGCTCAAGGTAAGGAATTGAGAGTAGAGTGGCCTCGTCCCTGTCATTCAATAGGGCTCTCTGGTTAAAAGTGCAAATGAGTACCATGTATGTGAGGGGGAAGCACTAGGCCATGACAGCTCTGATTTATAAAGTTTGTTGATAATATCAATAATAACTTTGGGCTTCATTTAAAAGTATATAATATAATTTATTTTGTCACTTACCCCAGTTTTGCTATGGGTAGATTACAGAATTTATATACTTCCTTTTCCACGTCCATAAAATGGGGATAAAAGATATGCAATAAATGAGATGCCATGATAGTTAAATCATGTAAATGCTTAGAACTTAGCATATGGCAAGGATTCAATAAACATAAGCATTATTATTATTGAAATTGGATAAAGAAAAATTACATTTGTATAGGATGAGTTTTAACCCTGGGAAACCACTTGTAACCTAATTTTCGTTTTCTGGTAGTTTCATAAAATCGCCTTTACAGTCCTGTGACTGTTCCTTGTTTGCTGTGAAGACAGCCTGATGTAGGGGATGGTAGTAGCTCACCAGACTAAGTGCCCAGAAGTTAAATTGCATTTTGTCACTGACTTTTTAACCTGTTCACCTTCCATAATATCCTTGAATTCTTTGTACACAAAATAAGAACACTTGTATTTTTGTTCTTGTCTTATGTAAGAGTTAGGCAATGATTCATTCAGTCACTAAACGAAGAGGCAATGTGTTAGGAGTTAAAGAAGTAAAGATTAAAAAGAGATAATTCTTGAACTCACAGATTTTAAAATCTAGTAAGGAGAGTTCAACGTGTAAAGAAATGTTCATAAGAAAGTATTATATATACACAAGAATTGAGATGTGTATAAACTGTAGCAGTGAAACAGAGGTGGGATTAATGACTCCTTTTCAGTAAAATGGTGTGGAGATAACATCAGAGTAGGTTTCTGAGAGAGATGACATTTGAATTGAGTCTTGAAGAACAAGGATAGAAGGAAGGGCTATATAGACAAAGGGACCAGCATGTACAGCTTTAAAAAGACTTTAAAAATTCACCATTCAAGATCTACACTTCTGGAATTCTGCAGAGATGTATTTATAATGTTTTCTTAAAAATTCATCAAACCAATTCAGAAATTAAAAATAAATCGTGTCATCACTGTAGCGTTATTCACAACAACCAAGACAAGGAAACAACCTGCCTGTCCACTGATGGATAAATGGATAAAGAAACACACACATGTACAGACACACACACACACACGCGCACACACACACACACACACACACACACGGGAATATTATTCAGCCACAAAAGAGAAGGAAATCTTGCCATTTGAGACAACATGGATGGACCTTGAGGGCATTATGCTAAGTGAAATAAGTCAGAGAAAGAGAAATACCATATAATCTCATTATATGTGGAATCTTGAAAAAAGAAAACCCATAGAAACAGAGAGTGGACTTGTGGTTGTCAGGGGGAGAGGGGTGATGGAAATTGACAGATGTTGGTCACAGGATACAAATTTTCAGTTATGAGATGAATAAGTTCTAGGGACCTAATGTACAGCATGGTGAATATAGGTAACAATACTGTATTGTTACTTGAAAGTTGCTGTGAGAGTAGAGCTTTACTGTTCTCACTGTAACAACAACAAAACAGCAATTATGTGAGGGGAAGGATGTATGAACTAACCTTACTGTGGTACACACACAATGTATACATACATAAAATCATCACATCATACATCTTAAACTTACACAATGTTATATGTCAGTTATGTCTCAATAAAACAGGAAGAAAAATAATAAGAAAAGTAAATTCAGGCTAGGAGATGGAGATGCTGCTTTTCTAACAAGCTCCCAGGTGATATCTGTGCTACAGATCCCAGAAACATGATATGAGTAGAAAAGGAAATGGAGACTGCCACTGGAAAGCTGCATCATGAGCTGCTTGGGCCTCTAAAGTGTCCAATGGATTTTTAATTACATAAGCCTTGTGGCTGACAGGGTCTTGGTGCTCTGGCTGGGTGTCAGGCCTGAGCCTCTGAGGTGGGAGAGCCAAGTTCAAGATATTTGGCCACCAGAGACTTCCCAGCCCCATGTAATATCAAATGACCAAAGCTCTCCCAGACATCTCCATCTCAATGCTAAGACCCAGCTCCACTCAACAACCAGCAAGCTACAGTGCTGGACACCCTTTGCCAAACAACTAGCAAGACAGGAGCACAACCCCACCAATTAGCAGAGAGGCTGCCTAAAATCATAATAAGTTCACAGACACCCCAAAACACACCACCAGAAGTGGTCCTCCTGCCCACCAGAAAGACAAGATCCAGCCTCATCCACCAGAAAACAGGCACCAGTCCATTCCACCAGGAAGCCTACACAAGCCACTGAACCAACCTTACCCAATGGGGGCAGACATCAAAAACAACGAGAACTACAAACCTGAAGCCTGCGAAAAGGAGACCCCCAAACACAGTAAGTTAAGCAAAATGAGAAGACAGAGAAATACAGAGCAGATGAAGGAGTAAGGCAAAAACCCACCAGACCTAACAAATGAAGAGGAAACAGGCAGTCTACCTGAAAAAGAATTCAGAGTAATGATATTAAGGATTATCCAAAATCTTGGAAATAGAATGGAGAAAATACAAGAAACATTTAACAAGGACCTAGAAGAACTAAAGAGCAAACAAACAATGATGAACAACACAATAAATGAAATTAAAAATTCTCTAGAAGGAATCAATAGCAGAATAACTAAGGCAGAAGAATGGACAAGTGACCTGGAAGATAAAATAGTGGAAATAACTACTGCAGATCAAAATAAAGAAAAAAGAATGAAAAGAATTGAGGACAGTCTCAGAGACCTCTGGGACAATATTAAATGTACCAACATTCAAATATAGGGGTCGCAGAAGAAGAAGAGAAAAAGAAGGGTCAGAGAAAATATTTGAAGACATTACACTTTAAAACGTCCCTAACATGAGAAAGGAAATGGTCAATCAAGTCCAGGAAGCACAGAGAGTCCCATACAGGATAAATCCAAGGAGAAACACACCAACACACATATTAATCAAACTATCAAAAATTAAATACAGAGAAAAAATATTAAAAGCAGCAAGGAAAAAGCAACAAAAAACATACAAGGGAATCCCCATAAGGTTAACAGCGGATCTTTCAGCAGAAATTCTGCAGGCCAGAAGGGAGTGGCAGGACATATTTAAAGTGATGAAAGGAAAAACCTACAACCCAGATTACTGTACCCAGCAAGGATTTCATTCAGATTCGAGGGAGTAATTAAAACCTTTACAGACAAGCAAAAGCTAAGAGAATTCAGCACCACCAAACCAGCTTTACAACAAATGCTAAAGGAACTTCTCTAGACAGGAAACACAAGAGAAGGAAAAGACCTACAATAACAACCCCAAAACAATTAAGAAAATGATAATAGGAACATACATATCGATAATTACCTTAAACGTAAATGGATTAAATGCTCCAACGAAAAGACATAGACTGGCTGAATGGATACAAAAACAAGACCTGTATATATGCTGTCTACAAGAGACCCACTTCAGACCTAGGGACACACAGATTGAAAGTGAGGGGATGGAAAAAGATATTCCATGTGAATGGAAATCAAAAGAAAGCTGGAGTAGCAATTCTCATATCAGACAAAATACACTTTAAAATAAAGACTATTACAAGAGGCAAAGAAGGGCACTACATAATGATCAAGGGATCAATACAAGCAGAAGAGATAACAATTGTAAATACTTATGCAGCCAACATAGGAGCAATTCAATACGTAAGGCAAATGCTAACAGCCATAAAAGGGGAAATTGAAAGTAACACAATAATTGTAGGGGACTTTAACATGCCACTTTCACCAATGGACAGATCATCTAAAATGAAAATAAATAAGGAAACACAAGCTTTAAATGATACATTAAACAAGATAGACTTAATTGATATTTATAGGACATTCCATCCAAAAACAACAGAATACACTTTCTTCTCAAGTGCTTATGGAACATTCTCCAGGATAGATCATATCTTGGGTCACAAATCAAGCCTTGGTAAGTTTAAGAAAATTGAAATTGTATCAAGTATCTTTCTGACCACAGTGCTATGAGACTAGATATCAATTACAGGAAAAATATCTGTAAAAAATACAAACACATGGGAACTAAACAATACACTACTAAATAACCAAGAGATCACTGAAGAAATCAAAGAGGAAATCAAAAAATACCTAGAAACAAATAGCAATGAAAACACGATGATTCAAAACCTATGGGATGCAGTAAAAGCAGTTCTAAGAGGGAAGTTTATAGCAATACAATCCTATCTCAACAAACAAGAAACATCTCAAAGAAACAATCTAACCTTACAACTAAAGCAATTAGAGAAACAAGAACAAAAAAAAGAAAGCCCAAAGTTAGCAGAAGGAAAGAACTCATAAAGATCAGATCAAAAATAAATGAAAAAGAAATGAAGGAAATGATAGCAAAGATCAATAAAACTAAAAGCTGGTTCTTTGAGAAGATAAACAAAATTGATAAACCATTAGCCAGACTCATCAAGAAAAAGAGGGAGAAGACTCAAATCAATAGAATTAGAAATGAAAACGGAGAGGTAACAACTGACACTGCAGAAATACAAAGGATCATGAGAGATTACTACAAGCAACTATATGCTGATAAAATGGACAACCTGTAAGAAATGGACAAATTCTTAGAAATGCACAACCTTCTGAGACTGAATCAGGAAGAAATAGAAAATATAAAAAGACCAATCACAAGTGCTAAAACTGTGATTAAAACTCTTCCAACAGACAAAAACCCAGGACCAAATGGCTTCACAGGTGAATTCTCTGAAACATTTAGAGAAGAGCTAATGCCTATCCTTCTCAAACTCTTCCAAAATATAGCAGAGGGAGAAACACTCCCAAACTCATTCTACGAGACCACCATCACCCTGATACCAAAACCAGACAAAGATCTCACAAAAAAAGAAAACTACAGGCCAATATCACTGATGAACATAGATGCAAATATCCTCAACAAAATACTAGCAAACAGAGTCCAGCAGCACATTTATAGGATAACACACCATGATCAAGTGGGGTTTATCCCAGGAATGCAAGCCTTCCTCAATATGCACAAATCAATCAATGTGACACACCATATAAACAAACTGAAGGAGAAAAACCATATGATCACCTCAATAAATGCCGAAAAAGCTTTTGACAAAATTGAACACTCATTTATGATAAAAACCCTCCAGAAAGTAATCATAGAGGGAACTTACCTCAACATAATAAAGGCCATATATGATAAATCTACAGCCAACATCATTCTCAATGGTGAAAAATTGAAACCATTTCTATTAAGATTGGAACAAGACAAGGTTGCCCACTGTCACCACTATTATTCAACATAGCTTGGAAGTTTTAGCCAGAGCAATCAGAGAAGAAAAATTAAAAGAATCCAAATCAGAAAAGAAGTAAAACTGTCACTGTTTGCAGATGACATGATACTATATACAGAGAATTCTCAAGATGCTACCAGAAAACTACTGGAGCTAATCAATGAATTTTATAAAGTAGCAGGATACAAAATTAATGCACAGAAATCTCTTGAATTCCTATACACTAATGATGAATATCTGAAAGAGAAATTAAGGAAACACTCCCATTTACCACTGCAACAAAAAGAATAAAATACCTAGGAATAAACCTACCTAGGGAGACAAAAGACCTGTATGCAGAAAACTATGACACTGATGAAAGAAATTAAAGATGATACAAACATATTGGGGGATATACCGTGTTCTTGGATTGGAAGAATCAACATTGTGAAAATGACTATACCTCCCAAGCAGTCTACAGATTCAATGCAATCCCTATTAAAAAACCAATGGCATTTTTCACAGAACCGAAAAATTTCACAGTTTGTATGGAAACACAAAAGACCCCGAATAGCCAAAGCAATCTTGAGAAAGAAAAACGAAGCTGGAGGAATCAGGCCCCCGGACTTCAGACTATACTACAAAGCTACAGTAATCAAGACAGTATGGTACTGGCACAAAAACAGAAATATAGATCAATGGAACAGGATAGAAAGCCCAGAGATAAACTCACACACATATTGTCACCTTATCTTTGATAAAGGAGGCAAGAATATAAAATGGAGAAAAGACAGCTTCTTCAATAAGTGGTGCTAAGAAAACTGGACAGCTACATATAAAAGAATGAGATTAGAATTATCCCTAACACCATACACAAAAATAAACTGAAAATGCATTAAAGACCTAAATATAAGACCAGTCACTATAAAACTCTCAGAGTAAAACATAGGCAGAACACTCTATGACATAAATCACAGCAAGATCCTTTTTGACTCACCTCCTAGAGGAATGGAAATAAAAACAAAAATAAACAAATGGGACCTAATGAAACTTCAAAGCTTTTGCACAGCAAAGGAAACCATAAATAAGAGGAAAAGACACCCCTCAGAATGGGAGAAAATATTTGCAAACAAAGCAACTGACAAAGGATTAATCTCCAAAATTTACAAGCAGCTCATGCAGCTCAATAACAAAAAAACAAACAAACAAATCCAAAAATGGACAGCGACCTAAACAGACATTTCTCCAAAGAAGATATACAGATTGCCAACAAACACATGAAAGGATGCTCAACATCACTAATAATAAGAGAAATGCAAATCAAAGCTACAATGAGGTATTACCTCACAGTGGTCAGAATGGCCATTATCAAAAAATCTACAAACAATAAATGCTAGAGAGGGTGTGGAGAAACGGGAATCCTCTTTCACTGTTAGACACAATGTAAATTGATACAGCCACTGTGGAGAACAGTATGGAGGTTCCTTAAAAATCTAAAAATAGAATTACCATACGACCCAGCAATCCCACTACTGGGCATATACCCTGAGAAAACCATAATTCAAAAAGAGTCATGTACCACAATGTTCACTGCAGTTCTATTTACAATAGCCAGGACATAGAACCAACCTAAATGTCTATCGAGAGATGAATGGATGAAGAAGATGTGGCACATATATACCATGGAATATTACTTAGCCATAAAAAGAAACAAAATTGAGCTATTTGTAGTGAGATGGATGGACCTAGAGACTCATACAGAGTGAAGTAAGTCAGAAAGAGAAAAACAAGTACCATATGTTAACACATATATATGGAATCTAAAAAAAAACACAAATGTTCTGAAGAACCTAGTGGCAGGATCAGAATAAAGACACAGATGTAGAGAATAGACTTGAGGACACGGGGAGGGAGAAGGGTAAGCTGGGACAACATGAAAGAGTGGCATGTACATTTATACACTATCTAATGTAAAATAGATAGCTAGTGGGAAGCAGCTGCATAGCCCAGGGAGATCAGCTCAGTCCTCTGTGTCCACCTAGAGGGGTGGGATACGGAGGGTGGGAAGGAGACGCAACAGGGAAGAGATATGGGAATTTATGTATATGTATAGCTGATTCACTTCGTTATAAAGCAGAAACTAACACACTATAGTAAATCAATTATACACCAATAAAGATGTTAAAAAAAAAAAAACTAAAAACAAAATGTATTTTTCCAGAGAATATTAGTATACTGCCAGACCAAATACCGGCAACTTCTCCTAAATAAATAAATAAATAAATAAATAAATAAATTCAGGAAATCAAAAGGAAGGAACAGGGAAGCTGAGAAGAGATAAAGTTCAGGGTGATTATTTTACTTAATTATTTTTATTTATGTTATTTGAATTCTGTGTTGAAATGTCCATTGGATTCTGATATTTTTTCCTAAGATACATTTAAAACTATGATCATGACAATTAAAACTAAATAAAAAGTGACCTATGTTAGGTGATATGTATATTTAAAAATTAGAGCAATATATTTTGTTGTATAGCAGTTTCCAGCCTGACTGCGGAGAGAAGGTGTGTGCACTTGAGTACTCAAACCACACATGCACACTTGAATTCTCTGAATACCAAATAACCATTAAAAATAACAGGTGCTTACTGAAGTTTGAAGAGGTAAAATGAGCAAAGGCATCTGGAAAGAGATGGGCTCTATGCTGGGCATTGGAAGATATGATGCATTTCAGTTTCAGTAAAGGGAAAATAGCGGGGGAGAGCCATGCACAAACATACAGTGGTAGAGAAATGCAATGTGTAAAGTATGTTTGATTTATCAAAAAGTATGTTTTATAGAAGCAGTGGAAGAGTCTAGGCCATATTCTGTAGCAGTGGTCTTTAAGTGCTTCAGTGGTACTTATAAATAGTGAGAAATCTGGTTGCTTTTTGAGTAGATGAGCACATGAACTCACCAATGGTTAAGTTCTTTTTAAACATTAACTCTTGGTTGTACCTACGTGTGCATAAGGAACAGGCTATTATAAGTGAAACTTTTAAGAGCCCATTCACTGTTAATTCCAGAAAAATTGTCATATATTTAACTGTTACTGGTTACTAATTCACATGGACTTAATATTATCATATGGCTTTTATACTTTTTAAGGCCCAAGATCGGTGAAGTCAGCGTCCATTTTGTGTTCTGCACTTATTCAGGGTGAAAACTTCGCAGCATAATTTTTTGGTGACATGGTCAAAATGAAATAAGACAGTCTACAAGCGAAATTATCAGAACTGTATAACCTTCCTTTAATCCTTCCTTCCAAGTATTCAGTGATTTACTCCTTAGTACCATCATTCAATATACATTCCTGAACTCCTTTTATAGTAGTTAGCTAACTAATTAATTAATTCATGAAAAACCTAGATTAAGTCAGGGACTCAGCTAGGTGCTGAGGATTCAGAGATGAATCAGGCTTGACCTCAAAAAGACAAGTACCTGGATAAAAGCATAGGATAGATGTACTGTGTTCATGGAAGAATGAATGAGGGAATGGCTGTTCTACCATGTTTTTGTGTCATGACTTCATTATGGGTGAGGTAATTGGTAGAGTCATCTCAGATGCCTTCCTGACCTCTAAAGTTACTTATCTGCAGTCTGAAGGGGCTACTTCATTCTGTCATCTCAGCGTGGCAAAATCATAGCCATTTCTCAGCAAACTATCCATTTGCGCTCACTCCAAGGATCTTCGCCATCAAATCTTTCCACTCCAAGGTGGTATCCTCCATTGGAGAGAGATGATAATAACTGCAGAAAAATTTAGGAGACTCCAAAACATAGAGGGAGAAGTTTTAAGATAATTTTCCCACTTCTTATTAGGAATCTTAGGAGGCAGCTCATTAGGTCTAAGCAGAGAGGGCTGGGATAGTCCCAAGAGTCCTGAGTCCCCTTCACACATGGAGGGGTTATGAAAGATGCCTAAGGATGGGGATGATGTGGACAGTGAATGCAGCACTGATGAGAGAGAGACCATGGGGGAATTTTTGACATCCCAGCAAATGCCAATGAGTTGTGATGACCAAAAACCATGAAACTAAGCTGGTAACAACTTTTTTTTTGGTTATTTTTTTTTAATGTGTGACTGAATATGAAGCTTGAAAACATAACTGATATATAGATCAAATGTCTCCTCCCTCAGCATTCTCTATTAAAATTATCTCTCTCTTTTTTATATCTACCCCTTGTTTAAATCTTTCTTGTGGCACTTTTTTGTGTGTGGGGGGAGTATACTAGAGTAACTATGCTACTTCTGCCTTTATGAGGTGCAATCTTATTATCCAGTTGTGTCACATTTTTATTGTTATATCCTCCTGTCTTGCAGGACTGAACACAATGCCTTGTACTTCTCACATAGTAGGTACTTTGTATATAATATGTTCTGAAATTAACTGAATTGTAGAGAAAATACCATTTAGTTTGTATTCTAGAAAAGAACCTTTTATACACCACACCATAGGACATGGTGGTATCACATTGTTCTTCTTTCTCATGTGTTTGAGTGGATTCTCACACAAGCATTTAACCAAAGGAACAGGAGTATTAGCAATATTCTGTTGGTTACATGATGATAGTTTTACAGAGAGTTTACCCTGAGTTTTATAAAGCAGATGAGGCAGTCTTGTGGCTCCATATGGGTACTCATTATGTCTTCAGAATGCCGTTTTTCTCATCCATCATTGTAGAAGTCTCTAATGGCAGGGCACTATTTTAAAGAATATGTAGACCTTCCATGAAGATTTAGATTTTCACTCACAAAAAATTATGTATGGAAAAACTCGGGCTATGATTCCTGACTAAACATTAAGAAAATGAACAGCGAAACTTCAGCACGGAGTCTATTATTCTAAGAATTTTCTTCTTTACCTGATCCTGGCTTCATTGCAGTAGTATTTTTCTTTCTTTTATGATTTTTTTATTTTTTATTTCATTTTCATAAACTGACATTGTCTAATTTATTCATTCCTGTTATGAGACTTGAAAAATCAGTGAACTACTGATTTAAGCTTTCCTTATTTTGGTCACTAACATCTCCATGAGTCTGTATGAGGCCCACACACTGGCTACCTCATACTGAAAAGATAAGATATTGATTCTTTCATACATATCACATAATGTTTAAATAGTTCTGTTTGTAATCAAAGGTAGTTATAACTATGGGGATATGATTACGAAATAGGTGTTGGAGAGTTTGAGAAAATAGAAACTACTCACCCTATTAAAAATAATTTTTATGTGTCTCAAATTGTGAACCATAATGACCATGAAATCCAAGTTGTATTTTTACAATAAATGTATTACTTTAAGAAGAAATATTTTTGTATCTAATTAAGGTATATGACAAACCAAATCTTTATAATCTGAAAATAAAAGTCTTAATATTTGACATTTTATATAAATTTATACATTTTATATTGTATACATTTATTGTATTTATATACATTTATTGTCTATATTTTGTATTTCTCCCTATATATACTTACATAGTTATTTTCAAAAGTATTTGCATTTTAGAACCACCTAATACTTTAGTGATAACTTATTAAAAGGGAAAAACAAACAAGTAGAGCAACAGCACAAAAAACGCTCCAGACTGAAAATGTATTGGCCATAAATTTACATAGTTATTTCAGACTCTTTTAACCTGTATCCCACAGCCTCAGGCTAAAGAAGACAAATACTTTGGATGGAAGCAGATGTCTTTGCAGTGTTCTTAAAAATTTATTAATACAGAAATTAATACAGAAATACTGGAAACAGAGTATATTTTAAATTTCTTTTAGGGTCACAGCTATATTTTCCTTCTCATAGTTAATATTAAGATTTAATCACTATTGGGAATTGAGGTCCACAAAGGAGAAAAAAATAGTTCTTCAGTGACCAAATGTGACTTTCAGAAATCACACTTGGTGATTAATGTGATTAATCCTGCATTTAAATGGAGTCAGAAAAGAAGAAATAAGAACACATTACTTCTCCTTTTGAACTATATTTCACATTATAAATGCTAATATCAAACAAAGAGTAGAGAGTCATGTGAAAAAACTGTAAGGGGTAATTCAGTACAGAAACTTACATGGAATTATTTTCCATTAACTAATCAAAATCTTCATTAATGTAAATGAAATCTATTTTAGCTTCAAGGAGTGTCGTTGATTCTTTAAGGGATCTGAAAGAGTAAAGAACGAATGTATAAGAATAGTAATACGATGGTAATGTATAATAATTATACACCGACCTAATTGCACAATATAGTACAAAGTGTAATCATTACTGTGAAGAGCAATTTAGTAATCACTAAAAATTCTTAGGTGTTCTTCATGGTCCAGTGACACAAAGAAAATGTATGTTTTATAGCAATGTCAGTCATCAGTTTTGAATTGATTTTAAGTTTTTCCTTATTGAGTAAAAAAAGTATCTGTTGTTGATTTCAAATAAATATGAAAGTGCTTTGGTATTATATTACTTAGGATGTACTTAAATTCCATGCTTTAGCCTTCTACAACTCAACGTAATACTTTTTCCCCCCTTACATACAAACTGAAATGTCGTTTGAGTAAAATCCTTCCTGATATATCTCTTTTTGTTGGTATGTCCTAGGGGTATGCTAATTCCAGAAAAAAATAAGGAGACAAGAATCTTAATCTAAATCACAAAATCTTTTATAAATTGAGTTGAATAACCTCCAGGTACTATCTTCTTTAGCCTAGTAAATAAATGTAAATAAATTTTAGACAATAGATTGTTTTCCCTTTGAAGAAGTCATTTTTACCTTTTTGAGGTTTACCGATAGCAAGCTAAATAAAATAATGAGCTTTTCTGTTTTTTTGTACTCTGGTAGGACTACAAATGAACAACAGCCTCTTTGCTAAGCCTGTCTATGTCTCTCCAGCTTTCTAGGCATATTTCATTCAAATGATTCCTTGTCCTCCAAGAACGTGCCCATTCATAGTCTCAGCGTGCGGTTGGGCCAGTGGCCACCTCTAATGTTGTGGCATAGATTTGTGGGGGGAGAAAAACATTGTTCTGTTTGTCACCACTTCTCACACTTTCATGTGCATCAGCTGGGGATCTTGTTCAGCTGCAGTTTCCAAGTCAATAGGGCTAGGGCGGCACCAGAGAGTCCGTATTTCTAGCTAGCCTCAGGTGAACTGAGGCTGCTGGTCCACTGGACCTCATTTTGTCTGCTAAGCAGCCCCTATGTGATGTATTTTCATCTTTTCTCTTAATTAAATGAAAGTTCTTGAGGAAAGAGACCTAACGTATCCTTATGTTTTCCCAGCAGGGCCAAGCACAGCACTGGGCATATAGTGGGTGCTCGATAAATGTTCGTTGCTTATCAGAAAATAAGAATAGACCGATTGCCCTCTGGTGACCTAACTTTTGTTTCCTTTCACAATGTATGAACGATAAGTGGCCCTCTTCTCAAACTGTAAGTTGATAGGGTACAACTCTGAATAGTGGTATTGCCTGAGAATAGAAAGTTGAATTTTAACGCTATACTGGAAGTCACAGAACCAGATAACGAATCTACAGCTAGTTCTTTTTGCCTATCTTCTGACCTCCCTGTCTGGGTAGAATATATTCTAGGATGGGTGCCCTCTTCAACTCATGGAAATAAAAGCACTGCGTGGTACAAAGTACTGGGGTCATATGCCTCTTTAAGGGAAGGAAAGGTAAATAGGCTGAGGATAATGCCTTGAAAGTTCTTTCCAATTTGAAAGTGTCAATGGATATCCATGCAGAACTATGTGTGTGTTGCTTTGACCTATTTCTCCTCTTTCTAAGAAGTGAAATTGTTTGAGGCAATTTATCCATAGCATCACTCAGTTAAAATTGCTCCTAAGCATTTTTGAGTACTGAAAAGGTCAAAAGCGTGTGGCTGTTTTGTTTTGCTCTTAGACCACTAGGAGTCCATTTTCAAACGTGCGAAGTGAAGCCATCCCGTGGGTTGAACAGCTTGACTTCCCTGTGTGAGGGGTGGGTAACTACGCTTAGCGTGTAGACAGTCTTTTACATGCTCTGTGCTTAAAAACCATTGTTGCTTTGATTTTTTCTAGTATTCCATGTAAGTAATGGCTTAGCTAAATGAGAAGAATGGTTGAAAGCATATTAACATCAAGTTCCAAATATAGAGAGATTAAATGACCTTCGTAAGGGCAACACACTAGTCATTGACAAATACGCACCAGATCTTATCTCAAATCCCCAAGTTACTTTACCAAGTTAGCTCATTCTTTCTTCCTAGACATCTTCTTTCCAGGAAATTGTGAAGGTCTATACAACTTTTGAAAGTAAGAAATATGTCTTATTGTCAGACCTGAGACTAGAAAAGCAATGGTTATACTGTTAAAAACATTATAACTTATAACAGAGTTTTAACTTGACTTTTGGCTATGTTTAGAACCCTTAGAAGATAGGGCAAGTCATTCCTCTTTAGAAATAATGTCATCATTTATGGACAGAAAATAGTTTTCCATTCTAAGGAATAGTTCTCTGTAGGATTTGCTGAGTTTTCTATAGCTAGAGTTACTAAACAAAATAAATGATGTCCCAGAATATTCTGTTGTCTTTGGTTTCAAACAGTGTTATTTTATTATGTTTTTTTCATTCCTGGCTACCTAAGTGGCAGAGCGGAAACCTCTCTTCAGAATCTAGTGCCTAAAAACCAAATATTTATGGATCTTGAGGTCAGTGTAAATTCAGCGAACAAGATATCTTTTTTGCCTTCAAGGTACTTTCCCAATGCTTATCTTTATTAAACATGAATCATTTGAAAACATAAAGTTTCTGAGAAGGTTAATGTCATGGGCCAAAAAGAATGGAATCACAAAACCTGAAACACATTTCTGTTAATGAAGCTCTTTCTCAGAACCTTGCTTTGTCTTCCCAGTTTCCCTTCTTTAACCATTGTACCCTGGCAAGACTAGTGCCAAGTGTTCTTTTCTTTATTGGTTTAAATGGGGAAAACAAAAGACAGAAAGCTTAATAAACTTGTCCTTTTAAAAAATTTTAGAAGCCATAGTTTAGAAAGCAATATGAACTATGAAGAAGACAAAATCAACTTTGATGTGTTATGCATTAATATGTTAAAAATACAGTATATTTAATGGCAGAATATTAGCAGGGTATATCTATAGATGGTGGATCATTAATGTTTTGATTTTATGTTTCCTTTATACATTTTCTTCAATCAACATTCATTACCTTTGTTATAAAAACAACAAAAATTGTTTGTAAAAGATTAAAATGCATGCATATTTTTAAATTAGCCATAATTATATAAGCAAACAGTGTTACGTAAGTTTGGAGAGATACAAAGGAAAAGTCTTGAGAGGCAACCTGAGTAGAAAATTACCACTAACTTGTAGCTTTGACACAACCCCTGTAGTTTGGAGGGTAAATATCTCCTACTCTCCTCTTCACTTCCCTGTCCCAGCTCATCGCTAAATGCATCGGGGCTGTGTTGCTGGTCAGCAGCCTTAAGCCTAAGCAGGGTGGATCCTTTGCATGATTCCTCATTTCTCACAAGTCTCCTCCCTTCCAGTATCACCAGGCTGGCTCATTTCCTCAGCCTCCCCTCACAGTTACTGCCATGTCATACAAACTGACGTCTCTGCCTCCAGGCTCTCATCCCATCATCCCATCTCTGTTACATCACGACTAACCTTCTCCAAATATTTATTTACCATGTCGCACTTCTGTTAAG
The DNA here is from genome assembly GCF_951394435.1 of Stenella coeruleoalba. Taxonomy (NCBI): domain Eukaryota; kingdom Metazoa; phylum Chordata; class Mammalia; order Artiodactyla; family Delphinidae; genus Stenella; species Stenella coeruleoalba. The sequence continues at coordinate 21,140,993 of NC_137149.1, read as the reverse complement.
GAATCCCACAAAGCCTCTATTTCTTGTTTTCTATTGTCCCAAGTTTAAATTTTTTTCATGCTCTCTAGTTTATGCTATAATTAGTTACCAAACTATTTCTCTGAGTTCATATTCTACTATTCACCACGTCTCAATTTCTAGTTAAGTAACTCTCCTCTCACTCTCCCACATGAATCAGGCACAATTCCCTATCTCAACCCTTATTTGTTTGTTCTGCTGTGTAGGAATATCTTCCTCTTTTCAATCTACTCAAATACCAATGACCCTTTGATCTGGCCCAATTCCCATTTCCTCCACGAAGCCTTATGGACAAGTCAGCCTGGCGGAGATCTCTTTCTTACTGATTCTCACTTGCTCATGTAATTATGAAGATAAAAAATTATATGCAAAGCAAGAACTGACTACAACCACTTTTCATATACTAGACAAGTGGAATTTTCATATAAGGGGAGATGATTCTTTTTTTAGGGAAAAAAAACCCAATAGACTCTTTAGGAATAGTGAAGCTTCCCTGTAAAATGGATTATTGAAGGAGTGCCAGGTTCTTCAGATTAAAGAGCAGAAATATGGATTACCTGAGATTGTGTATGAGAGAGAGGAGGAAGCTTGGAAATAACTGGAGAAGAAGAGGTGACAGGGGAGCCTGAGAAAATATAGCTAAGGTAATATCTCTAGGGAAGCATGGACAATGGACAGTTACCCACGTCTAGGACAGGCTGAAGAATATAAGCATTTCGTTTTTCAATTAATGTCTGTCCTATGCTGAAAGCTGCACCTTCCACTATGCCAAATCTTAAATAAAACTCATCCTGTGTCAATGGTATTCTGGAGGAGTGAAGGGATCAGAGCAATGGCCAGTGGGGAGCAAAGCTGTGCAGACCAAGGGCAGCAGCTACAGAGTGAGATGCCAAGTGTAAACTACTAAAGAATAGAATCAGAAAACTGAAGCAAGAGGACACTAGGGGAAATGCCTCACCGATAATTCTCAGCTATTGGAGTGGTTCCTGGGTTTTTCATAGCACATGAGAAAAAGCAAAGTTACTATACTTAAATATTAAAAGGGCACCTAGGTAGCTGTCTTTGGGGGGTGTCACTCAATTTCGAGCGAGCTATAATTCATCTCTTAAGCCTGTGATAGTTTCAGATCTGTAAACATTATTTCCTCCACAGATTATAATCTGAGGGAGAAAATAAATCTTATAATCTTTTGCATCTCCACAATTGCTACCTTGAGGCAGGTGCTTAATAAATACTTGCTGGATTGCCGTTAAACTAAGTTGAAATAAGAGACTGGTTCTTCATATTTATGAGAAAGCTCATCAAATATTATTGCCAATGTAAAAATGTGTGTCCAGTCAAGCATTTTTATAGCATGTATACTAATTTTTCTAAAGGCTTTCAGAATACTTATATTGAAATTTATGTGGAAAGATAAATGAAACTGTAGTATCAGAATTCATACAAAATAGACTGGTCAGAAAGTATTTTTTCCCTGTACTGAATAGAGAATAATCACAAGGATTTGCATTTCTCGCTGTTAGGATTATGGTTCTTAGTATTTGAATAAATCATGAACTAGGACTCTTGTAATGTTGTCTTTCTCTGTAAGTTATACAACTAGATAAGTTATATAAGGAAGGGGGAAAGGTTATTTTATTCAACTTAGAGTCTATGTTTATTTTGGCTATAATAAATTAAGTCAAGATATATGTAAGTAGTATGCAGTCATTTAAGATGTTTGAAGGCTTATGATCCCTACTGTTAAAAAGTCAGCCTGTCATTTTTAAACTGCAGTTTAGGACAGGAAGCTAATATACATAATCTTATATAAAGTATATAAATACTAGTAAAAACTACATAGTATAACTTTTATCTCACCCAAAAAGGCCGTGTCAATGAGTACACATCTGTTGGTGAAATCACTTTCAAACCTTCAGAAAGTGAAGTCAAAACTGAAAATAGGTGGGGGAAGCTTTATTCTTAGAGCCTGATGGAAGAAATGTCATGTTCTTTAAGTTTAAATTGTTCTTTTCTTAGGGACTCTAAACTTCGTTTAATTGGCAAAGTGGAGACTTTCTGTAAAAACTAATTTGATGGGTGAATCTTGAGAAGTCAGGTGTGGTAGAGATAATAGACTTTAGACAGTTGTGCTTATAGATGTTGAAGTGAGGCAGGATTATCATTCTAAGGTAATTCCCAAAGTAATGCTTCTCAGAAAATTCCACTTGAAGGTGATGTCTATGATATTTTGGACACAACCAATTTATTCCCTGGAACTTTATATAAAAACATTATACGATTTATATAAATGCTCAAAAATATTATCCACTTATTTATTTGTTATCTGAAAATAGACAATCATGTTGTGTTAAGGAGGACAAATTGTCAAAATACAAAAATATTAATTAGTAACTAAGCACCAAGAAAATTAATGCCCACTCGAATATCCCTCCTTTTGTAACAGCGGTATGGATGTCAGTCAGCATCTTGTCATATGATCAGTCAGTGCCTTGAAGATTATCACGTGCTTATGTTATCCAACAATACAATACAGTTTGATTGAAGAGTGAAAGTGCAAGAGTCAAGCTTTACAAAGTTACCTGGGAAAACTGCTTGACTCTCATACATACACGGCCAGTTAAATGTGAGTCTCAGATTAGAGAGAAGCAACGTGGTCTGTACATGATGGGCTTTCGATAGGGAATGATTTGAAAATCAAAAGATTAAGGGGCGGGCTTCCCTGTTGGCGCAGTGGTTGAGAGTCCGCCTGCCGATGCAGGGGACACGGGTTTGTGCCCTGAAGATCCCACATGCCATGGAGCGGCTGGGCCCGTGAGCCATGGCTGCTGAGCCTGCGCGTCCGGAGCCTGTGCTCCACAACGGGAGAGGCCACAACAGTGAGAGGCCTGCGTACCACAAAAAAAAAAAAAAAAAAAAAAAGATTAAGGGGTGAATGTGGAAAACAAAAATAAGCCTCTTTGCATCTGTGATATGAAATTCAAATTTGAAGGGTAGAATGTGCCATAGCACAGTTTTCTTAGAAAAAATATTTCTTACACAAACCAGTGAACACTTGATTCATTGTTGATTTCTTCTAAAAATTAGTGCAAAATTGCAATTACAACGAGAACTGTAAAGATACAAATTAAATCAACTTATTTTCATGATTCATAGTTTCAGTTTTCAAGACTAAAAGATAATTGATCTCTTTTCATAATGTAATATAAAATTATTCATTTTCATTTTAGATGGGCTCACTTAAAATGATCCTTTTTGGTAGCTCCAGTTATCCTTGAGTTCAATACTGCACTTTTCCTGTTTTAGCTTCTTTCTTAGACATTGTTAAGATAAATATTAAAGAGCATTTTTAAAGAGAAGTAAAAACAATTTCTTGTTTAAAATGATGGCATATTACATATTCTTTATAATTTCTCATTCAAAATAGAAAGCCACAATTATGTTTAATGTTTGAGCTATAAGTCAGAATACAAGAGTTTCAATCAAGTATTTTTATTTAGTTGGTTATTCTCTGGGTAAGTACTTACTGAACACCAGATACTTCTCAGTGCTGGCCTTAAACCAGTGAACCAGCACAATCCTACCTGGCTCTTCCTCTTCGTGTCCTTGGGCAAATTCCCTGGCGTCTCTAACACTATTCATCAGACAAATGAAAGGAATCTTTAGTTTCCTATTCAACTCTAACTTTCTCTTATTCTTAATTCTGAAATGGCACACATTTAACTCTGATAGGAATCCTATTCTAAAATATGAAGACTGTGAAAGTACAGTATGGCTTCCCATTCTCCCAGTGCTCTTTTCCTGGTTATTCCTAGCAGGTCATTATTAAGTATATTGCTCTTTATTTACTCCTCATCTAGTCGTAAGCAGTGTGGACCGATTACATGGGGGCATAAATATACTTGTGCCCCAACTGTCAAGTCAAGAAAGCGACTGTTTAAACAAGACAAGCAAAGCAGTTATCTGCTGTGTTTCGTAAAACCTGGTAAAGAGCCTGTCTTTTAATATCTGTAAAGATGTAATTCTTCTCTTTATATTGCAAATGATGCATGTTTATTAAGAAACAGCCTGTGACCTTTATAAATACTGTCTATGTCCCATTACATTTAGAAGGTAAAACAAACATGCTATCGGGATACGATAGGTAGGTTTTCCTTGCTCCCCAGTGAACTAGAGAAAGTCCCATCTGATGTGCCCTGTGTACCTTTAACCATATTAAAACAGCAAAAAACAAGATCAAGAACCAAAACTACAACGGTGCCTAGTTAAAATGCTTGATTTTCAAGGAAGACTTTCAAAATACATATACTTAGTCAGGCAAAAAGTCCTTTCTCTTTCCAAGGCTAGCTTTTCCTTTGATTCTCTTAATTCTATCCCCTTTTGCCTCTTTAGTGCCCATTCCATGAAATACCCTCCTGTTGTCTTTCATGTTCAGTAGCACCCACTTCATCCCATATATTTCATCTGTTAATTAATTTATTCAAAAGACTTAAAAATGACTTTATGTGTTAAGAACTGCACAGGGCATTTATCAATGAAAATAAAATAATGACATATAATCCTAGCAATCATTAACATTTCTTGGGCTTTTCACACATTACTTTGTATCATTCTCACACCAGCGACTATGGTTGGCATTGCTTGTATTCCCCTTTTACAGATAGAGACACCCAGAGAGTAACTTGATAGGAAGGTATGGAGCTAGCATTTGAACCTAGACCTTGAGACTGCAGAGCAGTATCGCCTACGATGTCGAGGAGACACAACTAAGTATAAGGAGGCAGACACAAAAACAGGCAAATATAATGCATGATCGTTTAAATAACGGAAATATAAGAAGCAGTGATAACCCAGAGGAGCTGTGGGCAAGATATTACAGAAGTGACGCTTGAATTGAGTTTTGAAGGAAGACTAGGACTTTATTAGGACAACAGTTTTATTATTCCTCCCTCAAAACTTTGAAATCATTTTGAACTCCTGTAGCAGACTGATTGCATTAATGGCCCCAATTAATCGCCTCCCTTTATCGATATCCTTTGCCCTGTAACTTTGTGGTCCCCTCCCACTCTGAACATGGGCTTCATCGTGTGATTTTCTTTGGCCAGTGAGACCAATATGATGCAAATAGAGTCTTAAAACATACTTCACATTTCTGCTCACACTCTTGCTTCTTTGCCTTCACCTTGAGGACATGCCTGCGCCAGCCTGCTAGAGGATGAGACACTGAAAGAGCAATTCAGCCCTGTTGTCCCAGCTAGGGCCCCAGATGTATGAGAGCCTGGCCAAGGTCAGCAGATGCCTGAATCAGGACTTCTTCCCCTCCACCAGCCCAACTCAGATAGTGGGCCTATCCAGCCAACCCATAAACACATGAGCAAAAATAAAGTTTGTTGTTGTATGTCAGTAAGGTTTTGTTACATAGGATTATTGTGGCAAGAGAGAACAGATATAATTCTTGCCTGTACCTCATCTCCCAAGTCCAAGTTAGTAGTCCAGTGATAGCCATTGTACCTCTGTGATTCATTCATATTTCTTTTCCTTTCAGTTATCATTACAACTATCCTATTGACAGATCAATTCCTCATTGCCTGTATCCTAGGCTACTGTAATAGCCTGGTCTTCTTGCCTCCAAATCTTTCTCCTCTTCAACCTATCCTACAAAAAGTGAGTAGTTTTTTTTGTTTTGTTTTGTTTTGTAAACAGAGTCCTAGTGTTATCACTCACCTCCTCAAAGGCCTTCAATGGTTTATTTCCTTAAGAGCAAACTCCACAGTCTGGTATTCAAACCCTTCACACCCATCTAGTCCCAAATGTCCTTCTAGCTTACCTATTCAGGTCTCCTTTTCCTTCATCATCCTGTGCTTCTCCTCTTTGCTATCCAATATCCATGCAATTGAAGGTCTCTTATCTATCCCTTTGCTATCCAATATCTATGCAATTGAAGGCTTTATCTAGAAAGCTCTGCTCCCCCTTTCCAGATGTCCTAACCTTACTATTCCTACATATCTAGATCTTGTGTTTTTGCCCCAGGAGACTTTTCTTGATTTCCAATCCTGAGTCTTCTCACATTTTTATACCACTTTTAGGATCCTGCACCCTCACTTTTTGCCATAGTCATTTGTGTATAGGACTTGTATATCCACGACATTAGTTTCCTAGGGCTGCCATAACAAAGTGCCACAAACCGGGTGCCTTAAAACTGCAGAAACTTATCCTTTCACAGATCTGGAGCCTAGAAGTCCAAAATCAAGGGCTCAGCAGGGTCATGCTCCCTGCAAAGCTTCTAGGGGAGGCTTCTTCCTTGCCTCTTCCAGCTCTTGGCAGCTCCAGGTGTGCCTTGGTTAGTGGCAGCGGAACTCCAATCTCTGCCTCTGTCTTCACATGGTGTTCTCCCTGTGTGTGTGTCTAAACTTCCCTCTTCTCATAGGGACACCAGTCATATTGAATTAGTGTTCACCCTAATGACTTCATCTTATATTGATTACATCTGCAAAACCCCTACTTACAAATAGGATCACTTTCCCAGGTACCAGGGCTTAGGATATTAACATATCTTGGGGAGGGCACAATTCAACTCATATACTCAGTGTATTCGAGGGCAAGCACTGAGTCTTTACCTTAGTACCATTCTGACTAGTAAAGCAGCCCCAGGACAGGGATGATATCTTCGTCATTTCGTGTCTGCTTAGCACATGACTTTGTTGTTCAACTTTAGACTGAAATGAATCAAATTGTTTAAACATGTTTGGAAAGATCATTAAAAAGTTCTGAGGCAGCCAAGAAAGATTTATTAAGCAACAATTGTGTGGGGCATTATAAAGCCTCAAACATGGGGGTGGTTATTAATCAACACCTTAAAAAAAATCTCAATTTGGCAGAGAGAAAAGTCCCTAACACACCACCAGAGACTGGCAAATTCAATTTGAGGCAGTATGTGTGAGGGAAGAAAATAATTATCAGTTGAATATACTCTCAGATGGGCTAATAAATTAGCTAATTTAGAAAATTAGGTTGAAACTATTATGTTATCTTCAAGTTTTAAATAATGAACTTTTGAAGACAATATTGAAGCCTATCATGCCCAGAATATACTTATTGGGGATCAAAGAGATGGGGTCATGAAAATCAAAATGTCCAGCAAAGAATAGGCAGCTTCCCTGTTAAGGTCAAGGGTGTGAGGGCTCACTAATCTTTTCAGTCAAGCTATCCTCTTGGAAAGAACAGCAGTCATGGCACCTTCCTGGTAAGCAAAGGTCAAGAAAATTGTGTCTGGATGTCACAAGACAAATCAGTAAGTGCATCTTTTTTTGTTGTTGTTGTTGGAAAAATGACTTTATGAAGCCTTAAGAAGCTCTGAGTATAATTAAACTGTAGTCCAGAGTTAGATACAATTTAATAATAGTTCAATTCCAAAATCAAAGTTATTGTAGGTGAGACCATGAAATTTCCTAACACATGATTTTAATATGTTGTGCTAAATTTTCTAACACAGCTCAGAGGAATCAATATTTACAGTAGATGGTGTATTTATGAAAAATCTGGCATCACCTATATTATATATATGTATATATAAAACCCAAGATTATGTGAACTAGGAAACAGATGTATATCTCAACAGCAATACTAGAGTGCAGAGTCTGAGACTGGGATTTACAACGTGGGATTTGGAAAAGGAGCAGTCATCTTGTTTTCAAAACCTGAAGTTTTTCTCAAGACCAAAGTCAACATTGGAACTGCAACAGAACAGGAAAAAGGGAAGCGTTTCCTGCTTCAATTGGTCATCTGCATCAGAAAGTCCAGTATTCCTGAGATAGGAACCACTGCAATAAGAAGGGAGTGAACAGGTTCTCCCAAAGGAAGACTGTTACTTCATTGTGCCTCTGCCCTGGTCACCAGGAGCAAACTTTGCATCTCCCAACCTAATGCTTGGCAGCACTGAGACATTTCAGTCATGGTTCATCATAAACCCTGCGTTCTCCATCTTCATGAAATAACCTTGTCTCCCATTGAATTTCCTTTCCCTTCCTTTCTCGGGCTTCTGCTCTTTGTCTTTCTTCAAGTCTATGCTTGGCTTCAGTTGCTGCATCAATGTCTCTGATTTTTAAGTTGAAAGTGACATCCTTCCAAAGGCAGCGGGATCCCTACTCATTCTTATCTTCCAACTTCCTCACTTTCTTCTTGATTATAGGCAACTTCTTGTTACCTATAAAAACCAGATATTTTCCCTTGTTGAGTATTTTGCATACATTACACCATTCTATTCCCCTTCAACTGAGCAGAAAGACTTCTTGTCATTTGGAGAAAAAATCTCAGCAGAAATTCCGTGCTTCTTGCCCCCTTAGAAAGGTTTAGTGTGGGAGATGATATTGGCACTGTAGCCAGTTTTGGAACAATTAATATTGCATTCTCTGCCTAGTTCCACCCAGGGCACTGTGAGGATAGACCTTCCATAACCATTGGGAAATGTGAGAATGTAATGTTCATCATGGTCTAGACACAAGACACAGCCCTGTCCTATGTTGTACACCCCAGTTGACATCCCAAGGAATTTTGATTTGGTCCAGATATGAGCACTGAATTGTATCTTTTTGTTAAAACATTCAGCATAAAAGGTTGAAATGGGTGGATGATGGGAAACCTGCTCAGCCACGAATGTTACGCTATTCTTGGAAACCCAGGGAACTGGTCCTTCTGAAACTAGTTATCTTCAGTATCATTTTGGTAATGTCCAGTGACACTGAAGGTTCTCGCCCAAAATGGGGCTGTATGGCTTTTTGGCAACTGATCCTTTCCTTCCTGCGTGAAAGGCTGAGAGGTACCATTTTACAACCTGAACCATTCGATCTCCGGCATCCTTCTGGTCACTAATGCTCAAAACAGGTCCGGATGTGCAAAAAGTCTGCACACATTTCTTAAAGAGATCTTCTTTCAAGAATAAATGTTGGAAGAACTACCTTAGTAAGATCCATTCCAAGCCTAACCTGTGACAACAGATGCACGATAACTCTCTTGTGCTCTTCCACCGACCCTGCCTCCCCTTCATCATCTATATCATCATGTGAATCGAAAGGTCAGCATCCCTTGTTCCATTGGACAAGGAAGAATTAAGTGATTCCGTGGTATCTGGGTGCTTTAGACTATTTCCTGAGCGGCTGTGTGTCAAGACTGAGGCAGATCCAGAGGAATCTATTAAGTGCTTTTGGAATGAGCCACTCTGATGGAATTCATCCACATCATAGAATTCATCTTCACTGCTAGAATAAGAGAACTCTGGGACTGTGTTTGGAGACACGTTGACATGGCTTGGAGAAGTTAGACTTCTACTAGGTAGGGAGTGCCCACTGCCTGTACTATTTGGTGTTGGAGTCTGATGATGTCCCAAGGTAGCTAATACAAGGTCCAACTGGTAGAGAAGATGGACGCTGCTCTGACTTACACAACTGAGAAGGTTCTGGAGGTAAGACAGTCTGGGAAGGCATTGTGTTGATCACAGGTTCCAAGCGACTAGGTTGATATATTTCATCTACAGGATTAATAGTACTTATAATTCCATCTGCGTGCTTCTCCGCATTACACTGGTCTTTAGCGATCTGCAGCAACAGCGTTAATTGATTCTACCATGCTATTTGTTGTCTCTTTGAGAGTTTCAGTTTTCTTTCTCCATTCATCATCTTTGCAGTTTCGAAGTTTGTCATCAAAAAGCTTTAACTGTTCTATCAAGATTTGTAGGTAAGCATCAGCATCTGTAAGTTTCTTATCAAAGTCTTGGACACTAGGAACAAATCCTGAATCCATACCTCCACAAGTAGCCGTCAAGAAAGACCTTCACCAAGACCCCCGCCCTCTGTGCCTCCAGGGGAGGGAGCCAAGGGCTGCTTCTGAGCACCCGCTCTTCTCCCGCCTCCGCTGGATCACCGGGCTGCTGTGCAGTCAGTCCGGTCAGGTTCAGCCAGTACGTGATCTCTGCTGTATTCCAAACTGCCACCGCAGGAAGTCAATGGACACCCCCAACTGCTGCTTCCCACAGGAGGCAATTAAGCGGTGCTGAAGAGGGCATGGCTGTGAATTTCCTTACCGCACAGGGTCTTGGCTCACAGAATTAAATTTGCTTCTGGTCACCAATTAGACTTCTAGCTCTCCTTAACTAGCTTGCTAATGGGAGTTTTTCTCGAAAGAAAACTAAGTAGAGGAGTGAATGATACACGAAGCTAGAAATTGTAAAGAAAAAGCCATACGGTTTAGAGGGGAGACCACAGATTTAGACTAGTACTTGGATCTGGGTCTGCCACTTATGAACCACAATGGTGAGCAAGTTCCTTCGTCTTTTTGAGCCCAAGTTTTCCATTTATAGATGGGGGATAGCACTACCTTGTAGGGATGTCATTAGAGTTAAGTGAAAATATGCATTTAAAATGCTTAACATTTGGAAGGCATGAAATAGATGCTAGCTACTGTTACTATTATTATTCTATTGGAAACAATATTGGAACAGTAGTGACATCTTTTCATAATTTAGGTTCATATTTCAGAGTAAACAAGGCACGATGATTGACTTTTACTGGTTTGACTTGCAACATTTAGATGACTTTTTACTTTAACTGATAGCAAATTGAATAGAAACTTGATTCTTCGAGTTTAAAAAATAAAATAATAGTATTGAAACCATAGAAGTAAATCCTAGCAGCAGCTAGAGGTACAGTTTCAAATTATGCAAGATCACAAATGAGAAGACTACCTATCACTTAGATGGTGTTTACCACGTGTCAGACTCTGCTCCTAAGACTTTTACATACAATAACTCACTCAAATCAAGCAACAGCTTGATTAATTTAATATCCAACTGCCAGGGAATCCTAGCAAACATATTTGATGAGTTGAGTTCTATTGACTGTTCAACCGGGGAGTTTGCTACTAGATCTGGGGTTGTCAAACTTATTCTGTAAATGAATAGATGGCAAAGATACTGGGCTGTCAGGGTCATATGGTCTGTTGTAACTACTTAATTTTGCTATAGTAGTGCAAAAGCTACTTTACACAAACAAATAGGTGTGGCTATTTTCCAATAAAATTTTATTTCCAGACATTGAAATTTGAATTTTATATGATTTTCTTTTGATTTGTTTACAACCATTTGAAAATATTAAAACAATTTTAATTGGCAAGCTTGACAAAATAGGCAGCTGGCAGGCTGGATTTGGTCCAGGAGCCATGGATTGCCAAATCCTGTATCAGACAAGCAAATATTGATATGTTAAGTAACTATGGAAAAGACTACATTACAAGACTGGAAATAACATCGCTTCCTTCCTCAGGTGTCAGTCTTTCTTTCCCTCTGTAATCTTGAAACTTAGTGACTGCTTCCTGTATCTAGTTAGACAGCAGCTGATCCACTCAAGTTAGACTTTTATATTTGAAGTGAGTATGAGATGTTGGGCCACAAACGTGCAGAAATGACAATTTTAGTACAAATATATTCTCTATAATGGAACTTTCCTGGTCCTCAGAATCCTTTTTGTGGCCATTGGTCATTCAATCTTGAGCAGTTCAGAATTTTCCCCCTCCCCTTTTGCCCAGGTTGCATCTCAGTTCTGGAGGATTACCCAGCACTAAGGCAGAGTACCGTGGGTAGAGCCTGGCCCTCATGTGGCATCTATCCATGCTTGCATTTGTTGAAATGTCATGGTCTGTGGTCCAATGACAGTTCCTGGTCACTGTCAACCCTCCATGATGACATGCTGGACATCCCAGTTTCCTATCTTGTCTGTGGGTAATACCTGTGTTTATTTCTAGAATCCCATCATCTGTCATTTGAGGTCTCTTCAAGTTCACCAGATCTTTCTCATCTAAATTCCACCCTTTTGGGGGCTTATAAAATGTTGCCCTGTTCTACCACACTACACTAGGACTGTGACCAACTAACTGTTTCTGTCTCCAGCACTGTCATCCACTTAGCCGTCTCTCTGCTAAAGCTTGCACATTATGTTGTGGGGTGGGAGTCCTGCAAGGCTGCCATCTCCAGGGCTCATAATGGGAAGTAGGGTACAAGTCCCCCCTACTTTGGGACCCCAAACCTATAGGGGTTCTGTTGCTCCATGTTTACCTCTTCTCAGAGCCCACATCACCCTCTCATACTTGATGATTCTCAAATTCAGCTTCACCCCCATTTCAGAGGGATATTTTAAAATCACTGGAGCAACAGAAATTTGCTCTTATATCTTATGTATTCTTCCAAATATGTTCTTTTTGGCATTAACCTTATGCTTTGATTCCTTCAGCATCTGGCCTTTTGAGATATGAAAACTTTTTCTTTAAAGCTATTGCCTCCTATGTATTTCCAGAGTTAATTTTGAAACTCAGAAGCTGAAAATTGACTCCGTTTTTTCCCCATCTGCACACTGCTTTATTTTATTTTATTTTTTTATACAGCAGGTTCTTATTAGTTATCTATTTTATACATATTAGGGTATATATGCCAATCCCCATCTCCCAATTCACCCCACCACCACCACCACCACCACCCCCCCACCCCTGCTCTCCACCCTCGGTGTCCATACATTTGTTCCCTACATCTGTGTCTCTATTTCTGCCCTGCAAACCGGTTCATCTGTGCCATTTTTCTAGGTTCCACATATATGCATTAATATAAGATATTTGTTTTTGTCTTTCTGACTTACTACACTCTGTATGACAGTCTCTAGATCCATCCATGTCTCTACAAATGACACAATTTTGTTCGCTTTTATAGCTGAGTAAAATTCCATTGTATATATGTACCACATCTTCTTTATCCATTCATATGTCAATGGGCATTTAGGTTGCTTCCATGACCTGACTATTGTAAATAGTGCTGCAATGAACATTGGGGTGCATGTGTCTTTTTGAATTATGGTTTTCTCAGGGTATATTCCCCGTAGTGGGATTGCTGGTTCATATGGTAATTCTATTTTTATTTTTTTAAAAAACCTCCGTACTGTTCTCCATAATGGCTGTATCAATTTACATTCCCACCAACAGTGCAAGAGGGTTCCCTTTTCTCCACACCCTCTCCAGCATTTGTTGTTTGTAGATTTTCTGATGATGCCCATTCTAACTGGTGTGAGGTGATACCTCATTGTAGTTTTGATTTACATTTCTCTAATAATTAGTGATGTTGAGCAGCTTTTCATGTGCCTCTTGGCCATCTGTATGTCTTCTTTGGAGAAATGTCTATTTAGGTCTTCTGCCCATTTTTGGATTGGAATTTATTTATTTATGGCTGCATTGGGTGTTTGTTGTTGCGTGCAGCCTTTCTCTTTTAGTTGCAGTGAGAGGGGGCTACTCTTTGTTGTGTTGTGTGGGCTTCTCATTGTGGTGGCTTCTCTTGTGGAGCATGGGCTCTAGGTGCGTGGGCTTCAGTAGTTGTGGCTCGTGGGCTCTAGAGTGCAGGCTCAGTAGTTGTGGCATGGGGGCTTAGTTGCTCCGCAGCATGTGGGATCTTCCCGGACCAGGACTTGAACCTGGGTCCCCTGCATTGGCAGGTGGATTCTTACACACTGTGCCACCAGGGAAGCCGCGGGTTGTTTGTTTTTTCAATATTGAGCTGCATGAGTTGTTTATATATTTTGGAGATTAATCCTTTGTCTGTTGATTCGCTTGCAAATATTTTCTCCCATCCTGAGGGGTGTCTTTTTGTCTTGTTTATAGTTTCCTTTGCTGTGCAAAAGCTTTTAAGTTTCATTAGGTCCCATTTATTTATTTATTTATTTATTTATTTTTATTTCCATTACTCTAGGAGGTTGGTCCAAAAAGATCTTGCTGTGATTTATGTCAAACAGTGTTCTTCCTATGTTTTCCTCTAAGAGTTTTATAGTGTCCAGTCTTACATTTAGTTCTTTAATCCATTTTGAGTTTATTTTTTGTGTAGGGTGTTAGGGAGTGTTCTAATTTCCTCTAAGAGTTTTATAGTGTGGGTCTTACACTTAGGTCTTTAATCCATTTTGAGTTTATTTCTGTGTAGGGTGTTAGGGAGTGTTCTAATTTCATTCTTTTACATGTAGCTGTCCAGTTTTCCCAGCACCACTTATTGAAGAGACTGTCTTTTCTCCATTGTATATCCTTGCCTCCTGTGTCATAGATTAGTTGACCATAGGTGTATGGGTTTATCTCTGGGCTTTCTATCCTGTTCCATTGATCTATATTTCTATTTCTGTGCCAGCACCATATTTTCTTGATTACTGTAGCTTTGTAGTATACTCTGAAGTCAGGGAGTCTGATTCCTCTGGCTCCATTTTTTTCCCTCAGGATTGCTTTGGATATTCAGGGTCTTTTGTGTTTCCATACAAAGTGTAAAATGTTTGGTCCTAATTCTGTGAAGAATGTCATTGGTAGTTTGATAGGGTTTGCACTGAATCTGTAGATTGCTTTGGGTAGTATAGTCATTTCACAATATTGATTCTTCCAATCCAAGAACATGGTATATCTCTCCATCTGTTTGTGTCATCTTCGATTTCTTTCATCAGTGTCTTTTAGTTTTCTAAGTACAGGTCTTTTACCTCCTAGGTATTTTATTCTTTTTGTTGCAGTGGTGAATGGGATTGTTTCCTTAATTTCTCTTTCTGATCTTTTGTTGTTAGTGTATAGGAATGCAAGAGATTTCTGTGCATTAATTTTGTATCCTGCAACTTTACCAAATTCATTGGTTAGCTTTAGAAGTTTTCTGGTGGCATCTTTAGGATTATCTATGTATAGTATCATGTCATCTGCAAACAGTGACAGTTTTACTTCTTCTTTTCCAGTTTTTATTCCTTTTATTTCTTTTTCTTTGCTGATTGCCATGGCTAGGACTTCCAAAACTTTGTTGAATAGTAGTGGTGAGAGTGGAATCCTTGTCTTATTCCTGATCTTAGAGGAAATGCTTTCAGTTTTTCACCATTGAGAATGATGTTTGATGTGGGTTTGTCATATATGGCCTTTATAATGTTGAGGTAGGTTCCCTCTATGCCCACTTTCTGGAGAGTTTTTTTAATCATAAATGGGTGTTGAATTTTGTCAAAAGCTTTTTCTGCATCTATTGAGATGATCATATGGTTTTTCTTCTTCAATTTGTTAATGTGGTGTATCATATTGATTGATTTGCATATATTGAAGAATCCCTGCATCCCTGCGATAAATCCCACTTGATCATGGTGTATGATCCTTTTAATGTGTTGTTGGATTCTGTTTGCTAGTATTTTGTTGAGCATTTTTGCATCTATGTTCATCAGTGATATTGGTCTGTAATTTTCTTTTCTAATAGTATCTTTGTCTGGTTTTGGTATCAGGGTGATGGTGGCCTCGTAGAATGAGTTTAGGAGTGTTCCTTTCTGTGAAATTTTTGGAAGAGTTTGAGAAGGATGGGTGTTAGCTCTTCTCTAAATGTTTGATAGAACTCACCTGTGAAGCCATCTGGTCCTGGACTTTTGTTTGTTGGAAGATTTTTGATCACAGTTTCAATTTCATTCCTTGTGATTGGTCTGTTCATATTTTCTATTTCTTCCTAGTTCACTCTTGGAAGGTTATACCTTTCTAAGAATTTGTCCATTTCTTCCAGGTTGTCCATTTTATTGGCATAGAGTTGTTTGTAGTAGTCTCTTATGATGCTTTGTATTTCTGCAGTGTCTGTTGTTACTTCTCCTTTCTCATTTCTAATTTTAGTGATTTGAGTCTACTCCCTCTTTTTCTTGATGAGTCTGGCTAAACGTTTATCATTTTTGTTCACCTTATCAAAGAACCAGCTTTTAGCTTTATTGATCTATGCTGTTGTTTTCTTTGTTTCTATTTCATTTATTTCTGCTCTGATCTTTATGATTTCTTTCCTTCTACTAACTTTGGGTTTTGTTTGTTCTTTCTCTGGCTCCTTTAGGTGTAAGGTTAGATTGTTTATTTGAGATTTTTCTTGTTTCTTGAGGTAGGATTGTATTGCAACAAACTTCCTTCTTAGAACTTCTTTTGCTACATCCCATAGGTTTTGGATCCATGTGCCCTTGAGAAGAAAGTGTAAACTGCTGTTTTTGGATAGAGTATCCTATAAATATCAGTTAAATCTATCTGGACTATTGTGTCATTTAAAGCGTTTGTTTCCTTATTGATTTTCTGTCTGGATGATCTGTCCATTGGTGTAAGTGAGGTGTTAAAGTCCCACACTGTTATTGTGTTACTGTCAATTTCCTCTCTTGTAGCTGTTAGCATTTGCCGTATATATTGATGTGCTCCTATGTTGGGTGCATATATATTTATAATTGTTAAATCTTCTTCTTGGATTGATCCCTTGATCATTATGTAGTGTCCTTCCTTGTTCTTTCAACATTCTTTATTTTAAAATCTATTTTATCTAATATGAGTATTGCTACTCCAGCTTTCTTTTGATTTCCATTTGCATGGAATACCTTTTTCCATCCCCTCACTTTCAGTCTGTATGTGTCCCTAGGTCTGAAGTGTTTCTCTTCTTGACAACATATATATGGGTCTTGTTTTTGTATCCATTCAGCAAGCCTGTGTCTCTTGGTTGGAGCATTTAATCCATTCACATTTAAGATAATTATTGATATGTATTTTCCTGTTACCATTTTCTTAATTGTTTTGGGTTTGTTTTTGTAGGTCCTTTTCTTCTCTGTGTTTCCCACTTAGAGAAGTTCCTTTAGCATTTGTTGTAGAGCTGGTTTGGTGGTGCTGAATTCTCTCAGCTTTTGCTTCTCTGTAAAGCTTTTGATTTCTCCATCGAATCTGAATGAGATCCTTGCTAGGTAGAGTCATCTTGGTTGCAGGTTCTTCCCTTTCATCACTTTAAATATATCGTGCCACTCCCTTCTGGCTTGTACAATTTCTGCTGCGAAATCAGCTGTTAACCTTATGGGAGTTCCCTTGTATGTTATTTGTCGTTTTCCCCTTGTTGCTTTTAATAATTTTTCTTTGTCTTTAATTTTTGTCAATTTGATTACTATGTGTCTCGGCATGTTTCTCCTTGGGTTTATCCTGCCTGGGACTCTTTGTGCTTCCTGGACTTGGGTGCCTATTTCCTTTCCCATGTTATGGAATTTTCAACTATGACCTCTTCAGATATTTTCTTTGGTCCTTTCTCTCTCTCTTCTCCTTCGGGGACCCGTATAATGTGAACGTTGGTACGTTTAATGTTATCCCAGAGGTCTCTTAGGCTGTCTTCATTTCTTTTCATTCTTTTTTCTTTATTCTGTTCCATGGCAGTGAATTCCAACATTCTTTCTTCCAGGTCACTTATCCATTCTTCTGCCTCAGTTATTCTGCTATTGATTCCTTCTAGTGTAATTTTCATTTCAGTTATTGTATTGCTCATCTCTGTTTGTTTCTTCTTTAATTATTCTAGGTGTTTGTTCTTTAATTCTTCTAGGTCTTTGTTAAACATTTCTTGCATCTTCTCGATCTTTGCCTCCATTCTTTTTCTGATGTCCTGGATCATTTCACTATCATTATTCTGAATTCTTTTTCTGGAAAGTTGCCTATCTCCACTTCAGTTAGTTGTTTTTCTGGGGTTTTATCTTGTTCCTTAATCTGGTACATTGTCCTCTGCCTTTTCATCTTCATCTATATTTCTGTGAATGTGGTTTTCATTCCAGAGGCTGAAAGATTGTAGTTCTTCTTGCTTCTGCTGTCTGCCCTCTGGTGGATTAGGCTATCTAAGAGGCTTGTGCAAGCTTCCTGATGGGAGGGACTGGTGGTGGGTAGAGCTGGGTGTTGCTCTGGTGGGCAGAGCTCGGTAAAACTTTTATCCACTTTCTACTGATGGGTGGAGATGAGTTCCCTCCCTGTTGGTTGTTTGGCCTAAGGCAACCCAGCACTGGAGCCTGCAGACCATTTGGTGGGGCTAATGGCGGTCTCCAGGGGGGCACACATCAAGGAGTACTTTCCAGAACTTCTGTTGCCAGTGTCCTTGTCCTGGCAGTGAGCCACAGCCACCCCCTGCCTTTGCAGGAGACCCTCCAACACTAGCAGGTAGGTCTGGTTCAGTCTCCTATGGGGTCACTGCTCCTTCCCCCTAGGTCCTGATGCGCACACTACTTTGTGTGTGCCCTCCAAGAGTGGAGTCTGTGTTTCCCCCAGTCCTGTCGAAGTCTTGCAATCAAATCCCACTAGCCTTCAAAGTCTGATTCTCTGGGAATTCCTCTTCCCATTATTGGACCTCCAGGTTGGGAAACCTGATGTGGGGCTCAGAACCTTCACTCCAGTGGGTGGACTTCTGTGGTATAATTGTTCTCCAGTTTGTGAGTCACCCACCCAGCGGTTACGGTATTTGATTTTATCGTGATTGCTCCCCTCCTACCATCTCATTGCGGCTTCTCCTTTGTCTTTGGATGTGGGTATCTTTTTTGGTGAGTTCCAGTGTCTTTCTGTTGGTGATTGTTCAGCAGTTAGTTGTGATTCCTGTGCTCTCACAAGAGGGAGTGAGAGCACATCCTTCTACTCTGCCATCTTGAGCCAATCTCCTGCACACTGCTTTAATGACCCTATCCTGAGGGCAGAGTACAGATTGAGCCCTCCCTTCTGTGTGAATGGAGGAAAAAGTACCAGGACCACAAATAATCCTTCAGCTAGAGCATGGCATTGCTAGCATAGTGCTGCTGTATCTGCCACTGAGCCCTGTTGAACTGTTTGTACACCCAACATATGGTGAGATGAAGCCCACACCAGAGTCCACAGAAACATTCCTTTGAAACATTTTACTTGAGAGCCCAGAATTTCAATTTAAATCCTTGAATGAGAGAATATATTTGGAATGTGTTAGATTCCCTGCCACATCTTCCAAGGAGGGAGATAGCCAAACATTCTATGGCTTTTCTTCAATTTTTGTCTTTGGAAGTTAACATATCCTGTAACTGTGCTTAAGTTATATATTGCCAGCATCAATTTCTATTTTATCTTCTACATTAATTGATTAGGTCCTTGGTTTTGAGAGCAAAAGCAAAAGAATGTTGTCCCATGTGTAGTATGCCTCTAATAAAATGTTGTCAAAATTAAGAACAGAAAAACAGAAAACATTGTCTATTGAGCATGAAATGTCAAAGACATATGGTGTTTTTGTTCAGTTCTTTGAAGGTCGAAAACTTGTTTCATGTTTTAAGCCATGAAGGAAGAGCTGACATATGGTTCAAACAGAATTGTAATGTCAGCCTTCCTTGTAATCTGACCTTAAGGAGCAGTATCAAAAGCACTACACTTATTCTCATGTATTGTGAGTTGACCAAAATTGTGTAACTTCAGGCCACCATGTAGAGATCTCATATCTTTTTTCATGAGCTTCAGAATGTTTGTGGATACAAAAATTTGCTGATCTGCTTTTGGTTGTCAGATCAAAACTGAGCAACACACGTTATTGCCAGTCTCAAATAAGAGTGCTTAGCAATTGAAACAATTTTTTAAAATGTTTTTGAAGGATAATTTTTTAAATTGTTTAAAATGTTTTTGAAGGATAATTTTTTATCCTTCAGAAATCCCTTTGGTTCCTGTATTCGCTTTTGTCAGTCATTCTAAATGTGGGTGGTAAGTTTTTGTATAAATTTTACTCATAGCCTAAAAAAGTAAATCAAAGACAGCAGGTTCACAAACTTTTCCTATTATCTTAAATTAACAACTCCAGAAAGTCCTGCAGTTCATGGGGTTTGGTGAAAAGAGATTAGAGCTTTTCAAAGGTTTTTGCAAAATCGACTTATTTTTATGAAACTGCTTATAATTTAGAAAAATTATTTATCTCCTACTCAACATCTAAGTGCTCTGTCCAATTAACAAGACTTCGGCCACCCATGACAGAGTTTATCCACTGGTTATCTCACTTACAAAAGTGAATTCGATGGAATGTGTGATAAGCTCTCATTCCTTCAAGTTATATTCAATCTCTAGCCAATTCCAGAATAAAAGCTAAAAAAATATTCTGTGATCCCTAACAACTGATTGATTAGGGATGACATTTCAAGCTTTGAGCTGGAGATTGCAGTGATCGGGTCTTGCCCTGGAGGTTTAAATTCTCATGTCCTTCGCTGAGCAGCAGTTAAAAATGTAACAAAGCTAGCTGCCTGGGTAGCTGACCTTAGCTCACTACTGTCCACAATTTGGGGCATTATACTTCACTCACCCATCATTTGGCAAGGATAGGCATAGCCAGGCCTGGTGTGTGAAGCCGTTGACAGATGAGCAGTCTTCCATGCTGTAGAAGCCAGAACAAAAAAGCTAATAATCGTCTGTGGCAGTGAGGATGAGGTAACCTGCCTTCCTTCCCAAATAAACAGATGGAAAGAGTTTGCACTTCATTTCTTTCCAAGGCAACAATTTATTTCATTTCTGTGTTACAATAATAGAACCAAAAGTTGTTCTCTTTGGGGAAATTTTATTTTTCTTTAATTATTCTACCCAAACAACAAGAGAGCTGAATCTTCTGGAGATGGATGCAGTGAAGTCAAAGTTAATTAGTTTTCTCACAGTGCACTGCATTTGGCTAAAATATCACTGCAGGGGCACACCAGCATCCAGATTACTTGATTAAGTGTTGTGCTCCTAGAAAGGCAGAATTTTATCAGAAAAATCTACGTAGAAATAATATTTCACCTTCCTTGAGAGTTGACAGCATTTGATACTCACCTTGGAGTTTTCCTTGGAGTAAGTTCTTTCACCTCCACTTTATCTTTCCTTTAAGGTGTCAGTCGGCAAGGGAAAATGATGGAGTGGCCTGCAAGTCCCTAGTGAACTCGAGAACCATGTTCCTATTAAACTACAACATAAAGCTCACAAATCAAACAGTTTATTTTTCTCTTATGATTGTTGAAGCTATACAGCCTGCAGAATTTCAAGGCTAAACAAAGAAATCTACCTCAGGGATCTTTTGTCATTTCATAGGTGGGTGTTCAGGTCAGACAAAGAGCATTACACAAATACAACTGTGGCACAAAAATGAGCTCTCAAATTAAGTGTCTGTTCTTTTCTTATCTGATTGCAGGCTGATTACATGCAAACATGCCAAGTATATGATTTACATTATTAAAATATAAAGTTTCAGCATCGATAATATTTCAAGTGACCCTATTATTAATTTACTAAGCAAGTGTCTTGTAATGGGAAGGATTCTGCCTCATGAAAGAATAGCATTATCATGTACTGATGAAATCGGCAAAGTATAAACCTCAGACTTATCCTTAAGACAAGTTACACATTGATATCTTGAATTCAGGCTCTAAGAAAGATTGCCCTGTAATTCAGGAAAGTTTCTGGAGATAATCGCCACAGGAATGTCTCTGTTAATTTAAAAAAATAAATTAGCAATTAAAAATACCTGGTAGGTAGCTAAAAATAGAGGCTTCCTTCAACGAGTTCACTTCTCTATTCATCTCATTTTTTTCCTTAGAAAATAACAGATATAAAACAGAAAATAAGAGTCCTTGCCACTTTTTCCCTTTCTGGGCTCTGTTTTATACAATCATTTCCAAAGTCTTTGCTGCAAGAAAATTACCTTCTTCAATGAGGAAATTTCAAACCTGAGGACTGCTTTTCTTTCTTGTCTGTATTTCTATCTATGTAAAGGAAAAGAAAAGGCTTTTCCACAAAATTATGGCCTCAAGCATCCGATGACTTTTCCTTAGAGTTCACCAACTTAAGTCATGGGTGGATCCCTAAAGGATGAGATGAGGAGAAAGTGTTTATACAAGGGTGAAGCAAGTGCCTAATGCTCATTTTCCTCACATAGCTGACAGTAGCAAAGACACAAAACCGTGAATTCAGTGCCACAGTTACATGTGCTTTCTTCATATATTTTCCCGAGTAAGGTCAGCTGATCATGATTCACTTTTTAATGCTATCATCAGCTCTTACCTTAATAAGGTTTCTTGTCATCAGTGCTTTTCACAAAATCTGATAGACAAAGTGTGAGATTGTTGACAGCCTGAAATCATGATATGAATTCTTATGATGATACACTGGGCCAAACTTGATTTCTGTTTCCCATTATGGAATAAAATAGTAAATACTGTATTTTTTTTTAAGGTGAGAATTAATTCACTATTATGAAATACCTGACATGGCCATCCCAGGCCCTTTTTTTTTTTTTTTTTTTTGCGGTACGCGGGCCTCTCACTGCTGTGGCCTCTCCCGTTGCGGAGCACAGGCTCCGGACGCGCAGGCTCAGCGGCCATGGCTCATGGGCCCAGCCGCTGCGCCGCATGTGGGATCCTCCCGGACCAGGGCACGAACCCCGGCACGCGGACTCCCAACCACTGCACCACCAGGGAAGCCCTCCCAGACCCATATTTTGAACTCTCAGAAAACATTAGAATAACAAGCCTTTTATTAAGAAACCAATCCTGCAATGGTATATGGTAGTAGAAATGATAGAATTGAGCAATTCAGAAGATTTAGGGCTAGTTTTATTTGGTTGTCGGTTCCCACAAAAAGAACAAATATACTACTGGAGTTTTAAAACTTGTGCCTCCTTTGAATCAAATCTATGAAGAGTGAATGTCAAGAAGAAAAAAAAAAAAACAGTCAGCGGTAACACTGTATAAAGCTACCAAATTCTCCTAAAGACCAAGGCTAAAGCAGGATGTGTAATCACTCGAGAAGCCAATAAACAATGTAAGGATTGAAAGGACAAAGATCTCTCTGCTCTGTAGGGACTTGCCTCCTGTCTTTTTCACAGTGCTTTGTGCTTGATTGCATTTATATTCATTTATTCATTCAGAAAATATTTATTGAGAACCTATATCATGCCAAGTACCATGCTAAGCGGTGGGAATACGTTAATGACCTCATGGAGGTTAACATTTCTCTCTCTCATTAGTTGTAATGAAATAACTGCCCAGTCAAAAATCAACTACAGCCATGTTAGGTGTTGTCACACTTAAAAATAACAGTTCTGTGGGAGATAGGAGGAGTTTACCTAGTCTGGGAGGTCAGGGAAAGATATCCTGAGGAAGTGACACTGAAGTAGGGCTAAAAGCACATGCAGAAGGTCTTATGGCAAAGGAGAGCTTAGGTCATGTGAGATCCTGAAAAAAAAGGCCCCACTTAGCTGTAACAAACTGTGAGAGCTGAGACCAAAGAGGCAGGCTAGGCAATGCAGGGCTGTTCTATTGTACGTGGAGAATTTTTGCCCTTATCCTAAAAGCAATGCAAAACCATTGCAGTATTTTAAGAGAGTAAGGAGTCTGCAATGTAATCATGTTTGCAATTTTAAAAGATCATTCTGAATTCAGAGATGTGAATAAATGGGAAAACTCTTCCTTATAGTGAGACAAGGAAAAGAAGAAAAAATAAAAGTTTCCATATTAAAGTAGTCTGATTTTAGGTGAGCATGATGGAGAGACCTCAGTTGTTTAAGATCGTCTATGATTCTCCCATTTAAATAACGTAAAGGGATAAAAGAAGTATAAACTCCTCAGGAATAAGAGAAGAACAAGAAGACAGAACCAACAGAAGAGTGAGTGGTAGCTGAGCAGCAGTGTAAAGTGGATAAACATGGAAGCTGCCAGCCTGTGCACAGAGAACCAAATAGGCTCAGAATTTGGGGGCATAAACCTCACCAGACAGTGTGTTTGAGATGCTGGGCTGAAAATATGGGCATTGGTTTTAAAAACTGGTTTGGCATGTAGGAGACAGAAGATGCCACTGGTGAGTCATGTGGTTCTGTCCTCCATTCCCAACTCTCCCCCAACTTACGTGTTTTCCTTTGAGAACCTTATAGATAGGGAGTTCAGATCCCATTGACTCATCTAATCATTTGTTCATTTGATAGATACTTGTTAGCTACCTACTATGTACTAGGAAGTGAACAAAACAGATAAGATCTCAGGTTCCATTCTTTTTTTTTTTTTTTTTTGCTGTACGCGGGCCTCTCACTGTTGTGGCCTCTCCCGTTGCGGAGCACAGGCTCCGGACGCACAGGCTCAGCGGCCATGGCTCACGGGCCTAGCCGCTCCGCGGCAGGTGGGATCTTCCCGGACGGGGGCACGAACCCGTGTCCCCTGCATCGGCAGGCGGACTCTCAACCACTGCGCCACCAGGGAAGCCCTCAGGTTCCATTCTTGAACGGGGTAGAGATAAAACAAAGAGACAAGTAAACAAGAAACATTTCAGGTAGTGACAAGAATTATGCAGAAGATCAAAACTAACATGATGTGAGAGTGACTATTGGCTGGTCAGGAAACGTTAGCCACAGTGTGACATCTTTAAAAATCGTAATTAAGGGGCTTCCCTGGTGGCGCAGTGGTTGAGAGTCCACCTGCCGATGCAGGGGACACGGGTTCGTGCCCCAGTCCAGGAAGATCCCACATGCCGCGGAGCGGCTAGGCCCGTGAGCCATGGCCGCTGAGCCTGCACGTCCGGAGCCTGTGCTCCGCAACGGGAGAGGCCACAACAGTGAGAGGCCCGCGTACAGCAAAAAAAAAAAAAAAAAAAAAATCATAATTAAGAGCCAATCTGCAAGGTGAAACACCAGCTCTTTTTCCTACTGTTCAAATTCTAGAATGTGAGCAGGCAGTAAGGTCTATGTCCCCAGTGGTAAAAGAAAGTAGGCTTCTTATCTGAATGGTCACAGAAAAACAACCTTTAGATACTGACATAGAAGGATCCATAAAGTAGAAAAAAAGGGGAAAATGGCCTGCCCCATGAGGACCTTCTAGTGAAGCCCCAAATTAACAATCACCACCTCCAGACACAGGACAGCCAGTCAGCTTTTTGATGCTTTACTTTTAAATATGAATAGTCAGCCAAGGTTAACCATATAGTCTAAGGGTGCTTCAGTCAAGCCAGAAAGATCAAAAACAAATAGAAGGCTAGAATTGATGTAAAAAAAGGAAAAAGCAGGCAGTAGAAAAAAAATCTAAAAAAAACTCACTTGAATTAATATCCCAGACACACAAGAGAAGATATTTTATCCACAAATTAAGATCCAAATATATGAAAATGAAGTATTATAAGAAAAAATAAAAACTTTGGAAATTAAAAATATGAGTGCTAGAATTTTTGTATACTCTACTATCAGATATTTTCCCAGAAAGATAAACAGTAAAGAAAAAGAGGTAGAAAAATAAAAGAGAGAATATAGAAAAATTAAAAGATCAGGCCAGGAAATCTAACAGTTGGATAGAAATTTTAGTAAAGGGAGATCATAGGAAACAGAGAAGTTATCAAATAGAAAATAGGAGGGAATTCACTGGTGGTCCAGTGGTTAGGACTCAGTGCTTTCACTGCCGTGGCCCTGGGTTCAATCCCTGGCTGGGGAACTAAGATTCCGAAGGCATGCAGCATGGCCAAAAAAAAAAAAAGGAAAACAATTTGAGACATGAAGGACTTGATGCTTCAGATTAAAGGGCCCTTGTAAAAGCTCATGTTGTGAAATAAATAACGATAACAAACCACACTGAGGAATATAATTGTGAAATTTTAGAACACAGAATAAAGTATCTCCTGAACGCTTGCAAAGTAAAAAAGTCAAGTAGCTTACAAAGAATAGAGAACCATAATGGCATGAGAGGTCTCAACAGCATCACCTAGAAGACAGAGAGAGTGGAGCTGTCACTTCATAATTTGGAGAGAAAGGTGATTTCATTTTGTAATTCTCTTCCTAGCCAAACTCTAAATCAAGTATATGAATAGAACAAACACAAGCAAGGACCCAACCTTTCTCATTGTATTTTAGCTGAGGAGGAAGCTATTGAAGGATGGACTCTAGCAAATGATTAAATCAAGAAGGCAGAAGGAGATATGGGACAAGAAAAGAGGAGACTCAAAACAGAAGATTGTTGGACTACAGACCAGAGTGATGACTGTAGGCAGTTCCAGAATGACAGATGAGCAATAGGCTCAGGAAATGTTTTGTCCAAACTGGAGCCGGAGGATAAGACTTTGGGGAGGATATCTCAGGGAAACAAACAAAAAACCGAACAATGATAGATCATTGATCTATGTGAGTATCCAGATAGCAGTATTGGTATTTGACAGATGTATTGGAGAAATTAATAAATTGGTAATAAATATTAGAATATGTGGAAAACTAAGAAAGTGAAAAATAATAATTTACTCCTGGAAAAATTAAAATATTTAGCAAAACAGGAAACACTGCTTGACTCTATAATAAACAATATTAAGATATTGCTAGTGTTAGCAGTGTTTACTGAGTTAATGAAAAATTTGACATCACTCAGTGGGAGGAAGATAGTAGGGGAAGTAGCTGATGGTGTAAGAGAATTAAACCCTCATCTAATTTAATGGAAGTTCATAAATACTAATGTCTAAAGTTGATAAATGAATACATTTCAGGATAATACTGTAATTATTTTAAACAAATTATCACTTTAATGAATTAAAATTAAATATGTCAGCCTTATAAAACTGGGACTAATTTGCTTTTGTTAAAATTAGTGTCCATTTAAAGGTAATGTAATCTGTGGGTATGTTTGACTTTCACACATCTTAGAAGATATTCAAAATAAGTTAATGTTTTCAAATGATGCCATTTTTTGTAAAAATGTGGGGTCTTGTTAACACATCCCTGTCTTTTAAAAAGAAGTGTGAGCAGAACACTAATTACTGATTGTACTGGTGGTTTTTCCTTCTGAAACCATTACTGTCATTGGGTTTTTAACCACAAACATGTAGAAAGAAGTGAAGTACATTTTCATTAGGGAGAAGATATATTATTTCTAGGTGATACTGTTTTGTTCATCCACTCAACATATATTGAACAGCTACTAGACAGCTCTCTTCTAGGAATAAGGAATACAGAAAGGGACAAAACAGACAAATAGCCTACCCTCATGAAATTTATATTCTAATAAGGCCAGAAACAAATACATAGATGTAAATATATAGTAAAATATATAAAAATATATAAAATATATAGTAAAATATATAAAATGTTAGTAGTAATAAGTGCTTTGGGGAAGAATAAAGCAGTGGTAGAGGGAATTTAGGGAAGTGTGTTTGCTATTTTAAATATGGTGGTTAGGGAAAACCTCACTAAGACAATATTTCAGTAAAGATCTGAGGGAACCAAGGGAGCTAGTGATAGGGATATCTGGGGGTAAAACACTCCAGGCTAAGAGAATGTCAAATATATAAGCTCTAAGGTGGGAAGATGGGCAAGCATGGTTATGGAACAGTAAGACGCCACTTTGACTTTTGTGCAGTGCGTGATGGGTAGGTGGTAGAATGAAGACTCTAAGATTGTTGAGCTGCATGATATTGTAAAGCCTCATAGACCATTGTAAGGACTTAAGATTTCATTCTGAACAGAGAAATATTATCTGACTTACAAATCCACTTTGGCTTCCGTGTTGAGAACAGCTTAAAGAAGAGCAAGGGTAACTGAGAGATTAATTGGAAACCTACATAAATAATCCAGTTGAGAGATCATGGTGACTTGGATATGAGTGGTGGTAGTGGGCTTGAAAGGAATTCATTGGACTCTAGATATATTTTGAAGGTAGAGCTAACTGAATTTGCTGATAAACTAGATGTAAAGAGGAAGAAGAGGAATTAAGGACTCTAAGATTTTTGTCCTGAGGAACTTGGAAGAATGTTGTTGCTGATAACTGAGATGGGAGAAGCAGGTCATTTCTGATGTTGTTCTTTGTTGGTGGTAGGGAGAATCTGGGCTCAGTTTTGAACATGCTAAATTTGAGATGTCTGTTATATATATACAAACCTAGATATATGTATATATATTTCAGGGCAAAGGTCCAAGCTAGAGACATGATTTTGGAAGAGAAAATGGTATGTTAAACCATGAGACTGGATGTAATTACCAGGTATAAATAAAGAAACCAAAGACTGAGAAGAGTTTCAAGGATATTTTATTATAAAGAGGTCAGGGAGCAGAAGGGGAACAAGTAGACGGAGAAAGAGGAGGACTATGGCTTCCAATGTTCCTGCCACCTTCTACACCATCCAGAATTCTGGGAAGTTGTGGAGCAGCCTCTTTAAGGCATTGCTGAAGGGCCAGTTGGGAGCTGACACTCCAGGAGGAAGAAGAGCTATTCTCAGGATGCGACCAAGAGTTGGAAGGAGGAGAGGTCCTGCTTGTGATCTCTCCCAGTGACCTACTTATGGGGAGTTTATGCTTCCATCTCTACTACTTCAGGCTCCGTGGGACTAGAAGTTCTTGTTCCCTAAGAGGAGGGCATACTTCTATCAGGAAACGAAATAACAGTCCCAATAAAGTTAAAGCTATGGCTGATGCCCTCTAAGTTTGGGTTCTTTGTGCCAGCAGATCAGCAGGTAAAGAAAGGACTCATTGTAACATCAGGCAGCTGGGAAACCAAGAGAGTGTGGCATTGTGATTCAGTTGAATGTAGTGGTTAAAACAAGCTTTACTCTGTAGTGTGTGTGTGTGTGTGTGTGTGTTTGATATTTATGCCCCAGCTAGGAAAACACTACAGGGCACACAGAATGACTCTGCTAATGACATATGTGAAGTTTCTGTACAGGTCTTCTTCCTGAACTTCAAGTAAACTGGATGGCTCTCAGGTATCACTATTTTCCACACTTTATTGTATTCAAGAAAGAAATGATGAGTTTGGTTTTGACCATAAGTAGAGTGAGGAGATGAAAATACTTTCAGTGTATAAATTTTAATACATTTCCTTTCTTTGAGAAAAAAAGAGATGCATTTATTTCTCCTCTTCAACTCCTCCGCCTGCCCCCCACAGAGTCATAACCAAAAACTTTACACTTTGCAAATGATTAGAGAATGTAGTGAGAGCAGTTTGCAAATTTTAACTCTTCCAGTTCATATACAGCAGTGGCGTGTGTGTGTGTGTGTGTGTGTGTGTGTGTGTGTGTGCGCGTGTGTGTCTCTGTGTGTGTGAGAGAGATTCCCTTGTAGTCAACTAGAAGTAGAAGCCCAGGTGTAATCTGATGGAGGTAAACATTTGCTAAATACTAGCTTGCCCCTTAAACCCAGCTTTTTCCTTTAAATTAAAGCATTAATTACAGTAATCTACCCTGAAATTGAAAGAATGTTACAGCAGAAACCACCTAAGCAATTAATTCCTCCAACTTTAAGCATAAGATGATGTAACCAACAATATTTAAGTTTTTTTTAAAAAAACCTCTTCAAAACAATCTATTGTAGTTTTAAAAATGAAGGACCAAATTAAAAAATTTTAAATAGAATTACTTTGGGGGCTATTTTGTAGAAGACAGCATGATGTCATTTTTAATCATAGAAAAAAATCTTTTCTCCTGCTGTTCATTTGAGTGAAGAAAAAATTAATTTATAATCGCTTTGATGGCCTTTGTTTTCATTAATTTAATTTCCACTACATGTTGAGATCAGAGATGCTGAAAGAGATGTCAGTGACATCATCTTTTAGTTGTAAAGCCAGCCCAGTGGGGGCTTTTTGTTAATTTAAGAAGGGTTGTTATAACAATTTCCCTAAACTAAATAGTACATTGCAGAAAATAAAACTTAGAAATAGCAAACTGGAGAAAAATTAAGCACACATCTTAGGATAAGTTTATTTTAGAAAAATGCGTTGAGCTGTGATATTGCTTTGTTATATGAATAGAAGTTGAAGAGTTCTTAGTGCTCAGCTGTGTGAGAATCACCTGTACTTTGGGGCAAAGTGGAGGTTCGCCAGTGGAGATTAGGATTTAATGGGTATGGAATGTGGCCCATGGAGCTCCATTTTCACGAAGACTCCAGGTAATTCTCATCCAAATGATTTGTGGTTTGAGAAACACTTCTAAATTATAAACTTTTTGTATTTTTTTCGGTTCAGCCCAGCTAAGTGTGATAATGCTTACCTTCCTAGCCTGAGGCTGACGACAATTTTTTTGAAAGAAAGGTGAAGAGCAGGGACAAACAGTCCTTCATCTCTGTGAGATTAAAAGGCTCAAATGACAAGTGCTTGGCTCCTGAAACATCGTATTGTGAATGAAGTTGACTTCGTAAATGTCACGCCCTCAGGGATAAATTGATACTGGAAGGGCAGGAGAGAGTAAAAGAGCAAGAGGCCTTTAAAGTCCTCGTGGGCTGCAATACTTGGAAGGGAGGAAGGACACAGAAAGAGAAGCCTGGAAGCTAAGGAAACTTTCAAAGGCTTTATAACTTTGCATGAATTGTATATTAATATTCACTTGGGCAGGAGATAAGTAAAAGGTCTGCACTGAAATTTTTCTGGTCTTGTAGCTGCTACAGAAAAAGAGTTTTCAAGTTTTATGATTTGCTTTCTTGTTGTGGTTGTTACTGTATAACTTTACATGACTTCACAGAAAGTCTTTGTGCTTTTCATAAAGGAGTTTTGGTCCCAAGTAATTAATTTAGACCACTTTGGATATACAATATACAAATAAATAAGAATCTGCCTACAGATGTATTTCCTTCTGTTACTGACCCTTTCGAGTTGGGCCCCAACAAGGGTCCTTGTGCCCAGTGTCATTAGGGCCAGGAGAAAGGGACGGAGTTTGTTCAAAAGCAAAGGAAAACCTCACGCTCTGGTCACGGAATGATGAAGTGCGAGCAGCTGCTCTAGCCCACGAGCTCTTCCCAGCAGGCCCTGGGGCTGCTTTATAGGGTGCTCGCCCGAGGGAGGGGGCGGAGTTTTTGCTAGGTGGGCGCAGCTGTGTTGCTCACGCTCCAGCTTATAACGCCGGGCGCAGCGTTCCCTGCACGGTCCACCGCCATCTTGAGTGGAGGTGTGGAGGACTATGAGCTGCAGGGTCGGGGCGGCTGTTTGTCACTAGAAAGTCTGGTCTGAAGTGCTGGGGGCCAGGCCTCTTCGTGTGGCACCTTATGAACAAGTGAAACCAGATGAAGCACGGATGAAAAATTTTAAAAAAGGTTAGATTTTATTTTATTACCCAGATTCTATTTTTATTTCCCGGGGAATTTTTAATGGGCTTTGCGGGTGACCCTTCCTTCCTTCCTTCCTTCGTTCTCCCGCCCTCCCTCCCCTTCTCCTCCTCCTTTTCTCCTGCTTTAGAGGTATGTTTGATTAGGTAGTTTGCTTGTTTCTGGCTTAGTGGTGGAGATTGTCCTGTTCTAATCTTTGAGAGACACTGATTTTAGCATTTCTATACGGGGGAAAGATTTTGGATGTATCAAGGTTTCAGGAAAATATAAAATATATAAGTGGTTTAGAACAGGCAGAAGAGGAGTTTTGTTTTTACACATGTGGAAAAAAATAGAAAACAGAGGTTGGAAATCGAAAGGATATTGAATAGAGTGTTCCAACTTTGTCATAAAGGTGAGTTGGTTAAAAAATAGAGGGTTGTGTTCAATTTTCCCTTTCGCTGGTTTTATTTAGCGTCCCATCCGCCCTCAGCTTTCGGAGATTTAAACATCAACAAGTGGCTTTATGACTTAAGTTTGAGAATTGCTGGCAAGGGCTGATTTGGTGTATAAATCTTGCCAAAGCGTTCTGAGATACTCTCTTTTGACAGAAAGACCAATTGATACAGGAACCTGATCAAGTATAATTGAAATCAGGCTGCATTGTGATAGATGAGGTAGAAGTATTCTACAGATAAAGCACGCTCCCTTCAATATGTGAATTTACAAGCAGTGTGGAACTTTTTCTAGCCTCTTAGTCTGGCTGAAGGTTTTTAATGTCCTACAAAGCAGAGTATCTAGTGTGTACTTCCTTACGCATCAAAGATAAACTAGCTTGCCGTGTAGGGAGGATTGTATTGCGTATTTAAAATACATTAAATATTCACTGAATGTAATACTATATCTTCACATCACTTTTCCAGAACTTTCATTTAGAATATCTTTTCTAAATTTTAAAATTTTAAGACATTTTCTAAAGAAAATGTCTTAAAATTTGTTTATTACCTAATGATTATCGGGTTGGTTTTTTTCATCTTACGTGAAATACCTGTGGTGCTCTGGTTTGGAGATTTTATCAACTAATGCTAGAAACTTCAATACATACTTATGAAATAAAGAAATGTAGCAAAAATAGTTGAATGATATCCTTACACGATTGCATACATATATCAATATGTTTTGATCAATATATATTTGCAATAGTAATATCAGACACCTGGAAATAACTGGAAAAGTGACCCTTAACCAAGCAAGGTTCATTTGGAATTTGAATCTAAAATTATGTCATATGATGTGTAAGTTACCTATCAATGAAAACTACGTTTTGCCTGGCTTATTTAATATTTTTGATAAGTTTTTTCACATCCATCTCTATCCATCATAAAATTGTTCCTGTTCTCTTTGTTGCTTCCTTTTAAAAGATTTGTCAGAGAGCAGGCTTAGGTTAATACACTTACAGAAAAGACACAATTTCCAAATCAAAAAAGCTAAAAAAAAAAGTCAAATTTTCCATTTCACATCCGAATACTTTATTTTTATATGAATGCTGTTTATTTCGTGAAATATGATACTGTATAACGATAATTCTTTTCTTTTTTGTTTTTTGGAAGTAATAAACATGCCATGCATTGAGTCACATGAAATTGACTTTTATTCAGGTCAAAATAGTCAAATATCAACAATACCAAGATATTCAACCTCTATGTGTACCAGAGATTCATTTTTTGTTCTTTTATCTACCTCCATTGGGTAGTGGTTTGGGGGTGCTGGGAAATCTGTTTCTTCGGCTCATGATATTGTTTCTTATGCTCAGTGTTTTATAAATTTAGGTTTATGTGTGGCTAAGACCGTTTATCCATTCTCTGGTTATACTTGTACCTTATAGGTATTTGCATTATATAATCAATTGTTATGGTTTTGTTATAATTTTTTTTTTTCTGAGTTTCCTCAAAGGAGGTATTTATTGAAATGGAGGAAAGGAAAAGATAATTTGAAATTTAGGGAAATCTCATAAAACAAGAAAAAAAAAAAGATTCATTTGATAATGTAGTAAGGTATGAATTTATGGATTTTACTAGTTCCCCAAACAAAAATCTATTTCTGTTGCATGCTAGATTATGTTTCCTTAAAAAGAGCAATTTTTCTGTTTTAAACAACGCTTAGGATCAATCATAGACATTATGAATGGAAGGCAGATGTAGAGGTCACCATTTAAGCAAGTTCTCCTTGACCTGTTCCAAACAATCTGTCTCTATCCTATTTCTAATAATCTCCAGGGATGGATATTTCAGAACCTCTTTCACTAAAATGTTTCAATGCTTATGAACTATGAGTATTGAACAATTTGTTTAGTTATTTTATTTTCATATGATTATAAAAGTAATAAATGTTCATTTGATATTTTGAAAACTACAAAAATTAATAAACAGTGGACACACCCCACTTCCATAATCTTACTGGTAAATTCTATATACCTAAATAATTCTTCTTGATATTATATTCTTTAGTTTGATATGTGGTTGGAAAAAGGAAATATCTAGGCATATTTCTCCATTTTATTATTATCATTTTTAGAGTTTCCTTCTTCATCCCAGGTTTTAATTTCTTGTCTTCTGGTATTATGACTCTGTTTTGTACTCTTTCTAACTTCTTCATATCTCTATTACGTTGTGAAACCCAACTGGATAAAATATTGTATTGGCTCTTTTTGTTAATACTGATTCTATATGTTATTCCTTTGGACCTTCGTTATTCCCTGGTATTTCATTAAAAATTTGAGGGCTACATTCATTCTTTTAAACCATCAGAATATCAACTAATGCATTTTATTAGGCTTTGAAACATATTGGAAATAATTTGACAGCATAATAAAGGGGGTAGTGAACCTAAATATATCTCTATTTGAAATTCCATAGCTTGCTCAAGTGTAATTACTAAGTGAATGCCTTATAATAATTCTCTTTGGAAGCTGAAATTATGGTTATACTCAGGGGATGGAGGAGGGAGAATAGGTGGTTTATTGTTTTACAACCTTAGGTAGGTGTATTCATTCACACTGAGAATACTTTGAAAAAAAAATCTATGTGTAAAAAGCTCAAGAATACTTTGGCAAATTACCATGAAGCAATCATTCATATATTGATTCACTTAGCAAATACTAATTGAATGTCTACCATAGTTCTGGCACCAGAGATACAAAAATGAATGATATGTTCCCTGCCCTGGGGGAACTCACATTTTGATAGAGAAGACTGAAATATGAACAAATAATTGCAGTACAGTATAAGTAGGTGAATGTATGGAGTGTAACGAAAGAACACATTGGGGTGTTTGGGAAGACTTCATAGATAAAGCATCATTTGCATTCCCTCCTGAACTTGGGACATAAGGTATATGCACGTGGAGAGAATAAGAGGAGATAAGGAACTTTTTGCAAAGAAATCTCATTTAAAAAGAAAAAGCAAATGTCTGAGTAATGTTGTTCATGACACTATTGTATAGAAAATATGGCCAAATTTGATTGATTTTTTTCTGAATTTCCTCAGTCTAAATTACTTTTAAGTTCTTTTGTCTTTCCTTTATAATTATCTTGAAACAAAGAATGTTACATAGCTTTAGATTATTACTCATCAAATGAGTATACTACAATAAAAAACCAAAGAGATTCAGCTGTCTGTACTAAATATTTCATTGTGTGTTTCTTGGCCTTGGTTTCCTATTCCATAAACTGGATAAGGTGGATTAGTATTTTTTTTTTTAATAAATGTATTTATTTATTTATTTTTGGCCGCATTGGGTCTTTGTTGCTGCGCATGGGCTTTCTGTAGTTGCGGTGAGCAGGGGCTATTCTTTGTTGTGGTGCGCAGGCTTCTCTTGTTGTGGAGCGCAGCCTTCTCTTGTTGCGGAGCACGGGCTCTAGACATGCAGGCTTCAGTAGCTGTGGCTCGCAGGCTTAGTGGTTGTGGCATGCAGGCTTAGTTGCTCTGCGGCACGTGGGATCTTCCTGGACCAGAGCTTGAACCCTTGTCCCTTGCATTGGCAGGTGGATTCTTAACCACTGCACCACCAGGGAAGTCCCGATAAGGTAGATTATATAATCTTGTTTTATTTCTCCAAAAAAAATATTCTAAATGTTTGACTGTACATATAGTAAGACATTGCTTCAGATATTAGGATGATAAAAAAATATCTGACTATTCTGTTTTCTTGATGTTCTAAATTGAACATTGAGAGAAACAATGATTTTAAGAGCTAAAACAAATGTTTTGGTAAATAGTACTGGGAACAATAAAATGTGATCCTCACATTCCTTAATAAAGAGAATTTTTAGCCTTGCAAAGAAAGAGAGAGCTAGGTGTTCTCAAAGAAAAACAACTTCAGTATACCAGAGCTATGTTCAAGTGTAGCCAGGGATAACATAAGAAACATGAAATCAGTCTGCTGTGAGAGCTGTGGAGAGCTATGCTCCATTCCCACTTTCTTCTTAGCAGTTATTCCAGATCCTAATTAAAAGTGGTTTTTATTATTATTTAAATGTTCCACAGGGAAAGGCTTGTCACCTTTTAAAAATACTTTTGCAGAACAAAGTGCCTCAATGTCATGACATAAGGATATAGGCAGGAAAAGACAAATGAGCTTTGGCAGTTTTCCCACATGGATAAATCCAGAAGGAGAAGCTAATAAATCAGGAAGGGTCCCTGCCTTGAAAAGGAACATTGTCCATTCCTGAATATTTAAACTTTACAGAGATGGGATTCATTCTCAAGGTTCATTCTACCTTTCACCATTTCTGCATCAAAGGTGGTGGGGGGAGATGAAAGCTAAACTAAGGCTAAACACTACAGCAAACATGTTTAAATAATTTCAAATCAGAAAAAAAAATTCTATTTTTCTAGCAACATACAAATACAAAAGGGACTCAGCATTTTGAAACTGGGAAACGGATAAAAATTTAGCTAATAGTCAAAAAAATGTTCTTCTCTTCTGGAGAAGGAATTATCAGTGTAACGTGTGTAAGAAGCAGTAACTTGTTTTAAATTTTGAAATTTTCCATTTCAGAAAATGTCTTCAAGATGCTTAGTCGTAATTTTATTTAATAAAGCCAAAAAGTAAAAATGATTTTAGTATTTAATATAAACAAGCACAATTTCTAGAGATAGCTCATTTAAAATCTTGAGTTATTGAGGCATTTATAATGCTTATTCTCAAATTTAATTACAGAATTATTTTAAAATTTAAATGACAGTTGATACAGATATTTAACGTTATTTATGTTCTTTTGCATGTTATTTTTTACTTTCTTAAAATTTTAACTACTAACTTAAAAAAATGCGAATATGGAATCTAGATTTTGTTTTTCAACAGTTATTCTTCTAAGGAATATCTTGTAGTTACTAATATTCCTATTTCTTTTCCTTTCTCTCTGGATATTTAGAAAATAATCTTAAGTGCTATTAGTTGTATTCATCTATGTGTATTTTATAGAGAGAAATAATAAAAATGTACTGTTCTTCACATATAAAGATAGTGCTTAACATTTTTTCATTTTTCTTTTCTTTCTTTTGCTCAAATGAAAGATAAAACTCAATATTATAGTCTAGCTCCAGATAAAATTTGTCTGCCTTGACTCTATTAATCGATTTCTTTATTTTTCATTATAGAACTAATAGATGTTTTAGTTAATTATTTAAAAAGGCATACCCATTTTCCTTATGTTTTGTTATCCACTTACAGTTTCCTTTAGGACTAGCTTGAGTTAGTTACTTCAGTTATTTATTGTAGGTGCTAATAAGGTCATAGGTTCAAGCCACATCTGGGCCTGCAAAGCTGGCCATCTGCTTTGTAAATGCTTCATGTTATTTCCGATGGTAACAATGCCAAGGAGTCGGGATGGTACAGCAAAATGCATCCCACTACTAGGAAAACTCAGTTATATTCCCTACAGTAGAAAACAAATAGATTAGATGAATAGCCCTTCAGAATGGAATGGGAGGCTCTGAAGGGGATCAACTCATTTCTTCTTATTCCATCATATGTTATAGCCCATTAATCAGATGATTAATACTGAACACTTGGATACTTCTATAGAGAAGCAAATGCCAACTTCTAGAAATCCTTATTTTACTATGAAATACAGCATATATAAAGAGTAAAAATATAAATGTGTGGATTAGTACATAATTATAATGTGATCTCCCATTGCAATTCCCTTCCTCTCCACCAAAGGCAAGAAAAGAATGCTGTGAGCACTCCAGAAACCATGGGATTATTGGTTACAATAACCTCCTACTTTTGTAATCTCTATTCCCAGGCTGCCACATTTCAAAAGTTTGTAGGGCACCATTCTTACCTCATACCATATTTTTTGCTTTCAAATATTACTCTTTCTGGAATTTATATTAATGCATAATGAGTATTTGGATCATGTAATTTTTTTCCAAGCGGTTAAACAAGTCCAAATACCAATAATTAAATAATCAATTATCTTCACTATTGATATGATCTCTGTGTCATATACTAACTTTGTTTCTGGACTTTTTATTTTGTCTGTTGTCTTTCCTGAGTCAGGACTATGTATTACCATCTGGTTGGACAAGTTCCTTTAATTTTATTCTGTTTCAACATTTCTTCTCTTTTGTTAGTCATTCTTTAAAATGAATTTTACAGTCATATTGACAAACTCTGAGATATTATCTCATGGGATGCTGATTGGTAATGCATTACATTTTCAAGTACAGATTTTGAGAATTTACAGATTTACAATGTTGAGTTTTCCCAACCAGGAACGTTGTTAGTATTTTTATTTATTCAATTCTCATGTGTCCTGACACTAGGTATTTTACAATAAATATCAGTAAGTTCTGGAAACAGGCTTAAGTATTTGAGTATATTCACCACAAAAATGACCCTAACCACGTACTCTGTTTTATTTTGACTCAGAGGAAACACGAGAGGAGAAAACTCAAACTAAATATACTAAATATACTTCATTATTTCCACCTGTGTGTTTTTTAGAAAAATTCTATTAGAAAGCTTTTATAGACAATTCTTAAAATATTATGTGGCAAAACCACAATAGCCTAAAACATTAAGAAGCACATTTACTCTGCCAGATAGTTGAGGAATAAATTATCAGTCTAACTGCAAACAGTGTAATAAAGGAAGATAGACAGATGCATGGGACTTGCTCTAATTTCCTAAAAATTAAAGATTAAAAACCACTGAAGAGACAAGACCAGCCAGCACTCCATTATACCCTGCTGTTATGCCTTGGTGTGTAACTTTGAAATAGTGTAATGAGTGGCATACAAATATGTTCCAGCATACCAGGAAACAGCACAACTCAGCAGAAGCACAGATATGAGAAAGAGACCTGCTGAGATTTCAGATATTGAAATGATAAAGTCATACTGTAGAACGACTATGTTAATATATTTAGAGATAGGAAAGCCAGAGAATAGGAAACATCACCCAGGTTCTTAAAAATATATAAATATTAAAGATAAAATTTAACAACCCAAATTAAAGGGAAGCTAAGGGTAGTATAAAGTTTTAAGGGAAACACCCAGAGCTTAATTTTGGGCATGTTAATGTTGAGATGTCTGTCTGTTATACATCAGAGTGCAGATGTCAGGTAGTCTGTGATTCTATGAATGTGGAGAGTTCAGGAGAGAAATCCAGCCTGGAGATGTAAACTTGGGAGTCAGTATGGTGGTGTGTTTCTTTCGATATGCAGTTGAGAGCTCAGTACACAGTGGTAGAAAAGGCAGAGATTTGTTTCATCTTAGAGTCATGCTGTTTTTCAGAGAATTAACTTAGAAAGGTAGAGGTGTTAGGAGTATAAGAACGAAAATGATTATAACATGGTGATTTAGAAGAATTGTTGGGAGTCATAATTTCTCCAACACATTTGTATCTTCAAATATAATGTGAAGACATGATATTTGGGGCTGCAGTTATCTTGAGACAATAAAGAACCACTTTTCTAAACCACTGACATTTTCCCAAATTGTAAAATAGAAGTAGCTTTACCCTCTTAAGGTAAAAACTGCTAAGTTATTCAAATCTCTCAGCTATTATAGGAGCTGTTAAAACAACTGTAAGAGACTATATTAATCATAGAAAAGTCAGAGCAGGATCAAGAGGCTTTCTGAGTCTCGATTAGTGGCATGGTCTTGCTTCTTTTGCTAATATTCTATGTGATCTTGGGCAAGTAGCTTAATCTTTATGAGTCTTAAGGTCCTCGTTTCTAAAATAAGGGCATTAAGGTATATAAAATATTGTAATATAAGTATTTCTTATCAAATTACTTCAGTTGGGATGCCATAGTATATAGATCAATAGAAATTGTTCACATTTTCAACAGTGAAAGCCTACTACAAATTCAGAAAACCATACTTTTGCAGAAGTTTTTCAGGAATATTTTAAAATCTAGTGGGCAGTCATTCAAAATACGCCATCATCTCTAGAAGCCAAAATGTATTCAATAAATGAAGCTTTTCCAAAATTAATCCTGTATCCTTTAAAACTAAGCACTAGACTTCTAAATTAGGAGAACAACATGCAAACTACCTATATCTGTTTCAACAAGTTATTTGACAAAGTCTTTTAGGACAAGTCTTGCTTATAAAGGATGAGAAGTAGAAATGTTTCATAGATGGTAATATGATTAGGTAAATTATTTGCTGGTTGAGTAACCAAACCCCAGAAATTCTGACAACACATTTTGCCTTGATATTTCTTCACCATCTCTTGAACAATCCCAATAAGAAAAAAAATGCTTGATGGGCGCCATATATGTTCCTTTACATTGGATGCTGAATACACAGGATGAATATTCCTTAGCTCCTGTTACAAGGAGCACGTGGCTCATAGACTAGCTTTTTGGACTAATACTCCTAGACTACATTATCATTTTGATTCTTGGAGCTAGGATCCACTTATTCCATTGTATCCCTCTTCATTCTTTTTCTGTGGCCACATCTTACATTCCTATATTAAGAAGCCAAATACTCATCTGAGTCAACAGCAAATAGATGAATTATTCTAATTAAAAGGAGTGAAGTGGGAGTTCTGATTTTGGGTAAGATGGAGTAAGTATATTCTACTCTGGATATCTCATCAAATATAGCTCTAAAATCTGGACAGAATTCAAGGAGAAGAATTCATTTGGAGTCTTTGAGAAATAAGTAGTAGTAGCTGGCTGACTGGGGAAGAAGACTAGAATTCAACATATACCAAGTTGGCAGTGAGTTTCCCATTTTTGTCATGTATACCCTGGCCTGGATGTGAAGCAGCCGAAACACCAGAAGAGGGCGCCAGGGTGCAGACAGAGTTCCAGGAGAAACTCTCTAGTTCTCTCATGGGGAGTAGGATTGGAGCCTCCAAATATTCAGAGAGAGTGGGGGATATCTCCCATTTAAAATTTTTTCTTCTTTGCTTAGTTCTCTTGTACTCTAGCTTCCAGACAAACCCACAGTGGCTGTGGAAGCAGCAGCATCAATGGTGGTACAGGAGCCCAGAGTTTTTGAAAATTTGAAGGGAGGAGAACCTTCTCCTTTAATTAGAGGAGCTGTGCTCCCAAGAAGGTGAAGTAAACCCCTGTTTCTTTTCTTCTCCCTGTCGTACTGCCTGTTAGCCTGTACATGCACACAGTCACAGAAAGTATGCAGGAGAGTGGAGTAATTAAAACCTCGCTTTCTGGTCAAAGATCAAAAAGGGAAGGAGCTTAGAAAAGGGAGACCATAAAGTCATTTATAAGCTCGTGGGCCCACACCTGAGCTCTAAATTTGTGTATCTGATCCTAAACACATACCAAAAGATACTGAGAACTAACAGATAGACCACCAATGACCACCCAGGTACCAAACTGCCCACTAAGTGTCTCACATATGCAAGAGATGTAACTCTGCAAAGATTTGAAAATCAAACTGACAGTGAACATAACATCATGTCAACAGAGTCACAGAAGACAAAGAATATGGTGTTAAAAAAGTATTTGAAGAAACGATGGCTGGAAAAAAAATTTGACGAAAGACATAAATCTGCAGATTTTAGGAGTTCAGCAAACTCTAAACACAATAAACCCAAGGAAATCTAAGCCTGGACACATCATAATCAGACTGCTGAAAACTAAACACAAAGAAAAAATATTGATGGCATCCAGGAAAAACTCATTACTTTTAGGGAACAATGACTCAAGTGATTTTGTGTTTCTCTTTAGAAACTGTGCAGCCCAAAAGGAAGTGGAACAAAAATGTTAAAGTGCCTCAGGAAGAGAACTATTAAGCCAGGATTCTATATTCAGTAAAAATATCCCTCAGGAATGAAAGGGAAATAAAAAACATTTTGAGATGAAGGAAAACGAAGAGAAGTTCTTGTTAGCAAAACTGTTATAAAATAATTGGTAAAAAAAAATTCTTCATACAGCAGGAAAATGATACCAGAAGGAAAGTTGAACCATAAAGAAGGAAGGAAGAAGAACAGAAATGGTTAAATATCTGTGTAAATATAATAAACTAGTCTTCTCTTGAGTTCTTTAAAAATATTTTACAGGTAAAATAAGAAATTATAGTAACTTGGATGAATCTGAAAGGCATTGTGCTGAGTAATAGCTTGTCAAAAGTTTACCTATTGTATATTACCATTTATGTGACATTATTAAAAAGACACATCACCTTTATGATGTTTCCTCTAATGTCCTAAAGTAGACACAACCTCCATGTCTATCATATCATCTGGTTTTATCTTAATAATAACCATTATCACAATATAAATGGTATTTTCATATATTTGTTTTCTTGTTTATTGTCTCTGTCCCCTATCCCACCTGTTTGTCAGTGAATTTTTTCTATTTATCACTGTATTCT
Source organism: Stenella coeruleoalba (assembly GCF_951394435.1). Taxonomy (NCBI): domain Eukaryota; kingdom Metazoa; phylum Chordata; class Mammalia; order Artiodactyla; family Delphinidae; genus Stenella; species Stenella coeruleoalba. Next base: position 21,099,305 of record NC_137149.1, on the reverse strand, counting down.
TAGTACTTAGAACAATGCCTGGTACACAACAAACACTCATTTGCTACACACATTTATGTTTAATGGCTGAATTAATTGGTATTTTAGTAAGACTGACACTAACACAGTGTTGTCAAATGAATTGGAATGTGGTGTTTTAGTAGCTAATACCTTATGAGTGCTTGCTACAATTCCAGATGTTCTAATGCTTTCTATGTATTCCTTCCTATAGTATTCATAACAATTCATGAGGGAAGTACTAGTCCTATACTTGGTCTATAGATGAGGAAAAGAGCAGTAAGAAGAAAATAATCTGTCCAAAGTCACACACATGTTAAGTGGTGAACCCATGAGGTGAGAGCAGGAAATTTGACTTTAGAGCCCTTACCATGATGATATTTCCCCTGCTTCTGCCTAGAAGCAACTGAGGTGCTGTTTGAGTACTCTAGGCATTTGGTGATAAGGCTAGAACTTAGAAAAGAAAGGAACACATAAGAGGCACGAAACAAAGTGTTGATGGCAGACTGGACATATGGAGCATAGGAAGTGGAGGTTAAAGGGTATCTCTGACTTGATAGAGATATCAGTATAGCACTGTTTCCTTACTCTTATTTCTGTAAGTAGTAAAGAGAAGAGAGGAAACAGGTTTTGGAGGTAGGATGTATGCCTGAAAATGACTAATAAGCAGTTCGATGGGAGAGAGATGGGAATAAAAGTATAGATTTGAGAATCATTAATACACAGTCAGTATTATGTTTCCTTATTGTGAGTGACCTGTACTTCACAACTTTCGTAATTTTGAATTTGGGGTACATTTTAATATTGGGGTTATATGTATCTTTTTTCTGATGTTGTGTCTTACAGTTGAAGATCTTTGGAATTATGTATTATGAGATGGAAAATATTGAAAAAAAAGTTAAAGGTTAAGGATTGAATCTTAAAATTGAGGGTACAAGAGGAGAAGACAAAAATAACAGGAAGCCATGAGGATCCCAAACTTCTCTGGTGCCACTTTACTGAGTTGATTTCCTTCGGGCCAAATACACTTACTCAGCCAGTTGAGAGGCTGAGAAAAATCACATGTAAACTTGCTTGTGTCCATTTTTTTCTATCAGTAAAAGTTTAAAGTAAATTATGAAGCAAAAGTTTGTGAAATAGCTACAGTGCTCTTTCTCCTCCTACCTATGATACCCCAAAACATTCCCTGCTCTTAGACCTACAGAACTACAGCCTAGGGTAGGAGGGGCTGTGTATCATTCCTCAAAGGGGACATTGCACCCACATCAACACCCAAGACACACAGTTCTCCTTGAGTAAGATTTCTACATTGATCATTTTGCCTTTCTGTGTCTGATTAACCTCTTGCTGGGTGTGAAGCATTTTTGTTTTAACTTCATTTTAAAGCTTACCCGCTTACAGTTACTAGGCTACCATTCTCTCCTAGGTAAAAACCCTAAATTCATTTAGGTCCAGGACTTAACTGTCCTTTTCTGTTACTTTTGGGCCTCTTTGCAAAATAATAATAAAATTTCTCATGCATTTTTCATGGCCCCAGAGTCAAGATCAAAAAAGCCACAGATTTTAAAATTTTGGGGAGTCTCTGGACCATGTGAAGCAGAGAACCTTGTACAAAAACAAGGGAAAAGAAAGCTTCCAAAATGAAGATCAGATTAAGGGTGAGAGTTAGATGTAATAAGATTTGATTTTCCTTGAGACATTCAAGAAGGAAATTAATAGTTTAGGGGAAAATATTAGATATATTAAGGGAAAAGTAGCTGAATTTGAAGAAAATTCTCCCACATGTAAAGGATTTCAGGAGAAGACTAATTGAATGCTTGTAAGAATGGCTGAAAAAATCGGTTCTAAATTACCAAAGACTATTTTCAAAATTTCGTAATGTCTGTTTTCTGCCTAGTGGAATAATGAAAATGTCAACCAAAAATGGGTACATTTCAATTACAGGCATACCCTATGCAATTAAAAATGCCTTACAGCAAAATAAACTTCTTCTTATTATTATGGGGGGAATTTTTATTAAGTTAAGAAATGCATTATCAGATTTGATTGAGGTGATGCAGTAATGTCACTTTTATTCTCATAAATCAAATGAGGAGCCTGGAAAGTGAACTTTTAAAAACATTTTAAAATTTTCAGCCTGAAGGAAAATAAAGGCGTATTCTATTGCTTTAGCAATCTTAGAATGGTAATTACCCTCCCAAAGGTGAGTGAGTAGGAACATTTGGCTGACCACAGGAGTTTAATGCCTATAAAATGGTCTTTTCTTCATCTTAATAGCAGGTGTGTAGTGTTGGTTACCTCATTTTCACTCTCATTAAGCAGAAAGTATAGTGATGTTAGATGATTGGAAGCTAGTCTCCAGATTTTTCTGTCCTCTTCAGTAGAAGATTTATAGATAATCCATTAAATTTTTAATTAGCACTTAGATATAACACAGGAAGAAAAGAAATAAAAACATAGTATTTTGATTCAAGGTGGAGTTTTATTTCTGATGTGATGGCCAAAGTTTTATCTTTACTTCAACCGTATTTTTAATGCAAATGTGAAGCATATAGCGGAAAAAATTTATGCGGTGAATTCTTTTACAAAACAAATAAGGACAGGTCAATCAATATTACCTCAATTTACTTAGTTGCTTAGGTGAAAACCTAGGAGCCATCCCTGATTTTTCTCTTTCCTTCGTATCCGACATTCAATCCATTATCAAGTCTTGTCCATTGTCTTAAAAATGTAGCCCCCAGCCACTTCTCTACAGCAGGTCTGGACCAGCACTTTGTCCGGTTCTGATTCCCTCAGCAGCCTCCTACTTCCACTGTCACCCCTACATTCAGTTCTCCGCTCAGTGGTCAGAATCAGCTTGTAAAATTAAAGCAGATTAGTTCATTCTCCTGTTCACACATCATACAGAATAAAATCCAGAGCCTTCCCTGTGGCCTGCAGGCCTCTGTGATCAGCCCTTTGGCTTCCTCTCAGAATTCATTCACTTCTGCAGCCACACTGTCTAGTTCTTTCCAGCCTCAGTGTCTTCTACCTGGAACATTCCCCCCAGACCTTCCATGTCGGCCACTTTGTTTCATTCTGGGCATTCTTTGCTTCCTGGAACAGACCAGGCAGTCTCCCAAGTTAAGGCCTTTATGTGGCTCTTCCTGTGCTAAGAACTCTCTTCCTCCAGATATTTGGATGCTTCACAGCTCTTCCCCTGAGACCTATCTGGCATCCTATTTAATTTTGCCAGTTTCCCCCCAGTCCCCCGCACTCTGGATCGTCTCTGTCACCTTCTACTTTCCTCTATAGAACATATCACCTTCTGAAATACCACATCATTTACTTATTTATCATCTTTATTATTTGTCTTCCCTTCAAGATGCGAGCTCTTTGAGACAAGGGTTTATTGGTGTCTTTTTTGTTGTTCATTTTTGTGTCCCAAATGCCTAGAACAATGCCTGGCATACTGTAGCCCTGTAATAAATATTTGTTGAATGAGTGAATGAGATTTCACTGTATAATAGTCTACCAGAGCATTATTTAGGTTTAAAGAGACAATTTCAAAATTAAGACGAATAATAGTTAAGAGAATATTCTTATAATAGTTTATAAATCTTCTGTCTTCAGGAAGTAGTAGAATACATTCTGTTGTTACTGAATCCAGTTGCTCATCTGAACAAATTTTTTAAAGGCAAAATATAAGTTTGAAGAGATTATCTCAGTAATTCAAGCCACGCTAAGGTTATTTCTATCATTCTGTGCTAGTAAACTTTCAACTTTCGAACTAACAGCAGCATATTTTTTGTAATGTAATCTTTTAGTAATTAATTGTAGCAACTCCTTTATGGTCTTCACTTTTTCTTACTAAATGAGTATATCCAAAAGATATTTTTGTATCCTTTCATTCCTTGATATTCTAGTTTCATGTAGTTTAGATCTGTTTTCCTCAAAAAATAGAAACCTTTTAATTAGTTTATTGGTACCTTTTTCTTATTCCTTAAAAAGTTTTAAGGTGTAGCTGATTAAAAAAGAAAACTTGTTCTTCTACAATATGTACATGGTAATAATAATTATTAAAGTTAATTAATAAAGGAAAAATGCCACATAAGCTTGAAATAATTATTACAAATTTCAAGAACTTTTAAATAATAGTTTTAAGTAACTTTTATTTAATAGTATTACACAAACTTGCGTTTGTACTGGGAATGGTTCTGATTTATTACAAGGAAGTCTGTATAGTGCCTTCTATTTATCTATTGCACAATAGACTTTAATTTGGATTAATTGAGTTGCAATAAATAAAGCATATTAGTCAATAATTGTCTTTGATATCTAAGTGTAGTCACTATTAGTTACATAGTGAAAAAGGAAAACGTCCTAAAATGATGCATAAGGCTAGAAAGCATCGCATGGCTTTTGGTATGTTTACAGACCAGTGAGAGGGACGACTACTTTTCCACCAGGATTAATTTACCCCTTCTTTTTTTGAAATTATATTTCCAAATTTTAGCTGGGTGCATGGTCAGGTCACTCAGCGAGGGCCATCAAGACTCATTTGCATCCATGACTAATTTATACCTAAAAGAATGTGAGACAAAATAATACGTGCCAATTCCGGGTCATGCCCTTAAAAGGAATACATACAGTACACTAAACTTTCTTTTTACCCTTCCCTGCTGAGATATGAATGTGTTGGAAGATCTGGAGAAACCACCAGGGATGTAGAGATGCAAGCTGTATGTAGAAAATGACAGAGTTGTCCTGCTGGTCTGGTATTGCAAGCCTCTGGGCTGTCTTCTGAAACAGTAAACAAAGTCTTCTGTCTTATGTTGAAGCTTTTATTTGGGGATTATTTTGTTATAGCACTATAGACTTACCTAATAAGACCAGAGAATACGAGACAAAAACTTAAAAATAAGCAAACATTCATTCAGGATTTTTGTGCATAAAACATTCCACAGTCAATTTTCACTGAGTTTTGGGACTTGGGGAACTTTGACAGAATTATTCCATTGTTTCCTAGCATCTAATATAGCCAATGAGAAAACCGATAACAGATTGATTCCTGTTCCTTAGTTCCTGGTAAGGCGACAAGTAGTTTTTTTTTTTAAATATCTGGAAGCATTTAGCTTGTTCTCTTTTAATCTGAAGATATATAGTGTTTCTCAACTCTGGAAACTTTTCTTTTATTATTTCTTTAATAATCTCCCTGCTTCCAATTTTCATTCTTTGTTTCTGTGTCCTCTGGGTTTTTTTTTAAATATCTCTACATTTTTTCTCATATTTCTGTTTATTTTTTCCCAAACTCCTGAACTCTAAGGTAGCCAGCAGTAAACATATGGAAAAATAGCCCTGTATTTAAAATCTTAATTCTCTCAACATGTGAGGACCAAGAAGGGAGTATATGTGTTCTCAGTTTTTTTCAGTGTGTTTTCAAGTGAGGCTCAGCACCTTCCACAGATTTATTGCTGCTGATTTCTTACAGGTTAGAGTTTTTCATGCTCAGTCCCTTCAGTGCCCCAGCTCTATTAGAATAATGCTGGTGATAATAATAAAATTGTTAATAATAGCTGGCATTTAGTGAGCTTCTTTGTGTGACTGACATGGTTTTAAGAATTTTGCATGTATTATTCATTTAACACTTCATGAGGTGAATATTGTAATTAGTCCTGTTTACAGATAAGGCAGCTGGGGCAAGCTGAGGCTAAAGGACTTGCCCCAAGTCACACACCTAAGAGCAGGTTGAGCTGAAATTCGTGGTCATCTGCACTAAAATTTTTAATTCCTAGTAAATAAATAAAATACCCAATGGTTTTCATTTGTATTTTTCCACTGAACCATGTTATATATTTGAGTTTATACCTTCAGGTAAGTGGAATTTTTCAAGAAAAAAAAATTGCACGTGTTTATCTTTGGAGCCCTGTAGGAATCCTTTGAACATTTTATTGGCATATGTTTTAAATAGTTCTACTGCAAAGGAACTTCCTTTGTTTGTTTCTAACTTGTGACTTAACGTCCATCTCCTTAAGCCTGCTTCTGACCTTTATCTTTTCTTCAAGCTGTAAGAAAACAAGAGATATTCCAAATTAGCCCTGAATTTCTAGTTTGGTTGGGCTATATCAGAGAAAACAGCCTGATAAAGAATAAGTAAAAAGTAGATATCTGGGGATTGTTTAATTAAGAGACCTTTCGGAAACTTTTCAAGAAAATGTTAAGTTGATTGGGGAGTTAGGAGGGAAGAGTGAGGAGGGTACAAAATTAATTTTTACTATTTTTTTCTTATTTGAAGAGACTGTTTATTACTGCATTATTGCTGAAGTGTGTTAACATTAATGTTGATTCAGGATACGTAGTCACCAGACGTACGTAGAATTATGATGCCTCTCATCGTGGAAGCAGAGATACATAAATTGGGGGAAATTTATCATAAAGTTGTTTTAAGTTATATAATTTTAAAAAGTAACTTTCTTTGATTCTTCTGTAGATTTAAGGATTAAAGTTCACATTTTATGATAAATATTACTACATTTTTTACTGATATCTACTGTAGTAGTTTTATAAATTCTGTAAATTAATATTGTTTTTAAAGACTGTCAAATTCTAATTCTCCCCTGCTTTGTACGGGATTTGTTGACTTCTAAGACCACATATTTCTCTTTACTGAAAACAGAAAACATGTTACTAAGAAATAGTTGGAAAGTAATTCCATGATTCTTAGCTGGTTCCTCAAAGAATCTCCTACTTCCCACCCCCATTTGTTTACATTTTGCAGAGGGAACATTAAGCAATTGTAATATTCATCTGACCATTTCATAATGATGGATGAGACAGCCTTTCAGAAAAGCCAGCTGGAAAAAGAAAAGAATTAAAAAATAGTTTAATGGAAATATATTGAAGAAATATTAGAATGTCGGTGAAAGGGAAATGAACACGCACTGTCACAGACTATTAATTTTGTAACACAAAAATTTAGGCACCTTCTGTTTTGCTGTCTATGTGAGAAAATCCATTAAATGGAGATATAAAATTTACAAGACAAATTGGGCCCTTTGAAAATCAGGTCCAAGTGTTTGTGTGAATATGTGTCTGTGTGTTTTGGGAGAAGTTGTGAAGAATAGTTTTAATCACATGACCTCCATTTTAATTTTATCCACATGACCTCGGATCCTACAGGGACCTCTTGAGATGAAAAAAGTAGGTTGGTGCAGGTGTCAGAGCAAGATCAAAGGACAACAGGCCCTCTTTAAAAAAATAAAACAGGAAAATAACAAACTGGAGCCAAGTGTTCAAGTGCTTTGATAGTGACACCTACTTCAATGAAAGTCTTTTGTGAATTTGTGATCCAAATTTTATAAAAACTTAAAAATATACTTGTACATTAAAAATAATCAGTTACCCTTCAGGACACGTTAGACAATACAAAAATCACTGTAATATTTAAGGAGAGTCATGATGAGATCTGTTTTCCAGATACATAGCTTATTTGTGAAAAATTATTACCAGTAGGTGAAATGTATCCCTGTGGAGACAAAAGATGAACTAAAACATTGTTCCTAGAACTTAAACTTTAGAGGGGAAGCTGATGTGATGCAACTAATCAAATTATTAAAGCATAATTTTAAATGTGGTAGATTCAAAGAAAATAAAATAAGTCAATTCTGGAAAAGTATATGACATAAACCTAACCTAATATGGAGAAGTAAAGGAAATGATCTTTCCCTTGAGATCAGGGTATTGAGTAGGGGTTAACCAGGTTAAAGTGGAGAGCAAGAAGAGAATCCTATATTGAGGGATCAGTACATGTAAAATCCCTGTGGAGGAAGGAAGCCTGGAAAGAAAGCCAGAATGACTGGAGAAGGGGTGGAAGGGGCAGGGGAAAAATCTGGAGAGGTTGATAAGAACCAGGCTGTATAGTAGTGCTCTGTAGGTCATGTTAAGGATTTTGGTCATTATTCTAAAACAACAGGAAAAGTAGATTATAAATTGGGCTGGGTAGGGTGAGAAGAAGGATTAGGGATGCAGTAAGATCAGATTTACATTTTTAAAATGTTAATGTTCCATACCATAGAGTACAGATTGGACAGAGACTAGAATAAATCCTTGAAGGCCAGTTATTGTAGCAATCCAGGTGAAAGATGAAGATAAATTTGATTAGAAGAGAGGCAGTGTAGATGGAGAGAAGTTAAGGGAATTCAGAAATGATATGTGAGTTGCCTGAACTTGGTAATTTCTTTGATGTGGGAGGTGATGGAGTGGGAGGTGTTGAGCATCCTTGACTCCAGCTTAGGTTTTAAGGAATTGGATGGGTGATGTTGCCATCCACTGAGATATTAGGTACTGTAGGTGTTTGTGGGCATGAGAGCATGTTCAGTCTAGGATGTACTGACATTGCTGAACCTTTGAGAAATTTCCATGGAATGTTCCACCTATCTTCTATAGGTGACTGGAGATAAAAGTCTGGAGCTTAGGAGAAAGTTATTGTGAGATATTAATTTAGTGAAAGGAGGGAAATGGATGAAATTAGTCTAGAGAAAGCATTGTGTAAGAAGAGAAGGCAACTAAGAATAAGCCAAGGTAGCATTGTTTAATGGCTAGATTAAGGAGGATGAAATCTCAAAGGTGAACTAGAAGGAGGTGCCAAATATGTGGGAAGAAAACAGATAATATAGTTCAGGGAGGACAAGGAAAAGAGAACTGAAAGAAGTGAATGGTCAGGAGTGTTAATAACTGAGGAATCAAAACGATCAGGACTAAAATTATCTATTAAATTTTGTGGCAGGATCGTTGGTTATCTTGGGAACAGTTTTTTTTTGTTGTTGTTGTTGGCCTGTTTTTCTCTCTGTCAGGTAAATATCTAGGAGTGGGATTTCTGGGTCATATGTCTAATTTTATAAGAAATTACAAGACTATTTTCCAGTGCAACTATGTCAAACATTCTATACCAAAAATATATATGCGAGTTCCAGGTGCTCCATATCCTCACCAACACCCAGTACTGCCAGACTTTTTATTTTTATTTATTTATTTATTTATTTATTTATTTATTTATTTATTTATTTTGCGGTACGTGGGCCTCTCACTGTTGTGGCCTCTCCCGTTGCGGAGCACAAGCTCCAGACGCGCAGGCTCAGCGGCCATGGCTCACGGGCCCAGCTGCTCCGCGGCATGTGGGATCCTCCCGGACCGGGGCACGAACCTGTGTCCCCTGCATCGGCAGGCGGACTCTCAACCACTGCGCCACCAGGGAAGCCCCAGACTTTTTATTTTTTTTTAACAGCTTTATTGGAGCAAAGTTGACAAACCATAAATACACACATTTTAAATCATATTTTAAAATATGTATATATATATATACATATTTAAATCATACAATTTAATACGGCTGACATAGGTATACATTCACCTGTGAAATCTTTACCATAGTCAAGACAGTACACATGTCCATTACCCCAGTTCTCTTCTTGTCATCCCTCCCTCTCCATACTACTCCTCCACCATGCCCAGGCAGCCACTGATCTGCTTTCTGTCCACACATTAGTCCTCATTTCCTAGAATTCTGTATAAACTGATCATGTTTACATGATACTCCCCATTCTCCATTTTGTAGTACTATGGATAAGAATGTGTACTGAGATTGTAATATTTTACAAAACTTGTATGAAAATTGTATATGAACTAAACATTGAAGCATTTTCATATTCTTCCTTGATCTACATAATTTTTAAGGTACAGTAGTTTTATATCGCATGGATATATTATATATGTATATATATTTAACCAGACACCTCTTGTTATGCATTTTAGTCTGTTATTATTTTTGGAAATTATAAAGTGCATTGTAACAGATATCCTTGTAATGGAAATTTGTGCACAACCAAAATGTGAGATAAAAAGACTTTTTCAAATTTTAACACCAGTAAATTATATTTAAAGCTCTTAAAATACAGTGCTAAATTCATTCCAGAATGGCTGAACTACAGTTTTAGCTATGGGAGTGCCAAATTACCTACACCCTAATCAACCCTGCAGAGCCATCATAAAAAACAAACAAAAAACCTCACAGAACTCTGTCCACTGGTAAGCAAGAATACTATTGGTAATGAGACATTTTCATAGTATATTTTCAAGTGAAGAAAGCAGATATCAAAATGGCATATATGTTATGTGATTTCATAAGATATTTTAATGGGTATAATATGTATATGAATATACATATATGAGACTATATATAAATACTAAAAATATAGATGTCTTTGTGTGTAATATACTTTTATATATAGATATAGATCATTTTTATGCTTAAATTTTTACATTTTAGTTCTACTATAATAAACATGTATTGTTTTAGTAATAATTTGAAATCACCTAAGTTTGTTTTAATTAACAACCCAGCTTTAGCCAAACCATATTATTTAAAATCGGAATGTAAAACGTGTTTTATAATGGTCCTCTGTACAGGTCAGTGCAAACATTTTGCTTCTTTAATAGATGAAGTGTAGGTATGGGGTAAGGAATAAGTGTTCATGCAAGAAGAAAATGCTGGAGAAAAGGGACAGGGAGTCTGAATTCAGGAATATTATTTTACAAGTTTGCTGGAGAAATTAGTCACCAGAGACCAGCCTCAGCTTTAATTGCAGCCATCATTTTTGTATTTCATTGTAACCAAAATATTTCATGTGGAGTCACAAAGCATTTAAAGAAAAATTCTTTCTTTTAAAATTTCACAGTTGTTTTTTTATGTTTTTAAAATATGTGTCATGTCAGATTTAATAGGAATAATTTCCTTTGTTAATCATTTCAAAAAGTAATATATTACTTTACACTTGGAAATTTTACCTTATCCTTTTTATCAATACAAAGTGATGATGGGAAATCTACATCTCATTAGTGTGACACTTTTCAGAGAAAGCACAGCACAAATCACATCAATCAATTCTAAATGCTACAAATTTCAACTAACTTAACTTAAAATGGTTTACAACATTATTAACTTAAGTTTGTGTCCATGATTTGACTTGAAATAACACATATGCAGGGTCTGTATAGATGAAATGTCTCATATTTTTTGAAAATTTGAGATTTTCCTCCTTATTGTAAGTAACATAGTTATTTGAAGAAGCAGCTCATGCTTGTTAAATGTTAATGCTGTTTTTGGATGATTTGCTATTACCTAAAAAGGAATCTATTTAAACATTTTTACTACTTTATATATGATTATTTAAATAAATCAGATAAAGACAAACATAATTACTCTTCCATTATTTATTGTTATGTCAATTACCAAAGTTTTTACATGTAAGAAGATTAAAAAAGGAATTAAATTGTCTAAATTCCTGTCATGAATACAATAAGCATGAAAAGAATTGGAGATTCTATTTTTCAAGCTTCAAATTGCTTAAATAATAGTTAATGACAACCTCAAAATAAAGACAAAAATAACTCTTTAAAATTTTTTCTGTTAGTATGCCTTCATGCCTTTTTTCTTTCCAAATTTTTGCACATGCTCTGGTATCTCAAACAATGACTACATTTGCTGGAGTTAAGTCTTGAGTATCTATGAGTAGACTCTGCAAGCAAAGTTTTCTTATATACCACTGTGCCTAAAATTCTTGGCCCATAACATAGAATGTAGTGAATGCTAAATACATGTTTATTTAGTAAGTGAATTATCGTTTTGTAGATGAGTAAGTTGAAAATATGAAGGGTAAAATCATAAAAATGATGCTAATTCTATGTAGTTGAAGATGTCCTCTTTCAATGATCTCATATTGTTCTTGTCATACATCCAACTTTGGAACACACAGAAGTCCATTTATGTGAACCATAATGGGTATTTCTTTGCTCTTCTTTTTATTTTCAACTTGTTACTTCTTTACCATCTTCTATGTTTAAGGCACTAGTACAGCATCAACTCCAGGAATTCTTAAGACAAACTAGAGCTAATGCAGACTTTGTGGTTTCACCTCTAAAGGGTGAATATTTAAAAATCCTGCTTGTCCTCATTGTGGTTTACTGGTATATTATAAAGGACGCAACTCACGAACAGCCTAATGGAAAAGGTATGGGAGGGTGGGGTGGGTGTAGAGCTTCCATGCTTTCTCTAGGGACACCCCCCGCCCCCAGCATCTTGATGTGTTCTCCAACCCTTTTCAAAGGTAAAGTTGGAAATAGGTTCACCCACATTCAGAGGAACCAGACTCCATGTAGACTACCCTTGGCTTCCAGTAGATGGGACCTGGCGATGATAATAGGAGTAGAACATCTTTGCCGGGATAAGGGAGTAAGAGAGCTTGGGACCAGGAAGGCTGCTGGGGACCAGCCTGGAGCCTATGACCAGCTGTGTAGCAGAGGTGGGAAGAGGGCAAGATCAAGAACTACTTTGGACTTGTCTTGTGTTTTCAACCTTATGGCAGTTGAGCTTCTGAGGATCACAAATCAAGCAAGAGGAGGGACCATAGCTGGGTTGGAAGCAGTCGAGAGAAGATTCAGGGAACAGTGGATCCAGCAGGGCTAAAGAGAATGAAGACAGATAAAAGGCACCTCATTACTGAGTTAGGTCCAGCCCTGATGATTTCCCAGAAAATCATGATTTGCCAATACATGCCTCTCAAAATGCTCAGTATGAGCTTCTGGATGAGAGGAGAAACCCTATTTCAATTTTTACTTCGAAATTAGATTATATCTATTTACTGCTTAGGAGCTTGTCATGCATAGTACAGATAATTTTGGGTGGTATAAAATATATTGGCAGAATTAGATTAGTATGTAAGAGATTCAGAACGAGATATAACAACTCTAAATACCAATTTGATTTTTACTAACTTGCCTCAGTTTCCCGAATGTTGTCAGTATTTGGAAGTTAAAAAAAAAAAAGTTCCCAAGTGCAATAAGTTGAACTAATCACACAGTGTATTACTGAGCTTTGCTATGAAGAAACCTTTCAGGTATTGCCCCAGAAAAGTGAACAGCAGGGGAAGCAGTATGGAATCATGGTTCACCATAAAGCTCTGGAGTCTTATTTTCCAGATTTGAATCCTGCCTGTGATAGTTAATAGCTGTGTGAATTTCAACAAGTCCCATAACCACTATCGTTCTCCGTTTCCTCATTTGTAAAGTTCAGTTAATAATAGTCTGTATCTCATGGGGTTCATACGTGCATCAAGTGAGATATTGCAAGTAAAGTGCTGAGCAAGGAGCCTAGCCCATGGAAAATAAGATTGGCTAATGTCATTCTTAAGGACTTGTGGGAGGCACTTTTCTATGTATCACGTGTGATGCCTCCACCACATCTTGAAAGCCGTAATGCCATCCCCTGGAATCACTAAAATATCTAATTGAACAGAGCCGCTTGATTTTGTTAATATCTCCAAGTCCTTCTTATGTGCTAAGGTCTCCACCTAAAATTAATATTCTCCTGCTTTATCGAAACCCCCTTGTGGGAGGTAATTCATATTCGTAATGGACGGGTAAAATTGTGTTTTGCTCTTAGACCAATGAGAATGTCCCTACCCCCAACCCCGTCTGTCTACAGACTGCTTATAGTACAAGTGCCAGGGGACAAGGAATAGCAAACATTTGGCTTGCAACAATAATGATACTAATATAATTTACTAGCTAAGCAACTGACTTCTAATAACCCTTTGGTACAAATGTTTTATGTCCCCTAATCCTGTTTGAAATTTTTAGTCTAGATATTCAATATTCATATGTCTCCAGTTCAAAGGATAGTAATTCAGTGAACATACTTCTCTGTAAATAACAAATGATGGATAAAAAAGAGAACTGATATTTAATAAGCACCAATTCTGTACTATCCACCATACTAGGTGCTTTGCATGTTGTATCTCATTTAATCTGCAAAGAAACCTATTTGATATTTAATGTTAAATCAGTTTTCTAGATGAGAGTATACTGTTATAATTCATTATGATCCCATGGGCTACTTACCATAATGTCCAGGCCTAATTTAAGTTGAGATGTCTGGTGGCCATTAGAAGGTTGGGTTGCTTCTAAACTCTTCTGCATAGATTTCAAATGCATTCTAAAATGTTTTACATGTTAGATGTTTTACATAGGTTAGATTCCCTCAAGGCTTTTCTGCCAGGGTAATTTTGTTTTCTAATGTATCTAGGCCTTTTTGGGCCTAGTATAGGTTTCTTACTACAGAAATCATATTACCGGTCTGTTTATAATCCCACATGAGGAATTAAGGAGTATTTATCCAGTCTTGCATATTATGCAGAAAAGTGAGTAAGGCCTAAGTGTAATTGTGCTCTAAGAAGGTAAGAATACTTAATCATGGTTATAACTTGGTTGCCAGAAGTTAAGTACAATATTACTAGATTTTATTTGTGTTTTGCACATTCAAGCTAAATCCATCACTTCTTTTCATATATTCTGGCACTTGGCATAGCATATAGCCTAAGATTGAAATAGCAAATCAGAACAGGCTGATTGTACTTTTTCAGGCTGTCAAGTTTCATTGCTCCAAAGTCAACTTGCCAATAATTGGTCTAAAAAAAAGTATTCATGAATACTTAGATGTCTAGTAAAACATGTATGGTAAACGAAAATAAATTTCTCATTTTATATTATGACAAAAATAACATATGCTCATTGTAAGGAAATCAAATAATGTAGACAAGCATAAATGGGAAAGTAGAAATCACCACACGTTTCTCTATTCAGAGATGAATACTGTTAATGTATTGGAGAAACTTCCAGTTTCATTTTTTTCTCTATCTCTCTGTCTCTCTTTAGATCTATCTGATTCTGTGTGACTGTGAACTGTTTTGTAACTAAATTTTTCTTCCAGCATCGAAATATGGAATACTCCCTCAATAAATAGGGATAATCATCATGTTTAATGGCCATGTGGTGTTGCTTTACATGAAAATACTACAGTCTCCTGTATGAATGGAATTCTATGTTGTCCTTAATTGTTTACTATTAAAATAAGATTGTGATTTACAAAAAGAAAAATCTCTTTTGTCTGTGGTAGAAAGAATAATGGACCTCCAGATACTTCCACTTCCTAATACTGGAACAGGACTTTGTAGATGTGACTATGTTAAGGATTGTTATGATGAGAGATTATCCTGGATTATCCAGGTGGCACAGTGAAATCGCAAGTGCTTATAAGAGGGAGATGGGAGCATTAATGTCAGAGGAGAGAGAGAGAGAGATTTGAAGATGCTACATTATTGGCTTTGAATATGGAAGGAAGGAGCCATGAGCAATGGAACACAGGTAGTCTCTAAAATCTGGAAAAGGTAAAGAAATAGATCTACCCTAGAGACCCCAGAAAGAATGCAGCACTGCTGACACCTTAATTTTAGTTCTGTAAACCCATTTTAGGACTTCTGACCTCTAGAACTGTAAGATAATAAATTTGTGTTTTTAATAAATTTGTCTTTTAAGCCATTAAGTTTGTAGTAATTTGTCACAGCAACGATAGGAAACTAATACAGTATATCTCTTTGGACTCTGTCCAATCAGGGTAAATTCTCAGAAGTGAGATTGCAAAGTCAAACCCATTTAAAATTTGTTACATATTGGGATTGGGATTGACATATATACACTAATATGTATAAAGTGGATAACTAATAAGAACCTGCTGTATAAAAAAATAAATTTTTTTGCATATTGACAAAATTATTCAAAAATCTTTCCAAGGATTTCTAACTACACATTCACTGTGTGGCTTTTCTCTTCCCGCCGCCCACTTCTCCCTGCCCTACTCACGATCTTTTTCATCTACACCAGTGAAAAATAATTTTTAAAGTATTTTTGATTAATTTTTATCAGTTAATGATTATCAAACTGTGATAGCACCAGTGCCTATCAAAGTTGAAAGTGCATAGAATCGATGGGAATCTTGTTAAAAGGCAGATTCTGATTCAGTAGATCTGGGATGGAGGCTTAGATTCTGCATTTCTTTTTAAAATTTATTTATTTTGGCTGCATTGGGTCTTTGTTGCTGCACATGGGCTTTCTCTAGTTGTGGTGAGCGGGGGCTACTCTTCGTTGCAGTTCAGGGGCTTTGCATTGCAGTGGCGTCTTCTTGCAGAGCACCGGCTCTAGGAGCGTGGGCTTCAGTAGTTTTGGCACAAGGGCTCAGTAGTTGTGGCACACGAGTTTAGTTGCTCTGTGGCATGTGGGATCTTCCTGGACCAGGGCTCGAACCCATGTCCCCTGCATTGGCAGGCAGATTCTCAACCTCTGTGCCACCAGGGAAGTCCCAGATTCTGCATTTCTAATAAATTCCCATGTGATGCCAGTGCTGCTGGTCCTTGGAATTCACATGGAGAACCAGGGAATCCAAGTTTAGTAAATATTTCTTTATTTATGGGAGGAGTTATTGAACAAAAATTAAGAGCACAGATTTAAGAGTCTGGCAAATCAAGTCTCTGCTCTTTTACTCTTTAATTATATGTTTGGATACGGGACTTTCTGAGCTTCAATTCTCTTATCTACAAAACTGGGATAATAGTACATGCTAATTTTATCCATTTTCTGTGGTATTTCAATAATATAATGCATCTAATTTCTTTAGCACAGAGCTTGTAACTCATCAATTATTATTATTAGCTGTATCAATTGAATTGACGATGTTCTTCCTTTAATTTTCTCTTGAAATATTCACTTTTTCTTTTTTTTTTTTTTTTTTCGCGGTACACGGGCCTCTCACCGCCGCAGCCTCTCCCATTTCAGAGCACAGGCTCTGGACGTGCAGGCTCAGCGGCCATGGCTCACGGGCCCAGCCGCTCTGCAGCATGTGGGACCCTCCCGGACCGGGGCACGAACCCATGTCCCCTGCATCGGCAGGCAGACCCCCAACCACTGCGCCACCAGGGAAGCCCCGAAATATTCACTTTTTCTTATTGCGAATGCTCTTGTATGCTTCAGATATTAAAACCTCCCTTTTCCCCATTTATTTTGTAATATTTTCTCCTAAATTTTAAAATATGTTTTAACTTTATGGCATTTCACAGTTATGAGGTCACCATGATCAATATTCTTTTCTAGTATTTCTGGTTTTTAGTCCTGCTTAAAAAGGATTTCCCCATGCCAAGATTTTTTTTTTAATAAATTTATTTATCTTATTTATTTTTGGCTGGTTGGGTCTTCGTTGCTGCGCGCGGGGTTTCTCTAGTTGCGGTGAGTGGGGGCTACTTTTCATTGCAGTGCGTGGGCTTCTCACTGCGGTGGCTTCTCTTGTTGCGGAGCACGGGCTCTAGGCATGTGGGCTTCAGTAGTTGTGGCACATGGGCTCAGTAGTTGTGGCTCGCGGGCTCTAGAGCACAGGCTCAGTAGTTGTGGCACATGGGCTTTGTTGTTCCACGGCATGTGGGATCTTCCGGACCACGGCTCAAACCCACGTCGCCTTCATTGGCAGGCAAATTCTTAACCACTGCGCCACCAGGGGAGCCCAAGATTATTTTAAAATGCACATTTTCTTCCTGTGTTTCAAGGGTTATTTTCTCTTTTCTTTAGATTTTAAGTTCTTTATCCACCTGGAATTAATTTTGCTGAAGAGAGTGATGTAGGGATTCAATTTATTTTTTCCGCAAAGATTAGCCAGCTATCCCAATATCATTTATTGAATAATGTATTTTTTCTACTGTTTGAAATTTTACCAATAAACCAAGTTTTATATATAGTTGATTCTATTTTTGAACTAATTTTTATTTTTACTGTTTAGACCATTTATCTCTAAATCAATACTGAACACTTAATTGCTCTAGCTTTGTTATATTTTAATATTCATTAGTTCAGAATTTACCCTTCATATCTTTATTTTAGAATTCTCCTATATGGTATTTCATATAAATTTCAGGGAAAGAATTTTGTTGAGATAGTTATAGTCTCTTTCTGTATATTCTAGCAATAATTAAGATATCTTTATTCTAATCTTCCTGTATTTACTTCTCTTTTTTGTAGTGCTAGTGCTAATTTATCTATATATTATCTTAAACCTGTGGATAGACCTTCTGAAGTTTGTCACAAATTGGAAAAATTAATGAATAAGTAATAGCTTATCAATATTTAAGTTTTGGCTGAGTTACATAGTTAAATTTGAATTGATTGGTAGTCACCATCAAAAATCATGTGCTTTTATCTCAAACTGTGTGCAGTTCAAAATTTATGTAGCTTGGTATCTTCTATCTAAGTATAAGCTGCTTTCTGCAGTTTTGTGAATTCCATATACGTAGTCTCTGTTCCCTTTATGTCCAAGGGGATTATAGCACCAGAAAGTAGCCCCTTCTTTGGTGGTAATATTTGCTATCTTTGGTTGGTAGCAGGATCCTGCTGTACTTTGTGTGATTCACATCACTGCTATTAACTCAGAAAGCAAGTTTTCTACATCTTTGACTAGTGAACAAAGAAGCTGTAGGTCATAGAGGGTTGAGGAAAATTCACTATTAACCGTAAACTACTTAAGATGCTGCAGAGATATCTGCTTCCCCAAATTAAATGTAACATGAACATACTAATTAATTTGGTATAAAATGTGACCTCTTGTGGTGGGACTTTTGGCATTGTTTTATTACATTTATGCTCAGTATTATCTGGCTAAAGATTAGTTTAAAGGGATTTGTCACTATCTAAAGACCAATGTGGCAGAAAACAGTTTTCTTGGCAATTTTGATGCATTGTGAAAACTGAGGTAATGAAAACTGTTTCATTGCTACTCTGCAGGTAGTAGACAGGCTGAATAAAAGTATTTATCTTTAAACCACACAAGTCACGGTAATTAAATTAGGTCAGGCTGCTTACAACTCTACAAAAAGCAGGCTGTAACTAATTTCAAAAGGAACAGAAGACCTGAAAAGAAAACAGATCGACAGCTCCTTATTTATTTATTTATTTTGGTCCAATCAAGGCAACCCAACATCAGAAAGTGTGAAGGAAAATCCTGATTTAGCAGGACGTTTGTCTCATCACAGAATATAAACTTTACAAATATATTCAGGATCAGCTTAGAAGTACAGGAAATTATTACTTGTTGTACATGAAAAGCAAAAATTACTCACAAATTAAGTTTGCCATTTGAAAGAAACTGATAAAAACTTTGCTCCCTAAATAGTTGAAACCCTGTTACATGTGCTACATCTTCTCTATTCATTGTAACTACATAGACTTTCTTAGCTTCAGTATCTTCTGCTTTCAGCTGTTTAATGTAACTCTGAAAGTATTATATGAAGAGGAACATTATGAGACTTTTCTTTCAAATTATCTTTTCACAAAGACCACTTACTGATGCCTATTAAAATGACATAAAAATAGTTTCAAATATTTACTTTACATGTAAATGTATCAAGTTATAAGGGACATTTGGAACATAAATTGGGGAATGGGAGAAAATAACAAAGGGAGATCTTTGTTTGGAGCCCATGCTGTATTTTTTAAAGAAAATTTAAGATGTATCACTTTCTTTCTTGAAAACAAAAAAAAAGCACAAGATTTGAGAGATTTTTGCTAACTTAATTTTTTTTAAGTAGGAAAATCATTGACTACCAAGCAATTAATTAACAATGCAAAGAAACAGTAATAAAATTGCCTCTGAAAATCTCAAATTCATCTTTCATCCTTGTCGTCCAATAATTAATTTCATTTCTCTCTGTGTATCACTAGGGAGATTTGAGTTAGGAACATGCGATAGCTATGCAAGAGTAGATACTGGCTGAGAAACAAGTAATTATGCTGTTTCATTACATATTTAAGGTGTTCACTTTTCTGTATCTTGGACACAAGCCTGTGTTTAGCTGCTACGTTTCCTTATTTATATAATGTCCTGCTCCTCAGGAGTTTAGACTTAGGCAGGCATTGCTGGTGTAGGTAGACACATGATATTGTAACTATATTTAAACATAGTTTTTTTTGCCTTTCTGATGTTTTAAAGAGCATGTTTAATTCTTTTCCATCTTTGAGAGGTTATTCCCACAGTGTGATTTGGTGATCTCACTGGGGTGGACTGATGACAATGGCTGCTCATGACATTAAGTTGCAGGATGGGGAGCATGAATACACATATACATAAGCAGAAATATTATAGTTTCTATCAGAAAAGACTGTGGTATAAAAGTGAGGTAGGAAAAGCCTCATGGAAACAGGCCATGCTCGATTTTATGATGGCTCCTGAGAGCAACATCATCAGAGGAGCTTAACTCTCCATCAATCGTATGCACGCATCAAGAAGAAGCAGCGTGAAGAATTCAGAGAAGGCAGATGCTTCTGTAACTTCGTCATATTGTGCCGATGGTGTGTACCCCACTTATCCATGAGAGTAGTCCTCTCGCGGGATGGTAAGAATCCATACTAGTGTCCCTCTGGAGTAGTCTTTCCAGCACCTAGAGATCTTAATAAGGTCTATTGTGTCGGTTAGGACACTGACAAGAGATGTCTGTGGTCCTCTTAGCAGGAGGCAGTTGCGAATTTCCCATCTGCTTTGCACGGCATCATATGTAGCTCAAACAACCATTAGAATTTTTTACTAAGTGCCTACTTGCTGAGTTTTGTTTTGCAGGGAAAGCAGCACAATAGGGGAAGCGCATCAGGGCAGAAAAGGGTGGATTTGCAGAAGGAAGAGGGAGGGCACGCCAAGGAGAAAGATGGGGGAAATTGAAAGAGACCGAATGTTTTAGAAAGTTCCCAGAACAAAGGAGCTAATGTGACCCATGCCCCCTTGTGAAGGGCTGCATCTGCGGTAATGAGGTTCTGTTGTTGGGTATTCAGCCTTGTAAATGGGGGCACCCGAGAGCCCAGAATGGGGGTGGGTGGACCAAAGCTGAAGGGGAACGATCTTCCTTACCGACCGCCTTGACCTCGGGCTGCCGGGAAACCTGAGCACAGTCACAGTTCCACATGCTGACACAGGATGCAGTTTGATTGAACAGCAGGGCATGGTGGAAAGCTTTTTCTATTGAAAGGTAACATTTTGAATTAAATTAGTCATTTAACTTTTAGACTCGATACATAAATCTAGATGGTATGAATCCAGGTGAAATAGTCCTCTAGGAACTTAATGAGAATGTGAAGGATAAACAGCCACATCATAAAACAGGATAGTTCTTTCTAGTCAAAACTACAGTGTAATTCTCATACTGAGATATACATCCCTGTGTTATCATCTCTAGCAGCTACTTGGAAGTTGTTTTCTAGCCACCATATTCCATGTTTTAGAGGATCTCACGGTTAATTTAGTAGAACAGTCTAGATAAAGGGGTGTGAACACACACAGCTTAAGCTGGATTTGCTAGCTTGGCAACACTGGATACTTCGCTTAATCTATTGGAATCTGTTTCTATGTTTGACACATAGCAAGCACTCAATAAATGGTAGCTACTATGATAATGTGCCTCTCAAGAAATTATGTTTTAGATCATGGTATTCAACACTTTTGGTTTTCAGCTGTAACTCTTCATATTATGTCAGAGTGCTAATCTTCTTAAGTTGGGAAGTGCTTCATGTCAAGCACCTGTGTTTTGTGTATCCCTTTGTGTCCAGCTCTTAATACAGTACCTGGCAGTTAGAATGGGATTGACAGATGGCTGAATGAATGATTGGATGAATGAAGGAAATATAAGTTGTTTTTATACTGAGACATTTATTTTTCAGTTGGGCGATGGTTATGTTTTTGAAAGATTCAGCAGAGTTTCAGAGGAAAGGAAGCTTTTAGACACTTTCAAAAAATAAACTTGGCTCAAAATCTTCTAAAAACCTCAAATGAACCTCTCAACACATCAGTAACTGTGATCTCCTTTAATCCAAAACACTCTTCGAATTCTTAAACACATTAATTTCCAAAGTTTCTTGGAATGCTGATCTGGTGTGTGACCATTTAGCTTTCAGATTTATCCAGTGTTTTGAGTCAAATCCCTATATTTTTCCATCGTGAGATAGCATAAAATATATTTGTTACTTGGATAACACTTAAAGAATAGGAAACTTATGAAAATGTCATTTTAGGCTACTCCAAATTTTGTGGTTGAAAATATGTATTTTGTTTCCTCCTAGTATTTGCTGTTATTACTATCTTGTTGCCCTAAACAGTAATTCTATATTTAACTCTATTAAAAAATTTTGAAGCCAGTGGTTCCCAACTTAGGATCAGATTTTATTCTAAATTCTATTTTATGTTGATTTCTTAGAAAACGGAGCAGATATTTCTAAAGAAATTATGTTTTATAATGGATATTGAGTCTCTACTCATGAAAAAAATCTTTTGGTTATTAATTAGATGGGACAGGATGTCATAGTGTTTGAGAGTATGGGCAGTGGGCTCAGACTACTGATGTTGTCCTGGCTCTGAGAGCACTAGGCGTTTGACCTTAGACAAAGCAATGATCTGTAATTATGCTTAATAAATGGTATTATTTTTTAACATAAACTTTTTTTTTTTTTTTTTTTTTTTTTTTTTTTTTTTTTTTTTTGCGTTATGGGGGCCTCTCACTGCTGTGGCCTTTCCCGTTGCGGAGCACAGGCTCCGGACGCGCAGGCTCAGCGGCCACGGCTCACGGGCCCAGCAGCTCCGCGGCACGTGGGATCCTCCCGGACCGGGGAACGAACCCGCGTCCCCTGCATCGGCAGGCGGACTCTCAACCACTGCGCCACCAGGGAAGCCCTAACATAAACTTTTAAGTACCACATACATACATAAAATTACATAAATCCTAAGTGTATATACCTTGATGAATTTTTAGAAATACATGCATGTAACCAGTAATCAGGTAAAGAAATATAATATTAACAACCCTCCAGAAGCTCACTTGTATCCTTTTTCAGGATTAGCCCCTTCATTTTCTCTTCGTTTGTGAAATTCATATAAATGGAATCACTAAATATGTACTCTGTTTTAGCTGGAGTTTTTTAATCAATGTGATGTTTGTGTGTCCATTTTGTTATGTGTAGTTGTAGTTTGTTTGATTTCATTATTGTATATAATTCCATGTATTCATACACCAGAAATTACTATTTATTGTACTGTGATGAGCTGTTGGGTTGTTTCCAATTTTTTTTTCAGATGTCTAAAAAAGTCGAGCACCCTTTCATATGCTTATTGGACATTTGAATATTTTCTTTTTGATGAGTGCATTCATTTCTTTGGCCCATGTTTCCTTTGCAGTGTTGCCTTTTTCTTATTGCTATGTAGGGCTACATTATAAGTTCTGGATATAAGTCCTTTGATATATACGTTGCAATTACCTTTTCCTACTAAGCTGTTTGCATTTAGACTCTTTACAATGTCTTTTGCAACCAAAGTACTAAATTTTAAAATAGGTCAATTATCAGTTGTTATATATATACATATATGTGTATATATATATGCATATATATATATATATATTAACTTAAACCTAAAATCCCTTTGGAATTGATTTGTGATAGTCAAAATTTGTTTCTTCCCCCATAAGGATATCCATATGATTTAGCACAGCTTACTGAAAAAAATTTGTTTTTCTCTCACTGCACTATGGTATTGCTGTTGTCATAAATCAAGGAAGCATCAATTAGGATTCAATCAGAGAAGCAGAACCACTAGAAGATATACATATACGTAAAGATGTATTATATAGATTTGCCCTTATGCAATTTTGAAGGCTGGTTAAACAGTTATATGAGGCTACTGCTTCTGTTTCTGATCCTGAGCAGGCACTCAGGAAATACGGACATGTAGTGGGGAAAGTCACGTGAACTTGGATCCTGTGAGGATGATCTGAAACCCATGCCAGTCTCCCTCTACCTCCCCGTCCTCAGCTACAGAGATGGGTGATCTGCAGAAGTGAATGCCTTTCATATGGAGCTAACATGCCCTTGGCCCAGGTGTCAGGAAAGCTGAAGGAGGGAGTGGGGAGGAGCTGCAGGCCCAGCTGCTGCCCCACACCGAGTGTGCTGCCACTTAGGCGACAGTGGGTGAGGTGCAAGAGCACCTGTACTTTGTGCTGACCTTATGAAAAAATAATGTGCCTGCTGCTTCACCACCAGGCTCCAGATCTCTTGCAAAATGCCTCTGTGGCCCACTCAACTTGGAAATATGCAGGGAGGGAAATTCTGGTAAACAGCTCCAGTTTAGCTATGTTGACACAACACAAGTTCACCACTTCTGTGTGTGGGCCTTTCTGAGCTCTGTTACGCTCCAGTGGCTCCGTCTATTCTTGCAACAAACCACACTTTATTAACTGATGTAGTTTATAATAGGGCTTTATATTTGATAATGTAACTCCTCCAGATTTTTTTCTTCTTCAGTTTGCCTTAAATAGGTTTAATCTTTTGCATTTACATGTAAATTTTAGCACCAACCTGTCAATTTCCATTAAAAAAAGAAAAAAACTGTTGGGATTTGATTGGGAGTGCATTGAATCTATATTTCAGTTGGTGCATAATTGACACATTTACATTGTTGGAACTTTCAATTCACAGACATGAAATAGCTTTCCATTTATTTAGGTCATCTTTGATATCTTTCATGTTTCTACATTTTCAGTATAAAATTTTGGCACATATTTCATTAGATGTATGGTGTTGTTTTTTTTTTTTTTTTTTTTTTTTTTTTTTTGCGGTACGCGGGCCTCTCACCTCTGCGACCCTGCCCGCTGCGGAGCACAGGCTCGGGAAGCGCAGGCTCATCGGCCACGACTCACGGGCCCAGCCGCTCCGCGGCATGTGGGATCTTCCCGGACCGGGGCACGAACCCGCCTCCCCTGCATCGGCAGGCGGACTCTCAACCACTGCGCCACCAGGGAAGCCCAGACGTATGTTTTTTGATGCCATTCTAAAATATACCTTTTAAAATAATTCATTTTCTACTTTTTATTTTAGCTGTGTATAAATACAGTTCATTTTAGTTTGTGTCATATTCAGATATATTGCTCAGCTTACTTTTAAATTATCATTTTCTGAAGACTTGAAGTTTCTACTCAGAAAAGCATGTAGAAATAGATAATAATTGTAGATTTATTTCTCCCTTTTCATCCATATAACTTATTGTTTCCTTGTCTTGCCTTTTTACACTAGCTAGGACCTCAGCTGAACAGAAATGGTTATAACAGATTTTACATGATTGATCTTAATCTTGAAAGGAAGCTTTCAGTACTTCAGCATTAAGTATTGCTTACTGTAAGATTTTGTAGATACTCTATCAGATGAAGAATCTCCCTTCTATTCTGTGTCGAGAAAAATTGTATTAAAAACTGTAACTTTTTAAAATTGTACTTTATAAAATTTCTATGAGGAAAAATTAGTTAGAGATTGCTAAAGGAGATGTCTGGAAAGCCTTTCCCCTCTCATTGTAATAATTTCCAGCAAATAAATAACTTTCCTCTATTTTCAGAACATCACTTCCTCCTCTGCCACACCCGGCTCTTTCCTTAATATAAACCTATAATGGCAACAGTTTTTGTTCTTTTTCACACATCAATTTATTATTAAGAATTGAGTTGAAATAATGGAGTAGGATTTTATTAAAAGAGGTAGGTAAAAGTACGGATACTATAGGTGTGATAATTCTTATAGCCACTGTTTGCGTTTGATCCAATGAAAATGGAGCCCTCAGGGGAAAAGGCTAGTTTTAAAGATAAAACTGGTTCATTTGAGAGAGAGAGAGAGAGAGTATATATTATAGTGGTTAAAAGCTTGGGCTCTGGAGCCAAACTTCTTGAGTTTAAATTCCAGCTTTGCCATTTAGAGACTATATTATCTTGAAATTTTGATTTTCAGTTAATTTCAGATTTCTCATTTGAGAAATGGGCTAACATAATTCCTAATTTATGAGATTGTGGTAAAAGAGTTTGTATATGAAGTACAAATAACAATGTTTGGCACATAAGCACCACCCAGGCAAGTGTTCTCTATCCCCCTCCCCCTCCCCCCCTCCCCCCAACAGTAATATCACCACATGCTTTCCAGTAAACAGCTGGCCAATTCTTCACTGATATGAACTGTGAAGAATTGAAACAGTGAGAAGGGTGGTATAAACTGAATATTATGCAAGATACAATTTTTAGTGAAAAGCAGCATTCACTGTTATGTAACTATAGTTGGGACCACTCAGATGGGTCTTCATATTTTTGTTCTCTAATTGTAGGTTAACTTGATCCATGACATCCTTATTTCAAATAATGTTCCTTTTCTGCTGTTTATTTGCTGACTTGTAGCCATATATTGTTTGTTTCAACCCATATGAGCAAAATGAATCTATTTAATCACCACCATTGCAGTGTCTATGCATATACTTATTATGCAGAAGAGATGGCAAACTTTCTACTAAAGATTCATGCTTTTCTTCCATCGTGTAGATTTTTTTGCTGAGAACCGGCTGTCACGTCAGGAACTTGACCCTCAGCCCTCCTTACCTTAATTCTAGCTGGGAACATATGACTAATTGCCCTCTGTGGAATGTGAGTAAAAGTGATGTGTGGGTAAGAAGCAACTGTGTCTTCTCTGCATCTCTTTACTCATCCATTGGCTGAAGAGGAGGATGCAGCCACAAGATGAAAGAAGGTTTGATGCCAGAAAGATCATGATGAGGGCATCTTAACTAGGAAAATTCACAGGGGGATGGTGACATGAGCAAGAAATATACTTGTTTTGCTAAGCCTTTGAGGTTTCAGTGTTTATCACTTGTAGCACCTAGCATTGTTTTAACGAATATATTATTCTCCTCTCTTTCAATTGTTCAGGACATGATTCAATTCCCTGAGGAACTGAAAATGAGAGGAATATGTTTGAGACAACATATAAGAGGTATAGGGAAGAGACATTTGAGTCCCCTTTGATTTAGATTTCTCCATTTATCTGAGATTTAGCCAAATACCCATTTAAATAAAGAGTCTCTGATCATAATCTTTACAGTTATATTTTACAACTGATTTTAAAGATGAGAACTCTGTTTGCAAACTTCTGTAAAATGATGGAAAAAAAATCATTCACCATTTTTTGTTGTTGTTGACCGTTTTTGTTTATATAATTTAATCTAGAAGATGTCTAGAGAGAGATGAGACTATAAGGGGCATGGGAAAATAACCAAAGATTATTTAAATGCCTTCTCAGGTGCTCGCTTCGGCAGCACATACACTAAAATTGGAACGATACAGAGAAGATTAGCATGGCCCCTGTGCAAGGATGACACGCAAATTCGTGAAGCGTTCCATATTTTTTGAAGTAAGTCAGAAAGAGAAAAACAAATGCCGTATGCTAACACATATATACGGAATCTAAGGGAAAAAAAAAGTACCTAGGGGTCAGATGGGAATAAAGACACAGACCTACTAGAGCATGGACTTGAGGATATGGGGAGGGGGAAGGGTAAGCTGGGACGAAGTGAGAGAGTGGCATGGACATATATACACTGCCAAACGTAAGATAGATAGCTAGTGGGAAGCAGCCACATAGCACAGGGAGATCAGCTAGGTGGTTTGTGACCACCTTAGAGGGGTGGGACAGGGAGGGTGGGAGGGAGGGAGACGCAAGAGGGAAGAGATATGGGAACATATGTATATGAATAACTGATTCACTTTGTTATAAAGCAGAAACTAACACACCATTGTAAAGCAATTATACTCCAATAAAGATGTTAAAAAAAAAAAAAGCCTTCTCAGGGTTTGGGTTGTTATCTAGAAGGCATCTTGTTTCATTGAGTCCAGTTATGACTTTGAGTGGGTAAGTAGCTGGTGCAGAGGACCTAGACAGTTAGGGATTTGAAGTTCATGGGAGAAACATGGAAGAGGGAGAAACAGCTGCTATATGGGTGTTGTGAGGAGGGTAGTAAAAAAAGAAAAACTGGTTAGCCTGGCCATGATGGAAATTTGAAACACAGAAATGCCTAATACAGAAGTTTAAGGTTATTTGTAATGAGTTGTGCAATATAGATCCCTCCTTTAGCTTGCCTGAGAAATAATTCAATTCATTCTATACTGCTGGTTAATGCTTTTATGATTCTTTAAAAAAAATGCATTCTATTTTTGATTTGATTTATTTCTAAAATATAAATAACATGTGAGAATGGTCTAGGGGCTGCAGATATCTGGATTATGGAGATCTATCTTATTTCCTTTTTCCCCTAAAATTTAAATTCAGGAGATATGCCTAGTTAGGCAACAGTGAAAGCTATTTTTAGGGCAATTTGAAAATGAGGAATTCTGAGGTAGAGTTTAAAGTAGTCTTTCCTCCTTTAGATTGCTATACATTTAATATTTCACTCTACTTCCTTTTCTTTCATTTATCTGTATTTTATTTCTAGAAGTATTTTAATTTTAAAATATAAATTGTGATTATGTTAATACTTTCATTTTCATGACTTCTTTGGTTACTATTTTGGTTGATTGAAGAAAGAAGTCACTAAATTTTTTTCCACTAGGGTTGAGGCCATTATTTACTTCTTCCATTAACATAATTAGAGGTAAAACAGTGACTAAAATCAACCTTGATCAAAGGACAACTGGACAACTAGTAATGAATCCTTTCCTTTCCTATCCAACAAGAAAGCTGCTTCTTTGTGTCTGTTCCCCAAATTGTATGGGAGAGGCTTCTGATCAAATTGGTCAGCATGGAATTATGTACAATTTGAGTATTGTTTCATCTGGAAATTGAACTGATCAACTACCAGAAAAGCTGATTTTTTTAGTAGATAGTATTTCATTCTATCCTGTTCAAAATTATTTAGGGAAACTAAACTGACAAAGCAAATATTTGGAAATCTTGTCTAGAAATTGAAAATACCTAAGAAACTATTTTTATAGGAACTAAAACTAATTTTAGATTTTTAAATTGAAGGTAACACCTACCAAATACTTCAAATGATCTTTCTCTGACACCAGATATATATCTTTCTTTATTGCTAGAATAAAACTTTAGCTGTCCTTTGTGGTTATCTCAGTCATTTTCATCCTTTTGTGTCGTGCAGTATTTGTGTCATGCATTTACATTTTAAAAGTTGTAGTCTATGCAGTGTGACTTTCAAACAATCGACAAACCTATTCCCATGTCAACCTCTGCTTAATCAGCAGTCACTTTTTATTCCTGCTCTTTTCAAAGGCACTTGAACTGCCTGAAAAGCTAAAGGACAATTCAAGTGAGTGCTCTGGGCTGGTTCCCTCCAGTGTTCATCTATTCAAATCCTCACATGTAATCTGGTGAAGAAGGGTGGTTCAACGGCACCGTCACAGCCATGCAGAACAGATGTCCTAAAAATAAAGGGAAGAAAGTTTCCTTCTAGAAGGTGGAGTTATTTTTTCTTATTCTGGGTATGTGAGTGTGTGGCAGTTGTGAGGTAGAGGATAAAGACTAAAATTAGGAAGAGAAGATATTTTACAGTAGCAGTGCATGATCCTACCATCCCTTCTTGTTTGGCAAACACATCCTGAATGGTTTCATCAAGTGGTAGGCTGCCCTGTCTATCACTTGCTAGATTCTCATGATCATCTCCACCTTGCCAATTTACATATATACTCAGTATCATCCAGAATTCTTAGGGCTTAGGCATAAAACTATTAAATATTATTGATAAAAGGATGAGTTTTTATTTTTTACTGCAGACCATTGGATGCTGGTAGGCTTAAGTCCCTTGAACCTTTGAAATAATGCTTTATTTTTTACTTTGGGAAGTCAGATTTGGCCAAAAGTAAATATATCAAGAAACTCAAATACAAATCATTTTGGATATGAACAAAACATTTAATTTGAGAAATTTATTTGATTATGTCAGAATTTTTTTTATTGAAGTATAGTTGATTTACAGTGTTGCAGGTATATAGCAGAGTGATTCAGTTATACATATATATATATTCTTTTTCAGAATTTTTTTAAAAATTGGAATTGATGGGAGGTATAACATGGAACTGAAACTTGGGAAATGTATGTGCTTTCGTGGCAAGCAGTTTTTTGACAATTTCAATTCCCTATTTGAGAGTGTTTCATTGTAGACTTAAGTACAAGTTGGCTGTGTTCAAAATGTGAATATTGACATATTAGGAAGAAAATGTTGATGAAAAAATACTAAACAAAGGATGACAGTACTTATCTTGATGTATTCCTAACCACTGACCCTGAGACCAAGATGCAGCTGTCACATCTTCATTGTCCACAGTGGGAAAAGCATAATTTTATTTTATTTATTTATTTATTTAAAAATTTTTATTTATTTATTTACTTACTTTTGGCAGTGTTGGGTCATCGTTGCTGCAGGCGGGCTTTCTCTAGTTGCGGCGAGCAGGGGCTACTCTTTGTTGCAGTGCGCGGGCTTCTCATTGCAGTGGCTTCTCTTGTTGAGGAGCATGGGCTCTAGGCACGCGGGCTTCAGTAGTTGTGGCTCGCGGGCTCTAGAGGGCAGGCTCAGTAGTTGTGGCACACGGGCTTTGTTGCTCCGCAGCATGTGGGATTTTCCCGGGCCAGGGCTCAAACCCATGTCCCCTGCATTGGCAGGCGGATTCTTAACCACTGCGCCACCAGGGAATCCCAAAAAGCATAATTTTAGAGTCAGACACATTTGAACTTGGTTTTGAACTTGAGTTATTAGCTATGTGATCAGGAGAAATTATTTTAAATCCTTGGAGCTTCAAGGTTCGTTATTAATCAAAGTACCATTTTTTTCCACTGAGGGCTGTTTTGATTTATATATAGTAGCTGTGAATATTTTTCACCAGAAGTCTTTATCTAAATATATTATAGTAAATATTTGAAAATCAGAATAAAGTTATTCATGTTTCAAGGATATTTTATTGTGATTAATTAGGTATATTTTGTTATATTTATTATATGTATCCTTTCCTGAAAATGACAAAGTGAGCACTTCAGTATTTTGCCTGCAATAACAGATTTAGCGTTTCTACACTGTGACTGTTGATTTTAGAAATTATAAAGTAATTTAATAAAATTTTTAGTTTTACCTGCAACAGCTGAATTTAGGTTGAATTTTAAAGCTACTTTTTTTTGACTTCGGGGGTTTAGGGTGCATTTGTCCTGTATATTAGACATGGATTATTTGGGGGTAATTTGGCTTCATTTCTACTCCCTTTTTATTATTACATATGGGGCTTTAGAAATGGCTGGAATTACATAGGGGTTAGAGTCAGTCAACAGAGGAGACCAGAAAAGACTGAGGGAAAAGGGATACTAGATAGGTCCTTTAGATGAGATTTATCCAGGCAATAGATTTCAGTGAAATGCATGAAATCATTGCGAGTTTTTTTTTTTAATTTAAGAACTAATTGCTCATGTATTAGGTACTGTCTTAGGTTCTCTATGGCTACTTTAGCTTGGAGAAGATGACATTATAAAAAAGGATGTTGCTAATAAGATTAGAAACATATATTAATATACTTGTAAACATTCCTTTTAATAATTTTTAGATACATGCCATTGTGACTTAGTCCTTTTGGCATAACTGTTTTGACCCCAGAGACTCCTTCCCCCTACAAGTTCAGCCATATTGTTTTCAGCCTCTTATGTTTATTCCTGCCTAATGTTCACAGTTGACAGCTTCAGTCTGTCCCCAATGTCATAATATCCTGGTCCCCCAGGCAATCTCTGAGCCTTGGAGTTGACAGTCTGGCCTCATCCCTCCTGTTGCTCTGGCTCCTGTGTGAGGTTCCTCTGACCATGTTGTTCAGCCTTAGTGAGGCCCAGTCTGGGAGAACCTGAGGAATGGGTGGTCATCTATGTTTAGGGGAAGATGAGGGCTGCTCTTTACTTGTGTCACCGATAGTACAAAGCAGTACTGGTGTGGTTATATTTCACACAGATTAAATCTAAATAGTTTCATCAGCATGTTCATATGGTCAAAAGAGCTGTCTCGAGTTCACCAAAATACTCTGCTTCAGATTCTCTCAACACAAAGATCAATATGTACACATCGGTGGATGTTAGAATTTGTGTGTGTGTAAGATTTTTTTTTTCCCTCTTAATGTATGTCACCCAAAATTCAAATTTTCAAATATTGAAAAGTGATATTCAGGGTGTCCCTTTTCAAAGTGATATAGTTTGCATTTATTAGTATTACTTTTCAGTTGTTCCTAATGTGCTAAAATGCCTTCCAGTTGATTACCTAGTTAACAGCAGACTTTTGTTTTCTCAAACAGTAGTATGGGGATTCCTGATAGAACCCCTTCTATAGGTAGTGAATGCAATTGGATAATATGCTGAAATATGGATTTATTCACAGATACATTAGAGTCTGAGTCATGGTGATACATGTCAGTTCAAGTCATTGTTTCTTTTGTCTGAATCAGTGTTGTTGAGCCACATCCATCTGTATATGTAATGCTAATTTGCTAACAGCCTCTTCATACTAAGCTGGAACTCATTTTACCTGGTGGTTTTATTTTAAATGTATGAGCTATATTAAATAACCTTCAAATAAGTAGTAGAAATTTAGCTCAAGGAATATGGAAAGAAAAGCCATACAGTTACTTTCAGAACCAGTTGGAATCTGGCACCTGACAATGATTAACAGGTTGAACAGATTAGACTAGATCTAAATCTCTGTAAATAAAATTGAAAGACAGAAATCTTTTTATTGAAAAGAACGTCAACAATTTAACAGGTCGGTGATGTTTGGAAAAAAATTGATTTGTTTACATATTATCAGTCAATACTAGGATAGGCTGGAAGATTTTGAACACACCATACAAAACGACACAAAATAGGTCAACTATCCCAATAGTTCATCTGATTGAAACCAGACTTCTGAGTATTTGAAACACCAAATTATTGTTGAAAAATACACATTTTGAATAGGTATTTAACCTCTTATAGATATATTACTAATAAATAAAGCAATAATATTAATAAGTTTGATTTATGAAATAGTTATAAAAATATGTCTATCTGTGTAGTCAAAAAAGCAGTCATTTAAACCTGTCTAAATAATTTTGATTAAAATATTGGATACAGTGTGATCTACTCAGATTGAGCGCCCACAGCGAGTGAACTACTCATTTCTTTACTTCATTTTGCATAATGAACATAAGACTGAATTCATTACTTTTTAAAGATGACAATCTTTTCCAAGAAACCATTTGCATATAAAATATGTAGAGATATTAATATAACTTATATAGTTTGCTGAACCCTACAGTAATTTGTAAAATTTGTTTATATATACATATTTTATATTACCTAAAACATAATAGGGATTAAAAAATGTTATATAGAACATACAAAGCCCTAAAGTAAATCCTGATGGGTAGTAACTGTGGCTGCCATTAAAAAAAAACAAACGTTATAGCACAGTACACTGCTCTGTGTATGTGCAGAAGGAAAACCAAACTTTGAAGAGACACCCTTCTTCAGATGTTGGCTTTTTCTTACACAAGCCTGTCTTCTGAAATATAAAGCAATTCTCTAATCTTTCATCATATTGTCTCCTACATACATACAGGAGATCGATGCAGAATTAGTTGGTGAGGTGAATACAAGGAGAGCTTGTTAATATGTGTTTGCTGCCCATTCCCAGAATAAACCATGTTTTTTCAACAAATTTCTTTCATGCAGTTTTATCTTCAAAGTGTTATTTGGACATAATTCCAGAGATGTGACAAGCAAATAAGCAAAAAATAAATAAAATAATATACAATAATGATCTTGGCCCTAAAACATGCAATTTTTCCTCTAAACACATCTTCCTTATTGGCGATCTGGCTCAAATTATATGTATATGGAAATATCCTGCGTTAAGTAACATGAACAAAGCATAGTATCTGGTTGAGATAAAAGTCCTCTTTGAATATTGTTTGTAACTTGAAGACTTTTCTCACTCGTTGGATAGATTCCATTAAACACAGCCGGGAGCAATATATAGTGTGGATTATATGACTTTGGTGTAATGGACATGCAAATACATATTTTTCACGTACAATATACAAACATCTCAGCAGGACAATTGGATAATGGAGCCAAAAAATCAGAAAACTGGCAAATGTGCAATGGACTTCTATGGCTTGATTCCACACTTCAAATATAATGAACATTTAATTCATCTGATGTCTTTTTTTAATTGGAGACACATTGGTAGAGGGGCATTTGAGTTCACAAACACTCTCAATTACTTCCATGTTAACCACATTTCACAAACTTCCAACTTGTGAACTATTTTCTAAAAAAAAACTTACGTGGTAGAACTTGCAGACTTTGGCCAACTCAAGTTTTCATTCCTTTTTTTTTGGCTTTGCCTCTCAAATTATGTTCCCCTGAAGTCAGATTTCATGTTTCAGCCTCATGTGGCAATTTAAATGCAATTGCAATTATCACATTTTTAGAAACTAAAAATTTTAATTAATTTTGCCGAAGAGTGCCAGGTTAACATCAGACTTTCAGCAGTGTTTACTGACTGTTATAGTTTATTACCTTCTATATGATTCTACAACGTAAACGATAGTAAATAATAATAAAAATGTCTAGATTTGCATAGCTTTACAGTTTACAAAGGCAATGTATTCATTCATTTAGCCAATAAATGTTTGTTGACCACATACAACATACAACATGCCATAAGTTTTCTTACACTCAGGAAATAAAAGGGAGAAGAGAAAATACTGGTCCCTGCCCTCATGAAACTTTCAGTCTAGCCTCATAAAATCCTTGCACACTGACATAGATACCTCTGAGGTCCATTAACTTCCCACCTCCAAGTAACTGCTACCCTAAACTTTGTGTTTTAGTTTACCCAATGTAATTATATCCCTAAACAAGAGGCTTTTCAGTTGTACCTGTTTTTTGCCCTTATATAAATGGAATCATACTTGCTTTTTTCATTCATGATTTTTTTTGTATTTTCTTGCTTTTTTCATTCATGTTTTTTTTTGTATTTTCTTCCATGTCTGCATAGCTTTAGATGTCTGTTTTCACTGCAGCAAGGGATGAACATACAACTGTTCATGAACTGATAAAGTCTAATGCTGGGGGATATTAATGAGTTTCAGTTACCCCACATCTTCACCAACTCTTGGAATTCTTCAGCTTATAATTTTTTTGCCAATATGGTAGGTTAGGAAGATATCTGTGTTTTTTTGTTTGTTTTTTTGCGGTACGCGGGCCTCCCACTGTTGTGGCCTCTCCCGTCGCGGAGCAACAGGCTCCGGATGCGCAGGCTCAGCGGCCATGGCTCACGGGCCCAGCCGCTCCGCGGCATGTGGGATCTTCCCGGACTGGGGCATGAACCCGTGTCCCCTGCATCGGCAGGCGGACTCTCAACCACTGCGCCACCAAGGAAGCCCTCTAATTGTGTTTTTAATTAGGATTTCCTTAATTACTAATGAAGTTAGCATTTTTCACAAGTTTATTGGTCATTTTTGTTTTAAGACTTGCCATGTGTCCTATTTTAATGGTTTTTTTTGTTGATTCTTACATATTTTATATTTTTTGGATACTAATCCTTTGTAAGTAATATGTGTTTTGTAAATATTTCCTCCAAGTTTATGGTTTGCCTTCCACCTTTTTTCTCACTGATAAACACTACTGATTTTTATTAAGCCAGGTAATAGCATTTTGAAATATTAAGGGATTTGTATCAAAGCCTTAGGATGCTATAGATACTAGTATAAAAAGGATATTAATTAATAAATCATTAAATGATTTTTGAAAGGTCTTAAGCAGTGAAAGGCCTTAAACTACAGAAGTCTTTAAAATATGATAAAATACTAGCAATTGGAGGCATCAAACTCGTTTTTTAATTTAATTTTTATTTTATATTGGGGTATTATCTGATTTACAATGTTGTGTTAGTTTCAGGTGTGCAGCAAAGTGGTTCAGTTATACATATACATTTATCCACTCTTCTTCAGATTCTTTCCCATATAGGTTATTACAGAATACTCAGTAGAGTTCCCTGTGCTACACGGTAGGTCCTTGTTGATGATTTATTTTATATATAGTAGTGTGTATATGTTAATCCCAACCTCCTAATTTATCCCACCCCCACCTTTCCCCTTTGGTAACCATAAGTTTGTTATGAAAGTCTGTGAGTCTGTCTCTGTTTTGTAAATAAGTTCATTTGTATCATCTTTTTAGATTCCAAGAATAAGTGATATCGTATGATATTTGTCTTTCTCTGTCTGATTTACTTCACTTAGTATGATAATCTCAAGGTCCATCCATGTTGCTGCAAACGGCATTATTTCATTCTTTTTTATGGCTGTGTAATATTTCATTGTCTATATGTACCAGATCGTCTTTATGCATTCATCTGTCAGTGGACACTCAGGCTGCTTCCATGTTTTGGCTATTGTAAATAGTGCTACTGTGAACATTGGGGTGCATGTATCTTTTCAAATTATGGTTTTCTCCAGATATATGCCCGAGAGTGGGATTGCTGGGTTGTATGGTAATTCTATTTTTAGTTTTTTAAGGAACCTCAATACTGTTCTCCACAGTGGCTGTAACAATTTACATTCCCACCAACAGTGTAGAAGGGTTTCCTTTTCTCCACACCCTCTCCAGCAAACCCTCTTTATTGTTTGTACATTTTTTGATGCTGGCCATATTCTGACTGGTGTGAGGTGTTTTCTCACTGTAGTTTTGATTTGAATTTCTCTAATAATTAGCAATGTTGAGCATCTTTTCATGTGCTTTTTGGCCATCTGTATGTCTTCTTTGGAGAAATGTCTATTTAGGTCTTCTGCCCATTTTTTTATTGGGTTATTTGTTTTTTTGATTGAGCTGCATGAACTGTTTGTAAATTTTGGAGATTAATCCCTTGCCGGTTGCATTGCTTGCAAATATTTTCTCCCATGTTGTGGGTTGTCTTTTCATTTTGTTTATATTTTCCTTTGATGTGCAAAAGCTTTTAAGTTTAATTAGGTCCCATTTGTTTATTTTTGTTTCTATTTTCATTACTCTAGGAGGTGGATCCAAAAAGATGTTACTGCGATTTATGTCAAAGTGTGTTCTGCCTATGTTTTCCTCTAAGAGTTTTATAGTATCCAGTTTTAAATTTAGGTCTTTAATCTATTTTGAGTTTATTTTTGTGTATGGTGTTAGAGAATATTCTAATTTCATTCTTTTACATGTACCTGTCCAGTTTTTCCCAGAATCACTTATTGAAGAGACTATCTTTTCTCCACTGTATATTCTTGCCTCCTTAGTTGTAGATTAATTGACCATAAGTGTGTGGGTTTATTACTGGGCTTTCTACCTTATTCCATTGTTCTATATTTCTGTTTTTGTGCCAGTGCCATACTGTTTTGATTACCATAGCTCTGTAGTATAGTTTGATGTTAGGGAGCCTGATTCCTCCAGCTCCGTTTTTCGTTCTCTGTATTGCTTTGGCTGTTTGGGGACTTTTGTGTCAGCCACCCCCCACCTCTGCAGGAGACCCTCCAATACTAGCAGGTAGGTCTGGCCCAGTCTCTTATGAGGTCACTGCTTTTTTCCCTGGGTCCTGGTGTGCACAAGACGTTGTGTGTACCCTTCAGACGTAGAGTTTGTTTCCCCCAATCCTGTGGAATTCCTGCAATCAAACCCTGCTGAACTTCACAGCCAGATTTGCTGGGGGCTGCTCCTCATGTTCCAGACCTCTAGACTGGGGAGCCTGACCTGGGGCTCAGAATTCTCACTCCTGTGGGAGAACCTCTGCAATATAATTATTTTCTAGTTTGTGGGTCACCCACTTGGCGAGTATGGGATTTGATTACATCATGAAAGCACTCCTCTTATTGTCTTGTTGTGGTTTCTTCTTTGTTTTTGGATGCATAATATCTTTTTTGTTAGGTTCTAGTGTTTTTTATCAATGACTGTTCAGCAGTTAATTGTGATTTTGGTGTTTTCGTGAGAGGAGGTAAGCTCAAATCCTTCTACTCTGCCATCTTATCTCCTCCCATGATCTCCTTTCCACTTTCTTCATTGAAACATAAGTTTCCATAAGTTGTTGATAATCAAAAGCTCTTAAAACTAATTTAGTCTAATTGAGCAATATTTTTATGCAAAATTTTTATGTTGTGCCATGTTTAAGAAATTTTCTTTACCCTAGCATTACAATAATATTCTCCTGTGTCTTTTTCTAAATGTTTTAAATCCTTGTCTATCTAGAAATTTTTTGTGTGGGTTGCTTTGCAGAGATCCAGTTTACCTATATAGAAGCAATTGTTGAAGTACCAACTTATTGAATGGTGCATTTTTTTCTCCATTGATATTTAATTCCAGTACCATCATATAGTTGAGCTCTACTTTTACCCTGTTGGATAGACCACCAGTGAAATGTTAAAGCAAAGTGTTGATAGCAGCATCATTGTAATGTTCATGATATTGAAAGGAAGACTTCCAGTAGTTCGTTGTGCACCTTTACTGTAGTTTGTTTTTAGACAACTCATATATTTAGAAAGTTCTCTTTTATTTCTAGTTTGTTAAAAGTCTTTTTTTTTCTTTAACCACGTTCTTTTTCTGTGCCTATTTTACATACAGTCATAGAATTTACATTATTCAACCTATCTTGTTCTGAGATAAAATTAATCATGGTTTTATTCATTTTATAAATAGTGGGGTTCAATTTGCTAGTAATTAGAATTTTTGTATCTTTGTTCATGAATGAGATTGTCCTGCACTTGTTACTTTCTTTTGTCCTTGTCAAGTTTTGGTCTTGACCTTCAGGAAGTCAGTTGTGCAGTGTTTTCATCCATTCAGTATCCTGGAAGAGATTACATGAGACCAACATTATGTTTTGTTTTTTTTCTGCGGTACACAGGTCTCTCACTGTTGTGGCCTCTCCCGTTGCGGAGCACAGGCTCCGGCCGTGCAGGCTCAGTGGCCATGGCTCACGGGCCCAGCCGCTCCGCGGCATGTGGGATCTTCCTAGACTGGGGCCCGAACCCATGTCCCCTGCATCCGCAGGTGGACTCTCAACCAGTGCGCCACCAGGGAAGCCCCAACATTATGTTTTTAACTTCTTAATTTTGAATGTCTGGGAGACTTACCAGTGAAGTCATCTGACTTACATTTGTTGTATTTGTGGTAATTTCTTCTGATCTATATTTCAGTTCACTAATTCTGTCTTGTGCACATATGTCCAAATGTGGCCAATGAGTTTTTCATTTTAGTTATTATATGATTAATTCTACATTTAAATTAGCTATTTTTTAGATTTTTTTATAGTTTCTGGTTCTTCACATGTTTTCATTTATCATTCCTTTCTTTAAACAGGATAAGTGTATTTGTTTTAATACTAATTTATTTCATAATTCTTATATATGATATACTTGTAGATCTGTTTCTGTTAATTTTTCTTCTGGTATCTTTCATATTGTCTTACTTCTTTGCGAATGTTGTTATCTTTGGCTGCTTGCCAGTCATTGCGCACAGAAAATTACTTGAAAGTTTTGTCAAGGTCAAAGATAGATGTGACCTTTTCCATAAAGAGTTTGCTTTTGCTTATTCCAGTTTCCTACGGATGACGAGAGTTGGGGCAAACTCAAATCATTTGCACAATTCCAAATTGTGTGTTCCATCGAGAATTAATATACTTATATACTTAGTGAACAGATTCATTTTAGAGCAATGTGTGGTCACAACTTTGTAGGAACTATTTCCCCTTCTTTCTTTTTTTTTTTTTTCTTTATTACCTGTGGTCAAATCCAAGACAGCCTTGTCTGCTATTTCTTGATGTTGGGAACACAAGGAGAGTTTAGATCATATGTATCCCTTTAGAGTCTGGGGTTAATTTTGAGAAGGTTTTTTTTGTTTTTGTTTGTTTGTTTTTAAAAATATTTCCCTAGCATGGTGCTAAGCATCTAAGAGTACTTAATAAATATCAGAAAACATCATATGCAGATTATCCTCAATAAACATTTACTAAGCATTCAGTTTTTCGTAGTGCTCTACCATGTTCCACAGAGAGAACACCTTTGTTTTGAACATTTTCCAGTAGATTGATTATTTATTGAGAACACTGAGTTTGTACTATGCACAAGGCAAGGGGTTAGATATTTGGGTTCAAAGATGTTTTAGACTAAACCCTTAAGAAAATTTCTATTTAGATGGGAATTTACGTTATTACTGCAAAGCCTGGGTAAGGCTTAGGAAAAACAACCAAAGGGGCATCTAATAATTATCCCAGGAATTGAATTTGCCTTTTTCCAACTGCTGCCTTGCTGGTCTGATAAGGCAGAGTCTGCTGTTAATTTACTATTGGTAGGAGAGGACAGGAGAACCCCTTGCCGGCGTGCAGATTCTAAATTTTCCAATCATATATGTCACTGTGCCTCCTCAGAAAGGAGTGAGTGAGGGTATGCAGAGAAGAGAAGCTGTAATTCTCAAACCTTCTTCCCAGGACAGAGGAGTGGGGAGAGAAAGGATGTTTTCCTTACAAACTATACTGGAAATGATGTCAGAACCTGAACATTGTAGGCTAGAGTTCAAGTTGGACCAGATTACTCAGAGCCATTAAAATGTCAGGCTTTGAAATTAGTGTTTTATTTAGATGAGATTGAGGAATGACTATAGGATTTAGTGGCAGGGTGAAATTTGCACTCTAGAAAGCACTGCAAACAGTGACTTAGATAACCAGGAGGACTTGAAAAATATTAACTACAGAGGGCTCCCAGCTTTGATATTATTATTATGAGGTAATAAAGGCCTGAATGTTCATGTGGCACATTTAGGTTTATTTTATTTTACTTTTATAAGGCTTTCACGAGATCTTTAAACTGGTGGAGTGACCAAAATGTTCTCTAATTTATGTGATTTGGTCCACTAAGGAGACTTAGGTTCTAAGCAAAATGTAAATAGCTGCCTTGTAAAAATACATAATTTTTTAAAGAAGCAACTGTTAAAAGGCACACATAGTCATTTGTAAAGATAAACACCCTTCTCCCTGCTTTCTTTTTTCTTTTTGAGCTGTATACTTTCGGCTAACATCTAGAGACTATTAGAGTTTAGTCATAAGGTTTTAAAAAATTGGCATGCTTTCAAAATTACTCAGTGATGAAAATTTGGAACCAAAGTTATTATGTCCTAAGAGAGACTTATTTCAGAAAGTGAAATGGAGTTGTCAGAAAAAACAATTTACTAAACTCCTAATTAGTGAGTTTTTAAATATGAAATACAATCTTAGCTACTATATGAGAAAAGAAAAATCAACCTTAAATTACATTGAAAATGTTAAGCAGGTTGACAAGGTGTGTATACATATTGGGAAAAGTCTTAGATACCAAAAGCTCTAACGCCATTAGAATATTCTTGATCACTTCTTGTAAAATCTCAGCACTTCTCCAGTGATGAATGGTTTATTTTTTAGTGCTGGCAGTTTAGTAATTACTAATTTCATAATTCATAAGTAGAAGTTGAATCACATGTGGGCGTCTAATTTTTATTATATGAGGTTTTTTATGTTTTCAGAAATAATTATCTAATTTTTTCTCAGGAATAACAATCGGTAATTTTCAACATTGCTGTGCTCATATCTTCTGAGATTATTAGATGTGTATAACTTCTTATAAACAGAATTCTCTGGAGTGGAATTTCTCATCCTTTGCAGTTCATGAAATGTCATATGCCAAGAGAGCAGTGAATTTTGGAATGGCAAGAATTAAGCCCAGACTTGTTCAGGCTGGAAGTGTATGGGTGTTTACCATGGGAGGTGACTTCACCACTCCCTTTGACCTTCCGTTGAAGGGCCAGTCTGAGCCTGGTGATTTCATCCCGCAAGAGACTTAACCATTTTAGGACTAGCATTGAAAATGAGAAAAAGGCAATCTTCTTGTGTTCTGTGTGTATTAAAGTAAGCAGGTAACAAAACAAAGCAAAATGTGAGTGGGTGATATCGAGAGCGCCTTCTTTATCATTACTAGATAACCTGAGATTCTGGGTTTCTGTTGAATTCAATCATATTATGATCTTTAATGTGAGCACTTGAATTGTAAAACACAAGTTCTAGCCAGACTACAGAGTTGCACTTAATGGAAACTTTATTGAAATCACTGGTAGTAAAGCCTTCCCCTGTGCTCACTTTTTAAAAGGTAGGCTTGATGGATCAATGGATTAGAGGTACCCTCCCACCCAAAAATGTCCATAGTTAGGAGACAAGTAGTGGAGTAGGCTAAGAGCACAATTACTAAGTAGTGAGGTCACAGCTGGATCATTGTTGATCTGTGTTCTCTCTGCAGATGTTTTCAAAGCTTCAATCTATGTTTCAATTAATAGAAAGTTTATAAATTGAAGAACAACTTGTTTTTTAGTTATTTCTAAGAGTTCTACTTCATTATTAAAGCAGAGTACAGCAATTTGAAGTGCATTTTTACTTAGCCAATTTAATCTGCATTTGGCTAGAACACACTTCAAGTTATTGGGATAGGATCCAATTGTTATGCAAATTTAGATCACTGCCTTATTATAGTTGAGGCAAAAATATGCAAAAAAGGAGATAGCAGCTGTTTAGATGAAATAGAATTTAACTGGATTTGAACCCTGTTGAAGGCCAGACAAGTTTAGGCAAAGACCTGCTAATAAACACTCTTTCTATGATATTAAAACTTATGAATACATCCATGTCTTCTTGCAGAACCTGAAGTCCTAACAAAGCCCATATTACAGCTCCAAGTTAGGCTGCTTGACCATAATTCAAAATAAGTAAACAAAATTTCTTAATTAAGTTATAAAATGTAGCAGAAATAACCTGAAATGGTTTATAAATTACAGTAAGAACAGAAGCAAAGATAATTATTATAAAGACAATACCATGTATCCTATTAAATAGACTTTCTGTTTCCATATTTTTTTATTTGAGATTTTCAAAGATGTTTACACCCAAAGAGTCAGAATAGTCTTCATATTCTCTTCCCAAAGCTTCTTTGAATAGTTCAACAATAGGTTGTGTGTGACTTTTCAGTTATGTAGCAAAGATGGGAACAAAAAATAAATTATAGAAAGTGTATATTCAGATGGCTCCACTGAAAATTGGAAAACTTTCCACAAATTTGCCTGAGGTCACACCATACCTGATTAAATTAATAGTATAACTCTAGTTCTTATACCGTTAGGAAACCTTTAAAATTGCATTCAGGAAAATGAGAAATTTTAGATTTGGAGATTTCAATCCAATTTGCCAACAGTTGGTGGAGATCATGTCAGCTTCTAGCTTGAAACAGTACATAGTTTCAACAATAGTTTGAACCACGTTTCTTTAGA
This sequence comes from Stenella coeruleoalba, assembly GCF_951394435.1. Classification (NCBI taxonomy): domain Eukaryota; kingdom Metazoa; phylum Chordata; class Mammalia; order Artiodactyla; family Delphinidae; genus Stenella; species Stenella coeruleoalba. The sequence goes on along the minus strand of NC_137149.1, from coordinate 21,056,216 downwards.
TGACATCATATCTTTCCAAAGCTGGGTTTTTGTTAGTTGTGATAAAAGCAAGTGTTGTGTGAAGATCATTGTGGAACAGGAAATGACAGTGATGAGGCCCAATCTGATGTCAAGATTTGAAAAGTTGTGCAGTGTCTCGGACAAGCACACCCATCTCATTAATAAGTAATTGAGGTTATTTAAGAATGTAATAAAAATATTGTTTTTGCTTCCATTATGTATTACTTTTTGTATGCACTCAGAAACCCATCACCAAAATCAAGATGATGAACCTATCTAGCACTCCCCAAAGTTTCTCATGCCTTTTTGTAATTCCACCCTCCTGAACCTCCCAACCTTACCACTTTCCCGGGCAACCACTGATCGCTTTCTGTCACTATAGATTAGTTTGCATTGTCTAGACATTTATATAAACGGAATTATATAGTATGTGCCTCTTTCTGTTTTTTCTGTCATCTTTCATTCAGCGTAATTATTTTGAGATTCATCCATATTGCATGCAACAATCTGTCATTATTTTTTATTACTAAGTAGTACTCCATTATACAGATAGAAACAGATAGATACATTGTACAGATAGATACAGATAGATAAGTGATTGTACATTGTTTATCCATTTGCCTGTTGATGGATTTGGGGGGTTACTTCTAGCTTGAGACTTATGCAAATGAGTTTACAGTGAACATACATGTACATATAGTCATCTTTTGTTATCCATGGAGGATTAGTTCCAGAACACCCTTTGGATATCAAAATTCTTAGATGTTCAAGTCCTTTATATAAAATAGCGTGGTATTTGCATAGAACCTATGCACACCTTACCATATACTTTAAATCTTCTCTAGATTACTTATAATACATAATACAAAGCAAATGCTATGTAAATGGTTGCCTGCTTGAAGCAAATTCAAGTTTTGCTTTTTCAAACTATCTGGAGTTTTAGTTTGTTTGTTTGAATAGTTTTGATCTGCAGTTGGTTGAATCTGAGGATGAGGAACCCACAGTTAAGGAGGGCCAGCTGTATACTTTCATTACTTTGACCAAATACCTAGGAGTAGAATGGTTTGTAGGTGTAGGTTTCATTTTTAAGAGACTCTCAGAATGTTTGCCAAAATGGTGTATCATTTCACATTGCCACCAGCAATATATGAGAATTCTGCATCCTTGCTAACATTTTGTATGGGCTGTCTTTTGAATTTTAGACATTTTATTATGTGTGCAATAGTAGCTCATTGTGGGTATAATTTGCATTTCCATAATGCCTAATGATGTTTAGCATCTTTTATGTGCTTATGTGCCATCTTTATATCTTTTTTGGTAAAGTGTATGATCAAATCTTTTGCCCTGTTTTTTAAAAAAATTTTGTTTTCTCATTATTAAATTTTAATAGTTTAAAAATATATTCTGGATACAAATCTCTTATTAGATATATGATTTGCAAATACTTTCTCCCTGTCTGTTTTTCATTCTTTTTATACTCCCTTTCGAATAGCAGAAATTCTCAATTTTGATGAAGTCCAATTTATCGATTATTTTTATATATTGTACTTTTGGTATTTTATTTAAGAAATCTTTGATTAACTGAAAATTACAAAGGTTTTCCTCCTATATTTTCTTCTAGAAATTAGCTGTCATATGTGTCTGGGTCCAGTGGCCTAAATAATGCCACCAGGAAATTTTCCCCCTCTTTCTCGTGACACTTTTTCTTATGTTTTGGCCCCATTTTCTCCTTAAAATGACTTTCTCATCTCTTTGTAGCCAGAAGACAGTGATACAAATAGCCCTCTGTAGATTGTCCTCACATGCAGTGGCAGAATAAGCAAGTATCTTTCCTGATGATTCCAGAAGAAAAGTTCCTTGATTACGTGCCTACCTTTAAATCAGTCCTTATGGCCAAAGGGTAGGTGGTCCTTGGCAACAGCTGGGTATCTGCCCACTTCTAGGACTGGGTCTAGGAAAAATAGTTCTCGAAGACAAGAATATTGTCTTGTCTCAAGAATATTGCTCCTGAACAACGCATTACAAATGGCCGCTGCATACATACCTACCATTTCCTGCAATTTTTATAAGCAGTTGTTAGGGTGGGAAGTGACTAGAATGTCAGCTGTCTTTTATTCTACTTTTTGATGTTGGTACAATGAGTCATATATTTGGCATTTTGCTGAATACTCCCATGATAGTAATTTCTGTGTATTAGCATACCGATTTGGAGTATCATCTGCAGAAATATACCATTTTGGGACCCTGTCCTTAAATGTTCTTAGGAAAGAGAATTTTAGGGTAAAAGAAAAGGCTAGCATAAAAATGAAAGAATAAAGTAAATGGGGCCATGGATATACTGAGGAAAACAGGAAAAATACTCATGAGAAGTACTGAACTACTTTTTTGATATTACATACACCTCCAGGAAATTACAACTACTGATGTAAGACCAAAACATTAAAATAATGTTTTATAATACTTTGAGTCTCTTCTGATTTCTTAAAGTAGAAATGGGATTGGTAAGGAGATGTGACTGGAATAATGAGAATATTAATGCAGTATAATGGACACTGTATGCAATCATCAATTCTCCCTTTGGTCTGAAGAAAACTCTACCTCCTTTTTTTTCAAAAGCATTACTTCTTTTTGGTTATATTTGACCCTATGGTTTATTAAATAAATAGTAATAAATCCTATGGTTTACATACAAAAGCATAACTACCTTTTTATGGATACTGGAAAGTTTTATAAAATTTATTTGCCAAATACTCTGAAAGGTTAGAACTTCTTGAGGAATGTTCATTTGTCCCTTAGAGCTGTACTGCCAATATGGTAGCACTAGCCACAAGTGACTATTGAGTACTTGAAATCTGGCTAGACCCAGTTGAGTTTTTAAGTGTAAAATACACACCAGATTTTTGAAGATTTATTAGCATAAAATAAAATGTAAAATTGCTCACTAATAATTTTTTACTGATGCCATATTGATATGATATTTTGCATATATTTTAATATACACACATGTGTGTATGTGTAGGTATACGTCTTAGTCTGTTCAGGCTGCTAAAAAAATACCATAGACTGGGTGATTTAAACAATAAATATTTATTTCTCACAGTAATGGAGGCTGGGAAGTTCAAGATCAAGGTGCCAGCAGATTCGGTGTCCAGTGAAAACTGAGTTCCTGTACCCTATGTCCTCACATGGTGGAAGGGCCAAGGGAGCTCTCTGGGGTCTTTTTTATAAGGGCACTAATCTCATTCATGAGGATTCTGCCCTCATGACCTAATCACCTCCCAAAGGCCCCACCTCATAAATACCATCACACTGAAGATGAAATTTAAACATGCGAATTTTGTAGGGACACAAACATTCAACCTATAGCAGTCGATATATAATTAATTTTATCTGCTTCCTTTACATTTTTTAAAATGTGGTTAAAATTATGTATGTGGCTTTTATATTTCTTTTTGGAAAGTACAGCTTTAGAGCAAATGACATGCCTGACTCACAAAGTACAAATTTCTTTATTAGTTCTTTTATAAAATTTTATTTTATTTTTTTATTATAGTTGATTTACAGTGTTGTGCCCATCTCTGCTGTACAGCAAAGTGACTCAGTTATACACTGAGTATATTCTTTTTTTAAATATTCTTTTCCATTATGGTTTATCATTCTTTATTAGTTCTTACATAATAAGTCTTAACCAAATTCTAACATCATTGTCTATTATGTTTTACATTATTTTAAGTTTTACAGCTCTGAATATAGACCTTGGTTGAAATTAACAATTGACATATTAGAAGAAATTAGTTTTTAAAAATTAGCTATTTGTATTTAAAAATTTCAATTTTTTTCTATATAAGAAAGAAATATATGGAATATAATTATTCGTAAAGTTCTATATATGAATGCAGCAATGAAGAAACATTCTGTGGTTGCAGTAAGAACACTATATTTTCACTCCCCTTTTTTTATTTTTTTGCGGTACGCAGGTCTTTCACTGTTGTGGCCTCTCCCGTTGCAGAGCACAGGCTCCGGATGCGCAGGCTCAGCAGCCATGGCTCACGGGCCCAGCCGCTCCACGGCATGTGGGATGTTCCCAGACCGGGGCACGAACCCGTGTCCCCTGCATTGGCAGGCGGACTCTCAACCACTGCGCCACCAGGGAAGCCCTCCCCTCAATATTTTATTTAATTTAGTAAATATATAATAATTAAGCATTTTTATTTTAATAATTACGGGATGAAGTGAGAACAGGGTATACACATCATTTGTTGAGGGAAAAGCTCTAAACGTTCAAGAGACTTGTTTTGTACTCTGAGCTCTCCATGAGTGGCTTTGGGCAGATCATTTTACTTCTCTGAACCTGTTTCTTTATCTGAAGAGCATATTTTAGATGATTTTCAAGCTTCTTTTGGTATTAACATTCTACATTCTACAAAAGAATTGCTTCTCTTTCTTTCTTTTTTTTTTTTTTTCTTTTTCTTTCCCTTCTCTTCCTTTGACTTTCTTTGGAGACAGTGATATGACCAAGCCCCCTGTTGGTGGCAAGGCCAAGGAAGTAGCAGTGGGGCCAAGGAAATGTAGATCTAAGCAAGTGGCAGATGTGTGTGATTAGATTTGGTTCATACAAGAGGAATGAGCAAGTAAGCAAATATATTAAATATATTGAGAGCCAAATTTCTCACTGCTGGAGAAAGGATTTCACATATGTAGAGGAGGAAAGCTAGAAAAGTACTGCATGGAAACTGGAGTTGTTGACATGAACCTATTTAAAAAGATAAATAGGTTTAGAAGTAGATACAGATGCATGTCCATGTGTACTTACATTTAGTTTCTAAGTATATCCATTAATTAAAAAAAAATTTTATTGGCGGGAATGTAAATTGATACAGCCACTATGGAGAACAGTATGGAGGTTCCTTAAAAAACTAAAAATAGAATTAACATATGACCCAGTAATCCCACTACTGGGCATATACCCAGAGAAAACCATAATTCAAAAGGACACATGTAACCCAATGTTCATTGCAGCACTATTTACAATAGCCAAGACATGGAAACTACCTAAATGTCCATCGACAGACGAATAGATAAAGAAGATGTGATACATATATACAATGGAATATTACTCAGCCATAAAAAGGAACAAAATTCGGTCATTTGTAGGGACCGAATTTGGATGGACCTAGAGACTGTCATACAGAGTGAAGTAAGTCAGAAAGAAAAAAATATCGTATATTAACACATATATGTGGAATCTAGAAGAACGGTACAGATGAACCAGTTTGCAAGGCAGAAATAGAGACACAGATGTAGAGCACAAACATATGGATACCAAGGGGAGAAAGCTGGGGGTGGGGTGGTGGTGGTGGGATGAATTGGCAGATTGGGATTGACATGTATACACTAGTATGTATAAAATAGATAACTTATAAGAGCCTGCTGTGTAAAAAAATAAAATTTAAAAAAAATTTTATTGGAGTATAGCTGCTCTCCAATGTTGCATTCGTTCCTACTCTACAGCAAAGTTAATTAGATATATGTATACATATATCCCCTCTGTTTTGGATTTCCTTCCCATTTAGGTCACCACAGAGCATTGAATAGAGTTCCCTGAGCTATACAGTAGGTTCTCATTAGTTATCTATTTTATACATAGTATCAGTAGTGTATATATGTCAAACCCAGTCTCCCAATTCATCCCACCCTGCTATTGAGAAGTCCTGAAATCAAAGACACCTCAGTAGCAATGAGAACATGGAGTGCCACCTCTGTTTCTATATATCATATTCCACTAAATACCCAGGACTTCTTGCATAATGGACTGATTCAAAACAGGCACAGAGGGCTTGTTTTCTCTAAAACTCTCAAGGTCATGAAAGACAGGGAAAGATAAAGGAATTGTTTCAAATAGAAGGAAGCTAAAGAGACATAACAACAAATGCAATGAAATCCTGGACCAGAAAGTGAAAAAAAAGACCTATTTTGAGAATAACTAGAAAATTTTAATGAGATTATTATATTTATCTCTATATATGGTTGATAGTGCAAGTATGTTGAGATATTAACAGTTGTTGGGGAACCTAGGTGAGAGAAATCAAAGTTCTTTGTACTCTTTTTGCAACTTTTCTGTAAATTTGAAATTAAGTAAGTTACTAGAAACTTGTCAACCTGAAATGGAACAGTAATATCAATAATAGTGTTATTATTTAGTAGTCTGAATGAAAAATATAGTTTGAGTTCTATGAGGTAAGGTTATGGGGAGAATGAGTAGAGGCTTCAGGGGCTGAAGAACATTGGGGTGAGCTCTGAAGTGTGGGTAGGATTTTGATAATAAGCAGAGTAGGGAGAAAAGGAAGAAGGACATTCCAGGTCAGAGAAATAGCAAGAACAAAGAATTTGGGATGAAAATGAGCATGGTGTGCTTGACAGTTGGCTGGAGTGGAGGACTGGTGTTGAGAAATAGTGGGAGATGGATTGAAATTGTGGAAGGAGTCCAGAGTATGGGTGGCACATCAGTATAAGGCAGAGAAAATTAGGGTTTGATCTCACTTTCAAAATAATTTACAGACCAAAATTTGAAGCAAAGAAAAATAGAAAATGATGACTTTATTTTTTACTATCTTTTTTTTTTTAAAGCAACCTTACCTAAGAAAATGTGTCAAGAATTCAAACTTTATCATTGGCTTAATGTTACTCTAGGGCAACCTCATTGTTTTGGGGGACTGTATTCATTCATTCAACAATGTGCATTACCTTCTTACTATAGTTTCTTGCACACTTCCAAACCCACTGTCATCTAAGATCTTTGCACTGCTCTTCTCTCTATAAGAAGCCTTTTTCCTCTAGATAATCAGTTTATTTTATTTATTATAATTTTCAAGAAATAGTCTTGGGTGAATTTTAGAACCCATATTAAGAATACTTAATTTTTTTTCATAATAGCAAGTTTTTTTCTCAGTGTTAGTTGAGGATGATCCTCAGAAAATGGCAAAGGCCTTATCTTGTGTTTTATTTAAAAAGTGTTTATTACCTAATCCCTTCCCTCACCCACCACCAACACCCCTAGAAAAGCAGAGCTTCCCATGGGATGATGGGTGAAGTCTGATATGACAGATCTTGACTGATGACTGAGCAACAGTAAAGTGTTTCTTTATAGGAAGTTCATTTATGAAAATTGTATTTACCTGTACAATTTTCCATTTTTATTGGCTTTTAACTTTACATATAATTATTCAGAGGATATTGAGTCTAAGATATGAAGTAACAGCTTGGATTTCGACTTTATTTTTGTTGTAATAAATAGCTAAAATTTGTTTTGGTAGATTGAGCAAATGTTCCTTTTATCATTGATTTGTGAAGCCATTGTCATCTTCTACTACATTATTAGATATACCATTTTTTCTGGATAATTGTTCTTTTCCACTGGTCTGTCTCTCAAGTCATATTATTATCACAAAATGTACTGATAAAGAGTTACAGTGCATTTTCATTTCTGAGCACGTAAGTTTCTCTTATTATTATTCTTTTTCGTAGATATTCTCAACTAATTTATTTACCCCGAAGAGCTTTGGAATCAATCTCTCAAGTACCAGTAAAAAATAGAAAGGAGGAGGAGATTTTTATGGGAATTGAGTCTTATTATAAATTAATTTAGGAATAAAATAGAATCTGTATTTTTAATGTCATTTTGTCATGCAGGAATTCCAAATGAAGTCTGGAAGGTGAGTCAGGTGGTTGCTGTTCTTCCTGTGGTGGTAGTGGGTGATGGACAGGTTCTGGCAGACACAGGTTTTTCTGACGCCAGACTGCACATGCCACTCTCTGGTGGAATAGGCAGCTGTGATAGCAACACCAGTTTCCAGCTGTTTCCTGACTTCAGAATAGCAGTAACAGTTTTCTGATATTTGGATAGTAGTTGCATGGCATGGCCTTGCAGTCTAGTGGTCTTCCCATGACTTCTACTCTTCCATTAATTCCAGTAACTTCCTTTTTTGTGTGAAATACCTAGACTAGTTTCTAGACTAATACCTAGACTAATTTCTCCTTCCTGAATTGAAACCTATTCCCATAAACAGATTCACAAAGTTTGGAATCTGGATTATTATCTTACAAGTTTGGACTTGAAGGCAACAATAAGCCAGCGGAAAATGAGATACTGGTGGTCAATTAAAAAGTAGAAAAACTATTAAGTGATTACTTGAGGTTGTCTGGAAAGAAGGGGTTATTTAAGGCAAGGCTTTGACACATTATATAGCTGCTGTCATAAACTATTGTGATAGGACTAAGGAATACCTACTTCTGTGGGTCAATATCTAACTCCAGAAGTAATGAAGAGCTTAAAGAAAGAGAATAAAATGTTCTGAAGTTTTAGTTTTGGTCTTATGGTATGGTCTGAGGACATGAGACCTTCTATGACTATTCTAAGAATTTCTTCTCTTGTAGACTCAGAGCTGATGTAGCTAAAAACAAGACAGAGTCTGATCTTGCATGCCCAATTCCAACACAGGTTGAATTCATAGCTTCACCAGATCTCTATGTGAAATTTAGGATAATGATTAGGAAAGAGTGTGACTTTAAGAAAGGGTTAGGGACAATTGGTAGTTTAGATGAATCCAGGTTCTGTGAATCACCAAGTCCCAGTGAGCTTCTTTGCCATCAGTAGTCCTTTCTCGCAGATGAATCTAGTACTGTCTTGCTTGAAGATCCTTCAAGGATTTTACCTGAGGCAGTTAACCTACAAAGGATGCTAATCCTCTTCATGTCCACCTCTCATTGTCATCAGATCCGTATTAGAGTCAGATTCCATCTTGTCTCAGAAGAACAATTAAAAAGTTGGAAGCAGAAGAAAATAGATACACATCAAAAAGAATTTTAAGATCTTAATAATTTAACTTGGTAGAACCCTTAGTAATATATATGGGAATGAATTCTAAGAGTGCTGATGAGGAAGGAAGATATTTGTTAGTGTGGGTTGAATTGATCTGTGTAGGTATAATGACCAGGCATGTGGATACAGTGTATTAGCTTGAGCATCTGAGACCAGCATTGGAAATCTGCTTGCTTGGAGAACAGAAATCTCAACAGTTCTGTATTAAATTAAAATGGGATGCCAGACTTCCCTGGAATAATGGAGAGTGTGGTAGACAGGAATGCCTGTTGACAAATATTTCAGGTCCTCTACTGAGAACATCACAGAATTGTACTTCCAGGCCCCCTTGTTAGTTAGTAGAGGGTATGTAATTCCATTCAATAAACTGTGAGAGAACGTGGCACACATCATTTACAGGCCAGGGCATTTAACTGCTAATGCCACACTTCCAGAGCATTTCTTCCCTCTGCTACATTGACAGACAGTGTTTGAGATGGTGGCTGTTGCTTCAGCTTGGTTCACTGAGTGTCTCCGGTGTAGAACCGCTTTGCTGACCTGAAGTGAGCAAGTAGTGTGAGTTAAACATAAGCCTTCAATATATACAACCACTGAGATTCGAGGACAGTTACTGCATCGTAATCTAATTTATCTTGACTTACACCTAGAGAAAGTGAAACGCTGAGAATTTATCATGTATTATCCATACATCCACGATATCACTATGTACCCCAGGAAATTTCCCAAAATACTGCCATGACCAAAGTGCTTAAAAACAGTAGCTACCCCTTAATCACGGGGAATATGTTCCAAGACCCCCAGTGGATGCCTGAAACTGCAGGTAGTACTGAACCCTATATATGCTATGTTCTTTCCTATACATACATACCTGTGATAAAGTTTAATTTATTAATTAGGTACAGGAAGAGATTAACAACAATAATAAGATATACTGTAATAAGTGCTATGTGAATGTGTGTCAAAATTTCTCACTGTACAAATTTAATGCCCTTTCCATCTTAACTAAGCACCTATGATGCACTGTGGCTGCAAACTTTCGCAGTTTGAGATGCAACAGCAAAACTAGTACCAGTTCCTTTTCCCTTCTTCACAATTTCACTGATAGAAAATTCATTTTTACTGTGAAATTTAACCATCTCAGCATTTGACTTTTTCTTTCCTTATAAAGTCAAGAACTTTCACCTTGTCACTTAAAGGGCACACTTTATGGCTTCTCTTTGGCATATCCGAATAGCCAACATCACTACTCTTGTGCTTTGGGGCTGTTATTAAGTAAAATAAGTGTTCCTTGTGTACAAGCACTGCGATACCTGGACAGTTGATCTGATAACCTAGATGGCTACTAAGTGACTAATGGACGGGATACCCCAGACAAAAGGATGATTCATGTCCAGGGTGGGGTGGAGCAGGATGGTGCAAGATTTCATCACGCTACTTGGAATGGTGCACAATGTAAAATTTATGAATTGTTTATTTCTGGAAATTTCTATGTAATATTTTTGGATTGGGGTTGACCACAGGTATCTGAAACCTCAGAAAGTAAAACCACAGATAAGGAGGGACTACTGTACATTGGCAAAAGAAGCATCAATTTCCTTGAGGTCTGTTGTAACTTCCCTCTGAAAGCTGGAGATGACAGTGGAAGATGCCGTGATTGAGATGGATGCCTTATTTCAACGGGATGATGGAATCCCAGAAATGCAGAGTTATGTGGTAGCTCTTCAGCACCAGGCATAAAGTACATATAAATACCATAATAGTTAACAAGACCAAAGCATGAACTGGAATGATTTGACCCACAAGAATCACCCTCTCCCTAGGATGCAAATACATCTGCAAGAACAGCATACTGACTCTTACTTGACATGTGTGTCGAAAAATGAAACTCTAAGTTTGGGGAACAGAGACCTGATACAAGTCAAAAAAAAGAGTGTAGAGAGATATGGATTCCCTAAAAGGAAAGACACTGCAATATTGTCACAAGGTTGTGTTATAAATATTCCTCCTCAGATCCCTCTGCCTCCCACTCCAGTCATTCCCAAAGGAATCTGTGGCCATTTATATAGTCTTTATATACTGGGCAAAGAGATAGTCAGAATATTAGGAGAATTTTAAACATTGAGACCTGGGTATCTTAGCTAAGGGTATTCTATGAAGGGTGAGTGACTAGTTCTGTTTCTAAACCCCACCCATGGTAAGATAAAATCCCTTTCACAACATGGAGGATTTTAGATTGTTAAGTTTGGTTTCTCTTACAGTTAGAACTTTGGAATCTCTGTTTTCATGAATGTTTCCTTGGAAAGGCAGAAAAATTGTACCTAGAGGGGTGGGATAGGGAGGGTGGGAGGGAGATGCAAGAGGGAGGAGATATGGGGATATATGTATATGTATAGCTGATTCACTTTGTTGTAAAGCAGAAACTAACACACCATTGTAAAGCAGTTATACTCCAATAAAAAAAAGGTAAAAAAATTGTATATTAACTGCAGACACATATATACATGTCGCATATTGGTAAAAAAAAAGCAATGGTCAAATTTTAATTCTAGTTTCAGATAATTTGGACCCTAGTTCTGGTTCTTCCTTTAACTGTTTTTAAAATGCTGGGAAGTTTTCTTAACCTCTTTGAACCTCTTTGAATCATCAATAAAATGGGATGAATAGTACATGATGTATTTTTACAAGGTTGTTGTGCGGTTTAAATAAGAGGATGCACTTGAACTTTGTACTTTGTGAAGTGTAGAATGTTGTGGAAATGTTTCTTTTTCATCATTTTGGATTCCCACATCAAAAATTTCTTAAGAGGAGGATTACGGCTAATTCATTTTAAAATCCCCCAAATATCAAACATCATGTATTGTACCTAACGGTTACTTACTTGTTGTTAAGACAAAGTTGCATTGAGAACTAAATATTAGAGCACAATATAGGATTTTGGTGAACTGGGAATAGCCCTCCATTCACTGACTCCTCTGTATATTGTGTTTTACAGTAGCTAAGTAATGAAAGAGGCTTTAGTCACTCCACGGTACACTGAAACCCAAAGGTAGCCTTTTAGTGCTGTTTTACACATCCTCAGTAATTCCCACCTGACAATATGCCTCTCAACATCATCCAGGCATTACCAACATCTCTGCCACCTTCCTAAGAGCATATCTTTGCCCAATCACAAAACTACGCAACAAATACAAGAAACCTCTAGTAGGGTCGATGTTCCCATAAAGGTTCTTTGCAGGATGTGTCCAGGTACTGCAAGACACAAAAGGGAAAGTAAAACTTTTGGGGAGTAGGATGTGAACTATTAATAACAGCATTCCACTTGAAAACAGGGAGTCAGACTCGCAGGCATATATTTTCTTGTACTGGAAGAGGACATCTTGTTCTCAGATTCTGTTTTGTTCACCTCTTCCCAGGGAAATTGATGCTTCTCTTGCCAATGTACAGTAGTCCCCCCCAATCTGTGGTCTTGTTCACCTCTTCCAAAAGCACGTTTTTATCTTACTTGATTAGAAACTGTGCAATTCACCTCGCTGAAATGGTTTTAACAATTAAAAAGCTCTAGAAAGCAAGGTGTTATCAAGTAGTATGAATTATGCCACCTTGAGTGGTACATGAACCTAGATGCCAGGAATTTTTAGAATACAGTTTCAGTAATTCCAGGCAGTTAAACTATTTGTTTATTTGGTTATTAATTTACTTTTTGCAAGTTTGCATCTCATTTGCAAAATGCATTAAATTCTTCAGTATTTTTACAATAGGGTTGAGTTTCATAGTCTTAAAATATGAGCCTATGAAAGGAGTCTATTTCAGATTCTTTCTCACTAGTGGCTTATCAGAAAGCTGTCATTAAGATACCAGGACGGGCTTCCCTGGTGGTGCAGTGGTTAAAAATCCACCTGCCAATGCAGGGGACATGGGTTCGAGTCCTGGTCCGGGAAGATCCCACATGCCACGGAGCAACTAAGCCCATGCGCCACAGCTACTGAAGCCCGCATGCCTAGAGCCTGTGCTCCGCAACAAGAGAAGTCACTGCAATGAGAAGCCTGTGCACCTCAACAAAGAGTAACCCCTGCTCGCTGCAACTGGAGAAAAGTCCACATGCAACAACAAAGACCCAACACAGCCAAAAATAAAATTAATTAATTAAAAAGATACCAGGGCAATACCTAGGGAACATTTATTCTATATTTAGGTAGAAGGTGACCTGAAATTGCTCTGGTGAGTTCAGATGATTTATACGTTGTCTTGTTTGGTTTATTAAAATATACCCTGGGTGTAGAAAAGCTGTTTGGATTTGGTGAGGACAAGAGTGTGAAGATGTGTATGTGTGTGCATGTTTGTGTAGCGTGGCAGTTGGGGCTGAAAATCAAAGTCCGGATGCATAACTGTTGATGTTACAAAATGTTATGAAAAAGTCGTCTCTTTGTCACCCTGCTATTAGTGAATGTGCACTCTGTGTATGCAAGTCTGTCCTCTGCTTTCTGAGGTTGCTGCAGGCCGTTTAGACTTTTCTGATTTAGCTGTTTCTAAAGTGACCCTCCACTTTAGCTTCCACTTAGTTTTTGTTGTATTTCTTGGGACCATCTATGTAGGAAATGCTTATTTCATTTCATAAGAGATTGTAGTTTAAGTATATCAAGAACCTTTTTCCTCCTTAACCTGTTCATGTCTGTGTCTATTATTTGCATAAAGTAGTGACTCAAAACATTTTTCAAAAATTAAAAAGTCTACTGGATTTCTCTTAGAGTTCACTTATTTTAGGGAAAGGGGTAACCCAGTTTCAATAAGGACCAAACTAAACCTACTAAAAATTGGTCAGAACTGTCAAATAATTTCTTAAATAAATTTACCATCAATCTTGAGATAATTCTGAGTCCCAAGTTTCACTCAAAGAAAACAATTAAAATGTGGAGTTGTTTTGTGTTTTGAAGGAAAGGGGAACGTGATGAGATTTCCTTTTACCTGTTTAGCGACCTGAAGTCTGTAAAATTTATTAAAGAATTTTACATGGAAAGTAAATCTTTGATAGCATTTAGTTATATGCACAATAAATTATACCTGCAACTAGCATCTATTATCAATCTTTTTTTTCTCCTTTTAAAAATATTATTTATTTCTTTTTTTAACAATGGTCATCATGGTTTCTGAGTCGTGACCCAAAATGGAACAAAATATTTGAAATCTGGAGGTATTAAATTTTTTTACTCCACATATTACTTTATTCTTGTACTACTACTACATAGTATTGTTGAAAGAAGTATGTAAAATTCACAAGAATATTTACATCTAAAAAATTTTTTAAACTTACCGTATATCCCCTAAAAACACTGTAATGTTTTTGAATCTTTACGAAAAGGACTCAGTGAAAAGCATTTTGTATCTTTATTTCAGTCAGTGATATCAAGACATACAAATATAGATCTAATGTTGATTAAAACAAGTGTTTTATATAATTGAATGATGTAATACACCAGAAAATGAAAAATGAATATTGTCTCCAAGCATTCTCACTGTTACAAATTTATTCCACTACATTCTGCTTTCTTTGAAAGTAAGATGTTTGTTCATAGTAATAAGTGTGCTAAAATGTCAAGGACTCAACAATTCACATTCTATAAAAATATTGTCATAAAAATTTCTAAAAAACCAAAAGGGATATTTTAATCATTTCATCTGTAATGAGCCATTTTTATTGATGATCACATCTTCCTTTACAAAATGAATATTCAAAATAGCTTAAATATTAAAAAAAAATTTGCCTGCCTCTACAGATAAGATTGGCTTTGGAAAATGAATCTTAGATTTGCCAGCAATATGTGTTAGACTAAAAAAAGCTCAGCAATTATAGTAAATGTATTTTCTTTTTTTTTAATTCTTTTTCAAATTCTTTTTCCACTTAGGTTATTACAGACTATTGAGCATAATTCCCTGTACTGTACAGTAGGTCCTTGTTGGTTATCTATTTCAAATATAGTAGTGTGTACACGTCAGTCCCAAACTCCCAGTCTATGCCTCCTCATCACCCTTCCCCCCGGTAACCATAAGTTCATTCTCTAAGTCTGTGAGTCTGTTTCTGTTTTGTAGATACGTTCATTTGTATCATTTTTCTTTTTTGTTGTTTTAGATTCTGCAAATAAGTGATATCACATGATTTGCCTTTCTCTGTGTCACTTACTTCACTTAGTATGATAATCTCCAGGTCTCCATCTATGTTACTGTAAATGGCATTATTTCATTCTCTTTTATGGCTAATATTCCATTGTATACATGTACCACATCTTTACCCATTCATCTGTCGATGGACTGTGTTAGATTGCTTTCATGTCTTGACTGTTGTAAACAGTGCTGCAATGAACATTGGGGTGTATGTATACTTTTGAACCAAGTTTTTCTACAGATATATGCCCAGGAATGGGCTTGCTGGATCTTATGGTACCTCTATTTTTAGATTTTTAAGGAACCTCTATACTGTTCTCCATAGTGGCTGTACCAATTTACATTCCCACCAACAGTGCAGAAGAGTTCCCTTTTCTTCACATCCTCTCCAGCATTTAAAGTTTGTAGACTTTTTGATGATGGCCATTCTGACTGGTGTGAGGTGGTATCTCACTGTAGTTTTGATTTGCATTTCTCTAATAATTAGCGATGTTGAACA
The DNA here is from genome assembly GCF_951394435.1 of Stenella coeruleoalba. Classification (NCBI taxonomy): domain Eukaryota; kingdom Metazoa; phylum Chordata; class Mammalia; order Artiodactyla; family Delphinidae; genus Stenella; species Stenella coeruleoalba. Next base: position 21,040,683 of record NC_137149.1, on the reverse strand, counting down.
TCTTTTCATGTGCCTCTTGGCCATCTATATGTCTTCTTTGGAGAAATGTCTCTTCAGGTCTTCTGCCCATTTTTTTGATTGGGCTGTTCGTTTTTATGTTATTGAGTCGCATGAGCTGTTTGTGAATTTTGAAGCCTAATCCTCTGTCGGTTGCATCATTTGCAAATATTTTCTCCTATTCTGTGGTTGTCTTTTTGTTTTGTTTATGGCTTCCTTTGCTTTTGAGTTTAGGTTCCATTTGTTTATTTTTGTTATTATTTCCATTACTCTGGGAGATGGAGCAAAAAAGATATTGCTGCAATTTATGTCAGAGCGTGTTCTGCCTATATATTCCTAAGAGTTTTATAGTAAATAGTCTTACATTTAGGTCTTTAATCCATTTTCAGTTTATTTTTGTGTATGGTGTTAAAGAATGTTCTAAGTTCATTGTTTTACATGTAGCTGTCCAGTTTTCCCAGTACCATTTACTGAAGAGACTGTCTTTCCTCCATTGTATAGTCTTGCCTCCTTTATCATAGATTAATTTTCCATGGGTGTGTGGTTTCACTTCTCGGTTTTCTGTCCTGTTCAGTTGACCTATATTTCTGTTTTTGTGCCAATACCATACTGTTTTGATGACTGTAGCTTTGTAGTATAGTCTGAAGTGAGGGAGCCTGATTCTTCCAGCTCTGTTTTTCTTTCTCAAGATTGCTTTGGCCATTTGGGGTCTTTTGTTTCTCCATACAAATTTTAAGATTTTTTTTGTTCCAGTTCTGTGGAAAATACCATTGGTAATTTGATAGGGATTACATTGAATCTGTAGATTGCTTTGGGTAGTATAGTCATTTTCACAGTATTGATTCTTCCAATCCAAGAACATGGTATATTTTCCCATCTGTTTGTGTCGTCTTCTATTTCTTTCATCAGTGTCTCATAGTTTTCTGCATACAGGTCTTTTGTCTCCTTAGGTAGGTTTATTCCTAGGTATTTTATTCTTTTTGATGTGATGCTAAATGGAATTGTTTCTTTCATTTCTTTCTGATCGTTTGTTGTTAGTGTATAGAAGTGCAGCAGATTTCTGTGTATTAATTTTGTATCCTGCCACTTTACTGAATTCATTGATGAGCTCTAGTAGTTTTCTGGTAGCATCTGTAGGATTTTCTATGTATAGTATCGTGTTGTTTACAAACAGTGACAGTGTTACTTCTTCTTTTCCAGTTTGTATTTCTTTTGCTTCTCTGATTAGCAGGGCTAGAACTTCCAAAACTATGTTGAATAAAAGTGGCAAGAGTGGACATCCTTGTCTTGTTCCTCATCTTAGAGGAAATGCTTTTAGCTTTTCACCATTGGGTATGATTTTAGCTGTAAGTTTGTCATATATGGCCTTTTTTATGTTGAGGTATGTTCCTCTGTGCCCACTTACGGGAGAGTTTTCATCACAAGTGGGTGTCGAGTTCTGTCAGAAGCTTTTTCTGCATCTGTTGAGGTGATCATATGGTTTTTATTCTTCAATTTGTTGATGTGGTGTATCACACTGATTTGTAGATATTGAAAAATCCTTGCCTCACTGGAAAAAATCCCGCTTGATCATGGTGTATACTCCTTTTAATGTATTGTTGGATTCCGATTGCTAATATTTTGTTGAGAATTTTTGCGTCTATGTTCATCAGTGATATTGGCCTGTAATTTCCTTTTTTTGTGGTGTCTTTGGTTTTTGTATCAGGGTGATGGTGTCCTCATAGAATGAATTTGGGAGTATTCCTTCCTCTGCAATTGTTTGGAAGAGTTTCAGTAAGATTGATGTTAACTGTTCTATAAATGTTTGGTAGAATTCACCTGTGAATCCATCTGGTCCTGGACTTTTGTTTGTTGGGAGTTTTTAAATCACAGTTTCAGTCTCATGACTTGTGATTGGTCTGTTCATATTTTCTATTTCTTCCTGGTTCAGTCTTGGGATATTGTACCTTTCTAGGAATTTGTCCATTTCTTCCAGGTGGTCCACTTTATTGGCATATAGTTGCTTTTAGCAGTCTCTTACCATTCTTTGTATTTCTGTGGTGTCCATTTTAACTTCCTTTTCATTTCTGATTTCATTTGTTTGAACCCTCTCCTTTTTTTTCTTGGTGAGTCTGGCTAAAGGTTATCAATTTTGTTTGTCTTTTCAAAGAACCAGATTTTAGTTTCATTGATGTTTTCTATTGTTTTCTTCATCTCTATTTCATTTACTTCTGCTCTCATCTTTATGATTTCTTTCCTACTGCTAAGTTTGGGTTTTGTTTGTTCTTTCTCTAGTTGCTTTAGGTGTGAGCTTAGATTGTTTTTTGAGATTTTTCTTGTTTCCTGAGGTAAGATTGTATTGCTATAAATGTCCGCTTAGAACTGCTTTCACTGTATCACATAGGTTTTGGATTGTTGTGCTTTCATTTGTCTCTAGGTATTTTTTTATTTCCTCTTTGATTTCTTCAATGATCCTTTGGTTCTTTAGTGGCATATTGTTTAACCTCCAAGTGTTTGTGTTTTTTAGAGGTCTTTTTGTAGCTGATCTGTAATCTCATAGCGTTGTGTAGGAAAAGATGCTTGGTATGATTTCGGTTTTCTTAAATTTACCGAGGTTCAGTTTGTGGTCCCGCATGTGGACGATCCTGGGGAATTCTCTATATCAGTTAAGTCTGTCTGGTCTATTGTGTCGTTTAAAGCTTGTGTTTTCGCATTAATTTTCTGTCTGGATCATCTGTCCATTGGTGTCAGTGGGATGTTAAAGTCCTCCACTATTATTGTGTTACTGTCAGTTTCCACTTTTATGGCTGTTAGCATTTGCCTTCTATATTGAGGTGCATATATATTTAAAATTGTTATATCTTTTTCTTGGATTGATCCGTTGATCATCATGTAGTGTCCTTTGTCTCTTGTAACAGTCTTTATTTTAAAGTCTATTTTTTCTGATATGAGTATTGCTACTCCAGCTTTCTTTTGATTTCCATTTGCATGGAATACCTTTTTCCCTCCCCTCACTTGCAGTCTGTATGTATCTCTAGATATGGAGTAGGTTTTTTGTAGACAGCATATATATTGGTCTTGTTTTTGTATCCATTCAGCCAGTCTATGTCTTTTGGTTGGAGCATTTAGTCTGTTTATGTTTAAGGTAATTATCAATATGTATGTTCTTATTGCCATTTTGTTAATTATTTTGGATTTGTTTTTGTAGTTCTTTTTTCTTCCCGTCCTCTTTTTTCTCTTCTCTTGTGATTTGATGACTAACTTTAGTGTTGTGTTTTGATTCCTTTTTCTTTTTTGTTTGTGTATCTTTTGTAGACTTTTGATTTGTAGTTACTGTGAGATTTTGATAGAGCAGTCTGTATATAAAGAAGATTGTTTTAAGTTGCTGTTCTTTGAATTTCAAATGCACTTCCTATGTCCTGCATTTGTGTTCTCTCCTTCTCACAATTGCTGGTTTTGATATCATATTTGTGTGTGGATGATTTCCTACCTTTACTGTGTGTTTGCCTTTACTGGTGAGCTTTTTCATTTGTAATTTTCTTGTTTCTAGACATGCCTTTTCTTTTCCACTTAGAGAAGTTCCTTTATCATTTGTTGCAAAGCTGGTCTCATAGTGAATTGTTAGCTTTCACTTGTCTGTATGTTTTTGTTTTCACCATGGAGTCTGAATGGGAGCCTTGCTAGATAGAGTGTTCTTGGTTGTAGGTTCTTCCCTTCCATTACTTTAAATATATCATGCCACTCCCTTCTGGCCTGCAGAGTTTCTGCTGAGAAATCATCTGATAACCTTGTGGGAGTTCCCTTGTATGTTATCTGTTGCTTTTCCCTTGTTGCTTTTAATATTTTTTGTCTTTAATCTTTGTCAATTTAATTACTATGTGTCTCAGCATGTTCATCCTTGGGTTTATCCTTCCTGGGACTCTCTGCACTTCCTGGACTTGGGTGACTGTTTCTTTCCCATGTTAGGAAAGGTTTCAGCTATTATCTCTTCAAATATTTTCTTGGGTCCTCTCTCTCTCTCTTCTCCTTCTGGGACCTCTATCGTGCTAATGTTGATGCATTTAATGTTGTCCCAGAGGTCAACTAGACTGTCTTCATTTCTTTTCATTCTTTGTTCTGCAGCAGTGATTTCCACCATCCTGTCTTCCAGGTCATTTATCCATTCTTCTGCCTCAGTTATTCTGCTGTTGATTCCTTCTAGTATTTTTCATTTTAATTATTGTATTGTTCATCTCTGTTTGTTCTTTAGTTCTTCTAGGTCTCTGTTAAACATTTCTTGCATCTTGTCGATTCTTGCCTCCATTTTTTTTCGAGACCCTGGATCATCTTCATTCTCATTATTCTGCATCTTTTTCCAGAAGGTTGCCTATCTCCACTTCACTTAGTTGTTTTTCTGGGGTTTTATCTTGTTCCTTCATTTGGGACATATTCTTCTGCCGTTTCATTTTGTCTAACTTTCTGTGATAGTGGTTTCCGTTCCACAGCTGCAGGATTGTAGTTCTTCTTACTTCTGCTGTCTGCCCCCTGGTGGATGAGGCTATCTAAGAGGCTTGTGCAAGCTTCCTGATGGCCGGGACTGGTGGTGGGTGGAGCTGTGTCTTGTCCCTCTGGTGTGCAGGGCCATGCTCAGTAAAACTTTAATCTGCTTGTCTGCTGATGGGTGGGGCCGTATTCCCACCCTGTTGGTTGTTTGGCCTGAGGCTTCCTAGCACTGGAGCCTACAGTCTGTTGGGTGGGGCTAATGGCGGCTTCCAGGAGGGCTCATGCCAATGAGTAGGTCCCAGAATTGCTGCGGCCAGTGTCTTTGTCCCTGCAGTAAGTTCCAGCCGCCCCCCACCTTTACTGGAGACCCTCTAATACCAGCTGGTAGGTCTGGCCCAGTCTCTTATGGAGTAACTGCTTTTTTTCCTGTGGGTCCTGGTGCACATAGGTCCTTGTGCACGCCCTCCAAGAGTAGAGTCTCTGTTTCCCCCAGTCCTGTGTAATTCCTGTGATCCAACTCTGCTTTCTTCAAAGCCAGATTCTCTGGAGGCTCCTCCTCCTGTTGTCAGACCCCCAGGCTGGGAAGCCTGATGTGGGGCTCAGAACTTTCACTCCAGCGGGAGAACTTCTGTGGTATAATTGTTTTCCAGTTTGTGGGTCACAGGTATGGGATTTGATTTTATTGTGATTGCGCCCCTCCTACCATCTCATTGTGGTTTCTTCTTTGTCTTTGGTTGTAGGGTATCTTTTTTGGTAGGTTGTAGCTTTTTTGTGTGTATGGTTGTTCAGCAGTTAGTTGTGATTCTGGTGTTCCAGTAAGAAGGGGTAAGCACGTGTCCTTCTACTCCACCATCTTGAGCTAATCTCTCTGACAATCCCTGACACAGAGTGTTTCGCTGCTCCATGCGCCAGCAGGCAAGGCCTAAATGTATTTTCTGTGGACTTAAACACTTCCACTTTTGAGGGATTATCTTAGGTTACTTGGTACACTGCTTAATTGTATTTGTCAACTTGACTGCACCAGCAGGTACCCAGATTGCACACTATTTCTGAGTGTGTTTGTGAGACTGGATTTGGATAAGATTAGCATTAGAATAAGTGGACTTAGTAAAGTAGATTGTACTCCCTAGTGTGGGTAGGTATTATTCAATCTGTTGAGGGCCTGAATAGAACAAAGGGTGGAGGAAGGAGAAATTCACCCTTTTTTCTTCCTGCCTGCCTGCTTGTTGGGACATAGATCTTCTCCTACCTTTGGACTGGGATACACCATCAGCTCCCCTGATTCTCAGGCCTTTGGACTTGGACTGGAATTATACCACTGGCTTTCCTGCATCTGTAGCTTGAAGATAAGCAGGTCATGGAACTTTTCTGTCTTCATAATTTCATACGGAAATTACTTATAATAAGTCTACATATATAAAAATTATATAGACAGATATAGATATAAATCTATAGATATCTCCTATTGATTCTGTTTCTCTGAATAACCCTAATACTCTTGATCTTCATATGACTGAAAACTGTGTATTCTTACCTGCACTTAGTGATTTAAAGCCATGAATGTACATGAAAGCATCCTTTGGGACAGGGAAAGAAGCATTATTTTCAATCTGCTTTAGACTGAATCATGGAAGATGAGATTAGTAAAACACTCTCTAGGTCCAGAGTACTGGGTGTCCTCCAGTTCACTGGCAATGATGAATTTATAACAGGTGGTCAGTGGTCCACAAAAAGAAGTAACAAGGGCCATGGCAAAGATAGTTGGTCAGTGTACAAGAAAGTGAATGAAAAAATATTACTTGAGCAAACTCAGGAAGCATTATAAATTTTAGTGCACTGACACATCAGAGGTGAGCAAACTTGGTGATTATGTAGATAATTTTGGTTATTGTTTATTTACTTATTATGTTGTTTTTGTATACTATTTGTGTGTGTAATGGGTCATTGGGTCTCCACATTTGTGCCCAACTTCATATTTAAAAATAGCAGAAAAATCAGTAATAAAAATCTATGATAAAAGTGGAACATTCCAACCATAAGGAATATTAAGGAAGGAGATGAGACCACCCTTTTTATTCTGCTTCACATGCCTCATAAATGTCCCAGAGGGAACCTGCTTTGTTTACTAATATGTAAGCATAAAGGTTTGAGGTGGCCTGGGGCAAAGGTAATACTGAGAGAATCTCCTGTATTTGTTTCCCACAGTCAGAACAAGTCCTATAAAATAAAGTCAAAAGGAAAAAAGAAAGGGCACCTTAAGCTATTCTAAGCAAACCCAAACCCAACAAAACAAAAAACCCAAGCAATTCCCTTTGGGGTTTTTCATGGGAAGCATTTCAGTACCACTTATCCAGTTTTCTGAGTGGATCACTGGCTTGATGAGTTGAGTTCTGGGTATTAGCTCTACATGTGTACGCGGGATGCTACCACTGCTGTCACTGTGAGGACACAGAGAGCAGCACCAGACATATGCCATGGGGCCCTCTTCTGACCAACAAAGAAAATTTAAGTTGTTGTTGTTTTTGTAGCTGACAGTAGGCTTCTGATAGAGTGAATCAAATTAATTTATTAATTCAGAAGACTATCAAGATTTGCCAACTCTCCTCTCTTGCATCTATTTACTCTTCCACAAAGTGAAATGAACAAATTAAAAATGTTACAAATAATACAATTAGTTCTGCTCAATTTTAAACTATCAGAGCTCACATGTCAGGAATAATTGAGCTTTAGAAGCTAAACTTCTTGTTGCCCTAGATCCCTTCACGGTTTATGTGAGTGGGTCTTTGCTTGACAGTCCACTGAGCTGAGCTCATTTGAGGCAACTGCTTCATTCTCTTCACCTTATTCTCAGGTATGCTGCTCTCTTGCGAGTGCTAGACTGTTGTTTTATTCAAGGGACCTATGTTGCTGTACCTTAAGATAACCCAGTTTAGAAAGAAAAAAGAAAAAAATAAAGTAGTTTTGAGCACAAGTTGAAGCACATTGTTACTGATAGTGTGGATAATGGCAATTTACAAAAGCTCTGAGTCGGCTCTACCTCATCACGTACTATCTATGCAACAGAGAGCAAGTTAACTTCACTAAGCCTCAGTAGCTTCATCTTTAAAATGGGGATAATTATTTAAAATGGGGATAAAATACAGTAGAGATTAAATATTATTATTAAGTAGAAAAGTATTAAAAAAACTTATAGCTATTTGTTAATGAATATATCATAATTTAGTATGTGGTTATATAAGAAGTTGTTGTGGTAAGTTGTATTATTGTTCCCAGATATTTGAAGCTCCTCCCAAGGGAAGGATTATATTTCCCTGACCCATTGACATCAGACTTGGCCATGTGACTTGTTTTGGCTGGTGAAAATGAACAGAAGTCATATATGTCGCTTCTGAGCATAAATTTTAAGAGCCAGTGTGAGGTTCACCATTTCTTTTCCCTCTGCCATGATAATCAGAAAAATGAAGATGGAGCCTGCTTCTTCATCCTGGTTTCTGGTATGAAGTCAAAGAGTGAAAATGCAGTCTATCTGTAATAAATTCCACCAACAAGAAGTCAACCCTTTTTGTAAGCAACTGAAATATTGAGATCGTTTGTTGCTGCAGTGTAACCGCCACCTCCAGCCCCCATGAATATTTTACTTAGGGCCCAATGACTAAGCCATTCCCAAGACAAACACAGAGAAGCCTTCTTAATTTGGTATGTGTCTTTTCCAGTGGAAGGAACAGTTCTTTCCAGCGAATGAATTTTAGGTTTGGCTCTAGACTGAAAGCATTTTGTGGGCTCCTGGTGCTTTGCTTTCAAGTAAATTGCAGTTGTGGGTACTGATCCTTCACAACTCTGCATAGCAGGCAATTACTACTAGTGTTTCTCAAATGGTGCCTTTCCAAAAACAACTTATGAATATAAAAATCAAAAGCTAAAGTTTCATTGTTCTTTACTTGGAATGAATCCCAAACAACTGCATTGAATTTATTCATAATACATAAAAAGAAAAGGCGTAAGAAAATCTCAGTGGGAGTAGGAAGAGAAGGTAGGAAATTGGCAAGATAATGAAAGTGAAACTTTACATAATCATAAGGCAAAGAAGAGGCAAGGTCAGGGCTTTTTTAATTAGAAATTTTATACCTTTGAAAATTAGACTTGTTTACTTATAGTATTATATGTGTTTGACCATTAAATGTTTATTTGAGTTCCAAATGTTAATTTCAGGGATATCACCTACCAACATTTTATGGTGAGCCTTTTAACTTTTTTTAGCTCAGGGTTGAATATACCATAGAGCCTCAAGTGAGGTTCTCTTGGTGCAGCTTATGGGAGTTGTAGACACGACCCTGGCAATTTGTATGAAAAGTGATCATACCTTAAATGTATCAAGAAAGATCTCTGTTGAATATTTTATTTTGGATAGGTCACAATGATGATTTTTAGTATTGAAAAACAATCATTCCCTGTATCAGTCGGCTGAAGCTGCCGTTACAAAATACCATAGACTGGGTGGCTTCAACAACAGAACGAGGAGGAAGAGGCACCACAGCTCTCTCTCCACCGTGTGAAGACAAAGCAAAAAGGCAGCCATCTGCAGGCCAGGAAGAGGACCTTCACCAGAACCCAACCATGCTGGCAACCTGATCTCAGACTTCCAGCCTCCAGAACTGGAGAAAATAAATTTCTGTTGTTAAACAGAGATCTTTCTTGATACATTTAAGGTATGATCGCTTTTCATACAAATTGCCAGGATCACGTCTACAACTCTCCATAACCTGTACCAAGAGAACCTCACTTGAGGCTCTATTGTATATTCAACCCCTGAACTAAAAAAAGTTGAAAGGCTCATCGTAAAAAGTTGGTAGCTGAAATCCTTGAAATTAACATTTGGAACTCAAACATTTACATGCTGCTTTCTTACTCTGTGGCTTATGGTAAAAACCCTGTGTTCTTTGGTTGGCAGTCTCTGCTTGTTGCTACTTAAAATACCTTTATTATTATTATAATTTAGAAGATTCTTTTCCTTTTCTAAAAAGCTTGGATTCCTACAGTTGTCATCTCTGAAGAGAGTATTAAGTATTAGCTTTAGAAGTCAAAGTCTGAGCTTCATCACCTTTGCTTTTGGTTGTCTTCTGCCCTCTTGAATCTGAGGATGCCTCACGTGGTAGGTGAAGAACATCAGGGCAGCAAGAATGACCAGGAATAAACAGTCACCAGATAACATTTCAAAACACTGTCCTCCCTCATAAGAGTTTCAAAAGACATGAGAAAATACAGTCAGTGTTCACCAACACTATGATTAGGGAAAAGAATTCCATTGTTTTAGAAACAACTGACTACATTTTAAAAAGTTGGTGCTTAAGGTACTAATGTCCTGGGATAAAGTTAGCATATTTTTGTGCATATACTATTTCAAATAAATAACATGCTTTTTGGCCAGTAACCAAAAACATGAATATTCTGCTTCCAAAAAGATAGAAACCAGTTTCAGCCTGGATGGCACCTAAAGGCTTTGCAAGATATAAACATAAACGGTTTTGGAAAAGGTGTAAGTTATGGTCTAGTTACCTCAAAGCGAAAGGTTTTAGTGGTACTGTGTTTAGCCTTATATGCAGATAAATAAGCCAACAAATTATGAAGGAAACAGTAAAAAGATCATAATTATTTCAAATACATGAAAAATCCACTATTCATAATAGTATCCACATTGATTTCGGCAATTTGGGATTTGATGATGGTGAATCCCCAAGATCCCCTCCACTCTCCCCACCCTCGGTCAATATTTCCATCACTCTGTGTCTTTCAGGGACCTTTTCGGTATTTATAATAACCTATGTGATATTTCTTAACTTTCTAATTCAGTATGTCCCCCAACAAGACTGTGGGTGCTCAGGAGGGCACAGACCATGCTTGTCTTGCTGTCTACCCTACTCTGTACCCAGAAACAAGAGCAGCAGCTGCACTTAGTAGGTGCTCAATAAACATCAGTTAAATATTTTGACACTAAAATGGGCCCATTTACCTCTGTTTCCATAAGGAAAGTCAGTTTGGAGTAGTTTGTGATGATCCAGATACCTGAATTTAGATAAAGACGAAAAGGAATATGATCAAGACTGGTGCTTCTTAGATTCTTCCTCTTCCAAAGGGCTTCTGGAAGTCTTCCAGTTGTAACTACAGAATGTTTTCTGGGAAGTGCCTATTTAGAATGCAGATGCAGTAACTCCTGATATTTAACGAATCAGATCATAGTACACTAACATTCATGCAGGGCAACATGAAGTGTTTTTAATCTGCAGTCCTCAAAGTATGGGCAGTCTTAGAAATAAGCACATATCTTAAATGATCAGCTTTTACTTTTTTCATGTCTTTCATATTAAAATTTATTTCCGGGCTTCCCTGGTGGCGCAGTGGTTGAGAGTCCGCCTGCCGATGCAGGGGACACGGGTTCGTGCCCCGGTCCGGGAAGATGCCACACGCCGCGGAGTGGCTGGGCCCGTGAGCCATGGCCGCTGAGCCTGCGCGTCCGGAGCCTGTGCTCTGCAACGGGAGAGGCCACAACAGTGAGAGGCCCGCGTACCGCAAAAAAAAAAAAAGAAAAAAAAATTATTTCCTATCTTCACTAGCTTTCTGACAAGCAATCTGTAGTTTAAGTCTGAAATAGGTTTGCTTTTTTGTTGTTGTTGTTGTTTGTTTCTTTTCTTCTCATAGCTAGTGCTTTGAAAACCAATGCTCTCATAGTCAGATGATATGTTAAAATTTTTATCATCAACTTTAATTTTGTACAAACTTGTGAATACAGGGACAGCCTTTAGAAAGTTTTATCAGCAAATGGAAAGACTTAAAACATTTGAGATTAAAATCTGTAAACTTGATGCAATCTTATTTAGCCATTTGCTATTATTAAGGACAGAATGAAGAAGATGACAATGAGTAATCCACTTGGTATCTGTGTGCTTTCGTAGCCGTATCTAGTTTCCATGGTATCTTCCTCTAAATTATATTCTTCTCCCTTGCTCTCACTCATGCCACTCCAGTTTAGTCTTTCCCCAGATTTCTGAGACAACAGATCATACAGTAAAAGGGCTGAATATCAGAAATGAAAAAGTGATGGCCTGATGTAGAATGCCATTCTCACCACAAATGATAGTTTTAGAATCCTACCCTAACTTTGTGGAGCAATGGAACTCAAAGTTTTAGTGGAATATCAGTCAAGCATTACTTTGATGCCAAATGATGGATTTTATTTTGGCTTTTAAGCATATTTATTTAACCCCAAACTCAGCCATTGTGTAAATTAGTAGGTCCAGCAAGTAGTATGTGATTTGGGTATGAGTACTTTTTTCCCCTCCTGTTTTTGGGCATAAAAGAGGAAAGGAGGGCAGAAAAATAATACTTTTTGTTTGCAGATGGAGGACTGGGACTGGGACGGAGGAGGGAAAAAGACAGCAGTTTCCTTTTAGATATAGTTCAGTGTTAACTAGAAGCCACACACTACTGAACTGCAGAATAAAGAGCCAATGGATGACATTAATTTACACTTCATTAAAAGCTGAAAGATAGTACAAATATAGTTTTGAAACTGGTTCTTTTTCTTTTGGAGTTTCCTAATAGGAAATTAGTTAGGAAAACAATATAGTTGAACCTTGAACAACACAGGTTTGAACCGCACAAGTCCATTTTTATGCAGATGTTTTTTCAATAGTATATAATTCAGTACTCACCATTGGTGGTTGGGTGAATCTGAGGATGCAGAACCGCAGATACTATAAGTTATATCTGACTATAATTTATATGCCAACTGCAAGTTATATCTGGATTTTCGGCTGTTTGGAGGGTCAGTGCCCCTAACTTTTGCATTATTTAAGACATCCAAAAGACATAACATTGAGAAAGAGAGTAATTCTGTATCACACTACGGTTGTTGTTGTTGTTGTTCTCTCTCCATGTTCTTTCAAAAGCCGTAAGGTTTTTGATGAGTTTCAGTGTATTGTGGGATAACTAGGAATTACTGGAAGACTTCACTCAAGGGGGATATTTATTTGGAGATTTCAGAGAGAAGCAGTTTGAATTATTTAACACATTTTCAGAGCAGAAAGATATTCATTCATTCATCCACTCCCATATTCAACAAATATATACTGAGTGCCTATTTTGTGCACAACAAAATGATAAATGAGACAGGTACTGGCCACTATTTTGCCCAACTCCAGGAGGTACCAAGTTGCCACAGAATTCTTTCCATCACAGACCAAACAGTTTAGCTGGGGAGAGAGATACTAATCAAATATTATACAGCTAAGAAACGTGGTGAAAACATATCTTGTGAAAGAGAGGACAGGTCTGATATTAATTGCAGCAGTGGAAAGTTCTATAAAAGAAGAGTATGATGTCTATACTGGAGGCTCTAAGAAAGCCTATAAATTAATACACAAAGAAAGGAAAAGAATCAAATGTAACATTTCAGTAGAAGATAAGCAGTTAGAGCATCTGCCTCTTTCTATTTAGTATTGCTCCAAAATTAAGTGGGCCGGGTGCGTGTGATGTGTACCTGAGAACATGGTTACTGACAGTTTTTAGGTAGAAGCTCATGGAAACCAACAGAATCAAAGCAAAGAATGTGGAGCTCTGAGGTGGTGTTGGCAAGAATGTGAGAGCGACTCATAAGGAACAGATGCAAGCGAGAAGGGACAGAGGAGAGATCCAATATGTGCAGATGAGGTCATTTCAGAGGACAGTAATAGAATTGAGTTCATGGGGTATCTAATATGTTCCAGGTCCTGTGCTAGAGGTAGAGACCACTCATAGATTGTACTGACTCCACAGCATATGTTCCTTTTACAATATAGAGAAATTTCTTGAGGGTTTATAAAGCTTTTGGTGGTCAATGATTATAATTTTATCGTAGATGTACTTCACACAAGTATATCTACTTGAGCTTTTGTGCTCAAAGGACAGTTAAAAAAAGATTTTTTGTGCTATTAGATAACATAGTGATTTTATGTTTCATAAACTTCTACATGTTAAAAAAGGTTGTTAGAATTAGTACACAGAAATGTCTTGCATTCCTATACAATAATGAAGAAAAATCTGAAAGAGAAATTAAGGAAACATTCCCATTTACCATTGCAACAAAGGGAATAAAATACCTAGGAATAAACCTACCTAAGGAGACAAAAGACCTGTACGCAGAAAACTATAAGACACTGATGAAAGAAATTAAAGATGATACAAACAGATGGAGAGATACAGCACGTTCTTGGATTGGAAGAATCAACATTGTGAAAATGACTCTACTACCCAAAGCAATCTACAGATTCAATGCAATCCCTATCAAACTACCAATGGCCTTTTTCACAGAACTAGAACAAAAAATTTCACAATTTGTATGGAAACACAAAAGAACCCGAATAGCCAAAGCAACCTTGAGAAAGAAAAACGGAGCTGGAGGAATCAGGCTCTCTGACTTCAGGCTATACTACAAAGCTACAGTAATCAAGACAATATGGTACTGGCACAAAAACAGAAATACAGATCAATGGAACAGGATAGAAAGCCCAGACATAAACCCACACACATATGGTCACCTTATCTTTGATAAAGGAGACAAGAGTATACAATGGAGAAAATACAGCCTCTTCAATAAGTGCTGCTGGAAATACTGGACAGCTACATGTAAAAGAATGAAATTAGAACACTCCCTAACACCATACACAAAAATAAACTCAAAATGGATTAGAGACCTAAATATAAGGCCAGACACTAAAAAACTCTTAGAGGAAAACATAGGCAGAGCACTCTATGACATAAATCACAGCAAGATCCTTTTTGACCCACCTCCTAGAGAAATGGAAATAAAAACAAAAATAAACAAACGGGACCTAATGAAACTTAAAAGTTTTTGCACGGCAAAGGAAACCATAAACAAGATGAAAAGACAACCCTCAAAATGGGAGAAAATATTTGCAAATGAAGCAACTGACAAAGGATTGATCTCCAAAATTTACAAGCAGCTCATGCAGCTCAATATCAAAAAAACAACCCAATCCAAAAATTGGCAGAAGACCTACATAGACATTTCTCCAAAGAAGATATACAGATTGCCAACAAACACATGAAAGGATGCTCAACATCATTAATCATTAGAGAAATGCAAATCAAAACTACAATGAGGTATCACCTCACACCAGTCAGAATGGCCATCATCAAAACATCTACAAAGACTATATGCTGGAGAGGGGAACCCTCTTGCACTGTTGGTGGGAGAAAGAAAAAGGAACCCTCTTGCACTGTTGGTGGAAATGTAAATTGATACAGCCGCTCTGGAGAATAGTATGGAGGTTCCTTAAAAAAACTAAAAATAGAACTACCGTATGACCCAGCAACCCCACTACTGGGCATATACCCTGAGAAAACCATAATTCAAAAAGAGTCGTGTACCACAATGTTCATTGCAACTCTATTTACAATAGCCAGGACATGGAAGCAACCTAAGTGTCCATCAACAGATGAATGGTTAAAGAAGATGTGACACGTATATACAATGGATATTACTCAGCCATAAAAGAAATGAAATTGAATTATTTGTAGTGAGGTGGATGGACCTAGAATCTGTCATACAGAGTGAAGTAAGTCAGAAAGAGAAAAACAAATACCGTATGCTAACACATATATATGTAATCTAAAAAGAAAAAAAAAATGGTTCTGAAGAACCTAGGGGCAAGACAGGAATAAAGACGCAGGCGTAGAGAATGGACTTGAGGACACGGGGAGGGGGAAGGGTAAGCTGGGACGAAGTGAGAAAGTGGCATGGACATATATATACTACCAAATGTAAAATCAGGGGCTAGTGGGAAGCAACCACATAGCACAGGGAGATTAGCTCGGTGCTTTGTGACCACCTAGAGGGGTGGGATAGGGAGGGTGGGAGGGAGACGCAACAGGGAAGAGATATGGGGATATATGTATATGTATAGTTGATTCACTTTGTTACAAAGCAGAACTAACACACCATTGTAGAGCAATTATACTCCAATAAAGATGTTAAAAAGAAAAAAAATGTTGCTAGTTTATCCAGCCCACCCAGCGATGCCTGTGTTAATAGTGTCTTAAAGTTCTGCAGAGGCCACAACGGGGAGAGGGAGTGAGCAGATGGATTGTTTCGTTCCCCTTTCTGACTTCCGTCTGATTACCTCTGATTTTCGTAAATTGACTATCTTTGGTTTCACATGGGGTATTGTTTTACAGAAGTTTTCTAATAAAAGTAATGTTTATAAATCCTGAATTCGGTGTGAGCCCTGAATTCTACCAGTCTTCCAAACAATGATAATTCCCCCAAATATTACAGCATTATTTGAAAATTTGAAAGCCACTGCTTTAAGGATGCAGTTCAAAAATTTGTCATATGACCCGACTTCATTTAAACACCAATCAACAAGCTGTGGTCTACATAACAGAAAATTATAGCAAGAACTTCGATTTTTAACTTCCCATTTCCCTTTAAACCAGTTGTGTAACCAGTTTATGCAGGTTCATTTTCTCCCAAAACTTGCTTGCTTTATCTTGCCCTCCAAATTATGCACGTAAACCATCTCCAGTAATTTTAAAATGGAAATTGTACCTCCTCCTAAGAATAGTGTCTCTTAACACAGCATGCTGTGGTTTAGCAGTTTTCACTGACAGCATCTCTCCTAGCTTTCTAATCAAACATTTACTTAATCTTTCTGACACAGTAATCATACTACTTTACATGAGAAACAGGATTTTGTTGTAGGCTTGACTCCTCTGTGATTAGAAAAACAGGCGATACTGAAAAATTCAGACTGACCTTAGAATACTCATTTTATCAAAAAAGCTCAAAAAAGATTAGAGATATTCACTACCTAAGGAAGAAGGTATTCAACATGAATACCCTTGTAGATCAGAATGAGTAAAATGATTTTAAAAGTTCAAAACAGTCAGTTCCCCGTTACAGTTACCCACATCCTGACCCTGGCTATCTTGGCTAATTTCAATTTTCTGGAATGCTGCCGATCCAGGTTTGACATGCTACATGGAATGAATTTGTTTCCTAATTCTTCTATATTTACACTTTCACCCTCTTACTCCTTCACTTCTTTACTCATTCATTTTATTCATTCTACAAATACAGTATTGATTGAGAAACCTCTCTGTACTAAGTACAGTTTTAGCCACGGGAAGCATATCGGTGGAAAAAATAAAATCCCTGCCCTTTTGGAGGTTGGGTAACTCATTAGTGGGGAGCCAGGCTCTGGGGTCAGACTTCCCTGGAGATAGCCTGGCTCTGCCTGTATAACCTTGGGTAGGTTATTTAAGCTCCAGTGCTGTTTTCTGTCTGTTAAAAGTAGAGAACATTAGTTTCTACTTCATAGGGTTAAATGAGGATCAAATGATTTAGTGCTTGTAAAACCCTGAAAAGAGTACTCGGCTCCTACTGGACATTCAGCAAGTTAGCTCTTATTATTATGATAAATAAATGAGTAAATATGAACTGCTCTGTGGAGATAATGCTGTGAAGAAAGCTCAGGTAAGATGAGCTGGAGCGTGAGCCATGTCGGGGTGTGTTGTGCAGCTTAGATAGGCAGGTCAGGGAAGGTATCTCTGAGGAAGTGACTTTCGACCTTAGCTCTGCAGAGAAATTGGTGATCACTTCAAACTGAAGACCAGAAGCCAGAAGAGACTTGAACATGTGTGCAACGAGCAGGCTTCTATCCTGTTTTCCCATCTCCCTAGGCCTCTTTCTGGATTGCTGTGACTGATGGATGGGAAAGAATGATGAAACAGAAGAAAACGGGGATAGGCTGAGAACCAAAATTTAAAACTCAAATCAACTCTTTTCTCCTTTTTTTCCACAATGAAAACAACAGCCAATCAAAGTTCTTAAATAATAGTCTGGTGTGTGAATACCAGACAAACTCAGGCCATTAAGCTGGGGTCTCTGACCTACATGATGTATATGTAGATTGCCTTAATTGATTGGTTTCCAAGTCTTTGTCTTGATGAAGTCATGTTCCTTACAAAGTCCAAGAGCTACTCAGACCTCTCCTTTCTGAGGATATGTCCACTGGTTTTAAGATTTTGTGGAAATTAATACCTGATCCTTTTAATTTAATTTTATTTATTTTTAAATTGAAGTATAGTTAATTTACAATGTTGTGTTAGCTGCAGGTGCACAGCAAAGTGATTCAGCTTTATATATATATATATATATATATTCTTTCTCAGATTCCTTTTCATCATAGGTTATTACAAGATATTGAATATAGTTTTAGCTGATCCTTTTTAGATTGCAGTTAAATGATACAGAATAATATTACTAACTATAAAATTATTTTTTTAGATCTACAAATCACTCATTTTAATAGAGTTTTCTGTCTTGTATCATGAAGAAAAATGCCCAAATCCCACATTTTGCAGATGGAAACAAACAAATAAAAAAGAAGAGATCCAGGTATAGTGCCAGGGCTCCTTTTCAATGTGAGAAGCAACACAAAATACTGAGAAGAATGAGAGAATATTATAATTTGCAAGTCAAATAAATTGATTTTATTTATCTTGGAGCTTGACTGAAATTAAATTTGCCAAAAAGCCAGATGTGTTTTTACTTCATTTTCATCATTCTTAGCTCTTGGCTATAAAAAAAAAAAAAAGACTTGTTTTATTTGTATTTATCAAGGAGCATAATTTTTGATGCAGTTAAAATTTCTGGTATTTTTAAAGGATATGCAGTTAGACAAACTTCTCATTAGAGTCGGATTTTGTTTTAAAATACTCTCACATAACTTGGCCCCCAGATTCCCTTATCCTTCCACATCCTATCCTTATCCAGCCCAGGGCTTTAGGCACACTGAAGAATTCATCATGCCCTAAATGTCTGCAGACATTTTATTTCTCCTAGTCCTTCAATCCAAACACTCTTTTCTTTATCAGTAGTTAATAGCCTTCCTTTGAGGGAAGGTATCATACATTTTAATTACAGGAAGCAGTAACACAGAGCTTCAGATAGTACGAAAGAAGAAGAATGGACCCATAAAAATACTTGTAAGAAGAGGAAAGAGTGAAATAAAAGTACAGACTAGTAGGCAGTGTGGTGTAGTTTCTAAAACTGTCTGAAAGTCAAGGAAGGACCAGGTGTGGCAATAAAACTGTGTTTGGGGAGTAGACTAACTGTTGCATGAAAAGCTGTCAATGGCTAGCACAGTTACGATTATGAAAATATTTTTAGCTTTTGTTTTTATAAACATGTAATCCTGTTAACAATGACTAGTAAAAAATAAAGTTGCAGAGCAAAGTTTCCGTCAGTCCTGGAAACACCCCTTAGCTTATAGTTTCTATGACTATATGAGTCTCTGTAGTTGGTCAGCCTCACTAATGACAGTCTGACACATGTGTCCATGGCCAGATTCTGTTTTCCGTACTAGTGATGATATTTATATTAGCAGAATTTGGAACAGCTTAAGAAGATTCCTTTTGTTTGTATCAGTATTTGATGTGAGAGAATGTATATTATCATTTTATGGGGCGAGCTCAGTTTTCCCTTCTATTTTATGTTAGGTGGATAAGTCAAGATCCTGGATGCTTTTGGGGTGTTTTTGTTTTTTAAATTGATACTGGTTAAATGTTTCCACTAACTTTTACTTCTCTATAACCAATCCAAAATAAATGGTATTTTAGTAACTCTTATTTTTTCTATCTCTGTTCTACAAATTTCAAAACACTGTTATTCCAAATAAATTTTAACTCAAAAATACAGTAGAAGCTGAAACAGTCAGCCTCCAGTAGTTTGTAGGAAACTGAAAGGTGTATAAATGAAGAATTATTTTTGAAAGTGATACACACATATTTAAAATTTATACATCTCTAAGTTCATCCAATAATTGACTGATGTAGGACCAGGTGGAACAGGTTGGATTTTCCTTCTTTCACAAAATACACCCTTGAAAGTAGAGCAGGAAAGTTGTGCAGCAATTTAATTCAGAATTCTTTCACGGCTTTATTATTTTTTTCATTTTATAGCAACATTAATCATATTTAATTCAATTGCCTTTTTCTTCTTTTTAGAAACTGGAGTTTATTGAGTCTTTCTGAAGATTTCAACTTAATTTTCATAGAAACAGCTGCATATTTTCATTCAGTCATAACTTTGTATAATGCTTGATTAAATTTAATAATTATAACAAAAAATACACAAACAGAACTGAAAACAATTCTTGGTGAACACACAACTCAACTGGTAGTTGCTAATGGGCACAAGTATATTGCAAAGTTGATTATTAATTTCAAGAAGTTAATAGCCTATGGGTAGCAATAATATAATTCACTGGGAAATGGAGAATCTCAGTTATTCTGGCAATCCAGTTAAATAGAGGTTGACTAAAATAGTGCAATGTTTTCTAACTTACAGTAACATTTTGCTTGAAATGAGTGCAGTTTATAGTGTCAAGTCAAAAACTGGAAAGTATATCTTTGACAATGAATTTTTTGTGACTGTTTTCAATAATTTATTGATCTGTTAGAAAAGTAACATTAATGAATCATGAAATCTTTTTTTCTTTTCTTTTTTTTTTTTTTTCTTGGCTCTGGACGTGCAGTCTCAGCGGCCATGGCTCACGGGCTCAGCCGCTCCGCGGCATGGGGGATCCTCCCGGACCGGGGCACGAACCCTTGTCCCCTGCATCGGCAGGTGGACTCTCAACCACTGCGCCACCAGGGAAGCCCATGAAATCTTTTTAGTTAGTTTCATAAAACCAATTAAAATTATTTTCTTTTCGAGAACAGCAGAGTGATTCAGAGTGCAAGCTCTGGATTCAGATGGTTCAGGGTCATATTTCAGCTGTACTGTTTACTGACTGTGACCTTGGGAAAGCTACTTAACCTCTCTGTGCCTTATCCTTTTTTTTTTTCCCCACCCATCTAGGTCATCACAGAGCACTGAGCTGAGCTCCCTGTGCTATATAGCAGGTTCCCACTAGCTATCTGTTTTACACATGGTAGTGTATATGTGTCAATCCTAATCTTCCAATTCGTTCCACCCTCTCCTTCCTCCACTGTGTCCACATGTCCGTTTTCTATATCTACGTCTCTATTCCTGCCCTGGAAATAGGTTAATGTGTGCCATTTTTCTAGATTCCACATATATGTGTTAATATATGATATTTGTTTTTTTCTTTCTGACTTACTTCACTCTGTATGACAGACTCTAGATCCATCCACATCTCTACAAATGATCCAATTTTGTTCTTTTTTATGGCTGAGTTAATATTCCATTGTATATATGTACCACATCTTCTTTATCCATTCATCTGTCATTGGATATTTAGGTTGTTTCCATCTACTGGCTATTGTAAATAGTACTGCAATGAACATTGGAGTGCATATGTCCTTTTGAATTATGCTTTGCTCAGGGTATATGCCCAGTAGTGGGATTGCTGGGTCATATGGTAGTTCTATTTTTAGTTTTTTAAGGAACCTCCATACTATTCTCCACAGTGGTTGTATCAATTTACATTCCCACCAACAGTGCAAGAGGGTTCCCTTTTCTCCACACCCTCTCCAGCATTTGTTGTTTGTAGATTTTTTGATGATGGCCATTCTAACCGGTGTGAGTTGATACCTCATTGTAGTTTTGACCTGCATTTCTCTAATTATTAGTGATGTTGAGCATCTTTTCAAGTACCCCTGGCCATCTGTACGTCTTCTTTGGAGAGATGTCTATTTAGGTGTTCGGCCCACTTTTTGATTTGTGTTGTTTGTTTTTTTGTTACTGAGGTCCATGAGCTGTTTGTATATTTTGGAGATTAATCCTTTGTCAGTTGCTTCATTTGCAAATATTTTCTCCCATTCTGAGGGTTGTCTTTTTGTCTTTATGGTTTTCTTTGCTGTGCAAAAGCTTTTAATTTTCATTAGGTCCCATTTCTTTATTTTTGTTTATATTTTCGTCAGGAATTGGCTCAAAAATTATCTTCCTGTGATTTATGTCAAAGAGTGTTTTTTCTGTGTTTTCCTCTAAGAGTTTTATAGTATCCGGTCTTACATTTAGGCCTTTAGTCCATTTTGAGTTTATTTTTGTGTATGGTATTAGGTAGTGTTCTAATTTCATTCTTTTACATGTAGCTGTCCAGTTTTCCCAGCACCACTTATTGAAGAGGCTGTCTTTTCTCCACTGTATATTCTTGCCTCCTTTGTCATAGATTAGGTGACCATAGGTGTGTGGGTTTATTTCTGGGCTTTCTATCCTGTACCATTGATTTATATTCCTGTTTTTGTGCCAGTACCGTTCTGTCTTGATTACTGTAACTTTGTAGTATAGTTTGATGTCGGGGAGCCTGATTCCTCCAGCTCCATTTTTCTTTCTCAAGATTGCTTTGGCTATTCAGGGTCTTTTGTGTTTCCAAACAAATTGTAAAATTTTTTATTCTAATTCTGTGAAGAATGCCATTGGTTATTTGATAAGGATTGCATTGAATCTGTAGATTGCTTTGGGTAGTATAGTCATTTTCACAATACTGATTCTTCCAGTCCAAGAACATGGTATATTTTTCCATCTGTTTGTGTCATCTTTGATTTGCTTCATCAGTGTTTTATATTTTTCTGAGTACAGGTCTTTTGTCTCCTTAGGTAGGTTTATTCCTAGGTATTTTATTCTTTTTGTTGCAATGGTAGTTGGGATTGTTTCCTTAATTTCTCTTTCTGATCTTTTGTTGTTAGTGTATAGGAAAGCAAGAGATTTCTGTGCATTAATTTTGTATCCTGCAGCTTTACCAAATTCATTGATTATCTCTAGTAGTTTTCTGGTGGCATCTTCAGGATTTTCTATGTATAGTATCATGTCATCTGCAAACAGTGATAGTTTTACTTCTTCTTTTCCAGTTTGTATTCCTTTTATTTCTGTTTCTTCTCTGATTGCCGTGGCTAGGACTTCCAAAACTATGTTGAATAAGCGTGGTGAGAGTGGACATCCTTGTCTTGTTCCTGATCTTAGAGGAAATGCTTTCAGTTTTTCACAATTGATAATGATGTTTTCAACTGCAAAATGGAGATAATAATGGCAATGAATTAATAGAGCCATGAGCATTAGATGAGATAATATATGCACACTGCTTAGCAGCGTGCCTGGACTATAGAAGGAATTCAGTAAAGAATAGCCATTATTCTTATTGTCATTGTTCTTATTATTATTATTTTCATTTGTGTCTAAAATATTTTAAAAGATGGCTGGTTATTTCCAGAATACCTGTGAAACAAATCCTGAGATGGAAACTAGGGAAAGGAAATCAACTAGAAGGATTTGGATGAAGGTGGTCGAAATTTGGCTTTGTCTGCACGTTAGAAATTGGAGTTTTTCTTTTTTGTTGTTTCTAAACAAAAAATATCGTATTTTTGACAGTTCTGATTCAAAGATTTCACAAAGTGCATTGATTCAAATTCTAACCAATGATTGACTTGTGTGAAAATAAATAAATACCTCTTTAGTAATGAGTTTTGAAAAAATATTTAATAAAACATCCCAAATGAACAGTCAGTATTCAAATAAGTTTTTTATGTTTTTTATAAATGCATAGCATATTGCAAATACTGTAAACTAATTGGTAAGTTTTTAACCAATGGTTTAAATAGAATGGTTTAGAAACCATTCTGTCTGAATTTTCAAGGGAGGTCAGTGTTTCTTTGGTATTGTAACACTTGTAATTAATCAGATTTTATTTTCCATAAGAAAAAAGATGCTTCTCTTAAAAATAATAAAAATACAACATCAATAAAATGATACTGATGTACCCCTGAATTTATGCCTGCAATATCTGGGAGGATATGTAGGTAACACCCATTACCAAAAAGAAAAATAATCAGATGATTATTTATATATTGTGAAATTGAGAGGACAATAAAAAACATTTAGAAATATATGTATAATATGTATACATATGTTTATATATATATTATGTATATAAACATTTGAATGCTAATATGAATAGATATATTTCTCTCATACACTCTCTCCCCATCCCACCTTGAATCAAATTTCAGGCCTGTGGCCATCTGGGAATCTCTTCTCTTGCTGTCAGCTCTTTCTCTTTTTACTCCACATGATTTCCTTTGTCTTTCTTACCATTCTTTAGGTGACTATCATCTCTTTTTCCTTAGTAATGTGAGGTCCTTGTGACTCAGCTATTCCTGGTTCTGTCCTCAGGGAGCTACTCAGATGTATCACTGATGAAGGCTTTAAGTCCTTCAGATTCCCCAAACATCCATTTACAAAACAAACAGATCTTCATATTCTGATATTGGCTGCTTCTCATGGTATTACTTTAACATGTTGTTAGGTTGATAGGTGGTGGGAACAAAACAAGTTTGTTGAGTGAAAAGAAAATCCCTTTCTGTCACAGTGGAATAAATCAAATTCAGTCCTGTTCCAAGCTCTGCAACTGAGATGAGTCTATACAATTTTAGTTGTCATCTAATAAAGCTGAAAATGTTTCGTTCAAATGATTTCTGACGTTTCAGAGCCCAAACTAAGTCATGAAGACTTTTGGAAAATGCTCATCATTTTAGTTGGGCTCTTTCAGATTTTATTCATTATTAGAATATGTAACAATAACAACAGTCATTCAACTTAAAAACAGCACAAGGCCTATCAAAATTCCCAACAAGAAGAGGCTGCACAAAGAGAAATACAGGAAAGCTGAAATGACAGGACTGGTTTCAGATATTTAGTGGTGAAAGGTCTTAAAACCTTTGTTTTCTTCAAGGCAAATTTTGCTCAGAGACCGAGATTGTCTTTGCCAATAATTTATTTAACACAGGTTCACTGTAGGAATTATAGTTTATAATAATATTTTACAAGGCAGTAGAATACAGAAAAACTTCTCTTAATAAGATAATAAAGAAATAACCTACTCCATAGCAGTGATAGGTAATTACGCTATTGTTCCAGGCAAAGGGGAGATGAAAGAAAGTCCAAATTTAGTTGAGGAGTACCTTTCTATGAGTTGGTTCTCTGTAGAATCAGTCCTTCCAACTAAAAGCTGGGTATCAGCTGCTGGCTTAGGTACCTCATTTCTGGGGCATGAAGCTAGTGGGCAACAGTACCAGTGTTGGCAGGCAAGGTGGCAGCTCCAAAGGTTATTACTGTATGGACAGTTACACAACTTGTGCCACTGCCTCTGAAGAGTAGCCTTGCTAAGGCAAGAACTGATGTCCCTTCTCTTCCTGAGACTACCGCACAGTTTAACATCACTGCTGACCAAGAGTAGCCTGGCTGTAAGGGAGCAAGTGTCTCAAGATCTTTAGAGAGCTATTTAGGTCAACAAAGAGTAGCCTTGTCCAGACTGAACACTCTTCAGTTGCTGGTCAAACTTATTGATATTTAAAGTTCAAAAGTCTGTCATGTGACTTTTACTGTGGTGTCAATGATGAAATAGTCCTTTCCACTCCAGGTGTGAGAATTTGATAAGTAAGTCTTAATATCTAACTTCAGTTTTATCAAAATGATTTATTCTAAAGAAGTTTAAACCATGAACAACTTTGTCCAAAACAAGATTTCAAAACATGGATTTGAAATCATAACAAGTCAGTATACAATGTTAAAGTCATTTATCTTTAACCTGAGAGCAAAGAGGAGTTTCATGGGAAGGCATACCTTGGTGATGCTGCAGACTGGGTGCCAGTCCACCGCAGTAAAATGAATACCACAATAAAGCCAGTCACACAAGGTTTTTGGTGCATATAAAAGTTATGTTTACACTAGACTATAGTCTGTTAAGTGTGCAATAGCATTGTGTCTTTAAAAAGTGCATACTTTAATTAAAAAATACTTTATTGCTAAAAAAATGGTAATCATCATTTGAGCCTTCATCGAGTCCTAGTGGTAACTTCAGAGATCACCGTAAGAAATATAATAGTAATGAGAAAGTTTGAAATTTTGCAAGAATTACCAAAATGTGACACAAGAGACATGAGCTGAGCAAATGCTGTTGGAAAAATGGCACCAGTAGACTTGCTCCTCATGGGGTTTCCACAAACCTTCGGTTTGTAAAAAATGCAATATCTATGAAGCCGAAGAGAACAAGGTATGCCTGCCTGTACTGTCGCAAGTGTCTTCTTAGGATCTTAGAAATAAGGAGCACATGATTACCTGCAAATAGCTCTTAATGGATCTGAGCAGAGATATGCCAAGGCAGATATCTTTGTGATTATATATCTTAGTGATTGTCATCCATGTAAACCATTATTTGAAAAGGCTCTCTAACAGTTGAAAATTTTACATTATTTGTTTTTTATTTTTGCACTCATGTTGCTATTTTATTTCTTCTTTTAATGCTTGAAAAACCCTTATGATTATTCTATCATATTTCATTGTCTTAAAATATGTTATACTGAAGTTTGAATTTTTAAAAACTTCCCTTTGATCATAAGGTCCTAAGTGTTAAATTCCTTTTAGATTCAATTATATTTGTTATCAGTACACAGTGAATCAAAACAAAGTAGATTTATTATAAATTTTTATAAATAATTATTAAATATCAAAACTGATATTTTGAAATACAAGAAATACATCTCTTTGTTCTTTGAATATTTTATTTTGGGAATTTTCAGATCTACAGAGAAGCTGAAAGAAGAGTACCATAGTCATCTTCACAGCTTTCACTTAGATTCACGAGTTGTTAATGTTTTGGCACATTCACTTGAGGAGAGATCAAGTACATATAATATAGAATGACATTTTGTTTCCCAAGTTTATACCAGCCCCAGGTTTAGAATGAAATCCTATTTATAAGTTGTAGTTCCGGCACCCTCCCTGTTTTGGTAGGATTTACAGTCCACCCAAAGGTCTCCCACCTCCTCCCTTATTCCTGAGATGTCCTGGATTTGTCTCAGATGTGCATATGAGTAAGTTTGTTGGTTACCACCTGGAACCTACTATTACCTTCTCTATACATAGCCCTCCATGAAGAAATATACTGTATCCATAAAGGTGTGACCTGGAAACTTCCTACAGTCCCAAGTATGCCCACAGGTACCTAACCTTCCCACCAGGCATCAAGAACTCGGATCCAGCATCTCCTTAGCAGAGCACCACTGCCCCTAGTAACTAATGCACGTTTCTCTCTCAGGCTATTACTGCTGTTCTGTGTTTTCTAATGTTCTTGATGCCTTGGCACCAAGTCCATTTATAAATGCTTCCCTGTTCCTTCTGTCATGTTATACAAATCACAGAGGTACCAAAACAGCTGCTTTCCCCAATACCTTTTTTTAAAAAAATAAAACAACTATTTATATTTTACCCTACAGCGTTAATACCATCACCAAAAGACTCAAACACGAATTCCTGGGGAACCTGGCTATGGACAGATTCCTCGTCACCATCTTTCAGTGAAGTAAAGTCCATTTTTCTCTCTGATTTCCAAAGCGTTGTTATTGGGCCTGATTTGCCTTCCTTCGTTCTCACACAGGGAAAGTTCTATTCAGCCGGCTCTTCAGTCTCTCATGCAAGTTGACCCCTAATGAACCTACCATATTTCAATACCTGTCATGGACACCACTCCAGCTTAAGGTCTTCCCCAGCATTCAGGCACATTCACGCCCATACATAAACAACACATCTATGAGAGCCAGAAATTAAATCCCAAGTTAGCATATCTGCACATATGTGTAACATGGTAATTCAAAATAAGAAGAAAAATAATTTAGGAACAAAGTTAACAGAGAAATAAATTTATTTATGGTCAACCTAATTACACTCTTGAAGTAAGAAAAAAGTATGTGATTTGGGTTGTTGGTGAATTCTAGGAACAAACGCCTTTTTTACCTTTTGCTAGTACAACTAATAGCTAGGAAGGGGGAACAGCAAGCCTTGTAATTTGGATAAATTTTGGAATTTCTGTTCATTTTGAAACCAATGAAGGAAACTAAAAACTTAGTTTACTTCAGTGCAATTGTGGTAGTTTGGGGTTTTCTAGAAGTGTCTATGAATTTTTTAAAGCTTGGGAAATTGTTCCCCTCTGAATGTACACATGAGTGAACACACTAATTCTGAGAAGTGACCGACCTTTACCTTCTAGTTTTTGTGGTTTCTAATGGTATAATGATGTCTAGTGCATGCATTTAAAACTTTTGCCGGATTTAAAACAGAAACATATTTAAAAATTTTATTGACTGATTTCACATTCTTGTCTAATTGTGTTTTCATTTTAGAAAAACAAAAATAACCAGGGGCTGTTTAAAGACAAACTAATTAAAACAACCTTTCTTTAAAGGTTTTTCAATGTAGCTTATGAAGGTTAAACATTTAAATTAGGGAAATGCCTTTTTTTCCCTGAATTGTCTTTATTTTTGAACTTGGGTGCTGGGAGCTTAGAATATGGATCTCTGCCCAACTTATATGTTGTAATAATTTATTAATTATTTCCACTATTTCTTCATTTATTCAATACATAGTAAGAGAAAAATAGTAACTTTACTTACACCATAAGACAGTTGGTAAGGCATTCTGTGAGTGCATTCCTTGTTGTTAGAGAGGGAACAGTTGTAAAAGAACTGTTTCTAATGTTAAAATTTCTAAATTAAAAAAAACTAAAAACAGTAATTTGTCCAATTTCAGGCAAAATCATTGCTTTCTAACTTGCACTAGCCGATTGAAACTGGTTGGTAGGTGCTGTAAAATGCCCACCTTTCCTTATTTCTCTTTTCATTTTATATTTTTGGAGAAAAGAGGGCAACATTCCACAAAGTCCCACACTTTCATTCCTTTGTTAACACCATGTTCATCTGACTGGCTTCCCATTTCATTACTTCTGTCTTGTCTTCATATATTAATTTTGCTTTACTCTTATCTCCTCTCTAATGAAATATTCATATAACTTTCTTTCCCTCTAAATAGACTGAAATGTAACCTTCAAATGAGAGCCAGGAGAAGAAACAATGGCGCAATGTTTTCTTAATCTTTATAAATAACACTGTACTAAAATTTGAGGTTTCTAATTTGGTTGTTTTTTCTTGCAGTTGAATGAGTTAAATAATTAAAAAGAAAATTTACACTTATTGAAATTTTTGAAAAATTAGATTTTTACTCCAAAACAGTACTTACATATTTTATGTTTCAGCATTTTCAAAGATCTTTAGAGCAAGAATTAATTTAGATACGTCTTATCCATCAGCTGTAATGAGATGAATTTTGAGTTTGCAGGATATAAAAGAGTTTCACTTGGGAATTCCCTGGCAGCACAGTGGTTAGGGCTCTGCGCTTTCACTGCCGTGGGCCCAGGTTCAGTCCGTGGTCAGGGAACTAAGATCCTGCAAAATGCGTAGCGTGGCCAAAAAAAGAAAAAAAAAAGTTTCACTTGACAGCTATGGTCATGTATTCTGATAATACATATTATTGTTTTATATTTTTTTATTTGTAATCTCTGAAAAATAAATGCCATGTTGACACTAAGCACTCAATAAATCCTCAGCAGTTAAACATGGCTCCTGGTCCCCAGAAGCCCTGCCAGGACTTGGGATTCAAGAGAGGGTAAAGGGGCGGGGAGAGTGAATGAGTACATAGATAAGCATGGATGGCAGGGTTGTGAGATATTTTTGCTTGAGAGCACTGAGTTTAAATTTGTCTATATTTTGACTTTAGAATCTCGTTAAATCTGGTGTTGTTTTAACCTGTATTTTAAGAAGATCTGTATTGTCTAGAATTATTTAAATTACTGAGGATCCTATTATCTTCTTGGGGTTATATAATACAGATATGTATGTAAATATTCTGACACTCATTTGCAAACATGTTACAATTTTAATTCCCACTAAGCCTACTCTAAGTTTATGCTTCACGTAACATAAGAGTATGTTCACCAGTTCATTTTTCCATGTGTGCAATAGTTTAGAACTCTTTAATATTAATTCTTTAGAACTGAAGTTTCTTAAATTGATCTCAGTCAAAAAACAAGTTTGTATTCAGAAAGTTTAGGGAAAACAATTCCAATTCAGATGTGAGTGTCTGTGTATGTATCATTTATTTTCCTTTAGTATAATTAAATCAATTAATTTCCGTAGCATATATTTAAAAGTGAAAAGAACATTTGACTTTTAAAGGAAAACTTTCCGTAAGGCATTCTCACGAAAGCAGCTTTACTGACCATTTGGAAACATTTATTTTTTAAACAAAGTGGTAAAGCAGAAATGGGCTTACCAGGCAGAAAATACTGCTCTGGGACAAAATTTCAAGTCTCTTGATAAAAAATACAATTGTGGTTAAATTCATGGGTGGCTTGTTTTGCTTTTGTTGCCAAGTGTTGGGAACCAGTGGTCTATGGTGACTGGCAGCAGTTCTCCAGGGACTTTTAAAGCATGTGACCTTCTAAGCTCTAGGACTGAGTTTTAGAGTTACCGGAAAAGCTGTCTCATTGACCAGACCTATGTTCACTACCATCTTGTGCCTGGCTAAACAAGATGGCCAGATTAGGAAATGTTTCTGAACAGATTTATGATAAATGGATCATTTGATTTATTTTTAGTAACTTGAATGGAAACTTTGAGAATATATTTTCAGAACAATTTTTATATTTGAATTAGATACAAGACTAGGGACAGTTACTTTTATGAGTTGGGGAGGGTGGTGGTCTGCTTTCATTTCTTACTATTACTTTTTAAATCCTGAATGATCCCTGCAAAATATTATCATCCTTGTCTTTGTAGATGGGAAAAAAGAAGACCAGAAAAGAGTGAGCAGCCTGAAGGTCACACACAACTAGTAAGTACTCAAGCTCAGGCTTGCCTTTCACCAAAGTTTGTTTTTCCATTAAATCGCATGGCCCCGTCCTCCAAATATGGTACCTGCCAGAATGTCCTTTAGAGATATTTAGAAATAAAAAGATCACCGTTGGAAGCAGTACTCGATGAATAAACTCTAGGCTTTCTTCTGTTTACTCAGTGAGGTGTGAAATTATCCAAGCATTTCCTCACTAGCTTATAAAAAATTAGAACCTTTTCATTGTGTTCAATTTGAAACTTATGCAGAAGTTCTTGTGAATTTAGTTCTATATGTGATTGAATACAGGAAAAAGTGTTTAAAATTATAGCATCTTTTATAATGCTATAATTAATCCAGGATCATTCTCCAGAAAGCTACCCAATGAAAATATAAATAGCTTTTAAACAGTCTTTTTTTTTTTTTTCTTTTTTTCCAAAATTGTTCACAGTTCTACTGTTAGCCAGTTAATGTTTTTGGAGGAACTGTTTGGAGTAATAATAGAACTGAAAATGAACACAGTGAAGATGTCAAACATTGTTAATCTAGTGTTCCATTATAAATATGCTAATGTAACATATCTGGCAGGAGTTGGAATTTCTAACATGTAGCATACTGATGCATAATGAGTTTATGCTATATAGCTATTCCACAGAGTTTAGCAAATCCTTCAGTTTTTGGCAAACTTTAGTGTGATTAGCAACTTTCTGAATCCCTTTCTATCTTTTAAGGTAACATTCTTGGATTTGAATTGTTCACTGATGTCGGTGGATCAGAGTCCTGGGTGTTAATGTAGAGAGAATGAAGGGTCACAGGTTAGAGACCTGTGGAAAGTGCTAACTGCCCATGTACGTCTGCTCTGTGTAACATCTGATTAGGCTTGTCACATTCAGCAAAGCTACTGAGAGCCTGGTGGAGTTTGCCATAGATTGTAAATTCTGGGAATGCCTATGGAAAAAGACCTTTGTTCATCTCAGTGTGGATTTATTTCTTCCTCTCTTTGATCAGGGAAGAAAAAATTTTTTATTGTTGGTCTCTGTAATTGGTTCTCACATCCTTCTTTCCATATCGGTAAACAATCTGATTAGCTGTTCCTGCTGATAACTAAATAGGGGTGGAGGAATGGAGAGTAGTATCCATGAAATAAACCTAGAGTCAGGATGTGGTCACCTATTTCAAAACCTTGGAGATTATTTGTAACCTCATACAGTTCCCACCTTGTAATGTCTAACGCTCAGAAGAAAAATACTTGGTTGGATTTTGAAATATTCTGACCAATTTTTTTTTTAATAGATTCTCCTGAAAATCACTTAAAATAGCTAGGGTGATGGGAAAAAAAAAAAAAAAAAAGAGATAAACCAAATAGGACCTTGGTTTCCTCCTAGATAGATAAAAGAGACCTTATGCTCCTGGCATTTTATCTCTGTTTCTGTGTGAGGCTAAGCAACCACCATGGGCTACTTCCTCTTGACTCACAGATGATCACAAGTAGCTGATGGAGTTTTATTTACACAGTTGAGGATGGAACAACACGACCTTCAATGGATAGCAGGGGTTCATGTTTCATAGCTTTAAGGCTTTTTCTTAGAGACATCCCAAATAATCCAGGTTTCCTTAAGACCCCGGGCATGTCACCTCAACCTGGAATTTTGGGGGCTCAACCAATGTTTATTTTTTTTAAATTATTTGTTTGCTCAGAAAGGATGTTCATTTAAACTTAAATAATATATTACTTATTTTTATGTCTGTTTCTTAAAACTGTCCCATGGAAAAGTCCCTTTTCAAGCTAGGTTCTAAAGGAAAGGCCTGCAGATTGCCCTTTCTCAGTTCTGTTTTCATTCCAGCTTTGGAGTATTAAGGGATTGGGGAAGTTAAGATAAGATCCCCAATCCTAACAAGCCTCACTTTTATCCAAACAAAATTTAAAACCCAAGTAAGGGTGTCCGTTATACTGAAGCAAATCAAAGGCACTACTAAACTTTGTTGCTTAAAAGCCAGATAATGGTTAAGTGGTTAAATGCTGAACACATGTATAAATAAACACCAGGACAAGAATTTTCTTAATAAGAATTTTGGTAAGAAATTTAAGAAATCTTAAAGTGGAAAGTATTTATATTTTCCCGCTTCAATTCTTATTTCCATTTTGTTTCCCTAAATAACTAATTATACATTTGCCACAATCCCCATAGAAATTAAGTTTGGGGGCATATTCTAACATACCTTTCTTTTAATCTCTTCCAATTCAGTTCACTAAATTGCTCTCATGCCCTCTGCTCTCACACAGATTTGAAGGGTATTTACTTAGAACTCATAAGGAAAAGCCATCGTATGTTATCAAAGTGTATTTGAAAATATATAAATTATACCACATACCAAAGACATAATTCTGTTTTTAATGGATCCACCAAAAACTGAATTGTCCTTTCCAGCCAAAGACAATGTTTGATGTTACAAAAGAGATGGAAAACTTCCCTTAGAAGTCCCTTAAAAAATTGTTTCTTGGCGGCTTTATAAGATAAGCACTACAAAATTGAACTAAATAATTTATCATTTTAATTAAGTGATTTTATACAATGCATTGCTTTGAATTTCTCACTTCTCTCATACTTGCTATTACAATATCTACTTGGGCATTTTGAATATGATAAAATTACTCTTCTCTGGAACTATAAACTAACAGTGTTCTTAGCATTTACACTCAACATGCAGTGAAATAGATCATTAAAGTATTTCTTAGTAAAACAAAGACAAATCTGGAGAAATCTTTGCTTAGTTGATTTCCTATATTTACATTGCTTTTTGTTTCTGATAGTTGTTTGGCATCGCATATGGTAGCACAAAAGCAAATCCAGAATCTTGTTTTAGCTTAAAACATTGGATAAAATGTGATAAGTACCACACTAACATGGAGGATTGAGAGGCTAAAGACAATGCATTTATTGTACTATCCTTTAAAATTATTTTAACAACATTAAACAATGACAATTTATTTAACATTTATTATTGCTCCTGGGAGAAAAGGTGTAATTTTTAAAAATTTCACATGCTTTACATAAAACAAACATATCTAATAGTAAATTTAAAAATTTTAAATCATAGATAATTACTAGTGTTGAAACAACTTTGTTTAGTTTTGTTTGGTAAGAAAGACTTCTCTTATAAAATATGCATTATTTTAAATAAATAATTCCACAAAAATCCTAGGATCAAGAAAGAAATTCCTGTGGCTTGATTGTCTCAGGCAGGTGATGTGAGATGGGGATGCAAGTAATTATGGTCTTTTGAGATTCTGATCTTGTTTCCAGACTGCATTTGTTCCTTTTTATGTAAACAGCAGATAACTTGAACTGATTGTCAGGTCTGTTAAGTAAAAAAAGAATCAAAGCTACTGAGGAAAAAAGGTATATTTCATAGGGTTACTAAATTCACAACAAAGCTTTGAAAGTTATTGTTGAACATGTCATTTATTTTAAAATAAGCCAGCATGGAGTGAGGATGGAATTAATTTTGCTTCAGGTCATCATTATTATAAGCTATTACTAAGATATAAACACAAAAATGTTTGAAATTCTGGTATAGAACAAGGAACTTGCACAATTGTCCTTGTCCAATAACTAAAATATTACTTGGTAAGATGAACAAAGAATATTTCTTGTAAGAATGACACTGAATATTTTAAAGAAAAGAGATCTGTTGACTTTATGTGTAGATGGTTTCAATTTAGAAAAGACTATTTAGGAATTTGTCCATCGCAGTTTATTTATCCACTTTATTTTCTCAAAGTCCCTCCTACTGGAAAGCATTTAAGGGTTATTCTTCTTGAAAGCGTTATATGGACTATGTGTGTCCTCTCATTGTTTCAATTAAGGGTCCTCAGCTGTTTTTCTCATTGTGAAGTGAAAAACAAAGAATTAATTTGTTCTCTTCTGTTAAAGGTCTATTTTGCAAAGGCCAGACGTTTTGTATATTCACATGGAAAGATGGGAACTTTATGTGAAATGGCTATATTCTTGCCTAAGGAAATGTGCAGAATATATTAACTTATGGTTTTTATAAGAAACTCTTTCTGGCACTTCAATGGGTTTTTGAAGGGTTTTTGGATTATGGTATACATTATAGATGGATCTGGTACTGTGTAAGTGTTTAAGGCAAGGCACATCATGGTTAATTTATGCGCCGTCCGCTTGTTTTAATCATATGAAAAAGAAAGGTGAATCTTTTTGAAGAAGCTTTTGTGATACTAAATAACAGCCAGATACCACCAATAAGCCAGATACACTTACGTCTGCACTGGACTGAACAGTTTAAGAAACTATAAGGAGTGAATAGACCCATTTTCTTCAACAATTCATATTTTCTAAAAAAAGAAAACATCATAGAAAAATAAATGCAGTTTTCACGGCTTATATGTTTCAAGTCCGTGAACACATAGGCTATTAAAAAAAATTCCATAAGGGAATTATAGCCTATTTCCTCTGATAGGAAAACTTCGTCTTTTAAGCATCTTACATTTGATTAAGTGTAAGAAATGAAAAGTTTACGCAGGCCAGATGAAGGATATACAAGCTGCTTGCATAATTATAAAGTAAACATCGTTTATTGTGCTCTTATTCTGTGTTAGAAAAATGATAGATTTACGTCCACTTTAAAAAATCCTGATAATAATCCTATAAAGAATGGATTGTTTTCCTCATTTTATTGATGAGGAAACTTAAGATCTCAGAGATTAAATGACCTCTCCAAGGTTTCACCACTAATGCCTTGCCTTACTAGGATACGTGGCAACTACAACTCTTCTTTCTTTTGTATCAGACTGCCTCTTTTATGTAGTCAGGCACTCGTAATACTCATGTCCAAGTCAAGGTTCTTATAAGAAATAGAAAATGTACTCAAAGTTTTCAGAAAAGAATCAGTTGAGGAGGATATTATTTTAAATGCCTGTAAGATCTCCATAAGAACTCAGGACAAGTTGAATTTGTAGCCCTTTGGAAGAGCTCCAGAGAATGCTCTCTCTTGCGCGCGCGCGCGCGCTCTCTCTCTCTCTCTCTCTCTCTCTCTCTCTCTCTCTCTCTCTCTCTCTCTCTCTCTCCCTCTCTCTCTCTCTCTCTCTCTCTCTCTCTCTCTCTCTCTCTCTCTCTCTCTCGTCTCCATTTCTCTTCGTAGCACATAAATGCTGTGCTTTTCATAGTGTTACCAGCTCCCTCTCATCCTCTCCCAGTCTTCTTGGTGTGCAGGACTGCAGCCAGCATCCCCATTGCTGCCTATTAGAAAGTCTCTGCAAGCCTCTGATTGACCCCAGGTTATATTTTGGAGCCAGGGCACTCAGTTCAAGATCTCAGGGCTAGGCTTTCAATCTCATTGCTGGTCCAATCAGATCTAATGGCAGGAATGATCACACACTCTCTCTGCTTACTTGGAGGGGCACAAGTGCACATTCAGATATATCTGGTACAACCCAGAACTTCTGTTTTCCTGGGATTTGGGAATTTTATTTGCACTTTTCTGTTCCATAATTATGAGGAGCATGAAGAATTTAAGTTCACACGGGACACTGCAGAGTTGATGATTCAGTAGATGCTTTACATTTAGTGATTGGTTGGTGAAATATTTTGAGTTTCTGGATTCTAAATGAATATGCTTAAAGAATTAAAAAAGCTTTTTATAGGCCTTTTCTCCATGGGGAAGAAAATAGAGGTTATGTTCTCTTTTGCTGGTCACTAGAGTTCTCTTAAGAGTAACGTTCTAGAGGAAATGTGAGAGGATATTAGTACCATTTTTCTCTTGCCTGGAAAATGGTAAACATGTCCATAGAGAAGAAAACCTCTCCATAGATTATTTTTGTTTCCATTAACTTTAGTAATTGATCTCTTTTTCAATTGGCTGGCTTAAAAGAAAAGATAATTCATGACAATACAAGAGAATTTAATTGAAAAGCCTAGGGATGTTCTTGCATAGTAAAGAAGCAATTCAAAACGTTAGTCTGTGCTTAGATATATTCCTAATGAAATTTTAAGCATTAGGAAGTTTGTTAACCTCTCACCATATTGTAGCAATATATTTATTTGTCTTCGAGGTTTGTGTTGATAGCTCTCAGTTCTAAAGGACACCAAAGCACTGATGTTAGTAAAATCCAAAGAACTAAAACTAGTCCAATAAGAAACACAGGCTTGTGTCATCAGTAGTGTACATTTTCTGCCAGTCTTTACTTCTGGTACAAAAATATTTCCCAAGAAAAAGACTAGCTACAATTGGAAGACGCTTTAAACTGTGATGGCTTTGCATCATTTATTCATTAATCTTATTGAATAGTTTAAATTAAAATTACATTTGTAATAGCTATAGCTATTGCTTGATTATGC
Source organism: Stenella coeruleoalba (assembly GCF_951394435.1). Taxonomy (NCBI): domain Eukaryota; kingdom Metazoa; phylum Chordata; class Mammalia; order Artiodactyla; family Delphinidae; genus Stenella; species Stenella coeruleoalba. The sequence goes on along the minus strand of NC_137149.1, from coordinate 21,004,131 downwards.
TGCTACTACAAATGAATTTCTATAGACTTGATTATAAAACAATCCAGAATAAATTTATTTTCCTATTTTACCCTTTTCAGTAATATACTACTTATAAAATAAAGACAAAGGTTGTGCGTTGAATTTATGACTATATATGAGGGCATTTTATCCTGTTTTTGGCTTTGGAAAATTTCAAGACTTTGTGAAAATACCTCCAAACTACGTCATCGTATGTTGAGGAAGTGATTAGACCATCCCAGATTTTAAGGTGCATAGTTTTATAGTTTAGATAGATTTCTTGTCAATCATCTGTTTCTTCTTCAAATGCCAGTAAGTCACTTTATGGTGGACTGAAATTGAATATTTTATCTTTATGTAGTGTGAATTTCAATTGTATAGGATTTTGGGGAAAAGAACACCTGCACATCAACAACAAAAAAGGAAATCATGGAAAATATTATCAGAGTTGTCATATCTTCAGCTACTGATTTTTTTTTTTAGAAATTCAAAATATAAAATAAGTAAATACATAAGCAAGTGTACACACACAGACACACACACAGACACAGACACACACACACACGCATGTACTCATACTGTTATCTGGGCCTGAAGTCAGATTAGCCCCAAAGCGTAGTCCAAGCGGAATACTAGATAGCTCATATACTTGGCCTCCCAAAAGCAATGAAACTGTATCATTGGGTGCAGTGGCTCTTCGTGTGTATCATGTATTGTAGGGAAAAAATTACTGGACTTAACATACATAGTACAGCTAAATGAATATTAGGCAAAACATCAGTGGATGGAATATAAGCCTGGCTCAGTCTGTAATCTTTCTGAACCTCAGTTTCCATGTTTGTAAAGTGGTAATAATTGCTTGCCTTACTTTACTACATTAATACAAAGGGTAAAGTGAGATGATATATGTGAGAGTGCTTTGTTATCTAGCCCACACTCCACATAACTGAGATATTATTTGGGGGAGTCAAGAGACTAAGTTATGTTTATGACTGCATTTTGGACAAAGCTTAAAAAGAATGTCTGTGTATGTTAAAGGTAATATGGTTGGATATTGGAGAAAGGTTTGGGAAGTTATTGGGTTGTGTTTTGGCTAGAAACTAAGTCACACAATTCACACATCTTTTTAAATATGTTTTGCAAGTGACACATGCAAGTAATTTTAAAAAGTCAAATAATTTAACAAGATTTATTTAAAACAAAGAGTTATCTCCTGTCCACTCTGCACCCAAATACATAGAACACATCCCTAGTCCTCAAAGGTAGCTATTTTCAACTTTTAGATACTTAGCTGATTATTTGTTTAGTATTTAACCCTGTATTTCTAAATAACATATCATACTGTTCCTTGATATTTCATCTTAACTTTCCATGGGTGGAAGATAAGACTTCAGCTACCTTTCACACCATCCACCTCCCAGACACACACACGCGTACACTCGTATGCATGCACACTCGTGTGCACACCTATCTTTGCAGCCTACTCACTAGTACACACACGTACACTTGTATGCATGCACAGTCCCGTGCACACCTATCTTGCAGCCTACTCACTAGTACACACATGTACACTCGTGTGCATGCACACTCCTGTGCACACCTATCTTTGCGTACACATATACATGCACACTCGTGCATACACATTCCCATGTGCACCTATCTTTGCACACCTACTCACTAGTACACACACACACAGCCTCTGACATCAACCTAATATAGTTACAACATGAGTTTTGGTTGAAAAAATAGTTTTTACATTATTATGCTTACCATTATGTTTTTGTACAAAGGTTTTACTTTCCCTGATGTTAATTATTTTATATATTTGTTTGTTTCATTTTCTATATACTAATCACTAATTAATTCCCAGACTTTCCATCATAAGTGTAATCCTCATCTCAATAATTTCAAATACATCAAGCATCCCACCAAATTTGGCTTCTTGGGGATCTCTCCCTGAGCCCGCTGTCCTCCCACTCTCATTTTCTAGCTGTGATTCTGAGATCCCCCTTTGTCTTCACCCAAATTATTAATTACCTGTGCTTTTTTCCTCTCTTGATTCTTTAATTCCAGGATCTCATGTTTTATCCTTCCTTAATTTAGTCTCATTCTATTGGCACATACCTCCAGTAACATCCTAAGAAATGGATTTAGCTGGGGATTCATTTTTTTTGAAAATTTGCGTATCAGAATATGTACTTATTCTACTCTGACACTTACTAATAGTATCACGGGACTTAGAATCCAGCGTTGAAAAGTATTTTCTTTCAGAACTTCTGTTATTGCTCTCTCTCGCTGCTTTTAGGAAGTTTCTGATGTCTAGTCCCTTGTTTGTGACCTGAACTTTTTCTGTCTAGAGGCTTTTAGGATGCTCTTGTTATTTTAAGTATTGTATCATTTCAAAATGTTGGGCTTTGCTATTATCTTTTTCTCACTGTTTCTTTGAACCCTTTGTCGGCCCTTTAACACTGGAAACATATATCGTTCGCTTTCTTGATTTTTTTCTTAATAATTTCCTCTGCATTATTTTTTCCATTCTCTCTTTTAGAAATTCTTATCATTCATAAATTTAGTTTGAGATAGTTTCTGTAAATTTCTTAGCTGCTCTCTCTCTTTCTCTCTGGAAGAAGATTTATGATTTAACAGTAACTTCTAAGCTTTCTATTTTTTGTAGTATCACCTTCATAATATTCAAGAACTATTATTTGTTGTTGGAATATTCATTTTAATAAGACCTGGTTTTGTTTTATATATACATATATTCAGTCATTCAAAAAATATTTTTGAGCACCTAAGTCCCAGGTACTGTTTTAGGTACTGGAAAAACAGAAGAGAACAAAGTAAATAAATAACTTTTTGTTCCTGGGATTTACATTCCAGAAGGGAAGACAGTCAAAAAATGAGGTGAATTACTAAAACATATATGTTAGATAATAAGTCCTTACAAGGAAAACAAGCTAGGAAGGGGAACATGAACTTGTGGGGAAGGGGAATTGACATTGGAGATAGGGTGGCTATCTGTCTATCAAGGGAAAAGCATACAGAGAAGATGCTGAAGGAAGTGGGATAAGAAGTCATTTTTGAATATTTGTTGAAGGTTTTAGATCCCACGGGAAATGAGTGCTTGGAATGTTCAAATAGAAGCAAGAAACTTGAGTGTAGGGAACAGGCGAGGGGAAGCTGGCAGCAGGTGAGGTCTCGAGAGAGGTAGGCTGACAGACCACTCATGTAGACCTGGAGGAATTTTGGATTTTATTCTACATATAAGCAGAAGCCAGTTGAGTATTTTGAACAAGGAATTGGCAGGATTTAATTTGTTTTTAAGGAATCTTTCTTATAGCTATGTAGAAAATAGCTTAATAAAAATAGATAAGATAATAATACTGACTGACATTTATATATTTCTTATTGTTTGTCACACTCTGTTCAAAGTGCTTGATCTATGTTGTTAAGTCCCAACAACAATCCGTGAGTTAGATACTATTATCTTCCTCCTTTTACTGGTGAGGAAACACAGGTACGCGGTCATTAAGTAATTTGTCCAAGGCATACGGCAGGTAACTGGCTCATCTAGGATATAAATCCTTGCAATGCACTTTCAGAATCTGAGCTCAAGCCCGGAGCTCTCTTGGAGAGGTGACAGAGTGTGTGCAGGGCTATTAGTTTGCAATAGTCCGTGTAAGTGAGGTTGGTAATTTGGACAAGGGTTGTAATGGTAGAGTTGTTGAGAAATTGCTGAATGTGAGAAGGGTTTGAAGGTAGAGCTGTCAGGATTTGCTGACAGATATGTGGGGAAAAAAGACTCATGGTCAAGGAAGACTGAGTATTTTAACAGTTAGGTAACTGAGGTTCCATTCACCAGGATACGGAGCATTGTGAAGGTAGGTTTGGCAGGAGTAAATCAAGATTTTGGTTTGAACATATTGCATTTTAGATGTCTGTTAAGCAGTCCAGTGGAAATACCACAGAAGAACTAGATATTGTTGAATTCTGGAATTTAAAATAGGTTAGGAATGGGATACAAATTTTAGACACACAACGTATATTTGGTATGTAAAGCAGCTGAGGTGAATGAATTCAGCTAGGGCAAGTAGCGATAAAGAAGAGGTTTGAGCACTGAACCCTGCATCTTTGCAACACATCAAAATCAAGATATTCAGAAAAGGAGGCCAGGAAGAGAGCCACCAGTCAAACGGGGAAAACTATGAGATCATAGAGACTCAGAGGTCAATTAAAGTATGCTTCATGAAGGAAGGATTGATCAACAGAAAAAAAGTGCTTTTGAGGGATTGAAAGAGTTAAGGACTGAGAAGTTCTTATTGTATTTCAAAATATAGTCATGGGTCACATAGAAAAGAGCATTTTTAGTAGAGTGGTAGAATAGATTGAAAGAGAATGGGAGGAGAATAGTGGATAGAGCAGAGTATAGGTAACTCTGTTGAGAGTTTTGCTCTAAAGAAGAGAAAAATACTGAAGGAATGGCAATGGTCCAGTAAGTGGATGACATTGCTGATGTAAAAGAGTGATGCAATAATTGCAAAAGCAAAGGTCATGAGTAGGAGAGAGGGTATGGGATCCAGTGCACAATGGAAGAATTGACCTTAAGAACAGAGATAGTTTGTTCATTATAATCATATTTGGGAGTGGGAGAATATGGACGCTCCCTTTTATTTTCACCTATTTATTCAATAAAATAGAAATGTAAGGCACTCAGCTGAGAGTGATGAGCAGGAAGGATATTTTGCCTGTTTGAGGAGAGGAGAGAAGAGAATGGGTAAACCAGTTTCAGAGAGTGGGAGAAAGAATGGGCCAGTTAAAAATGGTAGGGCTGGGCTTCCCTGATGGCACAGTGGTTGAGAGTCCACCTGCCGATGCAGGGGACACGGGTTCGTGCCCCGGTCCGGGAAGAACCCACAAGCTGCAGAGCGGCTGGGCCCCTGAGTCATGGCCGCTGAGCCTGCGCATCCGGAGCCTGTGCTCCGCAACGGGAGAGGCCACACAGTGATAGGCCTGCGTACCGCAAAAAAAAAAAAAAAAATGGTAGGGCTGCTGGGCTACAAGGTGGTTTGTGGTCATGAAATTAAAGGGAGATAAGTTACCAAGGCTGTGTATTTTTCTGCAGACATATCCATCTCTTCTAGTGTAAACAGAGAAAAAACTGAAAGTTGGATTCAACCAGATGAGTTTGAGAGAGGATGGAGAGAAGGGCAAGAAGATTGAGGTGGGGAGCGAATATAATAAGGGGCTAAAGAATGTATGTAACAGAAATTTAAGGAAGCTGAGGACAGGAAGGGGAATATGACAGTGAAAAGTTGATAATTCAGTAAACTAAGGGGTCCAAAAATTGTTGTAAACAGGATATAAAAGCATGAGGTGGAAAAAGAAGAGGTGATGGACTTGCAATAATCACATATTAATACTCAAGTCATAGATTTGAGTGAACACATCTGAGTAAACATTAAAGTAACTGTATATTTCCACTGCTTTTAGACTTGTGCTGAGTCTGTTTACTCAGTTGAGTTAGCAAGAGTCAAACAGAGATACTCTTTTCAGGAAATGGCAGATATAGAGGTGGCCAGAAAACAACTCATGGAAGAAGCGAGTATTTCCTTTGCCTCATAAAGGATTGATAACCACTAGTAGAAAGTTTATTGGTAGAGTTTTGGAAATAGATACATCTTCTGTATTCTTTCTTCTGTACAATTGTATTCCCCAAATAAGTGTCTTATTATCGCTATTAAAATATGGAAAACAAATTTAAAATTAACTGTAGGATTATATGGTATGTATTTTATACCTTTAAAAAGCTGTATCAAAGTGAAGTGGAGGACATGACTGCATAAGTATTTAGAATTAACAAAAAAATGTCTTTGCTAGACTATGTCAAGTGTATCTTTTTTCTAATATGGACAGAGCAAATGAATGTTTAGAGTCAAAAAAGGATATGATGTTGTTAAGAAACATTTTATCAAAAAGAGGATGACAACATACCATTGTGTATTTATAGTAATGGACAGTGGCACAATAGCCATCTGGAACTTCTGTAAAATGTATTTCAATTAATCATTAAGATACAACTTTTCAAAGCCAGTTTTTCCTGCTAAAATTTGGTTAATTTAAAACACTTGCATTGTTATATCCATATTTATCAAGTTATGGTCTAGCTACTTATGTAACCTTAACCCACTATTGTCAGTAAATTCAGAGGATCTTCCAGTAACAAGTATGCTCGGTATCCACATTACCAGGGATTCCCACGACAAGTGAAATTAAGTATATGGCCTTAGCTAGCAAAGTCTATTTCACATTCACTCAGCTAAATAAAACTTTTTAAGCCTTGAATCTAAGTATGTCCTCTCCCCAACTTAAAGTTTTCCATTGGACTTCAATTATACTTGAAATAAAATCTAGCTACTTTTCCATGACTTATAAATCTCTGTAATCTAGGTCTGACCTCTCAGACCTTATTTCCCTGATATTTGCTTTTCCTTCCACATGATCCAGTCATATGATCTTGTTGTTCCTGAGAGACTTACTTCTGCCGTTACAGCCAAGCTCATTTTTAACTTGGGGGCTTTACAATATTTGCAGTCTTTCTTTAGAATGCTCTTCCTACTTGAATGACCCCTTGTGGTAGGCAACTTGTAATATGGCTCCCAATAATCCCTATCTCCTGATATCTGTGTCCTGTGTCATCCCCTCCCCTTGTGCATACAGTGTACCTGCAGACTCATTTCTAGTGAATAGAACGTGGGAAAATTAATGAGAAGTCACTTTTGAGAGTAGGATATAGATAGTGTCTTCTCTTCGGGGCTCTCTGTATTTTTCATTTTCATGCCCTCTAATCCCTCATTCTAAGGGAAGCCAGCTATTACATTGTGAGTACCCTGCTGGAGAAGCCCACATGGCAAGGAACTGATGTCTCCAGCCAATAACCAGGGAAGACCGAAGGCTTGCCAGCAGCCTGTGAGGGAACCTGAAAGCAGATTCCCTCCAGTTGAACCTGGAGGTGACTGCAGCCCCACCTGACACCTTGATTGCATTCTTGGTAGAAACCCCCAGCCAGTGGACCAAGTTAAGCCACACCTGGATTCCTGACCCACGAGAACTATGAGATGATAAACGTCTGTTGTTTTAAGTCACAGGTCTTAAGGCAATTTCTTATGTGGCCATAAACAACTAATATTCTTGTTCTTTTCACTCAGACCTCAGATCTAGTATCTGTTCCTCTAAGATGGGATGAGCAAACTTTTTCTGTAAAGGTCCATGTAGCAAATATTTTAGCCTTTGTGGGACATATGGTTTTTGTCACAAATACCAAAATCTGCCATTAAAGCAGGAAATTAGCCAAAGACAGTATGTAAATGAATGATTGTGGCTGTCATTCCAAGCAAATTCTATTTATAGAATCAGGTGGCAGGCCATGGTTTGCCCACTCCCACTTCAGAGACCATTCTAGGTCCCTTGATCTATATCATTTCTCCCACACTAAAGTCACTATCATTTTAACTTGTTTGATTTATTCTTTTATTATCCTTTCATTGGAATGGCAGCTACCTGAGGGCATATTGAGCTCCCTGTCCCGGAACAAAGACCTGAATGGGGCCGAGGGTTGGCTTAGTGAAATTGGAGGTGGACTTCTCAAATGAGGATGAGTCCAGGAACCATGTCACCAGTTAAAGACATATAGAAAAGAGAAGACCAAGGTATATCACGGTACAATCAAATATGTGATGTCTGTCCCATCCTGTCAGAAAGGGTATTGTTTGACCTCTGTTCCGTCAAAGGGAAGAATTGTGAAAACCCACCTCTATGGCAATCTCTGTATAAAACTTTCCCCAACCGCCCCAGAATATTATCCATTTCTATCTCCTTTTTTTCTGCTTTTCTACTTGGTACATACAAAACCATTTAAATATATATTTTTTCTTTTTTGTAAATTTTTATTTTATATTGGAGTATAGTTGATTAGCAATGTTGTGTTAGTTTCAGCTGTAGAGCAAAGTGATTCAGTTATACATATACATGTATCTAGTCTTTTTCAAATTCTCTTTCCATTTAGGTTATTACAGGATATTGAGCAGAGTTCCCTGTGCTATACAGTAGGTTCTTGTTGTTTATCTATTTTAAATATATCAGTGTGTACTTGTCAATCCCAAACTCCCAATCTATCCCTCCCCCCACCCACCTGCCCGGTAATGATAAGTCCATTCTCTAAGTCTGTAAGTCTGTTTCTGTTTTGTAAACAAGTTCATTTGTATCATTTTTTTTTAAGATTCCGCATCTAAGTGGTATCGTAGGATATTTGTCTTTCTCTGTCTGACTTACTTCACTTAGTATGATAATCTCCAGGTCCATCCATGTTACTGCAAATGGCATTATTTTGTTCTTTTAAATGGCCGAGTAATATTCCATTGTATATATGTACCACATCTTATTTATTTATTTAATTATATATTTATTTTTATTGGAGTATAATTGATTTACACTGTTATGTTAGTTACTGCTGTACAGTGAAGTGAATCAGCTATATGTATACATACATCCCCGTTCTCTTGGACCTCCCTCCCTGCCCCATCCCACCCATCTAGGTAATCACAGAGCAGCGAACTGAGCTCCTTGTGCTATATTGCAGGTTCCCACTAGCTATCTGTTTTACACATGGTAGTGTATTTATGCCAAACCTAATCTCCCAGTTCATCCCACCCTCGTCTTCTCCCCCTGTGCCCACATGTCCGTTCCCTATGTCTGCCTTTCTGTTCCTACCCCGCAAATACGTTCATCTGTACCATTTTCCTAGATTCCATATATATGCATTAATATATGATATTTATTTTTCTCTTTCTGGCATACTTACTCTGTATGACAGACATCTCTGCAAATGACCCAATTTCATTCCTTTTTATGGCTGAGTGATATTCCATTATATATATATACCACATCTTCTTTATCCATTCATCTGTAGATGGACATTTAGGTTGTTTCCATGTCCTGGCTATTGTAAATAGTGCTGCAATGAACAGTCTTTTGAATTATGGTTTTCTCAGACTATACGCCAAGTAGTGGGATTGCTGGGTCATAAGGTAGTTCAATTTTTAGTTTTTTAAAGAACATCCATACTGTTCTCCACAGTGCCTGTATCAATTTACATTCCCACCAACAGTACAAAAGGGTTCCCTTTTCTCCACACCCTGTCCAGCATTTATTGTTTGTAGATTATTTAATGATGGCTCACATTATTTATTGTTTGTAGATTATTTAATGATGGCTTACATTAAATACGTAATTATTTAATGACGGTTTTGACCATATGAGGTGATACCTCATTGTAGTTTTGATTTGCATTTCTCAAATAATTAATGCTGTTGAGCATATTTTCATGTGCCTCTTGGCCATCTGTGTGTCCTCTTTGGAGAAATGTCTATTTATGTCTTCTGCCCATTTTTGATTGGGTTGTTTGTTTTTTTGATATTGAGCTGCATGAGTTGTTTGTATATTTTGGAGATTAATCCTTTGTCAGTTGCTTCGTTTGCAAATGTTTTCTCCCATTCTGTGGGTTATCTTTTCATCTTGTTTATGGTTTTCTTTGCTGTATAAAAGCTTTTAAGTTGCATTAGATCCCATTTGTTTATTTTGGTTTTATTTTCATTATTCTAGGAGGGGGGTCATAAAAGATCTTGCTGTGATTTATGTGAATGAGTGTTTTCCCTGTTTTTTCTTCTAAGAGTTTTATAGTGTCTGGTCTTATATTTAGGTCTTTAGTCCATTTTGACTTTGTTTTTGTGTATGGTATTAGGTAGTGTTCTAATTTCATTCTTTTACATGTAGTTGTCCATTTTTCCCAACACCACTTATTGAAGAGGCTATCTTGTCTCCATTGTATAGTCTTGCCTCCTTTGTCATAGAGTAGGTGACCATAGGTGCATGGGTTTATCTCTGGGCTTTCATCCTCTACCATTAATCTATATTTCTGTTTTTGTGCCAGTACCATACTGTCTTGATTACTGTAGCTTTGTAGTATAGTCTGAAGTTGAGGAGCCTGATTCCACCAGCTCCGTTTTTCTTTCTCAAGATTGCTTTGGCTATCCAGGGTCCTTTGTGTTTCCAAACAAATTGTAAAATTTTTTGTTCTAATTTTGTGAAAAGTGCCATTGGTAATTTGGTAGGGATTGCATTGAACCTGTAGATTGCTTTGGGTAGTTAAGTCATTTTCAAAATATTGATTCTTCCAATCCAAGATCATGGTATATTTCTCCATCTGTGTCATCTTTGATTTCTTTCATCAGTGTTTTATACTTTTCTGAGTACAGGTCTTTTGCCTCCTTAGGTAGGTTTATTCTTAGGTAGTTATTCTTTTTGTTGTGATGGTAAATGGGATTGTTTCCTTAATTTCTCTTTCTGATCTTTTGTTTTAGTGTATAGGAATGCAAGAGATTTCCGTGCATTAATTTTGTATCCTGCAACCTTACTAAATTCATTGATTAGTTCTAGTAGTTCTCTGGTGACATCTTTAGAGTTTTATGTGTATATTATCATGCCATCTACAACCAGTGACAGTTTTACTTCTTTTCCAATTTATATTCCTTTTATTTTGTTTTCTTCTCGAATTGCCATGGCTAGGACTTCCAATACCATGTTGAATACTAGTGGCGAGAGTGGACATCCTTGTCTTGTTCCTGATCTTAGAGGAAATGCTTTCAGTTTTTCACCAGTGAAAATGATGTTTGCTGTGGGATTGCTTTATAGGGCCTTTATTATGTTGATATAGGTTCCCTCTATGCCCACTTTCTGGAGAGTTTTTTTTTTATCAATTTGGGTGTTGAATTTTGTCGAAAGCTTTTTCTGCATCTACTGGGGTGATCATATGGTTTTTATTGTTTATCTTGTTAATATGGTGTATCACACTGATTGTTCTATGTATACTGAAGAATCCTTGTATCCCTGGGATAAATCCCACTTGGTCATGGTGCATGATCTTTTTAATGTGTTGTTGGATTCTGTTTGCTGATATTTTGTTGAGGATTTTTGCATATGTGTTCATCAGTGATACTGGTCTGTAATTTTCTTTTTTGTGTGATATCTTTGTCTGGTTTTGGTATCAGGGTGATGGTGGCCTTGTAGAATGAGTTTGGGATTGTTCCTTCCTCTTGGTTATAGGTTTTTCCCTTTCATCATTTTAAATATATCCTCCCACTCCCTTCTGGCCGCAGAGTTTCTGCTGAAAAATCATCTCTTAACCTTATAGGGATTCCCTTGTATGTTATTTGTTGCTTTTCCCTTGCTGCTTTTAACATTTTTTCTTTGAATTTAATTATTGTTAGTTTGATTAATATGTGTCTTGGTGTTTTTCTCCTAGGGTTTATCATGTATGGGACTCTCTTCACTTCCTGACTTGGGTGGCTTTTTCCTTTCCCATATTAGGGAAGTTTTCCACTATAATCTCTTGAAATGTTTTCTCAGACCCTTTCTTTTTCTCTTCTTCTTCTGGGACCCCTATAATTCGAATGTTGGTGTGTTTAAAGTTATCCCAGAGATCCCTGAGGCTGTCCTCAATTCTTTTCATTCTTTTTTCTTTATTCTGCTCCTCAGCAGTTAATTCCACCAGGCTGTCTTCCAGCTCACTTATTTGCTCTTCTGCCTCAGTTACTCTACAATTGATTCCTTCTAGTGTATTTTTCATTTCAATTATTGTGTTCTTCATCACTGTTTGTTTGTTCTTTAGTTCCTCTAGGTCTTCGTTAAACATTTCTTGTATTTTCTCGATCTGTGTCTCCATTCTCTTTCTGAGGTTTTGGATCATCTTTACAATCATTACTCTGATTTCCTTTTCAGGTAGATTGCGTATTTCCTCTTCATTTACTTGTTCTTGTAGGTTTTTACCTTGCTCCTTCGTCTGTAACATATTTTTTGTTGTCTCATGCTTTTTGACGGGTGGGGCTATATTTCTGTCTTACTGGTTGTTCGGCCTGAGGCATCTACCACTGGAGTTAGCAGACCCTTGGGTAGTGGTGGGTCTTGGTGCCGAGATGAGGACCTCTGGGAGGCCTCACTCTGATAAATATTCCCTGGGGTCTGAGGTTCTGTTAGTCCAGTGGTTTGGATTTGGTGCTCCCAGCACGGTATCTCAGGCCTGACCCTCAGCCTGAGAAACAAGATCCTGCAAGCCACATGGTGTGGCAAAAGAAAAGAAAAAAAAGGGAGAAGTACAATAATAAAAAATAAAAAATTAAATAAAATTCGAAAGATAAAAAATATATTAGGAAAAATAAAAATGTAAGTGAAACAACTACAACAAGGTAAAACAGCACCACAAGAGGAAAAAAAAGTGAACAAGCCAAAAGGAGCTGAATAACAAAGTATAAAGTATAAAATGAAATTAGAAAAAGAAAAAAATTATTAGGAAAAATAAAAATATAAATGAATCAACAACAACAAGGTAAAACAGAACCACAGTGTAAAAAGACAAAAAAAAAAAAAGGGACATGGAAAAAAGAAGGTTGGAAAAGGCCTTGGCTTGACATTCACAGAAAGACAGACAAGATGAAAAGGCAGAGGGCTATGTACCAGTTGAAGGAACAAGATAAAACCCCAGAAACACAACTAAATGAAGTGGAGATAGGCAACCTTCCAGAAAAAGAATTTAGAATAATGAGAGTGAAGATGATCCAGGACCTCGGAAAAGGAATGGAGGCAAAGATCGAAAAGATGCAAGAAATGTTTAACAAGACCTAGAAGAATTAAAGAACAGACAAACAGAGATGAACAATACAGTAACTGAAATGAAAACTACACTAGAAGGAATCAGTAGCAGAATAACTGAGGCAGAAGAACAGATAAGTGACCTGGAAGACAGAATGGTGGAATTCACTGCTGTGGAACAGAATAGAGAAAAAAGAATGAAAAGAATTGAAGACAGCCTAAGAGACCTCTGGGAGAACATTAAATGCAACAACATTCACATTATAGGGGTGCCAGTAGGAAAAGAGAGAGAGAAAGGACCTGAGAAAATATTTGAAGAGATTATAGTCGAAAACTTCCCTAACATGGGAAAGGAAATAGGCACCCAAGTCCAGGAAGCGCAGAGAGTCCCATACAGGATAAACCCAAGGAGAAACACACCGAGACACATAGTAATCAAATCGGCAAAAATTAAAGACAAAGAAAAATTTTTGAAAACAGCAAGGGAAAAATGACAGATAACACACAAGGGAACTCCCATAAGGTTAACAGCTGATTTCTCAGCAGAAACTCTACAAGTCAGAAGGGAGTAGCATGATATACTTAAAGTGATGAAAGGGAAGAACCTACAACCAAGATTACTCTACCAGGCAAGGATCTCATTCAGATTCGATGGAGAAATCAAAAGCTTTACAGACAAGCAAAAACTAAGGGAATTCAGCACCACCAAACCAGCTCTACAACAAATGCTAAAGGAGCTTCTCTAAGTGGGAAACACAAGAGAAGAAAAGGACCTACAAAAACAAACCCCAAACAAGAAAATGATAATAGGAACATACATATTGATAATTACCTTAAACGTGAATGTATTAAATGCTCCAACCAAAAGACACAGCCTTGCTGAATGGATACAAAAACAAGACCCATATATATGCTGTCTGCAAGAGACCCATTTCAGACCTAGGGACACATACAGAGTGAAGGTGAGGGGATGGAAAAAGATATTCCCTGCAAATGGAAATCAAAAGAAAGCTGGAGTAGCAATACTCATATTAGATAAAATAGACCTTAAAATAAAGAATGTTACAAGAGACAAGGAGACATTCTTACAAGAGACATTACAAGAGACATTCTACATAATGATCAAGGGATCAATCCAAGAAGAAGATATAACAATTATAAATATATATGCACCCAACTTAGGAGCACTTCAACACATAAGGCAACTGCTAACAGCTGTAAAAGAGGAAATCGACACTAACACAATAATAGTGGGGGACTTTAACACCTCACTTACACCAATGGACAGATCATCCAAAATGAAAATAAATAAGGAAACAGAAGCTTTAAATGGCACAATAGACCAGATAGATTTAATTGATATTTATAGGACGTTCCATCCAAAAACAGCAGATTACACTTTCTTCTCAAGTGCGCATGGAACATTCTCCAGGATAGATCACATCTTGGGTCACAAATCAAGCCTTAGTAAATTTAAGAAAATTGAAATCATATCAAGCATCTTTTCTGACCACAATGCTATGAGATTAGAAATGAATTACAGGGAAAATAATGTAAAAAACACAAACACATGGAGGCTAAACAATATGTTATTATATAACCAAGAGATCACTGAAGAAATCAAAGAGGAAATCAAAAAATACTTAGTGACATGACATTGAAAACACGACAATCCAAAACCTATGGGATGCAGCAAAAGCAGTTCTAAGAGGGAAGTATATAGCTGGACAAGCCTACCTCAAGAAACAAGAAAAATCTCAAATAAACAATCTAACCTTACACCTAAGGGAACTAGAGAACGGAGAACAAACAAAACCCAAAGTTAGGAGAAGGAAAAAAATCATAAAGATCAGAGTAGAAATAAATGAAATAGAAACAAAGAAAACAGTAGCAAAGATCAGTACAACTAAAAGCTGGTTCTTTGAGAAGATAAACAAAATTGATAAACCATTAGCCAGACTCATCAAGAAAAAGAGGGAGAAGACTCAAATCAATAAAATTAGAAATGAAAAAGGAGAAGTTACAACAGACACTGCAGAAATACAAAGCATCCTTATAGACTACTACAGGCAACTCTATGCCAATAAAATGGACAACCTGGAAGGAATGGACAAATTCTTAGAATTTCGAATTTGTCAACTACTTTGACAGCAAGGATCATATCTTTTCACCTTTGTATGCCAGAAACTGTCATCATCAGTGTTCTATAAATGGTGGTCTGTCATAGTACATGCACAATAAATCAACACTGGAGAGAGGGAAATGTCCGGGGTTTGATGAGAGAAAAAGAAAGCAATTTAGAGGAATAGTTTTTGTTCACCCCTAGGAATTTCACATAAAACGCAATGTTCTAAACATGAAAGATTTTCAAAAATGTGATGGTCTGCATGTACAGTGAGTGTCTTCTATCAGGGACTATAACTCCTTTCATATGGTTTGTCTAGATAATTGCCTTCATTTTGCTGGTAGAAGTAAGCATTGGAAAACTTTCTTGAATGTTTGCTCTTCGTATAGATGCCAAGCCCAATCTTCCTTTTTCATTTTGCCACATAACCACTCTATTTTATTGTGGAACAGGGTACATAAATTTCCATCTTTCTTCTGGAACAGTGTCATTCTCTGTAACATTTCATAATATTAGAATATATAGCAAAATGAGGGAACAGCTCCACTTGGGTAAAACCCTGTGTTTTGCAAGTGGGTAATAAATGCATCATATATACTTTCCAAGGTTATGGGTGCACAAAATACTTTTAAAATTTATTCAAAAAAAAATTTATTCATAAGCATGAGTCAGTAGGATAAGAATGAGTTGAGTTTGGCTTTTCAGCTCTGTAGTAATGTATTGGATTATGCCTTATGGGGATGGTACTCATACTTTTATCCAGATAATCATATGTCTGGCTATACAAATAACGTATGTTTGTTCTTTCAGCTTAGCAAATTACAACTTGGAATTTGGGGACAGAGTATGGTTTGGATGTCGATGTAACTGGCAGTCGATCTTAATCTTTACTGTTTTTGATTACATATAATTTATTTTAATTGCAGAGAAGCACAGATTTCAAATTTAACTTTGGTATGGCTTTCAACACAACATAATAGAGAGAAATCACACTACAGTTGATCTTTATCACTATAGTTTGGTCTGTGATAGGATATTTGATCATTAACTTTATGAGTTATAAATAAAACTGAAAAGGAATGAGAAATTGTGATGCTTTATGTTGGACTTTAAAATAAATTCTACATTTCTAAATTTATGTGTTTTTTGCCTTTATTGTAGAATTAGTTTTTGAAAAGCAAGAAAAGCATGCAAACTATGAAATCATTCACAGTTAAAATATTTGGAAATAACCACAGTTTACATTTTGATATTTAAGCTTCCAATCTTTTACATATGTATTTCTATATTAAAAAATCAAGACAGTGTCAAAGTGACTATCATGTTTTAGACATTAAGACATTATTCTCTGAGAAGTTAGATAAATATGAATAGAAATACATTTACTTATTTATTTGTCTTGCTGCATACCCCTACTAAAGGTAAGCTCCATGGGACAGGGATTTGTGTATAGTTTTTAACTCTTCAATCTCCATTGCCTAAAACAGTGCCTGGCACTTATTTGTTCAGTGAGTTAAAGGTAATTGACATTTTTCTGTCATAATATGTTATAGACAGATTCCAGTTTCAGTGTTTCTGTAAAAGCATATTTTTAGTGCCAATGAGATTATACTATAATTCACTTTTAACCTATCTTCATTTGAAGAATGCTTAAGTTCTAACTTTTTACCTATTTGAAAACAACATACTTTTTAATATTCTAATAGTTTTATCTCTTTTGTTCCCCTAATTTCATTGAATAGACCAGAATTTCAAGAGTAATGTTGAGCTAAAATGATTGCAATGGGAACACTTATTTTAATCCTGAATTAAATGGAATTTCTCTGAAGTTTTATAATTAAATTCAGTGTTAGCTTTTGGCTTTAGATATTCTCATTATTTTGAAGAAATATACTTCTATTTATACTTTACTATGTTAAAAAATATTTTTATAAATACACATATGGTATGAAATATCAAAATTCTGTCATTTGGCCTATTAACATGATAATATAGATTATCAAATTTTCCTAATATTAAATAATTTTTAACTTATTGAAGGTATTTAGTCATGATATGTTATCTTTTATATACTTTTGGATTAATCTAGCTGGTATTTTGATTTGAATTTTGTTTTGTTTGGTTATAAACAAAATTTGTCTCTAATTTTCTTTTATAGAACAAACAGGCAGTTTTTGATGAAAGAAAATTGACTAATTTCACTGAGAAGATTTATTTAAAACCTTTCTATGGTCTTGAATGGTTTATTTACAAGAATATTATGTTTTTTGGAATTTTGAAAGAAATCAGTAATAAAAATTTTGAGAACGATGTCTTTTAAAATAGATGAGTATTTGGAAATATATTTCCTTTATTCCACAGCAGTCATTTTTTGATGATGGTAATCTTATATAGTACAACATTTTGCAAGTTCCTTGACATACAATTCTGCAAAATTCCCCATTTTTTTTTTTTTTTAATTTCAGAACTCTCAGGTAATAAGGAGAATACAGAGTGTGATATTCCTCAAACTCATTTATTCTGGAAGCTCCTCCCAATTTTTATAGCATTTCACAAAACAGTTTTCCCCAGAATACAGAAAAATTATCAAAGTTGCTTAGAATATATCTCTGTAACCATCCCACCAACATTGATTCCAGGCTCTGGTATTGAGCGGTTGGTTGTGTGACCCTAGACAAGTTACTTATATCACCAAGTCTCAGTGTTGTTAACTATAAAATGGGGATACTTATAAGAATATCTAATCATGGAGTTATGAAAAGAACTAATTGAGATTAAACATGTGAAGTGTCTGATACATAAGTATTCCAAAATAGTATTATTAATAATAGGAATTAAATCAATATTGGTAAATTAAACTTTTTAATAAAATCACCCTTTTTTAAGATTTTTAGTTGTATTTTCATAAAGTAGTATGAAGTATCTCATAGTTTTTGACTTTCCTTATAGATTCTTTTATCTCTTTTCTCATTTCAAGTGTTATATTTGTGATTTCTTTAATTACTAAACAAATTTTTCTTTTTTTCTTTCAAAGGCTATTATATTTTAAATTATTTTACATTTTCTAAGTATTCTAATTATTAATCTATTTTGAAAACTTTCTTTTCCTGTGTTCTTGAAAACGGGGCATTCACGTCTGGCAGTATTCACTCCTGTTCCTAAGTCACAAGGTTGACTTCAGCCATTACCTCTTCACAGACCAGACCCCAGACCAAAAGTTTAGTCACTAGCAGAGAATATTTTCTTTCCACTTTTTATTTAGTAATATAGAAATATATATTCTTCTTTTAATTTTACAAGTGATTACTTCAGAATGTTTTAATATCATAAGTGAATTTAAATTCTCTAAATATCAGTATCATCCATTTAATGAAAATATTTTGATTTCCTTAAATATGATGAGAAAATTGTAAATTTTTACTTCTCTTTCATACCGTTCATACCAGTCCTTTTAAAAATGGTTCTCTAACAATTGTGTTGAGATTTATATTCAGTTTTATATGTATCTATAAAATCTTTCCTTTTTATTTCTGTACGAAAATAGTTTGGGCTTTCACCACATATTTTATATAATCTCTCACTGACCCTTGAATACAATTACTATTGAAAACATTCTTAGGTAATCTAAATTAGTCTGCATTTATTATTTTAGGATGGAAAATGCTTTATCCTTTTCCACAGAACTGAATTTTGCTAGTTAATATTTTATGTAAAGTTTTTTATATGTGTGTTTACAAGTGAGACTGGTAGTTTATTTTTTAACCAAATCTATTTTGTAACATCTTTATTAATTAACAAGGCTGTTCACTTTGTTAAATAAATTGAGGATCATTTTTTTAACAGACTGCACTAATTTAAACATTGCCAACATTATCCCCTTAGAGTTAGACCCAACTAACCCTAGGATTTTTTCCAATGGTAAATCTTTTCACTGTATTTTAAAATACTGTTTGTTTTCCTCTCTACAACAATGCATATCATAGGATAGTGTTTATATATATACAGTTTGTATTTATAGATGCTTATGTATGCTTAAATGGAGGTGAAATAAATGACAGCAGTGTTATAAGGAATAGGAGGGATATATTAGGATTACTTTGTAATGTACTCATACTATCTACGATGTGAAGCAGTATGGTGTTATTTGAAAGTGGACTTGGATTAGTTGTAAATGTAAATTGCAAACCTCTGAAAACAGTAGAAAGTGAAGTATAACTAATACGCTAAAAAAGGGGAGAAAATCAAATCATATAAAATGCACAATTAAAACCACAAATGTAAGAAAA
This sequence comes from Stenella coeruleoalba, assembly GCF_951394435.1. Classification (NCBI taxonomy): domain Eukaryota; kingdom Metazoa; phylum Chordata; class Mammalia; order Artiodactyla; family Delphinidae; genus Stenella; species Stenella coeruleoalba. The sequence continues at coordinate 20,985,021 of NC_137149.1, read as the reverse complement.
GCAATGGAAGACAAAAATAGGGATAAAAACCAAAGGCAACAAATTGAAAACATTAACAAATATGGTAGATATTAATCCAACTATATCAATAATAATTTTAAACATCAATGGTCTAAATATACCCATTGAAAGATGAGATTGTCAGAGCTGATCAAAAAACTACACCTAACTATATATTGTCTACAAGAAACCCACTTTAAATACAATGACACATATAGATTAAAAGTAAAAGGATGGAGAAAAATATACCATGCTAATACTAATCAAAGGAAAGCAGGAGTAACTGCTTATTTCAGACAGAGCAGACTTCAAAACAAGGAAAGTTATCAGGAATAAAGAAGGACATTTCATAATGATAAAGGGGGGGTGTCATTCTCTAGAAAGTCATAATAATCCTTAACACATATGCACCTAACAAAAGAGTATCAAACTACATGAGGCAAAGACTTACAGAATTGTAAGGAGAAATGGATGAATTCACTGTCATAGTTGGAGACTTCAGTATCCCTCTATCGGGTATGGACAGATCCAGCAGGCAGAAAACCATAAAGACATAGTTGAACTCAACAACACTATCAATCAACTGGATAGAATGTACATCTATAGACTGCTTAAACCAGTAATAGTAGATTATACATTCTTCTGAAACTCACATGGAATATTCACCAAGACAGACCACATTTGGGTTATAAAGCATACCTTAACAAATTTGAAAAATAGAAATCATACCGTGTCAGCTCTCAGACCACAGTGGAATTTAATGAGATATCAGTAACAGAAAGACAGCTGGAAAATACCAAAATACATAGAGATTAAGCAATGCACTTCTAAATAACACATAGATCAACAAAGAAATCCTGAGAGAAATTTTAAAATATTTTGAACTATGTGAAAAGATAATATCAAAATCTGTGGGATGCAGCAAAAGCATTTCTTAGAGGGAAATTTATAACATTTAATGCATATATTAGAAAATTAGAAAGGTCTGTAATCAATAGTCTAAGCTTTCACTTTAGGAAACTATAAAATGAAAAATCCAAAATGACCAGAATAAAATAAATAATAAAAATTAGAGCACAAATATATGAGATTGAAATCAATAGATAAACTCAATGAAACCAAAAGCTGGTTCTTTGAAAAGATTGATAAGCCTCTATCCAGGCTAAGAAGATGAAAGAGAACAGAAATTACTAATATCAAAAATGAAAAAGAGGACATCACTGTAGGTCCCATGGATATTAAAAGGATAATAAAGGAATATTAAGAACAACTATAGGTCCACAGATTAGATAACCAAGATAAACTGGACCAATTCCTTGAAAGACGTAATCTGTCAAAACTCACACAAGAAAAAATAGACAATCTGAACAAGTGGACCTATTAAAGATATTGAATCAATAATTATCTTGAAAAACAAAAAGAAGCAGGTCTGATGGGTTCACTGGTAAATTCTTTCAAACATTTAGGGAATAAGTTATACCAGTTTTTTTATAATCTTTTTCAGGTTAAACAGAGGGACTATGTCCTTGTTCTTTCTGTGAGGCCAGCGTTACCTCAATACCAAAACCAAAGACATTACAGGAAAAGAAAACTGCAGGCCACTATCTCTCATGAATATAGATGTAAAAATCCTAAACAAAATGAAATTCAACAATGTATAAAAATAATTATACACCATGACCAAGTGATCCCAGGTATGCAAGACTGATTCAACACTCAAAAATCAATTAGTAAGATCCATCACATCAACAAGCTAAGAAGGAAAATTCACATGGTTATATCAGTAGATGCAGAAAACATATTCGACAAAATGTAACACCCATTCACGATAAAAGCCTTCAGTAATAAGGAATAGGGGGGAACTTCCTCAACTTGCAAAGCATATCTACAAAAAGCCTACACCTAACATCTAGAAAGAAATACAAGTAAAAAGAAGCTATCTATCTAGCCATGAAAAGACAAAGAGGTACTTTAATTGCATGTTGCTAGGTGAGAGAAGCCAGTCTTAAAAGGCTTTATACTGTATGATTCCAACCAACTATATGACATTTTAGAAAAGGCAGAACTATGGAGACAGTAAAAGGATCAGTGTTTGCCAGGGGTTGGGGGAGGAGGGATTAGTAGGTGAAATGCAGAAGATTTTTAGGGCAGTGAAAGGAAGTTGACCCTTGAACAACATGTGTTTGAACTGCATGAGTCCCCTTGTACACGGATTTATTTCAATAAATATAGTACCTGTATTTACATTTTACAGAAAATGGAAAAGATTGTGTTTGATTAGAGAGCACAATTTGTAGAATCAAAAGAACTAGGATTTGAGTCCTGATTCTATCTACACTGTTTCACTTTCCTGCCCTTGAGTGAGCCATTTATCAATTCCTTTGTTTTTGAGGCAGAGATAGCAGTATGTGGATTTTTGACCATGTTCTGCCTTGTTCAAGGGTCTACTCTACCGTGTATGTCATTATAATGACAGTTAAATGTATAAACCCATAGAATGTGCAACCAAAAATGAACCCTAATTTAAACTATGGGCTTTGAATGATTGTATGGGTCAATGTAGGTTAATCAATTATAACAAAATATACCACTCTTAATGAGGATGTTGATAATAGGGGAGGGTATGAATGAGTAGGGTCAGGGATTATTTTGGAAATTTCTGTACCTCCTGCTCAGTTTTGCTGTGAGCCTAAAACTGCTCTAAAATATAAAGGATATATATATATATTTGCACTTGATGTCTAAGTCTACTAATTCAGCTTTTACACAGATAATTTTTCTTTACCTACTGAATTATTTATTTAGGAAATTATTATTTTTACCCTAGGATATCTCTTTAGTGCCTCATTAGAATATTGGTAAGTGTTTATTATTATTTTTGTAATCAAAATGCCTCCTTTAAGCAGTCTCTTGATTTTGGATAGATCATTGAGGTACAGGTCCATCGGTCTCTGGCAGGTCAGGGTGAAGAGGAACACTTATGCAGGACTGAAAGCTACCTTCTCCAGGTATCCAGACATTTCAGGATTTGGCACTCTGTGTCCTTAACTGGGGGCCCCTGATGCTAGCTTTAAGCTGCTCCACTCCGTGAAGACAAAAAAAAAAAAAAATCTTTCTACAGCTATCTGGAGTTCCACACAGTCCAGCATCACACTTGCACCCCACTGCATAGAGGCCCCCAAACTCTATGACTCAGGTTAGACTGGTTGAAAATAAAAGAAAGGGGTATAATTTTTCATGAACTATATTGCTGAAATCCTTTTGTCTATAAGCAACAGTAGATCAGATAAGCATAAGTCACAGACTGCACACCTCCCTTATTCTTTCAGGCTATTTTATGTACCATCTCACCTCTTTCAGCTGTAATAAACCCAATGAACAGGGTGCACTTAGAGGGAGAGGAGCCCAAGGTTAATAAGCAGCTCAACCTTTTTTCTTCGTTTTCTTCTGCCTAGCATCCTTAGCAGGTTACTTGCAGTCTTACAAATGAGCTTTTTAAAAGATAAGGTGAAAGGAGTGGTGAGAGATAATGGTTCTTCTCTTCTCAGGTAAAAAAACCTTCCATGGAAGACATCTTGTATCTCATTGATCAGAACAGGGTCACATGATCACCCTTAGCTGCAAGGGAGCCTAGGAAGTGGGTGGTTCACATTTTTAACATTTATCATTGGAGGCAGGCAGGTTCTGCACTAAAGAAGAAGGGGGAAGGGAAGGGAATTGCTGTTGGAGTAGGCTTGCTGTATTTCCAGAAGTCTATTGGAAGTTAGGTCTTCAGTGGGAAAAAATATGTCTCTAGCTGTGGAAGAAGTTTGCTTTCTTTCATGGTTGCCTCCCTCAGCTTGGTGCAGTGTCTACGTGTGTGGGTCAGTGTTCAGGACACACTCATTTTTCCAAAATCCCTTGTCCTGCTGATCTGACTCAGGGCTTCATCTGTACTTTGTGCCTGAAGAGTCCTCCTAAGATCTGGTATATCTTTTATCGATAGTCCTAGTTTCTACCATTGTTGCGGATTTATATCTTTTTGAGATTGCATAAGAATTTCATGGGGAAATTGATAAAGGATGTGAGAAGTGGTTGCTGAATCACTTCATCTTAATCTCAATTTTCTATATTATCTTGAGGAGATATTTTTCAATATACAAAAACAAAGTCTAATTGACAGTCAAAATTCTAGCTACTCTGAAATTGTTAATGAGCAGGATAATAATAGGTTGTACTTTTTGTAGTGATTTTTTTTTCTCTGAAAATTTCTGCTGATTTTTTTCCTTTAATGTTAGGTTATTAATTTATGCTATGCTAGATCATGTGGCATAAGGTGGCTGAATATGGTCTGATTCTTGAAGGAAGTTTCCAGAGGGAGCAGGAAAGGCAAGTCAGGATAGTAAAGCCCAGACAGAGGGGCTCACACAAAAGTACTGAACTATATTTAAAAATACTGAGTGTAGAGCAAATTGGCACAGTTTTACATGGTTAGAATGAAGTTAGGAGTCTTGTGATTGTTTGGCTAAGCCACAAAGAACCTTGTATTTCAAGTGAGGTTTTTATTTTGTCATGATGAGATATTTTGGGGAAGGGTGGGGGTAAAATAGAGAAAGTGACATATATTCAATATTATATAATAATAAAGATAGTATTTAAATCTTTCATATGACATAATTTTTTCCTAATACTTAAGAGGTAAAGCATTCTTTACAGCCTGATACATTTATTTAGATAAGCCTTATTCTCTAAACATAAAACATTCTGATGCCTCACAGCATCACTCAAAATACAGTCCATGGGCTAGCAGCCACTGTATGACCTGAGAATTAGTTAGAAATGCAGAGCCTTAGACTGTACCCCAGCCCTGCTGAATCAGAATCTCATTGTACCAAGATCCCAGGAACATTGATGTTTGAAAAGCACTGACAGTGTCTGAAAGTAGGGAAGGGAAGGGAAAAATTGATCATCTTATTTCAGGACACTATGGTGATTATGAGTTTTTACTTTCTATAGTACTTCAGGTTCAGCCTTATTTACTGATAGAATTACATACATCAAAAGCCTTTCATGCTGCCAGTTAAAGGCCAGAAACTCACTGGTGGACGATGCTGGTGATGGATGATGATGATGGGGATGATGGGGATGAAGGTGATGATGATGATGATGGGGATGATGATGAGGAGGAGGAGGATGGATGATGGTGCTGATGGTGGTGATGATGGTGATGATGACAATGATGGTGATGATGATCATGATGGATGATGATGAGGAGGAGGAGGAGGAGGAGGATGGATGATGGTGATGATGGTGATGATGATGCTGATGGTAAGATAGCACCTCCATTGAGAGCACCTGTTATGTACTATGTTGGATGCTTTGTATGTATCACCTCCAATCTCTGTAACAACTCTTTGCAGTTGGTCTTATTATTTACATTTTGCAGATGAGGAAACTGAGACTCTGAGAGACGACACGTCCGAGGTCACAAGCTAGAAAAAGTTATAGCTGTTATTCATAGCTGGTCTAATGCAGTTTCATTTGATTCCAAAATCGTCCACCCTACCTCATATGTAAATTCTCCAGCAATTTAAAGTAAGCTATCTGGGCTACCCAAGAGTACAATCTGGAAGAGCTCTATCGACCCCATTTCATAATTATCCAGTGAAAATCTATGAGTCTAGGAGACTTCAAGCATTCATCATTGTGTAAAGTTTGGGCAATTTCAAGAAGTGTAGCTTTAAGAACTCATTTAGAATGAACGTGGTGAATGAAGGAGCTAGTGAGTGGTGGTGGGCCATCTCCCTCCTTCCAGAGATCATCCGAGTAATGCGTGAACCCCTCTCCTGGATGTTCCTTTAATTAGGTAAACCACGGAGAACATGTTCTGAAAATTGCTAAATGGTTGGGTGGCTGCTCTGTATTAAGAAATGCTACCCTTTTATTCAGAGGAGCTTAATTAGCACGAGTCAACCAGTAGTTAATGATAATAATAAAATGGAATGATCATTGGGGAAAAAAAAAGCCTTTCATGTCCACCAGTGACTTCATCCAGGGCCTCAGTTCTAATTTTTAAAAGCACGTTTTTGTATTAAGTGTGAGTAGAGGTTAAAATATTAATGTTACTGAAAAAAGTAATGCATTATCCTATTTACACAAGAGGAAAGACTTATGCTAGTTCGTGTGTGTGTGTCTGTGTGTTTTTGTATGTCTGCGTGTGTTTAAATAATCATGAAGCAGGGCCCAAGGAAATTGGAATCAAAAGTTTGCATCTGGGGAATTAAATCTAATATAAACTGGGAAATGACCGCAGGGACCATGCCCATGGGAGCCACAGAAGAGCCCTGGGATATTGAGATGCAGGAGGTTCCAAACAAGAAAGTTAGAAAAGACAGCTTGGAAGCGAAGTTTACTTAGTGTCAGTCCCAACAAACCTACCTACTTAATGTATACGAATTGTTCAAATAACACATTTGATTCCCTTGGCAACTCTTTCCTGAAACAAATATCACTTGCAGTCTTCCAGCTTGAATTCCTGAAGAGTTAAAGCATCAACTTTCAGAAAATTATTTCATCAAAATGAAGTATCTGAAATGTTTTTTATTTAACTTTGGTTCTGTTCCAGAGTGAAGATTTAAAATTACTCTGTAAATAGACAAACTGAAAACTAGATGTCTCAATGACAGCTTTCACTAAACCTTATTTTTTAAAAAAAATTTGTAGTGAACTATTTTAAAATGTTAGGAAAAAATGTTTTATTTTAACATTTCAACAGTGAGGGATATTGAAGCGTCTGCATTATGATTTTGCACTACATAAATGATTTTTTTGTCTATCCTTTTTTTTTCACTAAAAGAAATGACAATTTTAAATAATCTTCTGAGATGGGAAATGAACACTGCCATTTCCAAGGGATTGTAATGTGCCAGCTCTGGCACTAAGATGCTTAAGATAATAAATACTTTAGGAGGAATAGGAGTTCAGAGCATTTTCACATGAAAATTATTCTAATGAAAATGTGCTCAGAAATTTTGGAATGAACCCCCAGCCCAGCTCTCCCTCCTCCCCACGCCTCACATGTACAGGCAGAGTCAGGGGAGGTGAGCTCAAACTTAAATTCATTCCTGCCTTTCGATGAGGGCTTAAGCAGGTAACTTAACAGACTCTTTGTTCCCCTGTCACTTGAATATTGGATCCCCAAATAACTGTCTGCTACAAAAATTTATTAGGCATCTTGAAAAGTATAGAACTCTATTATTAAATGTAGATATCTGACTAGTGCTGCAAACAGTAGAGAGATTATTTTTTTTGTACCAAAAAATGATGATTTGCTAAGCTCATCCAAAATTATGTTCAAATGCTTTGTCATGCCAAGAGGTAAATACTCAGAACAGTTGGATATGAGAATGAGTCTTCATCTAATTTCTATTGTTCTTAATATGTATAATATGTATAAAAACTCACATGTAAACTTGGTATGCTCACATTTCTTGTATACATATATGGGGGGTATAGTCACATACGTATATACCATATACAGGAATATATATCATATATAGTATATTATCATATATTTGTGTATATATATAAAATGTATAGGAATGTGTATATACAAATACATATATATGTGAGTATATTTAAAATTCTCTTCTATTTCTAATGAAGTTGAAACATTTTCCATGCATTTTTGACCATTTTATTATTATTTTTCTAATGTCTGCTCATTTCCATTCTCCACATACCTATCAGTAAAGGAATGGCACATCGTATTTGTTGGCATGTTCTCTTTATGAGTGTCACATTTTTAATTTTACTTTCTTCAACTATATCACCAGGTTGTTCAGCTTACCTTTGGGTTTTGATTATTCTTCTTTGCTTCAGTTTTAAATTTTAAGAGTTTTAAAGTTTTATGTATCTCAAAGTTTTTAATTGACCTAAATTAAGAATTGTTTCTTAAGCAATTTACTTTGAAGTGGTCATTCACAGTCCAATGAGTTGAAATATGATAGCAGATATAGATCAAGAGACTCTTCGGAGGTCCAGAACTCTCCCACTGAGGACTCAGGAGATAGAAACATTTAAAATAAATAAATAAACAAACAAAGTGCTTTGTTTTCAGAGCACAGTCACTGTTCATTTTGATATCTCAAAATAAACATCTTACCATTCCTATGCATTATTCAAACATGGAAATATAAGTGTCTGCATACATAATTAAATGGTCTGCACTGGATAAAATCTGGACTCATTTGATAAACTAGAGTAGAGCAGTCTTAAAGCTTTTCCTTCATTTTCTCTAATTAGAGAGAAATTTACATATAATCACAGCTGCTGCATGAGATGGGAGAAATCTATTTTAATCATTTAATATTTCATTTTAAAAGCCATGTATTGACAACTTTAAAATATCTATAGCCCTTTAAATTGCCATTACTGTACATGAATATTCAAAGTACTACTGAAATTTATTGTGGTATGCTATTCAAATTGTCTCTTGCATTATATTACATATATTCCATATTATTGTCTTCTTGTCTTTACATTTTCATGCTGAACTAAAATTCTTTGTTTTCTCAATATGTACTTGTGACTGTTATTATATATTGAGGTTGGTATTAAGACATTTATGATTATTTAGTAAAAAAAGATTTTGAAAACCAAATAATGCACATTTTAAATAATTTCCTTTTTTAATTTAAAAGTTAAACTTTGTTGGATCAGACTCAACAGTCATAGATATTACTTGTATAGTGTAGTTACTATAGAACACTTACCTGAAATGGGGAATTTAGACTTTCTAAATTTGTCAAAGGAATTACTTGTTTTCTGAACTTTTCTTTAATTGTGGGATTCCTCAATGGCATAAAGGTTCACACAACAGTGTCAGAATTCTCCTCCTGTATCACAGTGTTGGGCTTATTTTGTACATGGTTCTCTCCTGATGTGAGACTATACAATTTTAAAGGGTAGGCAGTGTGCTTTCTGTTCCCAGTTCCTGAAGGGGCTGCTCATGGATGTGGTGAGTGCTCAACCAAGGTGTGATGAATGCATGAATCTCTCTATATATGGGTGTGGATTTTTTAATGGATATTGATTTACAGTATTGTGTTAGTTTCAGGTGTACAGCACAGTGATTCAGTATTTTTGCACAGTATATTCCATTGTAGGTTATTACAAGATAATGGCTGTAATTCCCTGTCCTGTACAGTAAATTCTTGTTGCTTATCTGTTTTATATATAGTAACTCATATCTGTTAATCCCATACCCCTAATTTGTCCCTTCCCCCTTCCCTCTTCCCTTTGGTAACTACAAGTTTGTTTTCAATGCCTCTGAGTCTGTTTCTGTTTTGTAAATAAGTTCATCTCTGTTGTTTTTTAGATCCCACATATGAGTGATATCACATAATATTTGTCTTTTTCTGTCTGACATCACTTAGTATGATAATCTCCAGGTCCACCTATGTTGCTGCAAATGGCAGAATTTCCTTCTTTTTATGGCTGCATAATATTCCTGTGTGTGTGTGTGTGTGTGTGTGTGTGTGTGTCTGTACCACATCTTTTTTTTTTAACATCTTTATTGGAGTATAATTGCTTTACAATGTTGTGTTAGTTTCTGCTGTATAATGAAGTGAATCAGCTATATGTATACATATATCACCGTAGCCCCTCCCTATCCCACCCCTCTAGGTGGTCACAAAGCACTGAGCTGATCTCCCTGTGCTATGCAGCTGTTTCCCACTAGCTATCTGTTTTACATTTGGTAGTGTATATATGTCAATGCTACTCTTTCACTTCATCCCAGCTTACACTTTCCCCTCCCTGTGTCCTCAAGTCCATTCTCTACATCTGCATCTTTATTCCTGTCCTGCCGCTAGGTTCTTCAGAACCATTTTTTTTTTTACATTCCATATATATGTGTTAGCATATGGTATTTGTTTTTCTCTTTCTGACTTACTTCACTCTGTATGACAGACTCTAGGTCCATCCACCTCACTACAAATAACTCAATTTCGTTTCTTTTTATGGCTGAATAATATTCCATTGTATATACATCATCTTTATCCATTCGTCTGTCGATGGACACTTAGGTTGCTTCCATGTCCTGACTATTGTAAATAGTGCTGCAATGAACATTGTGGTACATGACTCTTTGAATTATGGTTTTGTACCCAATCTTGTTAATCCAGTTGTCCATTGATGGGCACTTGGGTTGCTTCCATGTCTTGGCTATTGTAAAAAGTGCTGCTATGAACACTGGGTTGCATGTATCTTTTCGAATTAGTGTTTCCATTTTTTTTCCCAGATATATACCTAGGAGAGGAACTGCTAGATCATGTGGTGGTTCTACTTTTAGTTTTTTAAGGAACCTCCATACTGTTTTCTGCACCAATTTACATTCCTACTAACAGTGTACAAGGGCTTCCTTTTTTGGATGTGGATAGTTTTGAAATGCCTAAGCATAAATGTTAATTGGATGTCTCACCTTTTGTCAAATGTGATGAAGTTATTAAAATCTGTGTAACAGAGTTTATTCTCGAGTACTCAAAGATGGAGAAGCAGCAGCCTTAGAAAGCAGTGTACACTTTGCACAGTTAACTCTTTTCCGTCATGCCAACTATTAGGATATTAGAAAGAAACATTGTGTTCCAGTGAAAGGACATTTCTCCATATAATGTTCCTAGTCAACTGAAGATCTATGTGAGGAACCCCAAAATTATAGTTAAAATGAGAGTTTCTAAGTGCAGTCTGCAAGTTGAGAATGAGAGCTAAAGTGCCGTGCCAGATGGATTCCAGCTTTCTTTCTTTTATGAAAGGATTCAAAAATTCCTACTCTGAAGCTTATAACTCCAAGCTGACACGAGACACTCTTCTGCCATCCCCAAAGATCATTATTATTTTATTCCAAAATATCATAATTATTTCAGGCTTACTACAAATATTAGATCTTAAAGTACATAGATTGTTTAACACTGTTCTGTGTGTCGTTATAGGTCGATTTTGAAAAAGTTCTGTAGTAATCAGGGAAACTACAAATTTAAATATGTGCATGTGTAAGGAATACAATGAATATTCCTACTTATAAATGCTAAAAAAAAATTCTACAAATGACATCTATAACGATACCACTTTTCAGCAAGTAAGGGGAGAAAAGTGGTATATGAAATAAAGAGCGTATATTAAGTAACATTTTGGCAGGAAAATTTTGTCTATTTTTCCAAAGCCTTTTAATTGTTTTACATCTTTGGAGCAAATTTTTGAAGTGATTTGTAATGTACATATTATACCATGTCTTTCTTTCCCCACAGATTTAATGTTTCCTCTTCATTTCCCCCTAGTTTCATAGTTCTTCATGAGCCACATGTACTCCTTCAAAGAAAGAAAAACAATTTTGCCCTCTTGGTGGAAATCTGCCTAAGGCTTTGGTATTCACAGCACAGCTTGTCTTACCTTTTACTGAGCTGGGAAAAAGTCAGGAATGTTTCATCATTTTACCATTAAAACACTCCTGGTTCAAAAGTCCTGGAATCAAGTAGAGCTATATATTTTCTTGCTCTTCAAACAAGCAAAGGAAGTAGGAAGATATTACATCAAAAATTTGTGTTTGTAAACAGAGTCAAACTGTTTTGTCATCCCTCATTGATGACAAATTGGCTAAACTACTTTATAAATGACTTTGGGTATTATAAATGGCAAATTGTAAAAAGCATTGCAAAAAATCGACTTCTGTTTTCAGGTTAATTTTTCTTTATGATCTGTGACTTCGGTTCAGACTTAGAAGCAGCAGGTTTAGCATAAAGATACTCTTCATACAGAAGGGGACACATGAGTGTCTCGTTAGAATGCTACTGTTAAAGGATCCTCATAGCATTGGCAAAGTTAACGGCTGCCCTCAAAACAGCCTGCTGGGATAATGCTCACTGACAAAGGACTCCACGTTGACAAAACTGATAAAATCAACAATATCAAATATTCAAAAAGAGTACACAAATCCAGCAAGCAATATGAATTCATTTCATTGCTCAGGGATTGTGCATATTTTGGGAGATTAGGCTCTAAGGAAATTTACCTCGGTTTGCTTGTAAGACATATTTTGCTTTCTAACACATATTCCATTTAAGCCCATCGTGTAAGTTGAGGCACACCTTGTCCTTAGGGTTAAAGGAAATAGTTTCCCGAAATACCTTCTAACATTTGCATTTTATTGTGATCCTCAATTTTATAAACATGTGACTTAGCAATAGAAAAGGAAACTAACTTGGTTTCCTGAAGTCATGCTTCTCAGTATGAGTTGCTGACCCATCCAAAGCCTGACATGCATGTGTCAGTCAAGGTAACAGCAGTTCCATTCCTGAAGTATTTCATGGCATTGTCAAGGTCTGGGGCACTTTGTCTCTAGCACTGGCTAGTATCCCTTTAAAAGCTGTATATAAATCTAAGAAGGAAAGTAATTGTTTGACAACTGAATTTGTAAACTGAGGCAACTCAGTCTAATTCCAATAATCTGTAGTTTTTTCTAATTAATATTCATAAAATATCTATAAATTTAACTATCTTGAATATGAGTGCAAGTGATCATGTTTGCTAGTGGACAGGACCAATATTAGGACAGTGGAAAGTAACTAGTTTCCTTTCATACCACATTCCTCAAGTTAGCAGCTGTTAATGACAGTTGAGTTTTGGGAAAGACAGGCTACAGAGAAGAGCTTGGTATCTTATCTTCTCTTTACCACATAGAAAACTAGGGCATGTTTTGGGAAAAGATTGGGGGGCATGTCGGTAGATATAAGGAGGACACAAAAGTGTGATATGTGGTTGGAATAAGGTTATGATATCATCTACTGAAATCTACTTAACTTACTACACCTACTGTATGGCCATTTCTCCATGTTGGGGTGGTAGGAATTAGCATTTCAGATGCAGATATTTAAGCTACTTTTCCTGCTGTCAAGAAACTTGTGCTCAAGTTGGAATGAAGACAAGTAAACCTATCATCATGTTCAGAATTGTAAGGGAAAAAGTAAATGCAAACGCTGAGAACTATGTGCACATGTAGGGAGAAGGTTCAGGGAAGGTTATCTAGAGGTGAAGTCATCTAAGCCAAGTTTTATTATTAGTTAGGAATTAGCTAGATAAAGAAATGGAGGCAGGTGGCATTCCAGGCAGTGGAAGCAGCTTGGGAAAATTCAAAGAAGTGTAAGGGAATCATGGAATACTTCCTGAGCTTCAGATATCAGTTATTCATAGCTTAGTGTATGGTGTGGGAAGAAGCAAGAGCTGCAGATATAAGAGAACCCAAATAATGACAGGTTTTGTATGTCATGCTAAGGACTTCAGATTTTATCCTGAAGGTGATGGGGAACCTTTGATGATTGTTTTGAATTTTCAAACGAATACTTTAGAACAATGGATGGAGGCAAGAATAGAGGCAGGGAGATGTGCTAGGAGGGTCTTGCAGTCTAGGTACAGTGGGTGATCAGGACCTGGGCCGAAGACCAAGTGCCAGAGACCAGGGGAAGGGACATGGTTGATAAAGATTAAATTGATAGGAATTGAGGTCTGATGGCTTGTGGGGATCAAGAGAGAGAAGAGAAGGGTGATGATAGTTCAGTGACTGTTAATGAATCCAAGAGGAAAAACAGATTTTCAGAAAAACATTTTGAAAATCTGTTGAGTTTGGGGTTGCAATGAGACATCCAAGAGGAAATGTCCAATGGGTAGTTTTTTATAGATTGTAAACCTAATGAGCAAGGTCTGTGTTGGAGATAAAGTCTTTTGCACAAGAATTGTAGTGGTGGTTAAAGGTATGCAAGTATGTCATTTCATCTGATAGAAGTTTGTGGAATGGAGAACAAACAAATTGTAGGACAGAATGACATCTCTAAAGCAAGATGTTTTTTTGCTCCTTCATTTTCCCACTTTTTTTGAACATTTAACCAAGTAAACATACACACAAAACTAAATAACTATATGAACTGTAGTTATTGAGAGCAATGCAAATTTATAATCATTGATAATAATAATATTTATTGAATAGTCACAGGCACTGTGCTAATAAGCATTTTTACATGTGTTATATAATACTTATTAAAGACTGGTAAATAAGAAATATTATGATCTAATTTTTCATATGATGACACTGGCTTAAAGAAATTTTAAAACTTGCTCAAGTTCATATGGTTAGTAGAAATTGAAGCTGAGATACAGAGCCTTAGGATGCCTTATTCAATATCGTTACTCACCCAGTTGGATGTGACTGTGATATGTGAAGTAATAGGTAAAGTTCTGCACTGTTGATCCCAGTGTCAGCAACCAACCCAACCTTTCTAAAACCTAGACTACTTGCCCTGAAAAATATCTTCACTTTAAAGATAGTTTCACTCACTGAACTCTCTCAGCTCTCATTTTGGTTTAGTTAATACTCTCTCTGCTATTATCTTAAGTAACTTATCTAAATTACCTTACAGAGGTAAAGTTAGTGTGTGTGTGTGTGTGTGTGTGTGTGTGTGTATGTTTGCACACTAGTACATAAGAAGATAAGCTCCTTGACCTCATAGATTATACCTAAGCATAGAGGAAAATTACAAAAGAGATGGTAGACTATCTCAGAGTCCTTTAAAGAAAATGAAAGTATAATGGAATCAAGAATAAGGTGTTAACTGGGGAGTACTGTTTAAATATAAAATCCACATTCTTAAGTAATATTTCTGTTGCTCATCTGAACCAGAAATATAATTTTTAAAGGTATGCTGGGCAAAAAAGTGTGTGTGTAGAGGGAGTGGAGTGAAGGTGCAATGAGAGGTATTCTCTCCCCACAAACGTTCTCTGCCTCAGAGGGATCCCTCGCTGAAATTGAAGGGGACAGGAATCTTAGTTCATGGAAGTCTCCTCAGCATAACACATTGACTAGGCCAGAGGATGTTTGTTCAAGGCCAGATTTTCAGAGAAGTCAAATCATAAAGAAGAGCTAAGCACCGTGAATCACTCGTAGATAGTTATTTTCTGATTTTACTTTTAGAGTGGACCATTCTTAAATTATGATACAATTTGTCTAATTTACATGAGAATTCTCCTTGACCCTGGAGGATTACTTGGAAAATAAGTTTGGGACGTTAATCACGATCAGCATTTCATACCAGTCTGAAGGTTTCCAAAAGCCAAAGTTTCATTTACTTATGTTGACGTATATTACTAAATATATTTTATTTATTTTTTTTTAAATTAATTTATTTATTTTTGGCTGCATTGGGTCTTTGTTGCTGTGCGCAGGCTTTTCTCTAGTTGTGGTGAGCGGGGGCTACACTTTGGTGCGGTGCGTGGGCTTCTCATTGCGGTGGCTTCTCTTGTTGCGGAGCACGGGTTCTAGGTGCGTGGGCTTCAGTAGTTGTGGCACACGGGCTCAGTAGTTGTGGCTCGTGGGCTCTAGAGCGGAGGCTCAAGTAGTTGTGGTGCACGGGCTTAGTTGCTCCGCGGCATGTGGGATTTTCCCGGATCAGGGCTCAAACCCATGTCCCCTGCATTGGCAGGCGGATTCTTAAGCACTGTACCACCAGGGAAGTCCCACTAAATTTATTTTATGTTGTCCTCAAAACATTAGAAGTATTTGAAACTTATATAACTTTGTACTTTCTTCCTATCTTCAAAGCAACATAGAAAACTAACATTAGTGAAATGATTCTGTTTTATTTAAGCATTGTATATACTAGTAAGTCATAGGTTAAAAAGGAGGACTAAGGTAGAGTAATTTAATTAGGCTTTTCAATATTTTGAAAGTTGAAGACTGTAGTTCTTCCTCTATAGCATTTTCATCATAGTCACCTGAATTTTAATGTTGAAAGCATTATAGAGAAATCATTGAAGGTTGTGAAACTGAAAGAATTCCCTTGTCTTCTACTTAGTTTTTTTCCTCAATAATGGGACACATTTTCAATGAAATTATTTTTCCTGTATAGCATCAAATAATATTGTACCATTATTTTCAGTGTTATAGTGAAACAGAAATTATATATTCCTCCTGTTATATTCTTTTCCTAAAATAAAATACAGATAGTGCACTTCATAAAGGCAGACACTGTTCATTATTTTCCCACTTGAATTCCTAGTGTCTATCAAATTCCTGACCCATTTTCGGCCCTTGACAACTGTTTGTTGAATTAATGGATTATATAGACAGCAAGCTTCTATGTGGTAGAGCACATTTTTTTTAAAATTAATTTACTTATTTGTATTTTTTATTTTTGGCTGCATTGGGTCTTCACTGCTGCATGTGGGCTTTCTCTAGTTGCGGCGAACGGGGGCTACTCTTTGTTGTGGTGCGCGGGCTTCTCATTGCCATGGCTTATCTTGTTGCGAAGCACGGACTCTAGGTGCACGGGCTTCAGTAGTTGTGGCACACAGGCTCTAGAGCGCAGGATCAGTAGTTGTGGCGCACAGGCTTAGTTGTTCCGCGGCGTGTGGGATCTTCCCGGACCAGGGCTTGAACCCGTGTCCCTTGCATTGGCAGGTGGATTCTTAACCACTGTGCCACCAGGGAAGTCCCAGAGCACATTTCTTAAGATGAATGCAGTGCTTTGTGAGGAATGCTGTGGTCACTACACTTACCTAGTTTCTTCAGTCAAATCAAAATATAACTGCAGAGTATCCTAGCAATTTTGGTCTCATTTGTCAATGTGTACTATCATTTTTGCTATAGTATCCTGTTGACTCTTTTGCAACTCTTCAGCCAATGTGTTCTAGTACCATTTTATGTCTAAGAGGTTGGGAGTTTTCTAGGTCTTTGGAATTCATTTTCTCAGCAATTTCACCTACATACAGCATGGTATAAACACATTCCATTTTGAAATTTCAAGAAAATTATGATGGTGGTTGGGGATATAACTGGAAACCTATCTTTAAATGACTTTGAAAAAGAACTCAAACTGGTACAGAGGCATAGAGAAGATAGTAAATTTTTTTATTTAAGAGTCAACTTTTGAAATAAAGAAACCAACCTTTTTTTTAGGACTAGAATACAGTTTCACATAGCTGTTGATTCTCATTTTAAAAGGTTATAAGCAATTTTTAAACGAGTCATATATCTTGGTTTTTACAAGGAACAATAATAGAATTTCGCCACAGTATTTTCAGTGGAATTAATTTGTTTTATTCAGAAGTCATTTTGTCCATCTGAAGCCATGCTGGGTTACATCTCAGCTTCTGACCCAAATAATGATTATCAAACTGCTGGATGAATAACTGTAGAAATGAAAGATTTTTAGAAGGGTAGATAAATTATTATACAAAAATTGTACTTTTGTGTTATAAGATAATGACTTACTGCTTTGCTAGTTTAACTCTGGCTAATTTTTTAAACATGCAAATGATACATAAAATTAAAATAAAAAAATTAAAATTCACCCCAAATTCTACAACTGAAAATAGCCATTATTAACAGTCTATGAATATAAATTCACATATCTCTCTAAACATAATAGATTGAGATTAGAACTTAAATTTCTCTTACAACACTTCGCATGCTCCCTCCAATATACCACAATGCTGTAAAGCATAATGTTGAAAGAGAAGTATGTACACTGTATATATAGTGATGTTTGGGGAGTGCAAAAATCACCATGACCTGGGATGTAGTGATTAAGATCTTGGACAATATTCTTTGTAACTATTGGGAAACAATTCTATATGAGTTTTTTGTGTTTCTGCACATATTTAGAGGAGAGGCACTAACAGCCTTTTGTTCTGGACTATGTTAAAGTGTGAACAGCCTGGAAAGATACAGTATTTCCTTCAGTAGCAAAGAGGTGGTTTTTTTGGTTGAACAGTATAATAAAGTTTTGGCAGGTTTGCTTGTGGCAATTATAAAATTATAATTATAAAAAATTATAATTATATATTATAAAAAATTGGAGCCTCCTAAACTTGGAGTGCCTCAGCTGTGTCTCAAACCTTTCACAGTTCTTGACAGGGATGTGATTTTGTAGAAGAGCTGAAATAACATAAACGATCATTAATGGTGGACTGATACTAAAAATGTTGGTACATATATTCAGTGAAATAATATGCAGCCATTAAAAAGTGTTGTAAATTATTATTTAGTAACATAGAAAGAAGATTAAAATATAGTGCTTAAATAAAATATGAAATTTAAAGCTTATTTTATACTGTTTCTTTGGGGGAAATGACATAGTATATATGTATCAAATATTTTATATAAGCATTGAAAAAATCTGGCTGGAAACACACCATACTCTTCACATTGGTTACTTCTGGAGAACAGGATATGAGAATGGGGTATGAATGGCAGATATCTGCAGAGGAGGAAAAGTTTCACTTAATATAATTCTACAGTGTCTAATTTTTAAATGTCATATAAGATGTTTTAATTTTTAAAAGCACTTCAGAACCTAACAATAATGAATAAGAGAGATCTCACTTGCAAATCAGATCCATGTGGTTATAGTTCTTGCTGCCTGTGTGACTTAAAGCAAGATATCTGACCTTAGTGAGTTTCAGTTTCCTCATCTATAAAATGGACATGTAATAATGCCTTCCTCATCTGTTTGTGGTAAGAATTTAACAAGTTTGCTCAGGTGAAAGACAGCATGGTTCCTGGTACAGGGTGCATTTAGTAAATATATGCTGTTATTAATGTAGTTATTTTTAAATTAATTAAAATTAATTTTTCTGGCATTTCAAAATGTTGTGGATATTCCAAGATAAATTTTTTTAAAAGCAGAATGATAAATTGGTCTCCTATTATAAATTTTGATATAATTTCTAGATGGTCCTATGAGAGATGAATGTTTTCCACTGGAACAAATCCTAGGGTTCATAAAAAAGCAATTGAAGGAAAATGTCTGACAGCAGGTCCTGAGATGTGAACCCTGTTTCTAAGTTCTGTTTTTGTCTTGGTGTGTGCACATCCTGGTCACTATTCTTTCTCACTCAAGAGACAGAACTTTCTCTACTAAAATTTGATAGAAACCTTAGTCTTTCTGTGCATTTGTGTGTGTGTGTGTGTGTGTGTGTGTAAGAGGTGCCCTTTCCCTAAGAAGTTGTGAGGGCCATATGGCCTTCCAGTTTTTGGATGACATTGCGAAGTGCAATGCAATTTGCAAACAAAATGGCATACATCCTGGAGCAATTAAACTAATCCTTTTTTAATGACTAAGAATGCTATGTCCAGATTCCATACCATTTCTCCAAAATTGATCAATAACAAATACACAGAGTTAAACAAGGTATAATAAAGGAAGAAGGTAAGAAGTGCATTTTTTATATTGTAGTCTAAGAACATAGATTTAAATCAGGTCCTAATTAAAAATAATCAAATGTTCCCCCCCTCCCTTGTAAAGGCAATGAATGGGAATGTTTAAATCAACTATGGCAAACTCTATTATAGGTATTTTTAAAAATGAGATCGCAAAGCCTGCAATGACATGGAGAATGTGCTCCTTCATTCTGTGTATGCAGGTCTTTTTCAGCTTAGGAATGTTTTCTTCGGTCTGTCTTCAACTTTTCACTTATTTAACAGAGCATGGTGGGCAGTGAGAAAGTAGGAAATGAACAGCACGCATTTGGCTTAGAGTTTTACTGCAATCATTGCTAACATTTGTTGAAGGCTCTCTACATGCCAGGTTGTTGTAAGTACAACTTGTTATGTCAGCACATGGAACATTTGAAGCAGGTATTGTAAGTATCCGCATTTTATAGATAGGAAAGTTGAGGCACAGGGAGGTTCAGCAACTTGCTCCAGGTGCCCCAGCTTAGAAGAGGCAGAGCCAGGATTTTATCCTAGGTGATAAGACTTGAGTGCACCCTACAATTAAGTGTTCACCTGAGAACTTCCTGTAGTTGCCGCACGTGATCTTGTATCTTTCTCAGGAATTCTGCATGTGAGGCCTCTATTTTTCTATCCGCCACATTTTTTATCTCTTCTCTTACTTTTTTTTTTAGAGGAAAATGGAGGGTACCCTTTTCTCTTCACGTTCAGAGGGGATAGATTAATTTATCATTCATACTGTTGATTTGGCTCTTCAGACTATCAATTCTGCTTGTTGCTGTCTCTAGAGTAAATTTAAAACCTATTTTTGTTCTTACTGAAGATTTGCCTTATCTCACCTCTCTCACATTTAATTTCATTTTATTGCCTTTAATCTTACAATTAGGCTCCATTATAATGTAGCAAGCATTACTTAGTTATACATGATATATCTGGGGGAATTGAGTATATACCTGCCAGAAAAACTAGGAATCTCTCTTTGAATGTCAGAAAGCAACATGACCTTAAAAAAAATGTGTGCATGTAGGGGGGTGGGTATAGTAGAAGACCAACTGTGTGTGTGTGTGTGTGTGTGTGTGTGTGTGTGTGTGTGTGTGTGTGTAGGGGGTGGGCATACTAGAAGATCAACAAAGCACATACAACACAAAATTTGCTTGAGAATTCTACCACCCATAACCACGTCCAAATACTGTACCCTCTCTTTTTATTAGACATTTCCTTGTCTTTCAGTTTTCCGGAAGCAAACACATAAGATCAATATAACTGAAGATATATTTTAAGTTATTCCTTAAATATCTGTCAGCATTTTTGAATGTAGTCAAATTAATGTATGATGGGCAAATTGGCTCTGTTGCATTCTATAATTATTGCTGTCAGGATACTTCCAGCTAGAGATGGAATTGTTTCTGCATTTATCATTCTGTGTTCCTGCTTATGTATTTGTCAGTGCAGCTGTGATTCATTTATTTTATAATACTGCAGCTAATTGTGTATGGGCTATTTGATCAAAAACAACATTTTAACAAGAACCAAAATAGCCAAGGCAAGGAAAAAATGTAATTATATAACAATGTTAGAACTTTTTTGGGAAGCAGCATTGAAAAAGATTACGCATTTGTATAGCTCTGAAAGCCAAATAATAATTACAGTGGCTTTGTTCTGTTGTCCATATTGTCCAAATCTGGATTGGTAAGCCAGAAAGAGAAAAGTGAATTATCCCTCATTATCTTGTTTGATTTGGCCCTTTAAATGGTCAATATTGCTAAATTGCCCTTTGGGTGGGAAGAAATTAGATTCCATCATATACCACTAAAGGTCTCTTTTCATGGCTGAATGTTTTTGAATTCATGAGGCACAGAATGCCATGATAAAGTAAAGATAATTATGAATGCAATTATTAGTCATTTATGCCATCAACATACAACATACAGATGGATCATTTGCTCAGAAATTTGCAAGGCACTTAGAAACACTGAAAAAAACTCCAGGAGCTAAAGTAAACTTGATTTGAAACAGCGAGAGTTAAGGTATATGCTCCTGACATTAATTTTTGTGCAAAATACATTTCAAATAAGGTAATTGCCCTTTTTTATGCCTTTGTGGAGGATCATCAAACGTGGGTATAAGAACACTTTGAATAGTAATCCTGTAGATTAAGCCCACTGTTATACGAATGAAAGATAGTATGAAGTCAGCATTGCTGGGCACTTGAATAAATTTTGCAGGAATGAAGAAATCTTCCTGTAACAACTTCTATTATCTTCTAACAAAAGTGGTTTGGTTTGATAAAATAAACACCCTTGAGGAGTAGTAGTTGTTGTGATCCCACCAAGCAGGTTTTCCCATTCACATACTCTGTGGTAGCACACCCTAACATTTACTTTGGGGACATGTTTCTTCCTTGTTATTGTGATCCTGGGAGAACTCCCAATCACTGTTCCCTTCCTGCTGGTCAACAGATTGATCATGTATCCCCCCCGAGCTGGTCCAATCATGCTGTTGAATCACTGTGGACACAGTGATTAAAACCAGACAAAGTGTATGGCTCACACCATGATTGAGGGCAGTTCGACTCCTCCCCAGGACGTTTCTAAGTTAGAGTTGGTGAAATAGTGTTCTTGCTAGCTGAAATAATGATGAGCAAAAGTGGCCTAAAGTTGGTGGGGTCATAGTCCCTGTAACGTGGATAAAAACAAGTAATGGTGGGAGGGTGTGGGGAGGAGCGTGGAGAGGAGAGCAAGGTAGTTCTTAACTGACTAAATCATTGAGTCCCTGAAGCTAACCACATCCTTAGACGTCCTAACTGCAAAAACTAATACATTCCTTTTATTATTTAAGCTCTTTTGAATTGTATTAATACTACAATTAACTGAAAAATGTCACCAATTAAAGCCGTCTGTTCTGACTGGTAAAAAAAAAAAAAAGATTTGCTGGAAATAGAATATTTAACTGGAAATAAAGTATTTATTTTGGTAGCCGATAAGATTTCCTGTGTTGCTAAAGTAATTTGTAGGATTTAGTGTCCAATTTCCTTGGCAATATGGAAATCTCCTATAAATAAACAGCTAGTAGTAAGAGTAATGGTGAGTAATGATGGCAAGGCATTCTAAATTTTAAAGCTATATATGAATATATGGACAATAGTATTAGTATGTTGTTACAGTAGTACACAATTTTCAAAATACTTCAGAGAGTGAGCTGCATTATGTTGAAGATAAAGGTAAACTAAGTGATAAATTCACCAAAGAAAGGAAAGCAATATTGATATTCAACAAAAATACATCTGTACAAATGAACGTCATTAACATTTATTCAGTGCCCCTGAGGTGTTTTCACATATGTAATATTGTTTTATCCTCACATCCACCCTGTGAGGTAGACATTAATATCCTCATTTTGCAGCAAATAAGCTTCTGTAAGGACACATAATTTTTCCTAAGGTCATATAGTTTAGTAGTTCTTACACCGTACCACACAACCTCTGATAACAAATGACCAGCAAATTGCTGTATTTGCTGGTGTTTAATTTGTAGAAATGATAGACATTGTGCAGCATATACAATTAATTGGAAAAATACAGGGAATTTTGTTTGAAAAATCAGTGTGCAACATATATAAAGATTAATCTGACTTTTGGGGAAGAAGAGAATCTGAATATTTTTTAAAGGAAAAATATTAATTTTTGAGTAAACAGAAATAAAAATTTCAGGTGCTCAAAAGTATCAGGTACCAAAACTTGGTAGATTTTTAAAAACTTAAAACAAATGGTTAATATAATTAATATACAAAGAGCTCATGTAAATCAGTGAGAAGGTAAATAATTTGATAGCAAAATGAGCAGAAGACATGAATAGGCAATTCAAGAAAAAGTACATTAGGGACCTTCCCTGGTGGCACAGTGGTTAAGAATCCGCCTGCCAATGCAGGGGACACAGGTTTGATCCCTGGTCTGGGAAGATCCCACGAGCCACAGATACTGAGCCCATGCGCCTAGAGCCCGTGGTCTGCAACAAGAGAAGCCGCTGCAATAAGACGACAGAGCACCACAGTGAAGACTAGCCCCTGCTTGCTGCAACTAGAGAAAGCCCACATGCTGCAACAAAGACCCAACACAGCCATAAATACATACATACATACATACATGCATACATACATACATACATACTGAGAGGGGTAATCAGCTGTGTCAAGTGAATGAGTAAAAGGGATGGACAGTGTTTCAAAGCAACACTGCAATAAACCACTCACATTAAAAAAAAAAGTACATTGAACATGTAAAAAGTTACCTAGAGAGCGTCAAGATGGCGGAAGAGTAAGACATGGAGATCACCTTCCTCTCCACAAATACATCAGAAATACATCTACATGTGGAACAACTCCTACAGAACACCTACTGAACGCTGGCAGAAGACCTCAGACCCCAAAAGGCAAGAAAATCCCCACATTCCTGGGTAGGGTAAAAGAAAAAAGGTAAAACAGAGACAAAAGAATAGGGACGGGACCTGCACCAGTGGGAGGCAGCTGTGAAGGAGGAAAGGTTTCCACACACTAGGAAGCCCCTTCGCGGGCGGAGACTTTGGGTGGCGGCGGGGGGAAGCTTCAGAGCCATGGAGGAGGGCGCAGCCACAGGGGTGTGGAGGGCAAAGCGGAGAGATTCCCGCAGAGAGGATTGGTGCTGACCAGCGCTCACCAGCCTGAGAGGCTTGTCTGCTCACCCGCTGGGGCAGGCGGCGCTGGGAGCTGAGGCTCGGGCTTCGGAGGTTGGATCCCAGGGAGAGGACTGGGGTTGGCTGCATGAACACAGCCTGAATGGGGCTAGTGTGCCACAGCTAGCCGGGAGGGAGTCCGGAAAAAAGTCTGGAGCTGCTGAAGAGGCCAGAGACTTTTTCTTGCCTCTTTGTTTCCTGGTGCATGAGAGGGGATTAAGAGTGCTGCTTAAAGGAGCTCCAGAGACAGGCGCGAGCCGTGGCTATCAGCGCGGACCCCAGAGACGGTCCTGAGATGCTAAGGCTGCTGCTACCGCCACCAAGAAGCCTGTGTGCAAGCACAGGTCACTATCCACACCTTCCCTACTGGGAGCCTGTGCAGCCCGCCACTGCCAGGGTCCTGTGACCCAGGGACAACTTCCCCCAGAGAACACATGGAGCGCCTCAGGCTTGTGCAACATCACGCTGCCCTCTGCCGCTGCAGGCTCGCCCTGCATCCGTACTCCTCCCTCCCCACCAGGCTGAGTGAGCCAGAGCCCCTGAATCAGCTGCTCCTTTAATCCCATCCTGTCTGAGTGAAGAACAGACGCCCTCAGGCGACCTACACACAGAGGCGGGGCCAAATCCAAAGCTGAATCCCAGGAGCTATGCGAATAGAAAAGAGAAAGGGAAATCTCTCCCAGCAGCCACAGGAGCAGCGAATTAAATCTCCGCAGACAACTTGATATACCCTGCATCTGTGGGATACCTGAATAGAAAACGAATCATCCCAAATTGAGGAGGTGGATGTCAGGAGCAATGATATATATATATTTTTTCCCTTTTTCTCTTTTTGTGAGTGTGTATGCATATGTTTCTGTGTGTGATTTTGTCTGTATAGCTTTGCTTTTACCATTTGTCCTAGGGTTCTGTTCGTTTTTTGTTTTTTATAATAGTTTTCAGTGCTTATTATCATTGGTGGATTGTTTTTGGCTTTGTTGTTCTCTTTCTTTTTTTTAATTACTTAAAAAATTATTTTTAATATTTTCTGTTTTTTCATAACTTTTTAATTTAATTTAACTTTATTTTATTTTATCTCTTTCCTTCCTTCCTTCCTTCCTTCCTTCCTTCCTTCCTTCCTCCCTCCCTCCCTCCCTCCCTCCCTCCCTTTTATTCTGAGCTGTGTGGATGACAGGCTCTTGGTGCTCCATCCAGACGTCAGGGCTGTGCCTCTCAGGTGGCAGAGCCAAGATCAGGACATTGGTCCACCGCAGACACTCAGCTCCATGTAATATCAAATGGCAAAAATCTCCCAGAGATCTCCATCTCAATGCCAAGACCCAGCTCCAGTCAATGACCAGCAAGCTACAGTGCTGGACACCCTATGACAAACAACTAGCAGGCCAGGAACACACACCACCCATTAGCAGAGAGGCTGCCTAAAATCATAATAAGGTCAATGACACCCCAAAACACACCACCAGATGTGGACCTGCCCACCAGAAAGACAAGATCTAGCCTCATCCACCAGAACACAGGCACTAGTCCCCTCCACCAGGAAGCCTACACAACCCACTGAACCAACCTTAGCCACTGGGGGCAGACACCAAAAACAACAGGAACTACGAACCTGCCACCTACGGAAAGGAGACCCCCAAACACAGTAAGTTAAGAAAAATGAGAAGGCAGAGAACACATAGCAGATGAAGGAGCAAGGCAAAAACCCACCAGACCTAACAAATGAATAGGAAATAGGCAGTCTAACTGAAAAAGAATTCAGAATAATGATAGTAAAGATGATCCAAAATCTTGGAAATAGAATGGAGAAAATACAAGAAACATTTAACAAGGATCTAGAAGAAGTAAAGAGCAAACAAACAGTGATGAACAACCAAGAAATGAAATTAAAAATTCTTTAGAAGGGATCAATAGCAGAATAACTGAGGCAAAAGAATGGATAAGTGACCTGCAAGATAAAATAGTGGAAATAACTACTGCAGAGCAGAATAAAGAAAAAAGAATGAAAAGAATTGAGGACAGTCTTAGAGACCTCTGGGACAATACTGAACACACCAACATTCGAATTATAGGAGTCCCAGAAGAAGAAGAGAAAAAGAAAGGGACTGAGAAAATATTTGAAGAGATTATAGTTGAAAACTTCCCTAATATGGGGAAGGAAATGCTCAATCAAGTCCAGGAAGCACAGAGAGTCCCATACAGGATAAATCCAAGGGGAAACACGCCAACACACATATTAATCAAACTATCAAATTTAAATACAAAGAAAAAATATTAAAAGCAGCAAGGGAAAAACAACAAATAACATATAAGAGGGAATCCCTGGAAGGGATATCTGCTGATATTTCCTGGAAGGGATATCTGCTGATATTTCAGCAGAAACTCTGCAAGCCAGAAGGGAGTGGCAGAACATACATAAAGTGATGAAAGGGAAAAACCTACAACCAAGATTATGGAGGAAGGATCTCCCTCAGATACGATGGAGAAATTAAAACCTTTACAGACAAGCAAAAGCTGAGAGAGTTCAGCACCACCAAACCAGCTTTACAAGAAATGCTAAAGGAACTTCTTTAGTCGGGAAACACAAGAGAAGGAAAAGACCTACAATAACAAACCCAAAACAATTAAGAAAATGGGAATAGGAACATGCATATTGATGATTACCTTAAATGTAAATGGATTACATGCTCCAACCAAAAGACACAGACTGGCTGAATGGATAAAAAACAAAACCCGTTTACATGCTGTCTACAAGAGACTCACTTCAGACCTAGGGACACATACAGACTGAAAGTGAGAGGATGGAAAAAGATATTCCATGCAAATGGAAATCAAACGAAACCTGGAGTAGCAATTCTCATATCAGACAAAATAGACTTTAAAACAAAGACGTTAAAACAAGAGACAAGGAAGGACACTACATAATGATCAAGGGATCAATCCAAGAAGAAGATATAACAATTGTAAATACCTATGCACCCAACATTGGAGCACCTCAATACATAAGGCGAATACTAACAGCCATAAAAGGCGAAATCGACAGTAACACAATCACAGTAGGGGACTTTAACACCCCACTTTCACCAATGGACAGATCATCCAAAATGAAAATAAATAAGGAAACACAAGCGTTAAATGATACATTAAATAAGATGGACTTAATTGATATTTATAGGACATTCCATCCAAAAACAACAGAGTACACTTTCTTCTCAAGTGCTTCTGGAACATTCTACAGGATAGATCATATCTTGGGTCACAAATCAAGCCTTGGTAAATTTAATAATATTGAAATCATATCAAGTATCTTTTCTGACCACAATGCTATGAGACTAGACATCAATTACAGGAAAAAATCTAAAAAATACAAACATATTGAGGCTTAACAATGCAGTATTAAATAACCAAGAGATCTCTGAAGATATCAAAGAGGAAATCAGAAAATACCTAGAAACAAATGACAATGAAAACACAATGACCCAAAACCTATGGGATGCAGCAAAAGCAGTTCTAAGAGGCAAGTTTATAGCAATACAATCCTAGCTTAAGAAACAAGAAACATCTCAAATAAACAACCCAACCTTACACCTAAAGCAATTAGAGAAAGAAGAACAAAAAACCCCCAAAGTTAGCAGAAGGAAGGAAATCATAAAGATCAGACAGAAATAAATGAAAAAGAAATGAAGGAAACGATAGCAAAGATGAATAAAACTAAAAGCTGGTTCTTTGAGAAGATAAACAAAATTGATAAACAAAATTGATAAACCATTAGCCAGACTCATCAAGAAAAAAAGGGAGGGGCTTCCCTGGTGGTGCAGTGGTTGAGAATCCACCTGCCAATGCAGGGGACACGGGTTTGTTCCCTGGTCTGGGAAGATCCCATATGCCGCGGAGCAACTAAGCCCTTGTGCCGCAACTACCGAGCCTGTGCTCCAGAACTCGTGAGCCATAACTACTGAGCCCGCTTGCCACAACAACTGAAGCCCATGTGCCTAGAGCCTGTGGTCTACAACAAGAGAAACCACCTCAGTGAGAAGCCCGCACACTGCAACGAAGACCCAACATAGCCAAAAATAAATAAATAAAATAAATAAATTTATTTAAAAAAAAGGGAGAAGACTCAAATCAATGGAATTAGAAATGAAAAAGGAGAAGTAACAACTGACACAGCAGAAATAAAAAGGATCATGACAGATTACTACAAGCAACTATATGCCAATAAAATGGACAACCTGGAAGAAATGGACAAATTCTTATAAATGTACAACCTTCTGAGACTGACCCAGGAAGAAATAGAAAATATGAACAGGCCAATCACAAGCACTGAAATTGAAACTGTGATTAAAAATCTTCCAACAAACAAAAGCCCAGGACTAGATGGCGTCACAGGCGAAACCTGGGACCATATATGTGAACATACATATATATGAGCATATATACACTACCATATATATGAACATACATATAGTTGAACATATATACAGTACCAGATGTAAAATAGATAGCTAGTGGGAAGCAGTTGCATAGCACAGGGAGATCAGCTCAGTGCTTTGTGACCCTCTAGAAGGGTGGGATAAGGAGGGTGGGAGGGAGGGAGACGCAAGAGGTAAGAGATATGGGGATATATGTATATGTATACTGATTCACTTTGTTATAAAGCAGAAACTAACACACCATTGTAAAGCAATTTTACTCCAATAAAAATGTTTAAACAAAAACAAAAAACAAGTTACCTAATTAGTTACTAAAAATGGGTATTAAAATAATGAGATGCTGGTCTTTTTACATACCAAAATGGAAAATATTTTTTAAAAT
This sequence comes from Stenella coeruleoalba, assembly GCF_951394435.1. Lineage (NCBI taxonomy): Eukaryota > Metazoa > Chordata > Mammalia > Artiodactyla > Delphinidae > Stenella > Stenella coeruleoalba. Next base: position 20,956,248 of record NC_137149.1, on the reverse strand, counting down.
AACATATTTCATCAAATTACTCATAAATGGTAACTCTGGAGAAATGGCTTTCCAACACTGTTAGTGGGAGTGTAAATTAGTACCACTCTTATATAGGGCAGTTTTTACAGCGAGTATCAAAAGCCTTAAAAATATGCCACACCCTTTGATATAGTCCATTTTGAGGGGTAAGTTTTACTAATAAATTAATCAGTAATTAAAAATTACATAAAACATCTTAAAAGAATACTCTTCACAATGTTATTTATCATGAAAAAAAGTTGATTAAATTCAACATCTAACTATAAATAAATAATGGAATATTATTCAGTCATTATTCTATATTAAGTGTTAAAATTGCAAACAATGTGGATGTTCAACAAATGCACACTTGTTAAAGTGACAGTAACTCTTCTATGATAATAGGATAGTTAAGTATTCATACTTTAATGTCATGGGAGATATTTATTATTTATTTCCACATATGAAGAAGTAAGATCCCAGATTCCAGCTAGTGGTCTTTATAAATCCTCTTCTTTGGGCCACACTGTGGTAGCTCTCAATAACCAGCAACAAAAAAAGAGAAATCTATTGTTGTTGGAGAGTCAGTTTGTAAAATCAGCCTAGGAGACAAGGTGACTATATGGCAATAAGACTTCATAATATTTGTACATTTTTATATAAATTAACAAATGTAGAGGAAAGCATATTAATCAAAAGGTGAGATTGACCAGTTTAGCTAAGCATATTTCTGAATCAGAAGTAACCAGATGGGATATTGTGAGTTATAGTTAAGAAATACATTATTTGGTCTTCATCCTGTTCTTAGCACAGAGCTCGTAAAACCTGTGGGGTTTCCTACATGATAAGAGTGATAAAGGTGGCGTTTGCTATTCATAACAACTAGCTTTATTAGCCCACACCTCAGTTTATGTTAATAAGGAGACTTTCAGAAAGCCCAGAGGATGGGCATTGGTTGCCACGGGACGAACCATTGGACTAGACGGTTGGAATTCACCACCACTCCACCCTGCCTCACCTCTGGGGAGGGGAAAGGGGCTGGAAATTTGAGTTCAGTTGCCAATGGTGAATGATTTAATCGATTGTGCCTATGTAATGGAACTTCCATAAAAACTCAGAAGGACAGATTTGGAGAGCTTCCTAGATGGTGAGCATGGCCACATGCTGGGAGGGTGGCACACCCCAGTACCATGGGAACAGAAGCTCCTGCACTTGGGGCCCTTCTTGACCTCACCCTATGTACCTCTTCATCTGGTTGTTTGTCTGTATCCTTTACAATATCCTTTATAATAAACTGGCAACGTAAGTAAATGTTTCTCTGAGTTCTGTGAGCCACTCTAGCAAACTAATTGAACCTGAGGAGAGGGTTGTGGGAACCTTCAATATGTAGTCGTAGATCAGAAGCACAGGTAACAACTTAGACTTTAGAGTGGCATCTGAAGTGAGTGCAGTCTTAGGAGACTGAGCCCTTACCTGTGAGATCTGATGCAATCGCTGGGTAGATAGTGTCAGAAATGAGTTAATTGCTTGGTGGTGTTGGCAAACACACAACAGACCAGGCAAGCTTCTACATCCCAGGTAGCTGGAGCACAGGGACCACAGCTGTAATTCTAATAATAGAATTTCTGGTCTGAATGACATTCCTAGTTGTCATCATTAATAAACATTCTGGTGTCATCCTCCGATTTGATTTTTGTTTAATCTCTGGGGCTTAAAAGTAGGCAATGTTATGGGCTGAATTATGTCCCCCACAATTCCTATGTCAAAGTCCTAGCCCCCAGTACCTCAGAAGGTGACTGTATTTAGAGACAGGGCCTTTAAAGAGGTAATTTAGTTAAATGAGGCCATTAGAGTGAGCCCTGATCCAATCTGGTGGCCTTATAAGAAGAGGGAATTTGGCCACACACAGAGACACCACGATGTGCTTACTCAGAGGAAAGATCTTGTGAGGACACAGGGAGAAGATGGCCAACTGTAAGGCAAGGAGAGAGGCCCAGGAGGAACTAAACCTGCTGTCACCTTGACCATGGACGTCTAGCTTCTAGAATTATGAAAATTTTCTGTCACTTAAGCCACCCAGTTTGTGGTTAGTATGTATGTATTTATTTAATTATTGGCAGCCCTGGCAAACTAATACAGTCAGCTAGCCACTTAATTGCCCCCTCACACACTTCCATCAGCTTTCACAAGCTTGGCCACGTCCTGAGAATATATGCATGAGAATATACCTAAGTTTAGGGATGACTTGCATTTTCTTCTATTTTCTTCATTATGGACAAAATATTCTATAATTCAAATGTATTTCTGTTATATTCTTCAAAAAGCTATCTTTAAAACAAACAAAAGCTAACCGATAAGTTTGGAAAGTTTAAGTTCAGCTGTTTCCTTATGTTACACATAAGCACCTTTGTTTAACAAATCATAAAGTACAGTTCAACAATATATATATAAAATATGTCAGAATAAAAAATAGGAAATTAAGTGAAGCATTACCTGTTTTATGTGACTGACGGTATTCCATATATTTGGAAATATCTGTATGTTTGACTTTTTAAAACATAATTTAGAACAGCTGTGATTTGGACATAAGCTCTGTTGCTTCATCACATACATTTTTGATGGTTCATTCTAATAATAATAACTTGTAACCTTTCAAAAACATAGCCACCATTAGCTTTTAATAAAATTTCTTCTCTGTGTACATATATTGGGGGATCAAATGTTGAAAGACTACTGAGGGGTTCAGAAGATGTTTGAAAGTGGGAATGATTCCAGCGGAAATACAGCTGCAGAGGAATGTAGAGCATTAGAAGAACCAGCAATGACAGAGGTGATACAGAAATGCAGTATGGGAGAGAAGGATCAAATTCAGGATACAAAAGAAATAAACTTGGTTTGGAGGAAACAAACCAAGATTTATGTGGCTTTTGATCAAATGTCAAAGTACAGGATATAGACAATGAGTAAGTGAATGCACAAGCAACTGAAATAGTTTATTCCCAGCTGACATTCCCAGTGACATTTCCTCACTTATTGGGGGGGAAAAAAAAACAGTGGAAAATGAAAGTGACTTTATAAATCACTTTGTCCTTCACCCGTCAGCATCTAACCTTGCTATGCTCGTGTGGTAAAAAAATAATGCTTTAAGGCACAAAGCTCTTGAAACTGTGGAATGACTGGAAAAAGGATTTTTTTAGAAAACCTTTCATCCTAAATGGCTTTGAAATATTGTACTACCCAGCTGCATACTGAAATGGTTACTTCACATAGAAATGTACTTGGATTATACAAGTATGCCTTTAGGTGTAAATGCACTGGATTACCTTAGGAAAGGTAATAAAATAATAATAATGGATGCTGCCACTTATTGGGAAGTTTTATGTACTCTATTGGAAAGAAAATTTTAATAATAGCTCAGTGATACATGTTCACAGATGAGGAGATCGAGGGTCAAATACTTAAAATCCTTTGCTCATAGTCTCAGACCTGGCAAGTGGTAAAGATGGGATTTGAAATCAAGTTTGAGTTGGAGCATCAGCACTTAACTTCTCCCTCCAGCCTCTGTGACCTCAATACTACCACCCTCTCTTGATCATTAAATGCCTGCTATCCTGGCCCTTTTCTGTTCCTTGACAATACTGATCTTATTTCCACCTCAAGATCTTTGCGTTTACTGTTCTTTCTGCCCAGAAGGTTTCTACCCAGAAAATTCTTCTTATGAGTTGCTCCTTTGGCTTCTTGATCTCAATTCAGATATCACCTCCTCAGGAAGCCTCCCTATCCAGCCCATTAAAGTAGTCCAGTTACTAATTGCATTAAACAGTTTCATTTTCTTCATGACATTTATCACTAACTGATATTTTCTTATTTTTATTTGTGAATATGGTTGTCTCTTCCCATCCCCTCACCAAGGATATGAGCCTTATTCCCTGGAAAAGGGCTTAACACATAATTAGATACTCAACAGGTGTTTGAATAGTGAGTCTCATTTAACATATATGACAGATACTTTTAAAAGGCATGATTATCCTTAATTTTATTAACATTTAAAATCTAACCAAAATTCACAAAGGTAAAATATCTTTCCAATGACCACTGAGTTAATATGTAGCAAAACTGGAATTCAAAACCAGGTCAGTATTATTCCAAAACCCATGCTCTTATTCAGAAAGCCATACTGCCCTGAGAGAAGTGACAGTTCTAGGAGCCACTAGTCTGTGTAGCTAAGGTGCCTGCTTCAGAAATGCCCTTAGTACGGAAGAAATGCCCTTGAAAAAAACAGTGGATCTCTGATTACTTGGAAGTTGTATTGGCTCAGAAGCACAATAAAAAGGATGTAGTAGAAAATCATTAGTTATCAGATTAAAAGTTTTCACATCACAAAGGCAAACATCACTGAAATTCAAGGGGAAACTTATGATGCTTTATTTTATAAATGTTGAAAGAAGAACTGTACACTAAATTGCAGAAGTTATCTTCTGGACTAAACTATTAATTGATACTTTTCCACCTGGATATTTATATGGCCATTTCCATTTTGAAACTATGAAGGGGGTAGTTACAAGAATTTTACTTAAGCTAAAATGAAATTAAAAGATAATGCTAGCAAAAATAAAAAGAAATCAATTGGTTTATCTACCTATGTTGACAGCTATATCTATCTATATATAAAACAGGTGTGAATTTTCAGGAAAGAGAACCAGCAGGAAAAAAAAAAAAACTTCCAATAACCAGTTCTATAGGAAAGCAATCCTTGTCTGAGTCAGAAAACTAGTCATTTAAATTCCCCAAACTGAAAAAGAATATAAGATTATTTGCAGATTGGTGTATTACTTCCAGAAGGAAAGATGTATGATGTTAAAAATGACTGTTGGGTTCATTGTCTGAAAGCCTGGCAGTCCCTCCAGATGGGAGTGTAGTCATTCATACGTACCTGCATTAGTTGTGCTTTCCATCTGTCTCCACTTCAGTCCCCAATTGGATTATTCTGTCCTGGTATAGTACAGCTGAAATTTATGTTGTAACATTTTGTACCTATGGCCAGAAGCTCACATGGTAACATGGTAAATGTGCAAAACTTTTTAAGTGTCTATGTTCATTTGGTTCTCCTACAGGACCAATTCAGATCTGATAGAGAAGTTTAAGAGAGATTTCTCTAAAATCACTGTATGTGGTATTTAGGATACTCTAGTCTTTTGTTTTCTTCTTCAATAGTTATAATACTGAGGATTATTTTTTCTTAGGGTTAAGTAAATGTAGTTATACTAACACATAAGGGAAAATAATCTACAAAACAAACCACAGTAAAGGGAATTGATCTCTGGATATTTTCATTAAATTCTTTCAGGGTGATTCTACTCTTTACATTTCCTGATAACCTTATGAAAGCTATAATTAATAAAACCATATAGTATGTTTAATAATAGCAAAGGTATATCTAATATGTTGACCTGCTGTGTCCAGGGCACTATTTTAAGTACTTCACATGAATCTCCATAAAATATAAATATATTTATTTTTCTTGTTTTAGGATGAGGGAACTGAGGCAGAGAGATGTTAGGAAACTTGTACAAAGTCATACATCAGTGAGACCTGAGATTCTAACCCAGCAGTCTGGCTCCAGAGGCTGAGCTCTGAGGCACTAATCTGTGCTGATACATTATCAAACATTTATTTTTCATTACTGTCACCTAAAGAAGAATTCTTATCGCCTGAAGTGCTGGGGAAATTAAGAATTACTTTTGCATCAAACTGTCCCACATAAATACATTTTCCCATTACTTTAACGTTTTCCTTTAAGTAGCCAACACTTTTCATGAATATTTATTCTAAAAAGAATTGCATACTTCCTGACTTCTTTGCCAGAGTTCATCAGACTTTTTCAAATGCAGATTCTGAAACAACACTAGAAATATCTTTGATTTTTAAATTTTGTTTTCTAGATAATGGGTTCAGAACTATGGGAGTATTTGAAGCTGTTTATGTACAAGTATTAAACACTGCTTTTTTATTTTAGGTTTTTATCTCCTCTTTGGATAGTTTTCTGCATTCTTCACTGTAGACATGATTTCATATGTTACTTATTCCTGTATTTTATTTTAATTCTAGAACATTTCCTATCTTCCTGATTTACTACTTCAAATCATCTGTGGATTATTAGGTAGTCCAATAACCACGCTTGCAGGAATTGACTATCTAGTAAGAGTAAAGAAACTCCTAGTGAGAACACGATTTGTTTTTTTTGTAGGTTAATTGTTCAAAATGTAATGCTCGTCTTTCTGACATTAGGCCTCAAGAATAGCTGTAATTCACTCTTAATTAGCTTTGTAAGTGAAAGCAGGAGACATAGTCTTCTTGAAACTTTCTTAACTGTAGAATCTTCTTCATATTCTTTCCCCTCTTTTCCTGGTTTGGCCCTTCTGCCATAGCTGCCTCCCTGTGGACTTTCCTACAAGTTCACAGTCCTCACCATCACCAATATTCTCCTTTACCACTTTCTCCTGCTCTCATGGCCAAAACTGTAACTCCTCTCTCCAGACCTTCATCTCTGCTATCCAGTCTTTAATTTCCAGCTGATAAATTTCTGGATGAGATTGCAAACAAATCAGTTTTTAAATTCAGTGCATCATTTCCTCCCTAAGGCAGCTGTGAAGATGTGAAGCATCACATCTGAATTCAGAAGACTTGGGTTCGGGTTCCAGTTGGGCCGTTTATGAGCTATGTGAACTTCCCAGGACATATCTCTGTATTACTCGGTTCTCTCTCCTGCAAGTAGGCAAAATATTACTCAATCCCAAGGGTGTGGGAGGGGAAAGGACATTCCCTGTTGGACGCCAGCTGTGGTCATCCAGCCACATACCACAGCTGAGCTCTTACCCACCTGCCCTCCGTTTTGATGCAAGCAGGTGCTTCCTTCTCAGCCTCATTTCCGGCTGTCTCTGACTCAGCTGCATCTCCATCCATCACTCTGGGCTCCAGAAAACGTGGTGAGACTGCCTCAGGGACGTCACCCTAAACACATCTGCAACCATTTCACTCAACTGTCCCTGTAACCTCCAAGACTGGGGAGACTTTGGGACACTTACAGGTTTTCTGAGTCCATTACAGGAAAGGGAAGGCACCCAGAACCTTCTGCTGTTGTAAACCCCAAACTGTAAGATGTTCTTATGAGCTTGGGAGCTAGAGGGGAGTGGAATACTGGGGCCTTGAAGGACTCTCCAGCTTTTAAACCTCTCACTTTCTCTCTGATTCGCTAAACAGTCTAGTGTCAGAAAGGAACACTGTCTCAGGATTGGTCAGAATCCTTTCAAATATTTTCTTGAAACTAGAAGATCAAGTCTTTTCATCTTTTTTGCTCCTAATTCTGGTGTAACAATCCTCAGCTGAGATGATGGCCATTCTTTGCTCCAACTTGAATGAGAAAGGCCCACAGAGTCAAAAAAGGACACGGGAGGCACAAAAAGTGTGAACAGTTAGTACATCAAAATGGTATCCTGCTACAAATCGAAACAGGAGGGATATGGACAACAGTGACAAGAGTATTCTCAGCTTAGAAAAGAGGTATTTACCTCACACTATAAAGTTAATAATTCTAATAAAGAAATGGGCCACATTTCCTAGGGCTCTAATTTTAGCCCTTTGTGAATAAACTTCACTTTCTTTTTTCTCTTCCAGCCTGTCTTCCTTTCAAGAAGTTTTTTCCCCTCCTTCTCTTTTTTAACCAGGCCTTTGCTTCACCCAGACTGACCCTTCCCTGGCCTGAGTGAGGTATGATGCTGGCTTTGGTCAGTGTCCTGAGAGACAATTGGCTCAGGAAACATCTTCTATGGGAGATAAGCCTGAGGTATATAATATTACATATTATATACCTTTCTTTCTATCTCCATGCACATTAGCTTAATGAGGTTTCTGAAAAACAATTTGCAAGGAACCTGTTAAATTTGACCAGTTGTTTTACAAACATCCAGTGACTGTGTGCATTATAAGCAACATGTGGGAAATAACTTTTTTTTTAAACATCTTTATTGGAGTATAATTGCTTTACAATGGTGTGTTAGTTTCTGCTGTATAACAAAGTGAATCAGCTATATGGATACATATATCCCCATACCCCCTCCCTCTTGTGCCTCCCTTCCACCTTCCCTATCCCACCCCTCTAGGTAGACACAAAGCCTCGAGCTGATCTCCCTGTGCTATGCGGGAAATTCTCCTTTGGAGAAAGTTGCTGGAGTGGAGAGAGAGGTTAGACATTCTTCTAATGTCTGAGAATGATACATAGTTGAAAGCAATTTTAGGGGCGTCTGTCAATTCCCAGTGCTTCCAGTCCCACCCTGTGGCCAGAAGTTCGTAAAACACAAGATCTTATAGAGGTGCCTTATCTGTATCAGTGAGACTTAGAAACCAATACTTTCAAAAGCCATGTATGCATTTTTTCTTATCTCTTTGGGAAAATATATGGATATTTTGAATAACATATAGAGGGAGGCAAGTTTGTGCAAAAAACCTTCAAACTTAAATAATGAATAAACTTCAAAACCTATTTGGGTTTTATTCAATTCTTTTGTCTCAGGAGGTTTACGGTTTAGCTAATGTTTCTCTCTCTTCTAGGTCATATCACATCAATCTGCCCTTTGACAAGAGACTTGACACTCTATCTTTCCACAGTTAACACATGATATTTTTCTTGAAGAACTACAGAGACTCCCATATTGGGAACAAAACAAAACAAAACAAAACACAGTTAGGCTGTTCTTTTCTTCATTGAAAGGTTGACCTCTTCCTTACTAGAGTTTAAAGTATCTGCAGATCTGGAACATTAGAAGACAAACTGAAATCAAAATTTAAAAAAAAAAAAAGATTATCCTTTGTGCTGGGAAATTCAGTGGGGTGCGTTTGTGTGTGCTTCTGTGTGTGCCTCTGTGTGTGTATATGTGTTTAAACTACAACTTACCTTATGTCCAACCTTGCACCCTTGTTAAATTCAGACCGAAGTTTGGGTAATCTCTATTCCATCATGATTCCCCATACTCAGATTAAAATATAAGTATATAGGAGAGCAAAGGTTAGTGATCTCTAAAGTAAAAAACAAACAAAAAACACTCTAAAATTTAAAACCACTTTAAATGTTGAAGTTGGAATTGGATGTGAAGTTTCTCTTAAATGCGTTTCCAAGGTTTTAGAAATAGTGGACTCCAACCTATGGTGTATCAGATGCTCTAAATCTGGCAAGATGATTTGAAAATAGACATAGAAAAAAAACAGGGAAGATTAAACCAGAAAAATAATGAGACTCAGCAGCAAACAGTATTGTGTTTGACATGACATGAGTGGTACCTTTATAAAGGGATTGCTGGTTGTTAGCGGGTAAAGGGTGTGGCATTACCTTGGTGGGGAATAAACACCACATGGCAGGTGTTGGATTTAGGCCTTGCACTGCACTATTTAAACACAAAGGGAGAGTGTGAGGCAAAAAACAAGAAGCCAAGGGTTTTGCTCTCCTGGCAGACATCTGGCCAGAGATCCTGGGGTGCTGGGAAGCCTACTGAACTGGAGGTCTATGGGTTTTTTCTTTCCCAGCCATTATTGAGATAAAGTTGACATATAATATTTTATAAATTTAATGTATACAACATGATGATTTGATACACATATATCTTTACAAAAAAACTAACCACCGTAAGGTTAGTTAACATAGCTATCACCACGTATTTGCAATTGTTTTGTGTGTGTGACGAGAATATTTATGGTTTATTCTCTTAACCACTTTCAAGAATATAATACAGTATTAACTAAAGTCACCATGTGTACATTACACCCTCAGAACTTGTTCATCTTATAAATGGAAGTTTCTATCCTTTGACCAACATCTCAGTTTCCTCAAATGATCCTGTTTGTCTTAGTAAAAATTGAAGTCCTGAATTAAAATTTATTAAAATTTTTCTTTTGATCTTTTTAATTGTTAAATTATCATTTACTTGTATTTTTAATATATACACATGTATATATATTACAGTTTCTCACTGTATCCTTTAAACTTTTATTTTTCCAAACATCGTTTTGTTTTATATTATTATTTTTAATATGTTACCTTTCATTACTATCTTTTTAATTTAAAATTCCACTTAATGATCCTTGATCTCTGTGTTAAAAACTTCACATACTTATCACATAACTTAATCCTTGAAACATTACAGTAAAACTAGTATTATCACTATTTTAAGATAAAGAAATGAAGGCACAGAGAACTTAAGTAATTTGCCGAAGTTCACATGATTAGTAATTGCTCTTCATTTATGGATCTGACTGAATTCAGAACCTGTGCTTTTTATGTCTATGTGTGATAGTGTATATACCTCCTCTTAGCTGGTTTTTTATTTGTTTATTACCTGCTTATTCCTTTATTTTTAGCTTATATTTGTTAGTTTTCACCAATTTTTAAAACTTGCCTTTTAGCTTAAATATATCAAATGTTTTTATTTTCTTTTCTATCATATTATCATATCCATTTCTGTATTTTGAAAGCTTTTTTTTCTGTTTGTCATAATATGGTAAACATTAAGCAGAAGAATGTAGAGCGAGGGGAACTTGCAAAAGACCACACCCTTTTGAAGAGTTTTCCTAGATGCCCCACTAACAACTTCTAGTTCAATTTCATTGGCCAGAACTTAGTTACATGACTATGCCCAACCATTAGTGAGTGTGAAGCATGCAGAATTTCCCGGGACACATCACCTAGGGTTTGGTTACTACGGGTTAAGGGGAAAGTAGCCATTGGGTAGGCCAGCAGCTTATGCTGCCTGTTGAAAACAGAGAGAGAGGGTCTTCTAACATGGTTATTCAGGTATAATTTTAGTAAACAACCAAGGGACTCTTAAACATCCTAAACCACATGTGGGAAGTAGGTATGAGAGTATGAATCAAGCAAAAACTTTTCATTGATCATTCATCAAACATTCACTGGAATATGAACTCCATAGGGGTGGTACTTTTATCTATCCCTGCTTTACCTCAACACTTAGGTCAATGTTTGGCACATAGTAGGTACTTGAAAATATCTGTTCAATGAGTGAAATCTTTTTTGTACATCCATTACACTGTTACATAGTTCTCAGTATTGTGTTGAGCCTTGAGAAGACAGCCGTGAGCTATACTGTAGTTCATAAGAGAATGTGTCCATATGAAACTTAAAAACTGCTGGGCAAGATTGTGACTTCAGAATATAACTATGTTAATGAGTGGTGATTAAGATTAAAAAAATAAGGTGTTATGGAAATTTCTGAATACTGAGTTACTATTAAATCAGTTTATCTGCCATTCGGAAAGTGTTGCTAGAATGAGGGAGTTATTTCTGTTTTAAATCATAAAATGCATGAGCCTTTAGGTCTCCAGTCCTGTGTGGGATTCCAGAGCCTGATATAAAATAGGGAGTGCAGAGCCCAGTGGTTGGCACAGAACAGCTGTCAGACTGGTTTATAGACTCTGACTTGCTCCACTCAGAGGACCCACTTCCAGGCGCCACAGTGGCCTGTGGGGATTACCAACTGCTGGTCCAACTAGCTGACCATAGTTTCCTTTGCCTGCCTGACTGTCCTCACTATGTTTCTCCTCTGCTGAGAACTTGGGTATCTGAGGTTCCTCTCTACCAGTGCCTATTTCCCTTCCCCAGGTTAAAGAATAGACTCAATATTCTTTATTAACCAACACCACAAATGTCCTGGTATTTGTGTGTTTGATGTTCAAGTAATATATGGCGCAAATTATTAAATAACACATTTAAATAAATGTGTTTAATTGATTACAATTGATTTCCAGATATTTTCAAATAGGGAAAGTGTGTACAATAATTATGCATTTGTTCACACTACAGATAATACTTGGTACATATATGGATTAATGGTTCCCTTCCAAAATGCTATATGTGACCTCAGGGAGCTGCAGTCTACCACTGCTCTGAACATGAAAAATATCTGTCAGCTCTCTATGTGGTCTATGGGTCAAATAGTAATTGTTTTTGAAGGTCTAGATGCAAGGATCAGTGACTAAACTGCTACATTTACTCATTCATTTTCTAGTTTGGGAGGAGCCCATGGGTCACATATGCTTATGTGACCCATTCGGCAACATTTATCTTTGGCGGTGACATAACATTTCTGAACTTAAAATTACGTGTGTGGTTATTTCTAAAAACTGTTACTGAACCTGTACATTCAGGGGAGTGCTAGAGGACTTTCAAAGAACTCATCTGCAGCAGCTACTCAAAACCTATCTGAGATCCCTCTTTGATCATTACCTCTCAGAGCCAGAATAGTTTTTAAAACCTCCAGTCTAGGAGGATTTATTTGGACACAGGTTTTTGCATGTAAAGTTGTTTTTGCCTCCTGTGCTGCAAGCCTCATAAATAAGACCTACTCATTTCAACTTTTAAGTAGACTTCAATCCAGCTACTCCTTGCCACCTCCACTGCTTCCATCCTGCCCAACACATCATCTCTTCTCCTCTGGACTATCTTGAAAGAGTGCTAAATAGTTTCCCAGTCCTCCTTGTTGCTCCCCTTGTTGCAGTGCATTATTATAAGATCAGCCAGAATGAACTTTTAAAATTGTATATCAGGTTACAGATCCCACAAATGTTGTCATCACAGTTAGGATAAAATACAAACTAATTTACCACTCTTACAATGCTGTGTACAATCTGTCTCTATCCATATCTTGTGTTCTTTTCTTCTCTCCTTTGCTCACACTGGCCCACTGGCTAGTTACGTAACACACAGAGCTTCTTCTCAATTCAAAGTTTTTGCCTTTGTCATTTCTCTGCCTGGGATACTCTTCTTACCAGACCGTATCCTGTCCTATCCACCCACCTCAACCAGGTTTCTGCAGAGATGTCACCTCCTCCAACACCTAGAGTCTAGGCATAGAGTGATCAGCCTGTCTGAAATAACCACTTTCTCCACACCTTTGTTCTTTGTCTTTTGTTCATTGTGGCTCTCGTGACCACTTAAAATTATATTATTTATTTGCTGATTCTTCCACAGTCAACTACCCTGCTTGAATGTAATGTTCTTCACAGCTGGGATTTGCCTAGCACATAGTTCTCAATGAACATTTATTTAATAAGTGATATACTGTGAGCCAAAGCACTATCAATGAGATGCAGGGAATCGCTAGTCTACTACTTTTACATCATATCAAGTCTTTGAAATTCTCACAACTTCTGCTTATTACATATGTGTAATTCCTCGCTACTGTAGACCAAATTCTGCAGGAGCCATGCCTTTAATGTTAAAGTAGCAAATCATTATTGCCCTCCGTTCTGACATTTATTTGTGCTGTATTTTTCTCAGTGTGTTTGGGACTTTCCAAAGTGCTTTGCTATTTTGTTTTCAGGTTATAGAGAAAAACACCATGTTTTTTCCCAGTTATGTTTGTCTTTAAATTATGTTGCCTTGACCAGTTTAAGTTCTTGCTGTTATTATTTATCATTCATGATTTTTGGCATAATCCTCATAAAAAATGTCTTCAAGTATAAATATGCTTTCAGAGTGAGGTTTTTAGAGTCTACATATTACACATAAGTTATCATTGTCACACTCTCCATTGTTCTGTGTCCATTGGGTTATTAGATAACTGTTTCATAATAAACATACATCTTCCTTAATTTTTTATGCTTTCCAAAAAGTTTTTGCTCATTACATTACTTCATAACTATGTCACATTTAATGTGGCAGTTCTCTCAATTTTATAATATCATAAGAAAGTGATACTAATTATTCAGGATAAATTATGATTATTTATTTTTATACCAATACAAGACTTCAGTTATTTCAGTTGCTGGATAAAAAAAGAGAATGACTAATTTTGAAAGCTTTACTGTTGCCAATGGAAGCATGTTGTAGCATGTCCGTAAAACAATCAACTTTCAAAAAAATGACTCCACAATTATACTGTCCCACCTTTATATAATTTGTGTATATAGGTATATACATATATAAAGCTAAAGAAATATATATATGTGTGTATATGTGTATATACACACATATATATACATACACGTACATATGCACATATATATATATATACACACATATATCTATAGGTACTCCACAGGTGAACCACCATAATAAAATTAAATACACACAGCTTTATATATGTCGGTAGTATGTATTAAACATGTTTTATTATTCTTTTTTCCTCTCTACACATTGCCGCTCTAAGTAATGAATGGAAACACATGCTGAATAAAATAGCTAAGCAACCTTTTGTGAGCAATGGGCATCATGGTATTTAGACCTACCATTTGTCATTTTTGTGGTTAGGAAAATAAGGCAGCAGATCTGCAGCTAATTCCTTCAACAGTTATTGAGTACTTGTGGGAAAGCTCAGTGCTGGGATTTCCAGTGAACTAAAAGGTAAATAAAATGAATGACCAATGTGATCCTATAGTGAATTCTTAAATTAATGCTAAGTTTTTCTTACATTTGGGTGTGGGCAGTTGGAAATCTTTTAGCTTTTACTTAAAATCTAGGAATTAATCACAAATAGAAGCAATTGGTTGGCTTTTGATGTCAGCCAAATGCAATTTCTGTAAATTAGTTTATGGATAAACTGAGCTTGATGTTGAGTATAAGTTCCTTTACTTTAAAATCTTCAAAAATCAAGACATTTACCCAAATTCTTTCTGGATTTTTGTGATGTGATATTTTGATACCAAGCTCTAAGTACAGAATTTCTCATTTCAGATCAGCAAGAGAAAATTTCCAGCCCAGATCTCCCCCCAGTTTTTTAAACATATATTCATGAAATAAAATAGAAGGGAGTTAAGGGCTTCCCTGGTGGCGCAGTGGTTGAGAGTGTGCCTGCCGATGCAAGGGACACGGGTTCGTGTCCCGGTCTGGGAAGATCCCACATACCGCGGAGCGGCTGGGCCCGTGAGCCATGGCCGCTGAGCCTGCGCGTCCGAAACCTGTGCTCCGCAATGGGAGAGGCCACAGAATTGAGAGGCCCGCGTACCACAAAAAAAAAAAAAAAAAAAAAAATAGAAGGGAGTTAAATTTGAATAAAATTTCAAGGTAAAGAAAATTCAGGTTAAATCAAATTAAAATTTTTATCTCCTTACAGTGATGTCATTTAAAAGAAAATAATTTATCATGGCAACTATAACATTTGTGTTCTTTCCTTTAACAACAAGTTTGATGAGCATTTTCTCTGAATATTGCAAGGTTCTAGGCCCTATGAAAAGAATGATGAATTCATTGATTTCAGAGAACACACAATCTATTTAAGGTGATAAAGGATACTCATAAAATACAGGATGCTCAAGATCTCTCTAGGGTTTCACCAGAGAGGCTGAATATGAGCTGCCTTGAAAAAACAAGTCACATTTGACAAGGCAAGAATGAGAAAGGAGAGCACGACAAGTAAAGTACCCAAAATGAATACTTGGGGATTCAAACTCTACTCAGAGACAGCTTGACACACCTATGGCTTGTTCGGGACACTCCCCCATCTTACTGTTTTGATTGCCACTTGACCTGATCACCCTCCACATGCCCTCTCACACTTGCTCTCAACACTGCGCTCCACGCACACACTACCAACCATTTCACATAGCGAATACCAGGAAGCCTCCTTCTGTCCCAGACATGCTACAGGAGTTCAGAGTGAAAGAAAAAATAGGAGTCACTGAAGGCCATGAGAGTTATAGAGAATTCATGGAACGGTGGGATTTAAACAGGGCCCAGGATTTAGGTAATCTTGTGAGGAAGGGTGAAGAGGAAATTCTTGCTATGATATGAGAAAAAGATTGGAATTTGGAATGAATCTGGTGTCTCAAGGGAACCACAAATGCATGAGTTTTTTCTTGATTAGAACATTTCTTTTTGGGAACACAAGATGGTAAATTTAGAGAGGTTTATAGTGGTCCATTGAAAAGAATTTTATTTGGGTGTTTAAAGTTATGCTATTTATTACTAGTCAGTAGAATTTTTTTTTAAAATTATGGTCAGGGTATATATCAAGCAATACTTTGGTAAAATTAGTCTGACTTTATAATTTATTTAAAGGAGAAATCCTACAAGCAGGACAATAAACAAGAAGGCTATGGTAACAATCTCTACCTGACACAAAGATGGTCTAATAGACTGTAGACAAGTGATGACCAAAGAAACTTTCCACAATGATAGAAACATTCTTTACCCTTCAATAGGTAGCTACTAGCCACTTGTGTCTTTTGAATTTCAAAAGTAGCTAATGTGATTGAGGTACAGTATTTATAACTTTATTTAACTTTAATTATTTTTTATTTTTTGAAATCAATTATTTTGCTTTATTATCCAATAGGAGTAATACAGGAAATTTGGGTAGTGATACATTTGGGCTTTTGCATATACCAGGTATATGCATCAATATAATAAATAGCCAAACTACAAATATTTTTATAATTGAATATGCCTGTAAGTACAATTAAAAAACATAAAGAAAAATACCATTTTCCTCCTATAACTACTGCTGGTTAACATGGGCCCATTTTCTCCTTCAAAAAGGTAAAGAAAATGTAGGTGGAGTTGAGCCAAACAACAGCAAAAAATTATAAATTCAATTTTATGAGATAATTTAAGGCATAAGCAACTTTACTTTTTAAAAAAAAATTATTAGAGTATAGTTGATTTACAATGTTGTGTTAGTTCCTGCTGTAGAGCAAAGTGAATCAGTTATACATATACATATATCCACTGTTTTTAAGATTCTTTTCCCATATAAGTCATTACAGAGTACTGAGTAGAGTTCCCTGTGCTATATAGTAGGTCCTTATTAGTTATCTATTTTATATATAGTAGTGTGTATGTGTCAATCCCAGTCTCCTAATTTATTGCTCCCTCGCCTTATCCCTTGGCAACTGGAAGTTTGTTTTTTACATCTGTGACTCTATTTCTGTTTTGTAGATGATTTCATTTGTACCCTTTTTTTTAGATTCCACACATAAGTGATATCATATGATATTTCTCTTTCCCTGTCTGACTACTTCACTCAGTATGACAATCTCTAGGTCCATCCATGTCACTGCAAATGGAATTATTTCATTCTTTTTTATGGCTGAGTAATATTCCATTGTGTATATGTACCACATCTTCTATATCCACTCCTCTGTCTATGGACATCTAGGTTGCTTCCATGTCCTGGCTATTGTAAATAGTGCTGCAGTGAACAATGGGACACATGTATCTTTTTGAATTATGGTTTTCCACAGATATATACCCAGGAGTGGGGTTGCTGGATCATATGGTAGCTCTCTTTTTAGTTTATTAAGGAACCTGCCTACTGTTCTCCATAGTGGCTATACCAATTTACATTCCCATCAACAGTGTAGGAGGGTTCTCTTTTCTCCACACCTCTCCAGCATTTATTGTTTGTAGATTTTATAATGATGGCCATTCTGACTGGTGGGAGGTGATACCTAATTGTAGTTTTGATTTGCATTTCTCTAATAATTGATGATGTTGAGCATCTTTTCTTGTGCTTTTTGGCCAGCTGTATGTCTTCTTTGGAGAAATATCTATTTAGATCTTCCACCCATTTTTTGATGGAGTTTTTTTTTTTTTTTTTGATATTGAGCTGCATGAGCTGTTTGTTTATTTTGGAGAGTAATCCCTTGTCGCTTGCATCATTTGCAAATATTTTCTCCCATTTTGAGGGTTGCCTTTTTATTTTGTTTATGGTTTCCTTTGCCATAGCAAAGGAAAAGCAAAAGCTTTTAAGTTTCATTAGGTCCCATTTGTTTGTTTTTGTTTCTATTTTCATTACTCTAGGAGGTGGTTCAAGAAAGATCTTGCTGTGACCTATGTCAGAGAGTGTTCTGCCTATGTTTTCCTCTAAGAGTTTTATAGTGTCTGGTCTTACATTTAGGTCTTTAATCCATTTTGAGTTTATTTTTGTTGTATGGTATTAGGTAGTGTTCTAATTTCATTCTTTTTCATGTAGTTGTCCAGTTTTCCCAGCACCACTTATTGAAGAGACTGTCTTTTCTCCATTGTATATTCTTGCCTCCTTTGTTGTAGAATAGGTGACCACAGGTGCATGGATTTATCTCTGGAATTTCTATCCTGTTCCAGAGGTCTATATTTCTGTTTTTGTGCCAGTACCATACTGTTTTGATGACTGTAGCTTTTAATATACTCTGAAGTCAGGGAGCCTGATGGTTCCAGCTCCGTTTTTCTTTCTCAAGGTTTATTTGGGTATTCGGGACCTTTTGTGTCTCCATACAAATTATAAAATTTTTTGTTCTAATTCTGTGAAAAATGCTATTGGTAATTTGATAGGAATCGCATTGAATCTGTAGATTACTTTGGGTAGTATAGTCATTTTCACAATATTGATTCTTCCAATCCAAGAACATGGTATATCTCTCCATCTGTTCGTGTCATTTTTGATTTCTTTCATCAGTGTTTTATAGTTTCCTGAGTACAGTTCTTTTGCCTCCTTAGGTAGGTTTATTCCTAGGTGTTTTATTCTTTTTGATGCGATGGTAAATGGATTGTTTCCTTAATTTCTCTTTCTCATCTTTTGTTGTTAGCGAATAGGAATGCAAGATATTTCTGTGTATTAATTTTCAGGATAATTTCTGTATCCTGCAACATTACCCAATTTATTGAGTGGCTCTAGTAGTTTCCTGGTAGAATCTTTAGGATTTTCTATGTCTAGTATCATGTCATCTGCCAATGGTGCCAGTTACACTTCTGCTTTTCCAATCTGGATTCCTTTTATTTCTTTTTCTTCTCTGATTGCCATGGGCTAGAACTTCCAAAGCTATGTTGAATAAAAGTGGAGAGAGTGGACATCCTTGTCTTTTTCCTGATCTCAGAGGAAATGCTTTCAGTTTTTTACTGTTGAGAATGATGTTTGCTATGGGTTTGTCATGTGTGGCCTTTATTATGTTGAAGTAGGTTCCCTCTGTGCCCACTTTCTGGAGAGTTTTTATCATAAGTGGGTGTTGAATTTTGTCAAATGCTTTTTCTGCGTCTATTAAGATAGTCATATGGTTTTTATTCTTCAGTTTGTTAATATGATTTATCACATTGATTGATTTATGTATATTGAAGAAACCTTGCATCCCTGGGATAAATCCCACTTGATGATGGTATATGATCCTTTTAATGCGTTGTCGAACTCAGTTTGCTAGTATTTTGTTGAGGATTTTTATTCCTTAGTGATATTGGCCTATAATTTTCTTTTTTTATGATGTCTTTGTCTGGTTTTGATATCAGCATGATGGTGGCCTCATAGAATGAGCTCAGGAGTGTTCCTTCCTCTGCAATTTTTTGTAAGAGTTTCAGAAGGTACATGTTAACTCTTCTCTAAATGTTTGATAGAATTCAGCTGTGAAGTCATCTGGTCTTGGACTTTTGTTTGTTGGAAGATTTTTAGTCACAGTTTTAATTTCAGTACTTTTGATTGGTCTGTTCATATTTTCTATTTTTTCATGGTGCAGTCTTGGAAGGTTGTATCTTTCTAAGAATTTGTCCAGTTCTTCTAGGTTGTCCATTTTATTGGTGTATAGTTGCTTATAGTAATCTCATATGATCCTTTGTATTTCTGTGGTGTCCATTGTAACTTCCCCTTTTTCATTTCTAATTCTGTTGGTTTGAGCCCTCTCCCTTTTTTCTTGCTGACTCTGGCTAAAGGTTTATCAGTTTTGTTTATCTTCTCAAAGAACCAGCTTTTAGTTTCATTGATCTTTGCTATTGTTTTCTTCATCTCTATTTCATTTATTTCTGCTCTGATTTTTAAGATTTCTTTCCTTCTACTAACTTTAGGTTTTGTTTATTCTTCTTTCTTTAGTTGCTTTAGGTGTAAGATTAGGTTGTTTATTTGAGATTTTTCTTGTTTCCTGAGGTAAGATTGAATTGCGATAAACTTCTCTCTTGGAACTGCTTTTGCTGCATCCCATAGGTTTTGGATTGACGAGTTTTTGTCATTTGTCTCTAGGTGTTTTTGGTTTCCTCTTTGATTTTTTTCAGTGATCCATTGGTTGTTTATAACATATTGATTAGCCTCCATGTGTTTGTGTTTTTTACAATTTTTTCCCTGTAGTTGATTTGTAATTTCATAGCTTGTGGTCGGAAAAGATACTTGATATAATTTCAATTTTTTAAAATTTACTGACGCTTGATTTATGGCCCAAGATGTGATCTCTCCTGGAGAATGTTCCTTGTGCACTTGAGAAGAAAGTGTATTCTGCTGCTTTTGGATGGAATGTCCTGTAGATATCAATTAAGTCTCTCTGATCTAGTGTGTCATTTAAGGCTTCTGTTTCCTTATTAATTTTCTGTTTGGATGATCTGTCCATTGGTGTGAGTGGGATGTTAAAGTCCCCCACTATTATTGCATCACTGTAGATTACCCTTTTAATGGCTGTTAGCATTTGCCTTATATATTGAGGTGCTCCTATGTTGGGTGCATAGATATTTACAATTGTTATATTTTCTTCTTGGATTGATCCCTTGATTGTTATGTAGTGTCTGTCCTTCCTTGTCTCCTGTAACAGTCTATATTTTAAAGTCTATTTTGTCTGATATGAGTATTGCTACTCCAGCTTTCTTTTGATTTCCATTTGCATGGAATATCTTTTTCCATTCCCTCACTTTCAGTCTGTATGTGTCCCTATGTCTGAAGTGTAGACAGTATGTATATGGGTCTTGTTTTTGTATCTGTTCAGCCAGCCTATGTCTTTTGGTTGGAACATTTAATCCATTTACATTTAAGGTAATTCTCGATATGTATGTTCCTATTGCCATTTTCTTAATTGTTTTGGGTTGGCTTCTGTAGGTCTTCTTTCTTCCCTTTCTGTTTTGTTCTCTTGTGGTTTGCTGACCATCTTTAGCGTTATGTTCGGGTTCCTTTGTGTGTGTGTGTGTGTGTGTGTGTGTGTGTGTGTGGTAGTGTTTTGGTTTATTCTTCCTGTGGTGTTTTGATATAACAGTCTATATATGTACAAGGTTGTTTCAAGTTGCCGGTCTCTTTCCCACCTAGACAAGTTCCTTTAGCATTTGTTGTAAAACTGGTTTGATGATGCTGAATTCTCTTAGTTTTTGTTTGTTTGTGAAGCTTTTTTCTCTGTTGAGTCTGAATGACAGCCTTGCTGGCTAGAGTATTCCTGGTTTAAGTTTTTCCCTTTCATTACTTTAAATATATTGTGCCACTACTTTCTGCCCTACAGAGCTTCTGCTGAAAATCAGCTGGTAACCTCGTGTGGATGCCCTTGTATGTTATTTGTTGCTTTTTCCTTGTTGCTTTTAATATTTTTTTCCTTTGTCTTTACTTTTTGTCAGTTTGATTAACCTGTGTCTCAGTATGTTCCTCCTTGGGTTCATCCTGTATGGGGCTCTCTGCACTTCCTGGAGTTGAGTGAGTCTTTCCTTTCTCATGTTAGCGAAGTTCTCGGCTGTAATATCTTCAAATATTTTCTCAGGCCCTTTCTCTTTTCTTCTTCTTCTGAGACCCCTATAATGTGAATATTGGTGCTTTAATGTTGTCCCAGTGGTCTCTGAGACTGTCCTCATTTCTTTTTTTTTTTTTTTTTTTCGGTACGCGGGCCTCTCACTGTTGTGGCCTCTCCCGTTGCGGAGCAGAGGCTCCGGACGCACAGGCTCAGCGGCCATGGCTCACGGGCCCAGCCGCTCCGCGTCATGTGGGATCTTCCCAGACCAGGGCACGAACCCATGTCCCCTGCATCGGCAGGCGGACTCTCAACCACTGCGCCACCAGGGAAGCCCTGTCCTCATTTCTTTTCATTCTTTTTTTTTATTCTGTTCTGTGGCAGAGTGATTTCTACCACTCTGTTTTCTAGGTCACTTATTCGTGCTTCTGCCTCAGTTATTGTGCTTTTTATTCCTTCTAGTGTTTTTTTTTTTAATTTCAGTTATTGTATTGTTTATCTCTGTTTGTTTTTTGAATCTTCTAGCTCCTTCTTAAACATTTCCTGTATCTTCTCAATCTGTGCCTCCATTCTTTTTTGGACCATCTTTACTATCATTACTCTGAACTCTTTTTCAGGTAGATTGCCTATATCCTCTTCATTTGATTGTTTATGGGTTTTTATCTACTTCCTTCATTTGCAACATATTTCTCTGTCATCTCATTTTGTCTAACTTTCTGTGTTTGTGGTCTCCTTTCCATAGGCTACAGGATTGTAGTTCCTCTTACTTCTGGTGTGTGCCCCCTTGTCAGTGAGATTGGTCAAGGGGCTTGTGCAGGATTCCTATTAGGAGTCACTGATGCCTGCCCTCTGGTGGGTGGATCTGGGTCTTGTCCCTCTGGTGGACAGGGCTGTGTCAAGGGGTGTGTTTTGAAATGTCTGTAAGCTCAGTAGGACTTTAAGCAGCCTGTCTTCTGGTGGGTGGGGCTATGTTCCTATCTTGTTGGTTGTTTGGCCTGAGGCTTTCCAGCACTGGATCCTCCAGGTTGTTGAGTGAGACCAGGTCTTGGTACTGAAATGTGGACCTCCGGGAGAGCTCACTCTGATCAATATTCCCTGGGGCTTCTGCTACCAGTGTCCTTGCCCCCACAATGAGCTATAGTCTACCTCTACCTCCCCAGGCTACTCCAAGATCTACCAAGATCTACCTCTAGGTCGATCTAGTCCAGGTTCCTATGGAGATACTGCTTTGTGCTGGGTCCCAGTGGATATAAGGTCTTGTGTGAGCCCTCCAATGGTGGAGTCTCTCTTTCCCCCAGCCCTGTGAAGCTCCTGCACTCAAGCCCCACTGGCCTTCAAGGCTAAATGCTCTGGGGGTTCTTCCTCCCAATGCCCGACCCTCAGACTGTTTTGTAGGGCTCTTTTTATATGGCAATGTCCCGTGTAGGCTGTGTGGATTTAATATTTTTTGGTGCAAGAGTTTTTTTTTAGTATAGATGTCTGCCACCTCTTTCCTCAGTGTATGCTGGCTGTTATCCCCTTGAAAGGAGGTGTGGCTGATGTTATGGTGACCAGAGCCTCCACTGGTTGAGCAGGGCCTCCCATTTGCTCTGTGCTGTTACTAGCCTGTCAGAGGTGGGGTCTGCTCCCTAGTGGTTGGAGCAGAGGCCCCCAGATTTGTTTCTTAGCTGTGTTTCTGATCTGCAGTATGAGGTAGGCAGGATTGGAGCCCTCCCACTGGGTGAGAAGCCACTGAGTATTCCTCCTCTGGAACTGTTCACTTGTGGTTGTGCTCTGTTGTGTCACCTTTCACCCACTGTGTGAGCTCTCAGATTACACTGCTGTTGGCACTGCTCTCAACTGCACCTTAACCATGGGTATGCCAGCAATTGGCCCTGGTGTCTCTCAGATGTTGTTTTCACCAGGCCACCAGTATAGATCTACTGAAGTCAGGTCCCAGGATTGCAGTCATCATGGATCTGGACCCTCTGTGTGTGCTATGGGTGGGGGGCAGGCCAGACTCTGGCCTGGCCCAACCCCTGCATGTATGTGCCCACAAGGTCTACAGCTGCTAAAGTTAGACCCGTCTTATCTGCAGGAGCATTCATTGTCTGTTCAGATGTTCTGCAGGTGCTGAGTTTACAAAGCCGGTCATGGGGGTGTCATTCTGTGGTTTGTGCAGCTGTGAGGAGAGATTTCAGGTTTTCTTCCTTAGTTGCACAGCCCCTGGGGCTCAGCTGTGGCTTCAGCCCCACCTCTTCATGTGGGCCACCTACAGGGCTCTGCTCCCAAGGCTGCCCCAGAACACGAGTCTGCCCTGGCAAGGAGGGGCATGGAGGCCGCAGTGACCAGGGTCGAGAGAGCACCTGCTGTGGCAGGGATGAGGCACAGAGGAGGAGGTGTCAGCAGCCGGGGTCACGGGATCTCCTGCCCGAGTGGGAGGCCTTCCTAGTGCCTGAGGAGGCAGGGACCATAATGTGGAGAAGGAGGCTGCAGTGGTAGCCCCACCCCTTGTGTGTCACTCAGCAATGGTGCTTCGCTTCTGTGGTGGTGTGGGTTTCCTCCACAAGCATTCCCAGTTGCGAATTTCCTCACTCCAGTCCCCTCAGGCTGTCTCCTTGCAGCCACCAGCAATCCTCTCCCTGGGTCTGCTCTCCAAACCCCACAGTACAGCACCCATTCCCCCATCTGCACTAGTGGACACACTTCTCAGACTGGGGCTCGCAAGGCTGTGGCACAGACGATCTGTGTAGGTTTCACTCTGTTCTGCCTGCCATAGAATGATTGCAGCGCTCTCCCACGATAGCCCCCAAAGCTCCCCTTCTGTCCTAGCTGATCTCCGCACTGCTGAGGGGGCTTCCCCAGATGAGGGATCCTCTCCTCTCCTTCAGCTCCCCTCCAGGGGCACAGGTTCCATCCTACTTCCTCTCCTCTTCCTTTTCCCTTCTTGTTTCCATACCCAGTTACACGGGGATCTTTCTTGTCCTTTTAGGTGTCCGAGGTCCTCTGCTAGCCTTCAACAGGGGCTCTGTGAGAATTGTTCCATTTGTAGATGTGTTCTTGACGCATTTGTGGGGAGAGACGAACTGCACATCCTCCTACTTCTCCACCATCTTGACTCCTGCCCAACTTTAATTAATTTAAATTTAAATAGCCACATGTGGTTAGTGACTGCTGTGTTGGACAGTACATGTCTATTCATTTAAGACTGAGAGTTGTTAACTTTCTTCCCAAACATATTCCAGGACAAAGACTCCACAATTTTCAAGTTTTTATCATCCCATTTTTTATAAAACAATCTCCTTTATTTTAATAATCTTATTTTTTAAACATAGGATTTTATTCTCTAAAACTGTACTGGCCAATACAATAGCTGCTCACTACAATGGCTATTTAAACTAAATTAATTAATTATTAACTATTTTAAAATAATTATAGTTTTCTAATAATAATTGTTAATTATTTTATTGCTTACCTGTCCTTATTTCAAGAGACCAATAGTCACACATGGTTAATAGTTACCTTACTGACAGTACAGCTCTAGATACAAGTCACAGAGGAAGTAGGAATCAAATCTGAATGCTGAAGGCCTGAAACCAAATAATCGTTGACCAGAACTGACTATTTGGATAGGTGGAGATACAGGCTGACAGAGAACCAAGGAAAATGCCGAGAGGTTGAGCCTTAGATACTAGAGAAATTATGAGAGCACTGACCAACATTTAGAAAAAGGGGATGTTTCCTCATAGTAGGAAAGAGATGTTCAATTTTAGATACATTCAAATAGAGGGGCTCTACTAGGTAGGATAATTCCAGTCTCTTTGCTTCAGAGTTGTCACACATACTTTTAAGTTTAGTGGTATGGAGAATGACAGGGAGGGTGATATGGTTTAGAGAAATTAAAGACATTTGCAAATGTAGAAAAAGGCAAGGCCAATTTGGGAGCAGACTAAACATATCTTGGTTTTCCACTACAAGGATGAAAAGTCATCATAGTCTTTGGGAAGAAGTGAGAGAATCGAAACAATACTGGAGGGAAAGGAAGAGCTGACAGTGATGGGGTGGGGGAAGGAGAATTACATTGTTAACAAGTCATTCACTGGCATTAATAAAGAGTGTTGCTAATAAACCATTTTTCAGAGCACAAAAGCTCCATGTTCCACATGAAACCACACGGCCCTGGGGCCAAGATGTCTGGTATGAGAATCTCTGAGAAAATTCCTCTGTGGGAACTAGAAGATGAAAGAATTCTGGATTTAAGTTAAACATTTCTTTAATAAATCATATCCTTTTAGTTAAGCACTGTGTTATTTAATCTAGCAACCAGAGCAGTGTTTTGCATGTAGTGCAGGGGTCCCCAACCCCTGGGCCATGGACGGATACCGGTCCGCAGCCCATTAGGATCTGGACAGCACAGCAGGAGGTGAGCGGCGGGTGAGAGCGGGAAGCTTCATCTGCCGCTCCCCATCGCTCACGTGACTGCCTGAACCTTCCCCACCCCCAACCGCCATCGCCCCGCCCGTGGAAAAATTGTCTTCCAGGAAACTGGTCCTTGGTGCCCAAAAGGTTCGGGCTGCTGACGTAGTAGATATTCAGGAATTATAAATCAGGAGGAAGAAAGGAAGAGGAAGGAAAGGAGAAAGAGGGAGATATGGAGGTTGTACAATAAATTAATAGTACTTTAGTATACACATACAGCAAAAATATAAAATTTTCTCCAGTATTTGTCTGTATTAGTGATACAGATGCATACAATTATGAGTTGTATCTTTTCACATTTTAAAGCATGAAGAGCTAAATTGAAGAAAAAATAAAACATTTCCCTCTTCACAAACTGTTTTATCTGTTATTTGGGGAAGTGTGAGTCTATACACTATTCTACCTATTTCCCATGAGTTCCATACATCAAAGCATAATGTGCAGAATCCGTTACATTTAAGATACCAGTAAAAGTCCTTAAAATGGCCTGCAAAGGATGATGCATGGAGGTAAAGAACAAATTCATCCAGATTTTGTAACATTAAAAAGGTATGAAAGAACCTTTGCCATCACTGATGTGAAGCAGGTGCTGCCTAACCAAAACACATTTACAGCTCCCCTCTGAAAATAGTTAAGCATAATTAGGTGTGGGTTTTTTATTGTAGATGAAATTGGGAGGTTTGAGTGTGAGTTTTGGAAGGGAGGGATAAGTATAAATGTTGGCTTCATACAGTTCAAATTGTGAGAACACAATAGGCAGAAAAACCCTGAATTATGAGCATTCAGGAAAATAAAGTGATTGTTCCATTCCACCAGGGTTGTTGCATCTGTGTCTTTAATTTGCTTTGAGCTTGTCTTTTGAGCCTGGGTATCTAATCAAAGTGTTTCTCTTTACTCTGAAATAGGCTTGGAATATCTTAATCCATGTCCAGATAAGGCCCAGTTTGGTTGATCTCCAAGCACAACACGCTTTTTTAAAAAATAGTGTTTATTTTCCTCCCTTTCTTTGATTCTGGTGTATTTCTCTATGTGGATTTTAATTCACAATTAGGTCTATTGTCCCTAGTTTTCTGAATTCTCAATTCAAAGAACTAGGGACAGTAGACTTAACTGAAAGAATATTGTATCATTGTGGCTCACCGACTAAACCAGTTGGCTCTGGATATATTCTTTTGAAGCTTTGGTGAAATCATCCAACTTGTTTAGTCCATGCAGTGAAATATATGTTAGTCCTGATCAATAAAATTTCAGTAAGTTGCAGTGATCAAAATGCTAAGGATTATTATGAATAATCAAGTCCAACCAACCTCAGAAATCCAAATGGAGCACTTTTAAATTCAAATTTAAATATATTTGGGGGTTTTGTCTACAGATTAAAGTGAAATATAAAACATGCTTGATTTTTTAAAAATAAGTTATGACCTTGTTGAGCAAAGACAGGGCTACAAGATAGAGGAGTACACATTCAAATACTTATCATGCTGGGCATTGCAGAATTGCATCCAGAATCATCTCAGTATGCTGGCTCATGTCTTACCCTCCTCACCAGAAACCAGAAGGAAGAATGTGATTTGTTATGTATTAACAATTCAACCAAAACCCAGGGTTATAAACATTTAAACTCTTAAGCTCCTTTTAAAGCATAGCAATGATCAATTTTTTTCTTGTTTAAAGGAAGTCCATCTGAAAAGCAAAGATTGTTCATATGAGTGATGGGATTACAAAACTAAAAAATGTTCAGACATTCATTGTGTACTCTCCACATCATTTTACACTAATGCTGTATTCTTCATCTACATTAATAGTTATTATCCTTTAGAGAATGAGAGACAAAGCTCTAGGCAGTGGAGTATATTTGGAAAGTAACCAGAAAATTTAACCAGAATCTCCTAACAGTGGAAAGAAACCTAACACACAATTGTGAATCTAGTCTTTGTCAAAGGGATTGCATGAAAGAGATCAGTAAAGCAGAAAAGTGTTCAGGAATGTTTAATCCCAAAGGAATAACATGTATCAAAGCAATTTGCAAGGATAATTCCGTCACTTCTGCTTCTGTGAACAAAGGATAACAAATGAGGTTGCAACATTTACTACTGAATTTGAAGGAGGTTTTCAGCATCAGGGAAGCGATATCACTACTGCTGTAGTTTTTTTGGTAGGCAAAGGGGCAAACCTGGCATTAATTTAAAATGTATTCCCAATAGGCATTGATCCTGAAAGGCATGTAGTTTTATAAAAAATGAAATGCATGCCAATTCTTTTAATAAAGAACAAAGAAAACCTGTCTTTTATTTTCTCTTTTACATTTAGCTATATTACTTGGATTTCAGAATTGGGAATAAAAAATATATTTCATTAGCTTAAAGTTTGATTAAGTAAAAAAAAAAAAAAAAACACAAAACCTATCATTAGAAATACATTGAAATGTTTTAATAATCATCCTTTTAGTTTTCAAATTGAAAGCTCAGTGGGACCAGAAGAATTATGAGGCTAAGACCTGAATGTTTGATTGTTGGTTTTTGTTGCTTTCCCTGGGCTCTAACATATGCTTATGAATGCTTGTTCTTATATGTCGACAAGATTAAATAATCTGCCAGTTATTTGGAGGGCTAGAGTTTGTCAGTCTTTTTCAGAAAAAATGATCAGTTTTCAATCAGTGTTTCATGGGGGTCATTGTGGCATGTGAAGAAAGAACTGCCACATAAGGAAAGGAATGTACAGGTTTTAGCAGTCAGGACAGAGATACAAGTGAAATAGCAGCTTCAACAAGGTGCAAATCCATTTCTCTCTCTTCCAAAAGGTCTGGATATATAGTCCAGGGCAGATGTGATACCTCCCATAATTTCCCAGGACCTTCTACCATGTTGGTCTTCCTGCCATCCTCAACACCCTCTTTGTTTCATGTACAACATGGCTTCTATAGATCCTACCATCAGTTCTGCATTCCACCAGTACATTAAGTGGAAGGAGCAGTAAAGAGCATGTCTCCTTTCTTTAAAGATAGGATCCGGAAATTGGACGTTTCACCTCTGCTTGAACCCAATTTTAGAACTTAGGGCTTCACTTAGCTTCAAGTAAATTTTAAAAATATAGATTTTTTTCAGGATAGGCATGCAGCCACTTAACAACTGAGTTGTATCATAAAGGAGGGAAGGGAAATGTGTACGGAGGGACACTTTTTGCTATCTGCTCTTTGGTCATTTTCCTAATCTTCATAAACTACAGCAATGACATTTCCATCAGCTTTCCGCAAACTTTCTATAATTTAAAATTAATTAAGACTGAAAGATAGTTGTAAAAACCTTTTATAAGGAGTTTATATTAGTCTGCTTAGGGTGCCATAACAAAATACCGTAGACTGGGTGGCTTAAACAACAGAAATTTATTTTCTAACGGTTCTGGAGACTGGAAGTCAAAGATCCAGGGGCCAGCAGGTTGTCTGGTGTCTGGTGAGCCATCTTCCTTTGGGTTGCAGGATCAGCCGCTTTCTCTCTATAACCTCATGTGGTCTTCCCTTGGTGCATGCACCCAGAGACAGAGAGAGAGAACGCTCTCTGGTGTCTTTTTTTAAAAGGACACCATTCCTATCAAATCAGGGCCCCACCCTTATGACTTCATTTAATCTTAATGATTTCCATAAAGGCCCTATCTCCAAATACAATCACATTGGGGGTTAGGGCTTCAACATAGGTTTGGGGAAGGCATAGGCATTCAGTCCATAACAGTTTTTAAAAAGTTATAATTGTTTTTCTAAAACTGGTTAAAGTTGGCTGGTCAGTTTTTCTCCTCCTTAATGAAATGAAGGAGTTGAACTAAACAGTATCTAAGATTGCTTTACAATGAGTGCGCATGGGATCTGTGATTCCATGAAGAATCTATAATTTATAAGATTGCTTTTGTTCTTATAGTTTAATAATCTCTGTGTATTTTTAATACTAGAAATTTTATCATATATTAAATGATTAATATTAGTATTGCATATTACAAAAAATGTTTGAAAAAGTCTATTGAGATGAGGATGTATTTTCATACAATGATTTCTCAGCAATACTTTTGAGTATCTACAATTGCTTGTAGGATGGGAGGAAAGAAAATGTGTAAGTAAAGCTTTTTATGACTTCTGCTTGTTTGAAAACCTTAATTTCTGGGAGAGGGAAGAAGAGTAAACAAATAAAAATAACTTTTGCCAGGATCAGAGAGCACTGTCAAGTTTTCATGTAGTTCATCCACTTGTGATCTTATCCACATGACTAACTGAAGACAACTTACAGAAGGGATTGCTTTTTTAATTATGATGGAATACATTCCTTGGTAAACCTATAGTCTTGGCATGTGTTATAGCATAAAAAATAGCTGTAAGCTGTTTTGGAATTGAACTTCCCTTTGGTAGGATTACAGGGAGAAAAGAATTCAGTATCACTAAATTAGTCTTTTGAGGTAACTAAGGAAAA
This sequence comes from Stenella coeruleoalba, assembly GCF_951394435.1. Taxonomy (NCBI): domain Eukaryota; kingdom Metazoa; phylum Chordata; class Mammalia; order Artiodactyla; family Delphinidae; genus Stenella; species Stenella coeruleoalba. The sequence goes on along the minus strand of NC_137149.1, from coordinate 20,925,910 downwards.
CTTGATTGCTCTTTGGCAGGTAGCAGTAGGCAGTGGAAAGCCCCGTGGTCTCGGATGACATACCTTGATTTTGAAGCCTTCCTCTAATGCTTACTCAGGTCTCTGGTCTTGAGCAAGTTTCTTAATTCTTCTGAACTTTGGTGAGTTCTTAGCAAAAACTGGGATATTCATGACCTCCGGATTTCTGTGAGGGTTAACGTGGTAAAAAGTAAAATCCTTAACATAGTAATTCTGAGCCATTGGCACTGACTGCTGCTTTCCTCTCCTTTTGGTTTGCTTTTTTCCCCCTCACTGGCAAATAAACTATTGGTGAACTATCACACACTCACTGAACTTTACCTACTCCAAAAGTTGATAGACTTTTTTACAACATTGTGGAATGAAGGAAGAATTAATAAGTGAATGACTGAAGAATAAGACTGTGTCAACATACTAGGGTGTGGTTTATGTTTGAAAACATTTCCATAATGCAGAAGTTTTAAGCAAAAACAAAGGAGTTCAAGGGCAGCAGATGAAATGTGAGGTGGCATTAGTAGCGTTCCAAAAGGACATCTGGGGTGTGATTGTTTCTGCTTCCTCTGGTCTGGGTGATTTACCAACACTGTTCAGCATCTTTATGTTTGCTTTTGGAGATCAAAGCTCTTCAGCAGCTCTAATCCCCACACACTTAGAAAAAATAGCACCTCTTTAAAAGCCCAGCAGTTCACTTGGTGTATACAAAAGACTTATGTGAAAGTGACTCTGATAACATTTTAGGATAGAAATACCAGTTATTTTATATAGATTATTTAGAAAATATTTGTGTTTGAATATCCTAATGCAGAAGCAATATTTTTAAAAAATTTACTCTTCGGCAAGTAAGATTACATTGCACCTGTGTCTTACTTGTTATGTCATAAAGAAATTGAGGCTTTTAAAGAAGTAGTTACATTATAGAAGTCTTTGTCTTAAACCTGAGATTTTTGTCCCAAACATTTTGAAATAAATTGCAATATTAATATCTATAACAGTGGAACATGGAAAAACAGAAGAAGAACAGCATAAAGAATTCCCTGAGTTTTAGATAAAGTATTTTTTGACAGTTTGTAAAAATCAATCATGAATATTTTTACATTATTTAAATAAATAATCTAAACATCACAAGGCTGATAAATGCATTTTATTGCTCCAACTGTAATTAACCATTGTTTCATTTGTTGAGTAAAATCTGGAAGTAGAATTAGATGAGAGAAGATTGCGGGCTGCAGATGGTAATTTAGCACCTAAGCTAGAGAGTTCTCTTACCTTCTCCAAAGAATCCCGAAGGCAGAAGACTGTGACATGTAAAGAGAAGAATAGCTAAGAAAGATGTGATATATGAGGAGAATGGGATAGAAGGTTATATATGAAGATAAAGTTTTTTTCTCAAAATAAATCAGCAGTGATTAAGTTTCTACCCTCGAGCAGCTCATAATGTAGTAGAGGGGAGGATAAACCTGTAACTAAAAAATTACAAAAAGAATCACACGCAAAGAATACCTAATGTCATTACACATTAAGGAGGTACAAATTATAAGCTCAGTAAGATACTACTCCACACCTACTAGAAAGGCTAAATTTTTTTTTGAAACTTACAACATCAATTACTAACAAGAATGTAGAACAATTACGACTCTTGTGTATAATTGGTGGGAGTGTAAAATGGCGTTACCCGTGTATTCCAGACATACGTTTTAGGTGGCATTGGGAGCTAAGAGAATATGTTTTATTCATTTACTTCTTACTTAAACTAGGACATGATACTACATGTTTGTTCCTCCCTGTTCCAAAGTACTGGTTTTCTATTTCCCCTAATTTTATTGATGGAATAAAATCCTTAGTTAAGACTTGATCTCATTCAAATACATGTTATGGAATTTGGATGATGATATTTAAGTGTCCCTGATATACCTGGAAACTATTGAAATTTTCCATGAATCCAAATTGGGTACAGTAAGTGAGCAGTTTTTTACTAAAGTCTTTTTGAAGTAGAGTAAGTTCCATAAAATTTATGGTTAAGATAAAGAAATTGGTTAACCATGTTCCCAGTAATCTCAGAGACCTGAATATTCTCAGTTCCCAGTATTCACCCTGAGGACACCAAGGTCTGTGTACCTGCACAAGAAAGCAGAAGAAGGTGCTGGGTGGAAGTGCATCAAATGCACAGAAATGTTTTCTGCATGCACCTATTAGGGTCTGATTCTAATTGGACTGTGATTTGCATGGTTAGAGTCTCATACTTTTTTTTTTTTTTTTTTTGCAGCCAATAGCATCTGTTACCAGTTAGTTTCATACAATGATTTGCTTGACTGAAAAGTCAATATTTTTGTTAATTTACTCTAAATTGAGAGGCTGGATTTGTAATCTCCATTCCATTCCTCTTTGAGCCAATCAGAGAAGTGCAATGCATATATGTAGTATGCATTTTCCTGCCTAATTATTAAAATTATTCTTATATTGCCTTGGAAACCATAGGCAGTTACCTAAAGAAGAATACATTCATATTCTTTAGCTAGGAGTTCAGATTTCAAAAGGTCAAAAACTTGATGATTGGACGCAGCCAAAATCTTATCTTTGCTTCTTATTGGTAATTTCCTGGCCATCTCATGAAAGCATGGCAATTACGCCAAAGCCATTGGAAAGATGGTTTTGATTAATCTCATCCCATTTTAAATGTTTTCTCTCTGTTGTTCTTATAATATTAATCTAAAAAAAGCTATCAATATAACTGTTCATATATTCAAGAAATGACCGTGTTAAGGTATTCAAAGATCAATATTGTACTGCAGCATAGTAGAATTCTCTAAAATTAGCAGGAGGTGAGATCATTATTAAGTTCATTATTTATTCAAGGTTCTTCAATTTTGGAAACAAAGCTTGGGCATGATTTTTCACAATCAGTCCCGTTCTAGGAGAACTTCGCTGGCCTGCATGATATTCCTGCCACAGGATTCTGTGCGATTGGAGAAACGAAATGATTAAAGACAATCATTTCTTTTCTAAGAGGTTTTTTAATTGTAGTATTTAAAAGTATCATCACTGGAGTCAGACTTGCTTGTGTTTTAATACTGGCTCAGCTACTAGTTGTAAGCAAGTCACTATTCCTCTCCATGGCTGTTTCTTCATCTGTAAAATGGGGATAATAATAATACCTGTGTTAATGAGTTACTAATATGCTGAATTATCTTAATAGATCTCCTAACAGAAATATCCTTCTATTACAGACATGAGTTTTCCACCCAATAAATGAATTTTGAAACTTTCCTTCATGTCATAATTTCAGGAAGCTCTTTTCTTTAATTCAGATGACTTACTCAAGTGATATGGCTAAATAAACTTATAATATCAGAAGTCACTTGAACCCAACACTCAGGAACAAAATAACTTGACTTTTAGTGTACAGAATAATATAATTCTTTAAAAGACAAACTGTGAGATAACTGGGTGGAGTAAAATTTTCTCTGAATAAATGATGTTATTCACTTTTTAGAGAAAAAAATTCTTTGGAATATATTTTTAAACTACATTCAAATTCATCAAATGAACAGCAATAACTCTTTGCAAAGAACAATTTATTAAATAAGTAGATCAGGAATCGTTTTTCCTACTTCTCTATTTTGAAACTTACAAACACCCGGCGTTTAAGTGCTTATCTATCTAGTGCCATTGGAATGCTAACGAGCAGTGTGCAATGTGGAATCTTTCCATAATATTTATATCCATGCCCTATGTGAATATATAGGAATTTGCCAAGGGTGATATTGAAAAATATTCAACAGCCTATGGCCCACGGCCTGAGCAAGTAGAATAGACATGGGTTACAAACCACTGGTGTGGCCACCCTGTCATGCAGAGGCTCAGCCTTGATCCTGATCTAACAAAATCAACAGATAATAAAAACTAATATTTCCTATTTTGTGCCAGACACTCTTCTGATACTTTTATCTGTATTAATTACTTTAATTTCCACCAAAATCCTAGGACTTAGGCACTATTATTGTCCTCATCACACAGCTGAAGAAGCAAGCAGAGAGGTCAAGAAACTGGCCCGAGGACACACACATCATAAAGTGACAGAATCAGGCTCCAGTCTCTTAACTATTATGCTAAACACCTTCTCCTTTAATACTTATCCCTATTCCTGCTCTACATCTTGACTTTGAATTTTCTAATTTAGTAGAAATAAAGAGGTAGAAAAAAACATTTATTCTAACTTACATTACATGTAGAACTTGATTCTTCGTCCAAAGTATTTTATACTGAACCTGAACAAATATCTTGCTGGAAGATTCCTAATGATGTCATTCTCACGATTTTAAAAAACTATTGTTAATTTTACTTCTGAAATATATTTATTTTTACATTAAAAAGCATGATAAACCTGTTGCGGTTGTTTTTTTTTAATTAAAAATTTTTATGTCTGCATGTGTATCATCCATTGAGTGGCCTGCAGATTTTTAAAGTTTCAAAAACACTGATAGAAGTTAAGAATGTATTTTCCTACTGGATGATTAAGGGGTATTAATTTTTCCCAGTTTCTAGAATGAAATGATCTGGAATTATGAGACAGATACTTCCAACGTGGTTGTAAGCGATATTCAGTTACCAGATGTGAGGTTTCTTGGGAATTCATTTTAATAAGGGATTTCCAATGCTTCACTTCTATTAGAAAAAAAGTTAACATTAGAATTTTTATTACTATAAACCTATGAATTTTATTCAAATCTAAGCATAGATCTCATCTTAAAAGAAAAATCTGAATGCTTAGGATCTTAGAAACCCTGTTAGCTATTACACTTAGAACATAAACAACTAATTTTCAGTAAACCAATTTATTAACACCATCATCAGATGGTGCTGGTTGGTATTTGTGTTTTCACATCATTTTAAGTTATAATGATCCAGGAACTCTAAATAAGAGCATCTGTCGGTCAATGCTTTTTTTTATTTGCTCAGTTTTAAAATACTTAGCCCCAGTCATTATTTCTGATCACTAGATTTCAGATGCTGTGGATGGAAAAACTGGAAAAGCTGTGGTTGACTCTGCTTCATGTCCTGCTTTCCCTTCCCACACTGGGATAGCAGCACAAGGAGGGTGAGCAATGCTACACCCTGATTACAAACACATTGGCACACTGCTAGGGAGAATATGTGTGTGGAAGATCCACTTGAAAGTTATGCCATTTTTCTTTGGAAGTACCGACTTCTGTGTGACAAATAACAAAGTCAAATAAAGATTTAATATTGCAGTAGAAGCAGTGAAATACTCTAAAAGTATCCTCTGACGCGTTATTCTTGTTCACTGAAGTGGTTGTCTTGTAATAAGAGCCTTTGCGGCAGTGTGGTCATAAACAAGCCATGCTCTTTCTGTCTCATCATTCTTGGGCTATGGTCATAACACGTTGATGCTTTTTCTAGAAAAATATTTTCCTTTCCTAAGTCTGTCCCTTAGGCATGATTTCCACAGACTCACATTTGCAGAAACGATTTCTTCTAAAAAAGAAATCTAATTAAAACATTTATCACCTTTTCTTTTTCCAAAAGGGTAGAGTAACAAATTAGCCCTGTAGTCTGCCATGCAGTTAATAGATGAGAAATAAAGATATAGAATCATTTATTTTTAATTGCATACTTGGGAATAAAACACTTGTTGGGCTACAAGCCAAGGGCCTTTCAGAGATGATAGCTTATTGGTTGTGGTGAGACCTGGCATAGAAAGTCCACTCTTATGTCCTAAGGGGACAGAATGCTCTGTCTTCCACCCCTAATTCCAAACATTAACCCAGAACTGGAGAAATCTAACACTTTGCATTATACCACAAAGCATATTTTTGCTAGGTTTTGAAAGATAAAGTTAATGTTTCATATAATATCAAATTTCATCATAATCTTATGAGAGAATGAAACTACTTGCCTGAAAGTATAATGATAGTAAGCCTAAGAAAAATATACATAACACAAAACAATGTAAATTATTTACTACTAATTTCAGTCAGTGTTTACAAAATCAAAACCTGAGTGCAACAGCTGGTAACATATCTAATGGGTTCTATGCTTATTTCAAAAATAAAGGATTTAGCTCAGGATGGCTGAAGATGGCTGATTAAAGAACATGGAAATATAGTTGGTTCCATAGTTTATTGTTCTCCTAGAGTATAATCCTTATTATTCAAAGCAGAAACACAGACAGGCTTACTTCCTTTGCCAAACATATAACTTTTATATAATTGTTCAATCAACATTAAAATTCAAAAATTCCCCCATTTTCTTCTTTATTTTGGAGTTTAGATTAGAATTTGTTTTTTTTAAGTGGAGAAAGAGATACTTCATTTTTTCAAAAAATGAAAAATATATTAAATGCAAGCCTGATTGTCTATCCCAGAGAGAAAGATAACCCAAAAATACATGAAAAGACAATTAAAATTATAATACATGTCAAAAATTATAATACATGTCAAAAACATCATTTGCCAAATGACTGATCAAAAATCACGCTAAGATTTCAGAAGAGGAGATCATCATTGATGGTTACCATGATTAAAAGAATTCATACAAGGAAAGAAATTGAACTGAGCTTTGAAGGAGGAACAGGATTTGTATAAATAGGGTGGAAAGGAGAGATTAGATCTGGTGAGCAATATGATACAAAGAATCATTGTATTTTTTTGTGGTCATTTTGGTGGCTTAGAACAAGAGACATTTATTTCTTGCTCATGTAACAGTGCAAAGCTGATGTCTTTCCACTCTGGTTATTCAGAGACCAAGGGACCTTTCCTTGTATGGTTGTGTCCTTTAGGATCCTGTCATTATTTGAAATAAGGTAGAGGAAGGAAAATTATGCTAAGTGAAATAAGTCAGGCAGAGAAAGGCAAATATGGTATGATATCACTTATATGTGGAATCTAAAAAATACAACAAGCTAGTGAATATAACAAAAAAGAAATGGACTCACAGGTATAGAGAACCAACTAGTAGGTGCCAGTGGGGAGAGGGAAGGGGGGGCAACATAGGGGTAGGGGATTAAAGGGTACAAATTATTATGTATAAAATAAGCTACAAGGATATATTGTACAACATAGGGAATATAGCCAATCTTTTATAATAACTATAAATGGAGTATAACCTGTAAAAATTGTGAACAACTATATTGTACAACTGAAACATATAATACCATACATCAACTTTACTTCAAAATAATACAAAAAAGAATACACTCTTCTTGAACTCCTTGATTGGACATGACACACGCAATTTCTGCTCATATTCCATGGATGAGAACCAGTTACTCAGCTGCTCCTAAGTGCATGGGGAAGTAATCTCTGGCTAGACACCCACTTTCCAGTGACAAAGAAGGGGAAGCACACATCTGTGGGTATAAGGAACTAAATGTTAGTGACTTGGTCTCTGACTTTGCTTCTCTTTCCATTTCAATCTAAATGTTTTTCCCTGAGGAATTTCCTCCACAAACAGAGATTCCTTACCCTACTAAATGACTCCTGTGTTTTATCTTAAGCTCAGAATTTTCTGGAGATCAAGATCAGTAAAATCTACTGCTTGCTAAGCCTATCTTTCCACTTGGTTATCCTTCAGGCATTTAAATACAACTTGTATAAACGGAAGTCATTAGCTTCTTTCCAAAGTTTGTTCTCATGCTGTATTGTCCATACTTAAGTGTGGCTATACTATTGTATTAATTGCTCGAGCGTTAGACCTTGAAGATATATTTGACTCCTCTCAATGTTTTGCACCTTTTAAACTATTTGTCTCATCCTTCCCTTCATCCCTATTCTTTTGTTTCCTCCCTGGGTTATTGCAGGAACATCCTGACTGGCCTTCCTGATGTCACTGTAGATGCCCTTCAATTCATCCCATCCATAAGTTTCTCAGGATGATATTTCCAAAATGTGTATCTGATCTTATTAACCTCCTGTTAAATCTCTTAGGATAAGATCCACCCACTTTGGTTGGCACACCAAGTTCAGACTGCTTATGTTGTTAGCCTCTTATCCCATTATTTTCCAATGTGTTTACCTAGCTAGGCAATTCCAAACTTTGCATGTTTCTATATATCCTTTCCACTTTATATAAAAACTCTTTTTCCTTTTCCTCCTTTTCCCTTGCCTCTTTCAGCTGTTAGTGTGTCCTTCCCTCCTGTCCCTCTCAAAAATCATATTATTTCTCCTGGAAAGAGTTATCCTCACTCCTTACTTACTGAGATTGGGGTAGAAATGTTCACCCTGGCACCTACTGAGTCTTTCTATTCTAGTTGTCCTATAACCATGTCACAATTATTTTCTTCTGAAACCATTATGATCTCCTGGGAATTTTTAAGAAATGCCATTGAGCAACCCTCATTCCATATCAATGAAATCAGAATCTTCAGAGCTGAAATGTTTTAAAAGCTCTGTTAGTGGTTCTAATGTAAATCCCCAGTTGAAAACTGCTGATGAAGGGAATAAAGTATAGGGCATTGCTGTAAGGCATTAGCTACTGAAGGAATTTTTTTTTTTAAAAGAGAGAGGTTAAAAAAAGAGGTTAAAAAAGAGGGAGGAATGAAGGAAGGGGAAGGGGCACTACATTGTGGAAAAAAAGAGGAAGAGTGGGAATAAATATTTACTAAATATCTACTTAGTGCCAGGTATTACACTGTATGATTTAAATATACAGGGATTTTCAATTGAGCTAAATAATTTGAAGTTTAATCCAGCCAGTGGGCAAACCCTTAAGTATTTCTCAGGAGCCCTTAAATATTACATGGAAGTAACAGTTGTGGTTACAATGTCTCTAATCTGTGATGGTGTGCTAGGTGAACTCAAATAAGGTATGAATGGGGTGAGATCAATAAAAAGTTAATAGCTTAATATTAGTATTAATTGAAACAGAAGTATATAATAGTTTCTTATTAATTTATTTTTATTAATAAATGAGTTTATTCTTCCCAAGTGTATATTTCCCCAAAGTCTTTTTTAACACTAACTTCTGAGTGTGACTTTACATCATTTCAGTGCATGTGTGCTGGTGAAGGCATTTATGTTTGTCTCTACATTTGTCAGCAGTATTGCAGATTAAGCAGATGGGGTGAAAAATAATTTTTGCTACATGTGAGCACATGAGCCCTGCATGTGGAATAGGTTGGAGTGGTACATATTGAGAAAGAAAATACTTGAAAGGGAACAATAAAGTAAAACTAAAAGAAGGAAAAAATGTTACAAGTGCTTCTAATTTAAAGTCTGATATTTAAATGTTTTAAAATTCCAGAAAGTTGATTGGCATTTAATATTTGTTAAGTTGCTATTTCAAATCTTTTCTACTGTTTTGGGTTGATTAACTCAAAGGTCAAAAAAGAAATCAATATTGCTATGTTCAAATACAAAACCAGAGGCCTAAGTAGGCTAAAAAAAAAAAAAAAAAGATTGATACTATGGGGAAATGGCTGTTGAACCTTAACTATAGCTTACTGTTCATTTCAGATTCTCTAAGTGATATTAATGAAAAACACTGCATTTTATTGTTGAGCCACTGGATTAGCCAAAGCTGAAAGCCACCCTACCCCAGGACTTTTCAGATATTGATGCCAAAAATCCAGGGCAGTCCAGGCCAGGAGGAAGAGAGGAATGTCCTCAAGGCAAAGATGGCCTTGGCAAATGCTAGGGTGGTCCCTCTTCTGCTGTCTACTCCTACCTCGGAGTTCCAATTGCTGGGATGGTGGATGGGGTAAGACCAGGGCTCAGCCTTTCTAGGCAAGGGTCCAGGCTATCTGGCCTCTAAAGGAATTCTCCAGCCCTCCACTCTGGAAAGAGGCTGGCATGGAGAAAACCTCAGGGTGTCCAATCAAGCCAGGGGAACCGCCCTTGACTGTCCCCAAGTCAGCCCCGTGTTGGGCACCAAATTTGATGCCGAAAACTTGGCCTCTGCACCAGTGCTGAATTGAATCTCGGAGACAGAGTTTTGGGTGAAGTAGAAAAGAATAGCCTTATTGCTTTGCCAGGCAAAGGGGGACACACAGGACTCATGCCCCTGAAAAACTGTGTGTCCCAACCTGGGCGGATTTGGTGAGGAGTTTTATAGCAATGGTTCATGGGTGGGGTTGTTGATAAGATTAGGTTGTGTGCAGGGCCTGCACTCCTTTAATCTGGTCTCAGGTTATCTCTTGATGAGCTTCTCTGATTCCTTTAATCTGACCTCAGATGGTCTTCTCTGGAATGAAGAATGCTAATTCCATTTGTTGGGGGTTTTAGTTCTATAAAGAGCTCAAAGATATTGTTATGTGTATCCCTTGAGGCAAACCAGGGCCCTGCCCCAAGGCTGCACTATTGTTTCTTGGCAGCTCCTCCTTTGTCTCTGCATCCCCTCCCTTCCCTGATTAGCAATTGTTTGAATATGCCCTTTGGGACTCAGAGAAGGTCATGGAGGCTGGAGTGTGTTCCCTACAAACAAGGAACGGAAGACGCAGAAAGACTTCCGTGCCCAGGAACCCCACAGGGTTCTGCTCAGATTCAGTATGTGATAACAGAGTCTATGAAAGCTGTCTTGTGTTATGTATTTTCCTGTTCCAGTTTTCATAGTGAAGGTAGAGACACACTTGCTTTTCCCATAGTTGATTCAATAACTGAAATATATAAAATCTCAAACAAAAGAGAGATGCAATGTCAGGTTGTACTGGAAATATAGAATTATGCTAAATAAATAATAAATGTGATGTATTTAATATCCAACTTATTTGTTTACCAAGAAAAGATGAATATATATTTGTGTGTATATTACATTTCTCAACTCACAAACATATCATTTGCCTCAGTGTATGATCACCAGGTCTTTAAACAATATCCCAAGAATACTATAGAAGTTGGGCAATAAATACCTTTATATGTTGGATGGATTTTGGAAAATCAGAGTTTCTGTTGACTACTGGCTAAGCAAATTTCTTTCTAATATTATTTTCAATGGTTGTGTCACTCAGAGCCATATTCCTCCTTTGCTATAGTTTCCTGAACTCACACATTATATAATTCATTCCCCTGAATATGTATACAACATACCTAGATATAGGAATATCTTTGAATTTACTACCTTTTTTTCTGAAATGATATGACATTCAGGGGGTAATGTGTCTAATTATTATTTGTCATCAACATTCTCAGTAAGCCTCAGCAAAAAAATGTTATAAATAAAAATAAAATTACAGTTTTGTAGATATTTTTAGTCTACATCTATCAGATGGCCTCCAAAACAGGAGAATATGATGTTAGTACTTTTTATTGTTACCCAAGATATTTTTCATGTGAGATAGAATGGTCAGTTATGTTTAAAACAAAAACAAAAAAAGAGGCAAAGTGATTTGACTGCTTGTGCTCTCCATCATCTATCTAATTCCTCCACTGTCTACTACTGTACTTGCCTGATTGTCTGCTGGCTAAAACTCCTTATCTACTTATCTTTTTGTCATGTATATGCAATGTAATTGTATCACAACATATGAGATTTTACCCAGAATACTCCAGAATATTCCTTAGGTTTAATACTGTATCTAGGTATCCATGAAAATAGCTATAAGAGATCTGATTTTAGGGGAAAGTCAGAGAATGAAGGGGAAGTTTGAGGTGCTAGTGTTAGGTCCCTTCAAAGCACAGCCATCTGAGGTTACCTTTCTTCTGTTTATCTTGATGAATTTGTGACTCATCACTGTGCCCCAGTAAATAGAATAGTAAACTTTTATTCTGTAATTTGAGTAGTTCATACTGTAGGATTTTCCTCTGCATGGAATGCTGCTTCTTTACATTTTTGCTTTGTTCACTGCTTTTCAATATCTACAGCTTAGAAACTATATGGGAACATCTCAAATAGCACCCCAGCACCAGTCAGTTCTATTCTGTTACTCTACTTTCTTCATGGTGGTAAGTACATGTCTCACATAATTGGAATGTGAGCTCCATGGAAGCAAGTACATTGTCCGTCTCTTATACAGATAAGCCTCTTGCATTTGTGATTTCAGGGGAGCTCATGTTTCTTTAAGGTTCTGGTGGTTCAGGCCGCCCAGGGCTGCCTCTAGCACAGTGACACCTTCATGTGAATAGAGAAAGCCATCTTCTTTGGGTAAACTTGTTCGCGAAGTCACATCCTTCTGGAGAGATGACACCATAGGTGCAAAGCTTGGCAGGTAGAATGAGCTAGTGGATCAGAAAAACATGTGATTCTTGTGGGTACCCCCATGCTAGGATGCTCCACTGGTTGGATAATCTGCACAATCCCATAAGCAGTGACACTGGTCCTAATTCTGCTGTAGTTCCCACCATCACTAAGACATTGGGGCATTGGGGATAGTGGGGGAATCACATCCACACTTAGAGAAGTGAGTCAGTTGTGGTGGCAGGACATAGGTCCCTCTCACCTCTCCTGTGTCCCCCACTCATGCTCTGATACTGACAAAAACATGTGTCTTAGAGTATGGCAAAGGGCTGTGTCTTATTCATTTCTGATTCTTCATCACCTAGCATAGGATTCAAAATTGTTCAAGAAGTTTAAACTCATGTTAAAGGAAGAGAGGAGACTAGAGAAGGAGGGTTAATGCAAAGAAGAAAGAAGGAGAGAAGGGGAGGAAGAGGAGGAGTGAGGGAAGAAGAATAAGAGTAAAGTCCCATAGACTTTAAATGGACGTGATTTGCTCACAGGGATTTATATTAGAAATAACCAGCTATAGTCACACAGCCACAGATGTCCTGTCCTTGAGGATCGTCAACACCTGTTTGTTGACTCCTCTACTACAGCCTTATCCTAGCACCTAGCGATTCAACTTTGATCCTGTTCACGCAGTCTCTCCACCCCATTTGCCTCTGCATATTTTAGCTTCTTTTATCCAAAGTCCAAAGATCATTTTGGACACATTTCTGCCAAATCTTAACATTCTCCTTTGCACAGTTTTACAGCTTCCTTGTCTGGCCCCTAACACCCCAGAGAATAGTGAGGAGAGCTTGCAATCCACATTGCCCTTATCAATGTGTCAATGGAAGCCAGCTGCCCTGCACCCCAAAACTGAGTGGGGCTTCAGCTTTCATTTGTCTGTTCATTCATTCAGCAGATGTTTCTTTCATGCCTACTCTGTGCGAAGCAGTGTTCTTCTGTGAAATAAACTCACCTTACCTCTAACCAGTCTTCTGACCTGTGAAGGTGTTGTTACCATTCGCCGATCACCTCTGTGAGGCACAGCTCTCAACAACACAGCGTGGACTTCCGACTGTCTTCCTGAACTCGATGGCCCATGTTGCATATGCTTCTTTTTCTGCCTTATTTAACTCTAGTCTTTTCTCATTACCCAATAATTTCATACAAGGAGCTGTTCTTTAGAGAAGATGGACTCCCATCCAGTCTCTTAAGGGTCTGTATCTCACCCAAGCAAAATATCTTCTTTTCCTTAAACTCTTACTAAACATTCCTGTTTCTGTCTCTGACTCAAATGTTACTTTATTTTCTCTTTATAGTTACAGACTTGGAAAAAATATTATTTTACTTTGGAAAATGAAAATAAGGTTGAAATAATTAGAAGATTTTAAAGCATTTGCTATTGATCTGAACATAATAGATTGGATTAACATTGCCTTTAGAAAATTGGTGTTTAAAAATATTAAAAATGTGTGAAGAAAAAGATGTTAACATGTCTAATGCATAATTAGAAGAGTCTCGGAGCTCAGAGAAATTGGTACACAGTGGTGCATCCTGGGATTAGGTTTTGAAATTCCTTTAGGCCAGTAGTTCATAGGAGAAATCTAGAACCATTTAAAAATGATAATATAATGATTACATTGATGCTGAAGAAATGTCAACTCCTTTTACTAAGAGTAATTATTATGCCTAATTTTGTCCAGACACCAAAATATTCAAAAGACTCCAGTGGGCAGGATCACACCATTCACTCTTGCATCCTCTGCATGTGCCCACCCATACATTGCATCATGGGTTTTCACACTCCTCTGTCCAAAGACCAACCTAATGAGATTATTATAAAGCAGATGCTGGCCTCAGTCCAGAGATGCTCAGTTAGTAGACCTGGTGTCAAGCCCCCAATCTGAATTTTTGATAATTACCCCTCGTTTTTCTGAAGCAGGTCACATATAAGAAGTATACAGAAACTCTGCTACACAAAATTCCTTATTGATAAATGGGATCAATAATCACTAGTGAAATTTTTAAACATTTTTAATAACCCTCCTCTGGCTAAAAGAATTAAAGCAGCTATAAAATCTTTGTGTTATAATAAAAGAACCTTCAAATCTCCATTAAAATCTGCAGGTGTGTAAGTGTAATTACTAACCTATCAATGATTAATGAATTTAATCTGTTTGTCATCATTTCTTATGGTAACATTTAGAAATGTCTAAGTACAGTACCAATTCACTCTGTTGGAATACTATATAGAATATATGTAGTATTCACATTGTATCAGTGTAGAATCCATTCACTCACATTTTAGCACTTTAAGGTGGAAAAAGCTTGAGAAGTAGAGTAGTAGTGAGAGTGGTGATCAACATCTAGCCATAATCCTCAGAGCACACAATTAGCCTTAGATTTGATCGCTTTCATGTTAGGCTTTCAGTGTTCTTGTTTTTTTAATTAATTTTTTATCATCTTTATTGGAGTATAACTGCTTTACAATGTTGTGTTAGTTTCTGCTGTATAACAAAGTGAATCAGCTATATGTATACATATATCCCCATATCCCCTCCCTCTTGTATCTCCCTCCCACCCTCCATATCCCACCCCTCTAGTTGGTCACAAAGCACAGCTGATTTCCGTGTGCTACATGGCTGCTTCCCACTAATTATCTATTTTAGATTTGGTAGTGTATATATGTCCATGCCACTCTCTCACTTCGTCTCACTTACCCTTTCGCCTCCCCGTGTCCTTAAGTCTATTCTCTACGTCTGTGTCTTTATTCCTGTCCTGCCCCTACGTTCTTCAGAACTTTTTTTTTCTTTATTCCATAGATATGTGTCAGCATATGGTATTTGTTTTTCTCCTGATGTACCTCACTCTACATGACAGACTCTAGGTCCATCCACCTCTCTACAAATAACTCAATTTCGTTTCTTTTTATGGCTGAGTAATATTCCATTGTATGTATGTGCCACATCTTCTTTACCCATTCATCTATTGATGGACACTTAGGTTGCTTCCATGTCCTGGCTATTGTAAAGAGTGCTGCAATGAACATTGTGATACATGACTCTTTTTGAATTATGGTTTTCTCAGGGTATATGCCCAGTAGTGGGATTGCTGGGTTGTATGGTAGATCTATTTTTAGTTTTCTAAGGAACCTCCATACTGATCTCCATAGTGGCTGTATCAATTTACATTCCCACCACCAGTGCAAGAGGGTTCCTTTTCCTCCACACCATCTCCAGCATTTATTGTTTGTAGATTTTTTGATGATGGCCATTGTGACTGGTGTGAGGTGACACCTCATTGTAGTTTTGATTTGCATTTCTCTGATGAATAGTGATGTTGAGCATCATTTCATGTGTTTGTTGGCAATCTTTATATCTTCTTTGGAGAAATGTCTATTCAGGTCTTCTGCCCATATTTGGATTGGGTTGTTTGTTTTTTTGATATTGAGCTGAATGAGCTGCTTGTATATTTTGGACATTAATCCTTTGTCAGTTGTTTCGTTTGCAAATACTTTCTCACATTCTGAAGGTTGTCTTTTCGTCTTGTTTATGGTTGTCTTTGCTGTGCAAAAGCTTTTAAGTTTCATTTGTTTATTTTTGTTTTTATTTCCATTTCGCTAGGAGGTGGGTTAAAAGGATCTTGCTGTGATTTATGTCACAGAGTGTTCTGCCTGTGTTTTCCTCTAAGCTTTATAGTGTCTGGCCTTAAATTTAGGTCTTTAATCCATTTTGAGTTTATATTTGTTTATGGTGTTAGGGACTGTTCTAATTTCATTCTTTTACATGCAGCTGTCCAGTTTTCCCAGCACCATTATTGAAGAGGCTGTCTATTCTACATTATATATTCTTGCCTCCTTTATCAAGGATAAGGTGACCATATGTGCGTGGGTTTATCTCTGGGCTTTCTATCCTGTTCCATTGATGTATATTTCCATTGATCTATAATTCTTTTTTTGTGCCAGTACCATACCGTCTTGATTACTGCAGCTTTGTAGTATAGTCTGAAGTCAGAGAGCCTGATTCCTCCAGCTCCATTTTTCGTTCTCAAGGTTGCTTTGGCTATTCGGAGTCTTTTGTGTTTCCATACAAATTGTGAAATTTTTTGTTCTAGTTCTGTGAAAAATGCCATAGGTAGTTTGATAGGGGTTGCATTGAATCTGTAGATTGCTTTGGGTAGTACAGTCATTTTCACAATGTTGATTCTTCCAGTCCAAGAACGTGGTATATATCTCTCCATCTATTTGTATCATCTATAATTTCTTTCATCAGTGTCTTATGGTTTTCTGCATACAGGTCTTTTGTGTTCTTAGGTAAATTTATTCCGAGGTATTTTATCGTTTTTGTTGCAGTGGTAAATGGGAGTGTTTCCTTAATTTCTCTTTCAGATTTTTCATCATTAGTGTATAGGAATGCAAGAGATTTCTGTACATTACTTTTGTATCCTGCTACTTTACCAGATTCATTGAATAGCTCTAGTAGTTTTCTGGTAGCATCTTTAGGATTCTCTATATATAGTATCATGTCATCTGCAAACAGTGACAGTTTTACTTCTTCTTTTCCAGTTTGGATTCCTTTTATATCTTTTTTTTCTCTGTTTGCTGTGGCTAAAACTTCCAAAACTATGTTGAATAATAGTGGTGAGAGTGGGCAACCTTGTCTTGTTCCTGATCTTGGTGGAAATGGTTTCAGTTTCTCACCGTTGAGAACAATGTGGGCTGTGGGTTTGTCATATATGGCCTTGATTATGTTGTGGTAAGTTCCCTCTATACCTACTTTCAGGAGGGTTTTTATCATAAATGGGTGTTGAATTTTGTCAAAAGCTTTCTCTGCATCTATTGAGATGATCAATGATTTTTCTCCTTCAATTTGTTAATATGGTGTATCACATTGATTGATTTGCATATATTGAAGAATCCTTGCATTCCTGGGAAAAACCCACTTGATCATGGTGTATGATCCTTTTAATGTGCTGTTGGATTCTGTTTGCTAGTATTTTGTTGAGGATTTTTGCATCTATGTTCATCAGTGATATTGGCCTGTAGTTTTCTTTCTTTGTGACATCTTTGTCTGGTTTTGGTATCAGGGTGATGGTGGCTTCATATAATAAGTTTGGAAGTGGTGTTCCTCCCTCTGCTATATTTTGGAAGAGTTTGAGAAGGATAGGTGTTAGCTCTTCTCTAAAGGTTTGATAGAATTTGCCTCTGAAGCCATCTGGTCCTGGCCTTTTGTTTGTTGGAAGTTTTTTTTTTTTTTTTTTTTTTTTTTTTTTTTTTTGCGGTACGCAGGCCTGTCACTGTTGTGGCCTCTCCCATTGCGGATCACAGGACCCGGACACTAGGCTCAGCAGCCATGGCTCATGGGCCCAGCCGCTGCACAATATGCGGGATCTTCCTGGACCGTGGCACGAACCCATGTCCCCTGCATTGGCAGGTGGACTCTCAACCACTGCGCCACCAGGCAAGCCCCTGTTGGAAGAGTTTTAATCACAGTTTCAAGTTCATTGCTTGTGATTGGTCTGTTCATATTTTCTATTTCTTCCTTGTTCAGTCTTGGAAGGTTATACCTTGCTAAGAATTTGTCCATTTCTTCTAGGTTGTCCATTTTATTGGCATGGAGTTGCTTGTAGTAGTCTCTTAGGATGCTTTGTATTTCTGCTGTGTCTGTTTTAACTTCTCCTTTTTCATTTCTAATATTACTGAGTTGTGTCCTCTCCCTCTTTTTCTTGGTGAGTATGGCTAATAGTTCATCAATTTTGTTTATCTTCTCAAAGAACCAGGTTTTAGTTTTATTGATCTTTGCTATTGTATTGTTTGTTTCTATTTCATTTATTTCTGCTCTGATCTTCATGATTTCTTTCCTTCTACTAACTTTGAGTTTTGTTTGTTCTTCTTTCTCTGGTTCCTTGAGGTGTGAGGTTAGATTGTTTATTTGATATTTTTCTTGTTTCTTGAGATAGGCTTGTCTAGCTGTAAAATTCCCTGTTACAACTGCTTTTGCTGCATCCCATAGGTTTTGGATCATCATGTTTTCATTGTCATTTGTCTCTAGGTATTTTTTGATTTCCTCTTTGATTTCTTCAATGATCTCTTGGATTTTTAGTAACGTATTGTTTAGCCTCCTATGTGTGTGCTTTTTATGTTTTTTTTTCCCTGTAATTCATTTTTAATCTCATAATGTTGTGGTCAGAAAAGATGCTTTATATGATTTCAATTTTCTTAAATTTACTGAGGCTTGATTTGTGACCCAAGATGTGATCTATCCTGGAGAATGTTCCGTGCACACTTGAGAAGAAAGTGTAATCTGCTGTTTTTGGATAGAACGTCCTATAAATATCAATTAAATCTATCTGGTCTATTGTGTCATTTAAAGCTTCTGTTTCCTTATTTATTTTCATTTTGAATGATCTGTCCATTGGTGTAAGTGAGGTTCTAGGTTTCTTTGTGGAATGAAACCATGGTGTGGAGATACAACAATACTGAAATCATAGAGATGCAGGGATGGAATGAGATCCTAATTGTTAAGACTGTCACTTCCAGGCAAGACCACAAAAAAATGACAGAGAAATGAGGCTCTGTTTATAAACTTCCAGCAAAAGTGATTCTTCCCCTCATTAACTTACTGTAATGTTTTATTCAGAAAAATAAAAGATAAACACTTTCCATAGTATGTTTATAAGCACCATTTAAATTTAATAGTGCTAATATTCCTGAGATTAACATTTGAAAGATTAGGAATTTTTGAAAGATGATCATAGATATAATAAAAGAGTTTTAAAAACACATAAAGATTGTAATTTCTGGCCTTGGAAAAATACATTCTCAAACCTTACAGCTTTTACTTTGCTGTAGATTGTTCTCCACAGATGTCAGCGTAAATAGCCTAGTTCTCTCCTCTTTTCATCATTCATAGCAGTTTTGACATTTTTATTTCTTAAATTCTGGTGTTGGACAAGCTGTGTCAACATTAACTTGGGTGTCTGTTAAAATTGCCCGTTCCTGGGCTCCACTTCACAACCGTTGACTGAGGAATGTTAGTGCCTTTCAGCACGCATTGTTATGATGTCTAGTTCTTCATTGTGTTCTCATTTGCATTGAATTATTCTTCAGTATTTGATTATGTGTGTAGTACACAGATCGTTCATTAAGTGGAATTATTTCTCAATGAAATTGTAAGCTCCTTTTGAAGGCCAGGATACTGCTATATTCTTTGTATGCTGGGAGTATCATAATGCATTAGAGATGGAGGATGTTGAATTTGAATTTCTTTACATCTTTATTACTTCTTTATATCCCCTCTTCCTTAACTTGATCTCAATTCTTTTTTAACCCACTCCTAATTTAGTAGAATATGTTATATTTCATACCTTACATACCCATGTCTTTAAAATTCCAACTAGATTTCACTTCCTTTCTTTCCTTCCTGCTTTTCCTAATGATTCCTATGGTGCTTCTCTCACTTGGATCATCTCTTCCTTAGCTCTTCCCACTGCTTTTCTACGCAGTGGTGGCTAACCAGGTAAATAGTAAGAGAAATGTCAAGTACTAAATAAGGTGGACACTTCAATATTAAATTATCATCTATTGTCTGTGCATTTTGTAATAGTGAAATTTTGTCTCAGTTACTATCACTTTTATTAATATGCTTCTATATAAAATAGTAATCTAAATTAAAATAATGTCATTTTTACTCACTTTAGTGTGTGGTGCTTAAAAGGAATCACTCATTCACATATACTAACATCTTTTGCAGAAAAGAATTAAAGAAGGATGTGTATATGTGTGTAGGTAGAGATATTTGTTATTTGTTCTATCACACTTTGAATTTTGTGTCTTCTTTTGCTTTTTAAATCTAGCTGATGCTAAATGCTTCATTTTATTCCGTCACAGATTAAGAGGGAATTTTTTCAACAAAGATAGGCAGAAATCTCAAAAGAGGCAACGAGGAGCCTTTTAAAAAAGGAATTGTTGGGCTTCCCTGGTGGCGCAGTGGTTGAGAGTCTGCCTGCCGATGCAGGGGACACGAGTTCGTGCCCTGGTGCGGGAAGATCCCACATGCCGTGGAGCAGCTGGGCCCGTGAGCCATGGCCACTGAGCCTGCGTGTCTGGAGCCTGTGCCCTGCAACGGGAGAGGCCACAACAGTGAGAGGCCTGCGTACCGCAAAAAATAGATAAATAAATAAATAAATAGGGAATTGTTGAGGAAAAGAGAAGAATGAAGGGGTCACAGAGGTGAGGAAGAAGTTATGCTCTTGACTATGCTGTACCAGTACAGACACTGAATAACCTGAGCAGGCTTAGACAATGAGAAAGAAATATCCACTAGTGATTCCCAGTTCCCTGCCCCAGCCACAGGCCTATGGAAACCATAAGAATTTCTCTACCACATAAAACAGTTTATACTTAGTCTCAAACTATTTTCCTGTCAGTAGCGCTTTAGATATTTAAGAAAAAAAGTTATTCCTAATGCCAAATTCTAAGGGATAGCATTACTTTTGAAGACCAAGTTAATTTAATTGATATACAGTAGCTAGCACTCTCACTTGTTAATTAATAAAAAAGATTGTTAATAAATGATTAAAGAGTGTTGAATATAATGAAAAAATTAAGTCAAGAAGATTGGGTATCTTAAGAATGTTTTTAAGAAAATTGATAACCAAAGTTTTACATTGGACCTTTACCAGAGGGAGACACTGTGACCAGTAGGTCACTGTGAAGCACAGCAAAAAGGGTGTCAAAGAACGAGAGAATTTTACAGTTTAAGTTAACACTGTCTCAACACTGAATATGGTGGATAGGAATGTGGTTTCCAGAGTAGTGTATTCTGTTATGTGCCAACACCCTTTGCTTAAATGTGATACTCACTAAGCAATGGTTTGTTGTGGATATACAGTAAATGCTTTTTGAATGAATGGTGATTGAATGAAGAAGAAAATGAGTCAGTAAATAATTGAGATATGTCCATATTTAGGTATTATGGTGGCTACTTTAAAAATATGAACAGTATTGGGCTTCCCTGGTGGCGCAGTGGTTGGGAGTCCGCCTGCCGATGCAGGGGACGCGGGTTCGTGCCCCGGTCCAGGAGAATCCCACATGCTGCGGAGCAGCTGGGCCTGTGGGCCATGGCCGCTGGGCCTGTGCGTCCGGAGCCTGTGCTCCGCAACGGGAGAGGCCACGGCAGTGGGAGGCCTGCGTACCACAAAAAAAAAAAAAAAAAAAAAAGAACAGTATTAATCACACAATAATGTCTTCACATTATATTTAAAAGAGGTTTTAAAAGAAGTTATTGTCACATTTTCTTTAATAATAATGTATCTTAAATTTAAGTTATATATAAAATTTAAAAAAGAAAATACATTGAAAAATATATTTCCCTTAAGTTTTCAATGTTTTAAACAATTCAATGAAATCTGAATTGATATCCTAGGATATATATCCCTAGTTATATGCTAGGATAAAGTACTGTAAAAAATCAAAGGGTTTCTTTTTCTAAAGGTGTTTCATACATATTTGTTAAGTTTGCTTCATGAAAGGTTAACCTGATTTACATTCTGAGTGTTTTGCAGCTCAGTTTTGCCAACACAGTACTGTATGAAGTCTTCCAGGTACAGAAAAAAGCTGTTTCATGTATGAGCAGGATGGTTTTTGTTTTGTTGTGAACATCAGCCTTTTTGCTTTTTGTCATTTGGATGTTTTTAAGTCTATATATTGTGCTGATGTTCTCAGTAAAGGTTTGAAGTCTTTGTTTGCTCTTAGATGAATGTGTTCTAGCCCATCATCCTTTACACATGGTGTGAAACTTTTCCACATATACAATCTAATTGAAAATCACCAGACCACTCCTGACTCATTTATACCACTTCAGGTATATTTCTTTCAGTTTGGCATTTAGTAGCTGTAAATTTGGAGCATATGTTCTCTTAGTCTCAACAGCATCATTTTAATATATATTTTAAAATTTAAGACCAGTCTCAGTATTCATCTCAGAGGACCTCACTATTAATACTTCCTTCCATTTATCACCTCACTAAACTTATTCCCTACCCTGGACATATCTGCCCCCTCAAGTAACTAATAGATTATTCCAGCATTTTTTCCTCATACAGAAACAGTGTTGCCTTTCAGCTTCTCAAAATTGAAAAGGAACTAACATTTATTGAGCATTTTTTATGTGAAGCCCTCAAGTCTGTACACATTATTTCATTTAGCATTTTCAACTGTCTTGTTATATAGGTGTCACTTACTTAATATTTTACAGATGATAAATTTGAAGCTATAACTGTCTTAAAGAAGGCTCTTCTCAAGTCCAAAGCTCATGTTCTTCTTTGTTTACATCTTTCCTTGTTAATACTGTTTTCTTTTTGTATTCATTTTTATTTACAAAAGTGACCATCACAGTAAAAAAATAATATAGTATATAAAGTAGAAAGTGAAATCCATAGTAAACCAGTATTTGTGAGTTACTACCTAGGCTGTGAACAAACAATAGTGAGAAGAAACAGATACCGTTCCTGATCTCAAAAGAAGTTTCTTAATTTCTTGTTCACAAAGAGAGGTATTAAATAATCCCGCTAACAAATACGTAACTATAAAAAAAAAAGTGCTCTAAAGGAAAGTAGCAGTTCTGCAAGAGCAAATGGCTGATGGGTGAGTTGGAAGTGAGATAGATGTTATTCTAACATGTATAAGGCCTTATAGCTGAAAAAAACAAGGCTTTTTGAAAAGTTGAGAGAAAGGCATAGAGAGTGTTATGATATAAGCCTGAAGTGATGGGTGGAAACCAAACCATGTATTTAGTAACTTCTGGATTATGTTAAGGATTTTGTTCTTTATTCTCAGAACAACAGGAAGTCTGTTACAAGTTTTTAGCTGAAGGTTTGGGGCCTGCAAAAAGGTTACTGTGACTACAATGCAGACTGCTTGGAGAGAGTTTAGAATGGAATATGTGGATGCTAATTGAGAGTGAATATGTTTGATGCACATTTAGAAAGAAAATAGGTCAAAAAAATGATGAAAGATTGAGTACGGGAGGTGAGGAAAATGGAGTTATCAAGGATGATGACTAGGATTCTGGTTTATGGAATTAAATGTCTGCCAAACCAATGACTCAGTTATGGAATATAGGGCAACGTCTATCTTTAAGTAAGCAATCTTAGGGAAGAGTCTGAAGGCCAGGGGAGAGACTTGGACTGGAAATATATTTGTGTGGGAGTGTTACGTTGTGTGGGAGTGTCACGTGCACAGAAGGTGATTGGAGCTATGGGAGTTGATGAGATTGCCCGAGGAGCAAATATAAAGAGCCACAGGAAGAGAATCTTGGACTGAGTTTTGAGGACTTCCAACATTTAATGATTGAATAGGAAAGCCAGCATGGAAGGTGGAGAAAGAGAGGAGGAAAAGCTAGATGAAAAAAGGTTTCCAAGTTGGAGTAATAAAGACTAGAGAGGTGAAAAAACAGTGACTGAAAAAGTATATTAAATTTATTGCCATGACTATCACTGATGACTTTGTTGAATAGCATTTCAGGAGTGATAAGGGTGAAAGCCCAATTGGCATTGTCAAGAAGTGAATGAGAGTTGAGAAAATAGAGAGTGAATATTGTAAATAGTGCTGCAGTGAACATCGGGGTGCACGTGTCTTTTTGAATTATGGACATGGAAACCACCTAAATGTCCATCAACAGAGGAATGGATAAAGAAGATGTGGTACATATATACAATGGAATATTACTCAGCCATAAAAAGGAACGAAATTGGGTCATTTGTAGAGACATGGATGGACCTAGAGACTGTCATACAGAGTGAAGTAAGTGAGAAAAAGAAAAACAAATATCATATATTAACGCATATATGTGAATATAAAAAAATTGGTATAGACGATCTTATTTACAAAGCAGAAATAGAGACATCGACATAGAGAACAAACATATGGATAGCAAGGGGGAATACGGGGGGCAGGATGAATTGGGAGATTGGAATTGACATATATACACTATTGATACTGTGTATAAAATAACTAATGAGAACCTACTGTGTAGCACAGGAAACTCTGCTCAGTTCTTTGGGGTGACCTAAATGTAAATGAAATCCAAAAATGAGGGGATATATGTATATGTACAGCTGAGTCATTTTTCTATACAGTAGAAACTAACAGCCTTATAAAGCAACTATACTCCAATAAAAATTTTTAAAAATAGAGAGTGCATAGAGACAACTAGTAGATGAATTTTGATTGGGGAACAGAGGCGAGACAAGGCAATATCTGGAGAGTTACATAGTTTCTTAGTTATGTATGATTATTATGTAGAGCCTAGGAAGACTCTAAGGTCCAGGAGAGGGATTGGTCATAGAAAGAAGGAGGGACAATTTGATGTTTTGCTTTGGAGACTTTTTTTCACACATTTGTATATTACAGCTGACTTTATGGTCTTAACTCCTAAACTGTGACTATACTACTTTTTAATCTTCAATGATATTAAGATTAGACACTTAATAATAAAATCAACAGAAAAATGCACAGAAAAATTTTAGAAGTTTTTCATCCATCTTCTTTTCACCCAGGGATGTAGTCATTATCTTAATGGCAGAATAAGTTAATGCCCAGAAACCTTTTGTTTTGTTTTTTCCCTTTGGTCAGCCCCAGTGGATCTCAAACGTAGATGTGCAGAGAAGTTACTAAAGAGGATTGTGTATGTCCTATCATACCCTCCACAGCTCTGGATATTATCATAGTTGCTTTTTAATTTTTGTCAACTCAATGGACACTTTCTCATTTTCATATTAATTAATCCATGCTCTCCCTACTTTAACATAGAGAATTTAGAGTGGGGGAAGCATTATCTATTCCTCCTTTTATTTCTAAATAATAATTAACATGTCCAGATTTTGCTTATATTGGATTAACAATTTTTTGTTTTAAAGTTCCATCCTTGGCCAAGGTAACCCTATATTTCATCCCCTTTGCATGCACGTACACTAGAGAAACAAAATGTAAAAAAAGAAAAAAGGAACCCTTTCATGTGAAAAAAACCTTTCACAAATTTACTTATAAAAGTCTACATGCTGGTGAGCTGTGACAGGGCGAGAGAGAGGCATGGACATATATACACTAACAATCATAATGTAGATAGCTAGTGGGAAGCAGCCGCATGGCACAGGGATATCGGCTCGGTGCTTTGTGACCACCTAGAGGGGTGGGATAGGGAGGGTGGGAGGGAGGGAGACGCAAGAGGGAAGAGATATGGGAACATATGTATATGTATAACTGATTCACTTTTTTATAAAGCAGAAACTAACACACCATTGTAAAGCAATTATACCCCAATAAAGATGTTAAAAAAAAAAAGTCTACATGCTTAAAATAGCTAGTAGGAAGCAGCCGCATAGCACAGGGAGATCAGCTCTGTGCTTTGTGACCACCTAGAGGGTTGGGAGGGAGAAGCAAGAGGGAGGAGATATGGGGATATATGTATATGTATAGCTGATTCACTTTGTTATACAGCAGAAACTAACACACCATTGTAAAGCAGTTATACTCCAATAAAGATGTTTAAAAAAAAAGTCTACATGCTTTATCAAGAAGTTTGATGTCAAGGTCCATGTTTTATTCATATTATTAGTACCCACAAGCCTAATGATATTCAACAATGTAACTCATATTACATGAGTTAATGGTTTGTGATTTGTTATATCTAAATTGACATGTGTTCTTCCAAAATGCACATGTTAGTGTTTTAGATGATTATTTTTATTGACCACTACCATAATTACTTAAAATACAATATCACTAATCTTTGCAACATTCTATAAAGTAAGTATTATTAATCCCATTTTACAAATAATAAAATTGAGGCCCAGAGATTTTAAGTAAATTATGCTAGTTCACACAGATAGTAACAGGTAAACCTGGGAGTCAGTTCCATGTTTTGACCCGAGAGTGCATGTTCTGTCTGCCCTGTCATGAATGGTGATATATTTGTTTGGGTTATAAAAACTTGCAATAATCAGTATATTTATTTCCTATCATAAACTTCTACCCAGACAGATGTGCTGGGCAGAGGCCCTGTAATTTTAGGCATTTCACTTTGATCTGTCCTCTACACAGAACCATGCAGTTTTCTCTATACAGAGTATTCTATAGAAGTATAAAAAAATAGATATTCAAGTAAGCTTTTTTCTTGAAAAGAACAGAACTATTTGTTCAGACATTTAAATATCATTGTTAGCTAATTTTGCCAAAATTTTAATAAGTGAATTGGAAAACATATCCTATTTAAACATTATAATATTAGAAAATTTAGTTAGAAGCAGATACTTGTCTGATCTCAAATACTTAACTTTCTAAAAATACTTAACTCTGGTTTTATTCCATGGTGCTCTGGGAGTAACTCACCCTGAGTTCTGCTATTAATGGCGTCAAAGTTTTCCAGGGTTCTCTACCGAATACCATCCTGACTTGGGATTTTGGGGTAACTTGGCAGTGGAAGCATCCGCAGGCAACTTTCTGATCATCCGATGACCTTCCTGTGACCTAGCCACAAACACTCTATTAATCTCCTTTATCATGGGGATTAGTAAAGAGAGGGCCACATCCTTTCACCAGGCACATCTGTTCCTAAGTTTTGTTATCTCTCCATGTCCAATTCATACAGTACACTTATTCCTCATCAGTCATGAATGTCTATGCTTTTGAGAAGAAATCATTTTCTATTTGCTGCCTTTAACTTCCATTACAAAAATAAAAAGTTCCTATTCTGTCCTTTCCTGTTTTATATCTACTTTCAAATACCTCAAATTTTGAGTTTGCTTATAGAACACAGTGCAAAGTACCCACTGTTCCCATCAGGTTTTACAGTTTTGCTACTTTTAACAAGAATGATCCTTGTTTAAAGCTGTGAGTGATACCCACCAGAGCACCACTTTGATATTTACTTCGTACAAATGCATGAGTGGTTCCTCCTAGCAAGATCAAGGAGGTGTTGCACAAGATGAATCATGCTAATGGCAGTCTCCCTGTATCTCTGACGCAGCCACATCTGAAAGAAGAAGGAGATGCATTGGGCCTGGTTGTTGGGGTGTCTGTCCAGGTCCCCTATTCTGGGACCTGTGGTGTGGGAAGCAAAGCAAGCTCATCAGCAAGCACCTTCCTCCCAGGTTCAAACTGGGGATTACACAGGCGGAAGAAGCTCCCTGTTCCTCCTCCCACTCTGTCCCTGAATGAGAGGTGCTCTTGATTTGGTAGAAATCTTGTTACTTTAATTATAGCATTATGTAAACAGATAATCCACCCAAAACAACCCCTAACCACTTCTGAATGATATATTTATCTTTAAGTTTCAATTTTTTAAATTAAATACCCATTTTCATTAGCTCTTATAATTATTAAGAGACATAATAGAACATCATTTACTTGTATCTTAAATTTTGTTTTAAAGATTTAGGAATATGTTTTTCTTTCTGTATTTAGTAATAGTATAAAAAAAGGAGGAAGTCATCATGGAACACATCTATGCTCCCATGGTTCTGATTTTCATACCCTTATGAATAGCTAAAAATACGGTGTACAATGGAAATGCTGGTGAACTCTTGGCCAAGTGGTTCATGTGATATATGAGATTACATATGTGTATGTGTGTATAATGAATTCATATATACTATAAAATGTAAACTACAAAGTGGATTTTGATTATTTGTTTAATGGACATTAATTAATAAAATATTTCCTATGGCCAGAACAATCTTTTATACATGCATGCGTTTATCACACAGTCATCAACATACTCTATGGTAAGTTTCCACTATTGCAAGGCAGGCTCACAGCTGAAAATGGTTTGGGGTTGTTGGGCTGGAGCATTTTGATAAATGGAGATAAATGATTAAAATCGTTCAGTCTTTCTAAACCCTAGCAAAATATGGCAGTATGTAAGTCTCCAAAGAGATTTATGTTTGCTCTTACAGCTGGCTGTCCATAGCTGCACCATTCCCTGGGGAGCTCTGCAGATCTAGTGGATGATGGGAGTGATTCACAGCTGTAAGAGATTTAGGTCCCTTTAAAGTACTGCTTGAGCTACAACAAACTGGTGTTTCAAAAGAAAGTGAGCAAGGCCAGAGGGTGTTCATGAGATTCCCAGCCTCAACCTGGGGAAGCTCACCTGTCAAAGCCAGCTCACTACAACCGTCAGTGAATCGTTAGCTGACGTGACAAAATATCTGAGATGT
Source organism: Stenella coeruleoalba (assembly GCF_951394435.1). Classification (NCBI taxonomy): domain Eukaryota; kingdom Metazoa; phylum Chordata; class Mammalia; order Artiodactyla; family Delphinidae; genus Stenella; species Stenella coeruleoalba. The sequence continues at coordinate 20,897,521 of NC_137149.1, read as the reverse complement.
CATTATGTGTTGCAAACGAATCCGTGCATATCCACATGTTGTTCCTGGGGCCAGAGAATAGCCAAAGAAAACATTGTGAATAAAAGTATGTTTGTGGAAATGTTCAGTTGTCTGTGAGGAAGATGTGATGTGGGAGAAAGTGGCGATGTCATGTATCATAGGAGGGGAAGGCTGGGGAAGAAGAAGGAGAGGGAGGAAACTTTGTGGGCTGCCTTTTATGTACTAATGATATTGACTCCCTGTTCTACACTCTACTCTGGTGGGCCCAGCCCTGTGTGGTGACAGCAAGGGAAGGAGAGATAGCCAAAACAGGTTGCCTAGATCCATTGTACCCCTACACAATCGTCAGAAGAATAAGCATCCACATTTTCCCAACCCTGATTCCGCATTTCTGGGATTTCCTTTCAAACAAAGAGGCAAAGGTGTGGATCAAGCAACTTGAATATAGGACTGTAAGGTTTGCAGTTTGACATTGACACTGACTGGTGAAGCAATGTCAAACAAAACTGGAAGGATTTTTATCTTTGGTAGAAGACTCAATTTCACCAGTTTATACCAAAGTCATATTTTTGCCTCATGATCTCATTCTTAATCTGTCACAGATACTTCCCAAACTGGTATGAGAATGTCTTCTCCACCATTTATTATTTGCAGACTTTTTAATGATGGCCATTCCGACCAGCATGAGGTGTCACCTCATTGTTGTTTTGATTTACATTTCTCTAATAATTAGTGATATTGAACATCTTTTCATGTGCCAGCTGGCCATCTGTATATCTTTTTTGGAGAAATGTCCATTTAGGTCTTCTGCCCATTTTTTGGTTGGTTTTTTGTTTTTCTTTTTGATATTCAGCTGTATGAGCTGTTTGTGTATTTTGGAAATTAATCCCTTGTCAGTAGCATCATTTGCAAATATTTTCTCATATTCTGTGGGTTGTCTTTTCATTTTGTTTATGGTTTCCTTTGCTGTGCAAGAGCTTTTGAGTTTAATTAGGTCCCATTTGTTTATTTTTGCTTTTATTTTCATTACTCTAGGAGACAGATCCAAAAAAATATTACTGTGTGATTTATGTCAGAGTATTATGCCTATGTTTTCCTCTAGGAGTTTTATAGTATCTTGCCTTACATTTAGGTTTTAATCCATTTTGAGTTTATCTTTGTATATGGTGTTAGAGAATGTTCTAATTCCATTCTTTTACATGTAGCTATCCAGTTTTCCCAGCACCACTTACTGAAGAAACTGTCTCTTTTCCATTGTATATTCTTGCCTCCACTGTTGTAGACTAATTGACCATAAGCTCATGGGTTTGTTTCTGGGCTTTCTATCCTATTCCATTGATCTATATTTCTGTTTTTGTGCTAATACCATATTGTTTTGATTACTGTAGCTTTGGAGTATAGTCTGAAGTTAGCATGATTCCTCCAGCTCCATTTATCTTTCTCAAGATTGTTTTGGCTATTCAGAGTCTTTTGTGTTTCCATACAAATTAAAAGTTTTTTTGTTCTAGTTCTGTGAAAACTGTCATTGGTAATTTGATAGAGATTGGATTCAATCTGTAGATTGCCATAGGTAGTATGATCATTTTAACAATATTGATTCTTCCAATCCAAGAAGATGGTATATCTTTCCATCTGTTTGTGTCATCTTCAGTTTCTTTCATCAGTGTCTTATTGTTTTCAGAGTACAGGTCTTTTGCCTCCTTAGGTAGGTTTATTCCTAGGTATTTTATCCTTTTTGATGCAGTGTAAATGGGATTGTTTCCTTAATTTTGAACTCTTCTACACTGTTGATAGGAATGTAAATTGGTATAGCTGCTGTGGGGAACAGTATGAAGGTTCCTTAAAAAACCAAAAATAGAGTTACTATATGATCCTGCAATCCTACTCCTGGGCATATATCCAGAGGAAACTCTAATTTGAAAAGATATATGCACCCCAGTGTTCACAGCAGCACTGTTTACAATAGCCAGGACATGGAAGCAACCTAAATGTCCATTGACAGATAAATGGATAAAGAATATGTGGTATATATATACAAATGGAATGTTACTCAGCCATTAAAAAGAATGAAATAATAATACCATTTGCAGCAACATGGATGGACCTGGAGATTATCATACTAAGTGAAGTAAATCAGAGAAAGACAAACATCACATGATATCACTTATATGTAGAATCTAAAAAAAAAGGAAACAAATGAACTTATTTACAAAACAGAAATAGACTCACAGACATAAAAAACAAACTTATGGTTGGTTACCAAAGGGGATGGGGGGGAGAGATAAATTAGGAGTTTGGGATTAACATATCTATACTACTATATATGAAATAGGTAAACAACAAGGACCTACTGTATAGCACAGGGAACTATACTCAGTATCTTATAATAATGTATAATGGAAAAGAATCTGAAAAAGAATATATATATATGTATAACTGAATCACTTTTTGCTGTACAGTTGAAACTAACATGACATTGCAAATTAACTATACTTCAATTAAAAAGAATGTCTTTTATTTTACAGTATTTTATTGAGATATATAAACTTAGCTGTATAAAACAACACAAATTTCTTAGCTCACGATTCTGCAGGTCAGAGGTCTCTGCACTGCATGGCTGGGTTTTCTGCTAAGGCTCTCACAAGGTGAAAGGAAAGATGTCACTGGCTGTGTTCTCATCTGAATGTAGGGATGTTGTTACAGATTCATTCAGACAATTGCAAGAGTTCCATTCCTTGAGGTTGCAGAGTTGTAATCTCTGTTTCTTTGCTGGCTGTCTCTCATCTTCTAAGCAGCTGCCGACATTTCTTACCATGTTGCACCCTCCAGCTTCAAAGCGGGCAATGGAGAATCTCTCTCCTTTTGAATTCCTCTCATGCTTCAAATCTCTTTATCTAGGGAGATCTCTCCCTTTTGATGAGCTCACTTAATTAGGTCAGGTCCACCCAGGATGACCTCCCTTTCTTAGAGTCAACTATGTTATATAACATAACGAATAAGAGACTGAAGTCCATCATATCCCCAGTCCCAGGGATTATACAGGACATGTACATTAGGGAATGCGGATGTTGGGATTTTCTTAGAATTCTGTCTACCATATCTGGAGACAAGATCTGTGTAGTGAATCATGCAGCAGCTTCTGGGCTGTGTTATTGATTTTTAGGAGTTCTTTATATATTCTGGATATGAGTCCTTTGTCAGATATATGTATTTAACTTGATTCTCCCAATCTGTGGGTCGCCTTTCATTACTTAATGGAATATTTGATGTGCAAACCTTTTAAATTTAGATAAAGTTGAATCTTCTTTTTTTTTTAATAATTAGAACTTATGCATTGTGTTGAAGTGTTAATAAAAAAAAATTTGCCTGCACCAAGGTATGTGGTTAGGCCATTCAAGATGGCTGTTCTGTTGCTCTCTGTACATTCCCCTGCTCAACTAGTCCCTGTTTCACTCACATGACTATGGATTCCTCTTAATTATAGGGCTTAATTAGTCCCTGGTGACTGATGAGCCCACCTGAGGTTAATTCTCCCTATAAATGGTAGCCTCCTTCTCCTCTGAGTAGCAAAGACTGCTGCCTTGTCCTGTCTGCTGTCTGCCGCAGGCGGTGGGGTGTCACTCCACGATCCTTCATGTGAGATCTCCTATCGAGTAAGCCATTGATGTCTCTGTTGCTGTCTCAGGGCTCTTTCTTTGGTCTTTGAGACTGGGCAACTACAAGGCTTGTAGGCCTGGAGGGTACAGCCCAACAAAGGTCATGAACATTTTTGTTTTTTTCTATGGACATTATAGTTTTTAGTTTCCACGTTTATGTTTCTGAGCCATTCTGATTATTTTAGGGGGAGGGGGATATGGTGCAAGGCAGGGGTCAGAGTTAGATTTTTTTCCTATATGGATATTTAGTTGCTTCAGCACCATTTAGTATGTACTTATTTATTTTTGATTAGGTATTGTATGTGTTTTTCTCAATATCATGTCATCACCTTTGGTGATCCTATTGCGAGGAAACTGTGCAAGTTTGGAGGTGATCCACCACGTGCTGCTTGCATTCCTGTGCACCTTGCAGGGCATAACAAGAATGCACGGTCCTGACCACTCTTTCCCTGGGCGATTTCTCAGGGTTGTGTTAGCAACTAGTGACCTTGAAAGGTAAAGTAATGTTCCTCTCTAGGACAAAGAGCAGGCTTTCTTATTGCATCTTATGAAATCAGTGGATTCCCCCAGTTCCGTGTTCCTCAGCTGTGATGCCAACCACTGTGTACGTCCGCCGTATGCATCCTTCTGGGCCATATCGCACCACTCCCATTGGACTTCTGGGCCAGGAGATGTCTTGTAAACATGCTGACACTCGTGCTGCTTACTGTGCCACGAGTGATGAAGTCCTTTGTTTGTGACCCTAGAATCTTAGGTCTGCTGCCGGCATCCTTGAAATAGTAACTTACTGCCTTGTAAAGGATAAACTGTCTTGTAAAAGGCTAACTTAGTATCTTGTAGAAAGGACAAAATCAAATCCAAGACCTAACTATGTCATCTGACTCACTCATCAGAACATCCTATTAAACGGCTATTTTTAATCACCATTTCATAGATTAAAAGGCCAAGACTATAAGAGGCTAAGGAAATTGCCTAATTTTGTTGAACTACATAGCCAAAACTCATTTTTTAACATTTTAAAATTGTGAGATGTAGCATAAACATAGAAATGTGTATAAAATATGCATAGTATTTAGGGAAGAGTTACATAATGAACATCCATGTAACCACTGCTTAGGTTAAGAACTGGAACATTGTCCCTACACCAGAATCTCTGCAGGAGTCTCTTCCAGTTTACATCTCCCCTTTTCTTTCCTATAGACAGTCTTTATCTTAATTTTCATGATAGTCACTGTGTTGTTTTCCTTATAGTTAATCATGTATGCTTCCGTAAACAATATGGCATGAGTTTGCTGGTTTTCAACTTCATAAAAATGAGTATACAGTCTGTGGATTATTTTGAATAGGGCTTCTTAAGGTCAGCATGTTTCTAAGATTTATCATTGTTGCTTGTTCACTTTGCAACATAGTGCATTGTAGTAATATGCATAAATTTCTTTATCAATCTTGTTTTTGAGCAAGTGAATTGTTTCTAGCTTTGAGCTATTACAAAAAGATGTTTCTGTGAGTATTCTTATAAAAGTCTTTTGTGAGCATGTGCATTCATTTCCCTTCCATGTACTGTGTGCCTAGGAGTGACTTTCTAAGGCATTGGGCAGAATAGTTTGCTTTGTTAGAAAATGCCAGAAAGTTTTCCAAAGTGATTCCACTGTTTTACATTCGCAACAGCAGTGTATGAAAGTTCCAGATGCTCCATTCTCATCAGTGCTTGGTATTGAGGATCTTTTTAATTTTAACCTTTCCGTTTGTCGTGTAGTGGTATCTCATTGTGGTTTTCATTTTCATTTCTCCAATGACTAATGAAACTGACAGTGTGGCCATATGCTTAATGTTCACTTGGATATCTTCTTTTGTGAAGTGCCTGTACAAGTCTTTTACGCAATTTTTAATTGGTTTGTATTCCTCTTTTTCCTATTGATTTGTATATATAGCAAAGATTTTTATCTGTTTTCAGTTAAAGGACCTGACCTGTAAATTTATCCTGTAATTTCTTGCTCCCTCCCTATTGGCTGGAAGCATCATATGGACACAGATAGCTTGAAGGAAGTGTGGGAAAAGTATCCTTACCTGGGTGGCAGTGTACCTAGCCAAATCTTTACCACAGAAAAAGGAAAACACTGATATTATGGAGGACAGCTAGCTGCTTCTATTCAACTAGGGCTTTTCCTAAAAATTTAAGTGTTCATTATTGCTGTGTGATGTACATGGAACTTTGCGGAACTAACTATAGAAGCATTAGAAGCATCAAAAATTTTTACTAAAACTCTGTTTGGTTCAAGGTGAATCTTGACTAGACATAAATGGGTTTTTTACAGAAATTTATTCCATGCATCAGCTCCGACTACAATACCAGGCCAAGCTGTACCTCTATAATGAATGTGCAAGTATGGTATTGGAGCACACTAAGCTCTAGCATGGCATGATGGTGTTTTTGTGGTATTTGGCATGACCCATACAAGTGTGCTAACTCCTAAAATTACCTACCAAGGCCACATCAGTTAAAATCTGACTACACAACAATAAAAACCATTCACATGGACAAATAGGCCATCGCAAACTTACAGCATTAAAAAGCCACATGGTCTGCTTGCATCTGCAAGTATTACGCTGCTAGCTGGACCCACTCCTTGTTGGTCCCTTGACTAATGTTCCAAATATTGGTGAACTGACCCAAGTAGGATGCCATAGTTCGACAACTGGAGTTCAGAAAGTCAGCTTTTACTGATTGTTGGAGAATGTGACCTAGGTATGCAGCAAAAATAGCTTCCAAACACTGAGTCTTGAATTACGAAGATTCGACCAGCAGGCAGCGCTGGATGATCACAGGCCTCCTGTTGCAGTGGCAGTGCCTTTACCACCCAACTTACAACAGGGCTAAGAGCAGAACAGAGTGCATAGTCTGTGCGGGCGAGCAGAGTCAAAGAGGAAAGAGGATGTGGCTGACTCACGTATCACCATGCATTAACCATTCCTGTACCATATTCCTCTTTTCATGAGAAACAGTGAGTAAAGGAAACGTCAGAAATGACTTCACTCTTCCCACCCCCAAATACACTCTTGACCGTAGATTTGGTTAAAATAAAATGATACGGGAAGACTGAGTATAAACTGTTGAACACTAATGTATCAAAGAAATACAAACAAAAAATAAATCAAGGTGATACTATTAATATTATATAAAGCAGAACTAAGGGAAAAGAGTTTTACCTTAGACAAAGAGGAATTTTATCCTGCTAGAGTATTCTGTTCAAAATAAGAGTTAAAACTGCTACCTACCCAATAGCATAAATTGCAATATATAAATTAAAAACAGATTGAAATATGAGGACAATTGTCATGAGCATGATAACAGTATATCAGCCTGCCTCAATCATTCACCAACTAACTAAATACGTAAGATAAAGAAATATAGAGGACTTTGAATGTATAAAAGGATGATTTAATGGATCCTCAACAAAGTATATACCTGTTTTCAACTACCCACAGAATCATTATAATTAAAATTTTTTCATTTATTCATCATAAAAGTCAAATTTCCATACTAGCAATAGCATAGGCCATATTACCTAATAAATTAATGCCATTAATTAATAATTAACATGAATATTTTCACAATAACAGTAATAATAACACCTCAGTTAATTTGGAAACTTTACAAAAGAAACTTTCTGCAAAAGAACATTTGGGTCAAAAAGCATAGCAAGGTGCAAGTTGAAACCTAGTTAGGAAACTATAGTGAGAATAGCAAAGGGAGAACCTGGAGGGAAAAAGTAAACAGAGAAAAAAAATCATGGTCTTAAATGTTTATATTTTGGCTCAAGAAATAACTGAAATAAATGAAGTATAATTCAACTCAAGAAATCAGGGGGGAAGCATACAACAAATGTAGGGACCACAGGAAAAAGGATATAATGGAAGTAAAGATAAATGATTGAGATCCTGGGAATGTAATGTGATGGGCTATAGGGAAGGATGGGGAGTCTTGGGAAGGATGGGGAGTCTTTTTTTTTAATCATTATTTTCTAAAAAACAAAACCAAATATTAAAAATTTTAAGAATATTCTTGTTCCCAGCATGCCTGATTATTCTGTTAGTAAAATTTCTTCTTGAATAAAATTAATTGATGTTCTGTTAATGTGTGTGTCTGTGTGATATGTGCATGTGTATATGTGCGTGTGTGCATTCCAAAATGTAAATGAATATAAGGACACAAGTGTTTTTATTCCTATCATGCATTATTAGGATTATCTAGACCAATAAGAACTAGTAATGCTTTAGCATTTCATATATGTTTGAGGTACATGTTGGGTTGAGAGTGGGAATAAGAGTAATATTTCATTTAAAGTCAAATTAAGATCATTAGGAAATAATTTAGTTAAGAAAACAATGATTATTTGTGTTTTTATTTATTACTTGTGTTGTTAGAAGAATATGGAAAAGATTTTATTGTCCATATAAAATCAGTAAAATTTGTTTTGTGCTTTTCCTCCTGATTTCTTGAGTTGAATTATCACTTCATTTATTTAAGTTATTTCTTGAACTAAAATGTAAACATTTAAGGCTATGAATTTTTTGGTAATTATGATTCATGCAGCAACTGTTTATTGAGGAACTACTGTGTGCAAACTACTAGAGAGGCAGTGACGAACAAAAGCTGATGTAGTTCCTGATCTCATGGAACTTAGTCTAGAGGATAAAAGAGATATTAATCAAATATTATATAAAGAAATATAAATATAACAAATGTAAATATAATAAATGAAAGGTATTACTTGAGTATGTACTGTTTGAAGATATAAGATCATATAAGAAGAAGGAGATTTGATATAGCTAAGCATATCAGGGCAGTCTTTCTTAAGGAAGCGACAGTTTAGCAAAGATTTTGGAGTTAATGATATCAAGTCAATCAGTCAATTGGCAGATAAAGAGTATTCCACACAGAGTGGCTAGCATATTCATAGGTACCCTGTCAAGGACAGATAAGATCTTTCAGGAACCAGAAAAATGGTAAGTGTGGCCGACATCCAGGGAGGGAGTCAGTCAGCCAGTGAGTAGCTTGTGTATAGTGGAAGAGATGAGACCGTGCAGGTTCTGCTAGGAATTTAGATTTTTACAGAAGAGCTGTGGGGATTCATTGAGGTATTATAAACAAAATGTGTGTGTGTGTGTGTGTGTGTGTGTGTGTGTGTGTGTGTATGACACGTGCATGGTTTGATCAGGCTTGTATTTTGAAAATATTCTGGCTACAGTTTGTGAAGAGAGTTTGGTGGAAAGCAACAATGGGACTAGGGAAACCAGTTAGGAAGCTGTAAGTGTCCAGGTGGCAGCTAATGATAATATGGGTTGAGCTCTGGTGGCTTAGTTATGGAAGCATCTATTAGCATGGTCTAGCCAATGTTCTAATCTTATCTGGACCTCTTTATTTATGGTTTTACAGAAATAAATAAGGAATTAATCACTCTAAACAATTCATGATAAAAACAAGATAAAAAGAGTCAAAGAGAGTAGTCAAATTTGAATTATAAGTAACCATCTCCAGAGATACATTTCAATAATGTTGTTCTAGGACAAGAATTCTGAAAAGAGTTTGGCAGTAGTATACATAGCAATCATTAAACATCACTATATTATACTCCATTATGCAAACTAATGAAAATTTGGTTATATTTTATGTAGCAGTCTTCCACATCTTGAAAATAATACTGTATAAATATTTTAATAACACTTCCAGCTTATTAGGCAATAATTATTGACTCATTTGTTAGTTTATTTGTAGTGTGATAACACTGATTTATGACACATTTATTTTAAAAAATTAACAAAATCCTACCCATTCACTTATTTTTTTCAAGTGTTCATACAAAAATGAGTGATTTTGCAATCATATAGTCAATACATTTAGTCTACCCCCAGGGACTTGCAGATTCTGTCAGATTATAATTTGAGACCCACTATTTTTAGGAACATCACCTAAAGGATTACAAGATATACAGTGTTAGCAACACTTAGTCAGATATAATTGGGAATCACTGTTTAGTCATATGCTCCTTGCCTTCAAATAGGGTAAGCACTGATCTTATTGGTTTCAGGGTAAGGACAAAAAGAGCTGTGTTAAGCTGATCTTTTTTCCACAGTGGAATATAAAAGTTCTCCATCACTTATGTTGAATTTGAGGTTAATCTATGTGCAACATCTACCATGCTATGAATTGCCTGTCAGTTCTGTTGATTTGACTGTTACATGTTTAATTGAAAAGGATCATTTTCTCAAAGTAAGGGAAATCTTTTAAAGATAATGATTTAAAGATATATTGTCTATGAAGAGCATCTCCCTAATAGAGGTACTTACCTCAGCTATTTTTCAAAAAAAATTATTCTTACTTACTTACAAATGATTTCAATTATTGTGTTATTCATGTATGTAAGTACAGATGCATTGATTTCAGTGAATCAGAAACCATCTGATTATAGATGTATGCATATGCATATATGCTCAAATTTGGTTTGACCTAGGTTACAAATGACCATATATCAGTTTTTTAAATGGTGTGTAGCAAACCATTAAATGACAATATTCATAAAATAATTATCTTTGCCAGATTTTATTATCTCTTACCTTTTACCATTTATTATTTTTATTAATTTTGGTTTTTAAGAGTCTCATGTTCTACCAGCTAAGTTAGCCAGGAGGATATAATTTTGGTTTTAATCTGCCTAATTCTTTTAATCTTACTCGTATCTATGAAGATACTATTATTTGCATATTTTGTAAGAATCTCATAAATAATTTTGTTTAATGGCTTTTATGAAGCATTTTGAGAATTTGAAATGACAAGTGTTTAGTGATCTGAGAACCTACTCTTGCATTTGTGCCTCATCCCCAGATTCTCCCCTAATCAGCTCTTTCTCCACTTAGAAGATACCATAATCACTCTTAATGCAGGAAGTGGGTGGGGTAAGCACTGAGGGGCAGAAGAGAGAACTCACAGGATGTCAGATCTGGCAAAAGTAAGAGCTAAAACAACCATACCCCTTAATTTATATTTTAGAAAGCATGCTGTCCTACAGAAGGTTATATAAAGATTTTTCTAAGTTCTTTAAAAACTTTGGGACCCTAAACAGAACCTACAAATTTGAGTATATTCAATACTTCACTTTTCAAATGTTTACTAAATTCTACCAACTACAGTTTCGTTTCTTTGTTTTTCAGCCCACATTTACAGTGTTGGTATTTATTGTTTCCCATTAGGGTTGGCTTTACTTACACACACACACACACACACACACACGCACACGCGCGCACACACACACACACACACACACACACACCCCTAAATAAATAAACAAAAGTAAAAGAGTATTACCTTTTGCATTACTTAGGAATTATATCTGGCTACCAAAGGTAAGACCTTAAAACAGTGACTTATGTGAATTAGATTTTTCTTTTTTTTTTCTCAGGTGAGAAGCAGTCCAGAGAGGCAGGCCAGGGAAGTATAATTGGTGTGTGCTGTCGTTATTGCCCCCAGATTCCCTCTATTTTTCTGCTCTGCCATCTGTAGAACTTGTTTCAATTCACAAATTGCCTTGTGAGTTATAGGATAGATACAGCAGCTCCAGCAATCATGTCTGCATTGGTGGCAGAAAAGAGGAGGAAGAGAGGCAGGGAGGGAGGCATTTTACAGTTAAGTTTTTTGTTGCTGCTTCTAACAATAAATACATTGTTAAATATAAAATAAGGGGTAAATGGATTTTGAGCAGGCAACTCACAGTCTCTGCCACACCTTTCTTTTATATATCTCTTTATATCTTCTGTAGTTCTCAACTACTTTTAGCCATAAAACTTTCTTAGGATTTCTCACAAGCCTGAGTCACCACGGGGGTCAGTAAAGTAACAAACTCCAGTGCATATGCTGATTCAACTAGTTGAAGTCATGGCTATGTACACACTTTCGAATATGGATAAAAATAGTATCCAAAAGAATTATGCAGTGTTTGGAGAGGGTTGGTGTCAACAAATACATATCCCAGTGTTAGGATGACTACCGACAGGGGCAATATCCAGGTGCAAGGTTCGCTTAGTTTACAATTTTTTCTTTTCTCTCTACATCTGGTTAAGCAGAAACACATTTATTTTTACTGTGTTTGGGGAAAGAACCAAAACCACTGCAATATTTCTGCTTTTTTTCCTCCCAAAACTTTCTGAAACTTGATTGTTGGATTGGTAACATCGATTAAATGAAATTCCTTTGAAGCGTCACTCCGGTGGTGGCTATCAAATAGGCTAATTCTGTTTTTCACTGTTTACATAATTTTCATGAAAATATGATCATCTATTTTCACTTTATCAGATTGTAGTTGAAGGCATCACCACATAATGTATAAGAACGTGGGTTTTGGAGATAGATATAGGTGGGTTTAAAACATCTGAATCTTCTCTTACCAGCTGCGTGTGACCTGGGAAATCTCTGTAAGCTCTGTCAGTCTAATTTGTGACATGGAGATAAATACAGCCTCAAAGTTCTGATAGAATTAAATGAGTAAGTGAATGTAAAGTGTGCAGCTGAGTGCATGTCACATTGTGGACATTCAATAAAGAAAGCTACTATTGTTACTGCTATGACTCCTACTTTTCTAAATTGACCCGCCATTAAGCATTATGCCGCTGTTAATACAGACTTTTTAGATTAGAGATTAAAATGTCAACTCAACTCTCATTACTCTCAAGAAACCCCTTTATTTTATGTAAGGACTTTAATTTGAATCTCATCATCCTTTATGGGAGTTTAGAGTCCCTGATATTTTGCTTTTTCTCTTCCAAGAATGTGGCTGTTATTTAGCCAGGGGCAGACCTGTACTGTGTGGTTACCTCTGGCATCTGCTCTAATTACCCTGGTAGCTGTTCTGATCGGTAATGCCTGCCTGATAGTGGTTGGTCTCACTCTTATTCAGAATTATTACTTCAGAATTCCTGATTAAGATTCAAAACAGAAATGAATAAAATTCTACTGTGGTGGAATCTTTACAAAAATGAGCTGTTGTGAAAAGATAATAAATGCATAATAGTTTTGGAAAATGTGGTATCGGATTAGGCAGGGCCTGAAATCATAGTTATCATTTATTTGACCACCTGCTATATTTTAGGTATTAACTATACTGTATGTTTTAAATACATTCCAATTAATTTTCACAACCACCGTATGATGTAAGCATCATTTGCTCTATTTTCCAGCAAGAAATGTGAGTTGCAGATAAGTGATTTGTCCAAATTCACATGGCTAATAAATGTTGAAGACAGAATTTAAATTTCTACCCTGCTAGACTAAAAACTACCACGAAGAATTGATATTCTTCTCCTAAAAAATGATACAGGGAGACATTTGGAGTAAAGCTGAGAATTGTTTTCTCATTCATAAAGGAGCAGGTTAGATTATTAGTTTGTGAAAATCTAAGCCATTACTTTGCTTCCTCACACTTTGGCACTCTGCTCTGTCTCTGTAGAAAATTTTCAAGTGAGTTTGACAATCCCACTAAACACTTAAGACAATAAGGTTTTTCCCACTTGGGTACACATGGACTCCTGAGAGAGAGAGGGAGATAGTTCAATACGTTAAAATTTTGCCTTTACACTTAGAACGTGCATATTCATATCTGTGATAAGATTTCAGAAATGTAGATAATCTTGCATTTTTCTGCTCTTGAAATACCCTCTCTAAATGTATTATGTATATTTATTGGGTCATATATAGTGTCACTTTTCCTGAAATCTGCCCATGAAGGTTTGCTAAATTTAGCAAATAAAAATATGGGATGGCCAGTTAAATTTTAATATCAGATAAACAACACATAATTCTTTAAAATAAGAATGTCCTATATAACATCTGGGACAAACTAATACTAAAAAACTCTATTGTTTTTCCAAAATTCATGATTGGCCATCCTGTACTTTATTTGGCAATCATAAGTGGAAGAAGTATTGTGAAATAGAAATAACAAACATCTACAGCAATAAAAATAAAAAGATATTACCTTCAAATTTGAACAAACTAGACTTCAAATTACATGTTTACCACCTAAGTATGTGACAAATCAGTGCCTCTTGGAGTGGGCAGGGTATGTAGAAAGAGTACAACGTCTCCATTCACCCTTGGGGAGAATTAGAGTGTGGTCTTACAAACTCTGGCATTTTAAATGCTTAGGGGTCTCTGGAGTGCCCATTGGGATGCTCTGTAGGATAAGCAGATCCATATGGATATTCTGTAACCTGATAGAAATATTAAAAAATATTTCCACACTTTAAAAATAATTTGAGGGCTTCCCTGGTGGCGCAGTGGTTGAGAGTCCGCCTGCCGATGCAGGGGACACGGGTTCGTGCCCCGGTCCGGGAAGATCCCACATGCCGCGGAGCGGCTGGGCCCGTGAGCCATGGCCACTGAGCCTGTGCGTCCGGAGCCTGTGCTCCGCAACAGGAGAGGCCACAACAGTGAGAGGCCCGCGTACCACACACACACAAAAATAATAATAATAATAATAAATTTGAAAACCATTACTCCTGTGCATTTCCTGTCTGAACCAATTATTTTATATTGATTTGTACTACATATGGATTAACATTTCTGTGAATGTTTTTCGTTTCCTTGACTCAATTCTAAACTCTGTGTAGGCAGATGAGTAATCCTAATGGAGCATAGAATCTAGGGAAAAGTATACTGTGTGTCAAAATTTTCCCTCTTCTTTTTTATATATGACAAATAAAATTATAACAGTCTTAAAACCTAATTAAGAGCAAGGAAAGTATATGTGGAGGAAGCAATCCCATACTTTTTACATTTTCTTGATGATAATGAGCTATAGTAAACATTCTATAAATAATAACTTAGCCCTTAACACCATCAACCAGCAACATCTTCATTCATTAAATTCTCAAAAATTAAGAGTTATGTGAGCAACTGAATTCTTTATACAATTGACAAGATATGGCATAGGCCATTTCACACATATTTCTGTTAATGGCTTAGAAATATAACAGAAACTCAGTGTGATAGATCAACTTGATAGAATCATGTGACTAATTTTGCAGAAACTTAGAGGCATCAGTTATTTCTCTTTAACAGTCAAGTTGAGGTTGGATGGGACTCATGACATTAATCAAATAATATCTCTCAGCAAAGATGTCTTTGATTGTGTTTGTATAACATCCTTAGTAATAAATTAAAGAGATAAGCAGTAATCACCATTCCTTCCTTTATGGCACTTTGATAAGAGAACCAACCAACACACATTTTCATAGGACGGTGAAAAGAATTAGTCTTAAATTCAAATGAAAACAGTGACATCAGCATGATTTTGACCGTCAATAATAGGCAACAGGGTCCACAGGAAAAAAATGTTGATATGACTGATCATTTGTGGAGCATCATCGTCTCTGGTAATCATTTGTATAATTTGATATGGAATGAGTAATTTGTATATTCAAAGCAAGTATCCAAGATAGTCATAAAATTCCCAATTCCACAAATCACCTTTTTCTTAGAAAGAAAATACATATCATCACAAGGCACTTCAGTGATTCTTTAGTCTGTGTTTTTCATAATTCAACACCGTAAGAATTGGAATTCACCGATATCCTGAGGTCTTTACATCTTGAAATAATTGTTGGCCAATTAATAGCAGCTAACAATATTAGCTAATATCTGGGATTTTTTATATACCAGATAATGTTGTAAGCACTTTGCATATATTATTTAATCCCCAAAATAACATTATAAGGTAGGTGCTGCAAGAACTATGAAAGGTCTGAAATTTTACCCGAATTGCAAGCTAACAAATTAGCCTACCACAGTTTCATGGATGTTAGCAGAAGATATGAGACTACTGGTTCAAAAGCAAAGGACAGTTTTATTACTCGTAGTAATAGTAATTGCCAAAGTATCAACATTTTCTTGTGTAAGTTCCCTTAGCCCAAATTCCCACAGAGCAACATGAAAAGAGCCAGGTTACAATGCCTGTGCGATGGGTTAAATTACAGAACAGGAGCCTTGAACTTGGGGAACCCAAAATTTCTGTAATTGGCAGTAAGCATTATTGCTTGGGAAGGAGACATTATTTATCTTTCCCAAGGCTGTTGCATCCTTAAAAATATAATCCGTAACAAATGTAGTCAGTGACTCTGCTCAAAAGGCATGCAGACAAATGAGTTATGGTTAATTGCCTTCCAATATGTACCAGTATTATTTCCATTTTACAGATAAGGAAACCGAGACACAGTAGAGCCAAACAAGGTCACATAACTAGTCATCAGTAGAGTTAGGTTTAGAACTGAAGTAGTTTGACTCCAAAACTCATGCCCCGAACAAAAATATACCTGATTAAAAAATGATTGTGGGTGACTATCTTTGAAAAGAATTCAAGAAACTTTGAGCAATCCATTACCTTTCTACAGAATCACACTAGAAGTTAAAATTCAGTTAGTGTTATTGTTTGCCTAGATTTTTCAAATTATAGTTGGGACACACTTATACCCTTTTAAAGATTAGGGTACAAATCACATAATAATGCTATGTAAAATCATGTATCTATAAAAGGTAACATTTCAAGGGATCTGATGCATATAAAATATCCTCTGTGATGTTCTCAAAATAAGTTCTTCATTGAGGAGATAATGAGAACTTCTGAACTGTTTGGAAACTACAGCCTCCTCATGGCTATTTTATTTACATTTAATCAGTGAATATTAAAAAGCATTAGTCCACAAGAGACTTATCAAGGCAAAAAGTTTTAACAAAGCCCAACTGCCATCAGCAGTAAGTGTTTTCCTCATAATAACTGTCTTGGTGACTTGATCTCTTCCTCTGTTGAGAAACTATCTGATCCTAATCAGTGTCTCCCATTAATATTGCAACAAAGGCCAGCGTCTTTCCCAAACACTTTACTCCATCTTTATCTCAGAAAACACTGATTAACTTTTTATTTTAATAAAGAATAGTAATGAATAAATGATCCATGAAGTTGAATCCCAAAATATTTTCTAGATGATGCTTTATCAAGTGCTTTTATTGGTAGTTTTTATAAGAAGAGTCTGTTCTCTTGAAAGATCCCCTCTGTTTTGCCCGTCATCCCAAGTACAATTTCCACAGGTAGCTCTCAACTTTCTGCATGCTGATTACTGCACTGTATCTTGCTTAGGCACTCTGGTATAAGAGATCATCCCCAGAGACCCAGACCTCGAGTCACATTCCCACACCAAAATCCCCAGTTAGTCTTTGCTTAGTTTATTCCTGAGGGCTTACTGAAAGGAGAAAATTGAGACAACAGGAAGGCAAAGAGGCATCTAAATAAACTCATATGTGTTCGACTAGACATTGACAGAATCTGTGCTGGTTTTGAGCATTTATCTTTAAAAAATAAAATCCGGGCTTCCCTGGTGGCGCAGTGGTTGAGAGTCCGCTGCCGATGCAGGGGACACGGGTTCGTGCCCCGGTCCGGGAGGATCCCACATGCCGCGGAGCAGCTGGGCCCGTGAGCCATGGCCGCTGGTCCTGGGCATCCGGAGCCTGTGCTCCGCGACGGGAGAGGCCACAACAGTGAGAGGCCTGCGTACCTCAAAAAAAAAAAAAAAAAAAAAATCCGTACAGAGTATTGAAAGGAGTTTAGTTTGAGAACTTCCATAAAGAACCACTTAGAATTAGAAAAATTAGTTATTAGAAACTAATTAGAAAATTAGTTATTTTAACTGTTAAAATCTTGGGTATGTCTAAAATCTATATCTGTTCAAGAACTAGCACATTATATCAGTTATCTTTTATTGACTGCCTTTTGGTGGGCTATTCCAAACAATTGCATAATTCTCTATAGTTAATGAGAAATGTGGCTGAAATTTCTGGATTATTTCTAACTTCAAGAGAATGATAAGATGCACAGAATTCTTGGCTTGCTATGATCCCTTACAAACTGATCGAGCTCTCCAGCATATGCACCTTGTGGGTAGTGGTGGGAATAAAACACTTCTCCTTATTTGGAGTAATACATTTAGTTTCCGAGGATACCTAGCTCATCCTAGAATCAGAATTGGCCCAGCTATAGGGTTACAAATATTATGTAGTATATAATGACAAATTTCAGTACTTTGATCGTTTGACCTCTTTCAAAGCCTTCTTTCGTTACGTAGTGCACACTGGTCAGGGACGTACACCCATGCATTCTGTCGTGACTCGTGGGTGCTTGAGAGTTCATCAGTCACATAGACAACTGAGGAATATAGTTTTTTATTCTCTGATTTGTGATTTACTTAGATTTCTGAGGATAAGAGCTTATAGAAGGAAATCATCTAACATCAGTAAAGCAAACAAGCAACTGAGAATAAAAGAACAACAGGCACAAAGGTTCCTTTCTTTTCTTAATTCTTTAATAGAATTTGGAAATAATTGAGGTCAGAGGCACTGTGGAGGAGCTGAGATCAGAGAATGGTCTGTGTGGAATAAGAGCCCTTAATTAGCCTGTTTTCTTCTCCAGAACCTCTGTTCTTTCTCACAGTCACGTACTAGACCTCTCCAAGTTCTGGACTGAAAATTTTAACTTCAGGTATTTATTTTTAGTGCCTGGGATTTTAAGCATCCATTTCTTCCCATGCCACTCCAGAAGCTCTGGCTTCTTGGGTGGTCCTAGAGTCCAAGTGAGTCTCAGTGAGTCATGGACCCCACACACCTGGACCCTACCTGGGACTGTGTAAACTTTGGGCGTATGAAGGCAGTGATGGGTTATATGTTGTAGGCAGACAGATGGTGTGGAAAGACAGAGGGGACAGGAAGAGAGAAGAGGTACACACTGCTTATTCCCAAGTAAATACCACAACACTAGCTGGTTAAAATTTCCATTGCTCTTATATTTTAGAACATTTAAGACTACTAAAAGATGCTAACTCCCACTGAATTTTCACTGTAATAGAAAGATGACAATGAAATAGTGGCTGGACAGATGTTAACATGTTAGTTGCCATCATGTAGATTTCAAACTAAAAAATAGGTTTGATTCCGAATCACCGGTAAGAGTGTCTCAGCTTTTACCCTTAGAAGGAAGTAAACGTGTCAGAGGCAAACAGTCTTTATTTGTGTTTGACATTTGTGGGGCCTCCCGCGTGCCAGGGATTATGCTAGGCACTGTTACCCAGCAGCAAGTTAACAGACGTTGTCCCTGCCCTTGGGAGGCTTCCCATCTTGTGAACTAAATGCAGAGAATAAAACTGATTGAGCTAAAATACATGTAATATCCAGAGTCCCAGCTGCCAAACCACGTTTAAGTTAAGGAAAGAAAAGAGAAGGAATGATCCACATGTGTGTCTCATATGAGGATTTATAACCTCACTCAAAAAGTGTTTTGAATCAAATGTATGCATGAGCTCATATCCCATAGTCATAACAAATAATGTCTGTATTGCTAATAATATCACTTTCTGTATGAGGAAACTGAGGCTCAGAGACATTTCAGTGACTAGTTCAGGTCACAGTAGACCCATTAAGGAAAGAGCTGGAATCAAACAGTCCTCTCAACACATCCTCTCCTCTCTCTTTTATGAAATGAGTCTTGTTAGAAGTGGCAGGAGGCAAGAGGCCCGACATAGTTAAGTCCCTTCTGACACAAGTAAAAGAAAAATCTGCAAGTCTTAACTATACATGTCTGTCAGAGCAAAGAATTTCAGAGATTGTTATGGAAACTGGTATTTCAGTTTCTTGGATCTAGCAACCACATGGGGGGGGAAAGGGAGGGAGGACAAACATAGAGCATGTTGATTAATTTCATGGAGTACAGTCTTTTGTAATAAATCCCAAGATTAATGGCGAGCTGTGTGTTGAAATAAAGCAATTATTGCATTCCTGTTTTGCTAACTGTGTGGAGTAGGACTAGAACAACATTTACGAAACTACAAATCACAGACGTGCATTGAAGTGCTTGTTTTTCCCTATAGAAGCTGGAATGCTTGACTGTTGGACCAAGCAGCAAATCTCAGCTTGCCTCTGATATTTACTAATTATTGAAGTGTGGTTAGGACAACAAAGAAAACTGAAAATACTTAGGAGTACCATTAAGCAAACAGAGACTGTGTCAAAGCCAGGTGCTGAGTTTTCTCTGCTTTTTAAGTTTCTCATTCATACTCTATCTTATTTCCTAAATGTTTTGTTTTATGTAGTGAAGCTTTCTTTTTCAAAAGGAGTGAGATAAATTCTGATTTATCCTTCTTTTCTTTTCTTTTTTTTTTTTTTTACGGCCTTGACACTAAAGAGCAGTAAACAGACTGCGATGTTGGCATCACCTGGTAGTTGGTTACAAATGCAGAAACTCTGGTCCGACCCAGACCTACAGAATCAGAGTCTGCATTTTAGTAAGATCCCCATATGTTTGAAAGCACAATAAAGTTCCACAAAAAATCTCTCAGGACATTAGAACAATTACATGACATTAGTTGTATAAGGGAGCTAATGCTGATTTACAAATCTAATAGTGTAAATGACTTGGTCTCTTACAGAGATTGTCAAGTGATCATGGATTGAACATCTGTTTGTAGAGCCTCCACCATGTACCAGGTGCAGAGTGAGGAGGATAGATTCTACACTGTATTGCATTGGCCAGCTTCCATATATGTTTTGTGACTTAGTTTTCCCTCTTAAGTTTCAAACGTCTCATGTCCCAGTGGGGAGATGACTGTTTACTTTTAAATTGGACACATCACAGGTCCTGTGAACACATACATATGTGCAAACATTGCATTAACTGAAACTAATTTTGAGTGGGTTCTTTGTTTACGGATGGGACCTGTCAACAAACTCTTATTCAACTGAAAACATAGATAAAAGACTTCAGTATCGATGCTGTAAAGTTGAAGTGATTGTAACAGAAGCCCTGTGGAGAGAAGTGTTTTGGCTATGTCCACTCACCATATTCCGCCTGGCCCAGGTGGCATTTGTGTCCACTCCCAGGGTACATAAACAGAGGCTTCCCTAGATTTCAGGTGATGCCTTGTTGCGTGTATCATTCTTCCCCATTCATCCCTGATGTTGGTTTCCTGGCTTCAACATTCACATTTCTTCCTCTATGTAGGTTTTCTTTTCATTGTCTTTTCATGACCCCACCATTAATCTAACAATTTTCATTCATAGAACTCGGTAACACTGAAAGCTATGAAGAGACTGGGTAAAAGAGGGAAGACCCTCCATCATTTTGTTAGCACCATCAAGCCCACCACAATGAGAAACAAGAAGGTAAGTCTCTATCCGCCACAGTGAGAAACCGGAAGGGTAAGTGATGCCTGTTTTCATTTTCTAAGAGGCAGTGGAAAAGTTGAGTGAATTAGTTGCATCAGATGCATCAGATGAGGTGTTTAATATTGCCATTGGTATTGTTCTTCTCATCTGAATGAAGACATATGGGCCAATGTAATTTAAGTGCATTTAGAATACCAGCTACACAGAAGACTCAGATATATTGAGTAGATGTGGAGCAAAGGTTCTCAGTCCTGGCTGCACATTAAAATCACCTGGGTAGCTTTTAATATGCACTAGTGCTGCAGCTGCACCTCTGTGTATTCTGACTTAATTGTTCTGGGATGGGGTCTCATGCAGACTTGTGTGTACCTCAATGTATATTCAAATATACATACATATATATGAATATATGTATTCATATTTATATATCATTATTTCATTTAATATATATAATTATTTCGTTATTTTATATAGAGTTGTAGCTCTCTTTTTCTGTCATATATATATATATATATATATATATATACACACACACACACATTTATACAGAAACAGTGATAGTTATTTCTTTGGATCAGAACTCTGAACCATTTGTGCTTAGGTTTTCATAAAAATTGCCACGTTTAATACTGCACATAATTTTGGTATGTGATAAGAACTTCTAGATTTCTGAGGTTATGAGATACAGTTTACAAAGCGTTTCTTAGTCTTGGTGTCCATAATGTTAGATAGCAATTTAAGAACTCTAACAAGAGTATAGGTTTTTGTATATAAAATAATGAGATGTGTGTATATTATGCAGTCCAGATTACTGACTCAATATTTTAGTTTCCAACTGGATTGTTGGCATCAAGACAGACACAAAAAATCTGTTAAGAAGTTAAAATGAATGCCATAGCAGCAACTTAATTGGTTTACTGGCTCTAGGTAGATAAAATCGGCAAAAAAGATTTACAACCGTGTAACAGGAGAATCGTAACCTCTTATAAGATGATTTTTAGCCTATATATAGTTTAAGTTTACTGTTGCACTTATTCCTAATTAAATCATCTGAGGTCTGCCTTATTTTGAGTTTACTATTGTAGCAGCTTAGGTTGTGAGACGCTATCTTGTGGGGTAACAAACTGGCTGACTTGGGATCCTCTGGCCCCTAGTTCAGAGCTCCTCACATTAGTCACAGCCCCTGCCAGCCTAAGACTCTCAGCTGAGTGTCTGTAACCAGGGTCTCAAAGAGCAAAGCCATGTTTCACATTTGGCATGATTCCTGAAGTATTGTTTCTTTCAGTTCCCTATACACCATGAGCCATGTTGTCCTTAACATAAAAACCAAACACAGAGTCCCGTTCTTTGTCCTCTTCAAGGGAATATTACATCTGATATTGTTTAACTGGCAAGTGACAAGGCTTAGTCAACTTGCAGAAAAACAACATCAGGGATTTTGCTACGGGAAACAAAATACATATTGGCAGAAATTTAGCCCTGGGTACAGAGCAGCTTTAGTTCCTTCCACCTGCCATGCTGATTTTCTTCACACTTAACCAAAATCATAAAGCGAACCCAGCTCAGAGCAGATGAAATATGGAAACAAGTGTGAAGAGAACAGGTCAAAGGGGCCCAGTGACTCAGAGATTAACCACTGGCGTCTTACTTCTGGGATTCAGGACATCATGAAAAGTTCCTTGTTGCAGTTCATAAACCCACCAAAGATTTAAGGCCCCCTGTCAGCATTCAGAGCATCACCTGAAGGAGGTTGAGCCATGACTGAGCCTAAAAATGAAATACATTTTTATGTCACTCTGGTTTACATGCTGGGGAACTAGGAACAGATCTTTATTCAAAGCCCTGTTGCACAGGCTTGTTTCCTTAAGATAATACAGTATTTTTTCATATCATAAATTCTAGTCTTTTCAGTAAAAAAAAAAAAGATTCTTAGAAAAATGCTCTATCTTCAAAGAAAATCACAGAAGACATGGGAATTTGGAATTTTGGACTTCCAGTGTTATCAGAATCTAGACAGATGTACCCTTTGACCAAATTATGCAGTGGTAATTTATATTTAATTATGTTAGGAATGCTGCTCTTTGAACAACTATATATCATTTTGTGTTCATGTTGAGAATTTTTTTTTTAATTCAGAGAAACAACTTGGCTTAAAGTATTGTGAGTTTTCAATTACTTGCTTATTCTTCTGTAAATCTTGTTATGCAAAATAGATCACTATTTGGAAATGAATAAACTTATAGAAAGTAGTTTGGGGCAGCGTTAATTGTAGATGAGTTGGATAAGAAGGTATGCTGAAAACACTTAAAAAAGATAAGGTCGGTTGGAATTCCTTGGGCTTTTTGGAAACTCCTTATCCCTGCTCAGTTATCATTCTGTCTGGTGGCCTCCAGCATTGTAATACTTCTAACAGGTAATAATGTTCAGGATATCTACTTGGCTTCAAGCTCTGTATAGTCCTCGAGATTGCATACCTCTCTGTAAGTCATAAATTGCTTCATATGCTTAGTGGACAGTACTGATTAGAAGATAGATCATTTATATTGAATGAGTATAAGTTATCACAGTTTGTGAGTAGAAATAGAATATAAGAATTTAGTGAATTCAGAAAAAAACATGTACAGGCCAATAAAATCTTGAGGCTAAACAGGCAAAATAAGAAAGGGGAAACTGTGGAATGTTTATATTTTTGCAATCACAAAAATAAAATGAGCCAAAAAGTAGTGAGAATTTAACTAGAGTTAGTCTCATTAACAGTGACAATACACATGTATAATCCCTGGTTATACTGCAAATAAGATGCCCACTTTTATGCTTATGAAATTGCCATGTAAATAAAACATACAAATTAAAGGAAGAATAATTGGAGTAATTGGAAAAAGTAATTGGTTAATTCCATTTGGGGGAAGACCTAGGAAGAAGATGGGAGGGGTTTGTGCCATAGAAGAAGTATCAGGACATATTGTCTTGGGCTCATGTGCTAGTAAGAGCTACTAGGTATGATACTTACCAACTGTTCTTCCTGTCACCTTGGTCAAAGTTAATGTAAGTAGTAAACCGTGTGCTTTCATTTCCTCATGGTTTCACCTGTTTCAAAAATTCATATCACTGAAGAAACTGGGGAAAAGGTTGAAACACATTCTCCTGGCTCAGCCATTGGAGTAATAGGGTTGCTTGTTAATTAAAATTTGCTCTTCTGATACTATGGACCTTATGATGACTGAGTTAGTGGGGACATCGTTAATAGAAGAGGAGGGCAGCACAATGAATAATTTTGAGAACATATCAAATAGACACAGGGGCCACCTTAATTGGGCTCCCACTAGGCAATCTGGGACAATTTGTTCTCAAAAAAGACAATGAGAGTATGGGACTATAACTCATTGAATAAAAAAGAAAAACTTTGAAACCCTACAGATACAAAGAAATGTTGGAGAGAATGGAAAGCTTTTTTTTCACAGTGAGATGCCAACTATTAACTGTAGAAGGAATGATTGAAACAGATAATGACCGTTGGATATTATCAGAGTGGTAGTTGATATCACTAGGAGTCATCAATAGATGCTAAAGGATGGTTAGAAGTTTGCCGAGGATATTGGTGTAAGAATATTTCTCCACAAAATACTAATCAAATAAAAAGGGGGAAATAGTGACTTATGGTGGAGAAACGTGATAGGCACAAACTTAACTAAATGATGAGGGGCAAACTCAGCAATTGTGGGACAAAACCACAGCAGTGTGCTTCCTGATAAGACACAAGAAGCAGATTGAGGTCATCCTATAGAATGGTGTCTGTACTCTTTAACAGCATCTAGCGCGTGAAAGACAGGGAAATATTTAGGCACTCTTCCAGATTGAGGGAGCCTGGTGTGACATGGCAGTTGAATGCAATCCATGTTCTTAAACAGATCCTGGACCAGACAGAAAAAGAGGCATTATTGGGACAGTTGATGAAATTTGAACTATGTCTGTGGATTGGATGGTAGACTAGAATCAACGATTCTTTCCTGATTGGGAGGATGGCATGGTGGTAATATGAGAAAGTTCTCCTTGTTTATGGAACATAATAAAGATTTCTTGGATTTGAATTCTGGCTGGAATCTTTCATGCCAGTATAATATTGGACACATTAAAGAACCTCTCTTAAACCTCATCTTCCTTATCTGAAGGATTCTGATAGCGGAGTTATCGTGGAGATTAAATCAGACAGTGCGCGTGATGCTCTTTGCGTGTTGTACATCATACAACCAAACATATTTGGCTTTCCTCATCATCTCATTCTCTTACCCCTAATTCTCAGGACGTTTGTCTCTCTCTCTCCCTTTAGACTCCGTGCTCTTCTCGGGCCAAGTGGCACTTCAGTTGTCTTTTTATATGCTGCATGTCACACAGGTCTGGCACACGTCGAAGCCTCATCCATCTTATCAGAGTGCATTGTCCGATCACCGACTGATATGTTCCCTCAGGGAGAGCTGACGGGACATGATATGTTTGCGGAGTATGAATGCAAAATTACGCTGGACACTGTTTGAACTTTTGTCTTAAGTCTTGGTCCATTTAGAATCATAAGGGAAATATAGAAGAATAAGATTTTCTATATGCCGTCTACTGCCTGCCTTTCAGATCCCTGCCAAAAAATGTCACAAGGGCAGCCTTTCCTGACAAAGTTTGGCACTTTTGCCTCTGGTGTGGCTGGAAACTATCAGTGGAAAATGATCTTTTTAAAACTCTCTTATGCACTTTGTTTAAAGACATACGTTTTAGTTTAGAGAAAAGGATAAGAAGAGAAAAAAATAATGTGTGGCATCGGAGGATTTCTAGATCGCCTGAATCCTATTCTAATAACAAATTACTTCAGTGTGAAAGAAGCAGCCAGAAAATAAATCTCAGTTTAGCTGGATTTACTTAAAAGTTTAAAATGGAAATAAAGTAAACTAATGGAACGGTAACCTCCTCCATCCTGCTTTTGCACTCTGTTCCCAAGGAACGGACTAAAGGAACAGAGAGAAAACTAGCCAAGCTACCCCATTATGATTTAGACCACAGGGCTTTTTCAAACCCCTCTTTAAAGTAGACCCCACTATTATTGCTTGTGATTCAAATGATCTTAATTTAAATAAAACTATAATAAGCAATTTGATGTTATCTGAATTTTTGAATGTATAAGAATCAAGTGAAACATTAAAAACATTTAAATCCTAATGTCAGAACTACTCTACATAAAAATAAACAAAATTGTGGAGTAGCAGTGGACTGCTTGGTGCTTCGATTGCTTTGCATTATTGTGGGAAAGCTATCCTGCATAAAATAAGCACAAAGGGGTTTCATGTAAGTCCTCAACTTGAAATAAACCACTTCACCACCCACTGGCCAAAAGCAGATTACAAAATGCTGACACACTGAGCACTTGATAGCCTCTCTTTCTGCTATCGTGCAGATATGTTACTTCTGTTTTTAAGTGAGGAAAAGAAGTCTCAAAAACAGTTGAGGTTTAGATTTAATTGGAAAAAAAATTTCTCTGGCAGAGTTTGCAGTTTTGAGGAGTCTCTGGATTAATTCTGCATGTATTTAGCACGCTCACATATTCTCTATTTTGTAGGGTTTGGGGAGGGGGAGGGGGGAAGACAGAGAGAAGGCTACATCTTAATTTTTGCATAGTATTCTTCAAGTCGAGAATTTACATTTTTTGATTAATGTTTGTAGACTGTCATGATATCCAAGATGCTTTTTTAGTACTCTCATAGGAGCCTATGTGGGTCATTTAGTAAAGAGAAACGAACACTTGGCTAGGAGTTAAGGAACTTGTGTACTAGACCCAGCTTGGCCACTAAGGCACTTTGTGGGACTTACCTAGTCCTTAGACCTCCTTACGTGATCTCAATTTCCTTCTATGAGGAAAGGGAGTCCCTTAAGACCCATTGCCATACAAAGATTTAATATTCAATCTTTAACGACTTTTGTGTACCATTTCTTATTTTAATTCCCAGAGATACAGGGTATATTTTGGTGTATTTTCTTATCCTTTCATAATGAATTTGCCATAATCTTTTGTAGTAGTTTGGTGTGGGTCTGCTCAGACAAAGTGAGAGCAACTTGAAAACAAAGGCCATGCCCTTTCGACCCTTGCATCCTTACAGGCTAACACAATAAAGAATCGTGGTAGAGTAGACACAGCTCAGATTTTAAAGTCAGAGAGACCTTGGTTTAAATCCTAACATTACTACTCTGGCATGGTTACAGAGGACACACTTAAAAAGTTTAATGACTAGACAACTTATAGAAGTGTGGGTAGAATGAAGGGAACCAGAGGATTCTGAGGAAACCATTACTATTCATCAGGAAACCATTACTATCCTTAGACCAGGAGAAGTAAGAAAGTGAGTGGTTTTCCCAGAACCCTGGGAGAAATCAGGGCCCAGGGAGAAGGGATCCCCAACAAGACCTGGAATTGTAAAGAACTGCAGCAGTGGTCAGAACCCATTGTGAGTCAGGGGAGAGCAGAGGGAATAAATATGCACAATTCCTCTTCCCACCCATTGATCAGCTGGTGCCTTCCATTGGCTAAACCCAACCAGAAGCCAGAGGGCAAAGGAATGTGGGTGACGGAATCTGTAGAATTTAGATTCTTAGGGTGCGGGACAAAGCAAGGAAAGGTAGAGAATAGGTCTGTGTGGGAAAAAATGGAGTATAATAGCCTCCTAGCTTTCAAGTCATGGGGACATTTATAAATCACTGAGCCTGAGTTTACAGTAAAACATTGATGCTAATATCTCTCAAGACAGTATGATAATTAAAAAGAAAGCATATATGAAAGGGGCTACTTTGCAGAGATGCCTAATAAGTAAATACTATTTCCATCCACTTGTTGAATCAGTGGACAAACAAATGAGTAACATGGGGCAGACTAACTTTTGTGCCTGTGAGTCTGGCAAAATGGCTCTGTTAGTATACACATACACCATGGTGTGCCAGATAATCATATTTCCACCGCATTCTCTGAACAGAGAACGCACTGGTCTTCTATAGGAACAACTTGAAACTCATGGCACAGAGGTATTCTCAGCATGACTTGTGATAACACAGACTGCTCTGTTGCATTTTGCTGTCTGGTTGGACTGTTTATACGCTGTGACTTGCCTAAGGACTACTTCCTGTGTGAGGGGTCTGCCTTTTTTTTTCAAGCCTTCTTATTAATTGCTAAACACTTGAACACTCACTAACAAAAGAAAGAAAAAGTGTCATGATCAGGTTGGGAATTGCCACCTAATTAAAAGGGATAGCTGTATAGAGCAGGGAGAAGATATTGAACAACATCAAAGAAATTTGCTGGTCCTACTGATGGAGGAAAGTACATGCAAATAAGATTTATAGGAGCATCAACTTCATCTAAGGAGATTCGTTCAATAAGCATTTCTCAGCTATCTGGCTGGTTAGTAATTCCAGTAATGCCTCATGAAATCCTTCGTTTTTAAGTTTTTATTAATTGAAAAATAAAAGTATAACAACAATAAACATTTTAAATGAGCAACTGTAAAAAAAAATTCTCTACAGAATCAATTCCAGCCATTTCATAGGGAGGCTTAGCGTTAGGGAATCTTTTATTCTATTTATACACTGCATGAAAAAGCACACTTCCGATGTATAAGTTTATTTTGATTTACTTTCCATATCTTGAAACCATTACCACCTTTTAAAAATAATTCAGTTATCTAAACTAGGGTTTCTCAACCTTGAGATACTGACAGTTCAGACAAGATAATTCTTCTTGTGGGGGCTGTTCTACACATTGTAGGATAATTTAGCAGTACCTCCAGTCTCTTCTCACTAAATGCTAACAGTACCCCTCCCCCAGGTGTAACAACCAAACATCTCTCCTGACATTGCCAAATGTTCCCTGGAAGCAAAAAATTCCCCCTTGAGAACCACTGATCTAGGCTGCCCTATTACTAAATGAGTTCAATGTCCATTTATTCAGGGTGCTTTCCATGCCCATCAACAGATGATTGGATTAAGAAGATGTGGTGTGTATGTGTGTGTGTTGTGTGTGTGTGTGTGTGTAGTTTTTATATATATATATATAAACTACACACACACAATGGAATATTACTTTGCCATAAAAAAGAATAAAATGCTATTTGCAGCAACATGGATGGACCTAGAGAATATTATGCTTAGTGAAATAAGTCTGACAGAGAAAGACAAATAGTGTATGATATCACGTTTATGTGGAATCTAAAAAATAATAATGAACATATGTGCAAAGCAGAAACAGACTCACAGGTACAGAAAACAAACTTGTAGTTACCAAAGAGAGACGGAAGCGGGGAGGGACAAATTAGGGTATGAGATTAACAGATACAAACTACAATATATAAAATAGATAAGCAACCAGGGTATACTTTACAGCACAGGAAATTATACCCATTATCTTGTAATAACCTATAATGGAGTATAATTTGCAAAAATACTTAAGCACTATGCTGTACACCTGAAACTAACACAATATTGTAAATCAACTATATACTTCAATAAAAAAAGTGCTTTCCATTAATTATAGGAAAGAAACAGTGTATTTTATAAAGTTTTTATGTTAATGTCTCTGTGACCATTAGTTCGGGAACTAACAAGAAAGGAAGCATGATTTAAGTCCTAGCGCCAGGGGTGTTAATATCAATATAATTTTGTGTTCAGGGCCCAGCAGGGAGGGTTAAGGTGTAATCTGTGCTTCTAAGTATAATTTTTACTATGGTGATGATTACCTAACTTTAGATTTCTTTCCAAAATGGAGTAGAAAGATTTCTCCACATCATTATGATATGGATTAAGTTGATTTTTGTTATTTTGATTATTCCACCTACAATTAGAATTAAAGATATTATGTTGCAAGTTGACTGCTGCTCGGGCAAGATCTTACAGGATGACATCAGCTATGGAATGACATGATATATAAGTGTCTTGAGCATTTCAAACCCAGATATTCAGGGTGCGTTGATCACTCAGAGTTAAGTAGATTCAGAAGATTGCCTTATACTAACCAAGTCCTGATGAGACTGGTAGATAAACCAAAGAGCCCATTTTAAAGTTTATAACACATACATTTATAAGATTATCTATGAACATTGAACAGTACTACCACAGTGCTCAGCTTTATAGCTTCCACTTGGTTACCTTCTTGAGTGTCAGTAAGAAATGAACATGGACAGGCAGATGACTTCTGATGGTCCTTTGCTGGCCAAGGAATCAGAGCAAGAACAGTGAGATGAGCAATTGATGGCATCAGTTTACAACTATTTTGTGGGTTTTACCTTCAGATGGTGCCTGATTCTCTCCAGTTTTCTGGATTCATCACCTGTTCCCCTTGCAAGTGCTGGATTACAACAGACACACTTGGGGTCCATGACTTTCTCTTTTTTCTGCATACCGTGCACAACAATAAACACATTCCATCTTCACATATAACATCTTTGTTTCAGATACACACACCGTGATTCGAATCTCTAGTCCCGCTCTTCCAGCTTCGGGCCTGGACGATACTCTTTGGAGATGCCTTCCATGGATATCTGACTTCATTCCTTGTGTGGCTAGTTTATTAAAGTCATAGAGTTATGGGGGAGACCGCTGTTATTCCAGAGTTCAACTTCCAGTATTACATAGTAAAGATAAAGAAATAATAGATAATATTAGAGTAAAATATTAGCCTTTTTGTTACCAATACCATTTTTGAAAAAAAATGAAGTCTAAGAAATATATGCATGTCACTTAATAATAATTAAATACATCAACTCACTTTAAGTTAATAAATTGAATAACATTGTAATACAAAGGAATATGTTAAATGCAGACTTTGTGACTTATGGGTGGTTTTTTTTTTTTTTTTTTTGCAGTTTGTGGGCCTCGCTGTGGCCCCTCCCACTGCGGAGCACAGGCTCCGGACACGCAGGCTCAGCGGCCATGGCTCACGGGCCCAGCCGCTCCGCGGCATGTGGGACCCTCCCGGACTGGGGCACGAACCCGTGTCCCCTGCATCGGCAGGTGGACTCTCAACCACTGTGCCACCAGGGAAGCCCAAGGGTGGTTTTTTTAATAGAACATTTTAGGGATTGCTATTTTGACTTTTTAAAAGTGAGCATTATAAACAAGTTGGTTCTACAGTGCAATTTCATACTAATACAAATATACTAATATAAATATTTATTTATATTATATTTATAACATACATTTGATATATATTTAGGAAAATTTCCTATTTTCCCCCTTAAAAAGATACAAAATTCTATTTCTTTTACAGATTTGAAAATGTTTCATAGCGATCAGAATCATTTTCAGAGTGCTGTTAAATTCTATTTCTGATTACTTGCTTTTGTCTCTAATACCATTAATAGCTTCATGATGCAACACAGCTCTAGACCGTCACCTGCAGCTTATTACAAACCCGTTAAAGAGGACCCGTTCCATGGTTAACCTTCTCTTTCAGTGAAGATTGGCTCTGTTAGGTAAATTCTCTATCACTCTGTTTTTTGGGATTTTTTTTGGTCAAGTGTCAGAGGACTCATTTTGCAAAAGAATATATTCACTAGTTTTTCTTCAATGTAATAATTCATTAACATGCAGCTATTCAGCACGTAAGCTATTGGTCCAGTACAAGTTGTTTATTAATGTGAGCCCATGGATTTGTAATCCTTATTGAAGAGAATTGCCAAAGAAGAAAAAGAGACGTAGGCCCCTAATCTCCTTTTTCATCTGTCTATGACTTAATGTTCTTTGCTACTATGATACTAAATTCCTCAACAAATACACTGTAGATTTGAAACAGAAACGTTAGAGCTAAATGTCTCATTCCTCATCAAATGGACTAGCCAGGTAGAAACAGGTGGGATGACCTACTTTACATTTTGCGTGGGTGAAAAGACTTTTTCTTGTCTCAGGGATTTGTATTCCCAAAATTGGATACAGTTTAAAATAGGAAAAGTGTGAGCTTATTAGCACAGTAATACCCTCTAAATTCTCACTCCCTAGTGAAGGTAGAAAAGTGCTAATTAATCAATTGCTCAATTAAGAGAGGCTCTTAAGAGCACGTTTGTCCTGGGAAAATATAAGCAGCTGATGATCTACCTTAAAAAATAAGCATCTTAAAGGAATTATGTTCAAGTGGCATATTTGGGGTACAATTCTCCAGATAAAATTGTATTTATGACTGAGAGATTTACTCACTTGAAGTCTTCAGTTTTGAAGATGAACCTTTTCCAATTAGGCAATATTATACATCAAAAAAAAGAACATAGAGTTTATGCTTATTTATTCATGAATTTTAGTAATTATTTATTGAGTGTCTATGTACCTTCATAAAATTTTGTGAGGATTTGATAATACATGTAAAGTGCTTAGATATTGTGATATAAGAGAAAGTCACACATATCTAAACAAGTATTGTTACCTAAGAAATACATAACTTCCATTCCACAAGTGTAATAATCACTACATCCACATATTTTTTGTGACCTTATTAACATGCAGGGTGTGTGTTAGGGATGGAGGATAGAGTGACCTTGATCACAGAGTACAAGATGGGAAGTGCATAGGAAGTGAGCCTGCACAGATAGCAAATGACAAATCATCAAAGACCTGGGGGGTCATGTGTAGAAATTTAAACTTCATCAGGGGAAACAGTAAACTTTTAAAATTATGGATTAATATGATCAGCCCTGGTTTTTAGAATAAGTTATGAGATCAGTGTGAAGGAACAAGAAGAACAAGACCAAACACAGAGACAATAGATATCAGCAAATCACAGCAAATCCTCAGTAAAGAACCTGAAGCCTTAAATTAGAATACTAGAACTCCCATTCACTAGTTGTGTTATCTCATGAATAGTGCACCTCCCCTAATTGCGGTTTTCTAATCTATGAAAGGCTATAACAAGAAATATCTATTCCACGGAAATGAATTCAAGCTTACTGGGCCCCTTTGGGTGCAGTGTTCAATCTCGTGGCTGAATAGGCAGCCCCTGGTACAGCTAGATGGAGGGGCCCAGGGCACCTGCCCATGCCCTGTGTCCTTTCCTTTGTTCTAATACCCTTCCTCTGGCTCATTGCCATGCTTTCTTCAACCTGGATCCTGCCCCTCTTTCTAGCCATTTTGCAAAGAGCCTGGTTAGACTGTACGTTGGCTTTTAATCTTCGTGTTTTTTTCTTTTGAATCACTTTCCATCTCCTGATTGGTGACCACCCCTCTAGCCTGCTGTGTCCTGAGAGCCAGCCCAGTTCTCCAGAGTCCCTGTCTTGATCTGTTTTTCTGAGAGTCTGGAAACAATAAAAACTAAATCAATAATTTAATGTTATTTTTAATTAAAGTTATATTACAGTGTCCAGAAGAAAAAAGTAAACAGAAGTTAGAGATTTTCCCGACTTCATTAAAGTGATGCTAATAAATGTCATGCAACCAACCTCAGCCAGTTGCCCAAATGAATTACTTAAAATAACAGGATCAAATGACGATTTTTTCACAGTCATAACTTTTTGTAATACTCCTTAGAGTTTTATTAGAACTAATTAAGTATCTTGACTTGAATATCTTACTTGCCATCTCCGTTTTTCCCTTTGATATTAAGTCAGTTGGTTACTAACCAGGTTAGCTATAATATAACTCATAATCAATAAAATAATTGAGTACTTGCCATACGTCTGGTGTCACAAGTAAATGTTTTATCCCCACTCCTGTTGTTTCCTTTCAATAGGAG
The DNA here is from genome assembly GCF_951394435.1 of Stenella coeruleoalba. Lineage (NCBI taxonomy): Eukaryota > Metazoa > Chordata > Mammalia > Artiodactyla > Delphinidae > Stenella > Stenella coeruleoalba. The sequence goes on along the minus strand of NC_137149.1, from coordinate 20,863,878 downwards.
GAGCTGAATCAGTGTAATATACCTGGGTTTTCTCCACCTCTTTACTTATGTCACCCTCAGCACTAAAGCACATTAGTGGTAACCCTATATTGAAATTGGTAGGAATCTCCAATACTAAATAGTTTTTAAGATTAATGACCTAGCATCAAGTACATATGAAACATGAAGAAAATGTGTCAAATCGAGATCAAACTCAAATACAAAAGCAAAGGGAAGTAAATAGACATTAGCTCAGCAGGAAAATAACCCTCTGGCAAATATCAATTCCCACTCTGGAATAACTGTGAACGTCTCCAGTGATGCCATGTGTGCTCCTGACATGAAGCAAGAGGTTCCTCTGCCTGGGACCAATGACAGGAAAGGATCATGAGCTACTGTGACAGGTTCAGCTACATCTCCTGAGATCCTGATGTAGGCACAGCACTGTGCTCTTGCTAAGGATACAAAAAAGATTGTCCTTTTATGTTTTTAAATACTTACAAGAAGAAAAAAATTTGAAGTCCCGATAAGTTTTTTCCCATTTTTCTACTCTTCTTTTGTATATGGTATTATAAATAATAGAAAATAATATCTACACATGAGTAGAGACGGAGAAACTTACCTAGCAAGGAGCAAGCCTTTAGACCTGTAACCAAAAGAAATATATGTTTTTAGTTAATAATACATTTCTTCCTAATCATTTCCCAACATTTTCACTAGTTTTTTGTCACGTATGTAAAAGACCAATCTTCACTCCCATCTACAATGAACTCAAATCTTTGATTTTCAAGATAATACACCAAAACCAGTACATACACTAAAGATAAATGATACCTTTTTGTGAGTTATACAGTATTTGTATGTTTGTTCATAGAGTCCAGGAAATAAAAATGGCATAAAGAGGGTATAGAAAATAATTTTATGAATATTAAAGTTAGATTTAAAAATTAAATATTAAGCAACAACTTTGGTCATTTGGTCAATCTGAACTACACATGAGATTAAATAATCACTAAATATGATTACAGACCACTAGGGCAGAGAGTGAAAGGTGGTTGGCTATGGATAAGGCATGCCACGTGGCTGACAGTACAGGTTTCTGCTCCTTTAAGCTTCTAAGAGCAAGGTTGGTCTCCTAACCCGGATGGAGCTGAGCTTGTATATGGAGACGAAGTGATGCCATCTGTGAGGATTAGAGGGAAATAAGGACATGAACTAGGGAAGATATTACAAATACCTTGAATGACTTGTTGGCACAGCCTCCTGCTATCAGATTGCTCATATAGCATGAGTGCCTTAAAAACTGCAGACGTTCCATCACAAGAGCCAACACTTTTTATTGGGAAGATATAGGATAGTGCAGTGATTCTCATACTTAGAATGACCTGGGGAGCCTTAAAAAAAAATGCCAAATTTCAGATCCCAAGAGATTGTGATTTCATTGGTCAGGGGTCAGGCCCAGGAATTGGTAGTTTTAAGCTTCCCTAGAGATTCAAATGTGCAGTCAAAGTTGGCAAGCCTCAGGCTGCTGGTTACCAGTACAAGATGTAGAGTCCTACTCACTAGGTTCAATATATCCCTGCGTAGCCTCTTTCTAGCTGTATAACCTTGGGAAGGTCACTTAAGTGGTATTCGTCTGTACTACTCTCTTCCTGTCTGCAGTGTAGATAAAATAGTACCTATCCAAGGACGGATCTAAAGTTTGTAAAGTCTGAATCTTATTCAATTTTGAGAACTCTCTTTAATTGAAAAATGACATAAAATTATTAATGTAAACTTAGGTACAGAAGTAAATTTTTGTTTAGAATGTAAAAGACCTCCCTACAAACTGCCCATTCTTCAAAGCTGACAAATTCAGAACACTGACATAAAATTTGTATTAATTGCCTAGCAGTCCTATATATTTTCTCTTTTTCTTTTGTCTTCATATGTCTTTGATCATCTCTTCACATGACAATGATCTTGCAATGTCATTTTCTATAGAGAGATTATTAAAAATCTCATTTATTCTATAGCATGATTCATGAATTTTTTTTATTATTGATAGCTTGGAAAAGTTTCTTATACCATCATAACTTTTTTGTTAATGATAGGTAAATATTTAGGATTGTTGTCCTAACTGGGAATAACTTCCTTCAAAGTTCTTTCATATAAGAGATGTAAGAGTTCAGGATATTTGAAGTTTTCATATGTAGTAATTATTTTTTTTAAAAAAAACTCTTTGAATAGATTATTATTTTTAACTGGTTTTCTGATTTTTATATTATCTTTGTCGATATCCGTATTTTGTGCAGCAATTACCAGCACCAGTATAGATGTGATTAGGCAAGGTCGTTTAAAGATAAGGAAGAAAGAGCAAAGATGTTGTCTGGCAAATGTAGGGAGTTGGATTTGCACAGTGTAGTGTTCAGCTAGTGCAACAGTGAGGAACAGGCTGAATGAAGTGTGTGGAGCCAGGATGGAGGTGAGAAGAGTGTCTATTGTTGACAAGTGCCTTAGGAGAGAAAACCTGCCTTTGGATTAAGGAGTCAAAGGCCTGTGAATGGATCACCAAATGTATGAAAGGTAATAAAGTACAGAAATAAGATTATTAGCATCCTGAGTCAGACAGGCTTGAATCTTAGCTTGTGAATCCTTGCTAAAAATAACTCCACATAGAAGTGACTGTGAACCACAGAAGTATATTCAACAGAGCCCAAATGTACCATCCAAACTTGTCCTTAGCCAGATCCCCAAAATGTACAATGGAGCAAAAGTTTGGGGGGGAAGCAATTTTATTAAATTAATATGTTCATTTACTAAAATAATTTAGTAAAATAATATTATGTATTTTATAGTTTTATATAATGCATATACATAGTTAATTAAGTAAATTAATTATTATACATATACAACCCCCAAAGTTCTACTTTATCTTAAGTATATTTACTACTTAATACATTCCCCTAAAGTTTTATGTATTTAAATTGTGAAAGAAAAAAATTCCTTTTTGTCTTCTCATTGGAAAAAGGAAATCAGCTTTTTTCAGGTTCATGCTATGTTTGAGCTTATGGAATAGATCTATACCTATCACAAGGATTCCATATAGAGAACAGTCCTGTGATTCTGTAATTTTTGCATACATTTGCAATGATGTTTTTGCCTTCCAATATACATCATTTGGGCATTTGATCTATCTGTACATGATTAAATTGGACATGATAGAGGAAATCTTATAGCTTAAATAGGAGGAAAGTTCTATATAATGGCGGATAAGACTTCTATCCTCTTGGATCAAAAGGAAAAATGTACCTTTCTCTAAATGTTTCCTAAAATAGAATATTAGTTGAGTATTTGTCAACTTGATAGATAGACATCACTCTCAGTGTAAAACCTTTGCTTTGTTATTATGTTTATGCTCCCACTTTAAATATATTGACTATTATCAATTGAGGCAGTATTTTTGGGCAACATTAACAAAGCAAATAAATAAGACGAGGTACCTCCACTCATTACCGTAGAAACAAGAACACAAATAAATGTTAAATATTTTCTTTCACAAATTTACACACATGTATTAGAGTAATACATCCATAGTCTTTCAAACTCCCTTGATCCTAGGAAGAAAAAGTGGGGTTTTTTTCCTCTTTGTTTTTGTAACTTATTCAGTGCCAAGTTTAGCAGCTCATCCAAACTGTGAAACCATACTTGAAGTCCAAAAATGTCATAAGAAATGGGATCAAATTGAGAACATGATGGGAAGCAGGATCCTTAGATGAAATCAGAAAGGTTAAGAGTCCATTTCATTGTTTAAACTTGAAAGATGTGCTATCTAATTCTCATTTGAGACTTCCTGAATTGTTTGTAGGGAGATTATTTTCATTATCACTATGCTTTAAGGATAATTAATATAATTATTTCCTTATATAAGTATTGAAACAGGAAAGTTTCTATGTCTTTCAAAACCTTTCAAAATACAGAAGCATTTTCATTCCACTTGATCAATGATCAATCAGGTACAGAGAAGAATAAAGGATTGCTAAATAGCAGTTTACTTTTTAAAAAGCTGTGTAATTAACTCTCAAAAATAAGGCACCAAGCTCTCTGGGGTACTTTCTCATTTTTCTTTTTCCATGTCTGTCCAGAGAGCACTCTGTGAATAAAATTTTCTAAAAGGAGGAAGACCTTTTCATCATATGTTTTAGAGGCAATGTGGAAAGAATAAGAAAAAAGTTTAAGGAGGCAGCTTTCCATGATGTCAGTGAAACTGCTTTACAATCTTCATGAGACTTTCCAAAAATTAAGATGAAGCTATATAAATGCACTAAGAACATATTAGTCACTTTTCCTTCTCTTCACCCCCTTTTAAAGAACTGAGATTGCAAAGAAAATTTCATCATGTAATTTAGTCTTTCTTGAACCCTAGATTTACCATTTTTCCCTATCTCTGAGGCTCTTATTGTTCTTTAATGCATATTAACTCTAAATCTCCCTCCACACACACACAGCGTGTAATGCAAAGGAAGGGCAAATAGAGATAAAACAATAACAATTAAATGGTGTTGAAAAAAAACCTTTTCATCTTACTCTGTGTTCTCACCACTATGTGTGCTTTTTTAATGGAAAATTATTTAAAATTTAAAAAGAAAACCCACAAAACAGCATTGGCTTCTGATCTAAACAATTTTCTTTACATTTGGTGAAAATTACAACCAAACTGAACATGTAGCTTTCACTAGCAAGAATAAGCGATTTCGAGTTCAGGGCAGAGTGACAGTACAAAGTGCAGCAGACAATCTATGAGACAGTGTTGCGAACGCCAATTATAATGTGGTTTAGAATCCAGAAAGTGGATTGTATCAAAAGTTTGAAGAGAACTTTGGACTGATGATGTGATGCCTGCTAAAAACACCTGTGTGAATTCTACTTCATTTCAAATCTGTTCTAGATTGAAGGCGTTGTACAGTATGCGTCCATGTCAGCCTTTTCTTGTCTTTGCTCTGGGCTTCTCCTCCACGTCTTTCCTCACTTACTCCCACCTCTAACATTCTTTCCATCTCTTGGCCCTATTAAAATTCCACCAGTCTTTCACAGAGGCTTTCTTGATTTTCCCTGTTTATTTATAATCATGATCTCTTTTGAAACTTCATGGTATTTTGCCCTTTGCCTACATAGATCTAATGCATGGTATAGCTCTACTAACCACAGAGCTGTAAATCTGATGACTCTCCAACCAGATGCAGACCTTGAGGGCAAGGTTGGATCATCACCATATTTTTGCTGCTAGCATCTTGCCTTGTATATAATAATGTGCTCAGCAACAGGGTGTTTAAGTGAATGGATTTCCCAAAGCTAAGATAATTCAGCTGTGCTCATAAGCACCTATTCTGTCATTATGTAGGAGAAACATATTTGTCAGAGTACTTGCTAGTGTTAGAATACTTATAGTTCATATTTACTCTAGTTCAAAGAAGCAGTTGTACATGGAAGTAATTGGAATGGATAAAGGTGGGAATGGTGGGGAAGAAGAAATTGACAAACGGGAGAGAGGGATCTAACTGATGGATGTGTAGGTAAGTCATGCTAGGAAAACAAGTTATAAGAGAAAAGATGACCACTTCATTTCCCATATCTTTCCTTTTTATGTTGGCTAAACTTTCCCTGTGATTCAGGAAAGTGTTTCCTGAGTATCTGGATCTCAGAAATCATAATTCTTTGGAGAGCTTCAGACATATGGCTCTCAGCAGATTCAGTATCCTGGAATCAGTAGGTTAATTAGTGATCACCTGTTATTAAGGCTTATCAAATATGGCAGCTGATATATCTGAGATTTTACTAATTCTAAACATTCTTAAAAATTTTGCATTTACTCTGCACGTAGAACTATGTTGCTAAGATAGAAGTATATCTATGATCTCTGTCTCTAATGAACTTGCAGTTTGGGGGCATCAAAGAGTTAAATAGCAACAAGAATCAGTGAATAGTCAAGTGCAAATGAATTATGTAGTAAAACATGTTGTAAATTTGTCTAATTTTAAGTGATCAAAAATATGAGATTATATAACCCAACTCTCTCTTTTTGCAGAAGCAAATGTAAGATATGCAGGATGACATGTCCACATAACTAATGACAGAGTCAAACTAGACCCAGATATCCCGAGAGGGTAAAGTTATCATGGGCTATGTTGGTCAGGAAGATTTCGTGGTGGAAGTGGAATTCCAGCACAGCCTGGAAGTGGGTAGGAATGGGGCAGTTACAGACGAAGCAATACAAAATGGGAAATGGAAGGATATGATCAGGGAAGAGTATGAATAACTTGTGGATCAGAACAAGAGTTTGTGTTTAATAGCAGAATGTGATAAATTTGGAAATTTAAAAAATTTTACTATAGGGTTAGAATTTTTTCCAAGAATATTTTTTTTGAAAATTGACCAAAATAACATGATTAAAGTCATATACTTCTTGAAAAAAAAATCTATCTAAAATTTTGGAGGATAGTTAAGAGAGGGAAGAGAAGAGGAAAAGGTAGAATAGTTAAAAATGATCATAACCTGGCATGGAAGGTGAGGGTATGTACAAATGGAAATGAAGGGAATAATTAAGAAAATAAATACTCAGGAAAAATTAGCAAAAGATTTAGAATGCTTATAAAGCAGATTGCCAGCCCTAGAATACATGGAAGGCAAATCAGGATGCAGCTTTTTTTTTTCTTTGAGTAAATGGAGGAGGAGCAGATAGGTGGTGGGTAAGAATAGTTTCTGGTGAGTTTGCAGGGATCCACTGACTCCCAAGTTGAAATGCCTTGTAGGCAATTAGAAATGTGATACTGGAGTTCATGATAGCGGTCAAGATTAAAGAAATATACTGGGAATTATACAAATAGAGGTGATAATTGAAACCATGAGACCTGATAAGGTTCATGTAAAAGAGGAGGAAGGGAATTATAGATCCTGTCATTATAGTCTCTTATTAAAAATTCAAGAATTAACTTTAGTTACACTCAAAGAAAAACAAGAAATGAAAAAAATATCAATTTTGTATAGCCTATGCATAAACGGTTTTTATTAAATTTGATCTAATTTCATACACACATATAAATTCATAATACATATGTACGTATAATTTTGATACAATATTCCTCTAACAACTAATACTTTTGATACTTAACACTATTATGAGTACTATTGATTCTTAGTGCATATTGGGTGCCATAGACTATGTACTATTTACATCAACATTTAAGTTGTTGAAATCCATTAAAGGTTGTTAGGTGTTAGGACATACTGTAGTGGAGACAAATTTAATATGAGGTTAAATTCTAGTCAGCACATAAGAAGCACAATGCAAAAGGCAAAATTGGCATCTCAAATGGCCCAGAGTTGTTACATTACATATGTTTGTGATTCTACGTGCGTGTGTACAGAACATGATCTGAGAATATGTGTACTCTGTGTAATAGTATAAAAATATGAAAATGTATGAAAAATAGCTTTTTTACTAGCTTAATTATTTTATTGGGTGAGTATGGATGTACTAATTAATTGAATAAATATTTATTGCATACTTACATAAATTGCATTCTAGTTCAGAGAGAAAAACAATAAATGACATAATTGATATATGCATATAGCAAGTTAAATTGTGACAAGGGTTAGGGAGAAATTACAACAAGAAAGAAAATGAGGGACCATTTCATTGGCAGGGGTGCATTTCAAAATAGGATGGTCAGGGTAGATTTTACTGAGAAGGCAGCATTTAAGGAAAGGCCTGAAAGAAGTGAGGGAGTGAGTCATAGGAATTTCTAGGGAAGAACATTCCTTTAAGGCATTTCAGAAACCATGGCCTTCCTCAGAGTGAGAAGAAGCCACTAAGGGTTTTGGGCAGAGGAGTGATGGGATCTGACTTACATCCTATAGGATCTCTCCAGCAGCTGTGTCGAGAATTCTTAAATATGCATTGGTGTGTTGCCACTGTACCAAACACAGGTGGAAATATTTCTTAAAAGCTATGGAAGAAGAAGAAGGAGAAGGAAGGAGAGGAAGAGGGTAAAGAGGAAAAGGGGATGGGGGAGGAGGAGGGGAGAAGGGAGAGAAGAGGAATTGGATGAGGAGAGAAAGAACTTTTCCACGGGAAAAAAAAAAATGCTGCCCAGGACATTTAAAGCTCCATTCTCTTTGGACATAAGAAGATAGTTTGGAGTGCTCCCTCTATCCCTAGAAGTGTGTGATGTGCAGAAACACAAAAGGCTTCTTAACACTGCAATTCCTAATGAGACCAAGACCAAAGCTGTTTATTTCTCATTTAAATAACAGACAAAGCTGCTATTTCTAAGAAGAGAAGTTTACATTAAAGTTTGATTATTATATTCTTGATAATAAATATACCTTAAGTTTTAAAAAGTCATAGGTTTATAAAAATGTAAACTCCCCCTCCAGTCTAGAGTTTAGATAACTTTTTTAAACATGAGAAATAGAGGCGGAGTCAAGATGGTGGTGTGGGAAGACGCGGAGTTAGCATCTCCCCATAACTAGGGCACCTGCTGGCCACTGGTGAGGGACTCTGATGCTCAAGGAGATGGGAGGAACCCCCAAGTGAACCAGTAGGACATAGGGGGACTGAGGGGGGAGGAGAAGTGGAGGACAGACAGGATCAGCACCCCTGAGACCAGGGAGATCAGGAGAGGCAGGCAGGAGGGACCCTCCAGGAGGAGTGGGAAAGGAGTGGAGGGCAATTGCCTGCCCACTGGGGGGCCCAGGGAGCCTGCTGAGCTCCCAGGCCAATCCCCTGTCCTCCAAACCCCCTTCCAGGCCTCGTGGGTCCTTGGGGGCATAGGAGGGAGGCCAGGGAGGTCAGGAGAGGCAGGTGGGAGGGGCCCTCCAGGAGGAGCAGGAGAGGAGACGAGAGCGTTTGCCCTGCCCACTCGAGCACAGGAAGCCTGATGGGCTCCCAGGTGAGGTCCCCTGCCCTCTGAGACCAGGGGTGGGGGGCACGCCTGGGCCTCTTCTGTTCCTTGAACCTAAGCCTCACCCCCAAGAGCCCCCAGGGCCTTTTCCAGCCCTGTGGGTCCTGAGCATTGGCCCCGCCCACTTCCCAAACCTTGCCCTTGCTTAGGCCCCACCCTCCACAGCCAAGGACTTCCCCCCCTTTTTTTGTTTTTTTCTTTTTGCTCCTCCTCTTTTTTACTATTATCATACTGATGTTCCTTCCAGTTGTTGATTCATTTATATTTTTATTTTTATATTCTTCCGAACCTATCTCTTAGTTTCCTAGTCTAATTTTATTTTTTAATTTGTTACTGTTGTGGGGTTTTTTTATTTGTTTGTTTTTGCCACCCCAGGTGGCTTGCGGGATCTTGGTTCAGGAGCCCATGGTCAGGCCAAAGCTCCTGTGGTGGGAGCTATAAGTCCGAACTACTGGACTGACAGAACCTCAGACCCCAGGGAATATTCTTCGGAGTGAGGTCTCACGGAGTTTCTCATCTCAGCATCAATACCCAGCTCTACCCAATAGCCTACAAACCCCAGTGTTGGAAGCCTCAGGCCAAAAAACCAGTAAGACAGGAACACAAACCCACTCATTAAAAAAAAAAAAAAAAAAAAAAATGAGATGGCAAAAAAATATGTCACAGATGAAGGAGCAAGGTAAAAATCTACAAGACCAAATAAATGAAGAGGAAATAGGCAATCTACCTGAAAAAGAATTCAGAGTAAAGATGATCCAGAATCTCAGAAATAGAATGGAGGCATGGATTGAGAAAATATAAGAAATGTTTAACAAAGATCTAGAAGAAATAAAGAACAAACAAACAGAGATGAACAACACAATAACTAAAATGAAAAATACACTAGAAGGAATCAATAACAGAATAACTGAGAGAGAAGAACGAATAAGTGAGCTGGAAGACAAAATGCTGTAAATAACTGCTGAGGGGCAGAATAAAGAAAAAAGAATGAAAAGAATTGAAGACAATCTCAGAGACCTCTGGGACAACACTAAGCATACCAACATTTGAATTATAGGGGTCCCAGAAGAAGAAGAGAAAAAGAAAGGGTCTGAGAAAATACTTGAAGAGATTATAGTTGAAAACTTCCCTAACATGGGAAAGGAAAGAGTCATCCAAGTCCAGGAAGCACAGATAATCCCATACAAGATAAATGCTGGGAAAAACACACAAGGACACATATTAATCAAACTAACAAAAATTAAATTCAAAGAAAGATATTAAAAGCAGCAAGGGAAAAACAAAAAGTAACATACAAAGGAATCCCCATAAGGTTATCAGCTGATTTTTCAGCGGAAACTCTGCAGGCCAGAAGGGAGTGGCAGGATATACTTAAAGTGATGAAAGAGAGAAACCTATAACCAAGATTACCCAGCAAGGATCTCATTCAGATTCGATGGAGAAGTCAAAAGCTTTTCAGACAAGCAAAAGCTATGAGAATTCAGCACTACCAAACCAGCTTTATAACAAATGCTAAAGAAACTTCTCTAAGAAAATGACCCACAAAAAAAAATATCCCAAAACAGTTAATAAAATGGTGATAGGAACATACATATCGATAATAACCTTGAGTAAATGGATTAAATGCCCCAACCAAAAGACACAGACTGGCTGAATGGATACAAAAACAAGACCCATATATATGCTTTCTACAAGAGACCCACTTCAGACCTAGGGACATATACAGACTGAAAGTGAAGGGATGGAAAAAGATATTCCATGCATATGGATATCAAAAGAAAGCTGGAGTAGCAATACTTGTATCAGATAAAATAGAATTTAAAATAAAGACTGTTACAAGAGAAAGGAGGGACACTACGTAATGGTCAAAGGATCAATCCAAGGAGAAGATATAACAATTATAAATATATATGCACCCAACATAGGAGCACTTCAATACATACGGCAACTGCTAACAACCATGAAAGGAGAAATCAACAGTAACACAATAATAGTAGGGGACTTTAACATCCCACTTACACCAGTGTGCAGATCATCCAAACAGAAAATAAATTAGGAAACACAAGCTTTAAATGACACTAGAGACCAGATAAATCTAATTGATATTTATAGAACATTCCACCCAAAAGTGGTAGAATACACTTTCTTCTCAAGTGCACATGGAATATTCTCCAGAATAGATCACATCTTGGGTCACAAATCAAGCCTCAGAAAATTTAAGAAAATTGAAATCGTATCAAGCATCTTTTCTGACCACAATGCTATGATATTGGAAATCAGTTACAGGAAAAATACTGTAAAAAACACAGACACATGGAGGCTAAAGAGTGCACTACTAAATAACCAAGAAATCACTGAAGAAATCAAAGATGAAATTAAAAAATACATAGAAACAAATGACAATGAAAGCACGACAACCCAAGACATATGGGACGCAGCAAAAGGAGTTCAAAGAGGGAAGTTTATAGCAATACAATCCCACCTCAAGAAACAGGACAAATCTCCAATAAACAATCTAACCCTACATTTAAAACAACTAGAGAAAGAAGAACAAAGAAAACCAGAAGTCAGTAGAAAGAAAGAAATCATAAAGATCAGAGCAGAGATAAATGCAATAGAAACCAAGAAAACAATAGCAAAGATCAATAAAACTAAAAGCTGGTTGTTTGAGAAAATAAACAAAATTGATAAACCCTGGGGCTTCCCTGGTGGCGCAGTGGTTGAGAGTCCGCCTGCTGATGCAGGGGATGCGGGTTTGTGTGCCGGTCCAGGAGAATCCCACATGCCGCGGAGCGGCTGGGCCCATGAGCCATGGCCGCTGGGCCTGCGCGTCCGGAGCCTGTGCTCCGCAACGGGAGAGGCCACAACAGTGAGAGGCCCGTGTACCGCAAAAAAAAAAAAAATTGATAAACCCTTAGCCAGACTCATCAAGAGAAAAAGGGAGAGGATGCAAATCAATAAAATTAGAAATGAAAAAGGAGAAATCACAACTGACACCGCAGAAATACAAAGGATTATAAGAGACTACTACAAACAACTATATGCCAATAAAATGGACAACCATGAAGAAATAGACAAATTCTTGGAAAGGTACAATTTTCTAAGACCAAACCAGGAAGAATTAGAAAATATAAAAGGACCTATCACAAGTAATGAAATTGAAACTGTAATTACAAATCTTCCAACAAACAAAAGTCCAGGACCAGATGGCTTCACAGGAGAATTCTATCAAACATTTACAGAAGAGATAACACCAATCCTTCTCAAACACTTCCAAAAAATTGCAGAGGGAGAAACTCTTCCAAATTCATTCTACAAAGCCACCATCACCAAAACCAGAAAAAGAGATCACAGAAAAAGAAAATTATAGACCAGTATCACTGATGAGCGTAGATGCAAAAACCCTGAACAAAATACTAGCAAACAGAATCCAACAACGCAATAAAAGGATCATACACCATGATCACGGGGGATTTATCCCAGGGATGCAAAGATTTTTCAATATATGCAAATCAATCAATGTGATACACCATATTAACAAATTAAACAATAAAAACCATATGCTCATCTCCATAGGTGCAGAAAAAGCTTTTGACAAAATTCAACACCCATTTATGATAAAAAAAAAAAACCTTTCCAGAAAATGAGCATAGAGAGAACCTACCTCAACATAATAAAGACCATATATGAGAAACCCACAGCAAGCATCATACTGAATGGTGAAAAACTGAAAGCATTTCCACTAAGATCAGGAACAAGACAAGGATGTCCACTCTCACCACTCTTATTCAACTTAGTTGTAGAAGTCCTACACGACACGACAATCAGAGAAAAAAAAAGAAATAAAAGGAATACAAATTGGAAAAGAAGAAGTAAAACTGTCACTCTTTGCTGATGACATGATACTATACATAGAAAATCCTAAAGATGCCACCAGTAAACTACTAGAACTAATCAGTGAATTTCGTAAGGTTGCAGGATACAAAATTAATGCACAGAAATATCTGGCATTCCTATACAACAACAACGAAAAATCAGAAAGAGAAATTAAGGAAACACTCCCATTTACCATTGCAACAAAAAGAATAAAATACCTAGGAATAAACCTGCCTAAGGAGGCAAAAGACTTGTACTCAGTAAACTATAAAACACTGATGAAAGAAATCAAAGATGACATAAACAGATGGAGAAATATATCATGTTCTTGGAATGGAAGAACCAATATTGTGAAAATGACTATAGTACCCAAAGCAACCTACAGATTCAGTGCAATCCTATCAAACTACCAATGGCATTCTTCAGAGAATTAGAACAAAAAATTTTACAATATGTATGGAAACACAAAAGACCCCAAATAGCCAAAGCACTCTTGAGAAAGAAAAACGGAGCTGGAGGAATCAGGCTCCCCAGCTTCAAACTCTACCACAAAGCTACAGTAATCAAGCCAGTATGGTACTGGCACAAAAACAGAAATATTGATCAATGGTACAAGATAGAATGCCCAGAGGTAAACCCATGCACTTATGGGCACCTAATTTACAACAAAGGAGACAAGAACATACAATGGAGAAAAGACAGCCTCTTCAATAAGTGGTGCTGGGAAAACTGGACAGCTACATGTAAAAGAATGAAATTAGAATACTACCTAATACCATACACAAAAATAAACTCCAAATGGATTAAAGACTTTAATGTAAGACCAGACACTATAAGGCTCTTAGTGGAAAACATAGTAAAAACACTCTTTGACCTAAACCACAGCAAGATCTTTTTTGACCCACCTCCAAGAGTAACGGAAATAAATGCAAAAATAAACAAATGGGGCTTAATGAAACTTAAAAGCTTTTGCACAGCAAAAGCAACCATAAACAACACAAAAAGACAGCCCTCAGAATGATAGATAATACTTACAAATGAACAACAGACAAAGGATTAATCTTCAAAATATACAAACAGCTCATGGAGCTTACTATCAAAAACGCAAACTATCCAGTTAATAAATGGGCAGAAAACCTAAATAGACATTTCACCAAGGAGGACAGACAGATGACCAAGAGGCACATGAAAAGATGCTTAACATCACTAATTATTAGAGAAATGCAAATCAAAACTATACAGCCACTATGGAGAAGAGTAGGGAGCTTCCTTAAAAAACTAAAAATAGAACTACCATACGACCCAGCAATCCCAGTCCTGGGCATATACCCTGAGAAAACCATAATTGAAAAAGAGTCATGTACCACAATGTTCATTGCAGCTCTATTTACAATAGCCAGGACATGGAAGCAACCTAAGTGTCCATCGACAGATGAATGGATAAAGAAGATGTGGCACATATATACAATGGAATATTACTCAGCCATAAAAAGAAACGAAATTGAGTTATTTGTAGTGAGGTGGATGGACCTAGAGTCTGTCATACAGAGTGAAGTAAGTCAGAAAAAAAAGAATAAATACCATATGCTAACGCATATGTATTGAATCTAAAAAAAATGGTATTGATGAACCTAGTTGCAGGGCAGGAATAAAGAAGTAGACATAGAAAATGGGCTTGAGGATGTGGGATGGGAGGGTGAAGCTGGGCCAAAGTGAGAGTAGCATCGACATATATACACTATTAAATGTAAAATAGTTGGCTGGAGGGAAGCAGCAGCATAGCATAGGGAGATCGGCTCGGTGCTTTGTGATGACCTATAGAGGTGGGATAGGGAGGATGGGAGGTAGGCTCAACAGGGAGGGGATATGGGGACATGTGTATACATATGGCTGATTCGCTTTGTTGTGCAACAGAAAGTAACACAGTATTTTGAAGCAATTATACTCCAGTAAAGATCTATAAAAAAAAAAGGGAAATAAATATTGCGGGGGGGGGGTCCAGTGTATTTGTTAAAATCATTTACTGAACTAACTTGCCCACTTTCTGCCTCATCTTGGTATCCAGAGAACCATGTAACTTCCCAGACTTCCCTTTCTCATCTTTCTAATTGCATACTACAAAGTACTACTAGGTGAATTTTCTGCAAATATCATTCTCTCATGTTACTCCCAGGTTCAAAATTCTCCCGTGTTTACTTACTGCTGACAAACTAAACTCTCAAATTTGCGTCCAACAGAAATTATAACCTCGCCCCACTCCCTTCACAAACCTACTTACTGCTACAACCGAGCAGATTTTCCACTTGTTCTCTAGACATGAAACATTCGTTCTTGATTCTGTCTCTACTCAGGATGAAATCAGAGATATAGTGTGCTAATATGTGGTCATGCATGGAGGAAGGAAATGCTTAAATGACCAGTATTTGCTTTTAATTTGTTGCTATGGAAATGAGAGGCATTGCCCCTTGATATTTATTTACGTTCCAAGTCAGTGTTACATGAACATAATGATTCAGTTAATAACGACAAAGTTTTATGAACAGGAACAAAGTCATCGCAATGAAGAAAATAACCTCCACAGTTAAAATAGAAATTTATCTTTAACACTGACAGTCACTGAACACAAGATTGTGGAATATAAACAAAGGGAGACTTGATTCATTCCTGCTAGCTGGGAGACAGAAGTTATGATTCAGACATAGCATGGAGTTTCTTTCCCCACTATGTGAAACTCAACTTTTCTCCTACCTGAAAATGCTCACCCCAGGCTTTTCTGGCCATTTAGAGACTACCTTTTCCACTCCATGGCCATTTTCCACTGTGATCTCTACCTTACTCTGAACTTTGAGAGTACCTCGTTCCTAGACAAGTATATCAGAGTGTCTCTCGTGGCCAATCTTCACCTCTACCATAAATTGCCCTCCCACAGCTCTCTGCTCTGGGAATCAATGAGTGTGCTGTGAATCCATTATATATATAGTATTAAGGTGACCATAATCCTTTTTTGACTTGGATAGACATAGTTTACGTATTTCATCACAATGTTCTATTAGTTTAGCAGAATTTTAAAAAATTTAAACCAGTATTATTATTTTTTTTATGTTCCATAATTTATTTTTTTAGTTTCTGCTTTATAACAAAGTGAATCAGTTATACATATACATATGTTCCCATATCTTTTCCCTCTTGCATCTCCCTCCCTCCCACCCTCCCTATCACACCCCTCTAGGTGGTCACGAGGCACCGAGCTGATCTCCCTGTGCTATGCAGATGCTTCCCACTAGCTATCTGTTTTACATTTGGTAGTGTATATATGTCCATGCCACTCTCTCACTTTGGCACAGCTTACCCTTCCCCCTCCCCATATCCTCAAGTCCATTCTCTAGTAGGTCTGTGTCTTTATGCCTGTCTTGCCCCTAGGTTCTTCATGACATTTTTTTCTCCTTAGATTCCATATATATGTGTTAGCATACGGTATTTGTCTTTCTCGTTGTGACTTACTTCACTCTGTATGACAGACTCTAGGTCCATCCACCTCACTACAAATAACTCAATTTCATTTCTTTTTATGGCTGAGTAATATTCCATTGTATATATGTGCCACATCTTCTTTATCCATTCATCCGATGATGGGCACTGAGGTTGTTTCCATCTCCTGGCTATTGTAAATAGAGCTGCAATGAACATTTTGGAACATAACTCTTTTTGAATTATGGTTTTCTCAGGGTATATGCCCAGTAGTGGGATTGCTGGGTCATATGGTAGTTCTATTGGTAGTTTTTTAAGGAACCTCCATACTGTTCTCCATAGTGGCTGTACCAATTCACATTCCCAAAAGCAGTGCAAGAGTGTTCCCTTTTCTCCACACCCTCTCCAGCATTTATTGTTCCTAGATTTTTTGATGATGGCCATTCCGACTGGTGTGAGGTGATATCTCATTGTAGTTTTGATTTACATTTCTCTAATGATTAATGACGTTGAGCATTGTTTCATGTGTTTGTTGGCAGTCTGTATATCTTCCTTGGAGAAATGTCTATTTAGGTCTTCTGCCCATTTTTGGATTGGGTTGTTTTTTTTTTTTTTGTTATTGAGGTGCATGAGCTGCTTGTAAATTTTGGAGATTAATCCTTTGTCAGTTGCTTCATTTGCAAATATTTTCTCCCATTCTGAGGGTTGTCTTTTGGTCTTGTTTATGCTTTCCTTTGCTGTGCAAAAGCTTTGAAGTTTCATTAGGTCCCATTTGTTTATTTTTGTTTTTATTTCCATTTCTTTAGGAGGTGGGTCAAAAAGGATCTTGCTGTGATTTATGTCATAGAGTGTTTTGCCTATGTTTTCCTCTAAGAGTTTGATAGTTTCTGGCCTTACATTTAGGTCTTTAATCCATTTTGAGCTTTTTTTTGTGTATGGTGTTAGGGAGTGTTCTAATATCATAGTTTTACATGTACCTGTCCAGTTTTCCCAGCACCACTTATTGAAGAGGGTGTCCTTTCTCCACTGTACATTCCTGCCTTCTTTATCAAAGATAAGGTGACCATATGTGCGTGGGTTTATCTCTGGGCTTTCTATACTGTTCCATTGATCTATCTTTCTGTTTCTGTGCCAGTACCATACTGTCTTGATTACTGTAGGTTTGTAGTATAGTGTGAAGTCAGGGAGCCTGATTCCTCCAGCTCCGGATTTTGTTCTCAAGATTGCTTTGGCTATTTGGGGTCTTTTGTGTTTCCATACAAATTGTGAAATTTTTTGTTCTAGTTCTGTGAAAAATGCCAGTGGTAGTTTGATAGGGATTGCATTGAATCTGTAGATTGCTTTGGGTAGTATAGTCATTTTCACAATGTTGATTCTTCCAATCCAAGAACATGGTATATCTCTCCATCTATTTGTATCATCTTTAATTTCTTTCATCAGTGTCTTATAATTTTCTGCATACAGGTCTTTTGTCTCCTTAGGTAGGTTTATTCCTAGATATTTTATTCTTTTTGTTGCAATGGTAAATGGGAGTGTTTTCTTGATTTCACTTTCAGATTTTTCCTCATTAGTGTATAGGAATGCCAGAGATTTCTGTGCATTAATTTTGTATTCTGCTACCATACCAAATTCATTGATAAGCTCTAGTAGTTTTCTGGTAGCATCTTTAGGATTCTCTATGTATAGTATCATGTCATCTGCAAACAGGGACAGCTTTACTTCTTCTTTTCCGATTTGGATTCCTTTTATTTCCTTTTCTTCTCTGATTGCTGTGGCTAAAACTTCCAAAACTATGTTGAATAAGAGTGGTGAGAGTGGGCAACCTTGTCTTGTTCCTGATCTTAGTGGAAATGCTATCAGTTTTTCACCATTGAGGACAATGTTGCATGTGGGTTTGTCATATATGCCCTTTATTAGGTTAAGGAAAGTTTCCTCTGTGCCTACTTTCTGCAGGGTTTTTATCATAAATGAGTGTTGAATTTTATCAAAAGCTTTCTCTGCATCTATTGAGATGATCATATGGTCTTTCTCCTTCTATTTGTTAATATGGTTTATCATGTTGATTGATTTGCGTACACTGAAGAATCCTTGCATTCCTGGGATAAACCACACTTGATCATGGTGTATGATCCTTTTAATGTGCTGTTGGATTCTGTTTGCTAGTATTTTGTTGAGGATTTTTGTATCTATGTTCATCAGTGATATTGGCCTTTTCTTTCTTTGTGACATCCTTGTCTGATTTTGGTATCAAGGTGATGGTGGCCTCGTAGAATGAGTTTGGGAGTGTTCCTCCCTCTGCTATATTTTGGAAGAGTTTGAGAAGGATAGGTGTTAGCTCTTCTCTAAATGTTTGATAGAATTTGCCTGTGAAGCCATCTGGTCCTGGGCTTTAGTTTGTTGGAAGATTTTTAATCACAGTTTCAGTTTCAGTGCTTGTGATTGGTCTGTTCATATTTTCTAATTCTTCCTGGTTCAGTTTTGGCAGGTTGTGGATTTCTAAGAATTTGTCCATTTCTTTCAGGTTGTCCACTTTATTGGCATAGAGTTACTTGTAGTAATCTCTCATGATCTTTTGTATTTCTGCAGTGTCAGTTGTTACTTCTCCTTTTTCATTTCTATTTCTATTGTTTGAGTCTTCTCCCTTTTTTTCTTGATGAGTCTGGCTAATGGTTTATCAATTTTGTTTATTTTCTCAAAGAACCAGCTTTTAGTTTTATTGATATTTGCTATCGTTTCCTTCATTTCTTTTTCATTTATTTCTGATCTGACCTTTATGAATTCTTTCCTTCTGCTAACTTTGGGGTTTTTTTGTTCTTGTTTCTCTAATTGCTTTAGGTGCAAGGTTAGCTTGTTTATTTGAGATGTTTCCCGTTTCTTAAGGTAGGATTGTATTGCTATAAACTTCCCTCTTAGAACTGCTTTTGCTGCATCCCATAGGTTTGGGGCCATCGTGTCTCCATTGTCATTTGTTTCTAGGTTTTTTGATTTCCTCTTTTTATTTCTTCAGTGATCAATTCGTTATTAAGTAGTGTATTGTTTAGCCTCCATGTGTTTGTATTTTTTACAGATCTTTTCCTGTAATTGATATATAGTCTCATAGCGTTGTGGTCGGAAAAGATACTTGATACAATTTCAATTTTCTTAAATTTACCAAGGCTTGATTTGTGATCCAAGATATGATCTATCCTGGAGAATGTTCCATGAGCACTTGAGAAAAATGTGTATTCTGTTGTTTTTGGATGGATAGTCCTATAAATATCAATTAAGTCCCTCTTGTTTATTGTATCATTTAAAGCTTGTGCTTCCTTATTTATTTTCATTTTGAATGATCTGTCCATTGGTGAAAGTGGGGTGTTAAAATCCCCTAATATGAATGTGTTACTGTCGATTTCCCCTTTTATGGCTGTTAGCATTGCCTTATGTATTGAGTTGCTCCTATGTTGGGTGCATAAATATTTACAATTGTTATATCTTCTTCTTGGATCAATCCCTTTATCATTATGTAGTGTCCTTCTTTGTCTCTTCTAATAGTCTTTATTTTAAAGTGTATTTTGTCTGATACGAGAATTGTTACTCCAGCTTTCTTTTGGTTTCCATTTGCATGGAATATCTTTTTCCATCCCCTTACTTTCAGTCTATATGTGTCTCTAGGTCTGAAGTGGGTCTCTTGTAAACAGTATATATATGGGTCTTGTTTTTCTATCTATTCAGCCAGTCTTTGTCTTTTGGTGGTAGCATTTAATGTGTTTACATTTAAGGTATTTATCAATATGTATGTTCCTATTCCCATTTTCTTAATTGTTTTGGGGTTGTTATTGTAGGTCTTTTCCTTCTCTTGTGTTTCTTGCCTAGAGAGGATCCTTTAGCATTTGTTGTAAAGCTGGTTTGGTGGTGCTGAACTCTCTCAGCTTTTGCTTGTCTGTAAAGGTTTTAATTTCTCCATCAAATCTGAATGAGATCCTTGCTGTGTAGAGTAATCTTGGTTGCAGGTTTTTCTCCTTCATCACTTTAAATATGTCCTGCCAGTCCCTTCTGGCTTGCAGAGTTTCTGCTGAAAGATCAGCTGTTAATCTTATGGGGATTCCCTTGTGTGTTATTTGTTGTTTTTCCCTTGCTGCTTTTAATATATTTTGTTTGTATTTTATTTTTGAGAATTTGATTAATATGTGTCTTGGCATATTTCTCCTTGGATTTATCCTGTATGGGACTCTCTGTGCTTCCTGGACTTGCTTAACTATTTCCTTTCCCATATTAGGGAAGTTTTCAACTATAATCTCTTCAAATATTTTCTCAGTCCCTTTCTTTTTCTCTTCTTCTTCTGGAACCCCTATAATTCGAATGTCGGTGTGTTTAATGTTGTCCCAGAGGTCTCTGAGACTGTCTTCAGTTTGTTTCATTCTTTTTTCTTTATTCTGCTCTGCAGTAGTTATTTCCACTATTTTATCTTCCAGGTCAGTTATCCGTTGTTCTGCCTCAGTTACTCTGCTATTGATACCTTCTAGAGTATTTTTAATTTCATTTATTGTGTTGTTCATCATTGCTTGTTTCATCTTTATTTCTTCTAGGTCCTTGTTAGCTGTTTCTTGCATTTTGTCTATTCTATTTCCAAGATTTTGGATCATCTTTACTATCATTATTCTGAATTCTTTTTCAGGTAGACTGCCTATTTCCTCTTCATTTGTTAGGTCTTGTGGGTTTTTATCTAGCTCCTTCATCTGCTGTGTGTTTCTCTGTCTTCTCATTTTGCTTATCCTACTGTGTTTGGGGTCTCCTTTTTGCAGGCTGCAGTTTCATAGTTCCCGTTGTTTTTGGTGTCTGTCCCCAGTGGCTAAAGTTGGTTCAGTGGGTTGCGTAGGCTTCCTGTTGGAGGGGACTAGTGCCTGTGTTGTGGTGGATGAGGCTGGATCTTGTCTTTCTGGTGGGCAGGTCCACGTCTGGTGGTGTGTTTTGGGGTGTCTGTGGACTTATTATGATTTTAGGCAGCCTCTCTGTGAATGGATGGGGCTGTGTTACTGTCTTGCTTGTTGTTTGGCATAGGGTGTCAAGCACTGTAGCCTGCTGGTCGTTGAATGATGCTGGGTGTTGGTGTTGAGATGGAGATCTCTGGGAGATTTTCGCTGTTTGATATTACGTGGAGTTGGGAGGTCTCTTGTGGACCAGTGTCCTGAAGTTGGCTTTCCCACCTCAGTGACACAGCACTGACTCATGGCTGCAGCACAAAGAGCCTTTCATCCACACGGCTCAGAATAAAAGGGAGAAAATGTAGAAAGAAAGAGGATAAAAGAAAATAAATAAAGTAAGATAAAATAAAATAAAGTTATTAAAATAAGAAGTAATTAATTAAAAAAAATTTTTTAAGTAAAAACAAAAAAAACCAGAAAAAACAAAAACGGATGTATAGAACCTTAGGAGAAATGGTGAAAGCAAAGCTGTACAGACAAAATCTCACAGAGAAGCATACACATACACACTCATAAACAGTGGAAAAGGGGAAAAAATAGTAAATCTTGCTCTCAAAGTCCACCTCCTCAGTTTGGGATGATTCGTTGTCTATTCAGGTATTCCACAGATGCAGGGTACATCAGGTTGATTGTGGAGATTTAATCCGCTGCTCCTGAGGCTGCTGGGAGAGATTTCCCTTTCTCTGCTTTGTTTGCACAGCTCCCGGGGCTCTGCTTTGGAGTTGGCCCCGCCTCTGTGTGTAGGTCACTGGAGGGCATCTGTTCTTTGCTCAGACAGGACGGGGTTAAAGGAGCCGCTGATTCAGAGGCTCTGGCTCACTCAGGCTGGGGGGAGGGAGGGGCACGATGCGGGGCACGCCTGCAGTGGCAGAGGCTGGCATGACGTTGCACCAGCCTGAGGCGCGGCGTGTGTTCTCCCGGGGGAGTTGTCGCTGGATCCCGGGACCCTGGCAGTGGCGGGCTGCACAGGCTCCCTAGAAGGTAGGTGTGGAGAGTGACCTGTGCTCGCACACAGGCTTCTTGGTGGCGGCAGCAGCAGCCTTAGCGTCTCATGCCCATCTCTGGGGTCCGTGTTGTTAGCCGTGGCTTGCGCCCGTCTCTGGAGCTCCTTTAAGCAGCGCTCTTAATCCCCTCTCCTTGCGCACCAGGAAACAGAGGGAAGAAAAAGTCTCTCTAACCAGTATTATTATTAAAACTGCCTTAAATAGACCAGGATGGGTTTATTGGTCTTCCACTTTACCTACCCAGCTTCTGCAAGGAGTTGTTTAGCAAAGAACAGTTAAATCTTTAACATACTATTGGAAGTTTATCATAATTACATCTCTCATTTTCCAACCTTTATCAAATGCAACATAAGTGTAATTAACACCTCTCTTTTAAGAAGAGCATGTAGGGTACTTGCTGATAAAATGAACAGTGCTCAGATTCAGATTAATTCCTGGGAGAAGTGTTCAGTGGTGTACCATGTAACTGTGCCATTATAGAGAACCTGTCGGTCTATAAGATGAGAAACATGGGAAAGTAATGGGTTTGTGAACTAAGTGAGGGATGGAGGCTGAATGTACTTCCATATAGCGAATAGAGAGTTCACTCACTGTATTTGGGTATGTCATTTAGTTCTGGTGTAATCTATATGTATCTAGTTTTCTATTGTTTGCTGTTTTTTTTGTCCATGAAATGTCTCAGAAGCAATGCTCCCAAAAAAGAGAATATGTTTAATAAATAAATTGAGTACTGAATTTCTGTTTTTCACACAGCTTAATTATGAACACATAACTCACACAGATAATTTACCAACACTTCACATCTATCAGGGGACTATCCTAATATCACTGGCCATAGGCAAACCAGAAGATCTAAATCTGCTGAAAAAGTATCAGTAAATGATTCAAAAGTTAGTAGTTATTTCTAAAACACTATGCCCAAAGATGATTATTCAACATGGTCAGGCAAAGAAGGTGGGTTTATATATCATTTGGTGGAGCATTTTAATTTTTTCCCATGTAGAGCAAGTGACAGTTCTTCTGTGTAAATTTTACTTATTTTTTTGTTCCAAGTTTTTTTGTGTATGTATGAAATAAGCAGCAATAGTTAATATGTTGTCTCTAGTAATGGAGGAACTTTCTAAACATAAATGATATCAGTTTTCTATTAGTATCTTCAGATACTTCAAGAAAAAAATGATTAAGTCCAATTATGGCTTAATTACTTTTAATCCAATTCTTGGAATCAAAGTAAAATTGTGGAAGATTATTCTGTTTAGTTAAACAATCTGACATAACTATAAATTCAACTAACATGCTCAATTTTGAAGAAACTAAAATGTGTTTTGCTGTGAGAATACACATTCACATTTGGGTGGAGTATATTGTCATGGAAAAAACAATGCTCTGCTACATTAAGAAACAAGCAGGCAAGCATACTCTTGGGATTGGTTATTATGTACTTATAATTCATAGTTGCATCCACTACAGTTAAGATATTCTACTAATAAAAATAGAAATTGAAGCATGAACTGCAAAAGACCTCAAATAGCCAAAGCAATCCTGAGAAAGAAGACCAAAGCTGGAGTCATCACACTATCTGATTTCAAACTATGTACTACAAAACTGTAGTAATTAAAACAGTATGGTACTGGTATAAAAATAGAAACATAGGCCATTGAAAGAATCAAGAGCCCAGAAAAAAACCCATTTATATGGTCAACTAATATTTTGTAAGGGGTCCAAGAACAGTCAATGGGGAAAGGATAGTTTCTTTAATAAATGGTGTTGGGAAAACTGGATAACGATATGCAGAAAAATGTAGTTGACATCTTACATGGCTTACAAAAATTAAGTCAAAGTGGATTAAAGATGTAAACATAAGACCTGAAACCGTAAAATTCCTAGAAGAAAACATAGGCAAAAGGTCCCTGACATTTTTTTTGGCAATGATTTTTTAATATGAAACCAAAAGCATGAACAACATAAGCAAAAATTAACAAGTGGGACTACATCAAACTAAAAAGCTTCTGTATAGCAAAAGAAACAATCAACAAAATGAAAAGATAACCTACAAAATGGGGAAAAATACTTGCAAACTATATATCTGATGTATAAAGAACTCATACAACTCAGTAACAACAACAAAAATCCAATTTAAAAATGGGCAGAGGACATATATACAATGGAATATTACTCAGCCATAAAAAGAAACAAAATTGAGTTATTTGTAGTGAGGTGGATGGACCTAGGGTTTGTCATACAGAGTGAAGTAAGTCAGAAAGAGAAAAACAAATACTGCATGCTAACACGTATATATGGAATCTAAAAAAAAAGGTTCTGATGAACCTAGGGGCAGGACAGGAACAAAGATGCAGATGTGGAGAATGGACTTGAGGACACAGGGAGGGGGAAGGGTAAGCTGGGACAAAGTGAGAGAGTAGCGTTGACATATATACACTACCAAATGTAAAATAGATAGCTAGTGGGAAGCAGCCGCATAGCACAGGGAGATCAGCTTTGTGACCACCTAGAGGGGTGGGATAGGGAGGGTGGGAGGGAGACGCAAGAGGGTGGAGATATGGGGATATATGTATACATATAGCTGATTGACTTTGTTATAAAGCAGAAGCTAACACACCATTGTAGAGCAATTATACTCCAATAAAGATGTTAAAAAAAAAAATGGACAGAGGAACTTAATAGGCATTTTTCCAAAGAAGATATCCACATGGCCAACAGGTACATCAGTAATCATTAGAGAGTAATCAACATCAGTAATCATTAGAGAAATGCACATCAAACCCACAATGGGATATCACCTCACACTTGTTAGGGTGGCTGTCATCAAAAAGAGGAGAGATAACAAATGTTGGCAAGAATGTGGAGAAAGGGGAACTGTTGGGGAGAATGTATATTGGTGCAGCCATTATAAAAAAAACAGTATGGAGGTTCCTCAAAATTTTTAAAAAATAGAACTACCATATAACCCAGCTGTCACTCTTCTGGGTATATATGAAGAAAATGAAATCACCATTTTGTACAGATATTTGTACTTCCATGTTCATTGCAGCATTATTCACAATAGGCAAGATATGGAAACAGCCTAAGTGACCATCAACAGATGAATGGATAAAGAAGGTGTTGTGTATATATATATATATATATATACACAATGAATTATTATTTAGTCATGAGAAAGAAGGAAATCTTGCCATGGATAGCAGAACTCGTAACAACAGAGAGTAGAATGTTGGTTACCAGGCCTGGGGGGTGGGGGAATTGGGGAGATATTGGTCAAAGGGCACAAACTTCCAGTTAGAAGTTCTGGGGATCTAATACAACATTGTAAATATAGTTAACAATCCTGTATTATATACTTCACATTGCCAAGAGAGTAGATTGTAAATATTCTCACTGTGAAAAAGAAATGATAATTATGTGACATGATGGAAGTGTTAGGTAATGCTGTGATGGTAATCATATTACAATATATGTGTATGAAACAACACTGTTATGCACCTTAAACTTACACAGTGTTATACATCAGTAAATAATACAATATTATTACACAGTTACAACAAACTACATAATTGTATATCAATAGAGTTAGAAAAAATAGAAGTTGTAATTGAGAAAATTTACAAAATGGTGGGTATAAACAGAATTAGAATAACTGAATAACAATTTTTTTAAGGTAAAGCTGAGGTTAGTTATCATACACCAGCATGACAGTGTACACTTTCTTTGCTGCCCATCATCATTTGAATTTTAAAAATGTGGGCACTCAGAAGAACTATTTTGCAAAACCACTTGTGTTCTATAATGATATTCATCTTTTTTTGTCTTAGCAAATCCTCTAAAGTTTGTTTCCATTTTTAAAAAATTTATTTATTTTATTTATTTATTTTTGGCCGCATCATGTCTTTGTTGCTGCCCGTGGGCTTTCTCTAGCTGCGGCCAGCGGGGGCTATTCTTCAGTGCGGTGCGTGGGCTTCTCATTGCAGTGGCTTCTCTCGTTGGCGGAGCACGGGCTGTAGAGCGTAGGCTTAGTAGTTGTGGCATGCGGACTCTAGAGCACAGGCTCAGTAGTTGTGGCACACGGGCTTAGTTGCTCCGCGGCATGTGGGATCTTCCCAGACCAGGGCTCGAACCTGTGTCCCCTGCATTGGCAGGCGGATTCTTAACCACTGCACCACCAGGGAAGCCCTCCATTTTTTTTTAAATGAGAAGATTTTAACAAAAGCCTTCAGCAAATGGAGAGCTAAGAGTTCACCTTCTGAAGCTTTTGTTAAATTGCAATTGCTAAAAAACATACTTGAAAACAGGATCATTTTAAAAAGTTTTATTACAAAAGAAAGAGATCAACTGAGCAAATTATGAGCTTACCTGGTGTGTTACATTTAATTTTGAAAATGTATAATTGTGCTTTGGAATATTTCAACTTAGAAATGAATATTTTGATGGGGCTTTAATTTCTAATTTGATAGATTTCTATTCTGTACAGAAGGAAATAAAATTAAGAAGGTCTAGAATATTACAGCAATTACTGTTTCAAATGAATCATGCATAAAGGGAACCAATTTAATGAATTTCGTCATGTAAAATCTCTCTCAAAGAAAAATATTCCATTCTCTCTCTCTCACACACAAGCACACACAAATTAATATTAGCCTCCATTTAGCAGAATTTTCTCTGATCATAGCTAGTATCTTTAGTGAGATTATTCTTTTCAATGAGAAATATCATGGTTTGTAGGAAAAAAGGCAATGAAATTTGTTACCAATTTAAAATTTATTGACCATAATATACTACTTTTAAAAATATTAAAAGCATTTTCATGAAAAAAATTATAACTGATGAAAAACTACTGATGAGATAGTATTATAATACTTCAACAAAATACTGATGAGATAGTTTTATAATAAGAGTTTTTAAGTACATTAAATATAAGAAAATGTACCTATATAAATATAGGATTTGTATATTGTACATGGATACACACTATTTTTTTTTTCATCTCCTTGCCCAGCCAACCTCTGCCCAAAATGATAGAAGGAGATTGGAGGGCAGGAGTAGAGATGCCAAGGAATTTCTGTTCTGTTCTGGCTATTTTTAATTTATAGAAATAATTTTATTTTAAAAAATTGTTCCTGAATAGAACCATTTTATAAGTTTACCAACACAGTAAAATAAATTTTTGGTAAAAAAAATTTCAAAACTTATTAATTTAACACCTCCTTTCACTCAGAAATGTATCCTAATGTGGAAGATAAATTATATAGTTATTCTACTCATATGATTCAGCTTAAGGAGTTTCATCCCAGAGGGATCATGGTAAATTTTAGTTCAATCAGATAAGCTCCCGCTACAATCTGAGGCAGGCAGACTGGAATAAGACCTCATGGGTTCCATACCGTCTGTACTATGTGTACAGTCTGGTGGCTTATTTAAATTCTGTGCCTCAGTTTCCTCCTGTATATAGTAGGCTAATAATAGCGCCTGCCTTGTGTTGTAAAGATTGCATTAATTAAAATATGTAAAGACTTCAGTGCCTGGTACATAGTAAGCATTCAATACAATAAATCAGTGATGTTTAAATTAATTGCATGGACACATGCAAATAAAACCATAACTAGTTAAAGCCATCTAGCAGCTGCATAGCATTTCAACACCACTTATTTCTGATGTTTTAATTGTCATCTAAAACCCCTCAAATAGCTATGAATCCTCGCCAGTGAGGAAAAATAAGAGAATAAAAGGATACATATTTGTTTTTATAGCCAAAGTTATATAAATAACAGAAAAGGCTTTTTCAAATACACTAATAGTGACCCTATGCCCAAAGCCCAAACTAAACACACAATCCCCATGCACCCATTCTTCACCCCTGAAATCCTACACATGCTTGTAATTCAAGAAAATCTTCCATCAAGTCACCCACAAAATTAAACTAATAGAAAACATGAGGAGATTTTATTTGAGGTCTGAATATACAAACTTCAGAGCATCATGATATCCATAAGTGATTCTTAGTAAGGAAACATTCATTAATCTTGGCTGCCAGGTAAACCACTGCATATTGTCCTTTTTCTCTTTTTGGCAGGCTTGTTTTCAAACATGTTTTCTTATGAGCAGTATGAAGGCTAAATATATATTTAAAGCACTTTGTTTAATGAATATATTGGCAATTATCAATTTTCAAAACATTGCCAATCAAATAGGAAGTTAGTGTCTGCTACGTCAAAGAACTGACGTTAGAATGTTGAGCTTAAAAAGCTGGATAATTTTTAAATGACATTTTCAATAGGCAGCATTAAGAGCAGTGGAATAATATAAGGAGTTGGTGCCTGTGTACTTGAAGTATAAAATGTTACTATTTTATATGTAGTATCATTTTCAGGTGGTTCAGTTGTATCAAATGCAGAGTCTTTTTTGATGTATTTATTTCTCTAAAAATATGAAATATATAAATGCACTCAGTGAAGAAAGGAGAGCATACGTTTCTACCTAAAACGTCTATGAGTTCATTACTGTGTAATGAAACCATGAGAAATCACTGCTAATTCCTCAAATTTTAGGATTTAGTAATTTTACTTTATTTAGGAAAAAAGTAGCTGTTTCTTCCTGAGTAGTAAACAGCTGGAGAACAGGATAACTTCAAAGTTTGGAAGAGCCCTGAGGCAACCAAGAACAAACCAGAAGTTGGCCCATTATGCAGACTGCCAAGTTCTAGACTTAGAAAATTTTCTACTTGTTATTGATGTTTGTCCTCAGGGTTATTTTTTTTCCCTCCACCGATTTTGCTTGGTTTTCATTTATGATTACAAAACAAAACGTGACTATGTGGTAAAGCATTAGACAAGGGCAATTTTAATTATTTTTAGAAGGGTACAATTAAATTTGGGTACCAGACAAGGTATGTATAATAAAAGACAGCACACAAAAAAAATTTTAGAACCTTAACAAAGAAACAAATGCAAATGGTTATGTAGATATATCATTCAAACATATTTATACTCAGAAAGTTGTGTTCTTCAAGGAAGTGAACTAACAGCACCAAATGCTGGTGAGAATGTGGAGCAATAGGGACTCATTCATTGCTGGCGGTAATGCAAAATGGTACAGCCATGTTGGAAGGCAGTTTGTCAATTTCTTACAACACTAAAAATACTATTACCATATGATCCAGCAACTGTGAGCTCTTGATATTTACCCAAAGCAATTGGAAAACTTATGTCTGTACAGAAATCTGCACACCGATGTTCACAGAAGGTTTATCCATAATTGCCAAAACTTGGAAGCAACCAACATGTCCTTCAGTAGGTGAATGGATAAATAAACGCTGGTACATCCAGACAATGGAATATTATTAAACGCTAAAAAGAAGTGTGCTTCAAGCCATGAAAAGACATAGAGGAACCTTAAATGCATATTACCAAGTGAAAGAAGCCAATCTAAAAAGCTTAAATACTATATGATTCCAACTATATGACATTCTGAAAAAGGCAAAACTATGGACACAGTAAAAATATCAGTGGTTTTGAAGGGTTGGGGTGGGAGGGGAGAAATGAATAGGCAGAGCACAGAGGATTTTTTTTTAGGGCAGTGAAAATACTCTGTATGATATCATAATGATGGTTACATGTCATTACACATTTCTCCAAACCAACAGAATGTGCAACACTAACAGTGAACCATGATACAAACTATGGACTTTGGGTGGTTATGAGGTGTCAGCATAGGTTTATCAGTTGTAACAAAGGTACCACTCTGGGGGGCAATGTTGATAATTGGGGAGACTATGCATGTGTGGGGGAAATTTCTGTACTTTCCCTTCAATTTTGCTGTGAACCTAAAGCTGCTTTAGAAACATAAAGTCTTAATTTAAAAAATCATATCAGTTCAACCTAAGTGAAATGGATAAGAATATCAATATACAATAACTAAAGAATATAGTAATTAAGGTAGATTTTATGTCAATATTGTTAATTTTATGTCTGGATATCAGATTATCAGGTATTGTGTCTTCCTATCAAGCACCCATGGATTATTAAAAACAACAAAACAACAGCAAAAGCCATATATTGTCCACAATGAAAGTATCAATAAGTTCCATAGAATAGAAATGATAAAAATCTTTTTCTAATCACAATGAAATACAGCTAGAAATTAATAACAAAAACTTTGTAAATGACTATGTAAATGGAAATATGAATGATCACTTTGGTTAAAAAGGAAATTCATAAAAATTCTATTTTTTAAAAAAAGTTGATATTAAATGAAAACACCATACTTAGAGGACAAACCCCCATCTTCATTCTGTGTGAAATCTCCGCCTCCTTGTGAGTAGGTGGGATCTATGACTTGCTTTTAACCAATAGAATATGGCAAAGGTGACGAAATGCCCCTCTCTTAGTTAGGCTAGACCCTATAACAAATGTGATGGGTTACTACTCTAATTAAGTTTTATGTTACATTACTATACAATGCTCTATCTTAGCCTACTGGAAAGAGACTTTCATCCCTTGTTGGCTTGAAAACAGAGGTTGCTGTGCTATTGGAGACTGCCACATGGCAAGAAACAAACAAACTACAAGCAGCCCCTTAGAGCAGAGAGTGACTCTCAGCTCACAGCCAGTAAGAGAACAGGACCTCAATCCTATAATCTCAAGGCAATGAATTCTGCTAACTACTTGAGGGAAGAAGGGATGAAATGGAAGGAGGAAGGGAAAGAGGGAGGAAGGAAAAAGAAGAAAGAAGAAAAACTGGTGGGGGATCTCTTTATCTTAGAAGTTAACATATATGCTGAGGCAAAAGGAGAATTAGAAAACTGCCATTATGCAGCAAACTTTGAAGAGATGCTAAAACCAATGATTGAAAAGTTTTGGGGGAACTGGCTATCCCACTCTCAAAGTATCACTCCACAAATTGCTTATTACAAATGGAAAAGGGCACGTTTGTAATGGGGAAATCTGGCCACGTCCCCTTAATCAAGTGATCAAAATTACCATCACTAATACTGAAACAAAGTGACATCATGTATCTCCAGATTTATATTCTGAGAAGGAGAGATTCCTGCCATTTAACCAGAATCTAATCATAAGGAAACACTCAGGACATTCTGCAACACAACAGACCTGGACTCTTCAAAACCTCTCAGTGTCATGAAAGACCAGATAAAAATAGAGGGGGGGAAAAAAAACTTATCTGGATTAAAGGAGACAAAAGGGACATACAGACATGGCAGTTAAAAGCAATTGTGTGATCGTAGATTGAATGATGGATTAATTGAAAAATAAAAACTATTAGAGACATTTTGGGCATCTTCAGGAAATTTAAATTTTAAGCCTATAGGCAATATTATTGCATCAGTATTAATTGTTTGAGTGTGATAATTACATTAGAATGTCCTTGTTCCTAGGAGATTCATGCTGAAGTAGTTAGAAATAAAGTACTGAAGCATGTGCACCTTCTTCTCAAGTGTTTTGGCCCAAAGAAGTGTGTGTGTGTGTGTGTGTGTGTGTGTGTGTGTGTGTGTGTGAGTGAGTGAGTGTGTGTGTACATAATATAAAGAGAAAAGTACTTGTAACAACGTTTAGGTGGAAGGTAAGGTTCATTTGAATATGAACAGAGGAACTATAGTGCCCACTTCAAATTCTTAAACCCCAGTTGTTTTGTTTAATCACGGTTATGAAAGTAATTCATTTTGTTTGATATTTTGGAGGAAATATGGAAAATATAGAAAAAATTAAATTGTCTATAATACTACCATCCAGAGATAAACATTAGTAATATTTTGTGTAATCCCTTTCACTTTTTCCTATTTAAATATACATCATGTATATTGACTTTTCAGAACAAGGATCATAGTTTATGTTTTCTACTTTAACAGATAAGGAACATTTTCCCACGTCCTTTAGTAATATCCAGAGCATATGGTTTTTTAAATTGAAGCATAGTTGATTTATAATATTAGTTTCAGGTATATAAAACGTGTGATTTAAAAAAAAAAAAAACCATGTGATTTTAATGGCTGTATAAAGGTACACGTTTGTTATTGGATGGTACTGTTACAAAATTCCTCCTCCTTGAAGAAATTTGTTCTCTTGATTTCGAGATTCTCAAGCTCTTCTGGTTTTCCTCATAACTCACTCTTTAGTTCTTCTGAATCTTCTCTGTTAGATACTCCTCATATCGCCAAGTTTTTAACATTGGGGTGGCTTAAGATTCAGCTTAGACTTCTAGCTTTGCTTCTCCGTTTACCCTCACTCTCTGAGTGATCTCACTTAGGCTCATGATTTTAAATAGCATCTCCGTGCTCTTGTCTAAATGTGTATCTTTAGGCCGGGCCTTTCCTCCGAATGCCGGAGTCTTGCATCCAACTGTCTATTTCACTTGGATACATCAAATTTATGCCAAATTCAAATTTCCTACCTCCCCCCCCACCTTCTTCTCCGATAGTCTTGTGCATCTCATTTAATGGCAGTTATATTCTTCTAATGTTCAGGACAAAAGCATTAGAGTCATTTAGACTCCTCTCTGTCTCTATCCTATATCCATATCCAAGCTGCACATTCTGTTAACTGCTCCTTCTAAGTATATCCAGGATCTGTGTCCCTTTCTTACCAACCTCTCTGCTTATTACCTTGGTCTGGAAAACCAACAGTTCTGGCCTGGATCATTGAATTTCCATATGACTAGTATTTCTTATGTCCCTACCTTCTATTCAAAATATAAAAGCCACAGTAAATTTGTGAAATCATATGTGAGATCATGTCACTCCTCTATTCAGATCTCTCCAATAGATTCTGTCTTATTATAAAGCCAGAGTCATTACAATGTCTTGAAAAAGTCCTCCTGATCTAGCTCCCGCTATTTCTCTGACCTCACTTAATTCTTCTTTCCCCTCCCTTACTGGCCATCTCACTGTTCATCATATACACACTCTCAAAACCTTTGGACCTCCACGCCTGGTATGCTTTCTTCCCAAAGGCACTTGGCAAGCTCTTTGCCTCCCTCCTGTCTTTAATCAAACATCCCCTTCTTTGTGAGGCCATCCTAATTATCCTGTTAAAGTTTTAACCCTTAACACAGCAATCCCTATCCCTCTTTTCTACATTTTTCCCCTTATTTGCCATCTTCATTTTCTATTTTTATTTTTTAATGTTTATTTATTTTATTTTATTTTTGGCTGTGTTGGCTCTTAGTTGCGGCATGCGGGATCCTCCACTGTGGCACTCGGCCTCCAGAGTACATGGGCTCTGTAGTTTGCGGCTCAAGGGCTTTGTTGCCTTGTGGCATGTGGGATCTTAGTTCCCTGACCAGGGATTGAACCCTCATCCCCTGCATTGGAAGGCGGATTCTTAACCACTGGACCACCAGGGAAGTGCCCATCATTTTCTATTTTTAAAATAGATTATAGAAATAGAATTAGTCAAAGGTTATGAATATTTTAAAGTATTTGATCGTGCCAAAATGATTTCTCAAAAAATAGCTCCAATGCCAAGACTTTAAAAGACTTTCAGTTCTAAGATTATCCTAATTATCAATATTAAATAATAACACTTTGAAAAAGCCTTTGTCAATCAGGCAAAAATAAATAATGTTATTTCACTTTTCATGTTTTGATTACTAGTCAGTGTCATTTAATATTTTGATCATAGAGTGAAACTTCCTTCAAGAACCAGGAAATTAGAAAGATAAGCATTTCTGTCCATTTAGGGGGAACAGAAAAGAAGTCTGACCTCTACTTCACATCCTCCACAAAATCTTTTCCAAGTGAGACATATAGAGAATTAATGTTCTGTATAATAAAACATTGCAGATGCTGCAGCAATCATAATACTTTCCTGCTCAAGGACTTTCATGTACCTGTTGTACTCAGTAGAGTCTAGACCCTCACTCCTGGCGTCCAAGACTCTGGAATCTGTCTGCAAATTATGTTTCTAAATACGTTTCATACCACTTACTTTTATATATCTGCACCTACCAAAAAGCACATCTGTTTACTTTTTTCTATTTGACCCACATTTTCCTGGATTTTGTTCAATTTGTTTCATTTACTGTAAATGCTTTTCTTTTCCATATAGTATAATATGATGTATTTCAAGTTGCAACATCGCCTCTCTCATTAGGTCTCTTCAAATTCCCAGATGAAAGTGGTCCTTCTCTTCTATGAACACTGAGAGCATTACATCAGAACTTTTCTTATATTTACTTTCTTCTGCCTTATATGTGTGCCTTATGTCATCTCCAACTAGAGGGAAAAAAATTGGAGTGTAGCTACAGCCTCTTTTCATTTTTGACATCTTCCCAAGTGCCTACCATGGTAATATGGTGTCTTACACATAGTAATAAATAGTATTAATTAATTAATTATGTGCGTGTATGTATATGTGTGTGTATATTTATTCATACATTACATATATATATATGGGGAGAGAGAAAGAGAAAAAATTTAAGCCTAGAGATCTTTTTTTTTTTTTTTTTCTTTTTGCGGTACACGGGCCTTTCAGTGTTGTGGCCTCTCCCGTTGTGGAGCACAGGCTTCGGACACACAGGCTCAGCCATGGCTCACGGGCCCAGCCACTGCGCGGCATGTGGGATCTTTCCGGACCAGGGCACGAACCCGTGTCCCCTGCATTGGCTGGCGGACTCTCAACCACTGCGCCACCAGGGAAGCCCTAGCCTAGAGATCTTTTAAGCCTAGAGGATTATGACATGCCTGTGGCATATATTAAACTTTTAAATGCCTGTGTCAGATAACAGAGCATAACGTATGGCCTTAAATTATTTTCTAATTAACAGAAATAGCAAACTTTTAGAATTTTTCTCTAAAACTATCATTTTAATATTAACTTTCATTTTTTATTCTTGAAGAATGATTACATCAAAACTAACTGCAGGTAGTTAAGGTTGTTATAAAAATTCTAGATTTAACCCCATGCAGGTGCTATATATATATTCTCTGTTAGAACTTGCTCAAGGATTAAGAAAATTGTTTTCTGTTGCCTTTGTCCACATTGTTGTCTTGTACTTAACTGTGAATATAGCTTTGTCAGTGGCAATTCCCAGTCCAATGTTTATCTGTGTTTTATATTTTTACATATGGAGCCTGTCCTAAGATATGTGTGTTTCATTCCAAATACACTATATATTTTAATCTACAAAACAAAAATTTTTTTAATTTAGCAATGACTGTGCTAAACACTTGTATAACTTTTACAACTTTGGGAAAAAAAACCACAAATGGCTTCCCATTTATAATCTGGGTTTCAGTTTTCTTTGCTCCATTTGCAATGAAGTCATTGCCAAATTTTTTTAAATTAATTTTATTCATTTTAAAGCACCAAAAGCTTATAAAATAAAATGTCCGTGCTCATCTCCTTTAAAAAATAAAAACACAGTTCAACTTAATCCCTTCGAACTCTGCACTTCCCTCACTTTATCCTCTCCTGATACTCTTTTACACACATTCAGTACATGAAATATTTTACAGAAGGGAGAAAAGAAAATATTTTAAAAGACTTGAATAAATGAATTTCTGGAGTTTTAAGGGTAACTACTTCTCAGCCATTACTGTGAATATTTTTTCATTGAAATCTACTGTAGCAAGTTTAATGAGTTAAAAGAAACATAATGATTATCTTTACTTTAGCTTATTTAACCCTATAAGGTGGTTATTTCTTTGACATTATACTTTCCGGATTAGAAGAAAATTACACAAATATTAAGCTATTAAATATGTAAAAACTTTATATAGCTAAACTTCAAATCCAAAATATGTATTAACAGATATAAAAATGTATAAAAAATTCATTATGTGGGTGAAATCATGTAGTTAAATTCTCTTTTCAAAGCTACATAATGTGACTTGGAATCCCTTACTGAATAAAGAGAACCTTATAGTTAATAAAATGCATCTTCACAGTATAAGTAAGAAAATTAAAAAGAAAAACAGCATACCTTGGTCTTTTTAAAATATTTGAATCTGAAAAGTCTTAAAGTAAAGCACATCAAATGTGCTAGAAATGATTAAGTAAGAGCAAGATGTTTGTGACCAAAATGAATTGATTCCAACGATTACTCTGAAGGGCATAAGAAAAGACAGTGTATGTGTTGAAATGTGTAGGTTTCCATTTTCATCATTCAGTACCACCTGATTGAAGTGAATAAGCACAGGAAAAAATAATTTACCGTCACTTCAAAGAAATATGACTTTAGTGCAAGAGAAGAAATATGGCTGACATATTAAGAGTAGTTATTATGAAAAACAATATTGGTCAAATTGCAGTTTGCACATAATTCAGCCAACTTCCTTCTTTCATCATAAGATTTACATTCTTTAAAATTGCAGCTTTACAGAATGATGAAGTCTTTCCATTATTCATCTTTGCCACTGTCTCAGAATTAAAAGGCTGTTGGTGGCAAAAAGCCAGTTAATCATATTTATGGTGACAACCATGACTGTTACAAAACAGATAGTCTTAGAAAGCATGCCCTTTTCTTTACATCAAAACCTGTTGAACGTGCTCTTCCATCCCTTGAGGATTTGAAGATAGATTATTGTCCTTTCAGGAGAAGAATAAAGAGTTAGTACAAATCTAACAGTAGCCATTGTTGATGGTAGAAATCGACCAAAGTTGGAATTTTGTGTTCTGTTTGTTTTTTCAGTTATTTTGTTTTATTTTATTTTTTTCGGCGGTACGCGGGCCTCTCACTGTTGTGGTCTCTCCCGTTGCGGAGCACAGGCTCCGGACGCACAGGCTCAGCCATGACTCACGGGCCCAGCCGCTCCGCTGTGGGATCTTCCCGGACCGGGGCATGAACCCGTGTCCCCTGCATCGGCAGGTGGACTCTCAACCACTGCGCCACCAGGGAAGCCCCCAGTTATTCTTTTTGTTGCCTATTTCATCATTTGAAAAATGTGGATATAATCCATTCTCTAGTAATTCATCATTCAATCATATTCTAAAGTTCTGGATTGTTCCCTGTGTGCTTAGTAGAACAAGAAATTTGAATGAAGACAAAATCTGGACAAATGCTGAGTTTTTTCATTAACTAATGTTTGAAACTAATTATAGTCAAGAGATAAGAACTTAAATGATATCATCCAACTGACATTCATTAAAACCTTCAGAAATCCACATGGCATGGTGTAATTGTCAATGTTTTTAAGGAACATTTAGTTGTTCAGGCTTTAAAGAGACTTGTCTTTTTATTTTAAACAGATTAGAAATAGGTGAGAGAAATTAAGAGGTACCAACTTTCAGTTGCAAAATAAATGAGTCATGGGTATGAAGTGTACACTGTGGGAAATATAGCCAATAATTATGTCATATCTTTGTATGGTGACAGATAGTAACTAGACTTAGTATGGTGATCATTTTGAAATGTATAGAAATATGGAATACTGTGTTATATATCAGGAACTAACACAGCGTTGTAGGTCAATTATACTTCAAAAACAAGCAAAAGAACAAACTCATAGAATAAGAGATCAGATTTGTTGGTACCAGAAGCAGAGGGTTGGGGGGAGGGATTGGATGAAGGTAGTCAAAAGGTACAAACTTCCAATAATAAGATAAGTAAGTACTAGAGAATGTACAATACGATAAATATAGTTAACACTGCTAAACGTTATACATGAAAGTTGTCAAGAGAGTAAATCCTACCAGTTCTTATCACAAGGAATTTTTTTTAAATTTCATTAATTTTTTAGTCTATATGAGATGATGGATATTCACTAAACTTATTGTGACAATCGTTTCATGCTGTATGTAGTTAAATCTTTGTGCTGTATACCTTAAAACATACATAGCACTGTATCTCAGTAAAACTGGAAGAACTAAAGAAATAGGTTTTATCAGCTGTACAATTCTTATTTTTCAGTCAAATATAATTTC
The DNA here is from genome assembly GCF_951394435.1 of Stenella coeruleoalba. Lineage (NCBI taxonomy): Eukaryota > Metazoa > Chordata > Mammalia > Artiodactyla > Delphinidae > Stenella > Stenella coeruleoalba. Next base: position 20,825,761 of record NC_137149.1, on the reverse strand, counting down.
TACTTAGTGAATTTAGAGTAAATCTTTTAGAACTCAGCCATTGCCTTTTAATTTAGAAATTAAAAACCTTTAGAGTTGATTCAGTGCAGGGACTCTTTGCTTCTTTCACGCCCATATCCTTTGGTATGTGAAGAAGCCTATGGCTCAATACCCACAAAATAAAATTCAGAGGCTTATAAAGAAAACTGATTACACTAAAATAGTTATTAAAAAATTTTTTTAAACAATGTTGCAATATAGTAATATACTGGCTTATTTATTAATACATTAAATAATAAGATCTAGCAACAGATCTAATGGTTGTGGTGAATTCAAAGTGACCATGAAGAAAATTATATTTCAATTCATCTGTAACAACTATATTATGATATGAAAATATCTGTGATTCCCATAAGTAGCAAAGTTATACATAGTGCTACAACTAATATATATTTTTTGCCTACATCCATAATTGAGGAAAACATTAAATTTCATTTAGGTAGTAGTCCACAGACTACTACCAAGCCCACAGACTCTCTAAAATCTATTCATGGACCCCTTGGGGGTCCTTGGGCCTCAGGTGAAGGATTGTTGTCCTATATGATCTTCCCATTATCCTTATGAGGAAACTGAAGCCCTTCAGGGATTTGCCACAATTTGTACAGCCAGGTAGTAAGAGAAGAGCTAGAACCCTCCATCTCCAGTTGGCTTTTCCTGTTCTCCTTTCAGAACATCAGAAGGTGTTCACATAAACCTCTGCATGAAGTGTTATAGAGTTTTATTTAATTGTTTTAAACCATATGTAATATGTAAAAAATAGTAATTTATATGTAAAAAATAGTATGTAAAATATGTATAAAAGAGTAATTTATGAAAGCAAACCATTTTACACATGGTTTCAGGGGACTTTGGGAAAAGAAATTTTAGCACAGTCACTTTCTTCCTTAGCACTCATGGTGGGAAATCTAATGAGCTGCTTAGGTTCACAGTGAAGATTAGCAACACAAATCCTTTCTAGCACTAAGCATTCCTATTGCTGTTTCTTGTGGTTGGTGATTCTTTCTGCATAGGGCACTGCATCCATTTTTGCCATAATGAGGAATGTAAAACAACCAGGACATCCATCCCTGTGTTCTTGTTGACATCAAGAACTGTTATTCAATATACCTTGGCTAGATGAAATTCCCAACCACAAATGGATGAACATACATTCCTTGCAGAAGCCACAGGGACTAAGAAAGTGAAATCTAGAGAGTAGATGGACTTTATCAGATGCCATATTTGCCAGTGCATTCAGAATCCAGGTTGATCAGTGAAGGAAAACAGACATTGTTAGTTTTAAAATTTCTGGAATAGATTTGCAATTTACAGCCATTGCTAAAAGAAAAATGTCTTCAGAAATTAAAAGAAAGTTGAGAGGATAATTTTTAAAAGTTAAGGAATGCAATAAAGGGAACTAGTGAGACTAAGAGATGCTGCCATGACGTGATGTGTCAAAAAAGATTGGATTAAATTTTCAGAAAGCTGCACAAATAAAGATATAAAGCAAGTAGAACATGTTATATTTCTGACTGGTTTGCCCAAATTATGCTTCTATAGAGAAAAGGACTATATAATTTCTATATATTTGTATTATCCATCATATCTGTTTGCAGCAAATTGCTTGGTGAAATGGAAAACCTCAGAATTCTGAGCTAAAAGAGACCTCAGAAATCATCTAATCCAACCTACTCCTTTATAGAAGGTGAAAAAAAAATCTCTAAGTGTTTGAAGTACCCTTTGCTCAGAGTATTATAAAAATATTTTATTAATGTTAAATTATTAGACCAACTGAGGAAGATTTCTCACCATATACTAGAAAATACATCTGATTAATTTTAGAGATGTTATTTAATATTACATTCTGGTGCTATCCACTTGGTATATGTTAACTTTCAGAACAACTCTTTGAATTAGGTAATATTAATGTCATTTTCAGACAAGAAAACGAATGTGTGGGAAGGCTACTCAACTAACCAAAGATTAAAAAAAAAGGTGGCAATTGACAGAGCCAGGTTTCAGACCAACTCTGTGCACCTTGAAAGCCCACTGTCTTGAAGGAAAAAGAGGAGGTGGGGGGAAAACCATAAAGACAGGATGTAAAAACAATAAACACAGTAAAAACAGAAAACATGATGAAGGAATGAATATGAACAAGGGTTCAATGCTGTCGTTAGGCAACTCTAACAAGTTGCATTAGATTCCAATATGCTACATGAAAAGGATTTAATGTAGGTATGTAGATATTTGACTAACCCATCTCTGCAGTCCACAGGAGGAGCAAACTAGTGCCTTGAGTTGTGGGAGGAAATGGGGAGAGAAGAGTGAAGGTCTTGATGCAGATCTCACCAAATTTTCTTTAGTGATTCAGAGGTCAATCTTACCTTTCTTGTTTTTGTTCCATATATGGGTTCCTTTACCTATATAATGAAATATTTATACTTTATTTAAAGAACTATTATTTGGTAAGATGCTGAACTAGAAGAACTTCTGCAGTAAGTTACACAATTGAAATTCTTATGACCTATTTTATCAGATGTATAAAAATAAGTTTAAAGTTATTTTTAATTTACCCATAGGTTTTTGTGTTACATGAAATTCTATGGTTACTGATAGGGTTAAAATTACCTTTGACTATGTAGCTAATTAAAAAATAATCCACCAGGTAAAATCTTCATTTCCAAATTGTGTGTAGTTTACCTAACATCTTTTGAAACTACTCATAATCAACTCTGCCTGAGTCACTCTTAGTTGATAAACACTTTTGGAGCTGGAAATATTTATGAGTAATAGTATTTTTTATATTAAGACCAATTCACTTTTTCTCTTGAGAGACTGGATTAGAGAAAAGGGAATAATGTCTGTTCTCTACTTGGCAAGACATAGTTTCAGTTCCTCTAAGTGTCCTGTATTAGAACTTCATTAATCAACATGAACCACATGAGAAATTCTTGCTCAAGTATGGCAAGTGTCAAGATTTTAAAATACATTCTGTGTGTCATAGCCAAAAATGTAATCATGGTCAAGATTTAGATATCAACACACTAGATGATAGGTCAGTTGCCAAATCATAAAGTATAGCGTACGTAAAAGAGAGTATTCTGGCCATTTCTGTGATGATTCAAATATGTTTAACAGAGACACTTAGTCTAAATGAATGGCTGATTAACTGTTATACCCCCTTGATAGAATTATGAGACCTTTGAAGTTTAGCATCACTATAATGCTTTGTCAGGCTCAGTGAGACAAAAGTTCTATGTTTGCATTTCTCCCTTAGTCACTGTTGGTTACCTATACTACAGAGGTTCCAAGCTATCTTCTTTGCTTATGGAGCATAGATTTTGGTCATGAATTTAGGGGTCATATATTTCAGGAGAAATTGGATACCTGCATAACTCCAGGCTGGAAATCAAGATTAGTTTTAGTGAATCATAGTACTAATCCCTTTCCTCTTGCCAGTGATTGGTTCAGTTATCAGCATGTGACTCAATTCTTGCCAATAAGCTTTGAAGGGGATTCTATTGAATCTCTTTTGGGAAAGGAAACAGTCTAAATATTATATGAAGAAAACCACTTCTTCCTGACTCTGGAATCCACTCTGTGAGGTGCTTGACATTGGTCTAGATATCTTGGCACCATGAAGGACAAGCTTGAGGTCAATATTCAAGACACTGAGGGTATTAGAGCTAAATATGACCCTTGGTCATTTTATATGCTAAATGTAGTACTTTGAAGTAACTCTGTACTCTAATTCTGATATGTGAGTTAAGTGTATATTATTAATGTCAACCTTCAGAGTTAATATAGTTAATATTATTGCAAATGGAGACATTCTAACTGAAACATTCATCTCTCACTACTCTTGGGCTCCCAAGAGTACAGCATAAGAAGTTCTCTAGTCATTGTCACATTTTTTATTCCTGACTTGGGTTTCTGTCTCAGAATTCACGCTGCCTTTCCTACCTGTGCTGGACCTCCTAGACTAAAACATGCAAGTCCATTTCATTGCTCTTCATGGATCATTTCTTATTCGACCCTGGTTCTTCAAGCATTGATAATCTGATTAATTCATTCATGGAATTATTTATTGAGTACCCACTCAGTGACAAGCCTTGAAGTAGGTAAGGTGATGGAGATAGAAAGTGAATATGACGCAACCTCCATCCTGAAGGACTCATACTCTAGTGCAGAGACAAATGGATGGTCCATATGAACAATATGTCATAGAGAGATACACCGGGTTGTGTATAAGTGCTGTGTATACAGCGGATAGGAACTTCAGAGTTGATGGGTGTGGGAAATTCAGGAAAGGCCTTCTAGCTAATACCAACCAGGTCAAAAGCCCATTAAAGGTACTGCGTTGGCCGAAAAGTTCGTTAGGGTTTTCCCAATGTTATGGAAAAACCTGAACAAACTTTTTGGCCAACACAATACATCAGTAAGGCAAGCCAAGCACTGAACCCCTCTTTGTTCTTTGCCTCATCTCTAAATTGCTCTAGAATCAAATGTGCTTACAAACTGAAAGTACCCATTAACAACAACACAAATCATTCTTGCTCAAACAAGAAAATCAGAGACATTTAGAAGAAAACTGGAAGAGGATTAAAATCGTTTTACCTAAAAAGGCTCTCCAGAATTCTTCCACTATGAACACCTTGCTTCGTATATTTGTCTTATTCCTTACTCTTTTCTCCTTCGCTTTTTTCAATGTGTGGTCTTTATACACACTAGGAACTTCACTGAAGGGTGTGGAGTGGAATGTCAGATCCGCAGCATGGCTTGCTTTGCCAAGAGTTGTCATGGAGTTCCATCTGCCTTTAGAACTGTTATCTTTGAGATCAATTACACTATCCCTTTTATTTTGCAGATCATGGAAATAAAGCCAAAAACATTAAGTAACTTCCCCATACTCACATAATTGGTAAGAGGCAACTGCCATCAAGCCCACTGGTTTTTCCATTATGTCATTCTGTTACTTAACTATTGTTTTCTGAGAATAGGACATCTGTGACTCCACTTGAAATATTGAGCAATAATCATTGAATAATTGTTTATTATTTAACCAATTTTAAGACAACAGTTATATAAAACCCACTCATGTAGACTGTAACATCTCAGTAATTGAACAGCACTTCTCTTGAACAGGCTGAAAAAAATCATCCAATTAGTGTTCTGCATTCAAAGAAAAGCTATTCCTTTCAGTCGCTTCCCACAGTATCTTCTCCACGTTTTCGTTTTTTTCATTCTACTACATCAATTTTGACAGAGAGATAAAAACTATAGAAACTGACTCTGTAAACTGGTGCTAAAGTTCACCAATCATGCGCTATTGGAAAAGTAATTTAAGCCTTAGTTTCCTCATCCATGAAATGAAAATTATGATTTTCCCTTAAAAGTAATCCTTTGAAAGGCTTTTATGAGGATTAAATGAGATAACACATGTAGTGCTTAATACAGCATGCTCTCAAAGAATAAACTAAAAGAAGGTAGATGTTGTCTTAATAATGATTACTTCCAATTTAAATCAACAGAGATGGGAGGTGGGAGCCATAAAAATTGTTTTTCAAGTTACTTTTGCCAGAGCTCTTCATTAAAAGTATTCAGTTTTGTCTGTATTTGTTGATCATGATTTAGCAAAATAAATAGTAAATATCAAACATCTCTCACTATTTTCCGATTTCTTGTGGCACTTACTACTCTCTGCCTTGGGTTTTGGGATTGTTGTTTTTTTTTTCACATTATAGACCATGAGTACCTTCTGAACATAGACTTTGAGTTATTTATCATACTTCTCACACTTATAATAGGTCCTCAGTATATTCCTAACGATAATGAATCTAATTGTTTACATGAGCTTACTGACTCTACCCTAGAACATGCTCAGGTTTTAGAACTTCCTAATAAGGAAAATACATACTTAAATGTAACAGGAAATATTAACTTGATAAAGATTTGATTAACTTCCAAATTATATGTGAAGGCAAGCTGTATACTCTTCAAAATTCCCATATTTCAAGGAGTTTGCTCCTGATATGCCTTCACTTCAGACTACAAAGTTTGAATGGTGAGAAGTACTATAAGGGGTTATATTAGCGAATTGTTTCTTTATAAAGAACAGAAAGCCATCAAATCCAAGAAAAATAGTTTAAAGATACAGGAGAACCCAGATCCTGGGGCTTGGAAAGTCATTAGATCCTAATCTCTTCATCTCTTTGTCTCTGAAGCTGAAGATTTTTCATCTCTACCTCTTTCTGTATTTTTACTCTATTTTCATTCTTGCTTCCTGTTTGTTTGTTTGTTTTTTTTAAAGATTCTTACTGTTCATCCTCCACAATTTTGGTTTCCAAGTTGATTTGGCTTAGTAAATCACCTAATCTTTATTTCTTAGTTCAAATATTTGAGAGAGAAAATCTTAGTGTCTCAAATTAGCCTACAAAGAGTTCCTCTTCGTTATTCATTCCTTAATCAATTTAGCTGGAAAGAAAGAGTATCACATAGTACCAACTAGACAACCAGGGCTCTAGACAAAAGAGTGGATACTTAGAGAGGAAAAGCGTGGGCAAAGAGGTAGTATTTTTTTTAAAAATTTTATTGAAATATAGTTGATTTACAATGTTATGTTAGTTTCAGGTACACAACAAAGTGATTCAATTACACATATATACATAAATATATATATATTCTTTTTTTACATTCTCTTCCATTATAGGTTATTACAAGATAGTGAGTAGAGTTCCCTGTACTATAGAGTAGGTCCTTGTTGGTTACCTATTTCATATATACTAGTGTGTATATATTTTAATCCCAAACTCCTAATTTACCCCTCTCCCACTCCCCTTCGGTAACCATAAGTTTGTTTTCTATGTCTGTGAGTCAGTTTCTGTTTTGTAAATAAGTTCATTTGTACCATTTTTTAAGATTCCATATATAAGCAGTATCATATGATATTTGTCCTTCTCTGTCCAGCTCACTTCACTTAGTATGATAATCTCTAGGTCTATCCATGTTGCAGCAAATGGCATTATTTCATTCTTTTTATGGCTGCATAATATTCCATTGTATATATGTACCACGTCTTCTTTATCCGTTCATCTGTCAAAGGACACTTAGGTTGCTTCCATGTCTTGGCTATTAATATGATAATCTCTAGGTCCATCCATGTTGCAGCAAGTGGCATTATTTCATTCTTTTTTATGGCTGTGTAATATTCCATTTTATATATGTACCACATCTTCTTTATCCACTCATCTGTCAAAGGACATTTAGGTTGCTTCCATGTCTTCGCTATTGTAAATACTGCTGCTGTGAACATTGGGGTGCATGTATCTTTTGAATTATATTTTTCTCTTGATATATGCCCAGGAGTAGGATTGCAGGATTATATGGTAGCTCTATTTTTCGTTTTTTAAGGAACCTCCATACTGTTCTCCATAGTGGCTGTACCAATTTACATTGCTACCAAAAGTGTAGCAGGGTCTTTGTCTCCACACCCTCTCCAGCATTTACTGTTTGTACACTTTTTGCTGATGGCCATTCTAACCAGAGCGAGGTGATACCTCATTGTAGTTTCGATTTGCATTTCAAAGAGGTAGTATGTAAGAGTGATAAAAGCACTGGAATTCCCTATGATTGTGGGTTTGATAACTAAAAAAGCATCGAGATCCACAATAGAATCATGTGTGAGATACATTTGATTATATTTTATATGGTCAGAGAGCTTAGTTCTGCCATGGTTGGAGTTCACAACAAAGGACAACATTCTTCATCTTTCACAGGACCCCACTGATAGTAGAGGATCTGCAAATGCAATGACACTAATGTTGTTCTAGTCTGGCTGTTTCACTTAGGGATATTATACTTGTCCAGTTGCTCAGTATGAATGTGAGTGGAGTTTCTTTCTTCCAGATAGGCTTGAGTAGAACATTAGACATGTTTGTGGATCCTGGTTCGAATCAAGAGAATTAGATGAGAGGGTATGTATAAGGAAGTGAAGAAATCTATAACTACTCTAGCAAGATGAAATGATAATATGATAAAATGATTGATAATCTACCCCAGTTTTTAAGTACTGACAGCACTTCTCATTCTAGAAATGTTCCTTGCTTTCTGAGTTGTGTCATATAAGCATTGTACATGACACTGTTCAGGATTACCATCAGTCCAGTCCAGGGTCTATTTCTCCCAGTCTAGCAAAAGAGAGATGAAATGTATATATCTATTTTGAAACATCTTTGTCACTTCTACAAATATTTGCTGATGTTCAAAGGTATCACTTTCTATAAAACTTACCATAGAAATATTTCTGAAAATAGAATTATCACATTGAGATGAGACTCCCTTCACTGAACTATAGGGACAAACTTCCATGACCAACAAATGATATCAAGTTTCCAATACCAGGTCATCAAAAAAAAAAAAAAAAAACCAACTCAGATGAAAGAGTGGTATAAAATTTACTTTTTATTTTAAACAATGAGAAAATAGAAATACAAACTAACAAATAAGAGAAAATTCTTTAAGAAAATCAGTAACTTTAACATATGTTATTTGAAGGAAAAAAGCAATATGTTTATCAATAGGCACTATCAGGAACTCCCACTCAAGGTTCATGTGTAAGATTGAAAGTTGGTCACTTTAGATTAATTGCTAATCATATCAGTGAATTTGGGAATGTTTTGATAAATATTCCTCAGATCTTTTAGACTTTAGACATTTCAGTGTCAATGCAGTGGTAACAATGGAAACTATTCCATTATTTTTTTTTCTTTACATTGTAAGTTTGACAAAATACACAGGAATAGGTTAAGGACTATATTTTGTGAAGTTAATTCTTCATAAATGTCATTTTAAAAAGCATGGTCAAACCACAGACATTCATGAATTCATTTAAAGTGTGAGGTTTCATCAGCCGCGGCACTGTATGTCCAGTTGGCAGTTAAGTAACATGGGTTGGCCAAGAAAACATTTTCTTTCCCTCTATAATCATTATTCATTTTATAAAAACTTTTAAAAATTTAGTTTTAATGCCATAAAACCATTGCAGTTTAGAGTTTCCAGAAATTCTGTATTTTCAGTGACTGTGTAGACATTTATATAACAATGAAATTTTCCAGGATGATTCCATCCTTTAATGCTTTCCGGTTATTTCTGGTGAAGCCATTAATTGGGAGTCTTCCTTGAGAATCATTGCATAAGATGAAGAAAAGTAAATTTAAAACATTCCTTACCTCAAATTCTGACTAAGAGAAACTCAATAAATGTAGGCTATTAAAGGCAAGAGGGGGTGTTTCATAAGGATGAAGCCATTACTCACTGCAGCTTGGGAACATTGGTGTGCTTGATCTGAAAGGTCTTCTTTTCCATTGTGACCTAACCTTACTGTTGGTCTTTGTTAGGCCCCTGGCATTTCGCACATTGCTTTATGTTCCTTATGAAAGGAGAAGATTCTTGAGAAATCCGTGATAGTTGAAGGATGCATGCTTGTTAAGTAGAAGACAAAGAAGAAAGGTAAATTATCAAGGAAAATACCAGTGAAAGACAAGTAACAGTAAAAAACTTAGAACAGAGAAACTGGGAAAAATTAACTAGAAAGCCTTAGTGATAAATACCCCAATATAAGAATAGAAACAGAAAAGGAACTTACATACACAGCTCAAATCCAGTAACTCAGGTAGGAAACAAGGAGTAACAGGAAAAATGGGTTCACATAAATCTTAAGAGGTTAATATAGGTCTAAGGGAGACCATGCAGAGCAGGCAGGTATAAAAACATGATTGGTTCTCATCAGAGGAGCATTCTCACCTGCCGTCACAATATGATGCCGTATTTGTTCATGAGAATAGCTTCCCAAATGTGTGTACTTGTCCCAGATTTTCAGTATGTGTATTGGCATGGTTTAAGAGATTATGTAAAGTTATGAGTGAGCAATGAAAAAAATGCATCACTGTTTCCATGCTCCCCATTCTAAGAGATCCTTGTACGACATCAACTGTGCCTTCAGTCAAACTAGTATATGCTGAGTGTTAACTATTTGTTAGGCACATTTTTAGGCCCTAACCTAAAAGAAAAGAAAACCAGACAGGAATCTTGCCTTCCTGGGCTTCACAGGCTTAATGCAGGAGCCAAGAAATAAAATGATCACTGAAGCATATCATTTAGAATCATGGTATGTTCAATAAAGGAAGAGTACAAGGAACAAAGAAAGGGTAGAGGCGGGGCTTCTGATCCAGTTTCCAGGGTCAGGGCTTTACTGAGAATGTGTGAGTTTGAATTTGGCAGCCTCTGATTGTGGCTATTTTATCCTGAGATTAGTCTACAGTGAGGGTTTTCCCTCATCCCCTAATTTAATATACTGCCAATAGAGGAAAAGACTGGACTAAATGAGTGACAACGCATCTCCGAAATTAACAGAAATAGATGAATCAGTGAGGTCTGAGGAGGAAAAAAGGGGCTGAAAGGGACCAAACAAAAATAAAAACAAAAACTATGGGAAGCATTAGAGGGGAGACAAGACCCAAGGCAGGAGACTTCCCCTCAGATCATAGAAGGGGTTTTTCCAATACTCTAAACCAGTGATTCTCAAGGTATGGTCCCAAACCAGCAGCACCTGCATCACCTGGGAACTTGCTGGAAATATTAATTCCCAGATCCCACTCCAGTCCTACTAAATCAGAAACCCTGGGGGTTGATCCCAGCAATCTGATGTGCCTCTTTTGCACTATTAGTTCTGAATTTCAAAGTATATCTCCTTATGTAGCACACATTTTATGTTAGATTTACAAGTATCACATGAAAGACACTTACATAAAGTCTGTCTGCCTATATTGTTCCAACATGTAATGAATTATTAGCACACATGTGCAGGTTTCTCTAGTTAAATCACATTTCTTAAGAATGAAGTGACTTGGGGACCTTTCCTAAATAGTTTAGTGGCTCTAACCCATGATAGTGGGAGGATCAGAATTTAAATCTAACAGGATATTATTGCTATTATATTAGAGTGAAGAAAAAAATAGAACAAAACATACAAAGAGCCTGGAGGCAATCTATTTTTCTACTTGGGTCAAATATAACTTCGATGAAATTTGTATATAATAATCATCAAGAAGCAAAACTTGCTACCTACTAATAAGACAAATTTCATGCAAAGCTCACTGAACTACAATGGCAGTCCAAATCCTTCAAGTGTGCTTACAGATTTCCAGAGTCAAAGAGCCTAGATTTTCATGTCACAGTTTCCTGGCTGGACTATCTTAGGGAATGACTCAAACTTTCAGTCATTTTTTTTTGTATCTTCAAAATGGGTATAATATTAGTACCTCCCATGTAAAACTGTTTTGAATGTCAAGTGACATAATGCATGTTAAGTACTTAAACTAGTGCCCAACACTGTGTTCAACAAAAGGGGTTTTATTATTATCTATTAATAATAAATTTAATATTTATATTGAAAATGAAACCCATGGAATTACATAGTGCTAAAATTAGTCCTTAGTAATCTATAAGAGACTTATCTAGCAATATTACCTAAATACCTTTGACATGTGATTCACAGCTCATTTTAAAACTTAGCACATTGATTTGTTACAAGGACTACCATGAATTCACATGGTAATATTATATGAGATGGATTTAAGCAAGCCATTTGGGATAATCCAAGCAAATTACCAACAGCTGATAGAGGATTTCTGCATATGTAGCTGTGTTTGCTCTGGTCTTCCTGCCTTTTGGTAGCAGCAAAATATATTAACTTTATCCTTCTGGTATCCACCTGGCCCTCCACTCCTAGACCTTGAGGTCCAATGATGTCACCCTTTGATCTTTCCTTTTAAATGTCCATCTGCTGCGTGACTTTTCCTTCCAGGCTGAAACACAGACCTGTGAGAAAGAGCAACCCCTCACTTAACATGAAAAGCTGATTATTTCTATTAAATAATGTTTAAAAATAGATATGGTCTAATACTTAGAATAGATTTGGAGTAGATTCACTAGGACTTCAAAAATCTATCTGTTCTCTTTTTTTTTTTTTTTAGGCAAATGAGCTAGTTTTTTTATTGAAGTACAGTTGATTTACAATGTTGTGTTAGTTTCTGCTGTACAGCAAAGCAAATCAGTTATTTGTATATATATTCCTTTTCATATTCTTTTCTATTATGTTTTTTTGTTTTTTTTTTTACATCCTTATTGGAGTATAATTGCTTTACAATGGTGTGTTAGTTACTGCTTTATAACAAAGTGAATCAATTATACATATACATATGTTCCCATATCTCTTGCCTCTTACGTCTCCCTCCCTCCCACACTCCCTATCCCACCACTCCAGGTGGTCACAAAGCACCAAGCTGATCTCCCTGTGCTATGCGGCTGTTTCCCATTTTACGTTTGGTAGTGTATATATGTCCATGCCACTCTCTCGCTTTGTCACATCTTACCCTTCCCCCTCCCCATATCCTCAAGTCCATTCTCTAGTAGGTCAGTGGCTTTATGCCTGTCTTACCCCTAGGTTCTTCATGACATTTTTTTTCTTAAATTCCATATATATGTGTTAGCATATGGTATTTGTTTTTCTCTTTCTGACTTACTTCACTCTGTATGACAGAATCTAGGTCCATCCACCTCATTACAATTAGCTCAATTTCATTTCTTTTTATGACTGAGTAATATTCCATTGTATATATGTGCCACATCTTCTTTATCCATTCATCCGATAATGGGCACTGAGGTTGTTTCCATCTCCAGGCTATTGTATATAGAGCTGCAATGAACATTTTGGTACATGACTCTTTTTGAATTATGGTTTTCTCAGGGTATATGCCCAGTAGTGGGATTGCTGGGTCATATGGTAGTTCTATTGGTAGTTTTTTAAGGAACCTCCATACTGTTCTCCATACTTGGCTGTAGCAATTCACATTCCCACCAGCAGTGCAAGAGTGTTCCCTTTTCTCCACACCTTCTCCAGCATTTATTGTTTCTAGATTTTTTGATGATGACCATTCTGACCGATGTGAGATGATATCTCATTGTAGTTTTGATTTGCATTTCTCTGATGATTAATGATGTTAAGCATTCTTTCATGTGTTTGTTGGCAGTCTGTATATATTCTTTGGAGAAATGTCTATTTAGGTCTTCTGCCCATTTTTGGATTGGGTTGTTTGTTTTTTTGTTATTGAGCTGCATGAGCTGCTTATACATTTTGGAGATTAATCCTTTGTCAGTTGCTTCATTTGCAAATATTTTCTCCCATTCTGAGGGTTGTCTTTTGGTCTTGTTTATGCTTTCCTTTGCTGTGCAAAAGCTTTGAAGTTTCATTAGGTCCCATTTCTTTATTTTTGTTTTTATGTCCATTTCTCTAGGAGGTGCGTCAAAAAGGATCTTGCTGTGATTTATGTCATAGAGTGTCCTGCCTATGTTTTCCTCTAAGAGTTTGATAGTTTCTGGCCTTACATTTAAGTCTTTAATCCATTTTGAGCTTATTTTTGTGTATGGTGTTAGGGAGTGATCTAATCTCATATATTTACATGTACCTCTCCAGTTTTCCCAGCACCACTTATTGAAGAGGCTGTCCTTTCTCCACTGTACATTCCTGCCTCTTTTATCAAAGATAAGGTGACCATATGTGCGTTGGTTTATCTCTGGGCTTTCTATCCTGTTCCATTGATCTATCTTTCTGTTTTTATGCCAGTGCCATACTGACTCGATTACTGTAGCTTTGTAGTATAGTCTGAAGTCAGGGAGCCTGATTCCTCCAACTCCATTGTTCGTTCTCAAGACTGCTTTGGCTATTCGGGGTCTTTTGTGTTTCCATGCAAATTGTGAAATTTTTTGTTCTAGTTCTGTGAAAAAATGCCAGTGGTAGTTTGATAGGGATTACATTGAATCTGTACATTGCTTTGGGTAGTAGAGTCATTTTCACAATGTTGATTCTTCCAATCCAAGAACATGGTATATCTCTCCATCTATTTGTATCATCTTTAATTTCTATCATCAGTGTCTTATAATTTTCTGCATACAGGTCTTTTGTCTCCTTAGGTAGGTTTATTCCTCGATATTTTATTCTTTTTGTTGCAATGGTAAATGGGAGTGTTTTCTTGATTTCACTTTCAGATTTTTCATCATTAGTGTATAGGAATGCCAGAGATTTCTGTGCGTTAATTTTGTTTCCTGCTACTTTACCAAATTCATTGATTAGCTCTAGTAGTTTTCTGGTAGCATCTTTAGGATTCTCTATGTATAGTATCATGTCATCTGCAAACAGTGACAGCTTTACTTCTTCTTTTCCAGTTTGGATTCCTTTTATTTCCTTTTCTTCTCTGATTGCTGTGGCTAAAACTTGCAAAACTATGTTGAATAATAGTGGTGAGAGTGGGCAACCTTAGTGGAAATGGTTTCAGTTTTTCACCATTGAGGATGATGTTGGCTGTGGGTTTGTCATATATGGCCTTTATTATGTTGAGGAAAGTTCCCTCTATGCCTACTTTCTGCAGGGTTTTTATCATAAGTGGGTGTTGAATTTTGTCAAAAGCTTTCTCTGCATCTATTGAGATGGTCAATGGTTTTTCTCCTTCTATTTGTTAATATGGTGTATCATGTTGATTGATTTGCGTATATTGACGAATCTTTGCATTCCTGGAATATACCCCACTTGATCATGGTGTATGATCCTTTTAATGTGCTGTTGGATTCTGTTTGCTAGTATTTTGTTGAGGATTTTTGTATCTATGTTCATCAGTGATATTGGCCTGTACTTTTATTTCTTAGTGACATCCTTGTCTAGTTTTGGTATCAAGGTGATGGTGGCCTGGAAGAAATGGACAAATTCTTAGAAATGCACAACCTGCCAAGACTGAATCAGGAAGGAATAGAAAATATGAACAGACCAATCACAAGCACTGAAATTGATACTGTGATTAAAAGTCTTCCAACAAATGAAAGCCCTGCACCAGATGGCTTCACAGGCGAATTCTATCAAACATTTAGAGAAGAGCTATCACCTATCCTTCTCCTACTCTTCCAAAATATAGCAGAGGGAGGAACACTCCCAAACTCATTCTACGAGGTCACCATCACCTTGATATCTTTTCTCTTGCCTGTGGGTGACCCAACGGAAGAATGAAGCGTGGTACCCCTCCATTAGTCACTGCGTACATCTTAAAAATAAAAATAAATTTTAAATGCCACAATTAATTCCCAGTTTTCAATTTTTTAATGAGGAAAAGAGAAATGACTTTTGGATTTGGAATAAGTGCTGTTATGTAAAATTAGAGTTAGAAGGAAAACTGAAAACATGTGAATGACAAGATGAAAGAGTAATGAGAAAAAAAATTTTTAAGTTGTGGTGCTTTTTGATGGCTCTACTTCTCAATTCAGAAAAAGGGTAAAAGTAGTTTGTGGTAAATATTGCAGGCAGGGTGCATGTATAACTACACACATCTGGCACACAGGTGTCCAAGTGGAATTTGCTGTCACTCCAAGAAACAGTCAGATGTTGTCTTTTTAAATGGAGAATGGTGTGAGGACTAGTGGAATTCAGTGTTAGATGTCAAGCGTACAACATATTCATTCATTTAAGTCAGCGTTGTGGTCAGAATTGCTGTTTGACATCCTTTTGAGTTAATTTTACTCAACAGAAAATGTTTCAGGAACATGAGACAAAAACCAATTTCTTGTTCTCGCTTCAGAATCACATCTTCAGAGCAAACAAATGAAAAGGAGGCTGTTTCTAGATTCCATTGCTAAAAACCTTACTTAACTTTAGTTACAGAGCGATCAGTTGCTCTTTTTGGCTTGAAAGAAATAAAAAGATTATCAGAATGATTATTGATCACTGAGTTATTTTTAAAGCAGACTTCCAAGGACCAGTTCATTTTTGACACAGAAATGGACCATTCTGGACAATGGTTTAAGTGTCTCTGGCTCTTTTAATCCCACTGCTGGCCAACTCCTCACCTCCCTCCTCTCAGGTCTTGTGGTGCCTACTTTTAATTCCTTTCTTGGAGACATCTGCCATTAAACATAGTAAGCCTTATATTCTTAGATCTCTCCAGGGGGAAATATAGTAACAAAAGCAATTACAATAACGAACATTTGTAGTCATAAGACTACAACAAATAACTTTGGTAACTTTGCACCTTGAAAATAATCCTTTGATTTTCTTTTCTCCTCATATATATATGTCAGTGTTATGCTTAAATGGTTATGCTTTGGGGTGTAGGATAGAGTCACTTGCTCTTGGTTTTCAAGAAAATCAGTAATGAACATAAAGGTAGCCTCTGATAACAGAATTCTGTTTTACAGAATTTACTCTGTGTTACTGACTGTTGACAGCTTTCAGCACACCATGGATAGGAGCTTGTGCAGTTGGGTTTGAACTAGCTGAAGCTGTTTGCCAAATATGCTTTCTGAACTCCCTTGTCTTTCTCAGGCTCAACCAGGCTGAGGAGACATCTCCATGTGTCTCCCATGTACGGTCTTGCTCTGTGACAGTGACACAGAGACTGTGCTTCCCCTCTGAGAACTGACTCTCAGCCCTCTAAAAATAAACCTCCTCTCTGTGGTTCTGCTAAGGATTACGTCAATCGCCTTCCCTTCCTACAGATAGAAACTGGTTTAGATTCCTAAACCAGAGTGGTGCATGTGTGTACATATGCATGTGTGTGTGTTGAAGGGATATTAGAAATATGCAAACTATGACAAAAAGTTAAGGGGAAACACCCAAAAGTGGCTTAAAAAGTGTCCATTATTAAAAATCTGGAAACTACAAAAAAATATTTATTACTCAAAATAACCACAATTAAATGTTAATGTATATTACTCTGGTGTTTTATTAAAGCAGATGTGTATAGGCATTCATGCATTTTTATATGCCATTAATACTGTCCTTCAAAAGTATTTAATGAATGTGTAAATTCCATCATAATACTGATATATTACTGCAAAATTTTATCAAAATTACACATGTACATAGTTTTAAAAAGCAGCTTCCAATTTCTGCAGAAAAAAAGGGGAGGTAACCAACTCAACATGAATATACTGCTATCTTTTTGATTTCCTGATAAAAATATAATCTACTGACTTACTACAATGGAAAGATAAACACAGTCACACACAGACAAACACAAACATGTATCTACTCTATTCATCCTTTCAATGTAATCACCTCACAATTTTTGGTGTACTTTTTATGACTGTGTAAATATTTTCACCATTACACCATGTGGGATGTTACATTGACATTTCCTATCTTGTTCAAACTTTTGTCATTTCTGCTGATAATCACTGTTTTTTATACTTGATTAATTTCTATGTCCCCATCACTAATTTATCACCAGAATATCTAGCATAATTATAATCTCCGTTTCTTGCTGACGGAAGTGGATATTAATCGCAATAAAACTGAGGTTCCATCCCAACTTTTGTAGGAGCTGTGGCTGAGTTCCTCGGCTTTACAGTGCATCAAGATATTGGAGGTATCATCTGCTGTTTGGAATATCCATCCATCCTTAGCCTTTTGTTCATGGATATTTGCCACATTATCGCTACTCATTCCACCCATACAGGACCTCCTCAGGTTCAGTGTCTCATTCATCTTGCTACTTTGGTTCCACATCTGAGGGACTGAGAACCATCGTTCTGCTTTGATCCACACTTGGGCCTCCAGAATTCTGAGAGTCTGTCTATGTTTTTATTTGTCTGGACGTATTTTGCAGCTATACCCCAGTCACAGTTATTTCTGGAAATAATCACATGGTTGTTTGTTCTTCTGTTAAGCTGGTGAATTTTAATGATTAATTTTTAAATGTTAAACCAACCTTGAATTCCTAGAATAAAACCTACTTGGGAATTATGTATCATCTTTTTATGTGTTGCTGAATTTGATTTGCTAATATTTTGTTACGGATTTTTGCATCTATGTTCATCAGTGATACTGGCCTGTAGTTTTCTTTCTTTGTGACATCTTTGTCTGGTTTTGGTATCAGGGTGATGGTGGCCTCATAGAAGCAGTCTGGGGGTGTTCCTCCCTCTGCTGCATTTTGGAAGAGTTTGAGAAGGATAGGTGTTAGCTCTAGTCTGAATGTTTGATAGAACTCGCCTGTGAAGCCGTCTGGTCCTGGGCTTTTGTTTGTTGGAAGATTTTTAATCACAGTTTCAATTTCAGTGCTTCTGATTGGTCTGTTCATATTTTCTGTTTCTTCCTGATTCAGTCTCAGAAGGTTGTGCATTTCTAAGACTTTTTCCATTTCTTCCAGGTTGTCCATTTTATTTGCATATAGTTGCTTTTAGTAATCTCTCATGATCCTTTGTATTTCTGCAGTGTCAGTTGTTACTTCTCATTTTTCATTTCTAATTCTATTGAATTCAGTCTTCTCCCTTTTTTCTTGATGAGTCTGGCTAATGGTTTATCAATTTTGTTTATCTTCTCAAAGAACCAGCTTTTAGTTTTATTGATCTTTGCTATCGTTTCCTTGATTTCTTTTTCATTTATTTCTGATCTGACCTTTATGATTTCTTTCCTTCTGCTAACTTTGGGGTTCTTTTGTTCTTCTTTCTCTAATTGCTTTAGGTGTAAGGTTAGGTTGTTTCTTTGAGATGTTTCTTGTTTCTTAAGGTAGGATTTTATTGCTATAAACTTCCCTCTTAGAACTGCTTTTGCTGCATCCCATAGGTTTTGGGTGTTTTCACTGTCGTGTTTTCATTGTCATTTGTTTCTAGGTATTTTTTTATTTCCTCTTTGATTTCTTCAGTGACCTCTTCGTTGTTAAGTAGTGTATTGTTTAGCCTCCATGTATTTGTATTTTTTACAGATATTTTCTTGTAATTGATATCTAGTCTCATAGCATTGTGGTCAGAAAAGATACTTGATATGATTTCAATTTTTAAAAATTTACCAAGGCTTGATTTGTGACCCAAGATATGATCTATCCTGGAGAGTGTTCCAAGAGCACTTGAGAAGAAAGTGTATTCTGTTGTTTTTTGATGGAATGTCCTGTAAATATCAGTTAAGTCCATCTTATTTAATGTATCATTTAAAGCTTGTGTTTCCTTATTTATTTTCATTTTGGATGGTCTGTCCATTGGTGAAAATGGGGTGCTAAAGCCCCCTACTATGGTTGTGTTGCTGTCAATTTCCCCTTTTATGGCTGTTAGTATTTGCCTTACGTATTGAGGTGCTCCTATGTTGGGTGCGTAAATAATTATAGTTTTTATATCTTCTTCTTGGATTGATCATTATGTAGTG
This sequence comes from Stenella coeruleoalba, assembly GCF_951394435.1. NCBI lineage: Eukaryota > Metazoa > Chordata > Mammalia > Artiodactyla > Delphinidae > Stenella > Stenella coeruleoalba. Next base: position 20,806,509 of record NC_137149.1, on the reverse strand, counting down.
TTCTTCTTTGTTTCTTGTAATAGTTTTTGTTTTAAAGTCTATTTTGTCTGATATGAGAATTGCTACTCCAGCTTTCTTTTGATTTCCATTTGCATGGAATATCTTTTTCCATCCCCTCACTTTCAGTCTGTATGTGTCCCTAGGTCTGAAGTGAATCTCTTGTAGACAGCATATATACGGGTCTTGTTTTTGTATCCATTTAGCCAGTCTATGTCTTTTTGTTGGAGCATTTAATCCATTTATGTTTAAGGTAGTTATTGATATGTGTGTTACTATTATCATTTTCTTAATTGTTTCGGGTTTGTTATTGTAGGACTTTTCCTTCTCTTGTGTTTCCTGCCTAGAGAGGTTCCTTTAGCATTTGTTGTAAAGCTGATTTGGTGGTGCTTAATTCTCTTAGCTTTTGCTTGTCTGTAAAGGTTTTAATTTCTCCATAGAATCTGAATGAGATCCTTGCTGAGTAGAGTAATCTTGGTTGTAGGTTTTTTCCCTTTATCACTTTAAATATGTCCTGCCACTCCCTTCTGGCTTGGAGAGTTTCTGCTGCTTTCATCTGTCAACCTTATGGGGATTCCCTTGTATGTTATTTGTTGTTTTTCCCTTGCTGCTTTTAATATTTTTTCTTTGTATTTAGTTTTTTATAGTTTGATTAATATGTGTGTTGGCGTGTTTCTCCTCGGATTTATCCTGTATTGGACTCTCTGTGCTTCCTGGACTTGCTTATATTAGGGACGTTTTCCTTTCCCATATTAGGGACGTTTTCAACTATAATCTCTTCAAATATTTTCTCAGTCTCTTTCTTTTTGTCTTCTTCTGGGACCCCTATAATTTGAATGTTGGTGCATTTAATGTTGTCCCAGAGGTCTCTGAGACTGCCCTCAATTCTTTTCATTCTTTTTTCTTTATTCTGCTCTGCAGTAGTTATTTCCACTATTTTATCTTCCAGGTCACTTATCCGTTCTTCTGCTTTAGTTATTCTGCTATTGATCCCTTCTAGAGAATTTTTAATTTCATTTATTGTGTTGTTCATCACTGTTTGCTCTTTCTTTCTTCTAGGTCCTTGTTAAATGTTTCTTGTATTTTCTCCATTCTATTTCCAATATTTTGGATCATCTTTACTATCAGGATTCTGAATTCTTTTTCATGTAGACTGCCTATTGCCTCTTCATTTGTTAGGTCTGATGGGTTTTTGCCTTGCTCCTTCATCTGCTGTGTGTTTCTCTGTCCTCTCATTTTGCTTAACCTACTTTTTTGCAGGTCTACTTTTCACAGGCCTCAGGTTCGTAGTTCCTGTTGTTTTTGGTGTCTGCCCCCTGTGGCTAAGGTTGATTCAGTGGGTTGTGTAGGCTTCCTGGTGGAGGGGACTAGTGCCTGTGTTCTGTTGGATGAGGCTAGATCTGGTGCATCTGGTGGGCATGTTCACATCTGGTGGTGTGTTTTGGGGTGTCATTGACCTTATTATGATTTTAGGCAGCCTCTCTGCTAATGGGTGGGGTTGTGTTCTTGTCTTGCTTGTTGTTTGGCATAGGGTGTTCAGCACTAGAGCTTGCTGGTCATTGAGTGGAGCTGGGTCTTTGCATTGATATGGAGATCTCTGGGAGATTTTTGCTGTTCGATATTACGTGGAGCTGGGAGGTCTCTTTTGGATCAGTGTCCTGTACTTGGCTCTCCCACCTCAGAGGCACAGCCCTGACCCCTGGCTGGAGCACCAGGAGCCTGTCATCCACATGGCTCAGAATAAAAGGGAGAAAAAAAAAAGAAAGAAGAAGATAAAATCAAATAAAATAATTAAAATAAAAGGAAAAAATAATTATTAAAAAGAAAATTTGCAAAAGTAAATTTAAAAAAAAGAAAGAAGAGAACAACCAAACCAAAAAAGAAATCCACCAATTATAACACATGCTAAATCTATACTTAAAAAAAAACAAAAAACGGAGAGACAGTACCCTAGGACAATGGTACAAGCAAAGCTATACAGACAAAGTCACACACAGAAGCATACACACACACATTCATAAAAAAAGAAAAAGGGAAAAAAAAATATATATCATTGCTCTCAAAGTCCACCTCCTCAGTTTGGGATGATTCATTGTCTATTCAGATATTCCACAGATGCAGGGTACATCAAGTTGATTGTGGAGATTTAATCCCCTGCTCCTGAGGCTGCTTGGAGAAATTTCCCTTTCTCTTCTTTGTTCGCACCCCTCCTGATGTTCAGGTTTCGATTTGGACCCTCCTCTGCGTGTATGTCACCTGAGGGTGTCTGTTCTTCGCTCAGACAGGACGAGTTAAAGGAACAGCTGCTTCGGGGGCTCTGGCTCACTCAGGCCGAGGGGAGGGAGGGGTACGGATGCGGGGCGAGTCTGCGGCGGCAGAGCCCAGTGTGACATTGCAACAGCCTGAGGTGCGCCGTGCGTTCTCCCGGGGAAGTTGTCCCTGGATCACGGGACCCTGGCAGTGGCAGGCTGCACAGGCTCCCGGTAGGGGAGGTGTGGACAGTGACCTGTGCTTGCACACAGGCTTCTTAGTGGTGGCAGCAGCAGCCTTAGCGTCTCATGCCTGTCTCTGTGGTCCACGCTGATAGCGGCAGCTCGCGCCCGTCTCTGGAGCTCCTTTAAGTGGCACTCTTAATCCCCTCTCCTCGCGCACCAGGAAACAAAGGGGCAATAAAAAGTCTCTTGCCTCTTCGGCAGCTCCAGACCTTTTCCTGGACTCCCTCCCGGCTAGCTGTGGCGCACTAGCCCCCTTCAGGCTGTGTTCACGCAGCCAACCCCAGTCCTCTCCCTGCGATCTGACCTCCGAAGCCTGAGCCTCAGCTCCCAACCCCCGCCTTCCCCGGCGGGTGAGCAGACAAGCCTCTAGGTCTGATGAGTGCCTGTCAGCACCGATCCTCTGTGCAGGAATCTCTCCTCTTTGCTCCCCGCACCCCTGTTCCTGCTGTCCTCCACGGCTCCGAAGCTTCCCCCCTCCGCCACCTGCAGTCTCCGCCCGCGAAGGGGCTTCCTAGTGTGTGGAAACCTTTCCTCCTTCACAGCTCCCTCCCACTGGTGCAGGTCCCATCCCTATCCTTTTGTCTCTGTTTATTCTTTTTTCTTTTACCCTACCCAGGTACGTGGGGAGTTCTTGCCTTTTGGGAGGTCTGAGGTCTTCTGCCAGCGTTCAGTAGGTATTCTGTAGGAGTTATTACACATGGAGATGTATTTCTGATGTATTTGTGGGGAGGAAGGTGATCTCCATGTCTTACTCTTCCATCATTTGAAGCTCCTACCCACCAGTTGACCTTTTAAAGTCAATGAAGATGTCTAACTTCATGTGGTGGTCTAAGTTTCAATCCCAACAATGACTTGTCTCCCATTCCCAAATATGGTCATTGAAACTTAAGGCATTAGGTTTGAAATATCCACAGTATATCCTGGTTTCATGCTGTCTTACCATTCTGGTTTCAGCTCACTTTTCATTTTTGGCATCTGTTGATTGTTTATACATGTTGTGATCACAGTTTTGCATTTTAAAAATGTTTTATCTCCAGAATTTCTAGGTCATTGTAGTAGGATGAGCTTTCAAGCTATGAATGTTAAATTGTGTGATTCAACAATTTTTTCAATGTCTACCTGTTTTTCATTTCCTCTGTTACTGAGCTTGAGTTCCATAACCCATCATAATGACCACTCCTTACGTACATCCTCAATTCCTTTGCTCCCTTTCCTCTCCATCACACTGGAGTAGCAAAACCACAGAGCTGCGCAAATCCCGTCTGCTTCATGAGCATTATATTGTGCTGACTGGATATGCTTTAAATTTATGACAGCAAACTTTAAGTAATTCACCAGGTCTGAGCAATTTTTCTACACTTCCATAGTCAGTTGCCTGTTTCATTCTCCCGGAGGACAAGTCATCAACACACTTAGAACTTGCCTTTTCTTTCACTGAGTAAAAAGATAGCAAAAAAGAGTCACTTCATCCCTCCCAGCACCATATCTTCTGATGTTCCTGCATCCCCTTCCTTCCATTACAGTGGCACAGTGAACTGTGTGTGCTCCTATCTAGTAACAGTCCTTTCACTTCTTCATTGGGTCCCACCCCCCTCACATACTCAAAACCTGCTCCTGCAATCACCTCCTCTCTCCCACAGCATCCATATCCCTTTCTCCCTTTCCCAACAGCATATAAACAAGCTGTAAAAGCTCTCTGCTTAATGTCACTATAGCAACTCTCTAGCAAAGCATTGTAAAATGAAAGTATGGGGGCAGAGGGTATATTCAGATGTGGAGTATGTTCAGAAACAGGTCTGAAAATCTTAAGTAATGTTTGGCTTATCTTTTCTTTTGATTTTGAAATAATTTTAGTTACAGAAAGGAATAATCTTTTCAACAGATGGAGCTGGGCCAATTGGATATCAATTTAAAAAAATCAATTTTTATTTTTATTAAAACGTTGAAATTTTGTAATTGAAGTATAGTTGATTTATAATGTTGAGTATAGTTCCCTGTATATTCTTTTCATATTCTTTTCCATCATGGTTTATAGTTCCCTGTGCTATACAATAGGACCTTGTTGTTTATCCCTTCTATATATAATAGTTTGCACCTGCTAGTCCCAAACTCTCAATCCATCCCTCCCCTGCCCCCCTCCCCCTTGGCAACCACAAGTCTGTTCTCTATGTCTGTAATTTCGTTTCCGTTTTGTAGATAAGTTCATTTGTGTCATATTTTAGATTCCACGTGTAAATGATACCATATGACATTTGTCTTTCTGAATTACTTTGCTTCGTATGATAATCTGTAGGTCCATCCATGTAGCTGCAAATGCCGTTATTTCGTTCTTTTTTGTGGCTGAGTAATATTGTGTGTGTACATGTGTATACACATATATACACATCTTTTTTATCCATTCATTTATCAATGGACATTTAGGTTGTTTTCATGTCTTGGCTATTGTAAATAGTGCTGCAATGAACATTGGGGTGCATGTATCTTTTTGAATTACAATTTTGTCCAGATATATGCCCGGGAGTGGGATTGCTGAATCATACAGCAGCTTTAGTTTTCTGAGGATTCTCCGTACTATTCTCCATAGTGGCTGTGCCAATTTACATTCCCACTCACAGTATAAGAGGGTTCCCTTTTCTTTACCCCCTCTCCAGTATTTGTTATTTGTAGACGTTTTAATGATAGCCATTCTGACCCGTGTGGGGTGGTACCTCATTGTAGTTTTGATTTGCATTTCTCTAATAATTAGCAGTGTTGAGCATCTCTTTATTTGTCTGTTGGCTATCTGTATGTCTTCTTTGGAGAAATGTCTATTTAGGTCTTCTGCCCATTTTCTAACTGGGTCATTTGATTTTTTTTGATATTGAGTTGTATGAGTTGTTTGTATGTTTTGGAAATTAAGCCCTTGTTGGTCACATCATTTGCAAATATTTTCTCCTTGTCTGTAGGTTGTCTTTTCATTTTGTTTATGGTTTCCTTTGCAAAAGCTTATAAGTTTGATTAGGTCCCATTTGTTTACTTTTGTTTTTTTTCTATTACTTTGGTGGACTGACCTAAGAAAAACATTGGTACGACTTATGTCAGAGAATGTTTTGCCTATGTTCACTTCTAGGAGCAGAAACAAGTTTTGAAAAGGAACTTTGTCCCTTACCCATTGAGTTTTCTTGTTACCGTCGTTGAAATCAACTGATAGTAAATATAGGAATTTATTTTGGACCATCATTTATGTTTCATTGACCTATCTGTCAGTACTATACAGTAAGTCCCCTACATATGAATGAGTTCCATTCCAAGAACACGTTCATAAGTCCAATTTGTTTGTCAGTCCAACAGAGTTAGCCTAGGTACCCAACTAACACAGTTGGCTGTATAGTACTGTACTTTAATAGGTTTGTAATACTTTTCACATAAATAATACATAGAAAACTAACAAAAAATAAAGAAAACTTTTCTTAAATAAATTTATTTATATATTTATTTTTGGCTGCATTGGGTATTCGTTGCTGTGCACAGGCTTTCTTTAGTTGCGGCAAGTGGAGGCTACTCTTTGTTGCGGTGCATGGGCTACTCATTGCAGTGGCTTCTCATTGTGGAGCACAGGCTCTAGGCGTGCGGGCTTCAGTAGTTGTTGTACCCGGGCTCAGTAGTTGTGGCATGTGGGCTTAGTTGCTCCGTGGCATGTGGGATGTTCACGGACCAGGGCTCAAACCCGTGTCCCCTGCATTGGCAGGTGGATTCTTAACCTCTATGCCACCAAGGAAGTCCCAAAGAAAACATTTTTAATCTTACCGTACAGTATCTTGAAAAGTACAGTAATACAATACAACAGCTGGCATACAGGGGCATGTTTGCATCTTTGAAAGTTCGCAACTTGAAGGTTCGTATTTAGGAGACTTACTGTATTGTCATAATTACTATGACTTTATGGTAAGTTTTGAAATCAGGTAGTGTAAGTCTTCCAGCTTTGTTCTTTTTCAAAATTATTTTGGCTCTTCAGGGTCCTTCATATTTCTAGGCATATTAGGATCAGTTTGTCCATTTTGCCAACAACAAAACACACTGCTAGCTTTTTGATAGGAATTGTGTTAAATGTGTATATTAATTTTCATAGAATTGACACCTTGGTAATATTGAGTATTCTAATCATGAATACATATTATTTCTCCATCTATTTAGATCTTGTTTAATTTGTGTCAGCAGTGTTTTGTGGTTTTCAGTGTAAAAGTGTTGCACTTCTTTTGTTAAATTTATCCCCAAATTCTTTTTGATGCTATTATAAATGGAATTATTTTCTTAATTTTATTTTTGAATTTTTAATTACTAGAATATAGAAAAATAATAATTTTTTGCATTGATCATGTATCCTGCCACTTGCTAGTAGTTTTTAATGAATTTCTTGGGAGTTTCACTAATAGTATCATGTCATGTGTAAATAAAGTTTTTCTTCTCTCTTTCCAAACCCACATGTCTTTAATTTCATTTTCTTCCCTTTTCTTTTTTCCTTCCTTCCTCCCTCCCTCTCTACCTCCCTCCCTCTCTTCCTCCCTCCCTCCCTCCCTCTGTTCCTTCCTTCTTTTCTTTCTTTTAACTGCACTGCTTTTGTATGAATCCTGGCTTTACCGCATACTAAGAGAGCCTGGGAAACTTACCTTATCTCTTGGAATCTCCATTTTTGCCATCTATAAATGGGATTAATTAATTTTAGTGCCTGCCTTAGAGTGTTGTTATGCAGATCAAATGGTTAAACACGATGAAGTGTTAGAACAGTGTGTGGCATGCTGTACATTCTTAATAAATATTACTTTTTATTATCTATAGTCAGTAAGAATCACCTTTCTGATTTATTTTATATGTCCTTGGCCTCAACTCTAAAATCTTCATGATAGCCGTGCTCACCACTCCTCTGATATTACGCTTCAGGCTTCAGCCAGTGCCAAAGTTAGTTTATTTGAAACTAATATTTTTCATTTATACCTCTTATATCCATAATCCACTATCAGAGGAAGGCAATATAAACTGGCAGTCAAGTATAATTTTAAAATATTTCTAGTTCATAATATGAAAAATCCTAATATCTTATGAATAAAGTCTATGAAGAAACACTGAGAGGAAAAAAAAATGGAGTTTGCTTAGAACATTCAATAAACTTTGCCTCTTAGTCATAGCAATAAAAATAACACATCAGAAACACAAGTGTGTTGAACTGAATATAGAAAACAAGAGACATTACATCATGGTATGATGTTAATAAATGGTTGCATATGCTTACTTGGGACAACTTAATTTTAATTAAGAAAAGAATTCTGAAGCTATACCAAAATTTTGGCTTGACTCTTTTCCTGTTTTTGTTTAATTTCATGTATATGCATATCATCTAATTCCAATATATCATGTTGTTTTATAAATAATACAAGAACATAGCACTCTTTGAAACATTGGAAAACTATTCAACCTGTTAATTTTATGCCCCAACAATGTCACAGTGGGTTTTAATTAATTGTGTGTGTACAGTATGTTTTGTAAAAATTAAATGTTAATGTCCACAAGGTGAAAGAATGATTTTCAAGTTTATAAAACAGATTTGGCTCATAGTTTTAATTTGAAGAAAAGTGATTTGTTATCTGAGAAATAATACCAATTTTGTAACTTTTCGCTCACTTGAGACGCTGATGAAATATATTGGTAAACACTGTACACTAAACCCTACCGTGGAGCTTTACAAAGTTCTTTAGCATATGAAAATAAATTTCCTAAGCAAGATGATAGTGTTATTAAAAGAGAAAAAGAATAGGTTTTCTTGGTGGAATTTCTGGAAACAACCAAATGGTGAATGAGATTGTATTGAATGGCCATCTACACCTCTTCATCACATGGCTAGTCTATGGCTTGATTATAAATAACACTTTACAAAGTGAGTAACTGAATCTAGGTTCCTGCTATGACTCTCAGAACACACATTCAAACATAATTAGTGAAGTTGACTAATGGGAACTAATGATCATATAGCAAAATAACCTCAGCTTAAGTAAACAAGTATATACATAGTTACCAAACAAATATGGTTGCTAAAGCAATGTAGCTTATGTATTTCCCACTCCTCCTGTTTTCATAAAAAGAGAGACATTTCCAGTCTCTCTCTGGGAAGGAAATGTGAAAGGAATCCATCCAGCTTCTCCGTGCCTCCTTGTTCATTTTGCTCCAAGAGAGAAAGAATGATTTATCTGTTTGATAAATTTAAGAGAAAGAGCTGAGCATGCTCAGCTAAACCCCATCCACAGTCCTCTCTCATGTGTCTCAGATCTGCCTGTTTGCAGATATGACTAACTCCCTTTAGGTTTGTTGGATACACAAACTGCAGAGCTGCACAACCTGCCAGCAATATCTGGAGGCCCTTTGTGGACAATATCTAGGCTTCCTAAACAACTGTGCGGCCCCCTGTGGCTGATATTGGCCTGACCTGGTAGGTGCAACATGGACATGAGGAGGTATAGTTCCTGAATTAAAATTATTAATAATGTTGATGACAGTCATAACAGAAGCCATGCCTTCTGATTCTGCTCATTTCCACTTCATTGTATGTATGATCTTTTGTCTTGAATATATTCAAACTGTGTCTAACTTCTGATGCTTCTTGAAGAAAAACAAGTGGAACCAGGCAAACCCCTAGTGTTCTGGCAAAAATCCATAATGTACAACTGCTCTGGTAGCACATAGAAATGTATCCATAAATACACTTGAAAGATGCCAGGTGCTACATAAATGTAAGATATTATTGTTGTTGTTATTCATCTTTTGCTTATACAGTTATTAGGGCCATTTTTCATTCAAAATATCTGCTTAAAATTTGCTATTTTGAGCTTGCATTGCAAGAGGATTTTATGCACTGGCAAAAATGACCCACCTGGCCCGTATGAGGTTGCTCCAGCTGTGCCACTTGGACTCCCAGCCAGGTTGTATTGAATCAGTTCCTTCACTTGGACTCTGCTTCCAGGGCCCTAATTTTCTGGCTCAGTTCAGGTTCAAAGATGTGTCAGACAACAATATCTGGCAATTCCAGAATAGGAAAGGCCCCAAACTAAACTGAATTGGGAAATGTCACAGAATTTCAATGCCAGGACTTGCTGGAAAGGGAACAAGACCAAAAAAAAAAAAAAAAAAAAAAAAAAGGCAGAAATACATCCTTCACTCCTGAAGACAGATTAGGACCTCCTCCCCAGCCCCTACTACTTTCAACATGAGCACATTGCTTAAATAATTTTTTCTCTCTCTGGATCATGATCAACCTAACAAGAATAATGCAAGAATGAAAAGGGACTGAACACTGATGCATATAAAAGTATTCTAGTGATATGTTAAGGAAAATCATGTTTTGTAAATAAATGGATTGCATGAAATAGTTAAGAGAGCCTGAGCTAAGACATACTGAAACTCCCAATATACTTTATATCAAGACTAAAATCTTCTACATTTCGTTTACATAATTCCTAGACTGTGTGTTTCCTCATATACATCTCTGGATGCCTTTGGATTGAAACACTATCTGGCTACATGATGCTAAGTAGTGCCATGTGGAAAATAACCTACGGTACCTTCCTCTAGCACAGAAGACAGAGACAGAGCATGCAGGCTACAACTATGCATCAGTTAGTGGCTGCACTGTCAGATATTGAGGAAGATGGCAGGGAAGTAAGCTCCAGGCTTCACCCAGCTTGGTGGGAGGGTTGAAGTATGGTAGCAGATATCCCTTCCTTCACTTCCAAGTCTATTATTTTTGTTTACTAGATGCAGAGCCTGTCCATCCACATTTCTGTGTAGGACACAAATTGCAGCAAAGCATGACGCACAGTGGGCCTCAGGAACCCACCATGTATTGATAGATTTTCTTATAAAATTGCTCCAGTACAAAGTATGTACCATGTTAAGATATCCCATCCTATGTCTAGTAGCAAATGAGGGTGTACGAGGCCTGGTCCCGAATGTTATTTGGCCCATCCTGCTTCTGAAATATAGGCAGTGCCTTAAGGAGGCTGTGGGTTAGCAGGGTGGGAGAGAAAATGGATCACTACCTGGAACCCTAGTCATCAGACCCCACACGGCAAACTTTTCTATTTTCCATAAATCACACACCACCTATTCTTCTTATAACTGTTATGAATGTTTCCGTGCTCCGCAAGGTTCTACACATGCACACAACATAGGCACATGTCATTTCATGTGACCTTGTATCTAAAGTCTTGTCCCTCAACAAAACAGTTGCTATTTCTGTTACAGCTGTCTCTCCTGCTGTAATGAATTCAAGAACCAATTCCTCATTGTTAGTACCTGTTACTTCTTCACCTTCCTCATGAGTCACTCATGTGACTCATCTGACTGAGGTCTTCCAAAAGGTGAAAACATCGTCCCACTTGCTTGTAGCTCCATGAGAGCAGGGATCTTTGTTTTGTTCACTGATGTAACCCAAGTGCATGACTTACTGTAGGTGTTCAATAAATACTTGTTGACTTGTATTGAATCATTCACTGCATGTATTTTTTATTCTCATGACTATCTTTTTTCCAATACTAGAAAATTCTCTGCAGCCAAGTTTTAATCTATCCATCTCCACCTAGTTCATTCTCAGCTTTCCCCTCTGGCAATACCTAATGTTTTGCCACATGGTTAAGTCCCACCCAAACTCAGGTAGACTCAATACACCTTTGTTTTGTTAAAGACGCTAGCCTAGATGGCTCTAACAGTAACTATATTTAAAGATACCCACTGTTACACTTTTTTACAAATACTTTTCAATAACAAAAGTTTTTTTTTAATAACTGAGAGAATCTTAGCAATTACCTAGTTCAAAACCTTTTTGAAAATGAAGAATTCAGGTACAGAGAGCTTTAAAAAATTATTGAAGGTCTTATCACTACTAGTAATTATCCAATAAATAATTGTTGCTTGTTGATTCTAGAAATAGAGAAGCGCCTCATCTTTTTGTATATCTATAAATTCCAAAACATTTATGAAAACTTATCCTAAATTGATGTAGGCTCTCTTTATAATTTAGTCTAGGAATGCCAAGAAATGAAAAATTTATATTATCTGCCTGTTATGTGTTAGAAGAATGTAATAGTTGAGTACAGGAAAATTCAGCAAAGAAAATCTCTCAGCTCTTGACATTCTAGCTCTGGCTTCCAATGGCTTCAGGCTATTTTTCTTCCACGGGGAGACAAATGGTTATTAAATCTCTGCAATTAAGTGTAACATGAGGATTCAAATGGACTCAAATTTTCAAAATTGTGGCTTAATTTTTTAGCTTAGTAAGAATTTGCCTCAATTAAATAGCACCACATTTAGCTAGCAGCAGGAACAGGCCAGCAAAGTTGAGGGCAATTACATATATATTTAAAAATACTATCTGTGAACTAACTTTAATGTCTGGTTCCAAAAGAATATAAAGATGAACAAGTAAAACTCTATTTCAGGAAGCTTAGAATTTATTAGCACAGATAAAGAACACCCACAATGACAATATAAAACAGAAAATTAAGAGGTATACCTGGAATGGCTCTAATTTTATGGTGAGCTAAGAATAAGTCTGGGAATATGGTACATCTGGGTAGAACAGAAGCTAGAAGAGGGGAGGGAGGAGTGGAAACTTCATTCATTACAAGGGCAAGACCCAGAGGTTACTCACTTCACCTCTGCTCACATTCTGTTGGTAAGAACTTAGTCATATGGTCACTGCTATCTACAAGGGATACTGGAAAATGCAGCCTCTAGCTGGCAGTCCATGTGCCTAGATAAAACTCAAGGAGTGGAATTTTAAGTTGAATTTTAACTAATTTTTCCTGTCTGTTGAAATGATCATATAAATTCTTCTTTTAATGTGTCCTTGCAATGAATTTTATTAATAGGAATACTAACTGGAGCAATTTTGCATACCTGAAATAAACCCAATGTGCTAATAATATTACCTCATATACAGTTTTGGATTTGGTTTGCTAAATATTTTAGAATTTTACATCTATGCTGATGTTTTTGGTCAGTTAGAGACATATTTTTTACTTATTGACTGCAGTGGACTTATTTTTTAACCTTTGGACTACTTCTCTTTTGCTTTAATATTCACCAGATTGTCCAAATTCCCCTATGGTTTTTCACTTAGAAAATCTGTACATATTAGAGGGGGATGGTGCTTCTCTGAATATGATTTAGATTGATGAGTGTGGGGATCTAATGTGGAAGGAGATCTCGCCAGAGCCCAGGGAACTCCATGGGACACACCATAGTATCTAAGAAAAGAAATGTAAAGATCTCATTCCACAAAGGAATAGAGGAAAAACGAATGAAATTGCCCATTTGGGACACTTAAGTTCTCAGGGTTGGCAAATCCCCCAGACCAACTGCCTGTTTTAGCTTCATATAATTTCTGGCTGTTGAGAAATCGCCTTGCTTCCCATCAGTCAGCCATGCATTAAACAGGTGCTGGTTTTTATTCAAAATCTCATTCAAATATGTTGCACATAGTTTTCATATGTGCTATATCAGGAAGGGATTTTCTTTGTATTTATTCCACTCTAATGCCAGAAAAAGTTCTCTGTTCACTCTTCAACTGCAGTCAGGTTTTTTTTTATGGTGGACCTGACTTTGCTGCCAAATCTGTAAGCATGAGCCTATCCTCATCTCACTCAGCCTCCCCTGTCACTGTTGACCACACACTCCCACCTCGAATCTCTCTCCTTTCTTAACTTCCATGGTACCGCATGCTGGCATTTCTTCCGCCTCATTTACTTCTCCTTCTCTAACTCTTTGCTATCTCCTCTCTTTCAATCTCGTTGCTAAAATTTGAGATGCCCCATGGTTGGTTCCTGAGATTTCTTCACGCTCTACATTTTTTCCATAGGAGATCTCATCCATTTTGCCATTAATTGCCATCTAAATGTAGATCTTTGGAGCTCCATGACCATTTTAATTTGCCCATGAAGTCCTGACTGTTGGATCCCAGTTAAATGTAGCCTCAAAATGTCTTCTCTCCCCAGCCTCTCCCTTCTCAATAAATTGCTCTATTTACCCACCTGCTGAAGCGAAAAGTATATGAATAATTCTTTCCTTTCTTTTTCTCGTCTCTCATCTCTAATCCATCAGCAATTCCTGTACTTCTCCTGCTACAACATATCTTAAAATGGCCACTTGCCTCTACATGTTTGCCCACACCTATCCAAAGTATCTTAGTTTTCTTGTACTGTTTTTCTTCATGCTTTTCCTTTTTTTATTGAACTATATAGTTGATTTACAATGTCATATTAGTTTCAGGTGTACAGCAAAGTGATTCAGTCATACATACATATGTATCTATTTTTTTCAGATTTTTTCCCTTATAGGTTATTACAAAATATTGAGTATAGTTCCCTGTGCTATATAGTAGGTACTTGTTGGTTATCTATGTTACATATAGTAGTGTATATATATTTTAATCCCAAACTCCTAATTTATCCCTCCCCACATCTTTCCCCTTTGATAACCATAAGTCTGTTTACTCTGTCTGTGAGTCTGTTTCTGTTCTGTAAATAAGTTCCTTTGTACCATTTTTTTAGATTCCATATATAAGTGATATCATATGGTATTTGTCTTTCTCTACCTGACTTACTTCACTTAGTATGAAAATCTCTGGGTCCACCCATGTTGCTGCAAATGGCATTATTTCGTTCTTTTTTATGACTGAGTACTGTTCCGGTGTGTGTGTGTGTGTGTGTATCACATCTTCTTTATCCATTCATCTGTCAATGGACATTTAGGTTGCTTCCATGTCTTGGCTATTGTAAATAGTGCTGCTATGAACATTGGGGTGCATGTATCTTTTCAAATTATGTCTTTTTCTGGATGTGTACTGTTAAAATGTCCTTCTGTATATACTCTCTCACCTTCTTTTCTTCTCCCCATGATCTATTTCCCACAGAGTGGGCAGATGACCCTTTGAAAAGTTAATTCACATTAAATCAACTGCCCTGATTAAAATCCTTCCAAGACTTTTGTTAGCACTTATAATAAAATCCAACACTGTAGCTTAGTCAAGAAGTCCTTACCAATCAGGAAGGCCATGTGGTCCAACTTCGTGTCATGCCATACCTTCTTGCTACACCTCAGCTGTGTTCAAATCTGCCTTGTTTCGTATTCCATGACAGACTTTTTACTACACAGGGCTTTTGTACTTGCTGTTTTCTCCTTCCCTCTCTTCTCATTCTTTGAATGTCTGGTTGCTTTTCATTATTCAAGTATCAACTAAATACCAGCTCCTCAAAGAGCTTGATCCTGGCCATCCTTAGCTTAGTAGACCTCTGCAATTAAAATCTATGATGTCACCCTGTTCATTTCATTCAAAGCACTTGTCAAATCTCTAGCTCTTATTTATGTACATATTTATTGATTGTCTCTACCTTCTAGAATGTAAGCCTCTTCAGACCGAGACTATCACTGTCTTATTTATTCATGAATCCCCAGTGCCTAGTGCTGGGCCTGGTAATTCTTCTATTCAATTAATACTTATTGAGTGGAGGAATAGGTGAAAAACTTACAAAGTGGTATTTAATAACAGTGAATCTTTGGGACTAACGGCCTCATGTAATTAACATTTGTGGTTGCCAGCATGGTCATAATTTTCACTGATTTATTCTGAGTTTTAGATCAATCTGTTTATTAATATTCAGCCAAGCAGTTTACAATATGATAATGGCTACTAACTAATAATAGTAAATATTAAGAAACAACCTAACAGTCTATCAGTTAGTGATTATTTAAATAATTTATACATCTGTACTGCATAATATTTTGCAACCTTTAAAAATGTTAATGTAACTCTGTGGTCATTGACTGAAAATATAATCACCATATATTATTACATGAAAATATAAGACTGCGAAGTAACATTTATAATGTCATCCTATTTTTGGTAAACATACAGACACATAGAATGAAATCTGGAAAATATACGCAAAAATGCTAGCAATAGTTACATTTTGATAGAGGGAGTATAAGTAATTTTCACTGCTTTTTTTCTTCCTTTCTGTTGTCACAAATGTTCACAATCTAAATATATTCTGGCCAGGTATTGTTTTGTAATTAGAAAAATAGCCTGAAAGACTAGTTTTATTTTGAAAGAAAAGAAAGATAATGTAGTTCTGAAAATTCATTTTGATTATTTTCAAAAATATTTTTCTCTGTTTGAATCTTTAGCAGACAGAAAACCCCTATAAGTAATTTAGAAGGAAAACAAAATGAAAGAATTTCATAAAGAATAAAAATACCTAAGATTTTCCAGTTTTATTTTATTTTGTTTACATTATATACTAATTCCACATTCCATCACTCCCTTTTTCTTTTATGTTTTCCACAAATCCTACTGTTTCTGTAACCTTCAAGTTAATAAATTTTGGGTAAGAAAATAAAGCTTTTATTTAATTATTTTTCATTAAATTTGAATGAACTACAGAATGGGGTTTATGTTTTCAGTGGTTATGAAATTTATATTCTTGGCAGCCAAAAAACCAAGGATCCAAAAGGAAAAAATGGGTGTGAGGGTTAGGTGTGGAAGCAGAAACACTTGTGAAGCAGAATTACCTCTTCCATCCTTCCTTTTATGCTGCCAAAGTTGTAACTGAGGAGGAACAACACGACATCAAAGAAGGCTGGTCTTCTCCATCCATTTCATAAGGACCAATGAGAATTTTGCTTGGACATAATGACCCGGGTAATGCAACTTTCATTCTTCATATCCCTTCATATCCTTCATATTCACACATTTGCCCATATATTTGGATAACTAGGAAGTATTTCAGCAAAAATAGTCTTACAGCAATTCCAAATGAAGGGAAAAAAACAGCAAAGGTTGATTCTGTTTTATCTTTATTTTTACAATATCACAAATCAAAATTTTTCTTAGTATGAGGAACATTGCATTCTAAGGGAAATTCAGGATTAAAATTAATGCCTCAGCAACATAATTGAGGCTCTGTAGGTGAATTTAAATTTGATGTGGGAAATATTGCTATTGCTGTGCAGTAAAGTTATGGAGAATGTTAAATAGGACTCAGTCCAAGTTTATGTAGTCCAAATGTTATTGCTTTTTAAACAAATGAAACTCACACCTCCTGAATGTTGTGGCTAATTATTTGTCTTCTAATCAAAGTTGTATGTTCCTGGTGTGGCAGACTTTACCGTGACAACATTGTCATTCCTACTTTCAATGTAAAGTTGAAAAGGAAACTGTTCTATTCTTTTCTCCTGCCTTTCACCAGGTCCTTATAGTTCCCAGACTCAAAGCTGATTGGTTTCATGCCCATTTTGGTTGTTGGTTGCATCCTCTAGATATAGTGTTCTGCTTTTTAAGAAGACTTTTCTCCAAATATCAAGCAGTTGGTTGTTTCTTGTGGCAGGGGGTGGGCAGGTGCATAGTAACAGATTCTAGGGCTTGGGCTCTACCTTGTCAGTTAAAAGACATAAGACCTGTCAGGTGACATGAGTTCCATCTCAGAAGATTGGCAAGAAGTCAACCTTTTTTGGAAACATGTCTTTAGTAATCCTGGGCTAACCATTAGGAGGATGCTAAGAGCAGGAACAGCTTAAAAAAGAAGACATCCAAACCCCTGGCCAGTGATTTGGACTTCCTCTTACCACAACCTTCATGCATAGGTCTGCCTATTGGCAGTTCTAAAAACAACTCATAAAACAAGGGATATAAAAGAGTATGGAAGGGGAAATTGTAGAGTCATATAAAGTTTATATTTTAAGCAGTTAAATAAAAATAAGTAATAAAAGAATACAATTCAATTTAACAAGATAGTTAAAATAACTAAGTATCAAGGATAAAAGGTTGAGTGTTTTAAATACTAAGATAAAAAATAAATAAAATTTACAATAAAGAAAATAAAAAGCTAGACCCAATGGAATGCAGATTTAAAGACACTGTAATCAGAATGGCTATCATCAAGAAGACAAGAAACAATAAAGGCTGACAAGGATGTGATGAAAAGGGAACACTTGTGTACTGTTGATGGGAAGTAAATTGATGTAGCTAGCCACTGTGGAGAACAACGTGGAGGATTCTCAAAAAATTAAAAATAGATCTACCATTCATTCCAAAAATTCCGCTTCTGGGTATACACCCAAGGGAACTGAAAACTGGATTTCAAAGAGATATATGCACTCCCATGTTTACTGCAGCATTATTCACAATAGCCAAAGTATGGAGACAACTTAAATGCCCATCAGTGAAGGAATGGATAAAGAAGAAGCTGTAGACACACACAGAGTGGAATATTATTCTACCAGGAGAAGGAGGACATCCTGCCACTTGCAACAACATAGATGGATCTTGAGCACATTACTGTAAGTGAGATAAATCAGACATAGAAAGACAAGTACTGTATGATATCACTCACGTGTGGAATCTAAAAAAGCCAAACTCATAAAGACAGAGAATAAATGGTAGTTACTAGGGAGTGGGAAAAGAGGACATAAGATAGATGTTATTTAAGGGTACAAACTTACAATGAGTAGTAGATAGACCAGAGATGTAATGCACAGTATAATGAAATAGTACAGTATTACACTAGAATCATCAAGCTTGCTAAGAGACTAGAACTTAATTATACCAACCACTAAAAAGAAAGGGTAATTATGTAATGTGAGAGAGGTGTTAAATGTCACTATAATGGAAATCATATTACAGTATATTAGTGTATCAAATTAACATAATATGCCTTAAATCTATACACTGTTATATGGAAGATATATTCAATAAAAATATCAAATTATACATATTGAATATAATTTTCTACATTTCCTTTTAATACATTAAAACATTAAAATAAAGATTCTGGAGAGCCAATAAATAAATAAATAAAAACATTAAAGTGAGAGGGACCAAAAAACTCCTAAAACTGGGAAATAACAATCTGTTACATTATGGAAAGAAAGTGGCCACGTTGGAATTAATAAGCGGTGGTACACAAATCTTTTTTACAGCAGGGGTAATTCTGAATATTCCAGAATTCTTAATTGTTGACACTAGAAACTAACCCTCACATAAAATTTGACTTCAATTTATACCATAAATTATTTAGCTTTGTCTTAACTATTTTGATTGCTCACAATTTTAATCATTATGAAAACTACTACAATTAACAATTAGAAAGATGCATCTTTGATTATTTCCTTGGAATTATTGGGTCAAATGGTACAAATATGTAAACATCTTGAATATATATGACCAAACATATTTGCAGAAAGATTGTGTCAATTCATGTTTTTACCAAAAGTATATAGAATACTCATCACAGTGTATTCTTGTTTGCATTGGTATTATTAAAAATTTGATTATTTCATTGTTTGATAATTTACTAATTTGGTAGGTAAATGATATCACATTGTACATACCATGCATTAGGAACACGTCATACCAATTTTCTGTGATTCTTCAAAACTTGGATAGTGCAGCATTACAAACTTAACAAGCACTATCTTCCAAGGCATTAAGTAATCTTTATATATCTAATAAATCAAATTACAAGTGAGATAACTCAGAATCTCTTCAGTATTTCAAACACCTTACAAGAGACACGTCTTATACATAGCAACACAATGATAATAGGAAAACTGTATAGGCATGACATATAAAAGTATCACACTATGGTAAATACAACTGTAAACATTTACATACACAGAAGTTCCCTTAAACATCAAAATCCCAATTTAATAAAAGATCAATCCAAGATTCAAGAATCCTTTCTTTTTGAATTTTATTTTTTTTTTCAGCAGGTTCTTATTAGTTATCTATTTTATACATATTGGTGTATGTATGTGAATCCCAATCTCCCAATTCATCCCACCAAGACCACCACCACCACACCCGCTTTCTCACCTTGGTGTCCATACATTTGTTCTCTACATCTGTGTCTCTATTTCTGCCTTTCAAACCGGTTCATCTGTACCATTTTTCTAGATTCCACATATATGTGTTAATGTACAATATTTATTTTTCTTTCTGACTTAGTTCATCTTGTGTGACAGTCTCTAGGTCCAACCACATCTCTACAAATGACCCAATTTCGTTCTTTTTTATGGTTGAATAATATTCCATTGTATATATGTACCATATCTTCTTTATCCACTCATCTGTCTATGAGCATTTAGGTTGCTTCCATGACCTGACTATTGTAAACAGTGCTGCAATGAACATTGGGGTGCATGTATCCTTTTGAATTATGGTTTTCTCAGGGTATATGCCTAAAAGTGGGATTGCTGGGTCACATGGTAGTTCTATCTTTAGTTTCTTAAAGAACCTCCATACTGTTCTCCACAATGGCTGTATCAAATTACATTCCCACCAACAGTGCAAGAGGGTTCCCTTTTCTCCACACCCTCTCCAGCATTTGTTGTTTGTAGATTTTCTGATGATGCCCATTCTAACTGGTGTGAGGTGATACCTCACTGTAGTTTTGATTTGCATTTCTCTAATAATTAGTAATGTTCAGCAACTTTTCATGTGCCTCTTGGACATCTGTATGTCTTCCTTGGAGAAATGTCTATTTAAGTCTTCTGTCCATTTTTTGATTGGATTGTTTGTTTTTTTAATATTGAGCTCCATGAGCTGTTTGTATATTTTGGAGATTAATCCTTTGTTGGTTACTTCATTTGCAAATATTTTCTCCCATTCTGAGGGTTATCTTCTCATCTTGTTTATAGTTTCCTTTGCTGTGCAAAAGCTTTTAATTTTCCTTAGGTCCCATTTGTTTATTTTTATTTCCATTACTCTAGGAGGTGGTTCAAAAAAGATCTTGCTGTGATTTATGTCAGAGTGTTCTTCCTATATTTTCCTCTAAGAGTTTTATAGTGTCTGGCCTTATATTTAGGTCTTTCATCCACTTTGAGTTTACTTTTGTGTATGGTGTTAGGGAGTGTTCTAATTTCATTCTTTTACATGTAGCTGTCCAGTATTTCCAGCAGCACTTATTGAAGAGGCTGTATTTTCTCCATTGTATACTCTTGCCTCCTTTATCAAAGGTAAGGTGACCATATGTGTGTGGGTTTATCTCTGGGCTTTCTATCCTGTTCCATTGATCTGTATTTCTGTTTTTGTGCCAGTAATATACTGTCTTGATTACTTTAGCTTTGTAGTGTAGTCTGAAGTCAGGGAGCCTGATTCCTCCAGCTCCGTTTTTGTTTCTCAAGACTGCTTTGGCTATTCGAGGTCTTTTGTGTTTCCATACAAACTGTGAAATTTTTTGTTCTAGTTCTGTGAAAAATGCCATTGGTAGTTTGATAGGGATTGCATTGAATCTGTAGATTGCTTTGGGTAGTATAGTCATTTTCACAATGTTGATTCTTCCAATCCAAAAACATGGTATATCTCTCTATCTGCTTGTATCATCTTTAATTTATTTCATCCATGTCTTATAGTTTTCTGCGTACAGGTCTTTTACCTCCTTAGGTAGGTTTATTCCCAGGTATTGTATTCTTTTGCTTGCAGTGGTAAATGGGAGTGTTTCCTTAATTTCTCTTTCAGATTTTTCATCATTAGTGTATAGGAATGCAAGAGATTTCTGTGCATTAATTTTGTATCCTGCAACCTTACCAAATTCATTGATTAGCTCCAGTAGTTTTCTGGTAACATCTTTAGGATTCTCTATGTATAGTATCATGTCATCTTCAAACAGTGACAACTTTACTTTTTCTTTTCCGATTTGGATTCCTTTTATTTCTTTTACTTCTCTGATTGCTGTCGCTAAAACTTCCAAAACTATGTTGAATAATAGTGGTGAGAGTGGGCATCTTTATCTTGTTCTTGATTTTAGAGGAAATGGTTTCAGTTTTTCACCTTTGAGAATGATGTTGGCTGTGGGTTTGTCATATATGACCTTTATTATGTTGAGGTAAGTTCCCTCTCTGCCTGCTTTCTGCAGGGTGCTTATCATAAATGGGTGTTGAATTTTGTCAAAAGCTTTGTTTTATCTATTAAGATGATCATGTGGTTTCATCCTTCAGTGTGTTAATATGGAGTATCACATTGATTGATTTGCATATATTGAAGAATCCTTGCATTCCTGGGTAACATGCCACTTGATCATGGTGTATGGTCCTTTTAATGTGCTGTTGGATTCTCTTTGCTAGTATTTTGTTGAGCATTTTTGCATCTATGTTCATCAGTGATATTGGACTGTAGTTTCCCTTTTTTTGTGACATCTTTGTCTGCTTTTGATATCAGGGTGATAGTGGCCTCATAGAATGAGTTTGGGAGCATTCCTCCCTCCGCTATATTTTGGAAGAGTTTGAGAAGGATAGGTGTCAGCTCTTCTGTAACTGTTCGATAGAATTCACCTGTGAAGCCATCTGGTCCTGGGCTTTTGTTTGTTGGAAGATTTTTAATCACAGTTTCAATTGCAGTGCTTCTGATTGGTCTGTTTATATTTTCTATTTCTTCCTGGTTCAGTCTCTGGAGGTTGTGCTTTTCTAAGAATTTGTCCATTTCTTCCAGATTGTCCATTTTATTGGCATATAGTTGCTTGTAGTAATCTCTTATAATTCTTCGTATTTCTACAGTGTCAGTTGTTACTTTTCCTCTTTCATTTCTAATTGTGTTGATTTGAGTCTCCTCCCTTTTTTTCTTGATGAGTCTGGCTAGTGATTTATCAAATTTGTTTATCTTCTCAAAGAACCAGCCTTTAGTTTTATTGATATTTGCTGTTGTTTCCTTCATTTCTTCTTCATTTATTTCTGATCTGATCTTTATGATTTGTTTCCTTCTGCTAACTTTGGTGGTTTTTTTGTTCTTCTTTCTCTAATTGCTTTACGTGTAAGGTTAGGTTGTTTGAGATTTTTCTTGTTTCTTGAGGTAGGATTGTATTCCTAAAAACTTCCCTCTTAAAACTGCTTTTGTTGCATCCCATAGGTTTTGGGTCATCGTGTCTTCATTGTCATTTGTTTATAGGCATTTTTTTACTTCCTCTTTGATTTCTTCAGTGACCTCTTGGTTATTTAGTAACGTATTGTTTAGCATCCGTGTGTTTGTATTTTACAGTTATTTTCCTGTAATTGATGTCTAGTCTCATAGTGTTGTGGTAGGAGAAGATACTTGATGTGATTTCAATTTTCTTAAATTATCAAGGCTTGATTTGTGACCCAAGATACCTATCCTGGAGAAGGTTCCGTGAGCACTTGAGAAGAAAGAGTATTCTGTTATTTTGGCATGAAATGTCCTATAAATATCAATTAAGTCCATCTTGCTTAATGTGTCATTTAAAGCTTGTGTTTCCTTATTTATGTTCATTTTGGATGATCTGTCAATTGGTGAAAGTGGGATGTTAAAGTCCTCTACTATGATTGTGTTACTGTTGATTTCCCCTTTTATGGCTGTTAGCATATGTCTTATGTATTGAGGTGCTATGTTGGGTGCATAAATATTTACAATTATTATGTCTTCTTCTAGGATTGATCCCTTGATCATTATCTACTGTCTTCTTTGTCTCTTTTAGTAGTCTTTATTTTAAAGTCTATTTTGTCTGATATGAGAATTGCTACTCCAGCTTTCTTTTGATTTCCATTTGCATGGAATATCACTTTCAATCTGTATATGTCCCTAGGTCTGAAATGGCTCTCTTGTAGACAGCATATATACAGGTCTCATTTTTGTATCCATTCAGCCTGTCTGTGTGTTTTGGCTGGAACATTTAATCCATTTACATTTAAGGTAATTATCAATCCGTATGTTCCTATTACCATTTTCTTAATTGTTTTGTGTTTGTTTTTGTAGGTCTTTTTCTTGTCATGAGCTTCCTGCCTAGAGAAGTTCCTTTAGCATTTGTTGTAAAGCTGGTTTGGTGGTGCTGAATTCTCTTACCTTTTGCTTGTCTGTAAAGGTTTTAATTTCTCCATCGAATCTGGAAGAGATCCTTGCTGGGTAGAGTAATGTTGGTTGTAGGTTTTTCCCTTTCATCACTTTAAATATGTCCTGCCACTCCCTTGTGGCTTGCAGAGTTTCTGATGAAAGATCAGCTGTTAACGTTATGGGATTTCCCTTGTATGCTTTTGTTGCTTTTCCCTTGCTGCTTTTAATATTTTTTTCTTTGTATTTAATTTTTGATTGATTAATAAGTGTCTTGGAATGTTTCTCCTTTGATTTATCCTGTATGGGACTCTCTGCGCTTCCTGGACTTGATTGACTATTTCCTTTCCCATGTTAGGGAAGTTTTCAACCGTAATGTCTTCAAATATTTTCTGTGACCCTTTTTTTCTTTTCTCTTTCTGGGACCCCTGTAATGCGAATGTTGTTGCGTTTAATGTTGTCCCAGAGGTCTCTGAGACTGTCCTCAATTCTTTTCATTCTTTTTTCTTTATTCTGCTCTGCGGTAGTTATTTCCACTCTTTTATCTTGCAGGTCACTTTCCCATTCTTCTGCCTCAGTTATTCTGCTATTGATTCCTTGTAGAGAATTTTTAATTTCATTTATTGCATTGTTCATCATTTTTTGTTTGCTCTTTAGTTCTTCTAGGTCCTTGTTAAATGTTTCTTGTATTTTCTCCATTCTATCTCCAAGATTTTGGATCATCTTTACTCTCATTACTCTGAATTCTTTTTCAGGCAGACTGCGTATTTCCTCTTCATTTGTTTGGTCTTGTGCGTTTTTACTTTACTCATTCATCTGCTGCTTATTTCTCTGTCTTCTCATTTTGCTTAACTTACTGTGTTTGGGGTCTCCTTTTTGTAGGCTGCATGTTCGTAGTTCCCATTGTTTTTGGTTTCTGCCCCCTGTAGGTAAGGTTGATCTAGTTGCTTGTGTAGGCTTCCTGGTGGAGGGGATTGGTGCCGTGTTCTGGTGGATGAGGCTGGATCTTGTCTTTCTGGTGGGCAGGACAGTGTCCAGTGGTGTGTTTTGGGGTGTCTGTGAACTTAGTATGATTTTAGGCAGCCTCTCTGCTAATGGGTGGTGTTGTGTTCCTGACTTGCTAGTTGTTTGGTGTGGGGCATCCAGCACTGGAGCTTGCTGGCCATTGGGTGGATCTGGGTCTTAACGTTGAGACAGAGATCTCTGGGAGAGCTCTCGCCGATTGATATTATGTGGGGCCGGGAAGTCTCTAGTGGTCCAGTGTCCTGAACTCAGTTCTCCCACCTCAGAGGCTCAGACCTGACACCAAGCCAGAGTACCAAGACCCTGTCAGCCACGCAGCTCAGAAGAAAAGGGAGAAAAAAAAGAAAGAAAAAAATTATTTAAAATATTTAAAAATTAAAAGATAAAATAAAATAATCAAAACAAAAAATTATTAAATTAAAAAATAAAAAAGTATTGAAAAAAAGAAGAGACCAACCAAATCAATAAGTAAATCCACTGATGATAACAAGTGCTAAAAACTATACTAAGATAAACATAAAAGTCAGAAAAAAGCCAGTCACAGACAGCAAACCCCAAGTCTGCAGTTGCTCCCAAAGTCCACCGCCTCAATTTTGGGTTGATTTGTTGTCTATTCACATATTCCACAGATGCAGCACACCTCAAGTTGATTGTGGGGATTTAATCCACTGCTCCCTGAGGCTGCACGGAGAAATTTTCCTTTCTCTTCTTTGTCTGCACAGCTCCTGGGGTGCAGCTTTGGTTTGGGGCCTGCCTCTGCATGTCGTTTGCCCTCAACCTTCTCTTCTTGCCCAGACAGGACAGGGTTAAAGCAGCGGCTGATTACAGGGCTCTGGCTCACTCATGCAGGGGGAGGGAGGGGTATGGTAGTTATAATTGGAATGTGGGAGAGCCTGCAGCAGTAGAGATCAGCGTTACGTTGCAACAGCCTGCGATGCACCGTGTGTTCTCCCTGGGGGATATTGTCCCTGGATCACGGGGCCCTGGAAGTGATGTGTTGCACAGCTTCCCAGGGCAGGTGTGGATAGTGACCTGTGCTTGCACACGGGATTCTTGGTGGCTGCAGCAGCAGCATTGGTGTTTCATGCCCGTCTCTGGTGTCTGAGCTGATAACCGTGGCTCGCATCCGTCTCTGGAGCTCGTTTAGTCGGTGCTCTGAATCTCCTCTCCTTGTGCACCCTGAAACAATGGTCTCTTGCCTCTTAGGCAGTTCCAGACTTTTTCTCGGACTCCCTTGCGGCTAGCTGTGGCGCACTAGCCCCCTTTAGGCTGTGTTCACGCAGCCAACCCCAGTCCTTTCCCTGGGATCTGACCTCTGAAGCTCAAGCCTCCGCTCCCAACCCCACCCACCCCAGTGGGTGAGCAGACAATCCTCTCAGGCTGGTGAGCGCTGGTCAGCACCGATCCTCTGTGGGAATCTCTCTGCTTTGCCCTCCACACCCCTGTTGCTGCGCTCTCCTCTGTAGCTCCAAAGCTTCTCCCCTGCCCTCCCCCCATCTCCTACTGTGTGGAAACTTTTCCTGCTTCACAGCTACCTCCCAGAGGTGCAGGTCCCGTCCCTATTCTTTGTCTCTGTTTTTTCTTTTTTCTTTTGCCCTACCCAGGTACGTGGGGAGTTTCTTGCCTTTTGGGAGGTCTGAGGTCTTCTGCCAGTGTTCAGTAGGTGTTCTGTAGGAGTTGTTCCACGTGTAGATGTATTTCTGATGTATTTGTTGGGAGGAAGGTGACCTCCACGTCTTACTCCTCTGCCATCTTGAAGGTCCCCCACTATCATATGGTTTTTATTCTTCAATTTGTTAATATGGTGTATCACATTGATCGATTTGCATATATTGATGAATCCTTGAATCCCTGGGATAAATCCCACTTGATCATGGTGTATGATCCTTTTAATGTGTTGTTGGATTCTGTTTACTAGTATTTTGGTGAGGATTTTTGCATCTATATTCATCAGTGATATTGGTCTGTAATTTTCTTTTTTAGTAGTATCTTTGGTTTTGGTATCAAGGTGATGGTGGTGTCGTAGAATGAGTATGGGAGTGTTCCTTTCACTGCAATTTTTTTGGAAGAGTTTGTGAAGGATGGGTGTTAGCTCTTCTCTAAATGTTTGACAGAATTCACCTGTGAAGCCATCTGGTCCTGGACTTCTGTTTTTTGGAAGATTTTTAATCACAGTTTCAATTTCATTACTTGCATTTGGTCTGTTCATATTTTCTATTTCTCCCTGGTTCAGTCTTGGAAGGTTATACCGTTCTAAGAATTTGTCCATTTCTTCCAGGTTGTCCATTTTATTGGCGTAGAGCTGCTTATAGTAGTCACGGTGCTTTGTATTTGCAGTGTCTGTTGTAATTTCTTTTTCATTTCTAATTTTATTGATTTGAGTCCTCTCTTTTTCTTGATGAGTCTGGCTAATGGTTATTCAATTTTGTTTATCTTCTCAAAGAACCAGCTTTTAGTTTCTTTGATCTTTGCTATTGTTTTCTTTGTTTCTATTTCTGCTTTGTTCTTTATGATTTCTTTCCTTCTACTAACTGTGGGTTTTGTTTGTTTTTCATTCTCTAGTTCCTTTAGGTGTGAGGTTAGATTGTTTATTTGAGAGTTTTCTTGTTTCTTGAGGTAGAATTGTATTCCTATAAACTTCACTCTTAGAACTGCTTTCGCTGCATCCCTTAGGTTTTGGATCGTCGTTTTCTCACTGTCATTTGTCTCTAGGTATTTTTTTTATTTCCTCTTTGAGTTTTTCAGTGATCTCTTGATTATTTAGTAATGTATTGTTTAGCCTCCATTTGTTTGTGTTTTTTATTTTTTTTTCCCTGTAATTGATTTCTAATCTCATAGCATTGTGGTTGGAAAAGATGCTTGGTAAAATTTCAATTTTCTTAAATTTACTGAGGCTTGATTTGTGACCCAAGATGTGATCTGTCCTGGAGAATGTTCCATGTGCACTTGTGAAGAAAGTGTAATCTGCTGTTTTCGGATGGAATGTCCTATAAATATCAGTTAAATCTATCTGGTCTGTTGTGTCATTTAAAGCTTGTGTTTCCTTATTAATTTTCTGTTTGGATGATCTGTCCATTGGTGTAAGTGAAGTGTTAAAGTCCCTCACTATTATTGTGTTACTGCTGATTTCCTCTTTTATAGCTGTTAGCATTTGCCTAATGTATTGAGGTGCTCCTATATTGGGTGCACATATATTTTTAATTGTTATGTCTTCTTCTTTGATTGATCCCTTGATCATTATGTAGTGTCCTTCCTTGTCTCTTGTAACATTCTTTATTTTATTTTTCTTAATTTATTTTATTTATATATTATTTTTGGCTCTGTTGGGTCTTCTTTGCTGTGCGTGGGCTTTCTCTTGCTGCAACGAGTGGGTGCTATTCTTCTTTGTGGTGCACGGGCTTCTCACTGCAGTGGCTTCTCTTGTTGTGGAGCATGGGCTCTAGGTGCACAGGCTCAGTAGTTGTGGCTTGCGGGCTCAGTAGTTATGGCTCGTAGGCTCTACATCGCAGGCTCAGTAGTTTTGGCACACAGACTGAGTTGCTACACGGCATGTGGGATCTTCCTGGATCAGGGCTTGAACCCATGTCCCCTGCACTGGCAGGCAGATTCTTAACCACTGCACCACCAGGGAAGCCCAACATTCTTTATTTTAAAGTCTATTTTATCTCATATGAGTATTGCTACTCCAGCTTTCTTTTGATTTACATTTGCAGGGACTATCTTTTTCCACCCCCTTACTTTCAATCTGTATGTGTCCCTAGGTCTGAAGTGGGTCTCGTGTACACAGCATATATATGGGTCTTGTTTTTGTATCCATTCAGCGAGCTTCTGTCTTTTGGTTGGAGTATTTAATCCATTCACATTTAAGGTACTTATCGATATGTATGTTCCTGTTAACATTTTCTTAATTGTTGTGGGTTTGTTTTTGTATCCTTTTGTTCTCTTATGTTTCCCACTTATAGAAGTTCCTTTAGCATTTGTTATAAAGCTGGTTTGGTGGTGCTGCATTCTCTTAGCTTTTGCTTGTCTGTAAAGCTTTTGATTTCTCTGTCAAATCTGAATGAGATCCTTGCCAGGTAGAGTAATCTTGGTGATAGGTTCTTTCCTTTCATCACTTTAAATATATCATGCCACTCCCTTCTGGCTTGTAGAGTTTCTGCTGAGAAATCAGCTGTTAACCTTATGGGAGTTCCCTTGTATGTTATTTGTCATTTTTCCCTTGTAGCTTTTAATAATTTTTCTTTGTCTTTAATTTTTGTCAGTGTGACTACTATGTGTCTCAACATGTTTCTCCTTGGGTTTATGCTGCCTGGGACTCTGTGCTTCCTGGACTTGGGTGGCTATTTCCTTTCCCATGTTACAGAAATTTTCGACTATCATCTCTTCAAATATTTTCTCATGTTCTTTCTCTCTCTCTTCTCCTTCTGGGACCCGTATAATGCAAATGTTGTTCCGTTTAATGTTGTCCCAGATGTCTCTTAGGCTGTCTTCATTTCTTTTCATTCTTTTTTCTTTATTCTGTTCCACAGCAGTGAATTCCACCATTCTGTCTTCCAGGTCACTTATCCGTTCTTCTGCCTCAGTTATTCTGCTACTGATTCCTTCTAGTGTACTTTTCATTTCAGTTATTGTATTGTTCATCTCTGTTTGTTTGTTCTTTAATTCTTCTAGGTCTTTGTTAAACATTTCTTGCATCTTCTTGATCTTTGCCTCCATTCTTTTTCTGAGGTCATGGATCATCTTCACTCTCATTATTCTGAATTCTTTTTCTGGAAGGTTGCCTGTCTCCACTTCATTTAATTGTTTTTCTTGGGTTTTATTTTGTTCCTTCATCTGGAACATAGACCTCTGCCTTTTCATCTTGTCTGTCTTTCTGTGAATGTGGTTTTTGTTCCACAGGCTGCAGGATTGTAGCTCTTGATTCTGCTTTATGCCCTCTGGTGGATGAGGCTATCTTAGAGGCTTGTGCATGCTTCCTGATAAGAATGACTGGTGGTGGGTAGAGCTGTGTGTTGCTCTGGTGGGCAGAACTCAGTAAAACTTTAATCAGCTTGTCTGCTGATGGGTGGCACTGAGTTCCCTCCCTTTTGGTTGTTTGGCCTGAGGCGACCCAGCACTGCAGGCTACAGGCTCTTTGGTGGGGCTAATGGCAGACTCAGGGAGGACTCATGCCAAGGAATACTTCCCAGAACTTCTGCTGTCAGTTTCCTTGTGCCTATGGTGAGCCACAGCCACCCCCCACCTCTGCAGGACACTCTCCAACACTAACAGGTAGGTCTGGTTCAGTCTCCTATAGGAACACTGTTCCTCCTCCCTGGGTCCTGATGCGTACACTGCTTTGTGTGTGCCCTCCAAGAGTCTCTGTTTCCCCCACTCCTGTTGAAGTCCTGCAGTCAAATCCCTCTAGCCTTCAAAGTCTGATTCTCTGGGAGTTCCTACTCCTGTTGTTGGACCCCAGGTGGAAGCCTGACCTGGGGCTCAGAATCTTCCCTCCAGTGGGTGGATTTCTGTGGTATAATTGTTCTCCAGTTTGTGAGTCACCCACCCAGTGGTTATGGGATTTGATTTTACTGTGATTGTGCCCCTCCTACCGTCTCACTGAGGCTTCTCCTTTGTCTTTGGTTGTGGGGTATCTTCTTTGGTGAGTTCCAGTGTCTTCCTCTTGATGATTGTTCAGCAGTTAGTTGTGATTCGGTGCTCTTGCAAGAGGGAGTAAGCACACGTCCTTCTACTCCACCATCTTGAACAAATCCCAAGAGTCAGGAATCTTAATGCTAAAGTATTGTACTCTTTTTTTGGACAGTCAGTTCATTTGCTGGATAATCAGCTTGATCCTTTCAAGAGCTGATTTTAACATTTTATCAGACCAGGTTTAGATTAGCTCTTAATCTAGGGGTAGAGTGGTCCTCCTCCTGAGGCATTGCCTTTCCAGGGTCTCAGTTGAATACTCAGGGTGTTCAGCAGCCTCTCGACTCTACCTATTTGGAACTCCTCAGTCAGCACTGCGCAGCCTCCAGAAGCAGCTTCCTCGTAGCTATTCTCTGCAAGGCCTCCTGGGGTCTTGCATTGTCTGTGTATGAAAACTTAGTCAAACTAAGCAAAGGTCAAAACTTAGGCATAAAGTAAAGATGACCCCTATGCTGATTTTTGGAATTCCTTCTCTGGGCAGCTTCCTATTCTCTGGTACCCAGCAAATTCCAGGCCCTTTGCAGCTGCACAGTCCCTCCCATGACTCCTCAGTCCAGGGAGAAAGCTGTGCTCTCCTGAGGCTCACCTCCCTGAGCAACAGACCAGAAGTTGACTCCAGACTGAAAGCTGGGTGATTATAAGGTCATCATGCGTGATTCCCTTCTCCCAGGGATCTAGACCCATGCAGCCTGTTTTCCAGTGTCTGAAAAGTTACCTCTTTTATTTCGTCTAGTTCTGTATACTTGTGAACAGCGTGAGGGTAAGTCTGCTACCATTTACTCCATTATTCCCCCCTACACAGGACTCTAAATTTTCCCTTTCCTGTCCTCTGAAGTTTGTGTTAGATGGATACTAGACTTTCTCACTTTATGCATTGAGTCTTTAATCTCTTTTCACATATCTCATATCTTTTTGTGCTGGCCTCTAGAAAAATATCTTTTGACTTATATTACATTTCATTAATTTTCTCTTCAACTGAATCTAGCATGCTGATAAACACATTAAGTTTTTATAGTTTATTGTATTTTTAATCTGAAGATATTAATTTCATATCTGTTTAGTTACTTTTATAGTTTCCAGATATGACTCATCTCATTTTTTTTAATTAAACATAGCAAACAAATGTTATTTCTGTGATAATTTCACACTAAACTCTTTGTAGATCTCTCTGCATCCTTTGTTTCTGTTGGCTCTCACTCATGGTATTTCTGTGGCTTTTATGCTTGGGTATTTTTCTTCCTCTGAGCTATTAATTATCCTAGGAATATTATTTATTTTGATTATTTCATGCAGTGAACAAATATTTATTTAACACTTACTATGTGACAGGTGATTTATTCTCATTGCTCAGGGAGCTTATATTCCAGTGAAAGAAGAGCCAATAAAGAAGTCAGTTATACACCACATAAGGTGCATGCTCACAGTTATTTTATTAGTTAGATTGTGATGTGTGTTGATGGAAATAATAATTAATTTAGGTAAGAAAAGGAAATGAAATGATTGAAAGGATCACAGGTAGGATGGCCAGGGAAGGCCTCATTGAAGGATGTGCAGTAAATGGCCCTGGGTATTTGAGGGCCTAACCTTGAGGCTAGGGCAGGCCTGGAATACTGAAGAAACAGAAAGGAACAGTGCTGCTGACTGACTAGGTATTTTATTTGGAATTGAGATAAGCATTCAGGTCCACTGGTAGGGAGACAGAAAGTGAGGGAAGAAAGGGTGTGTTTTCATGCTGCTAATTCTGTGGGTAGGGGAGCTTAATCCCAAAGAGTTGTCTTTGGGAGACCGAGTAAAACTGAAGCCAGAGAGCTGGGATATTTATCTAATAATTCCTGTCAGTCTCTGGTTGGGGGCTGCTCCCAGAGGATATTAATTCCTGGCATTTCCCACCAGCCTCATTGTGGACAGCTGGTTTCCACTGGCAAGAAAGAACCCTCAGGCAGAGAAATACAGGCACTGGCATGTGAAGTTGGGCCTGTGTGTCCTGACAGGGTAAACTAGAGAGTTGTGAGTAGGGTACTGACAGCATCTGCTACGTGGAGCACAGAGAAGAGTAGCAGGAAATGAGGGCAGAAAAGTGAAGGGAGCAGAAGTTTGAGGCCCTGGAGGTCATTTCAAAGATGTGTGTTTTTCCTCTGGGTGAGGTGAGAATCATCTAAAGTGTTCTGAGCATAGGAATTACATGACTTACATTTTAACAGGCTGACTCGACTGCTATACTGAAAATAGTTCCTAGGGAGACAAAGACAGAAGCAAGGACACCACTGAGAGGATGACTGCAATATTCCAACAGAGAGATGTTGTAGAGTATTGGAAAGGTAAATAGGATTTGCCAACAGGCTGGATGGGAGGCGTGAGAGACAGAATTGTCAAGGTTGATACTGAGATTTTTGGCCTAGGTAACTGGAAGAATCAAAGCACTGTTATCTAAGAGGCAGGGGATTGCAGGAGAAGCTAAGATGAGGGTATATTTCTCCAAGGAGAATTTGTAAATGTATCTGGCAGGCCCCTAGTTCAAGGCCATTTAAACCAAGTTCCTGACTGGAAGGTTTGCACCACTCAGGGGATGTGGGTTTGTGTTGCGAGTCTGTGCTGGACCCAGCTTGAGCTCCGGGTTGCACTTTCTCAGTGGAGCTTTGTTTTCTACTTCCTGTTCTTCCCAATGCCAAGAAAACTTACCTTGTAGTCCCCAGAGGGTCAGGAACCCAGCTTTATGTGGAACCCCAATTTGGAAAGATCTGAGACTTTGAATTCTGTCTCCAGAACCTCTTAAGTCCTACAAAGTCATCCAAGCCAAAGCTGAGATTTTCCACGTTTGTGGAAAACCCTCAGACCAAAGCAGGTTCAGTGCCCCCAATTCAAGTCTCTGCCTTCGTTTAGATTTTTTTTCCATTTTGCACTTGGCCCTTTATTTTTTTTAATCAAGTTTTATTGGCGTATAGTTGACTTATAATGTTGTGTTAGTTTCTGCTGTATAGCAAAGTATCAGTTATACATGTACATGTATCCACTCTTTTTTAGTTTCTATTCCCATATAGGTCATTACAGAGTATTGAGTAGAGTTCCTTGTGCTTTACAGTAGGTCCTTATTAGTTATCAATTTTATATATAGTAGTGTGTATATGTCAATCCCAATCTCCCAATTTACCCCTCCCTCCCGCTTTCCCCCTTGGTAACCATAAGTTTGTTTTCTACATCTGTGACTCTATTTCTGTTTTGTAAATAGGTTCATTTGTACCATTTTTTTAGATTCCACATATATGCAATATCATGTAATACTTGTCTTTCTCTGTCTGACTTGCTTCACTCATTATGACAATCTCTAGGTCCATCCATGTCACTGCAGCTGGCATTATTTCATTCTTTTTTATGGCTGAGTAATATTCCATTGTATATATGTGCCATGTCTTCTTTATCCATTAATCTGTTGATGGACCTTTAGGCTGCTTCCATGTCCTGGCTATTCTAAAGAATGCTGCAATGAACCTTCGGGTGCATGTATCCTTTCCGAACTATGATTTTCTCTGTACATATGCCCAGGAGTGGGATTACTGATATGGTAGCTCTGTTTTTAGTTTTTAAAGGAACCTCCATACTTTTCTCCATAGTGGCTGTACCAGTTTACATTACCACCAACAGTGTAGGAGGGTTCCCTTTTCTCCACACCCTTTCCAGGTATATTGCTTGTAGATTTTTTACATGAATGGCTAAGAGGCACATGAAAAGATGCTCAACAGTCACTAATTATTAGAGAAATGCAAATCAAAACTACAATGAGGTATCACCTCACACCACTCAGGATGGCCATCATCAAAAAATCTGCCTTCGTTTAGATTTTGATCAGGTGGTTCTTTATTATCTTTCATGCTTTTAAGAAGAGTTTTCAAAGAAAATTTCCAGCATTTCTAATAGTTTCAATTTGTTTTCTGCAGAAAATTTTCAGATCCATCCTCTCTTTAAATGCATCATTGATTTTTAAGTAATTGATACAGTATTCCATTACTCTTTCCCTTAATGAAAAATAAATATTTTTGGAGAAGCTTGCAGATCTTATGCTCTAAGATCTGAGAGCATTCTCCCTAATGCAATAGTCTCACTCCCCTCCCTGCAATAATCCTTTTGAATAAAGTCTCTCCTTAGCTCAGAATTAATTAATTAATTAATTAAAAATATACTCTGAATGATGGTAAGCCTGGGCCAAAACAACATTGCACTGTTATTTCCGTGAATTATTACCAGAGAAAATTCAAGGGACCTTAACCATCTAGGTAACACTCTTTACACATAGAACTCCCATGCAAGGTGTTGAGAGGCTGGACAGGAGAGTAGCTAAGAGTTCAGACTGTGAAACAGAGATTATGAACTGGAATTCCCACTCTACCACTCCTTTCTGTGTAATCTTACGAAAGTTCCTTAACCTCTCTAATTCTGTTTCCTCATATGTAGTGAGAAATAAATAAGCCATGTAAATGCCTAAATATCGTGGCTGGTACCAGGAAGTGCTCCAGCAGTGTTAGCCACTGTATTAGGTTCTATCAGTTTTAAACAAATTACCACAAATTTAGTAGCTTAGGACATGGAAGCAACCTAAGTGTCCATCAACTGATGAATGGATAAAGAAGATGTGGCACATATATACGATGGAATATTACTCAGCCATAAAAAGAAACAAAATTGAGTTATTTGTAGTGAGGTGGATGGATCTAGAGTCTATCATACAGGGTGAAGTAAGTCAGAAAGAGAAAAACAAATACCATATGCTAACACATATATATGGAATCTAAAAAAAATTTTTAAAAATGGTTATGAAGAACCTAGGAGCAGGACAAGAATAAAGACGCAGACCTACTAGAGGTGGACTTGAGGACACCGGGAGGGGGAAGGGTGAGCTGGGACAAAGTGAAAGAGTGGCATAGACATATATACACTACCAAACGTAAAATAGATAGCTAGTGGGAAGCAGCCGCATGGCACAGGGAGATCAGCTTGGTGCTTTGTGACCACCTAGAGGGGTGGGACAGGGAGAGTGGGAGGGAGATGCAAGAGGGAGGGGGTATGGGGATATATGTATATGTATAGCTGATTCACTTTCTTATACAGCAGAAACTAACACACAATTGTAAAGCAATTATACTCCAATAAAGATGTTAAAAAAAAATTTAGTGGCAGGCCGCAGCGGTGAGAGGCCCGTGTACCGCAAAAAAAAAAAAAAAAAAAAAATTTAGTGGCTGAAAAAACACACAACTTATTTAATTCTGTAGTTAGAAGTGTGACATAGACCTCACTGGGCTACAGCCAAGATAGAGCCAAGGATGCATTCCTTTCTGGAGGCTTTAGGGAAAGTCTAGGCACTGGCTGTATTCCTTCCGGGTGGCCCTCTTCCACCATCCTCAAAGCCACCAGTGGGGAGTGAGTTCCTCTCATGCCACACTGCCACCTCTTTGGGTCTCTGCTGCTGGGAAATATTCTCCACATTTAAGGACTCATGTGATTAGACTGGTCTCTAATCCAAATCCAGGGTAATCTTTCTATCTCAAGTTCCTTCACCTCAGTGTCCCCATCTCAAAGTACCTTTCTCCACATAAGGTAACATATTCACAGGTTCCTGGGATTAATATTTTGACATTTTTGTGGGGCCATTGTTCTGCCTACCACAGCCAGTATTATTATTAAGTTTATTCAGCACAATGGCTGCAAACTTTAACCAAGAATAACCCTTCATTATGCTTCATGCCAGCATTGATCTAACATCTACAGTACCGGCACCACAAAAAAAAAAAAAAAAAAAATTCCAAAATGGGACTGTAGTCTTTAGCAAGAAAGGAAAAATGAGAAATCAACTTGTGGGGAGTGCAGTCTCAATTAAATTTTCTTAATCACCATCCCCCATTTATTCTGGGGTAGCCAAAGTCCTCAAGTTTCCTTTAGTAATTCTTTATATTTTCTATTATTGAGGTATAATTGACATAAAGCATTGTATTAGTTTCAGGTGTACAATATAATGATTCAGTATTTGTATACATTGTGAAATGATCACCGATAACAACTCTATATTGAGATAATATTTTACAATAATTATTTCAATTTGATTTCAGTTATTAAATATAATGCAACAGGGTACTCACAAGTTAAATTTAGTTCTGAGTCAAATCATAAAAAGTTCATTTGTTTGATCTTCAGTAGATTGATTTTATCTATTTCTTTAAGTGCTGATTCTATTAACATTTATACTTTGGTTTCATACTTTGATCATTTTATGTTTCAAATGAAGTTTGAGTGACATATGAAGAATTAACAAGTAATATATAATTTTAGTGAGAGACTGTGCTGAACAGGAGTTGATACCTTGGAACTGGACAGAGTTTGAGTAATAGCACCACTGAAGGGGCCCAGCAGGACTAACACATTCTTCTTGGATTTTTTTTTTTTTTCCAAATCATCTATAGTCTTCAACCAAATCCATTTGGAAGTAAAATAAGCTACAGCACATGGTGAGTCACAGGGCTCTTGTCACCATGTCACCTTGCAGGAGAAGTCACTCAGAGACAGCAGAGGAAGCAAACTCCTTTTTGTACTGATGATGCCAGCGGGGTATATACAGGTCAAGGCTCGGGGTGGCGGAGCAGGACATTGCACTGCCTCCTCTTAGGGGTGAGAAACTGCTAACGCTGTTTCTTGAAGCTTCACACTTTAAAATATACTATTTTCCGAGCTAGCGCCTTCTCTTCTCAGGTACCTTCTCTTTGGAAGGAAACACACACATATGTGCGTGCACACACATACACAGTCCTAAGGCATAAATAAGTCCTAAGGCATAAATAATGAAGCCTCATGCTCTTTGCTTAGGTTTTCTTTTGGTAATGATGTTGACCTTTAAGCACCCCATTTGTATAATTATAAATAGATATATTGATACGTTTAAAAAATATGTATGTTCTCCCTTCTAGTGCCCTTCTCCCTCTGAGACTGACACTGAAACAAGTTTAAAATATTCTGAAAATAAAAGAAAGCTTACATTTATGAGCCCCATGTTTGCTGAGCAGCCTTGTTTGTGCTCCTACCTGGTTTGACTGACCAAATGTATTTTCTGATACCTGATTCAGGTCCAGGGATCTCAGCCAATGATATGGTATCATTTAAAAAAATTTGGACAGACAGGTAAGAGAACAGCAGTAGAGGAGCATAGATTTTTCAGTCTCCCAGAGTAACCAATAAACAGAGAAATTAAGTTAACAAAAAGAGCAAACAAAAATCATTTTAAATATATTCAACCAAAGCAAGTGACAAGGTATCCCACATACTGAGAAATATTTGGCTGGGCCAGAACACCAAGAGCAGTAATATATCTATATGGTATAAAAATAGAAATGGGAAATAGGAAAGAAGACAGAATGAGATCAAAAAGCTCTGAGAGGCAAGGACCCCAGAAATTGCTAATTACAATCCTGAAAATAATGAGCCAGAAAACATTCCTACAAATGGAAAAGACATGTCAGAAAAAATGTGCCTACAACATAGATAAAAGTGTAATACAGTATTTCAAATATAGCTAAAGGAATGAACAAGCTTTAGGAAACCGATATAAGCTATGAAAAATTGTATATTGCTGAATTCGAAAAACACGGGAATGATGGGACAACAGAAAATATGAAAGAGTGCTAACAGATCTCAGGAAAAACATAAGTGAAAGGAAAAAATCATTTCAGGAATGAAAACAAAATTAGAAGGAACAAAAGAGCCAGTAGACAGGGTAGCATCATAAAGAAAATAGAAGATGAAAAGGAAGCGAATGGGAGAAAATCAGACATAAGGAGATAACAAGGATTCACTGTAAAGTGGTAGATGTAAAAGGCAGTCAGAGAAGATCCCATCTGTGTATAATAATACCCAGAACACTTCTGTCACCCCCAAAAGAAACCCCATACCCTTCACCTCTTTGAGGGCAGAGTATCTAAATTATTTATAATTCTACATTGGTGATTTGTCTGTTCTCTTTTCATTTATTTATTATTTATATATAATAATTTATTTACATCAGTGTGGACTCAATGTATATTTATTTTTTACGAGTTACATGCAATACTCCTTTCTTCAATTTTTTGCTCAACTGGTTCTAAGTTTGTCCACTGGGGAGCTTTTTCATTTGGTTCCTATGTCCTTCTGACATATTCCCATCACTGTTGAGTTTTTTGTTTGTTTCTTTCTTTCTTTTTAGAGCACTTCCATATTATCTGATACCGTTAAGATGTTCCAGGCTCATTTTGTATATATCCAGTCCCAGTCCTAGAATCAATCATTTCTCCGAAAAGCTCTGGTACTTTTTCTTGGAAAATGGTATTAGAAACAAGGATCTGGGCACTAGATATGCTCATTGCTAGTGGGGCATCATTGTTTCTAGGCCTTCTCGTCTGACAGAGCAAGAAAGTATATGTTTATACTGAACCATGTACATACACTTATCTATAAATTTTTCTATCTGTTTCTAATTATCTGTATCT
Organism: Stenella coeruleoalba; assembly: GCF_951394435.1. Classification (NCBI taxonomy): domain Eukaryota; kingdom Metazoa; phylum Chordata; class Mammalia; order Artiodactyla; family Delphinidae; genus Stenella; species Stenella coeruleoalba. The sequence goes on along the minus strand of NC_137149.1, from coordinate 20,767,954 downwards.
ATATTAAGCTAATCATGAGTTTATACTGATGTCTCTAAATCTCATCCATTACCAAGTGGATTATTCCAGTCTCCTCCCCTTTCTTATCTGTAAACTCCCACTCCAACTGTGAGAAACCAGCTCCCATCACCTGCTACTTATTTGTTTATTCAATTATACATGCAAAGAAGTATCAGTATTTTTAACTTGTACCCCCATGAGACACATTTTATCAATTAGAATACAGAGCTCCTGTGCAATTTCTTATGCCTTTAGTCTTACTGACTCCTCTCATTTCCAAAGATCCTTAGGTCAACAACTTTTCCTCACCTCTTACAGTGAGGTTGTTTCATACATTCAATCAACCTCCTAAATAATGTCTTAAAAAATTTGTAGTATACCATTACGTTTCGCTCATTGTGCTGTAAAGTTTAATGGGTTTTGACAAACATAGTGTCATGTATCCACCATTACAGTATCACACGAAATAGTTTCACCGGCCTAAACAATCTGTTGTGCTTTACCCATTGAATTCTTCTCTCCCATGCCCCGCCCCAACGAATCCCTGACAACCACTGATCTTTTTACAGTATCTATCGTTTTGCCTTTTCCAAGAGGTCATAACACTGAAATCACACAGTATTTAGCCTTTTCAAACTGACTTCTCCCACTTAACAAGAGCATTTAATATTCATTCATGTCTTTCTATGGGTTATTAGCTTATTTTGTTTCATTGATAAATAAAAGACTATTGTATGAATGTACTACAGATTGTTTATCCATTCACCTACTTAAAGGCCTCTTGTTTGTTTTCAGTTTGGGGCTATTATGAACAAAGATGCTACAGATATCCATGTGCAGGTTTCTACATGGATATATGCTTTCAGGTCAGTTGAGTCATTATCTAGGGGCACGCTTGCTGGATAATAATGGTAAGATTAGTGTAGCTTTTTAAGAAACTAACAAGCTGTCTTCCAAAGTGGCTGTACCATTTTGCATTCCCTCCAGCAATAAATGAGTTCCTGTTGCTCCATACAATTAACATTGTCAGTTTTTTTTAAATTTTGGCCATTCTAATAGATATGTAGTGGTATCTCATTGTTGTCTTAATTTGTAACTTTTTAATGACAAATAGTCTTAAACATCTTTGCATATCCTTATTTGCAACATCTTCTTTGCTGAGGTGTCTGTTCATATCTTTTACCCAATTAAAAAAATAGGTTGTTTGTTTCCTTATTCTTCAGTTTTAAGAGGATTTTTTTTTTATTTTGGATACAAATCCTTTATCATGTATGTATTTAGCAAATCTTTTCTCCAAGTATGTGATTTGTCTTTTCATTCTCCTAACCATATCATTCACAGAAGTTTTTAATTTTAGTGGAGTCCAACATATAAATTTTTTCTTGAAAGTATAGTGCTTTCGGTGTTGTACCTAAAATCTCATCAGTAAACCCAAGGTCACTTAGATTTTCTCCTATGTTTCTTCTAGAAGGTTCATAGATTTGAGTTTTATACTTAGGTCTATGAACCATTTTGAGTTATTTTTTGTGAAAGGCACAAGGTCTCTGTCCAGTTTCATTTTTTGCAGGTGAACATTTAATTGTTCCAGGACCATTTATTGGAAAGAGTATCTTTTTTCCATTAGTTCCCTTTGCTGCTTTGTCAAAGATCAGTTGACGATATTTATGTGGGTATATTTCTAGGCTCTCTATTCTTGGTGTACATCTCTATTCTTTTACCAATCCACTGTAGTAATTGTTCTAACTTTATAGTAAGCCTTGAAATCTAGTAGTGTGAATCCTCCAGCTTTTTTATTCTTCCCCAGTGTTATATTAGCAATTATATGGTTTTTTGGCCTTTTTATAAGCTTTAAAATCAGCCTGTTGATATCTACAGTTTTCTGGGATTTGGAGTGAGATTTTCTTGAATTTGTATATCAAGTTGGGAAGAACTGACATCTTAACGATATCTAGTTTTCAATCCATGAACAAAAAATAGTTGTTTATTTATTTGAATACTCTTTGATTTCTTTCAGCAGAGTTTTGTAGTTTTCTGCATATGGATATAGTATGTATTTTGTTAGATTTATACCTATTTCATGTTTTTGGTGCTATCATAAATGGTATTTTATTTAAAATTTTAAGGTTATTGCTGATATATAGAGGAACAATTGATTTTTATAAAGCAACCTTATATTCTAAAACATTGCTATAATTGCTTATTAGTTCCAGGTTGTCATGGTTGCCAGGGACTAGCGTGTGGGGGGAATGGGGGGTGATTGCTGATGGGTATGGGGTTTCTTTTTAGGGTGATGGAAATGTACTGGAATTAGAGAGTGATGATAATTGTAGTACCTTGTGAATATGTAAAAACACTGAGTTATCTATTTTTAGAGGATGAATTTTATAGTATGTGAATTATATCTCAATTTTTTTAAGTTATTGATGGATATTAAAAAAATACATACACATACACACACACACCTTCACCCAAAACCACTATCTTTCTTTTGGTAAAAAAATAAAAGTTTTCATCCTAAAGGCAGGAAAGGATTAGGATACTTTCCAGCTCCTCAATATTTAACACTGTGTTGGAGGTTTTAGCCAGGGCAATTATACTACATAAAGTGATTAGTTATAAGAATCAGAAAGCACAGGAAGAAAAAAATCTATGTTTATTTGAAGATGAGAGATTGTATATGTAAAATAATAAAGAAAGTGTGGAAAAACTACCAGAAAACTAAGATAATTTAGACACATAACAGGTTTTAAATTCTACTTACAAAAATCAATAACCTTCACAAATAGAAATACTAACCTGTTAGAAGATGTGATGAAAGAGAAAGACTTTACTAATGAAAACAATTAACTTCATACCTAGTTTTAATCTTAATAGATTTACAGCTTTCTGTGAGGAAAAGCATAAAACCACTCCTGAAAGAAAAATCAATAGACTTAATGAATGGAAAGGTACACCATGTAGGCTATGAATGGAAACATATACCATGTTTTTAGTTAAGAAGACTCAACATTAAAAAATTATAATTTAGGGCTTCCCTGGTGGCGCAGTGGTTGAGAGTCCGCCTGCCGATGCAGGGGACACGGGTTCGTGCCCCGGTCCGGGAAGATCCCACATGCCACGGAGCGGCTGGGCCCGTGATCCATGGCCGCTGAGCCTGCGTGTCCGGAGACTGTGCTGCTCAACAGGAGAGGCCACAACAGCGAGAGGCCCATGTACCACACACACACACACAAAATATATATATATATATAATTTAACAATATTCCAGTAAAGACACCGTCATTTTTGGAACCAGCCAAGCAAATTATGAATTTATTTAGAAGAATAAAAATACAGGAAGGAAGAGCAGTTGCTAGAAAGGAGGAGGACTTCTAGACATACGATATTATATGTATATTAAAGCCTGTATAATCCAAACCGTGTAGTGCAATAATAATGCATGCATACTAATGGAAAATAATTTTTTAAATCCAAAAATAAGCCAAATTGTATATGCTAAGTTAGAAAATATTAAAGGGGTATCTTCTATCAATGGGAGGAAAATGGTGTTGGGATGACTGGAAGGCCATATGGCAAAGGACCAATTTGGATCTGTTTCTGGCTCATACAAATGAATAAAAGGAACATATACAAATTATAAAGAGACACATGGATGAATTTCTTTCTAAACTGTAAGTAAGTGGAAAAATATTCTAAGACCCCAAAGCTAGGGGCATTAAAGAAAGAAAGAGATCTACAGCTCGGTGCTTTGTGACCACCTAGAGGGGTGGGATAGGGAGGGTGGGAGGGAGGGAGATGCAAGAGGGAAGAGATATGGGGACATATGTATATGTATAACTGATTCACTTTGTTATAAAGCAGAAACTAACACACCATTGTAAAGCAGTTATACTCTAATAAAGATTTTTTTAAAAAAATCTATAAATTTGACTAGGTAAAAACAAAAACTTTAAAACACAGAAATGTGACTAGTGGGATATAACCTAACAGCATAAACATCTGAAAAGCAATCTTCAATGTATTTAGTCATAATATTGTTAGTGATAATATTGTTAGTTAGTCTACTATTATATGTAGTAGAATAAAGCAATATCACTGAAAGATTAAGAACAAGTAGAATTGATACTTTTACAGGTCTTGATAAGTTTTAATGTTTTATTTCATATAAATATTTCATACATTCCATTTTGGGGTAATTTCTGGACACTGCATTTTTATTACTATTGTGAGTGGGATGTTTCCTATTTTAATTTCCTAACAGATTATTAGTAATGCATAAATATGTATGCACATGGATACATATATTATTAATATTTGAACTATCTTATTAGGTCATCTTATTAAACACTCATTATTTTTACTGTTTTTTTGGTTTTGTTAGGATTTTAGAGGGACAATAAACATTATACCTCTCCTCAATTTAGAGCTAGCTGAAACGTAGGCACAAGAGCAAAACAGGAAGAAAGGGATCAGCTAAGGAGACAGACTTAGTAATACTGCACGCCTGAATTAGACGGACATTCCTCAGTCATGGCATGGCTAAGCAGGTACAGGTCTCCCAGACAGACTTGCCCAGGTAAGCTAACTGCACAATTTAGGGCAAGCTGGAATACAAGTCTGTGTAGGTAACACATCCTAAAGGAGAACAGAATAGGAGCTTATTTCACCCTCTCAGGCTAACCAGTCTCTTGTAAAGATACAAGTGAATGGGTAGAGTGAAGTGAAGAATGTTACTGTTCTAGGTGAAACCTTATCACATAAACCCTCAGGCCAAGAGAATGGAGATTCTTCCTAATTTTTTTTTTTTCTTGGATAATGAATGGGTCTGATCACTACTCTGTAAAAGTGATGGCTGTCTTTGTCTTTCCACTGCGAAAGTCTAGCCATTTCAGTTATTTACATTATTTTCTTGTCCCTTTTAAGTATTTGAGTTCATGGCTCCAAAATATAGGAGGAGATGTTCTAGACTCTGGCTCTGGGGGCTTAGATGGGAGATCCTTTGCGGTTAGTCAGTAATTGTTTCTTTTTCTGGGTAGTGCAGTCTGTATTTCCTTGACCAGGTGCAGTGATACAGGCAAACCCGCACATCACTGGACCTTTTTTCATCCTTGTTTTCTTTTTCTTCTTTTCTTTTCCTTCCTTTTCTTTTCTTTTCCTTCCTTTTCTTTTCTTTTCCCTCCTCCCTTCCTTCTTTCCTTCTTTCCTTCCTTTCCATGTTGCCTGTTCACCTTATAAAGTGTAGTCCTGGAATATGTTTCTCATTTTTCACTGCCAGCAATGCAATGCAAATGGTGGTAATTGATTATTTTCATTAGTCTAAATTTGTTTTTCAGTTTTGTGTATAATCCTGAAGTGGAGAGAAATGTGAAGTCATCACATTTTAGTTTTCAAAATGTGAGATTGTACAAATTCTGGAGTGAGATTTAACATCCAAAATAGTCATAATAGCCATAATCATGGCTTGGCCTGGCCTTTTCCTCCTAAGTGACATGTGGCTTAAGACTGAGTCTTAAAATTTTACTGTCTTACTTAGAATAGATATTGGTTAAATATAAATCTAAGAGACAGAAGTTCTATAGCAGCCAGCATTCAGTGTGATTTCTATGTCCACTTTACTTTTTTTTTGTATATATGATTATTTTATTTCTCACTTCGTTGGCTGACTTTGGTAATTCAGGATTTTTTTCCTTCATTATCTCAAGAGATTTTTCTCATGTCAAAAGACAAAATCATAACTTTTCACATATAAATAAAATAATACAAGATCTGGGATACAGAGAGAAGTGAAATGCTTTGCAGGGTATAGACATAACCTTTCTACCAGGAAAAATTCCTTTCAGATGTGAGCAAAATCGGAAGCAAATTTCCCTTTTTCAGATGACACTGGCTTACCGGATGAATGAGAAGGCATGTTCAGGATAAGTCAAGAAACACAGGGAAAGGCGAGCCCAGGGACCTGCATGCACTCTGACGAGGGTTACTCCTTCCTGGGTGTACTTCAGAAACTCATGGACAATTAGAGTTAGAAGTGCCCATGGAGGTGAACCCCCATGTTTTCCAGATGGGAGAACAGAGACCCAGAAAGGGTCTTCAGGGCCAGAAGAGAGGTATCTGGGATCTTATTCCAGTGTGTTCCTTGCACTGAACCATTCATTCTACTTCTCACATTTCCAGTTTCTGCCTTTTTATAAGTCTTATATAAGGAAGTAACATTAGAATCAAGTCAGGAGGCTAGTGATCGAATATTTACATTTACTTCCCCATTTGATATGACATTTCAGGGTATTAGCTATGCTTAAGTAAAAGCCAAAAAAAACCCTTGGGATCAAAAATGATCCAACTATTTACATTTTGTTGTGAGGTAACTAGGGTCTTCTGGTTATAGTTGACATCCTTGTCTTGTTCCTGATCTTAGAGGAAATGCTTTCAGCTTTTCACTGTTGCGTTTGATGTTGGCTGTGGGTGTGTCATATATGGCCTTTATTATGTGTGAGATATGTTCCCTCTATACCCATTTTGTTGAGAGTTTTTTAATCATAAATGGGTGTTGAATTTTGTCAAAAGCTTTTTCTGCATCTGTTGAGGTAATCATATGATTTTTATTCTTCAGTTTATTAATGTGGTATATTGCATATTGATTTGTGGATATTGAACTACCCTGGATATTGCATCCCTGGGATAAATCCCACTTGATCATGGTATATGATCCTTTTAATGTATTGTTGAATTCAGTTTGCTAATATTCGATTGAGGATTTTTGTGTCTATATTCATCAGGGATATTGGCTTGTAGTTTCCCTTTTTGAGGTACCTTTGTCTGGTTTTGGTATCAGGGTGATGCTGGCCTCATGGGATGAGTTCGGAAGCATTCCTTCCTTTTCAGTTTTTTGACATTTGTGATTATAGGATTAGCCATAACATAAAACACTTTCTAGGGGTTTGGTCTAGCTTACCTAGGCTGAGATGCAGTAATACAAGTGCAATTGCTTAAATATGGCCCACAGTAGCTATTACTGCTCTTGTCACAATTGTGTCATTTAAATAGGTATATATATTCACTTATGAATGTTCTATAATCTCTAAATTTATGAAAAGGGCCCTTATTCTATGTCACACCAAAGAGCACTCAGGTCAGAACTCTGCAAAGAATTAATAAACTCTCATTACAAAGCAGTATACCAGTAAAACCCAATGCACAAAAAGGTTCTCATTGAAATTCGTAAAGAAATAGATTAATAGCTGTCTGAAAAATTTATAAAAATGATAGTTTCTTGTGTGCTAAAAATATTCTTCTGTCTCATTCAAAAACTTTCCCTGGTTCAATGAAAATAATTTTCTATTCAGACCCTCATGATTATTTCTGAGTTTCAGTACTAGTTATTGTATCAGTTATTTTTTTCGTTTGTGAAAGATGTTGAAATTGGAATAGCATATTCTGTTTCCAGAGAATTTGATACACAATAACAGATTTTGACTCTAAGAACATATTACTCCCAAAACCTTGAAAGTCAATGTCTGTTCTTCGTACATTAGGCATTTCCCCCACTGGAAATTCTTGCAAACTATTATTTATATGTAATTAAGCATGTGGTTTATACTGAAAATATTTATTGCTAAAATAGGTGGTAGAAATGATGAGTTACATAAATAGATATGTTTACAAAAACATTCTTTACAGTAAATGGAAAAACCCAGGCATGGAATAATTTGTGTTTATTTAGTCTATATTTTTCAGTGTCTATTCAACAGTATAATCTTATGTTTCTAGGTTCTACATTCCTTTTAACATATCCATATGCATAAAATAGAATTCATAAAGATCATTAAAATTGTTTTAATGTATTTTATGTTTATTTTGCCTATGAAAACAGGCATTTTTGATAAAGATGTATTTGCAGTCATTCAGAATAATTTTGCAGCCAATAAATAACTGATCTAGAGATAAAAGTGTTAGATTTCATTTTAGAAATTCACATTATTTTAAATAAACTCTGACATCTTGTTTTCAAATACTACTTGAAAGACTTGATAAATAGAAAAGCAGAACAAAGTGAAAATGGTGCTAACAAGATAGCTTGGCAGCAAATATCAATTCTCACTTGTTAAAAGCTTTGAGCATCACAGCCAATAATATAGCCTATCTAAAATCTAACTTTGAATGAACACCAACAAATTATGAAGAAATTCAAATATTCTGAGTAAATATTTTAATTTCTGAGTGAATAAATGAGTAATGTTCATTGCCTGCAAACACGATCTGGACCATTACAAGATTGAAGTTATGGGCTTCCATGAGGACATCTCACATTTTTTATCCTCACAAAACCAAATCTACATCTAGTTCACAACGCCCTCCAGAATTTATAGCGGTGGTTGGTCATCCGTGATGCATCAGAAGATCTTAGAATAGGAAAAACTTTAATCCCCACGAGTAGAAGAGATTATTAAGAAACTCAAGACATGTAGTAGGTGTGAGCATGACAACCATTCCTTATCTACTACACAGGAAACTTGTGTTACTAGTATCTCCTTTTCAAATAAAATTATTAGAAAGTATTCAGCCTGATGCACTATTTATTATTGACCACTAACAAGTTGTTGCTTGAGATAAAATAACTTCCGAGGGAAAAAAACTGCCTTAATATACATTCTAGAAACTTGGAATGATCAGAAGAAAAGATATTGGGGAATATTACTTTGCTCTTTAATATTGTATAGGCAGTCCAAATCCAGTCATTTTCTCTCAGTTTTTAATGCTATGCTTTAGCAGAAAAAAATGTACTTTCACTGTAGTGCCTCGGGAAGGAGTAAGAGTCTTACGAAATTTTTTTCAGACCTAAAATGACTATCTATTTCATCCATTGTATTTCGTCTGCCCTACTTTCTTGAACATCCAATGAAATTTCTGGGAAGTTTTTCATGATATAAGTACACATTGGGGTATCTCCAGATACACAGTCAAATTGCACACAAAAGTAACTTTTGTATTTGAAGATAAGACTATTGATGGCATAAATAGTGCTAAAGAAACCAAAGATTTGTTATGTTTCTTTACGTTAAAAATCAGCTGTTACTCTAATTATTATTGGCCTTCAATCCTTTCATAGTCATAATGTTTTAGCTCTTACTTCTGTACATATTTTATATTGGATTGGCCAAAAAGTTCGTTTGGATTCCAAACGAACTTTTTGGCCAACCGAATATATCTATCACGGCACTTACGGCACTAAAATATTTCTCAGATAAACTAATAAAACTCCCCACCAAACGACCCTCTGGTTGAGAGCAGAATATGCATTTTATTACACTTTGCCCATCCCAAGCAAAGAACTTGGTACCTAGTAGGCATTAGAGTAATAATTGTTGGATTAACTAAGTGTACTTATTTGAGATAACTTAATAGACATCTATAAGTATACATCAAAGAGCCCATCTGCGTTAATATATCTGGGTACCGTAGAATCCAAGAGGACAATGGAGGTGATCATATCATCCGTGAGAAAGTGTGGGGCTTGGGGGCAAATTACTATGTGCTGTGACCCTCTATTTTTTCATACAAATGAAATCTGAAAATGTACCTCAATAGTAACACTGAACAAAAAACGAAAGAAAGTTCTCACATTACAATCATGTAAATGTTTTAGGGATATCAGTAAAAGCAGGGCCAGCTGCAGACCAGTGCAGGTTGTTTGAGGGCTTTGTCTACCTTAGGTAATTTTTCGGTGCTGACTGGTGACAATAGACTTTCTGCCTCTCTTTCTCCTTTATCCAATTCAGTAATTCTATTCTAACCTCAGATGCCTGGTCCTTTTAAGGGGTTGAAGAATGGGAGGCAAAGAGCAAGACCTAGGGCAATCACTCCAATTTGTCATCCCCTAGGCTCATTTGAGGGGGGATTCCCATGGAAGGAGGGAGGATGAATGAAAATGTAGTGAAAGGTTTTGTGTATGTGTGTGTTTCATTTGATTCAAATAGAGAGTTCTAAACTGCCTTAATCTCATACCAGCACATTCTATCACTTAAACAGAATTAAGTTCATCCCAACCTATCTTCTTTGACTAGGATAGATAGCAGTTTCCTTACATTTCAATGCCTATCTATCTATTCTATGAAGTCTAGATTGTGGCCCTAAGGGAGAACCCTCTTTTTTTTTTTTTTTTTTCCAAACATCTCCTAGAGATCCCCAGAACGCTTTTAATTTCTGCAACTTTTCTCAGTTCAGTAAGGGAAGAATATCTCAGGAAAGAATTAGTCCTGACCTTCCTGAAAACTATCAGGAGAATAAACAAAATATTTAGAGTCCAAAGCTCCTTGTGGTTCAGTATCTCTCCTCATTAGTTGCTAAACGATCCCCCATACATATGAGGGGTGTCCCTGTGATTTCTTTCTAGTTGGGAAAGATGAGGATAATGTGAGAGGCATGGTCCTAGTAGCACCATCAAATTGTGCCAGTCAGAGACCTCATGAATATTCACACGAATAAAAAAGAAAGAAGCATCTCCTTTCAGTCCCGGAAGATTGATCTCTAACTTGGGGCCTGCCACATGCAGTGTTTTCTTTCATTCCTCAGCTGTTCAACATAATAGTTTGTTGTGGAATTTCTAAGTAAACTAATTCCATTTGAAATTCTGTTTATTTTAATGATTTTTGAAATATAGTGGAGACATTTTCAAGTAAGCGTGAGAAAACCTTACTTCACTAAAAACTAAACTTAAAATTATAGCTTATAACTTATAAAATTATATCTCTACCATGGATCTTAACTTTCCAACCTTGTATTTTGGGGGTAGTTTAAGCCAGCAGGTTATTGAGTTTTGAGCAACTCATTGTTGCACAGCTTTAGGGCCATCATTTTAAAGGTTTTATTTTCTCAGAATAGAGACAGCACACACGTATTCCACTTTGTTTTACCTTATCGACTACGAATCATCTCTTCACTAATGTGCATATAACACTTATTTCCTAAGAAGACGTTATGTCCCTTCCGCAGATGAAACTCAGTGGATACTAATCATAAAGTCTTATGTTATTGATTTTTCAAAAAACTGCTTGAGCAGAAAATGCCCTCCTTTACAATTATCAGTCAGGACAGTGCATCTAGCCTTGATTCCTCCCACACATTTAATCTCAAAGGGCATTAGTGGACGGAAACTGCTAACAGATGGAGAAGCTTTTGTTGATAGTGTTTTTCTTTCTTTTTAAGTAGGAGTATATTGTGATCTGTTGCAGGGGGGAAAAAAGAAAGAAAGAAAAAAAAAAGCAACTAAGCACCTTTTTCTTCCGCAGATGGGCTGCGAGTATCTTTCTTGCATGTGCTTTTAGTTGCTAGGTCAGCTTTTCTTACAGAGGTCAGCAGTAGGTCATTTACAGAGTGTTGCAATTTGTGCTAGGTGCTTTGCAAACAGAGTCCCTCCCTGTCCACTGGACTTCAAACACAAATACAAATTGAAATAATGAGGCCAAAAGTAATGTGCAAAATGAAACAGCCAAAATGTTATTTAAGCATCTGGTATTAAAACATTTATCGTGCGAGTCAGGTTTTACAATTCACTCCCTGCTTTTATTTCCCTTTCTGTCTGTACACAAATTCATCATTTAGTTTATAAAGCATATTTTGAAGTGAGCCATCTTGTTTTGATCATGGTACATGGAAAAGGTATACCAAGGTTTATAACCTCAGCAAAGATATTGGTCTCCTGGTACAAAACCAGACTTTATTTTATTAACTGTTCACAGAAATCTGAACAGCAATGCTAAGAATACCTATAGATATACAGTTAAGACATATCTTGAATGCTACTTGTTCCTGATAAAAAATAAATACAACTTTATATGAAAAATGATCCAGGTGAATATTTTCCCAGAAATAAAAAAAGGTCTTATGCATAGATGAAGTAAATGAATACGTGATTCTACTAGTAAATTGTTCCCACAAATAATTAAAGTTTTCACACAACTAGATGCCTTGGGAGAGAATACTATGCAACTCACATGACTTATTAGTTTTAATACTGGCAAGAAGTAAAAGGACAAACTACTAAACCCTGGATTCCAACTTGTTACCTACTGATTTTAGCTACAATTTTAGATTGAAAGATTGTAACATGGAATGATGAAAGTATAGTGGAAGTCCCAGAGTTACTATACCAGCATAGTTTACATATTTATATTCATCAGTTGTCTTCTTGGAGTTTTCAGTAGTTTCAGAGATTTTTATTTTAACCTTCTAGTGTTTTTTATTCCTGATATATCCAGGGAAGCAAGTAAATTATTATTTTAATGTGGAAGTTGTCTACCCATTTCATGTAAAATAATAAAAATTATAACATTATTAACCAATATTTATTGATTACTCACCATGTGCCAGGCACTGTGCTCAGTACCTCATTTTTATTATCTTATTCAAAGAACTATGGGTACTTTATGGTCTTATTTTATTATCCTTATTTTATAGCTGAGGAGATTAAGAAACTCGTCCCAAGTATAAAGCTAAACTCTTAGAGGAGCTGGGATTTCCTTCGGTTCTGCCACGAAAGTTTGCTTGAGAAAAGACACTGAAAATTTCTTACTCTTTCCGTAATACCCAAATAGAATAATGCTGTGTGGGATCCCCAGAAAGACAAGGGCTTAAAGAGAAAAATGAGAGTTGGTAAGAAGTAACCCAGAGCTACACTCAGAGCTAGCGGCTGTGTACTCACACCGTCACTTCTCTGACCAGTGGCTTCCAAGTTCCGTTGTCACAATCCCAAGCATAAAATACAATCTACATTGTGACCCAGTACACACACACACTTGCATGTACACATAAACTTCTATATAACTGAAACCAGTTTTATGAGGGAATACTTAGCCTTACTCAGATTATGCTTTCTGACATTTAATTCTATTGTATCTCATTAAAAAATGTCAAGCCTACCTTAAATCCACTTCATGCTTTTAATATCATAACTTGAAAAAGTGCTGAGGTGAACTTCATAGGGCTTTGTATTCATGTCTATTTTGATATTTAATAATATTCTTTTCCTAGTAATCATGCTTTTCCTTCTTGTCGGAAGTAAAACATTAAGGAGTGAAGTGTATGGAGTCTTGGACAGGGGAGAACCCAGGTCTCTAATCAATGCAGGAGTGCTTTCATTTATAATTCATGGTTAAAGAAGGTAAGCAAACTCCACTTGGGAGAACCCCTAGGTCTGTAATCACTGTGAACAAACATTCAGCCAGGCACCAGGCTTGATGTGCATAAGAAAACTCAGTGAAGGAATAACCAGTAAAACAGGATGTAAGAGGATGAAGGCTCTAGAGGAATACCAGATAATTCATCCTGGAGAAGTGATTCAGTGGAGAATCATGAGAAATCCTTTCTTCATAGAGCAGTACTTGTGGTACTGCTGTACATGTGTGATACATGTGTGGATTCAGACTGTACAAAACACTCTCAGTGTCATGAAGGACGGAAAGTCTTCAGGGACCTCTCATTTCATAGTCGACCTTAAGGTTCTCACACTGAGGAGACAGCAATCCTATAATCAAGGTGGAGAAAACTTCACCTAGATTCCACATTCAGAAAACTAAGTTTTGCAGTGGGGGGAGGGAGGGAGGAAACCTTCAAAAGCACCTTTTAACACACAATTTAGCAAATAATTCAGAACTTTCAGAAAACTCTTGATGGGGGAAATCTGACATGTAAATGCAAGACAGTAAAGAGATCTGGGAATACTGAATGCAGGGTTTTGTAAGAAATTAAACTTTTTTCAATAGATTATTACTTGTAAGTATTTAAACAATAATCCCTGTTGCTGAAAAATCTTTAAAAAATACGTAATCTTTTTAGAAAGTAAGATAAGAGAATTGACTGTACTGATTATAGCTGGTACCTAAGATGTTGTACTAGAGAGCATACAAACAAGGCAAACACATCCCAACCTAGCACATGAATATGACTGTATGACTCTGTGGTTTAAAATTCTTCAGTGCCTTCCTATGGCCTTAGAATAACATTTAAACTCTGTTATGGAGCACAGGCCCCTTATGCTCTAGTTCCTAACTACATGCCTACCTTCATCCCCTCTCAAATTTTACTCACCATTCAAACTAAATAACTTCCAGCTAACACAGGAGAGCCCTATACTGTTTTGTGCCATGTCTTTACACATGCTTTTCCGTCTCCCTAGAGTGTAATCCTTCAAATCTCAGCTCAAATGTTTTTCACCCTGTGAAAAAATTTTTTTTGAGGTGGCTACATTTTTTTATTAAAGTATAGTTGATTTACAGTGTTGTGTTAATTACTGCTGTGTAGCAAACTGCTTCCATTATACACATATATATATATTCTTTTTCATATTCTTTTCCATTATGGTTTATTAGAAGATATTGAATATAGTTCCCTGTGCTCTACAGTAGGACCTTGTCGCTTATCCATTCTATATATTACCAGTTTGCATCTGCTAGTCCTGAACTCCCGACCCATCCCTCTCCCAACCCCCTTTCCCTTGGCAACCACCAGTCTATTCTCTATATCCATAATTCTGTTTCTGTTTCACAGGTTCATTTGTGTCATATTTTAGATTCCACATATAAGTGATATCATATGGTATTTGTCTTTCTCTTTCTGACTTACTTCACTTAGTATGGTAATCTCTAGTTGCATCCATTGTTGCTGCAAATGGCATTATTTCATTCTTTTTTATGGCTGAGCAGTATTCCATTGTATATATGTACCACATCTTCTTTGTCCATTCATCTGTTGATGGACATTTAGGTTGTTTCCGTGTCTTGGCTATTGTGAATAGTGCTGCTGTGATCACAGGGTTGCATATATCTTTTTGAATTATAGTTTTGTCTGGATATATGCCCAGGAGTGGGGTTGCTAGATCATACGGTAATTCTGTTTTTAGTTTTCTGAGGAAACTCCATACTTTTTTCCACAGTGGCTGCACCAACTTACATTCCCACCAACAGTGTAGGAGGGTTCCCTTTCTGTGAAAAATTTTTTGAATTCTTCTAATCTCTCTCTCCATACACATCTCATATAACATAATAATTTGTCTGAATATATCACCTGTTCAACTATAAATTTCAAGGGAGGAGAAAGGATAGTAGACTATCTTTGACCTAGAATATTTTGGACCTGATCTTTTTGGATTAAATGTAATTCCAAAATGTAAATGTCAACTAAATCTATATATTCATAATAATAAAGCATCATGACTTCATCCATACATTTCCTTAGGTTTTTGTAATTCATTACTACATTAATCAAGGGGTATGATAATATTACAATTCAATTTATATATTTTAAGTGATTAGGCACCAGCAATAAATAAATAAATAAATGAGAGCCACATAAATCAGTGAGAGCCACCACTATTCACAATTTGCCCCCCAAGATTTCTGTGTGTGGATTCATTCGTTATAAACTCCACCTTGACATACTGATGAATTGTTTGAAAACAAAGAGATCATACTATCACCAAGGACCAAGATCTATAGCAAATTTTTCCTCAGTAATTACAAAGATGTGACTTCAGAAATAGGAGATTGTAAAAATAATCCTTTTATAATAATTCTTTTGTTTCCATGCTGTCAGTGGGCTCTGCTGGTGGCGTGGCCGCATCCCATTACCAGCTGGTTACAAACAGCCCCCATCATTGTGTGTGTCGGCTGTTAACTGCTCAAAGCTGCCCCTTCTTGGTAGAATTTCCCTTGGCTACACAGAAGCAACCTCACCAGGAACGTTATATTGGTTTGGCCAAAAAGTTCGTTCTGGTTTTTCCATAACATCTTATGGAAAAACCTGAACGAATTGTTTGACCAACCCAATATTTCCCCACATGCTGAAGTAGCCTGACGACTGGTTTACAAAAGTTGGTTCCTTCTTTCCTGAAGGTGGAATCAACTCTGTGGTATAATATCCCCCAGAGCTACCTGAGACCATATTTTCGCTCAGTTTCTTCCCCTGGCCAGTCTGGCTTCCCCGCTTTTCCGTTTCCTGAAAGCATTCCTTCAATAAGTGATATGCACCCAAGTTCTTTTTTCTAATAGAAGTATAGTTGATTTACAATGTTGTGTTAATTCCTGCTGTGCAGCAAAATAATTGAGTTATACCTATATATATTCTTTTTCATATTATTTTCCATTATGGTTTATTAGAGGATATTGAATATAGCTCCCTGTGCTATACAGTAGGACCTTGTTGTTTATCCATTCTCTATATAATAGTTTGCAACTGCTAATCCCAAATTCCCAATCCATCCCTCCCTCAGCCTCCTTCCCCCTTGGTAACCACAAGTCTGTTTTCTATGTCTGTGAGTCTGTTTCTGTTTTGTAGATAAGTTCATTTGTGTGCTATTTTAGAGTCCACTTATAAGTGATATCATATGGTATTTGTCTTTTTCTGTCTGGCTTACTTAGTATGATAATCTCTAGGTCCATCCATGTTGCTGCAAATGGCATTATTTCATTCTGTTTTATGGCTGAGTAGTATTACATTGTGTGTGTGCGCACGCATGTGTGTGTGTGTATAAATATATACACGCCACATCTTCTCTATCCATTCATCTGTCGATGGACATTTTGGTTGTTTCCATGTCTTGGCTATTGTAAATAGCTCTGCTGTGAACATACAGGACATGCACTCAAATTCTTATCTTAGGCTCTGCTTTAGAGGAAGCCAAATGAAGAAACGTGCTTCCTGTGCTTTGATTCCCAGTAGTTATTGGATACATAATAAGCTGGTATGTTTTCCAACATTCTTGAAAACACAATAGATCTTCACTTTACTATGGTATGTGTACTGAAAGTTTTGTGATTGTGGTTTTCTTTAATAAGATTTCACTTTATATGTACAATTTAATTCTTTTCCTATGAGATGGTCTTTGCTCTACTATAAGGCTTTCCTATAGCATCGGTTAATGGCCAGGATAAAGAGAAACAAATTGCCCCTTCTAAAGGCCATATAACATCTTATAATCATCAAATAAATTATGTAGAGAAAGGAAGATGCTTTCACTCCTTTCTTTCTTTCTCCTCATGTTCATAATGGCACACACTTCCTAATACGTAATTACCTACTGACTGCACAGCACCATAAAGGGATAGAAGGTGTTCCTATTTGTTAAAAACAGAAATCTCTCTCTGCTCTCAAAAGAATTTGTACAATTTATCTCATATTTTGTTTTCAAAGTCCTTGTTTGGAAAGTGTATTAATAATAATAAATATCTACCTGTTACTTTTCTAAACTTTTTTTTGGTGATACTATCTGTCCTTTTGCTAAAACACAACATCACAGCATACTTTTTCTCTTTTCACCCATGCTGCAACCCCCTTACAACATACAAAATTTGCAGACCATTCCCAGGAGTTCAGTGTCAACAGAACACTAGTCCAGACTGCTTACATTCTAGTGTCCTAGTCAGCTCTTCAGTTTAAATGACAATCATAGCTAGGCATATTCATTACATTAGCAAATTACTGTGTGTTAATGATCTCTGTTTACTCTCTAAGTGCCTTCCACACTGAAAACGGCACACTTGTTGCTCAGAAGACAACTATAACATGTAAGCCTATTTTAAATTAATACAGGTATTCAGACAATCCATGGAAATATTTAGCCACAAACTAATTTTAGGTTTGCCTTCTGGATATTTATTTTATGAACTTGGATTAGAGAATTCCCACAGGCACTATACAATTCAAAAAACAAGAAATTATTTTCTGAAATACTGGTGCTTTTGCATGTGAACACTCATCCATATCCTGGTAAAGGTTGAAGTTGCACAGGTGTTTCCATTTGTCAAAACTCAGAAAATGATACACATTAGATTTGTGAATTACATTATATACAAGTTTTACTTTTTAAAAAGAGCTATAAGCAAATACTGAACAACAGTTAATGATACATATTTTGAAGAATTTAGGGGAAAAGTATACTTTGAAATAAATTTTAAAAGATGAATTGATTAGGGAACAGAAGTTTGGATAGAGCAATAGATCTGTAATAAAGCAAACATAACAATGTAATTGTAGCATCTATGTGGTCGGTATATGGATGTCCATATGCAATTCCTTCAACTTTTCTGCATGCTTAAACATTTTTATAATAACATATTAGGGAAACTTTTCATCTCAAGCAAATGGAAACTGTTCTATGTGCCAGTGCAGTGAATTAAAATCCTTTTGTAAAATAATAGATTTTTACCTCTGACAATTAAAGTTAATCATGTCAGAACATTGTCTTGAAATGTTTGGAAAATGAGTTTAATATTTTCTAATTAATACATTCATGTCAGCTTTGAACTGAAATTATACCAAGTGACTTTTTTTTTTTTTTTTTTTTGCGGTACGCGGGCCTCCCACTGTTGTAGTCTCTCCCGTTGCGGAGCACAGGCTCTGGACGCGCAGACTCAGCGGCCACGGCTCACGGGCCCAGCCGCTCCGCGCCGTGTGGGATCTTCCCAGACCGGGGCACGAACCCGTGTCCCCTGCATCGGCAGGCGGACTCTCAACCACTGCGCCACCAGGGAAGCCCCCAAGTGACTTTTAAAAGCAATCATTTGACTATATGTTCCTGGTGGGATATAACTTAAGAACAAAATGAAATATACAAATAATTTTACACTGCTTTTAGTGAGTATGTTTTTCGTAAGAGGGTTGATATTTCTGTTCTAAGACTATTGTTTGTCTTTTAACATATGATAAAGAAAATGAGTAATTATGTTTGTGACATTGAAAACTCAGTCTTTTCCAATGTGTATGCAAGAAGAAGATAGATATTTAAGATCTATGGAGTTAATTAAAATCTTATAACCCTGAATTTGAACTGAAAGGTATTAAACTTATGATGCATTTTATCAATTTAAAAAGCCCACTTATCTTTTAGTTGTATCCACTGATAACATCCTAGAAACATGCAACAAAACAGTAGCAGGAAACCCCTGGGGATATATTATAGGTTTGGTTTCCAAATACCATCACTCCCTAGAAAGAATCAGGGCTTCTTGGAGAAATGTGTGCTTTCTGGTTGTGGGCAAGTAATGTACAATATCAATCTGGATAATCTTGTCACAGGATCCAGGAAGCAGCTTGAAGAAGCCTATTCTCTGAACTTCAAGTAATTTAAGCATCAATAATGATGATGACTACAATGAACAGAAGCACACCTAATATATTTAAATACATGGGTTTATAATGATACTAAAGCATGTAGTCAATAGAATAGACCACAACATGATCCAAATGTTAGAATTAGCATAAAAATACTTTAATGCAACTATTATAAATATAGTTTAAGGACTTAAAGAGAAATATTGCCACAGTATGTGAACAGATGTGGGATCTCAGCAGAGATTAAAATATTTTTAAAAATCTAGGACTTCAAAATATATCTGAAATAAAAAATTCAATACACTGGGAAGAAACAGAAATTATTTCCCAAAGTGAATTTTTAAAAAGTCAATTTTGGTGTATGCTAAAAAACCAATTCATTTAGCAAACTGGTATATAAAATAGCAACTGATAAAATGAAAATGGAAAGTAAAAAGAATCAAGTGTTTATCCTGCCTTTTCTCTGAAAATAGTACTTCAGGGTAACCAAAAAAGAAAATGAGTGGAAGTTTCTCTTTACAGAAGTTTTCTAATTTAGTACATGAAAAAAGAATTAGTATATCTCCATTTATCAACCTTTAATTAATAAATCTAGGAAGTTATCATGATTAGTTGCTATTATCAGTCTGAATTCAGCCAGGAAAACAGAACTAGTTAAATATTACAGAAATAAAAGTTTTAATATAGGAATTAGTGTTTACATTAATGTAAACTTAAACAAGGAAATTGAAGATCTGGAAGGTTGCATCCATAAAGTCAGAAAAGCAATAATAAATTACATCATGCTAAAGCAGCGATTGAAAGTAGGAGAGAAACATAGAGCTCTTGAAAAAGTCCAAGAAATTGCTGCCTCTGTCATGATCATGAAGTACAAGTTCACGAGAGATCTGTGATGGTGCTATGTCTGGATACTGTGATTGCTAGATCATTGTGGATTCATGCCTGGCTGCCAAAATCACCAAAATGACTTTTGTTTTACTTTCATCTTTCAAATCATGCATGAGTTTTTCTCATTTGCAAATCCAATGGGGAATCATTCAGGGAAGAGTGCTCTGGAAAGTAGAGTTCCCAGCTTTAGAAAAGTGTAGTGATGCTGCCAAGTTGCCGAGAGGCAATTCAACACAGCTGCTAATATCACAGAAAGAAAGACAACTGGAAATCATGTTCGTTTGGCTGGAAAAAAAACACCTTCTTTTCTATGAAATACTCTTGCAAAAAAAAAAAAAAACCCAGCAATTTCTTAAACTTTTATTTTATTTAATAACCCTTAGGAATAAATGTAACAAACGACATCCTAAAACATTTTGCTTATATTTATGAAACATTTCTGGGAGAAACTAAAGGAGACACAAATAAATGATGATATATACCATGTTCATAGATTGGAAGGATTAATATTGTTTGGATCCCAACTCCAGTAAAATTTCCAATTTTTAAAAATAAAATGGCAAGCTGATACTAAAATTTATATAGAAATGTGAAGGACCTAGTATAGCCAAAGCATTCTTTTTTTGGAGGAGGAGGGACACAAATAGTATTTATGTTATTTTATTTTTTGCCAAAGCATTTTTAAAACAGAAAACAAAGTTGGAGGGTTTATGCTACCTTATTTCAAGATTTACCATAAAGCTACAATAATTAAGACAACGTAGTATTCACCTAAGGGTAGCCGTATAGAATAATGGAACAGAATAGAGACCTTAGATATATATCTACCCATCAACAATCAGTTCAACAAAATGAACAAGGCAATTCAAAGGGAAAAAAAAGTCTCACAGGAAATGGTGCAGAAACAACTGGAAAACATGTTTAAAAATTGAGTGAGCCTCTACTTTATACCATAATAAAAATTAATTTGAGGCAATCATAGATCTAAACATAAAAGCTAATATTATAAAGTTTCTAGAAGAAAATAAAGGAGAGGGCTTCCCTGGTGGCGCAGTGGTTGAGAGTCCACCTGCCGATGCAGGGGACGCAGGTTCGTGCCCCATTCCGTGAAGATCCCACATGCCGCGGAGAGGCTAGTCCCGTGAGCCATGGCCGCTGAGCCTGCGCATCCGGAGCCTGTGCTCCGCAGCGGGAGAGGCCACAGCAGGGAGAGGCCCACGTACTGCAAAAAATAATAATAATAAATAATAATAATAAAATATATATATATATATAGGAGAATATTTTCATGAACTTGGAGGAGGCAAAGATTTTTTAAGGCAACTTTCAGAAAACAATAGCCATAAAACTAAAAATCGGTAAATTAATATTTACCAATGTGATGATCTTCTCACCAAAATTACTGATAAGAAAATGAAAAGTAGTCATAAACTGGGAGATAATTCTTGCAACACACACATATGACAAAATATGTATAAAGAGAGTTATATAGAAATATGCAGTTCTTATACTTGGAACTTATACAATGCATCTATAAATCTATAATGTAAAGACAGTAACCCATTAAAATATGGGCAAATAGTTGAACAGACAATCGGAGAAGATACACAAATGTTCAATAAATATTTGAAAAGTTGCTTATCCTCATTAGCTATCAAGGATATACAGTTAAAACCATAATAATTTGCCACTTCACCTTCACAAAAATGGGTACAATTACAAAGATTGGCAAAATTATATATGGTTATATATGGTGAGCATGTAGAGCGACTGGAGCGCCAATATATTTCTGGTCAAAAAGTAAAATGACAAGCCACCTTAGAAAAACATTTGACAATTTTTATAAAGTTAATAATATACCTTCCCTATAAGAAATAGAATCCTAGGTCTAGAAGGTTATATCCCAAGAAAAATGAAAATATATATCCATGAAAATAATTTAAACAAAATAGACATAAAGGATATTTTCATAACAATTCCAATCCGAAAACCACCCCAGTGTCACTAAAAGAGTGGATAAATTGTGTTATATGCATACAGTAGAATACTGTTCAGCAAAAACAAAACAAAAACAAATTCTTTTCCAAAGTGGTTTTTTAATGTTTTTGTTTTTGATCCAGCTGTGTCCAGCTTTGCATCATATGTGACACTTTGGTAAGCATTCTTGTTTACTCTGATTTTATTCCTTTCCACATTTTCTAAAAGCTGCCTTTTTCATCATATTTGGCCTGTTTTGCTTTCCCAGTTGAGTATGTTTGGTTGTTTTTCAGGTCCTGTTTTGGAATTTTTCTTAGACCTCCTCTGAAGCATTCTGAATAGTTTTTAAGCTTTCCCTTTGTCATTTTATTTTTCAATTTCACTTTTCTCCCCCAACCATCGTCCACATTTTCTGTTCTCATTTCTAAAATTGCATAATCACAACGGAATTCCTTTGGATTCCTCCCTGCATTAGTAGAATATTGACATTTGTCATACACTCATCAGTATTTCTTAGTAATTCACCCACAGTTGCTTCCTGCATCACTTCCTGGTCCCAATATAGGATAAAACATAGTTCCCTTTCCTTCACGTTCAAAAATTGGGTTATTAAATTCCATCATGATCATTATATAACATACTCTTCATTTTCCCAACACTGTTTTCAGTTTAAACTCATTCCCTTTATCACATGCTTCTGAGTACATAACTGTTGCAGCATTTGTATAATTTAAGCTATGAATATCTCTACATGGAGTTTATAGTAATTCTTGTGCTTGGCATATTGTGTTCTTATGGCATTTTTTATATTTTTTCTCACAGGCAATTACTTTTTTCCATTTAGTCACATTAATTATAGCGTACTTTACTGAGAAATATCACCAGTCATAGCACAGAATTATGGGATGTTGAAAGTAGAAATATATTTACAACTTATTATTTGTAATCCTCTGGGTTTTGTTTTAAATGAAAGAACTAAACTCAGAGATCTGCTACAACCACTTTTCACTGTAATATAAGACCTTTTCCCATTGAGATGTGTATTCATTGTGATTTTCAAGTTTACAATTCAGTGATATTTAATGAATTCACAGAGTTTTGCAGCTATCATCACTGTCTTCAGAAGATGTTCATCATCCCCCAAAAGAAGCCCAATATTTATAAGCAGTCATTTCCTATTCCCTGCCTCTCCAGCCCCGGACAGCTGCTAATGCAACTTCTGTCTGGTCTGGACATCTCCTATTGGTGGAATCATACAATATGCGGCCTTTTGTAACTGGCTTCTTTCATCTGGCATGTTTTCAAGGTTCATTCATATTGTAGCATGAATCAGTACTTACTCCCTTTTTATGGCTGAATAAATACTCTGTTGTGTAGATATATCACATTTTGTTTATCTGTTCTTCCGTTGATGGACATTTGTGTTGTTTCCACATTTTAGCTATTATGAATAATGCTGCTACAGATATCCATGTACAAGTCTTTGTGTGGATGTATCTTCATTTCTCTTGGGAGAATATGCCTAGGATGGCATCACTGTATTATGTAGTAAAACTATGCTTCACCTTTTGAGGAACTGCCAAACTGTTTTCCAGAGTGGCTGTACCATTTTGTAATTCCACCAAATGGTTCCATTTTTAAGGGTCTCTGGGTCTCTGAATCACTTGTCAATACAGCCTTTGGTGTGAGTGAATTGTGCAGCTGGAGGATCCTTTACTCCTCCATTCCCGTTGACTATAAGCACAGCCGCTTTAGCACAGCCTTTGTAAATACGAACCTAGTGTTCTTTCATTTTCTCTAACTTCTCCCACAGTTTTCAATTCTAAACTTTTCCTGCCACTATTTTAATTTTTATCATTATAACCTTGGTGTAACATTGATCTGCTTGGAGCCCTGCCTGTAGAGGCTCTGCTTGTCCCTAAATTCCTAAGTTACACCAAAGACGAACATTCCTTCATGAATCATTATGAGAGGTCAACATTGAGCCTCTGGCCCCCTGCCCTGTCCCACATGGTCTGCGTATTGCCAGCCATAAATATAGACATTAAAATGATTTATGGACTTTGCTTCAAATTGAAACTGAAAATAACAAAAGGGAAATGATTAAATAGATGGTGGAAATTATCAGTCTCTTTTCCTTAAATTTAGTTTCTACTCTTTAGGTAATTACTTACAGTAACAATAAGAAGAGAATTACCTAACATTCAAAAGATATCTCTACTCCAATATTTTAGAAGACTAATAATTTGAACACTTTTCACAGTCTCTCTGTTCTATTCTTTTTTTAAAACTGAAGTGCGTGCCATTATGTGATACACGGAAGACAAAAATATTATACTTTTAGCCAGCTTTCTCACCCACACAGCTTCCTAGAATTTTCTGGTTTTCAATTACTTAAGTAATAGGATTCTGCCATTTCCAGTTGGTAATAATTTTAGAGTTTGGTGCTCCTACGGGGCATAGTTTTTTTGTGTCTGATATTCAGTTGAACTGGATAGTAATATCAATTTCATTTTGTTTTTTCAAACTTTTTTATACTAAAAATTACATATTTGCACACTGTTTTATTCCTCCCTTTTAACTAATCTATAGTCATGATTTTATTTTTTCTTTCTTGACATATCTCAAGATTTCCTCAGACGTTAGTTTTAAGATCTGAGAAGCAAAGAACAAACTGGGAAGAAAATAAATACTGCTGCATTCCAGCTACATGGAAAGATCACTGAGTGGTTCCGTGGGGAAAGCATTAACGTGGGGAAAGCATAAACATGGTTCCATGGGGAAAAACGGTCATAGACCATGGCATGCACACCCGGCCAGAGCTACCGTAACACTTAGAAGTGAGTTTCAAATTCAAAAAGCTGTTTTTCTGTAGGTACTTTGGGGGTTTAGATAAGAGGGGAAATTTTCAACCATGTCTTTGTAACATACCCAAGGTGATCAAGAAAGAAAATTATCCATAATTATCCAAGTTGTACACGAGTATCCGAGTTGTATGGTTTGCTCTTTTAGTTTTACTTTATTGTCCCCATGCATAGACTATGGTGCTGCCCAGGCGTTTATAGATTTTGAGGGGAAACTGGTATTTTAAAAATTGAACTCCATTCAAATATTAACCTTTAGGGGCCTGTCACCTCTTTGCTGCATTTAGGATTTACACATTAAAATCCCCTGCAGTGAGACTCCAGGCCTAGATTCCACAAATCTCATAGGCCTAATTTCTGTGTTCCCCAGGTTTTCAATGAGTTGTTTCATTGCCAAAATTGAGGTAATAGAAAACAAAAATAAAAGCAAAACATAACACAAGTCAAAATTATCTAGTTAGGAAATATTTGGAAAGAATAAAGAACATTAAATTATTTTATCAGTCTCTAAAGACGACGATGGGTTATATGAGACTAGAGAAGAATTTTAGGAAACTGTAGTTTATAGACCCAGTGAACATAGTTTAAGAACTGTGCTTTGTCTATTACTTTTTATAACGTAGTTTGAGCTTAAATGTTTATATTTTATTCCTGATACATTATGATGTATGAGTATATTCGACAGTTGAAAAAAAATTAAATTAAATTATTTGGTTTATAACGGTAGGGATATAAAAACCCAAGTATATATTCTGGGAACTTAATATGATTAATTTAGCAAAAAATCAGAATAAAAGGTGTCATTTATCACCATCTAGTTTCTGAAAAAGTACATATATTTCAGATATAAATGATGATCTTTATCCATTATAATGTTCTTTGTAGTCCCCTTCATAGTCATTTACATATTTCAATTCATTTTTGAATTTTGTTATAAAGTGAAAAACAGGAATTGTGCATAGAATAGCATGCATATGTTTATGTCCAGAGGTGTTCTGAATCTAACACTGTTGGGTATTTAGTCAATTTCCATATCTATTCATTATAAAATGAATAAGCCCATTCAATCTGCAATTAGTGATTAACTTTAGATCATGTTACTCTACCATCAAATATGATTCACTTTATCATCTTTTTTTTTTTTAATGAGAATGAGGTATAAATATAGTCAGCCCTCAGTATCCGGGGGTGCTGAGCCCACGGATACAGAGGGCCAACTGCAAGGGGCTTGAGCATTCACAGATTTTGGTATCCGTGGGGGTCCTGGATCCAACCTCCCTCCCCCTCCACCCCCCACAGATACTGAGGGCTGACTGATGACAATACAGGTGCTCCTGGGAATGAGTCTGTCCAAAGGTGATGAGAGCCTTCCAGCCAAGTTTGTCAAGAGAAACACTATTTCAATGTTCAGTATTAGTCAGTTAATGTTCCTAATTTTTTTAATTAAAAAAAAATAGAAACACCTACACCTGCCAGATTCTAGGAAGGCATCAATCCCACTTATGTCCAATGCCATACTGGAAAGCAGATTCTAAACATTTCTAAATAAGTGTTACTACATTCAAAAGGATGTGTAAAGCATATCTTTCAGAACAACCACATTGCTAAAAGAAAAAAAAAAACCCATAGTTTTGCATTCTGTCTATATATCATAAGTGAGTGTTACTCATAAAGGATTTGAACTCCCTAAACATATGTGTCCGCTTCCACCATTAAAGTGAATTCAGGTGCTTGGCATGACTGTCTCCAGACAGGCTTTCTTTAAATATTGATAGCTGTGGTCTTACTGCCGCGTCGAACTATATCTGGATACGCTCATGTTCCTTTTACAAGACTTTCATACAACTCCATGGTCTGCAGAACACGTGGGAAGTATCTCATCATTTCTTTCATTAATATAAACTATTTTCACTTTCTCCAATGACAAATTGCCCAAAATTAGTTTTTTTACACCTATTATGACTGAACATGATGAGAAATTCATCTGTAGACCACAGCTGTGTATTGCAGGCATTATAAACCCTTGCGGCAGGGGAGGTGATTGTTACATTGCAAGGACCAAGCAGAAAGAGAGAGTCATTTATTTTGGTGGGAGACAGAAATGCTGGTTTTCAGTTTTTTCAAAAAAATTTAAAGGTTATTTGTTGAGATTCAAAATAGCCATTTTAAACACTGTCCAAAAAAGCGTGGTTTGAATATACGTATTGTGAGAGGCTGTTTGAAAACTTCTGCTGAGCCACTACATTCAAACAGAAAAAAGTTCTACTCTTTTATTACTATTTCAGTGTCCACTGAATGCCAGAAACATGGTAAGCATTGCATGTGACAGAAGCAATCCTAGTGAATGCACCATTTACATGAAACAGAGAAAATGGATCTTTGTGAAAGGACAGGAACGTGATCCATGCTTGCACTGATTCTACATTTCCTACATGTTTCTGACACACACGTTTGTAATTATTCTCACCTGGCATAGTTAATGTTGTCTGGTGATTTGCCATGGATGACAACTGCCCTCTTTCAAAATCTACCAAAGGAACATAATGAGCTGACTTTTGAGAAACTGCTGACAAGGAACAAAAACATTAAAAAATCAAATTCAAGGGTGGGAGGGAGGCACAATAGGGAGGCGATATGGGGATATATGTGTATGTATAGCTGATTCACTTTGTCATAAAGCACAAACTAACACACAGTTATAGAGCAATTATACTCCAATAAAGACGTTAAAAAAAATCAAATTCAATACCAACCTCAAATAAGAGCTTTATAGTAACAATTAGAAAACATTGAGAAATCACAAATAAATTCCATAAAATTGAAAGAGACATATGCCTCTACTTTTCTTGGGCCATTAATGCATGCATTAGAAAGGATTAGATTTAAATACTCTTCACTAGAAGAAAGAACACGACTAGTATCTGTTAATAAGTTTTATCATAAAATATAGGGTAAAGTCAGTGTCTAAATTTCATGAATTGTGGGTATCATCTTTTCACATATCAAGAATACCATGAGTATCCTCACTGTCTAAAGTATACTAAAATAAAAATAGACTAACACTCCATGAAATAATCATAACAATGCAGCAATGTTGTATCCACTGAGTAAACATTTATTACAGCAAGATTTTACTCTTTAATTTTAGGTATGAGAGTGTGCCACTGTCAGTTGAGATTGCATTCCTATAAGAAAAACAAGATTTGGAATCAAAATTTTTTCTAGAAATTTTAGTATATTTTACCTTAGTCATAGTCTTGATAGCTGTAATCAAGATAGAACATGTGACAGTAAATAATTATTTAGCTTTGTCAACGTAAATACATAAAGGATACTAACTCCTAATTTTCATGCTTGTCCTGTTTTATTTGAGCATTAGACAGTGTTTGATATTAAACATGTAATACTTATTTTCTTTAATTTTATTTAAAACCTTAAAAATTCTAATTATTAAATTGGTTCACAGAATTTCTTAATGCAGCTTATTAAATCTATCTCATGACTTGAAAGTCTTCTTTTAGAAATTAGCAGTTCATAACACTTAAAATCCAACTCAATACTATGTATTACAAAACATGAAAATAATTATTGAATGGTTGACCCTCTAATGGACTTAATAATGAATTAGTAAAATGTAAGGGCTTTTTTTCCCACTAATTTGTCGTTTGAAAAGAAGCATTTTCAATGAAAATTGTAAGTTTGAAAGTTAGTTTAATAGTTTATGCCAAAATGTAACAGCAACAGGAACTTGATACCTCTAAGTTAAAAGCATAATTGGGCTTCCCTGGTGGCGCAGTGGTTGAGAGTCCACCTGCCGGCCCCGGGAGGATCCCACATGCCGCGGAGCGGCTGGGCCCGTGGGCCATGGCTGCTGAGCCTGCGCATCTGGAGCCTGTGCTCCGCAGCAGGAGAGGCCACGACGGTGAGAGGCCCGCGTACCGCAAAAATAAATAAAACATTCTAGGCTAGAAAAATTTCAATTAAGGCAGAATTTTTCCCTATTAAAGAGCTGCCTATCAAATTCTTAGACTGTTTAAAAATCATACTAATAAAAGATCCATAAGACAAGTCATTAAAATGTTGTATCATAATCCATGTTCTTCTGTCAATTGAATATTAACATTTATATAGCATTTATGAAAATACATTAAAATGTATACACCAATGAAAATCATTTGGGATCAATAGCTCTTTAGAGTATACAAAGAAAATTTATGAAGATAGACTTTAGATGACATAATTTTCAATTCAAAAGGATTCATAAAATTCAAAGATGTAACATTGCAAACAAAGACTGTGACGTTGCAGTCTGGACCGACTGGGGGATTTTCTCCTGACTGTTGCTGAGCCTGGGAGTGGACTTGCTCATGAATAACACAGCTGTCTGCAAGCCCTACGGTTTTGCCTCAAAACTTGTAGCGACAGGTGCGTCTTGTCACTCTCTGGTGTACGTTACAGGCCTGCCTTGTTTATCATTCCAAGATGAGCTCTTGACGGGAGTGACCCTGACAGTACAGAATATAATCAAATGCCCTTTGAACCAAGGAAGTGGAATTTATTGCTGTTAACACATTTTACAGTTTATAGGGTCATCAGCCCTTTAGCTCCTGAGATCTTTTTCAAGCGTGGCTTTGAATCTACAAATACAACTGATTTATATCACAAAATTGACATGAAATGTGATACTTAGTGTTTCCTTTTATAAATTCCTTACCTCATATGTGAACTATAATAATAATTTTAAAAGTGAATAAGATAATTTTTTCCTTCCCTTATCTATCTCAGCAAGGAATAATAGCATACTTCTTCAACAGTGAATTTTCTGTATTGGAGAAAAAGATGTTGCAACATTAATATAGTCAATTTTTAAATAACCACATTACAATTTCAAATGCATTCTGTAAGCTCCAATCAATACATCTTAAGGTTATCTCTGAAAAATAATACTGTAAATAAGTTAAATAAATAGAAATATTATCTTGAAATACTATAGAAATCTCACCTGTCCACTATTTTTATCAACTACAATCAATAACATTTTTTCAGAATATGAAAAAAATTTAAATTTAAAATAATTGCTATTTGCTAAGGGTGTGTGTATTTTAACTTAAGATCTGGTATTTAAATTAATAATTGATTAGAAGATAAATGTTTTTAAGCAAAAAGAATTGAAAGTATTGTTAAATTCTAACAAGAAAAGAGTGAAAGTAAGTCATATTGATTCAATAACTTTACATGAAGTTGAAAACAATTGGTATTAAATTAAACGAGATATTTCCTAATCAGAACCAAGGACTCATTTACTCAGACACATGTTAGTTTACCTGAAATGCAATTAAAAGCAAAACCATTTTAGTTCAAGTACAATGAGAATTAGTTCATTAAAATGGCTGTTTAACCTTAAAAAGCCATTTAAAGAATTTTGTGAACTTATACCATTGAATGACTGTCTCATTTTGTAATATATGATGAACCTCAAAGATGTGCAATATGATGACGTATGTGTCCTTGACAAGTTTCTTGGTTGTATACAACAGAAATCAACTCTGACTAACTGGAATTAGATAGATTTATTGGAAAAATTTCAGGTAACTAACAAATTTTGAGACATTGGCAAATAAGGTTAAGGGACCAGGAAGGATCAAAGGGAGACTTGGTCACCAAGAACACAAGCACAGTCAAATGCTGCCCCTGGTGCAGCCGCCACTATATCCTCCCCACAGAGCCCCTCTACTCTCAACCTCACTACCTCTGCTTCTCTAGAATACCAGCATAGCAGTGTCTGCCATAGCAGCATCTAGTTCTGCTTCCTGGCATTACTTGGCTCAGGCTCAAAGTCCCAGAGAGAAGGTACCGCATATGGGTTTGAGGAGACCAACTTCATATTTGCCAGGCAAAGCTCTAATGGGTTATGTGTTGAACCACATCCTCTCCCCACCTCCCCAAATTCATACGTTGCTTAGTACCTCAGAATGTGGCCTTATTTGGAAATAGGGTCATTGCAGATGTAATCAGTTAAAATGAGATCATACTGATGTAAAATGGACCCCTAATCCAATATGAGTGGTGTCCTTATAAAAAGAAGAAATTTGGAGATAGGCACACAGGGAGAATGCCAGGTGAACATCAAGACAGAGATCGGGGTGATGCACTACAAAGCAAGGAATGCCAGAGATTCCCAGCAAACCACTATAGTAAGAGGAGAAGCATGTAACAGATTCCTCCTCATGGCCCTCAGAGGGAGCATCTCTGCTAATACCTTGGTCTCGGATTTCTAGCCTCCAGGGCTGTAAGGTGATTTTTTTCTGTTGTTTAAACCACCCAGTTTGTGGTACTCTGTAAGCCCCGTCACAGGCAAACTAATACAGTCCATCTCTTACCAAGACTCCAGCAGTTGCATATTCTCCAAACCCAAGCAAAGGGTTTACACACGGCAGTTTTTTTCTTAAGTAAAGAAAATAGGAAAAAACAAAGTCTATATTTATCTGATACGTTCCTTTAATATAAATAATAAGCCTGATAATTAAAATCTATAAGTAGATTTTACTTAACTGAATTTTTAATTAGGACACGCACACTGATGTTATTTAATTATTACTCTAGAATTAAAAATTGCTATGTGCTAGCAATTTTGTTTTTATTTTTTTGGAAGAACTTGGTCATATTTCAGATTTAACCCCAAGGTATTTATTATGAAAAACATAAACTAATACAAATTGTGATCCTTGATAAATAGCTTAAAAGAATACATTAAATTCACTCTTTTCTACCTTATTTCTCAGCCTTTTCTCAAACAAAAGCAACCTAGCTTCCAGCTGAAAACTCCCCTACTAAAATTGCTCTGTTGAGATCCAACAATATAGCCTTCCTAGTCGCTGAATTTGTGTTCGCCATTTACAGTCCTAATTCCCCTCGGATTCTGCTGAATTTAATTGGGTTGAGCAAGTCTTCTCCTCAGCCACTGAATGATTTTAACTTTTCTTCTGCCCTTTGAGTGCTTTTGTAGTCACTATATTTTCTTCTGTTCTGTGGTCTCTGACGCATATTTTCTGCTTAGGTGATTTTTGTCTCCTTTCACAGCTTAAACTTTCTCTCTCCTCCAGATCTCTAACTCTGCCAGCTTCTCCGAATTCCAGATCCTTATGGATACTTCCTTTCTGTCCACTTTGGCATTTGTATTCAACATGTTTCAAGGTCAATTAATCATGATGCTTAATCTTTTTTCTTCTTTCTTTTCCCCCCTCCCGTGTCCTCTGGTATAGGTACCTCTAGCCTCTTTGTCACCTAGGACCTACCTAAACATGAGTCCTGGGATTTCTTCATCTCTTTCACCTTATAAGTTCAGACGGTAGCTACAACAGTAATTATTATTATCTCATCCTTCTTTATTCCAGTAATAGTTGCCCCTTCTTGAGGGAAACAGCCCATATACCAGGGGTTCCCAACCTCCGGGCCATGGACTGGTCCTGGTCCGCGGCCTGTTAGGAAGCGGGCCACACAGCAGGAGGTGAGTGGCGGGCGAGCGAGCGAAGCTTCATCTGCTTCTCCCCGTCGCTCCCCACTGCTTGTGTTACCACCTGAACCATCACTCTCATTACCGCATAAGCCATCTCCCCGCCAACCCCTCACCCCCGTCCCCCAGTCCATGGACAAAATTGTCTTCCACAAAACCAGTCCCTGATGCCAGAAAGGTTGGAGACCGCTGCCATGTACCATTCATCTGTCACTCTACAGTTTTAGTGAGTAGATCAGGCTGACTTTCTGACCAGAGGGACACCTTGAGGAGTGACAACTTCACACAGTTGGGCAATTGGAGTCCTTCCCCACACGTGTTCAAAAGGTAACTACAGGAAGAAGGCTTCTTTCCTTTCTAATTATGAAATTGTGAAAACGCAAGGCCAGAATATTCGGCCAACATGTTCCACTGCCCTATATCGCCCACCTGTCCATCTACTGTAAGAAAAAATAAAGCTGTTTTGTTAGGTGAGGAAGACATGAGAGGTGGAGCATGAATAACAAAGCTGGTGTCCTTGGTTCTAGACACCCTTGAGGCCAGGTTGCAGTCCTTCTCCATCCAAAGTTTTTAGTTAGCTGAGATAGTCTTTGCCCACTTTTTTACTTACCCAGAATGCCACATTTGATGGATTTTCCCATTCATAATTTAATTACGTCACTCCCTGCTTAAAGGCGTTTCATCATCCTTCATTACCTATGGAATAAAGAACTTAAAGACACCCCAAGCCCCACACAATCTTCATGTAAAATTTCCCTTTTCATCTACTACAAGTTTTCCTCTTAATGAATTTTATTCACACGTAATTTTATTTATATTATGTGATTTTATTTAACTTGCTGTCGATTTTACTTAACCTGTTGTATAGCAAGAAAATTATATGGTGTATAGCACCCTTTTATATTTTTCTAAGATTCACAGAAGTCAAATAAGACCAATGTGAATATTCAAGTTTTGTGGGGGTTCTGAGTCGTATTGAATTATGCCCCTTCAGCAGTCATCTAGGGGTTTGTCTGAGAAACTGAAGCTAAACCTGTGTTTTCTGCTCAAAGAAAAGTGGAAGCAGAGCCAGCTGATATCCAGGAACCTGCCTTCAATTTGGTTCCACTAGTGATGTCCTAAAGAACAAAAGCTACCTGGAAGCATTGTCCGTCCACCCAGAATTTCCTGGCTTTGCAGCATAGATGTAGGCCTGGTTGCACAATCGTATGCATGTTACTGTGCACACCTGTTCCAAAGCTGACTCTGTGGAAAATACTCGCCCTTCCCCAGCTCACTCTTTTGAGGCTGTCTTCAAATTTATAATAACCAGCTCTCCCCCACCCCAGAGAAGAAAGTTTGCCTGTTGAAAATTTTAGGTTTTACTTTAAAGATTTTCATTGTAAATTTCATTGCTTTCATACCTTAAATACACTTCAGTGAAACAGCTTGATCTGCTGGCAGCGAATTGAAACAAATCTTTCATTTGAACACTTTTTGCCTTTTGTGGAACGCTTAAATATTCTTGGGCAGAGTCGCCAAGTGCACTTACAAAGTTCTACCACCTGTTGTCTGAAGAAAACGTCTTGCCTGTTAAAAAGAACTGCGTCCATTTTCAGCAGCCTTCTGAAGGTGGGTTAATTTTTAAGATCAGTCTGTTGAAAAACAAAAGGAGTTTTGTGGGGGCCTGATCAACAGAAAAAAATATTAAGAGTTCACAAGTCAGGCTGAAGATCTCTGAGTCCTCTAGGCTTTTCTTCCATGCGATTGCAATTGTATTTTAATAATGAAACTGATGGGGTGTTTATAGCATAAGAGCAGGAATCAGGAGTCACAGGATCTACCTTGGCTTGGAATCATTTATATAACCTCAGGCAAGTCACTTGCCAGTGAACGCCTCAACTCAATTATCATCAAAATTGTGATTTGAGAATCATCAGAAGGAATTCTGAGGTGTCATGTAGTTTGATACTGTTTGTCTTTCTTATGCCTTTGCATCTCAGGTTCCAGAAATTAGGCTCACAAAAGCACAGGTACTGCCAGGAGTCAACGCTTTGGAAAAAGGTTTCGTAGTTTCAGAAGTCAGCTCTGGCAGTCTTTTATGTGGAATGCTCAAACCCTGTCTGTTAGCAAGACTGTGTAGTATTTGAAATGATTTGTTGGGTAATTTAAAATCACCCCTAGACATAGAAAAGTTCTGGCCAAAGATCAACTCTCTAATGGTGCAATAAGGTCAGTAGATCAAAAAATCTCTGTTATTAATATTATTATCTACGTAGTTTAACATTTTTAATGTGGCAAGATATTTACAGGGCCATTTTCTCTGTTCTGTTAAGATTGTCTAGAAGGAAATTAATTTAGACTCCTCATCTAGAGTCTTTTTAAAGGCAGTGGCACCTCCAGTTTTCTCTTCTTCTGCACCCTGGTCATACATAGCTTGAACCTTCAAAAGCTGCTTAGGGCTATTTGCTCCATGCAACGCAAGCTGTTTACAGCTCAGAGTCTTTCCATCAGGACTGAACAGGGCTCTGGATTTCTGTTACTTGCATTTCCTTCTTGTTGAAAACGAGTCACCTGTTTTGGATTCCTCAGCCGGACACTTTCATGGCTTTCTGTTCCTCAGTACCGTTCAATGGCTCCACTTCTACTGCCCGATCTTGGAGTCCTTGGCTCTCTTCTCCCTTTATTATCATGGCCTTCATGACCATGTGTATTCTGATGACACACACATTTGGAACTCCAGCCCAGAACCGCTTCTCTTAGACTGATTTTGAAACCTAAATGCCTAGTTGTATCCATACACGTCTCAGACTTGATGGAGACAGAACTCTCATGTTCTGCCCACTCCCTCCAACATGGCTGCTCTCCTTGTGTGCTCGGCCTCAGTAAATAACCTCACCATCCGTCTTGTTGCTCCAGCTAATCTCCCTTTCCTGTATGCTCCTCAACAACAGTCCCTGTCTGTTACCTCCGAGAGCATCTCAAATCCATTGTCTCTTCTGCCTCTCCTTGCCAGTCATCTCCATCCAATCCTTCATCGCAGTGAGAGCAGTGCCTGCCTTTCTCTGGTCTCTGGCTTCTAATCTCGCTGTCACCACACAGACGCCAGAGTGATCTCTTTAAAATGAATAAATTACTCCTTTGTTCAAAAGATTTCCCTTTTTTGTCTTCACACCTAAAATAAAACTCTTTCTTCTTACCGTAGCCTATAAGGTACTGCATAACTGGCCTCTACATGCCTCTCTAAACCCATCTGGTGCTACCCTACCTTTGTTCATTATGCTCCAGACATGCTGGCCCTCTGGCCACTTGAGAGAACATTATTCCAAGCCTTAAGTCCTTTCTGTGTCCAAGATATGGAAAACACCCCCTGTCACTCCCACTGTTGTCGTGACTAGTTTATTCAGTTATCAGCTTTTCAAAGTCAACTTCTCAGAGACGCCCTCTGTGAATAGATTCTTCCAACTTCATACCGATCATAGCACTTTTTGAATAAACACCTTTGAGTTTTTGTGTTTTGTTTGGCAGTGCCGCGCGGCCTGTGGGATCTTAGTTCCCTGACCAGGGATTGAACCCGGTGCCCCTGGCAGTGAAAGCACAGAGTCCTAACCACTGGACCGCCAGGGAAGTCCCTCATAGCACTTTTAATCTTATGAAAGTCTTTCTACAACCTGCAATTACTGTCTTCATTTATTTGTTTGCCAGCACATTGTCTCCACCATTAGAACACAAGCTATGTGAGAACAATGCCTATGCCTTCTTCAAACATTTTATCTTCAACTCTAGCATTATGGTGAATATAGTAGGTACTTAATAAATACTGATTTTTTTTTTTAATTAATGAGTGAATGAACACCAACCCTGATTCTTGATTTCTGTTCTGGTACTCCTCAGTAAAAATATTTTGTATAGTCTGTGTCTTCTATTTTAGCAATCATCAGTATAACATAGCCTTCTAACCAATATTTGTTTTAAATGTGCAGCTTTTATGTGTGGTTTTGCAATTATGCTCTCAAATTTGATGAGCGTGTGTAGTTTCACTGGTCACAAACTTTTCCTATCAAGAATACATTCCTGGGCTTCCCTGGTGGCGCAGTGGTTGGGAGTCCGCCTGCCGATGCAGGGGACACGGGTTCGTGCCCCGGTCCGGGAGGATCCCACATGCCGCGGAGCGGCTGGGCCCGTGAGCCATGGCCGCTGAGCCTGCGCGTCCGGAGCCTGTGCCCCGCAACGGGAGAGGCCCCAACAGTGAGAGGCCCACGTACCGCAAAAAAAAAAAAAAAAAAAAAAGAATACATTCCTATCAATAACACATTAGACCCCCTTAGCAATGAACTATACTTTGTTCTCTGTATTTTCTCTCACAGAAAATGAGGCTGTGGGACAGCCTCATTCTTGTCAGCTGCCTGATGCGACTGGCTTTCATCTGAGTACCATTTGGAGCTCAGAGTAAATGGTTTGTAAAGCACATCTTCAATTTCAAAATTTAGCACCATGGCTTCCCATCATCCTTAAGGCCTCTAGTTGCTCCCCTAACACACAGCAGGTAATTATTGATAAAACATTGAACTTTTCTCCTCATTTATTCACAGGCATGTAGCCTTGTAATAGTTAATGTGCTCATGCTTGCATGTGAGCAGTAGATTATGATTGTTTATTCAGACCACAAGTTCTGAGGGCCTCATATGTGCAGAGGTTGTGTGAGGCGGTGGGTTTATAGAGATAAACAGTACATAGTCCTTGCCTTCAAGGATGCTGCATTTCAGGAATGTACAATCATGATTCAATGGGATAAATATCACAATATAGGTACAGATGAGTTACTACGGAAGAGCGGAGGTAAAGCAGGGGTGAGTTGAATTCCTGTTGCATTCCAGGCATTGTGCAATCATTTTACACGCAAAAATCTCATTGAATTTTTACAGCCATTCGGGCTGATAGAAATTGAGCTCATGGAAATCTTGGAACTTGACCAATATCACATAGGTAGAAAGTGGTAGGGTGAGAATTCCAAGCTGGGTCTATCAAGCTTCAGACCCCATACTCTTTCCACTATTACAAGTTGCCTGATTCTTCATAGGACATGAGATGGTGGGAACCAAGAAGAATCAGGAATAGACTGAGAGATGATATGACATTTAGAATAAGGAAATATGCATGAGACTCACAGGTCATTTCATTGGGATTGTCTTTTTGGAAGGAGAGAAAACTACCAGCAGGTAGAAAGCATCAGGAACAAAGTGAACACATTCAAGAAATGGCAAGCATTTCAGAGCAGCTAAAGTTTAAGGAGAAAACAATTCAAACTTAGATAGGACCATTATTTGTCCTCATGGCTGAGGACGCAGCCATGAGCCACAGTGGCATCAGTAATATTCACTTGATGGGCACTACTGGATTAATTCCATAGACACAGCATTTTGCTCCCATTACAAAAGTATTTTGATTAAAGTTCCACACTTCATCCACCTATAGTGATACCATTAATCAAAGGAAATGCAATCTTCTAAATTATCTTCTACAATTACATATCACACACAGTGTTCTGACTGCATGGTACAGAACCATCTTTTGCAATTCACTAATGCCAAGAGCGGTCACTGATGTTTTCTAACATTGTAGGTCTACCTCCGAGCCACTATGGAAACACAGTTGAACTCTCTGTGGCAAAATCTAGTCAAAGTATCTTTTACTTCTTTTCTTCAGTTTTCCCTATTTAAAAGAGGATGCATCTACTTAAAAATGAATGCTATGATAGCTCATGAGTAAAATAACGGGCAATGATGTAACAATTTTTTTCTTCATTTATTCTGATATATATCTTCTAAAAGACAGGATTTAAGTAAGTCTAATTATTTTTTTATCATTTTGCACCTTTATAGTATCAGTGAACACACCTGTCATTTTCCCCTCTAGCTAAATGACATCATCTAATCTTTGAACACATATGTGAGCTTACACTGAAAAGTGAACTCAAAGAAATATTGGAGTATTAAACATAGATTGTACTTCTCATGCTTATAAAAATCATATCCACTTCTAGAGACCACTTGGTTTTATTTTTCTTACCATTTGATATTATCTCACATCTGTGGAAATATGAGTGAAAGATCAACTCACTTGGCAAAAGAAAATTATG
Source organism: Stenella coeruleoalba (assembly GCF_951394435.1). Lineage (NCBI taxonomy): Eukaryota > Metazoa > Chordata > Mammalia > Artiodactyla > Delphinidae > Stenella > Stenella coeruleoalba. Next base: position 20,729,493 of record NC_137149.1, on the reverse strand, counting down.
GAAACCCTTATGGAATTAAGTGTTCGATATGAAAACTGAACACCTGGTCTTAGGGGTAATTCCAAGTAGGATAGGGGGTCCCCAGCAGGATGTGAGCTGAAGTAACCATTTTAAAGACAAGGCACACATTTCTCCTTGTGAAACTTGCTTGGCACCTCATCGTGAAAATACCATCTGTATTTCTCCGTAAGAATGTTTGAAATTCTATTTTAAAAATAAATACTGTATCCTTACCTTTAGTGTCTCTTTAAGCTCTAGAGTATAGCCATGCTTCCTTGTGAATCACTGAGGGAAAAGAATATCTGTATAACCCCTTCAGGTTCTTAATGCAGATACATACAGAATTAGGAGGGGAAAATAGCCTTCCATGTACAGCCACACTCTGTCATTCCAACATGCTTAAAATGTGCAGGGGAGTGTACCTAAATACTAGATGAACGAGGTCCGGACACAAGATGGTTTTCTGGTTTTCTGGGAAGGTGGAATGTATCCTACAGATTTCACCAGTATATTCCCTTGACCTACAATCTATACTTGTCTTCATGATCAGAGCTCTTCTAAGACTTAAATGTGTTCTATAGATTTTTTTTTTTTTTTTTGGCGGTACGCGGACCTCTCACCGTGTGGCCTCTCCAGTTGCGGAGCGCAGGCTCCGGACATGCAGGCTCAGTGGCCATGGCTCACGGGCCCAGCCGCTCCGCGGCATGTGGGATCTTCCTGGACCGGGACACAAACACGTGTCCCCTGCATCGGCAGGCGGACTCTCAACCACTGCGCCACCAGGGAAGCCCTGTTCTATAGACTTTGATCAGTAAGAAATAAGTTATATTTACTCTAAGCTTCTATAAGACATGAATTCTAGAATTACATGAACATTTCCTTCTGTGCTTATTACCTTTGTCAGCAGCACCAATTTCTGGCAAAGAAAAAAATATATATATATGACAAACAATTATAAGGGAACTTGCAGGAAACAACTTCTATGTTAGAATGTCCACCATGTTTATATGATTTTTGAATTATTTCTTTTTGCACCAACATCCCAGAAGATGTTTGCAAGTAGAATCACATTTGAATTGGCTTGAATGTAATTAAATTTTGTTGTATCCAAACCTCAGCAAATGCAAAGCCATTGCTACACAAAAGTAGTTGGCCAGGAAGGTAAAGATGGACGGTTGCATCTGAAAATATTCTCAGTACTTGTGCTGAATTCACAGAATGCTCCAGTGCTATGTGAAATGATGGCTGTTAAGACTATGAGGAAAAGCTTTGGAAGAAGCCTTAAGAAACTGTCACACTGTGGGACACAGGGAGAAGAAAGGCAAAAAGTAACACACCTTTTTCCCACCAACCAACACTAATGCCTTTCCTCCCATCTTGTTCTTCTGCTGTTAGAATGTGGCTACTTAATTTTTTTAATAAAATTTAGGCAGATACTCAATTTACACTGGGGTAGCAAGCAAGGTGTCCTGCTTAAAAACATGTTTTGCAATGACAAATACTGCCCGGGTTTATCCCTTTTTTTTTTTTTTTTTTTTTTTTTTTTGCGGTACGTGGGCCTCTCCCTGTTGTGGCCTCTCCCATTGCGGAGCACAGGCTCTGGACGCGCAGGCTCAGCGGCCATGGGTCACGGGCCCAGGCGCTCCGCGGCATGTGGGATCCTCCCGGACCGGGGCACGAACCCGTGTCCCCTGCATCGGCAGGCGGACTCCCAACCACTGCGCCACCAGGGAAGCCCCGGGTTTATCCCTTTTTAACTTACTATGCCTGAAAGCAATAATCGTGAAAGCAGCAGCATTCTAATCTGCATATGTGCATGGGTTTTGCAGCCATGCTCTATGAAGTAGAAGTTAAACCCATTCATTTGCTCACCGAAGTTGACTGAAAATACCTTTCAAAGAAGAATCTTGGAGTAGTCTTCAGGCATTCACTTAGCCTTTTTACGCATTTCCAGAAATCTACACAAATATCTGAGAAGGCCTGTGGGTGTGTTTTTAGCTGGCAATAAGAAAATAGTCCCACTCCAGGCACTTGATACTGAATACAGCTTAGTACAAAGTGCTACTCAATGTTTGTCTAAAGCACTGGAATAGAATAAATACCCAGAAGAATTATTTCGAGGACTCACTTCCAGGTACTGGAAACTCTAAGCCTGGTGAAACCAGCTGGGCCGAATGATGAGCTGCATTGCGCTTCTGCGGGCTCACGCTTTCTGAATGGCACCCTAAGGTGAGCCTGAAGACACGTGTTGTGGCATGTATTGCTTCAGTTCTTAGAGTTTTGCCTCAGCACAGCTCGTGGTCAGGAACAAGGCGTCCGGAGCTGGACTCCTTGGCTGTGTCCTGGGTCAGCCCCTCAGTAATTCAGTGACCTTAAGCAGGTCTCTTAATTTCTGTGCCTCTTTGCTGATCTGGACCTTTCCAGACTATATATGAACCTCAGGCTAAGAAAACCTCATTTACTCCACAATTCAAATGGAAGAAATTGCCCTTTTAGTTTTAAGTTAGTTGATCTGGTTTAGACCGGTTTAAGCAAAACGGTAATTCATGGGATTATCTCAGAGAATCCAGGGGAATATTGTATAATCTGGCCTCAGAAAGAAAAGGAACCAGGCCTTCTTCAGTCTTAGAATCAGGAGACCATACCTCCTGAGCATGGCTGTTAACAACATGCTGAACGCAGTGATCCTCAGTGCGGGCTATTCTGTTCAAAATTCCAACTGCCAAGCAGGAGAGAACTCACTGAGCACCATTACATGAGAGGTATTATGCTAAGGACTTGAGATGCATCTGTGAAACTGACAGATATAGATCCACATCTATAGTTTAATTCTACACAGTGTATGGAGCAATGTCTAATCCAAAATACATTTGTGGAAGGAAAGGAGGGCGGGAGGGAGGAGGGAGGGAGGGAGGAGGGAGGGAGGGAGGCAGGCAGGCATTTACACAGAGCATGTTGTGGCTCAGGATGGATTTATGGTATTCTGTGCAGGCACTTAGGAGAAACCCTTAGCAAAAAACAGTTTTCTCCACCCCTCTTCACAGCCAAACTTTAAAAAATATTGTGTTTATCTCTTGTTCCTTCTTCAACCAACTTGTATCCAGTTTCCACCCCATCAATTCATAAGAAAGGGCACTTGTCAAGGCAACTGATGACCCCCACATTACCAAATTTACCAGGTAATTTTCTGTCTGCATCTTACACAAATTCTCAGTTGTATATGACATAGCAGAAGACTCATTCCCTATTGAAAAATCCTCTTGTCTATGACATCATGGTCTCTTGATTTTCTCCTTCCCCTGAGAACACTTTACCTCAGATTTCTTTGCTAGTTCTTTCTCTTCTTCCCAACCTCTGAATGTGAGTTTTCCTCAAGCTTTATTCTTTGACACTCTTCACTTATCCCCTCTTCCTCTCTTCCCCCTCTCTCTTCTCTGTCTCTCTTCATATATATATATATTCCTTTCACTGCTGATCTTATCCAGTCCTGTGGTTTTAAATACCACTTTTATTCTAATAAATCCTAAATTTATTTAGATTAATAAATAATTTGTAATATATAAATTTATAATAATCTAATTAATCCTTAATTTATTAATTTAGAGTAGTCTCCCTCCAACATTTCTAATTGCTGGCATCTTCCCATGCTACTAAACTTTCAAATCTCAGCTTATATTGCAACATCCTCATTGGCTGTTAACAGGCCACACTGATCACAGTCACCGAATACAGTTGACCTTTGGACAACATGGGTTTGAACCACAGGGTCCACTCATACTCAGATGTTTTTCAGTAGTAGATACTGCAATACTATCCGATCCACAATTGGTTGAATCCGTGCATTCAGAACCGTGAATACGGAGGAACCACACATGTGGAGTGCTGACTGCAAGTTACATGTGGATTTCGGACTGTGCCAGGTGGGCACCCCCAAACCCACCACGTTGTTCAAGGGTCAACTGGATCCCTTTATTTGGTTTACTTACTCTGTTTTCCCGACTCCACCACTAGTCTCTAAGCTTTCCAAAGCAGCACCATGTCTATTTTCATCACCCTATCCCAAGCCCCCGTCACAGGCCTGACACTGAAGTAGATCTTCGGGGAATATTTGATTAAGAAATGACTGATATCTAGCCAGGACACAGGAGTGTCCAACCAAGACACCTGGAGAAAGGAGGAAAACTAAGAATAGGTGGTATGGGGGTGACATGGTAGAGAGAAGACTGTTCCATTATAGACAGAAGATGCAGTATGTGCAAACATTTGTAGATGGGGTGTTCAGAGGGATGAGGGTAAGTGGGTGGCATGGTGGTTGGCAGTCTGTCATCTTAACTAGACTGTACAAGAGGTTAGTGTTTTAGCTTTATGTTTGGTTTAAAACCTTTTAAAGCACATGCATCTGATTGTTTATTACTTCGTATAATTACATGTTTGCGTAACTTTAATTTCCAGTTGACCCTTCATCAGCAGTGTCTTAGCACACTTCAGTTTTTAGGTTTTTCACCTGTAAACTACACCATGACCTGTAAACAACCCCTGGAGAACCTGCTGCTTTAAGGAATCTTGCGATCACATTGTAAAAGGAGAAAATTTTTATGAACGTGAATTTTTTGTCCTTCAGATTATTATTTGAGATACGATGTTCAGATATTCATTTAGTTTGACAGTTTGTTTGTTGAAATGGAAAGCTGCTCAGTGGAAAAAGGGTACACATCTATCGAAATTTTTTTTTCACCCTCTATCCCTGTGGTGGTTTCTGGTCCTGCTGTTAGAGACCCTGGGTGCAGGGAGGTAGGAGAAACACAAGAGGAAGGGGGAGAGAAGTAGAAATGAGATGCTGGGTGCTGAAAATCACATTAAGGACAAAGTCTTTGTATTTTTGTAACAACAGTTAGTAGCTATTAAATAATTTAAACAACAGAAATTTATTTTCTCACAGTTCTGGAGGCTAGAAGTGAAAACCAAGGTGTTGACTGAGTTGGTACCTTCTGAGGGTTGTGAGGGAAGGATCTGTTCCGGGTCTCTCTCTTTGCCTTGTAGATGGCCATCTACTCCCTATGTCTCTTCATATCGTCTTCCCTCTGTGATGGTTCTGTGTCCAGTTCCCTTTTTATAAAGACACTGGCCCTATTGGATTGGGGCCCACCCTAATGACCTCATTTTAACTTACTTCTATAAAGACCCTATCTCCAAATAAGGTCACACTCTGAGGCACTGGAGATTAAGAGTTGACATATGAATTTGAGGGAACAAAATTTAGCCCATAGCAGTTACCATGTAGAGAATGGATTAAGGTGGAGATTTGGGTTGGAGTCAAGAACAGTTACAAAGGCAGTGAGCAAAACAGGTGACAAATGCTGTGAGTGGATCTTGGTTCTTGGACATATTTGTATAAAAATATAAGTGGATTTGAGAGTTGTTTAGGAATGCAAATTTGCAAATAGTGTTCGTTGTTTGTATGGATGGGTCGGGGAGAGGGTCGAGTCAAGAATGTTTCTATAAGCTTCCAGCATAAATCACTGTGAATACTGGTTCTAGTCACAATAGAAGGAATACAAGAATAGTTTGAAGGTGATGATTTCTCTTTTGGATGTGATGATTTTAGGTGTCTGGAGAATGTCCAAGCAAAGATAACCAGGAAAATTGGGTCTGAATCTGAGCTGGAAGCCACAGCGTTACACACTCAGCTTGTTTATTTCCTGTGTTTCTTCCCTAAAATAAGCATGTAGGCTATCATTGGTTTGTTGAGTGTTTTAGCTGTATCTCACAGGTTGTGATATTCAGCAAATCCATACAGAACATCTGCTACGTGCCAGGCACTGTCTGGGCCATTAGTGCATAAACCAGAAAAGATCCCTCCCTTTATTCCAATGGAGGGAGACACATAATAAAAAATAAATATATGATAAATATGTCAAATATATAACATGTTAGCAGGTGGTAAATGCAATTTTAAAAGATAATTAACTCAGGTTCACGGGATCAGGAATACCACAGGGCCCGGGGATGAGGGGAAGCATGCAATATTATTATTTTTGTTTTTTAGATTTTTTTGATGTGGACCATGTTTACAGTCTTTATTGAATTTGTTACAGTATTGCCTCTGTTTCATGTTTCGGCTTTTTTGGCTGCGAGGCATGTGGGATCCTAGCTCCCTGACCAGGGATCGAACCCACACCCCCCGCACTAGAAGGTGAAGTCTTAACGACTGGACCGCCAGGGAAGTCCCAAACATGCGATATTAAATAGGTTTGTAATGGAGTCTCAGTAAGAAGGAGAAATTTTAGGAAAGACTTGAAGATGGTGAGATAATTCACCAAAGGTGTTTCTGGAAGGAGAGAGTTCTAGGTAGAGGGAAGAACTAGAGCATAAGGCCTAAGAGGGTGCATGCTTGATGCATTCTAGGAACCAGCAAAGGGGCTGGACTGTGGAGTGAGCACTGTAGGAGTAGTAGGATAGGAGATTGGAGAGGTAATGGAGGGGAAGACTGTGAGAGCCTTATAGACCATTGTAAAGCTTTTCTTTTAAATGAAGTAGGAAGGCACTGCAGGGTTTTGACAAGTGGTGACAGGATCCAACTTGCCATATAAAGGATCATGTTGGCTGCAGTGTTAAAAATAGACCACAGTGGGACAAGGGTAGACCATTTAGAAGGTAATGTGATAGAAGATGGTGGCTTACACTAGGGCCGTTGCAGTGTAGATAATGAGAACTAGTCTTATCTGGGATGTATTTTTTAAAAGTAGAGTCCTCAGGGGCTTCCCTGGTGGCGCAGTGGTTGAGAGTCCGCCTGCCGATGCAGGGGACATGGGTTCGTGCCCCGGTCCGGGAAGATCCCACATGTCGCGCAGCGGCTGGGCCCGTGAGCCATGGCCGCTGAGCCTGCGCGTCCGGAGCCTGTGCTCCGCAACGGGAGAGGCCACAACAGTGAGAGGCCCGCGTACCGCAAAAAAAAAAAAAAAGTAGAGTCCTCAGGATTTCTTCACACACTGGATGTGGGTGAGAGAAAGAGGAGACAAGAATGATTCTAAATCTTTTAGCCTAAGAACCTGAAGACAGGGAGACCTATGAGTGGAGTGGGTCTGGTGGGGAAGTTAGGTGTTTGCTTTTAGCCGGCCTCTGAATGAGATGTCTGTTTATCATTCGAGCGATTATGCTGAGTGGGCAGTTGATTGAACAAGTATATGGTATTCTGAATAGAGACCTGTTCTGGTGATTTAAAATTGGGATTTGTGAAATTCATTTGTATTGTGGTCAGGGAATGTGATCTTTCTTTTACTGAATATTTGAGATCAATTGACATACTTGTTTTATGGTCTAATATGTGATCATTTTGTAAATTCATGTTTGCGAAGAATGCATAGTCTCTACTGGCTGTTCCCCTTGATTTCTTTACCAATTTTTAATCTACTTGACTTATCAGTAAATTACATGTGAGTGTATATGTTATTGTGTGTGTATATCTGTGTGGGGGTATGTAGGCTAACATAAATTTAGAATATCTAATCCTGGATAAGCCAGACTAATTGCTAGAAAAATAAATGTACTAGTTTTCTTTTGATCAGTAGTTTGTTCATCTCTTTTCACCCTCTTATTTCCAGTTCTCAGTTTTAGGTTGCTTTGAGCATCTCTCTTATAAGCAGGATATATTAGATTTTTTTGTTTGGCTTCTATCTGTTTATAATCTCTGAATTTGATTGTATGAGTTTAATTGCTTTATAATAGTTTTGTTTTGTACTGACTTTTTGTTTAATTATAACAAACATTCAGAAGACTGCACAAATCACACATATGCACTCAGTGAATTTTCACAAATTGAACACCCCTATGAAACCAACATCAAGAACCAAAACACTAGGGCTTCCCTGGTGGTGCATGGTTAAGAATCCTCCTGCCAATGCAGGGGACATGGGTTCGAGCCCTGGTCTGGGAAGATCCCACATGCCGTGGAGCAACTAAGCCCGTGCACCACAACTACTGAGCCTGCGCTCTAGAGCCCGTGAGCCACAACTACTGAAGCCTGTGTGCCACAACTACTGAAACCCTCATACCTAGAGCCTGTGCTCTGCAACAAGAGAAGCCACCACAGTGAGAAGCTTGCACACTGCAACAAAGAGTAGCCCCCGCTCGGCACAACTAGAGAAAGCCTGTGTGCAGCAACAAAGACCCAGCGCAGCCAAAAAAATAAAATAAAAAAATAAGTAAAAAAGAAACAAAACACTGTCATACCCCAAAAGTTTTCTTATGGCTCCTTCCAGTGCCTCTTCTCCACCTAGCATACACAGTATCCTGACTTCTGACACTGTAGATTAGCTTAGCCTGCACTTTAAAAATTTATATAATTAGTGTCATACAGTATATATTCTTTTTTGTCTGAATAGTTATAAGGATGGGTATGTGGATAGAGCCGTGATAAAAAAAAGTATAGCAAAATATTAGTGGTATAATCTCAGTGGTGAGTATTTTGCTGTTTACTGTAAAATTCTTTTAATTTTGCTGTAGTTTTGAAAATTATCATAAAATGTTAGAAAAATGTGTTGTTATATTATTCTGACTTTCTAGTAAAAGAGAGGTTAAAACTAGGAATTTTGCAATTTGTATAGGAACTTGCTGGCTCTAGTGTTTTCAGCAGCTCGCAGTGCCATTGGCAAATATTTCTCTGTAACTGAGAAGAATGGCTTACTGGGATATTCACAGCTTGCCAAATTATTCTTAACAATCATCCTACATTCTTTATTCTAATTCTATATTAATTGAATCATCTAATTTTTGTATAATTTCTCAAAGAAAAGGAAGCGAATATAGTAATTTAAGCCCATGTTTGATAATTATCTTTCTCATTGTAAATTAACATATTATTTTTCGATAGAAAACAGAGTTGTCTGAATTTGATTTCCTGAACAGCTCACGACAGATTAGCCATTAAGATCAGGCTTCATGGCACTCAGGGAGAAGCTCTATGCCTAAAATAATCTCTTCAATGCCTAATAGCAAACTACAAAGTCCCAATTATGTAATCTGATGGTCTCTTTATATTTATTAATATCATGTACAATAAAGGATGCTTGAAGGTCTCCATTTCCGTGAAATTGCTTAAAAACTAATTGGGATAAAATATATACATATTTAGAGACTTACCTGGCAGTCCAGTGGTTGAGACCTTTGCCTTCCAATGTGGGGGGTGCGAGTTCGATCCCTGGTCAGGGAGCTAAGATCCCACATGCCTGGCGGCCAAAAAACCAAAACATAAAACAGAAGCAGTATTGTAAGAAATTCAATAAAGACTTTAAAAATGGTCCACATCAAAGAAAAAAAAACTTTAAAAATGTACATGTTTACATTTTAGTTCTCTTTCAAACAGAAAGTATAATTCCCATATCAGCAATATTGTGCTGTTACAGGCATTTTGGATACAGAAATAGCCTTGTTATAAAATGGCTATTACGGGATTATTCATTAAAGTGATATTCTATTATCTCTCATCCCCTCCAGTACTGTAATAGGTTACTTATTCTTAAAAAATAACATTATTCTTAAAAAATAATTCTTAAATTCTTAAAAAATAACATTATTCTTAAAAAATAACATTACCATTATAAAATTTTTCCCAATTTAACTTTGTACCTCAATTGGGAAAAAAAAAGCGCAATTTTACACATTCAGGGATATTGGATGTATGTTTCTTCACACTTAGTAATTCCTTGTCAACTAAAATATATTTTGCAAAACCATGGAGACATGTTTTAGGGTACACTGAACCTTCCCCCAAAAGAAAACTTGAAAGTAAATTGCTAATTTAAATTTTTTCCCTAAAATTCTAGAGGAAGCTTTGAGATTATGCAGACGATAAGCATCCTTATGACTTTCTTTATTGTAACTATTAAGACGCTCAACTGCAGCTAAACTGAATTAAATTGCCTTTCAATAGTCTTTTAATGGAAAAGCCACAGGGTGGCCACACAATTGCTTTGAAAAATTATAGTTTTTTCCCTTTAGCAGAATTTAAGGACATAATGTATACCATATTCTCTTCCGAGCACTAAAAATGAAAAGGCACCTGCATAACGGGCAAAGAGTGTAATTTTAGTCTAAAAAACACTAAATTCCTATCCTTAAGAGCCATGTTTGTGCTTTCTTAGTTCTTTCAGTTCTGTATTCATGTAAAAGAACATACACATTAAATATACAAATAAATAAGGGTTATAGAAACATTGTAGGAAGTGAATCTGCAAGAGATGAACAGGTGAAATCTCAAGAGTAAGTGGGTGACTGGGATCTCACAGTAGAGAAGAGGAGCTCTGATCTCAACATCAGAACACTATTGTGCTTCTTCAGTTTTGATAATGTACCGGTGCTTGGACACATGTTTTAGTATCTCTGAGCCTCAGAACTAATCATAAGACAAAATGGGGAGAGTTTGTTATGAGGATTCAGTGGGCTAATATAAACAGAAACTCTGTACACATTGAATGATGTTGTGCAAATGGTGATTCCTTTTTATATTTGAGGACGTTTTCTCTCCCTCAGCATGCCTAAGGATGTTCATCCTCCATGTGAAAGAGATTCTGACTGTGACAGTGTCCCATCCTGGGTTGTGGTGTGCGATGATGTGCAGCCTCATACCCTACACAGCAAAGAGACTAGTGACTTAGCAAGTGCGATTTGAGCAATGTTTTGAGGCCCCTCCTGCCCCAGAAGTATCTCAGAAAAAATAGCCTTCCATTGCCTGGAACTGTTACAATTCATATTCATATTTAATATTTATATTATTATAATATTTAATTGGGTTATGGTATTTTCTTCTTCCTCTTCTCTTCCTTTCCTGAACAATTCAGTCTTAACACCATTAGGTGAGGCAGAGCATGTAAGTATTAGTTTTCTATCGCTGCCATGACAAATTACCACAAACACACTGGTTACAAACAACACGAATTTATCATCTTACAGTTATGGAGCTCAGAAGTCCAAGATGGGTCTCACTGCGCTAAAATCAAGGTATCAGCAGGACTGCATTCCTTTCCAGAGGCTCTAATGGAAAATCCATTTCTTTATCATTTCCAGCTCCTAGCGACTGCCTGCACTCCTTGTGAATGAGCGTCCTCCATCTTCAACCCAGCCATGTTGGGCTGAATGATTCTTATGCTGCCATCTCTTAAGTTCTCTCTCTTCTGCCTTCCTCTAGTTATGATGACCTTTCTGATTAGATTGAGCCCACTTGGATAATCCAGGATAATCTTCCCATATCAAGGTCACCTGTTTAGCACCCTTAATTCCCCTTTGCCGTGTTCCCTAACATATTAACACATTAGGATGTGGACATATTTGGGGAGCCATTATTCTTCCTACCACCATAGGTCACTGTGCCAGCAGTGCATGGGTGTTGCAGTAGCTCAGAATAGGGTGTTATAGCCTCAGTAGGGTCAACATGGTAGTCCCACAGACGAGAGGAATACAGAGTGTTAGAACCCAAGCAGGGTGAAGGGTCTATCCCCTAGTAGGGCTGTCATGCAGGGCGTCAGGTCCCAAGTAGGGTGAAGAGGGCATTCAGGTGTGGGTGCAGGCTGGCACACAGTGTTAGAACTAAGCAGTGTAAGGAGGGCATCCACACCTGCAGGCAGCCTGCCATGTGATATAGGAGCCTATATGGGGGAAGAAGGCTTTCCACACATGGGGGGTGTTCCAGCATCAGGTCACAGAACCCAAGCAAGGTGTCCATGCCTACAGGAAGTTGAAGATTGGCATGGAGGTTCAGAGCTTGGGCTGGTTAAAGAGGGCATCTCCACAAGAGGTGGCCCAGTGCAGGATGTCAGAGCCATAGGGGGAAGCCTTCTCCAGGAGGGGTGGCCTGGACTGGAATGTCAGGACTATGCAGGTGAGAAGGGCTTGTGGGAGGGCATTTGACATGGAGACTAGAGTGTGCAAGGTACCCGTATATGTGGGCAGAGCAGACTGGGTGTCAGAGCGCAAGCAGAGTAAAGAGTAAGTACACATAGAAAGGGGGTTCTGAGCTTTATGAGGAGATTCTTTCCACCAGGGCAGGGGCACACATGGGAGACAGAGCCTGAGCTACTCAAGAAGGGAATACATACATAAGGCAATCCAATACAGGGTGTCAAACCGCAACAAAGGTGAGGAGAGTGTCCTGTGGACCAACATGGAGTGATGGAGCCCAAGAGGGCATTCATGCAGAGGAGCATCCTGGCATGGGGAGACAGCAGGGTGAGAAGGGCATCCACATGGGAAAGTTGGGGGTAACAGATTTGAGAGATTGGTGACAAATAAGGGAATTCGTTAATGGGAGCCAAGTTTCTCACTGTCTGAAAAGTCAGATATAGAAAAGGAGAAAACTAGCATAAACCATGTAGTATTAAATGTGGTATAATCACATAGCTTTCAGTAGGTAAATAAATAGCAGAATCAGTGTAGAGGTAACTATGTGTATGTGTGGGCATGCGTATATACCTTTCCACCACTGACAGGGCTGGGTACAGTGACACCCCAATAATAATGAACACATCTAGTTCTTAAATCCCACTCTCCAGTAAAAACAGCTCAAGCTTCTAGGGAAAAAATGGCTAATTTCAGGGCTGTAGCGGCAAGCCTCAGTAAGATAAGTCTAGAAGATCTTGTTTCCAGAAAGGAAATGTTCAAAGAATGATGGGGACGTGTCCAGAAGAAACTGGAGCCAGCATGAATGGGCTCCCACTGGCCAAATCAGGAAAATTTAAGCATCAAAGTAAATGATGACACAGTATAATTCATTGAATAAAATAGGAAATCTCAAGTCCTTACAAATATAAAAAAATAAATGAATAAATTGAAAGTTTTTTTAACGTAAAGGGATATTTACATAGCTCAAAGTACCTCTCTCCACAAAACACACTTTGCAAAGCAGTGCAGAATAACTTTACAGTAGAGAAACTTGGTGACACAGCACAGCCTTTCTCAATCAGGATACCACATTTGAGTCAAAGAACACACATTTGGGTGATTATTTTCTCAATTCCTCCAAGAATGGTACATTCTAAATGCATAAGAAATAAATGAATTCACTACATACAAGGAATGTCTTAGAGCAGGGCTTGGTCAAATACAGCCTGCAGGACAAATCCAGCCAGCTCTCTTTTTTTGGTATTTATCATGAGCCAAGAATGACTTCTTACATTTTTAAATGGTCAAAAAAAAGTTAAAAGAGAAAAAAAAAGATGATGATTTTGTGATATGTGAATATTATATGAAATTCAAATCTCATCATCCATTAATAGAATTTTACTGAAAGGTAGTCAGAGTTATTTGTTTACACGTTATCTATGGCTCTTTCACGTTACAGTGACCTAAATTATTACTATCTGGCCATTTACAGAAAAAATTTGCCAAGCCCAGCCTTAGAATATTAGGGGTTAATTCTCTCAGAGAAGCTTTGTTTGAAAAACACTGGACCAAGGAGAACATTATCGGTAACGAAGCAAAGTGAAATTGTGTGTCGCTGATTAGGATGCATGAGTTAATGGATGTTCAATTATGTCAAATACTTTTTCTTCACCTAAAGTGATAAATTTTTTTAGTTAATTATACTGACTGATTTTAAAATGAAACAACCTTGCTTTCCTGAGAAAAACCCACTAAAGTATGGTGTGTTATCTTGTTTTAATATTGCTATATTTTCTAATATTTGATTAAGATTATTATATGTCGATTTAATGAGGAATATTAGTCTTTAATTTTCTTGTAATGTTTCATCTGCTTTGAGTGTGCGGCTAATTTGGGACTCAGAATGTTTGGCTGTGTCTGCTCCTCTTCTGCCTTTTGGAAGTTTATATAGAATTGGTATATTTTCCTTCAATATTTGGTAGAATTTACTAATGAGTTTGTCTGAATCTGAAACCATCTGAACTCTGGGGCATATTCCACCTCTTCTTTTTTTTTTTCTTTAATTTATTTAACTAATTTATTTTATTTTTGGCTGTGTTGAGTCTTCGTGGCCGTGCACAGGCTTTCTCTAGTTGCAACAAGCAGGGGCTACTCTTCGTTGTGGTGTGCGGGCTTCTCATTGTGGTGGCTTCTCTTGTTGTGGAGCAGAGGATCTAGGCGCACAGGCTTCAGTAGTTGTGACACACAGGCTCAGTAGTTGTGTCTCGCAGGCTCTAGAGCACAGGCTCGGTAGTTGTGGCACACGGGCTTAGCTGCTTTGCGGCATGTGGGATCTTCCTGGACCAGGGCTCAAACCCATGTCCCCTACATTGGCAGGCAGATTCTTAACCACTGCACCACCAGGGAAGTCCCTCCACCTTTTCTTTAATGTGATTCTTTTCCTGTCTCAGGTCGTTTCTTCCTGCAATGTGTGTGTGTCAGTCCTGGGCCAAAGACTTGAGAGACCACTCTGCAAATTTTTAGAGTTCTTTCTATGGAACTCCTTTCTTCCTGGTATTTGGCCCTGCTAGTCTGACTTAGCATCCAAAATCCAACTCCATTTCCTCAAAGCATTGAGATCACCGGGCTCTGTTTTGGTTTCCCCCTTCCCACCTCTTCACTGTGGCCTAAAAGCTCTCTCCAGGCAGTAAGCTGAGGCAATTATAGAGCTTGTATCATTTTTTTCTCTTCTGTTGGGGATGACTGTCTGAGCTGCCTGTTCTCCAAAGTCTGACAAATGTTTGTTCTTCTTTTTTTTTTTTTTAACAACTTTATTGGAGTATAATTGCTTTACCACGTGTTAGTTTCTGCTGTATAACAAAGTGAATCAGCTCTATGTATACATATATCCTCATATCCCTTCCCTCTTGCGTTTCCCTCCCACCCTCTGTATTCCACCCCTCTATGTGGTCACAAAACACTGAGCTGATCTCCCTGTGCTATGCGGCTGCTTCCCACTAGCTATCTATTTTACATTTGGTAGTGCATATATGTCAATGCCGCTCTCTCACTTAGTGCCAGCTTACCCCTCCCTCTCCCCATGTCCTCAGGTATATTCTCTACATCTCCGTCTTTATTCCTGTCCTGCCCCTAGGTTCTTCAGAACCATTTTTTTTTTAGATTCCATACATATGTATTATTTATGGAATTTATTAAATATGTATTACATATGTTCTTCTTGTTCTGACTTACTTTACTCTGTATGACAGACTCTAGGTCAATCCACCTCACTACACATAACTCAGTTTCATTCCTTTTTATGGCTGAGTAATATTCCATTGTATATATGTGCCACATCTTCTTTATCCATTCATCTGTTGATGGACACTTAGGTTGCTTCCATGTCCTGGCTACTGTAAATAGTGCTGCAGTGAACACTGTAGTACATGTCTCTTTTTGAATTATGGTTTTCTTAGGGTATATGCCCAGTAGTGGGATTGCTGGGTCATATGGTAGTTCTATTTTTAGTTTTTTAAGGAACCCCCCATACTGTTGTCCATAGTGGCTGTATCAATTTGTAGTCCCACCAACAGTGCAAGAGTGTTCCCTTTTGCCCACTCCCTCTCCAGTATTTATTGTTTGTAGATTTTTTGATGATGGCCATTCTGACCAGTGTGAGGTGATACCTTATTGTAGTTTTGATTTGCATTTCTCTAATGATTAGTGATGTTGAGCATCCTTCCACATTTTTGTTGCCAATCTGTATATCTTCTTTGGAGACATGCCTGTTTAGGTCTTCTGCCCATTTTTGGATTGGGTTGTTTGTTTTTTTTTTATATTGAGCTGCATGAGCTCCTTGTAAATTTTAGAGATTAATCCTTTCTCAGTTGCTTAATTTGCAAATATTTTCTCCCATTCTGAGGGTTGTCTTTTCGCCTTGTTTATGGTTTCCTTTGCTGTGCAAAAGCTTTTAACTTTCCTTAGGTCCCTTTTGTTTATTTTTGTTTTTATTTCCATTTCTCTAGGAGGTGGGTAAAAAAGGGTCTTGCTGTGATTTATGTCATAGACTGTTCTGCCTATGTTTTCCTCTAAGGTTTCTTAGTGTCTGGCCTTACATTTAGGTCTTTAATCCATTTTGAGTTTATTTTTGTGTATGGTGTTAGGGAGTGTTCTAATTTCATTCTTTTACATGTAGCTGTCCAGTTTTCCAAGCACCACTTATTGAAAAGGCTGTTTTTTCTCCATTTTATACTCTTTCCTCCTTTATCAAAGATAAGGTGACCATATGTGCGTGGGTTTATCTCTCTGCTTTCTATCTGTTCCATTGATCTATATTTCTGTTTTTGTGCCAGTCCCATACTGTCTTGATTACTGTAGCTTTGTAGTATAGTCTGAAGTCAGGGAGCCTGATTCTTCCAGTTCTGTTTTTCTTTCTCAAGATTGATTTGGCTCTTTGAGGTCTTTTGTGTTTCCGTACAAACTGTGCAATTTTGTGTTCTATCTCTGTGAAAAGTGCCACAGGTAGTTTGATAGGAATTCCATTGAATCTGTAGAATGCTTTGGGTAGTATAGTCATTTTAACAATGTTGATTCTTCCAATAATAGGGTATAGCTCTCCATCTGTTTGTATCATCTTTAATTTCTTTCATCAGTATCTTACAGTTTGCTGCATACAACTCTTTTGTCTCCTTAAGTAGGTTTATTTCCATATATTGTATTCTTTTTGTTGCAGTAGTAAATGGAAGTGTTTCCTTAATTTCTCTTTCAGATTTTTCATCATTAGTGTATAGAAATGCAAGAGATTTCTGTGCATTAATTTTGTATCCTGCTACTTTACCAAATTCATTAATTAGCTCTAGTAGTTTTCTGGTAGCATCTTTAGGATTCTCTATGTGTAGTATCACGTCATCTGCAAACAGTGACAGTTTTACTTCTGCTTTTCCAGTTTGGATTCATTTTATTTCTTTTTGTTCTCTGATTGCTGTCGCTAAAACTTCCAAAAGTATGTTGAATAATAGTGGTGAGTCTTGTTCCTGATCTTAGTGGAAATACTTTCAGTTTTTCACCATTGAGGACGATGTTGGCTGTGGGTTTGTCATATATGGCCTTTATTATATTGAGATAAGTTCCCTCTATGCCTACTTTCTGGAGGGTTTTTTGATAAATGGGTGTTGCATTTTGTCAACAACTTTTTCTGCATCTATTGAGATGATCATATGGTTTTCTCCTTCAGTTTGTTAATATGGTGTATCACATTGATTGATTTGCATATATTGAAGAATTCTTGCATTCTTGGGATAAACCCCACTGGATGATGGTGTATGATCCTTTTATTGTGCTGTTGGATTCTATTTGCTAGTATTTTGTTGAGGATTTTTGCATCTATATTTTCTCAGTGATATAGGCCTGTAGTTTTCTTTTTCTGAGACATCTTTGTCTGGTTTTGGTGTCAGGGTGATAGTGGCCTCGTAGAATGAGTTTGGGAGTGTTCCTCCCTCTGCTATATTTTGGAAGAGTTTGAGAAGAATAGGTGTTAGCTCTTCTATAAATGTTTGTTAGAAGTCACCTGGGAAGCCATCTGGTCCTGGGCTTTTGTCTGTTGGAAGATTTTTAATCACAGTTTCAGTTTCAGTGCATGTGATTGGTCTGTTTATATTTTCTGTTTCTTCCTGGTTCAGTCTCGGAAGGTTGTGCTTTTCTAAGAATGTGTCCATTTCTTCCAGGTTGTCCATTTTATTGGCATATTGTTGCTTGTAGTAATCTCTCATGATCCTTTGTATTTCTGAAATGTCAGTTGTTACTTCTACTTTTTCATTTGTAATTCTGTTCATTTGTGTCTTCTCCCTTTTTTTCTGATGCGTCTGGCTAATGGTTTATCAATTTTGTTTATCTTCTCAAAGACCCAGCTTTTAGTTTTATTGATCTTTGCTATCATTTCCTTCATTTCTTTTTCTTTTACTTCTGATGTGATTTTTATGATTTCTTTCCTTCTGCTAACTTTGGGGAGTTTTTTGCTCTTCTTTCTCTAATTGCTTTAGGTGTAAGGTTAGGTTGATTATTTTAGTTTTTTCTTGTTTCTTGAAGTAGGATTGTATTGCTATAAAGTTCCCTCTTAGAACTGCTTTTGCTGCATTCCATAGGTTTTGGATCATCGTGTTTTCACTGTCATTTCTTTCTAAGTATTTTTTTATTTCCTCAGTGACTCTTGGTTATTTAGTAGTGTATTGTTTAGCCTCCATGTGTTTGTATTTCTTACAGTTTTTTTTTTCCTGTAATTGATATCTAGTCTCATAGCATTGTGGTTGGAAAAGATACTTGATACAATATCAATTTTCTTAAATTTACCAAGGTGGGATTTGTGACCCAAGGTATGATCTATCCTGGAGAATGTTCCATGAGCACTTGAAAAGAATGTGTATTCTGTTGTTTTTGGATGGAATGTCCTATAAATATCAATTAAGTCCATCTTGTTTAATGTATCATTTAAAGCTTGTGTTTCCTTCTTTATTTTTATTTTGGATGATCTGTCCATTGGTGAAAGTGGGGTGTTAAAGTCCCCTATTATGATTATGTTACCATCGATGTCCCCTTTTATGGTGTTAGCATTTGCCTTATGTATTGAGGTGCTCCTTTGTTCGGTGCGTAAATATTTACAATTGTTATATCTTCTTCTTGGATTGAGCCCTTGATCATTATATAGTATCCTTCTATGTCTCTTGTAATAGTCTTTATTTTAAAGTCTGTTTTATCTGATATGAGACTTGCTACTCTAGCTTTCTTTTGATTTCCGTTTGCATGGAATATCTTTTTCCATCCCCTCACTTTTAGTCTGTAAATGTCCCTAGGTCTGAAATGGCTCTCTTGTAGACAACATATATTCAGGTCTTGTTTTTGTATCCATTCAGCTTGTCTATGTCTTTTGGTTGGAGCATTTAGTCCATTTACATTTAAGGTAATTATCGATATGTATGTTCCTAGTACCATTTTCTTAATTGTTTTGGGTTTTTGTAGGTCTTTTCGTTCTCTTGTGTTTCCCTCCTAGAGAAGTTCCTTTAGCATTTTTTGTAAAGCTGGTTTGGTGGTGCTGAATTCTCTTAGCTTTTGCTTGTCTGTAAAGGTTTTAATTTCTCCATCGAATCTGAATGAGATCCTTGCTGGGTAGAGTAATATTGGTTGTAAGTTTTTCCCTTTCATCACTTTAAATATGTCCTGCCACTCCCTTGTGGCTTGCAGAGTTTCTTATGAAAGATCAGCTGTTAACCTTATGGGATTTCCCCTGTATGTTTTTTGTTGCTTTTTCCTTGCTGCTTTTAATATTTTTTCTTTGTGTTTAATTTTTGATAGTTTTATTAATATGTGTCTTGGCATGTTTCTCCTTGGATTTATCCTGTATGGGACTCTCTTCACTTCCTGGACTTTATTGACTATTTCCTTTCCCATATTAGGGAAGTTTTCAACTTATAATCTCTTCAAATATTTTCTCAGTCCCTTTCTTTTTCTCTTCTGCTTCTGGGAGCCCTTTAGTGCAAATGTTGCTGTGTTTAATGTTGTCCCAGATGTCTCTGAGACTGTCCTCAATTCTTTTCTTTCTTTTTTCTTTATTCTGCTCTATGCTAGTTATTGCCACTATTTTATCTTCCAGGTCACTTATCCGTTCTTCTGCCTCAGTTATTCTGCTATTGATTCCTTCTAGAGAATTTTTAATTTCATTTATTGTGTTGTTCATTATTGTTTGTTTGCTCTTTAATTCTTCTTGTCCTTGTTAAACATTTCTTGTATTTTCTCTATTCTATTTCCAAGATTTTGGATCATCTTTACTATCATTACTCTGAATTCTTTTTCATGTAGACTGCGTATTTCCTCTTCATTGGTTAGGTCTGGTTGGTTTTTACATTGCTCCTTCATCTGTTGTGTGTTTCTCTGTCTTGTCATTTTGCTTAACTTACTGTGTTTGGGGTCTCCTTTTCACAGGCTGCAGGTTCGTAGTTCCCATTGTTTTTGGTGTCTGCCCCCACTGGGTAAGGTTGTTTCAGTGAGTTGTATAGGCTTCCTGGTAGAGGGGACTGGTGCCTGCATTGTGGTGGATGAGGCTGGATCTTGTCTTTCTGTTGGGCTGGATCACGTCTGGTGGTGTGTTTTGGGGTGTCTGTGAATTTAGTATGACTTTAGGCAGCCTCTCTGCTAATGGGTGGGGTTGTGTCCTTGTCTTGCTAGTTGTTTGGCATGGGGTATCCAGCCCTGTGGCTTGCTTTTTGTTGAGTGGAGCTGGGTCTTAGCACTGATACTGAGATCTCTGGGAGATCTCTCGCTGATTGATTTTTCGTGGGGCTGAGAGGTCTCTGATGATCCAGTGTCCTAAACTCGGCTCTCCCACCTCAGAGGCTCAGGCCTGACACCAGGCCAGAGCACCAAGACCCGGTCAGCCACATGGCTGGAGGATGGGCAAGTCAGGAAGGAATCAGGTTTCCGGCCCTTGAACGGTGGCCGACTTGGGATCGCGGCTTCTCAGCTCCACCTCAGCGGCTGGTGTAGCTGCCCTGGGAGCTTCGGGACATTGGTTCTGTAGGGGCCAGTGTGTGCAGAGGCCTTGCACCTGACACATAGGATTGGCTTTCCCAGCACAGAACCACTGCAGGGACACACCTTGGCACTTGTGTGGAGAAGCGCTGCACACAGCACCACTCAAATGTTTGTTCTTATAGTAGACTTTTCTAGTTGATTTCAGTTGGGAAAGTAAGTTGGCTTTTATTACATCCTCATAACCAAGAACAGAAGTCATGCAATATTGTTTTACATTTATGTGGCATCTTCCAAATTACAACCAAGGGATTTTTTTTATTGGTCAACAAACATTTTAAAAATACCCATTGAATAAACATTAGGAGAAATACAAAAATGCCCCACCTTTGACTGTTAGTTCAGCATTGGCACTCCAAAAAACTTCTTCCTTATTCTTTAATCATGGAAGAGCAATTTTAAGTTTAAAAAGTTTTGTGATTCCATGTAAAAAGCAAGATTTTGAAATTATTTAAAATGGAAGCAACTCATTGAATTGTTTCATGGTTTTGTATGCATATATTTGTATGAACAAAAACTAAAGTAAATCTTCAATGATATTCCACGACAAAAAATTAAAATTTAATTTACCACAAATTTTGAAGCATATATTAAGAGATTCCATGTCATAAGAGAGTAAACAGGGAAAAATAATTAGTAGGCTCATTTCATTCATGTATACATATAATTTCTAGATACTGATATAATCTCTCTATTCCCTCTAAAAGAAGCAACATCCTCTTCTAAAGAAATAGACATTATACGATAATTCTACTTTACCATGAAATTCTTCATTGATAAGAAGTTTTTCTTTTCTTTTTTTTTCTGAATGTTTTCCCTCCTAACAGAAATATCTACAGTGGAACACTAAATTTACTTATATTGAAATCATTACCATCATCACATGAATTCTTTGTTATCAAATTTATTGGATTAACAATTGTGTTCTCTTTATATAATACTTAAGGCACATCCCCAGTCTATTGAGAGCTGTTCTATTATAATTATATTGTAGTGGTAGTGCCAGGAACAACCAATTCAGAGCACCTCCTGAATTGTAGTTTCCAATTATGTAATTTTCCAACCGAATTTAATATTAGAATTCAGCAATTGATAACATCATGGAAGCTTTTTCATTTAAAAACTAGAACAATCTCACTCATAAAAGTGAGATTTAGTAATCATACTAAGAGTCATATTCAGTAATCATACTAAGAATGAAAAAATCTGAACTGCCTTAAAAAGGAGCCACCTTTCTGGGAGTGTAACTGAGCAATATTCAATATTAGGAAGCAGGAGCAATGTTTGATATTAGGAAGCATCTTTCTAAGAACGTCATATTAGGAAATACATAGCTAAAGTGTGAATGATGAAAGAGGAAAATATAGGAAGACAAAAATATTTTGTCTTATTTTGATAAATATTAATAAGCAGGAACATTCACTAAGAAAAATATCAACTTGAAAATAAATGAGAAAATGCAATGGGTACTTAGGCAAGGGAAGAAAACAGCTAACTTTGTTTGCTGTTAAATACAAAACATAAATATGATGGTGCTGAAGGATAATTTTACAGTACACACATAGCAAATATATGTTATTTCATACAGTAAATCACATTTCTCTTATATTATAGCATTGAGTGACCTCGTGTATCTCTCCTCTTCAAAATGCTGAATTTTTCAAAAACCCTTAGTGTTGCCCCTCAGTCCTGCCCCTAGACACAGGCAAAGAGGGTTCTGCTTTGGGCTCTATACTTTAGAGAATCCACATATTATAAACAAAATAAAAGAACAAATACAGTTACTAAAGAACATGTGGGCACTTCCACACATGGGATCCAGTTCCCAGTGCCAGCAAGATGTGACCTGGAAGTCCAAATATCACTTCTTATTTCTGAAACTGTTCAGACCCTAGTAAATATTTCTCATATCTTAGTCCATATGTCCATCTGAACGCCAAGATTTGTACATTGTGCATTTGCTGATATCAGAAATAGGGTAATGTTTTCGTTGCGTTGGAGAGGATGTAGGTGATGGCAGTGCTTAGGTAAAAGACAGGCTAATTAATTTTAAAATTCTTTCTCCCAGATAGTATGAACACAGTCGATCCTTTTATTGTTAATTTTTATTTTATATTGGAGTAGAGTTGATTAACAATGTTGTGTTAGTTTCAGTGTATAGCAAAGTGATTCAATTATACATATACATGTATCTATTCTTTTTCAAATTCTCTTTCCATTTAGGTTATTACAGAGTATTGAGCAGCATTCCCTGTGCTATACAGTAGGTCCTTGTTGGTTATCTATTTTAAATATAGCAGTGTGTACATGTCAATCTCAAACTCCCAATCTGTCCCTCCCCCCACCCACCCTTCACCCCTGGTAACTATAAATTCATACTCTAAGTCAGTGAATCTGTTTCTGTTTTGTAAATAAGCTCATTTGTATAGTTTTTTTTTTAGATTCTGCATATAAATGATATCATATGATACTTGTCTTTCTCTGTCTGACTTCTTCACTTAGTATGATAATCTCCAGGTCCATCCATGTTGCTTCAAATGGGATTATTTCATACTTTTTAATGGCTAAGTAATATTCCATTGTATATATGTACCATATCTTCTTTACTTATTCATCTGTCAATGGACATTTAAGTTGCTTCCATGCACTGCAATGAGCATTGGGGTGCATATATCCTTTCAAACCATGGTCTTCTCTGGAGTGACCATGAGTGCCCAGGAGTGGGATTGCTGGATCATGTGGTAGCTCTATTTTTAGTTTCATAAGGAACCTCCATACTTTTCTCCATAGTGACTGTACCAATTTATATTCCCACCAACAGTGTAGGAGGTTTCCCTTCACTCCACACCCTCTCCAGCATTTATTGTTTGTAAAGTTTTTGATGGTGGCCATTCTGACTGGTGTGAGGTGATATCTCATTGTAGTTTTGATTTGTATTTCTCTAATAATTAGTGATGTTGAGCATCTTTTCTTGTGCCTCTTGGTCATCTGTATGTCTTCTTTGGAGGAATGTTTATTTAGGTGTTCTGCCCATTTTTGGATTGGGTTGTCTGTTTGTTTGTTTGATATTGAGCTGCATAAGCTGTGTGTATATTTTAGGGATCAATCCCTTGTTGGTCACATCATTTGCAAGTATTTTCTCCCATTCTGTGGGTTGTCTTTTCGTTTTGTTTATGATTTTCTTTGCTGTACAAAAGCTTTGAAGTTCCATTAGGTCCCATTTGCTTATTTCTGTTTTTATTTCCATTACTCTAGGAGACGGATCAAAAAAGATATTGCTGCAATTTATGTCAAAGAGTGTTCTGCCTATGTTTTCCTCTGAGAGTTTTATATTATCTAGTCTTACATTTAGTTTGTTTTGAGTTTTTGAGTTTGTTTTTCTGTAAGGTTTAAGAGAATGTTCTCATTGCATTCTTTTACATGTAGCTGTCCAGTTTTCTCAGCACAACTTATTGAAGAGACTGTCTTTTCTCTATTGTATATTCTTGCCTTCTTTGTCATAGATTAATTGACCATAGGTGTGTGGGTTTATTTCTGGGCCTTCTATCCTATTCCACTTATCTATATTTCTGTTTTTGTGCCACTATCATACTATTTTGATGACTGTAGCTTTGTGATATAATCTGAAATCAGGGAGCCTGATTTCTCCAGCTTGGTTTTTCTTTCTCAGGATTGCTTTGGCTATTCAGGGTCTTTTGTGTCTCCATAAAAATTTTTAAATTTTAAGATTTTTTTTTGTTCCAG
The DNA here is from genome assembly GCF_951394435.1 of Stenella coeruleoalba. Classification (NCBI taxonomy): domain Eukaryota; kingdom Metazoa; phylum Chordata; class Mammalia; order Artiodactyla; family Delphinidae; genus Stenella; species Stenella coeruleoalba. The sequence goes on along the minus strand of NC_137149.1, from coordinate 20,705,322 downwards.
TTCAGTGAAAGATGCCATTGGTAATTTAATAGGGATTGCATTGAATCTGTAGATTGACTTGGATAGTATAGTCATTTTGACAATATTGATTCTTCCAATCCAAGAACATGGTATATCTTTCAATTTGTTTCTGTCATTTTCGATTTCTTTCATCAGCCTCTCATAGTTTTCAGGGTACAGGTCTTTTGTCTCCTTAGGTAGGTTTATTCCTAGGTATTTTATTCTTTTTTATTCTTTGTTGTTAGTGTATAGAAATGCAAGAGATTTCTGTGTATTTATCTTGTATCCTGCAGCTTTACTGAATTCATTGATGAACTGTAGTAGTTTTCTGGTAGCATCTTTAGGATTTTCTATGTATAGTATCATGTCATCTGGAAACATTGACATTTTTACTTCTTCTTTTCCAGTTTGGATTGCCTTTATTGCTTTTTCTCCTCTGATTGCCGTGGCTAGGACTTCCAAAACTATGTTGAATAAAAGTGGCACGAGTGGACATCCTTGTCTTATTCCTGATCTTAAAGGAAATATTTTCAGCTTTTCACCTTTTAACATGATGTGAGCTGTAGGTTTGTCATATATGGCCTTTATTATGTTGTGGTATGTTCCCTCTGTGCCCACTTTCTGGAGAGATTTTATCATAAATTCGTGTTAAATTTTGTCAAAAGCTTTTTCTGCATCTGTTGAGATGATCATATTATTTATTTATTTATTTATTTATTTATTATTATTTGGCTGAATTGGGTCTTCATTGCTGTACGCAGGCTTTCTCTAGTTGCGGTGAGTTGGGGCTACTCTTCGTTGCAGTGTGCAGGCTTCTCATTTTGGTGGCCTCTCTTGTTTCAGAGCATGGGCTCTAGGTGTGTGGGCTTCAGTAGTTGCAGCATGCGGGCTCCATAGTTGTGGTTCTTGGGCTCTAGAGCGCAGGCTCAGTAGTTGTGGTGCACAGGCTTAGTTCCTCCATGGCATGTGGGATCTTACCAGACCGGGGCTCAAACCCATGTCCCCTGCATTGGCAGGCAGATTATTAACCACTGCACCACCGGGGAAGTCCCAATCATATGATTTTTATTCTTCAATTTGTTGATATGGTGTATCACCCTGATTGATTTGTGGATGTTAAAAAATCCTTGAATCCCTGAGATAAATCCCATTTGATTATGGTGTACGATGTTTTAATGTACTTTTGGATTCAGTTTGTTAGTATTTTGTTGAGGATTTTTGTGTCTATGTTCATCAGATATTGGCCTGTAATTTTCTTTTGTGTGCTATCTTTGTCTGTTTTGGGTATTAAGGTGATGGTGGCCTCATAGAATGAGTTTGGGAGTGTTCCTTCCTCTACAATTTTTTGGGATAGTTTCAGAAGGATAGGTGTTAACTCTTCTCTAAATGTTTGGTAGAATTCTCCCATGAAGCTATCGGGTCGTAGACTTTTGTTTGTTGGGAGTTTTAAATCACAGTTTCAACATTTCATTACTTGTGATTGGTCTGTTCATATTTTCTATTTCCTCCTGGTTCAGTCTTGGGAGATTGTACCTTTCTAGGAATTTGTCCATTTCTCCTACATTGTCCATTTTAGTGGCATATAGTTGCTTGTAGTAGTCTCTTATGATCCTTTTGCATTTCTGTGGTGTCCATTGTAACTTCGCCTTTTTCATTTCTAATTCTATTGATCTGAGCCCTCTCCCTCTTTTTCTTGATGAGTCTCACTAAAGGTTTATCAGTTTTGTTTATCTTTTTGAAGAAGCAGCTTTTAGTATCGTTGATCTTTTCTATTGCTTTCTTCATCTCTATTTCACTTATTTCTGCTCTGATCTTTACGATTTCTTTCCTTCTACTAACTTCGGATGTGGTTTGTTATTCCTTCTCTAGTTGCTTTAGGTGTAAGTTTAAGTTGTTTATTTAAATTTTTTTTGTTTCCTGAGGTAAGATTATATTGCTATAAACTTCCCTCTTAGAACAGCTTTTGCTGCATCCCATAGGTTTTGAATCATTGTTCTTTCATGTTCATTTGTCTCTAGGAATTTTTAAATTTCCTCTTTGATTTCTTCACTGATCCATTGGGTTTTTAGTAGCATATTGTTTAGCCTCCATGTGTATCTGTTTCTTACAGTTTTTTTTTTCTTGTAGTTGATTTCTAATCTTACAGTGTTGTGGTCAGAAAAGATGCTTGATATGATTTCAGTTTTCTTAAATGAACCGAGGCTTGATTTGTGACCCAAGATGTGATCTATCCTGGAGAATGTTCCATGTGCACTTGAGAAGAATGTGTATTCTGCTCCTTTTGGATGGAATGCTTTATAAATATCAATTAAGCCCATCTGGTCTAATGTATCATTTAAGGCCTGTGTTTCCTTATTGATTTCTGTCTGGATGATCTGTCCATTGATGAAAGTTGGTTGTTAAAGTCCCCCACTATTACTGTGTTACTGTAGATTTCTCCTTTTATGGCTGTTAGTATTTGCCTTATATATTGAGGTGCTCCTATGATGGGTGTGTTTATAGTTATAAGTGTTATATCTTCTTCTTGGCTTTATCCTTTGATCATTATGTAGTGTCTCTTGTAACAGTCTTTATTTTAAAGTCTTTTAGTCAATTCTTGAATAATGAAGTATCATTTTCTAGTAGTGTCAAGCATCTGTCCTAACTTTTTTGTGTGTTTCAATTTGTGGTTTTGCAACTAGTCATGAATTAGCAGAGAACTCATATCAGCTGCAGATGGTGGCTGAAGAACAGTTTGTAGTACTCTACAAATCATTTTACTGTTAAATTTAAATATATGTGGAACTAGATATAAAATACATGAAGCATAAAATCCTTTAAATGGCAACTAGGTGAACATCGAACTCTAAAATTGTGAGTAGTGTTACTTTAATCAAAATATTTAATAAAATTTAAGTAAATTTTCAAAACAAATTTTCAGAATAAATGTCAGCTTTATTTAAATAATTTTGTATAAGTTTTTATTTAGATAATTTTAATTTTTAATAGTCTAAAAGAAAAAAGTTTTTAAAAATACATATAAATGCTTTAATGTTTCACTGAAACACAATAAACATTCAAAAAGTACACATAGTGTAGTTCTGTGAATTTTAATAAACTGCACAGCCAAATAGCCAGTATCTAGATGAAGAAAGAGAACACTGTCTGCAACTACGAGTTGCATAATGCTTTCTTCCAATCACTATCCCCTTCCCAAGATTACCATTATTACATCATTACAATCCCTTCATCTTTTACATAGAACATATAATATCAGTAACTATGAGAGTAATATTCCCTCATATTCATAGGTGCCACCAGGACTCAAGAGGAGGGGATTATATGGGGCATATGTGCCAGGGAGTAGAAGTCATGGAGAGCATCTTAGAATTTTGCCTACTCTAGTAGGCTATCCATTTTCAGATGCTATCTATTTTATAGAAATATATAATAAATATTTATATTTTAAAGTAAGTTCCTCAAGATCAGACACATAATGGGTCATAAAGCTAAGGCCGGAATGCAAGTATTCTAACACAAGATGCAGTGATCTTTCTAGTATATTAAGCTAGGCTCACCCTGTTAATTGTCTTCCAAATGTCTTTCTGTTTGTCTATTTATTAACACATTTTAAATATCGCAACTGGCACTAACGGTTTTAGGAGTATGGGGATTTCCTTTAAAAAACAATTGTGTAGACCTTCCACATTAGAGAGCTAATACTTTTATTTAATCAGACTGAAGTTAATAATCACAGTTCATACTGAATAACAGATATTGTTAAATAACTCTGCACTTTCAACTACTCAGAGACCCAGAAAATCCAGGTTGGGCACTGCTCTAAATGGCATCTGTCCTGTAGAGTGTAAAATGGATTCACATCTCTTGTTTTAGTCTGAATTCATGTGGCTTTTAGTGTTTGTCCCCCTTGAATTAAAGGATCTCAGATGCTATGCCTCCTCAAAAATAGTTTTTTAGCAATCATGACAAATAATCCTTTCCTATTTAAAATATTATAGGACAATTATCTATAACATTTTATACAAGACACATGGACTGACAGGCTTTCAAAGTGTGGCCTGAGCAGTGTCCTACCTAATGAGGCTCCAGTTGATGAGTATAAGAATGGGTGTTTGCTTACTGCAGAGGTTAGAATCAGATGCTCTAAGTGGCGCTTCCAGCTTCATTCTGCAAGAACCTACCCAACGGGAGACTTGAGGCACTGCCGAGACCACTGGAACCAACTCTTTCATCCCACACAAGTTCCCAGCCATTCTTGTCTGCCAAAAGAAGAAGGTAATAATTGGGGTAGGAGACTGGCAGCCAAGCTCAGAGAATTCATAACAGGTTCACTCTGCCAAGATGCAAAATATGCTGAGATATCTCAGACGCTCCCTGAAGCAGCCTCGGAAAACGCTATTCACTTACTCTCATCTAGAAACCACAACTTCTTCTTGTAGAAAGTCCTGTGGCTGAAGCTGGCAGTGGTTAAGTTTCCACATAGCAACTAGAGTAAATAAATGCAATATTTGCTTTTTTAAAAGTTAACTAAAACTGCTGATTTCCAGCTGCTGGTAGAAAAATATAATTGTCAAGATTTACCTAGGAAAATTGAGATTCTTGTATTTCATGAAATCAATGGTGTTAATCTACTTAAAATTATTAATCAACACACGGAAAGCATCAGAGTAGGCATTAAAGAGAGGTCTTTTTGAAAATAAGTAAAGCATTGTTGAAGCAGTATGGCTCTTCTTCCCATTGATTTCCATTCTCTGCAATAACCAGAGACTTCTAGAGTTGGAAGGAATCTTAGGGATCATTTAGGCCTCCTGTGGACCTTTTTCTGAGCAAGAAAACAAGTTCCAGAGATGTAAGATAACTTACTCAAATTCACAGCGCTAGGTCGTGGTAAATTCAGAGTTAGGGCTTAATCCTGGTATCACCAAATCAGCATCAGGGCATAGGTACTCTCTTTTCAAATAATGTCCTGCCCTCAGTCCAACTGAGAACCCCACCCTCTGCCCACCATGTGTCCCTTTACACTGAACAGCTAACACTTGAACACTTGAAACTACTTGTTTTCCTCTGTGGCTCAAACACAACTTCCCTTGTCATCTAAACTCCAGTCCCCCTCTTTCACTCTCTCAGTAGATGCCGAAGTCAAGGTGACATAAAGTTTCTCTTTCCTTAACAAAGTGTGTTTTATCAAGAGCAGTCACAGCCCTGCTGATTCTGATGTCAGCAGCTCCAGCACCCTGGGGAACCTTCTGAGCTTCTGCCAAGAACCCTCAAGATCTGTCAAAATTGTATCTCCCTTAGAGCGAGTTCTGAAAACATCCCAGGTCTTTTGAACAAATTTCCCAACAGTTTAATTCCCCACAAGATAACAAGTCTTCCAGATAATTTCTCTGTAGCTCTAGTTCACATTAAATCTTGCCATTACTTCTTGCTTCAATCCCATTGTTTTTCATTTTACATGAACCCTTTTAGTTCTTCCCCTCACTACTATCTAATTATCTTTCTTTCTTTGAGATTCCCACCAGTTTAATATAATGAGGTCCAACTTTTTTCTGCTCTGAAACACCATTGGTCCCAGTGGGAATTCTTAACCTGAGATTTCAGGAGACCTAGCAACTGTTAGAAATTTTATGCAAAACAATTTGTACATGTGCATATTTGCTTTTAATCACAGCTTAATTAGAATCTCAAAAGACTGATGCATAGAAAAAGGTTGAGATTGATTATTCTGTGAAATCAGACCCACACAAGGCACTCACTTCTTGCCTCTGTGACTCTTTTTGTCCCTCTTTCCGTTGGTTAAAGACCCTCCCATTCCCCGCTGCCCACACACCTCAAGTACTCATCAGCCTATAGCATGGAATACACATGGCCCTCATTTCTCTGTGGCATATGTAAGCATCAAAAAGGATCACCGCTAGTTTAGCCCGAAACTGTGTGTTAATGATTCACTATAGGATGATTATGACTGAAAGGGACACTCTCTACAGGCCAATACTCTTTGGTTGATAAGTAAAGTCAGGTGATGGATCACAGACTGAACACATTCTCGGAGGAGGCACTATAATACTGCTAAAATTAGAGACCAGAAATAGCTCTCAAATATACATTCATTAGTGTAGAACTACAGTGCTCCATGCACAAACTTAAGATGGGATGCGAGGGAGGGGAGGGAGGGAAGGAAGGGAGCCTGGGTTACTCAAAAAAGACTTGCGTTACAGCCATAGGAGTACAGTGCCAAATCTAGCCAGTGAAATAAACGTTCTGCTTTTCTGGTAAAGTATTTCCCAGTTGTGTGCTGTTCTTAGGGAATGATATGCTGGCTATAATTTATACAGTTCTAATTAACTTTCAAAGCAGTTTTCAGAAAGCAGCAAACTGAGGAAAGATTGTATATAAGCTGGAACTTTGCTTATTTATTACTTTGATGAATGTAAAGACAGATACTATATTTCCCCAGTAGAAATTATTATCAACACTGTATCATTATAATATTGAATGACATCCCAGCCAAAGGGCCTCTCTTTATTTACTTCAGAGTGAAAATAAGAAAAGCATGAATAGCCTGTTAATATATCCATGACTGATTAGTTGCCCGGTATTCAAGAAACCAGTTATGAATATCAGCTTCTGCTGTAACAAAGTGTTCCAAATTTATTTCTCCAGTATAAAACCAATGTAGTGAATCACATGCCTTACACAGACAAATGTCAGAAAATAAAAGTGGTTTCAATACATTGTTATTACTAGAAGAAGAATTTGAACAAACACTCCAAGTTTTGAATGGTTCTGGTAGATGAGAAACTTTGAATCTGTGCAACTCTTTAAATGAGGTTCAAGGTCACCTTACAACAATGGGCTGTAATCGATGTAGTTCTCCACGATGCTACACCGAAATAGCCATTACAGTGACTTTTCACTATGTGTTGCCAAATGCCAGACACTGAACACTGCTATTAGAAGCGAAGCTGGGATCTCAGTAAGTTTTTAAGGAGACCTTGGCATCCATTTTGTGATATTTGGGGCAGAAATTTAACTTTGGGTGTTGTTATCTGACTCTGTCTAGTCAGCAAAATAAATATGCAGTTGACGTATGAAAGATTAAAAAAAAACCTTAATTGGCATTGCATGATTTCTTCTAACAATAAATGGATTTGGATGTAGGCTAAATTCAGAGGCCATATTTTGTGCCATTTCAATGGCTACAATTCCATGGTAGGCATGGGAAAAAAGATCTATTTTGCCACTACAGATAGTATCTACCCTGAGGTATTGAGTTACCATGGAATGATGAATATTTCTAAGGCCTTGAGCTTTACTGAACATCTGCTTTTCACAACCACATTTTAAGGGGAAAAAAATCTGAGAGACTGAAAAAACATACAAAATCCCCAGGACAGGAGAATTTTCCTTCTCATCTCTTCCGTAAACCAGGACCAGATTCCAAATTGAAACCACTGATCACATGAGGACATTTTCAAAGGTGTTGCTTTGCATCGGTCTTTTCTGAAGCACAATTTGGGGGCGAAGGTGAGTATGGTTTGGAGAACACCCTGTAACAATCAGAGTTCCCAAAACAGAACAGCGGGAGGCCAAAGGGACCAGACAAATAAACTCCTCTCCCTCTCTTCAGGGGTCAAGCAGATCCTGTTTCATGTCTAAGATGTACACACTGAGTTCTTAGTCTCTTGCTGTATAAGGTGGTAAAAGTGTTGGAGTCACCTACACAGAAAAATCTGCAGACACAACACTGGCTTTCAGTCAAGTAAAAGATGTGACAGCCAGCCTGCCCTTCCATGGACGAAAAAAGTGCACGCCATCTTACCATAAAGTCAAGGGACTTGCCCGCCTTCACAGATTATGTAACACTTTCCTGAAAAGTGGGGTACACTGCCGATTTCATGTAGTGATGAGATGAAAGCCCGTCCAGTGATTCCTGTAGACATGAGCTGGTCACGTAGCTCTCCTTCACTATGCAGTGAAAAAGAACCCTGCCTGAGTTACCGCTGAAAATATTCTCCCCTTAGATATAAATTTCTTGAGTCACCTATTCTGAAAGGTCTGTCATGTTTTATATGTCCAAGAGATTTCATTGAGCAAAAATGTAATGATTTGAGACAGATACAGCTACCAATATAAAATCAGAGTAACATTCTATTACCTGTTTACTTCATGTTCAGTTAGGAACACAATTATATCTGAATTCTAATATTATAATAGTGATATAGTCATATCAGTTGTGGGATAGTGACTCCCCAAAAAAGTCAAAAGAATGAAGACTCATAGAACTGCTAAAATGGTTTGGTGGCCTTCGGTCTTAGAGAAGAGGGAAAAGATGTTTGCCAGAAGCCTCAGGGCTTTCTCCTCCATCATCGATAGAAAACTGGAACTTTCCCATGAATAGGCAGCCATGTTCTGGGGACTTCCTATTATTTAAAAAATGATAACAGCTCCCTTCCAACCCTTTTATTTCCCATTAAGCGCCACCACATTCCTCTGCTACCTTCACAGCAAAACCTCTAGAAAGAGTTGTCTATAGAGGTTGTCCTGACTATCTCATCTCAGCATCTCTCCTCCACTCTGCACTCACACGTCACTTCCAGCCACGCTGCGGAGGCTGTTCTTGTCACGTCCTCAGGGGTCTTCATGTCGCTGCCGCCTGGTTTTTATCCTTCTCTATGATTTATGTAAGAGCAAAATGGACATGTATTAAGAATCATTTTGTAGCTATCTTTTCATTGCCTGCTATTTATATGGCAAAAAGAATTGAAAAAAATTTTCAGGGGTTGACTGTATGTTGGACACTGTTATAGACATCAAAAGAATACTAAAAATAATTTTCCCAGTAAGTTTTCTTCTATTTAAAAAGACAAAATAGGGGCACCTACTAAAATATAAGAGCAATTATCAATTATATCCACAAAAGTAAAATGATAAAAACAGTACAGTTAATGTGTGTTCAAGTCAAATAGAATAGAGGATTAAATGGAAGTACAAAGGAAGCCAGTAAGCTCAGGCAGTCTTTCTGAAACAATTAACTTTTGACCAGGACTAGAAGGAGGTAGTAAAAGGGAAGAAAATAAACTCCTTTACTAAACACCTGATATTAAGTTCCAAATAGTATACTATTCTATTTCTATTCAACTGCTTCCCATATTTTCCTCAGGATTCAGCCTAAACAGCTAACGCCTGTCTATGAATCCTTCCCTGCCGCTGAGCCTCATACCTTCTCTGTTGCTCCCCTGTATATACTACATCATATTCACCTCGTAATGTGTCTGTCTCCCCCACTGGTCTGTAAGCTCTTTTTCCTCTTTTACCCATAGTGACAACCAAGCAGCAACTGGCATTTTTTTTTTTTTTTTTTTTTGGCCGTGCCACACACTATGTGGGGTCTTAATTCCCCAACCAGGGATCAAACCCATGCCCCCTGCAGTGGAAGAGAAGCGCCTTAACCACTGGACCACCAGCGAAGTCCCCCTTTCTAAAAAAAATTTTTTTTTGCAACTGGCATTTAGCAGCTGACCAACAACTGCTTGTTGTATGACTCTTAATGCCCACAACAGCCCTGAGATGAAATCGTTATTAATGATCAATATCCTTATTAATGTTACAGAGAACCCGAGAGGTTAAAGAGATCCTAACTATTACGAAGCTGAATTTATGACTTTATGTCTTTATGTCCAACCCCAAGACTTTGGACCCAAAGCCCAAGCCTAGTTTACTATCCCATGTTGTCATCTCAGCAAGTGTTGCTCGAAAATAGCAGGCAACTAATTCCAGGGATATAGGCGGGAAGTAGTAAATGGAACGTGAGAGTCAGACGTCAGATTGATTGTTTAAAGCACAGGGGCCCTATCGAAAAATCATGGAAACCGTTGCTTCTTATGTTTAGCCATAAACATTATGTTCTCTCACTCTCTGCCTTCTCTCTGGGTTACCTCAGTAACCTTCATAAATTCAGTTGTCATCTGTGTACTGATGATTCCAAACCACATACTCTAGTTCAGATTGCTTTCATGAGGCTCTGAACCATATCCGCCGGCCCCTAGACATCTCCCTGGATGCCTCTGTATATAGGCCACTTAACCTGATGGGGAAGCATGAGAGTCTCCATATAAATAAATAAATAAATAAATATATAAACACTCAACAAATGCCGTTTCTTTATTATTAATATCAAAAATATGGAACGCTTCACGAATTTGCATGTCCTCCTTGCGCAGGGGCCATGCTCATCTCTGTATCGTTCCGATTTTAGTATATGTACTGCCGACGCCAGCACTCCGTATATTTTTAAAGCCCATCACATTTCAAAACTTAGACTAGATCAGTGTGTTCCTGAGGAAGTTATTGGGATGCGTGATGCATGTTATAGAAGTCAGTTTTGTTTGTACATAGACACTTAATATGTTACTAAAATCCCACCCTAATTTTTCCCAGCGTAATTTTCAGGACATCTCATGTTCAGCTGTGTGGTCTAATCACATCTAACTACTTATCTTCCCTGACTGTGCCCACACGTCTATGTTCCAGTGCTCCTGCCATGTTGTCTACATAGATGGTACACCGCTCACCCTCATTCTATCAATCAGGTTCCAGCAGAAAAATGGAAACTGCACTAAGGTGTTGCAGGAGAGGGATTTAGTATAGAGATCAGCTTACACATGCTCTGAAGACCTAAAAAAGCACCAAGAGGATACTGAGGTCATCCAGAAATGGTAACTGCAGAGACAGCTCCAACTAGGTCTAAGGGGACAAAAAGGCAGAGATTGGGAGTGTTAGAGCCAAGGAGCTTCAGGGAGAGATTATCATAGAGTTGGTGCTCAGACCTCTGGGGAGGGGGGCCACCTGGCTGCTGCCGGCACTGCAGGAACTGAGACACGGAGCCTGTGGAGCCAGAGCTCGGAACCCTGGGGAGAAGATACCAAGCAGCTTCTGGTGGTGCCTCTACGGGATAGGATGTGGTTGGTGCTCAAGTCCTGTTAGAAACAGGAGGTTGGAACTTATGCTTACTCAGCTTGCATTCCAAACGTCAGCCTGTCAGAAACCAGTGCCTGATGTGGAAGCCCTACACAGTCGATACAACATTTCCTATCCCTGTCTCCCTCCTGTGCGTTCTGTTCTACCCACCGCTGCCAAAGTGTTCTCCCTGACACCACCACAGTAAACATAATCTCTACGTTCTCAAATCCCTATCATCATTCCTTGCTGACTAATGTTTTAAATATATCCTCCTGTCTCTGGTGTTGAAGGCCTTCTACAGTTTTCTAGCCCTTTTTCACTGCTTCCCTAAGTGCCTTTTATGCTCCCACGGGACCTAACTCTTGCTTAGAAATGCACCAAATTTTCTATCTTCAGCATCTAATAGGCCACAAATCTCAGCCTCATCTTGCCTCTGGATTTACTTTTAAATAGTAATATGCATATATGCAAAAGTCACCTTGACTTTCATTTACAAAGCATCACAACCAGAGTGAATGAAGTAGCTGCTGCAGAATAAAAACTTTGCATAGTTTCAATGAAAATAAGGGGCAATTAGCCAATTAAAACTTAAGTGACAACTAAATGTGTAGTAACTAAGACTGAAAGAACTGAACGCTGTCAATGCACAAGTTTTACACCTTTTCTGATTTTCACCTATACGGTAGGCTGGTTAGAAGGGATCATTTCTAAATTCTCAGCAATTCAGCAGCTAAGATTCTGACTTGGGCCACGTGCAGACACCGTGAGTAGAACAGGAGTTTACTGCCTGTGTGAGTTGTAGCATTTCAGAAAATTCTAGAGCAACATTTTTTCCTTATTTGCCCTTTGAGTTGCAAAACTAGCTTTCAACAGGAAAAGCAAGTTTGCTACTTACCCTTGAAAGGTGTCTCTTTTACGTGTGAAAACACTAAGGTGAAAATGTCAAATGTTTCACATTTCCTTGAGCTTGTGAAATCTAAAGGGATGTGAAATTTTCTTTTATTCAGATGATTCAGATTGAAGGTATAGGAATATCTCCTGCCAATGTGTATTTCCTGGTGCTACCTTATCATTTTACTTTTTAACAGACAAATATTAAAGATTTTGTTATTTCCTTTAAGGTGTAAAATTACCATTATTTCCCTTTATGTAAAAAAGACAAAAATTATCCTGGAATTCTGAACTTGTGATTTAAAAAAGGCAAATCTTATCTGACAGTTAATTGCTTACAGCACTTTAAATCCAATTTCTTTGTATAAGCTTCAGATCAATTTCTAAATAATGAGAACGTAAATACAAGTAATCTTTTAAATTTACTATGTATCCAAATTATGCCAGTCTGTTACTTATTCAACTTCCTAAGTCATACATTCATTTAACCTACCTTGGGTGCCCACCTGCCACCTGCTCTATGCAGAATTCCTTATGTCATTTCTGGAACTCTTCCAACAGTTATGGGTCACAATGACAACACACAACTCTATTGGCTGAGCACTTGTTTGCAGTGATGAGCTACACATGTTGGCTAGTACGGCCACAATTTAATGCTTCGGTTCCTCCTGTACTCTTGAGTAGATGTCATCTGGTCTGAATTTTGGGTCCCTTTGATGATGCATGTTAGATAACTGTCATCTGGAGAACAGAGACATTGACCAGCCAATTAAATATTCTGAAAACCAGGAAGTTTATGTAGGTGAGGATAATTAGTCTTAAAAATAAACACAGAATAAAAAAAAAACCTCAGGAGGTGGAAACTAGCCAGGATCCCATCTAATAAAAATAGAGTTGAATTTTAAATTTGGGGGGGTTAAAATATCATTTACATAAAAGTTTTCTTGAGTTTGAGATTATGTTTTAATAATGTCCGTAAAAGCAGTGTTGACCTACTATTATCATATTGAAACCTCTTCACTTTGAAGAAACCAAATATTGGAAGCAGTAAGTAAGTAGCTCTTGATGTTCCAAGCCCTCTCCTCAACCCGCACCAGCAGACAGTTCACAGTAGATTCTTTCTCTAAGTGCAAGTGGAGCTTCTGCTCTGGAAACATTCACCTCTCCTACTTTCCTGCAATCACCCCATTGTATCATATGATGTGCTAAAACAAATGTTTTCTTGGTTCTTGATGGTAACAGCACTATCACTTCATTATTTAAAAAGAGAGAAAAGCATATTTTAAATTCTGCTTTTCCAAATTTATTCTTATTCCACATGTGATTTTTTTTTTTTTTTTTTTTTTTTTGCGGTACGTGGGCCTCTCACTGTTGTGGCCTCTCCCGTTGCGGAGCACAGGCTCCGGACGCGCAGGCTCAGCGGCCATGGCTCACGGGCCCAGCCGCTCCGCGGCATGTGGTATCTTACCGGACCGGGGCACGAACCCGTGTCCCCTGCATCGGCAGGCGGAAGCTCAACCACTGCGCCACCAGGGAAGCCCTCCACATGTGATTTTTTACACCTATCTTCAGACTATTCAAATAGAGCTAAATTACAAAAATGGGAGGGGAAATATATTTTCTTGATTTTCTCAGCAAGATTTTTTGCATGAATTATAAGCCTGAATAAACATTTCAGCTGTATTTTTTTGTGTGTCCTTCCATTGAGAAATTGTATAACATAAAAAAAAATACTCCTAATGAGAACTGTCAGTGCTTTTCTTGAGTTGGAACTAGACATTTTGGTCATAGTATAGATGCTTTTTTAATGTTACACATTTGCTCTAAAAGAGCTTTTACTTTTAATAGCAGGACTAATTTGGAAATACAGGACTTGACTGAAAAAATGCCTACAAAGACATCAATAGTGCTACTTTGTAAGTGACAATTCTGGATTTTTGATGGAAAAATTGTTAGAAAAGAAGTTTCATTGTGTTAATCTTATATAGTTAAAATCAGATAATGTCAAACACTTCAGGTGAATTAAATAAAAGGATTCCAAAATTATACACCGTAGTGTAAAATATTTACCATATAGAGGAAACAATAAAACGTGGGAAGATTAACAGACTAAAACTGGGACTGTGAGAAGAAAACAGCCACTAGTCTGATTTGTAATAGATGCAAGAGTTTTACACCTGAAAATTACAACTCTCATCAAGTTAAGAATTCAGCTGTCCTATCCAACTGAACAGTTTCGGGAAAAAATGGAAAAAGCAGTAAGTTAAATGTGAGAAATAGAAACATGAAAGCACTATTTTAAATAACTATCAGACAATAATAAATTAATCAAGGACCTGTCTCTTCTCTTGTTTCAAAAGAAATAAATATTAGGATTAAAAGTCAGACTCTGAAAAATATTTTCCTCCTGTTATTAGTATATTTAAGGATTTTATAGCCCGGCCTCATCAAAGGGCAAAAGAAGTGCCCCTGATTGCCTTGGTGTTATACTAGATTACAACAGGAAACAGTTAAAGTCTCTTAGATCCAACAGCCATAGTCTCACAATTATTCACAAATGTTAAGCAGACCTGTAAGGAAATAAGTTGAGAGACCATTTGAAAATGGTTGATGATAGTAACAATAGCTAATAGAATATTAAGTTAAGCATAAGGTCATCACTTTGAGTGCATTATCACATTTAATTCTATCAGATCAACATCAAACATAGAAGTAGATATTCTTGTGACTGTTTTTCAGATAAGGAAACAAATATCAACAGCTCTTCAATTTTGGATAGACATGTTATACGATTAAGATGGCTTTCAAGCTAACTTTGGACTTTGAAGAGCTTATTCTGTTCTGACTGTAGAAATTTAAATTTAGACCTAATCACAGTAAGGTAATATAGACCTTTTTGATAATGAGGATGACACACTTCTGTCATAATCACATACAGCAAAATGTTTATCTCTTTATATAAGATGCATTTGCGAAACCACCATCAAAAGCATATCCTAGCTTTTCAATAATTACATTAGCTAACATTTAAGTGCTTGCCTGTTCCAGGCACTTTTCCAAGTGCTCTGCATATATTAACTCTTTTAATATATGACCACCTTATGAGGTAAGTATTTATTATCCTCATTATACTGATGGGGCAACAGAGAGATAAAGCGACATGGTCATATGGCTCATCAGTGGCAGAGCCAAGATTCAGATCTAGGCATTCTGCGTCCAGAATCTGCCTTCTTAACTATCATTTAAAACCTCTTTTTCCATTGACATTAATTTAACCTAAATAATAATATTTCCAGAGATCTCACTACTAAAAGGGATCTGTGGTTGACGATGTAGAACACACACACACACACACACACACACACACACATAATTAGGGGAATAACACTTATTCAGTCCCTTCTCTGTGTGCCAGGCTCAGTGCTGTACTACATAGGCTTAAATCAAAATTTCTAAGTCACAAAGTAATTTCCAAAACTCAAATGATTTTAAGAGCATCATAATCGCAGGCTGTTACACAGCATGCTTTGCATAAGCACAGTGCCTTGATCAAAGTCAGCATCTGCTACACGTGGATTGGATGCCAGATCTCTCCAACACCAAAGATGGTTTCTTCATTATACTTTGCAAGAAGTGTAAGAAGTTTTCCTATTTAAATTATTTGATGAAATAAAATGTAAAAAGATAGAATAACAGAATATTTGAAAATCAACTGTACTTCACTAAAAAATATATTTGAATACATATTCAAGGCAACAGTGAAAGTTATATCACGTTACACTCTCTGAACGCAAAATGGCTAACTCCCTGCACATCTGCAAAAAATTAAATATGTACATATATACATATATAAATATTTATATTGAAAAGAGAAGGAACATTGCTATTTCTCTAATAGACTATTTTCCTGCATTTTTCTTACATCTATACTCAAACCACTTACTATTTCCTAAATATCCTATATCCTTGAAATTTATTTGGAATGCGTTTACATTCTTTGGAATATCCTCCCATCATGAAATCCTGTTTATACTTCAAGGACAGTTTACCTGTTGTCTCTTCAGACAGTACTACACCAATTTCTCTACCATATTAAGCTGACACTATCATATGGCAATTATCATATTGTATCATGCTTTCTGTATTTGTCTCTTACTAGACAGATTGTTCCTTAACACACAAATCATGTTCCCTTGCTTATATAAAAAAATATTTTATGTCAAACATATTAACTTTGGTTTATCTTCTCCTAGAATTAAAAGTTCTGTATCATATTTTAATTATTGTTGGTTAAATTTTAAGTGTTCTAAGAACACTTCAGTATAAATTTTAGAGAATTTTGTTCATTTGCCGATTTTTAGGTCTTTGATTTGTGCTTTGGTTCTTTTTTTTTTTTAACTTACATATGTATTTATTTAAACCTCACAAAGTATACATTTATTCATATGCATTAAAGTTGATCATTAAGAAAGTATAGATTTAACCTTGGTTCTTTTTCTTTTTAACATCTTTATTGGAGTATAATTGCTTTACAATGTTGTATTAGTTTCTGCTGTGTAACAAAGTGAATCAACTATATGTATACATCATATTCCCATATCTCCTGCCTCTTGCATCTCCCTCCCACCCTCCTTATCCCACCCCTCTGGGTGATCACAAAGCACCAAGATGATCTCCCTGTGCGATGCAGCTACTTCCCACTAGCTATTTTATATTTGGTAGTGCATATATGTCAATGCCACTCTCTCACTTAGTCCCAGCTTACCATCCGCACCCCCCTCAAGTATCAAGTCCACTCTCTACATCTGCATCTTTATTCCTGTCCTGCCCCTAGGTTTTTCAGAAGCATTTTTTTTTTTTAGATTCCATATATATGTGTTGGCATATGGTGTTTGTTTTTCTCTTTCTGACTTACTTCACTCTGTATGACAGACTCTAGGTCCATCCTCCTCATTACAAATAACTCAGTTTCATTCCTTTTCATGGCTGAGTAATATTCCATTGTGTATATATGCCATGTCTTCTTTATCCATTCATCTGTTGATGGACACTTAGGTTGCTTCCATGTCCTGGCTATTGTATATAGTGCCACAATGAACATTCTGGTACATGACTCCTTTGAATTATGGTTTCCTCAGGGTATATGCCCAGTAGTGGGATTGCTGGGTCATATGGTAGCTCTATTTGTAGTTTTTCAACCTCTATACTGTTGTCCACAGCAGCTGCATCAATTTACATTCCCACCAACAATGCAAGAGTGTTCCCTTTTCCCACACCCTCTCCAGCATATACTGTTTGTAGATTTTTGGATGATGGCCATTCTGACCAGTGTGAGGTGATACCTCATTGTAGTTTTTTGTTTGTTTGTTTGTTTGTTTGTTTGCGGTACACAGGCCTCTCACTGTTGTGGCCTCTCCCATTGCGGAGCACAGGCTCCGGATGCGCAGGCTCAGTGGCCATGGCTCACGGGTCCAGCCACTATGCGGCATGTGGGATCCTCCCGGACCGGGGCACGAACCTGTGTCCCCTGCAATGGCAGGTGGACTCTCAACCACTGTGCCGCCAGGGAAGCCCCTCATTGTAGTTTTGATTTAAATTTCTCTAATGATTAGTGATGTTGAGCATCCTTTCATGTGTTTGTTGGCAATCTGTATAACTTCTTTGGAGAAATGTCTGTTTAGGTCTTCTGCCCATTTTCAGATTGGGTTGTTTCTTTTTTTGATATTGAGCTACATGAACTGCTTGTATATTTTGGAGATTAATCCTTTGTCAGTTGCTTCATTTGCAAATACTTTCTCACATTCTGAGGGTTGTCTTTTCATCTTGTTTATGGTTTCCTTTGCTGTGCAAAAGCTTTTAAGTTTCATTGGGTCCCATTTGTTTATTTTTGTTTTTACTTCCATACCTCTACAAGGTGGGTCAAAAGGATCTTGCTGTGATTTATGTCATAGAGTGTTCTGCCTATGTTTTCCTGTAAGAGTTTGATAGTGTCTGGCCTTACATTTAGGTCTTTAATCCATTTTGAGTTTATTTTTGTGTATGGTGTTAAGGAGTGTTTTAATTTCATTCTTTTACATGTAGCTGTCCAGTTTTCCCAGCACGACTTTTTGAAGAGGCTGTCGTTTCTCCACTGTATACTCTTGACTCCTTTGTGAAAGATAAGGTGACCATATGTGCATGGGTTTATCTCTGGGCTTTCTATCCTGTTCTGTTGATCTTTATTTCTATTTTTATTGCAGTACCATGCTCTCTTGATCATTGTAGCTTTGTAGTATAGTCTGAAGTCAGGAGCCTGATTCCTCCAGCTCCATTTTTCTTTCTCAGGATTGCTTTGGCTATTTGGGGTATTTTGTGTTTCCATACAAATTGTGAAATGTTTTTCTTCTAGTTCTGTGAAAAATGCTATTGGTAGTTTGATAGGGATTGCATTGAATCTGTAGATTGCTTTGGGTAGTAGAGTCATTTTCACAATGTTGATTCTTCCAATCCAAGAACATGGTATATCTCTCCATCAATTTGTATCATCTTTAATTTCTTTCATCAGTGTCATAATTTTCTGCATACGGGTCTTTTGTCTCCTTCGGTAGGTTTATTCCTAGGTATTTTCTTCTTTTTGTTGCAGTGATAAATGGGAGTGTTTCCTTAATTTCTCTTTCTGATTTTTCATCATTAGTGTATAGGAATGCAAGAGATTTCTGTGCATTAATTTTGTATCCTGCTACTCTACCAAATTCATTGATTAGCTCTAGTAGTTTTCTGGGACCATCTTTAGGATTCTCTATGTATAGTATCATGTCATCTGCAAACAGTGACAGTTTTACTTCTTCTTTTCTGATTTGGATTTCTTTTATTTCTTTTCTTCTCTGATTGCTGTGGCAAAAACTTCCAAAAGTATGTTGAATGATAGTGGTGAGAGTGGGCAACCTTGTCTCATTCCTGATTGTAGAAGAAATGGTTTCAGTTTTTCAATATTGAGAATGATGTTGGCTGTGGGTTTGTCATATATACCTTTATTATGTTGAAGTAAGGTCCCTCTATGCCTACTTTCAGGAGAGTTTTCATCATAAATGGGTGTTGAATTTTGTCGAAATGTTTTTTTGCATCTATTGAGATTATCATATGGTTTTTATCCTTCAGTTTGTTAATGTGGTGTATCACATTGATTGATTTGTGTATATTGAAGCATCCTTGCATTCCTGGGATAAACCCCACTTGATCATGGTGTATGATCCTTTTATTGTGCTGTTGGATTCTGTTTGCTAATATTTTGTTGAGAATTTTTGCATCTATGTTCATCAGTGATATTGGCCTGTAGTTTTCTTTTTTTGTGACATCTTTGTCTGGTTTTGGTATCAGGGTGATGGTGGCCTCGTAGAATGAGTTGGGGAGTTGTTCCTCCCACTGCTATATTTTGGAAGAGTTTGAGAAGGATAGGTATTAGCTCTTCTCTAAATATTTGTTAGAAGTCATCTGGGAAGCCATCTGGTTCTGGGCTCTTGTTTGTTGGAAGATTTTTAATCACACTTTCAATTTCAGTGCTTGTGATTGGTCTGTTTATATTTCCTATTTCTTCCTGGTTCAATCTCGGAAGGTTGTGCTTTTCTAAGAATGTGTCCATTTCTTCCAGGTTGTCCATTTTATTGGCATATAGTTGCTTGTAGTAATCTCTCATGATCCTTTGTATTTCTGCAGTGTCAGTTGTTACTTCTCCTTTTTCATCTCTAATTCTATTGATTTGAGTCTTCTCCCTTTTTTTCTTCATGCGTCTGGCTAATGGTTTATCAATTTTGTTTATCTTCTCAAAGAACCAGGTTTTAGTTGTATTGATCTTTGCTATTATTTCCTTCATTTCTTTTTCCTTTATTTCTGATCTGATCTTTATGATTTCTTTCCTTCTGCTAACTTTGGGGTTTTTTCTTATTCTTCTTTCTCTAACTGCTTTAGCTGTAAGGTTATGTTGTATAATTGAGGTGTTTCTTGTTTCTTGAAGTAGGATTGTATTGACATAAGCTTCCCTCTTAGAACTGCTTTCACAGTATCCCACAGGTTTTGGGTCATCATGTTTTCATTGTCATTTGTTTCTAGGTAGTTTTTGATTTCCTCTTTGATTTCTTCAGTGATCTCTTGGTTACTTAGTAGCGTATTGTTTAGCTTCCATGTGTTTTTATTTTTTACAGTTGTTTTCCTGTGATTGATATCTAGTCTCATAGCGTTGTGGTCAGAAAAGATAATTGATACTATATCAATTTTCTTAAATTTACCAAGACTTGATTTGTGACCCATGATATGGTCTGTCCTGGAGAATATTCCATGAGCACTTGAGAAGAAAGTGTATTCTGTTGTTTTTGGATGGAATGTCCTATAAATATCAGTCAAGTCCATGTTATTTAATGTGTCATTTAAAGCTTGTGTTTCCTTATTTATTTTTATTTTGGATGATCTGTTTATTGGTGAAAGATCATCATGTATTGAAGTGCTCCTATGTTGGGTGCGTAACTATTTACAATTGTTATGTCTTCTTCTTGGATTGATCCCTTGATCATTATGTAATGGCCTTCTTTGTCTCTTGCAATAGTCTTTATTTTAAAGTCTATTTTGTCTGATATGAGAATTGCTAGTCCAGTGTGCTTTTGTTCTTACCTTCAATAACTATTCCAGTTTTTGGTCTTTTCTTACTGCCAATTTTGATCTCTACATTTATTTACCTAGAAATATTTCTTTCTCCCATCCATCTGCCTTCTTATCTTATTCATCATTCAGCAATATTTATTAAGTAAAATTATGAAAACAGTAGTAATGAGTCAGTGATCCTTGCCTTCATACAGCCTATATTTTTACTCTGTGATTTCTTGCATGGCTTTCTGCTCCAATCTTCTGTTATATTAAGAGTACTAAATAATTTTATAACATTTTCTCCTGGTTCTTATATTGAAATGTTTTCAAAGAAATGAATTTGTTCTGATTGATCAGAGAAACACTCTGTTCCCTTTATGCAAGTGAATATGTGTAGCTCCTAGTTAGATCACTGGTATCTACCTTCTTTTCAACTGCCATGGCTCTTCTGCCCTAAACAAAATCTGCTCCTTCCCTGGCTGCCTGTCAACACAGTAAAGAGACCAGTATCTGATAACATCAAATCCCCAGTCTAAACTCCTACAAGGCCTCTTCCTAGATCTGTTCTATGTTTTAAACACATAAATCATTACCATCAGCCTTCCCTCTGCCTCAGTTCTCATCCCTACCTTTGACTCCACACAGACTTCCTGTCCAGAAGTCTTATTGCATGTAGGTAGAAAAACAGAATTGTGGAACAGTGGTGTAGAATAAAAGAAGCAGCACTCTGACACTCTCCAGAAAGCAGAACCCACACATTAAAGGGATTCTTTTCACTCTCCTGGTTGGTATAACCTTTGTATTTCTGAGCCAGTAGATAAAGATCGAAAGAGTGACAGGATTTCTAAAATCTTTAAGTCAGTTTCTCATTGTTCTGGAAATATGGGCTCCTTGTGGGATACACATGACCCTGTGCAATCTGCTTCCAATAAATTTGTTGTTGAACACTTTTAGATTCTGGCAATGGGTTGATTACTGCTTCTCGTGTTTATTATGAACATTTTCATCATTGTCTTTGTCTTCATAATCATTTTAATGAGAAGTTAGGAGAGACAGCAACAGAGCCTGCATGAGATATACCATTTAAGAACTAAAGTCTAACCTTTTTAAAATTTATTTTCTTGAAATATAGTTGATTTACTATGTTGTGTTAATTTCTGCTGTACAGCAAAGTGGTTCAGTTATATATATGTTATATATATATATAATATATATACACACACACTCATTCTTTTTCATATTCTTTTCCATTATGGTTTATCACAGGATACTGAATATAGGTCCCTCTGCTATACAGTAAGACCTCTTGTTTATCCATCCTATATATAATAGTTTGCATCTGCTAATCCCAAACTCCTACTCCATTCCTTCCTTGCCACACCCTCCTTGGCAACCACAAGTCTGTTCTCTACATCTGTGAGTCTGTTTCTGCTTCGTAGATAAATTCATTTGTGTCATATTTTAGATTCCACATATAAGTGATATCATATGGTATTCGTCTTTCTCTTTCTGATATGCTTAATATGATAATCTCTAGTTCCATCCATGTTGCTGCAAATAGCATTATTTCATTCTTTTTTATGGCTGGGTTGTATTCTATTGTGTGTGTGTATGTATGTGTGTGTGTATATATAATATATATATCACATCTTCTTTATCCATTCATCTGTCAATGGACATTTAGGTTGTTTCCATGTCTTGGCTATAGTAAACAGTGCTGCAGTGAACACTGGGGAGCACGTATCCTTTCAAAACATGGTTTTCTCCAGATATATACCCAGGAGTGGGATTGCTGCATCATATGGTGGCTCTATTTTTAGTTTTTTAAGGAACTTCCATACTGTTCTCCATAGTGGCTGTATCAATTTACATTCCCACCAACAGTGCAAGAGGGTTCCGTTTTCTCCAAACCCTCTCCAGCATTTGTTATTTGTAGATTTTTAATGATGGCCATTCTGACCAGTGTGAAGTGGCACCTCATTGTAGTTTTGATTTGCATTTCTCTAATAATTAGCGATGTTGAGCATCTTGTTATGTGCCTGTTGGCCATCTGTATGTCTTCTTTGGAGAAATGTCTATTTAGGTCTTCTGCCCGTTTTTCAATTGGGTTGTTTTTTGTTGTAGTTGTTGAGTTGTGTGAGCTGTTTGTACATTTTGGAAATTAAGCTCCTGTCAGTCGCATCATTTGCAAATATTTTCTCCCAGTCTTTAGGTTGTCTGTTCATTTTTTTATGGTTTCCTTTGCTGTACAAAAGCTTCTAAGTTTGATTAGGTCATTTGTTTATTTTTGTGAAGTCTAACTTTTATATTTAAAGCTGAAACATTTAAATTCTCTGATTTCCATTATAATAATTAAGCTTGAAAGCCAAATAAGGAAGTGGCTTAAATTATGCAACTAGAATGTTGCTATGTATGACAGAGAACCTCTAGAGTAGAGAAGTTTAGGCGTCAATAACTGTGAATGGTCTGAGAAGAGATTACCTTACTTGGAAGCTAACCAATTAGCCTACCACCGTTACATGAATGTGGCAGAAAACATGAGAATCCCATGTTAGAAACAAAGGAAAGTTTATTATTCACAACAGTAGCGGTAGCTAGAGTATCATCACTTTTACACCAGTTTTCTGAGCCTCAATTCCCACAAAACAATGCAACAAGAGCCATATGCATGCATCAAGGGTACATGCAGTAGGTCATGGTACAGAAGAGGAACTCCAAGTTTAGGAAACCCTAATATTTTACAACAGGCTAAAAGCAAGCCTGCCCAGCTTTTTCTCCTGAAGGAGATACTATGTTTATTTTACTAGATAGTAAGTATGTTCTCTCTTTGCTCTGGAAGGAAACACTGTAACTTTCAAGACTGCATTATACCAACATCCTTGAAAAAATAATCCAGAATAAAAGGCTGTCATTAGTTGTGCTTAATAGATGTGCAGAAATACCAGAGGCCCACGGAGAACTGTCTCAACAGTAGAGAAGAGCAAAAAACTAACATTTTAAGAGCAATTAGTATAGTCCAGGTGCAGCAAGAGGTGCTTTATACACACATTATTTTATTAAATCTTAACATCTGATGAAGTATGCAGAATCTCAGCTGCATTAAATCATCTGCCAAAGTCACCTGTATACACAATGATATAGCCAGAATTTGAACCTCTTTTTATCTCGCTCTGAATGTCTTCTACTTTAAGTTGAAATTTAATTTCAGAAAGCAGAATTTTTTAGAGAATAATACATGATCACATTTTCAGTGACCAAAGTGTAAAGAAAAAACAGAAAGATTACTCATTAAGAGTTTTTTTAAGTATTAGAAAATAAAGTTTGCAAAAAGTTTGGTGATGTTTCTAGAGGCTTCCACTCCAGAGAGAGGATGAAGCTGAGTAACTTAGGCAATCTCACAGTCTGACTGCAAGGAGAAGCTGGAGGCTGCCTCTTCTGGAAATTGCCACGAGCTCAGTACCTTGGACACCTCCTCAGCGTATTGTTTGTAGCTTATGCTACTGTGTGCATTAACATTGTTCTAGGGAATGAATAATTCTATTCCTTTCCATCCTTTAACCAAAAAGCAGTATATTATCACCATCATTTAAAATTATCATTTCTATATCCTAAATAATGCCTTTGAAATGTTTCTTAAATAACTCTAAAATTTAGGTACAGGTGACTCTCCAGAAATACAATTCACCTTATTTAAAATAAGTACATATTTTAAATAAGGGAAGCACTCCCTTCACTTCAGCACTTCTTAACTCATATCACTTACTTTTCTCCACTGCACTTATAACCAACATATTACATATTTTACTTGATAGCTTGTCTGCCTCCTACAATTAAAACATAAAGCTACATGAAGGCAGATATGTCACTGTTTTTCTTCATGCCTACAATATCTTCCATACCAAGAACAGGCATATCACTGGACACTCAGTGAATGCACTTTAAATTAGTGGATATGAATTAATAGTTCTAGTGCAGTTATTTAGATGCTATATAAATATTTCTTATTTAAGCTACAGTCACATTCCAAACGTTACCCTTAATGTCTATGTCCCCAAGCGGGCTTTTGCTGGTTCAACAACTCATGTTTCATATTTACAACATGTTTATATTTCTGCTTTGTGAATTTACCCTAATTATAAGTGTACTGAAGCAATAAGTGTATCATTTTAAAAATCAGATACGATTAAAGTGGAAACACAATATATGAGGAGGTTGTTAAGCCTTTCAAAAATAATGGCATTGGTTTTCTTTGTTGTTCTTTAATTTGTTTCAGATTCCTAAAAACAGAAATGTGGGAAAAAACTTCATATTCCCCCTATTGTAAAATATATATATATATATACACATAGAGTAGAAGTAGAAGCCCTCAGGCTGTTCTAATATGGATTATCTACGCCCAGCTGCAGTTCTTGCAACTCCTCTTGAGACTGCCCTAGTTCTTTCAAGGTGTTGCTCTTACACCAGGCAGTTACATAGTGGAAATAATCACCAACAGATGGTGATAATCTGTTACCAGTCTAATGGCGATCCCTGAAGATATGCTGGGAAATGAAGTTTTCACTAAAGGACACTTGCTACTAAAGTACAAAGTGAGTAAACAGAATATCCAGTATAGCTGGAAGGGAAGCTGCTTCTGATTAGAGAAGAGGAATACACAGCCAGTTTAAGTTCCGGTGGCAGAAATCACTCCACATCAATTTCTGTATCTACTCTTGACTTTTAGCCTTGTTGACTCTTCAGCCACTTACCCCGCTATTTCCTGAGCATTGGATGTACTTAGTGACAGCTGTTAGGTCAAAGGCACCTAACACATGTGGACACATATACCTTGGCCTGTCTGGGAGAATTCATATTCTTCACTTTTGGCTTTTAGACAGGGAGCAAAGGTCAAGACTGCTGAGGATTTATTTCTTTGCTCATCCTTATGGTGGGATGTGTAACCTGGATATTATTAAGATACAGGAGATTTTTAAAGAGGTTTTTTATTTATGTGGTTTCTTCAGACTTAACTCAGCTACTGCCTGTTACGGACAATAGTAAATGTCACTTAATTAGAAACATGATGAGCTAAGAATGCTGGATATAAACATGCTACTCAAAGAGTGGTCCATGGACCAGCATCATCTGGGAACTCACTAAAAATGCAGAATTTCAACCCCACTCCAGACTAATTGAATAGGAACCTGCATTTTTTTCAAGATCTCCAGGTCACGCATAGGCACATTAAAATTTGAGAGCTATTCCCTTGACTCTGTAAGATCTTTACATGGGCATTCCAAATTACAAAGAGGACCCTAAAAAATAAGATTTGTATAGTAGAATAAATTGAAATATGCCACCCTGATGGGATAATGTTGCTGTTCTCAAGAACTGATCCTTGGTAAATTTCTCCACTCATTACGAGAGTGATATCAATTCCAATGGCCCAAATCCATACATTCAATCAGCAGACCGTCTCATAAACTTCTTTATACCCACACATCTCCTGCCAAGCTCAACCTCAGTGTATTAAAAAAAAAATGAACTTATTCTTTTCCCCTCAGATTTTTCTCGACCTATGTCCTTCCTCTATCTTGGTGAATAGCCTTTAGTACTAACAGCACCTGAACAAGAAAACTTAATGTGTATCATGGGTTCTTTCTTCTCCCTGTGTCTCATATCTGACAATTCACTATTTCTCATTCATTGGCACCTTCAGGATATCTCTTGAATCTCTCTCTACTCTCATTTCTACTGTTCTTTTAGTTCAGGCTTTCATTATTTCTCACCTGACCTATTGCTACAAAATTCAAGTAGTCAATTTGTCTACCATTTTGTGTCTCTCTAGAAAAATTTCTAAAACATAACTCTGATCATGTCATTTGATTAAGCCATTAAAAATAAAACCTTATGACTACTCATTTCTTTTTTATTTTCATATTTGAGGAATATCAGTTTATTTCCCCCAAATAAAAAAAGTCAAAGAAATCGCCAGTAAAACTGGGGGTGGTGGTGCGGATTATTCCTTAGAAAACAACAATGACATATTTTAATATAGTGAAAACACATTAAGCATTTCTGTCTAACCCTGGTTTTCTTACTCTCTAGAAAGGATGTTTAGAAAGTGATTCCCAAATTGGACCGCATTTGTGGCAATTGCATGATATTTTATAGACATTTTCTTCTCAGAGCTTTTAAATCTTGACAATTTAATATATAAAAGCATATTCAAGAGTTACTGTTATGGCAAAGCAAAGATAACACAAAACCTGCACGATTTCTAAAGCCAAAGCCTTCAAAGGTAAACTCTGAAGTTTGCTCTTCCTCTCTTGTCATGGATTTAGTCCAGGTGGTTTGATGTACGAAGATAAAACTCTTCCTTCTACTGTTAGGATTGGCATCTTCACAGTATTTTGTTTCATATTGATTTTTTTTTTAACATCTTCACTGGAGTATAATTGCTTTACAATGGTGTGTTAGTTTCTGCTTTATAACAAAGTGAATCAGTTATACATATACATATATCCCCATATCTCTTCCCTCTTGCGTCTCCCTCCCACCCTCCCTATTCCACCCCTCTAGGTGGTCACAAAGCACCGAGCTGATCTCCCTGTGCTATGTGGCTGCTTCCCACTAGCTATCTGTTTTATGTTTGGTAGTGTATATATGTCCATGCCACTCTCTCCCTTTGTCCCAGCTTACCCTTCCCCCTCCCCATGTCCTCAAGTCCATTCTCTAGTAGGTCTGTGTCTTTATTCCCATCTTGCCCCTAGGTTCTTCATGACCATTTTTTTTCCTTAGATTCCATATATATGTGTTAGCATACAGTATTTGTCTTTCTCTTTCTGACTTACTTCACTCTATGTGACAGACTCTAGGTCCATCCACCTCACTACAAATAACTCAATTTTGTTTCTTTTTATGGCTGAGTAATATTCCATTGTATATATGTGCCACATCTTCTTTATCCATTCTCATTTCTTAAAAGATTAAACCGTTTAAAAATCAGCCCCAGGGGCTTCCCTGGTGGCACAGTGGTTGAGAGTCCGCCTGCCGATGCAGGGGACATGGGTTTGTGCCCTGGTCTGGGAAGATCCCACATGCCGCGGAGTGGCTGGGCCTGTGAGCCATGGCCGCTGCGCCTGCACGTCCGGAGCCTGTGCTCCGCAACGGGAGAGGCCACAACAGTGAGAGGCCCGCGTACCACAAAAAAAAAAAAAAAAATCAGCCCCAAACTACCTTTCTAAATTCACTTCTGGCCCCTGTGGTCCTTGAACTCTTCACTCAGTCTGTAGAACTGCTTCTCACTCCTTGCAGATGAGAACTGTTGCAGTTGGGTGCCTTGGAAATGCTCTTTCCACCTACTCAAATGATTTTCCTCCTCTTTTCTGTGTGACAAACTCTTATTCATACTTCAAGACTCAACTCAAATGCCTTAATGGATATAATTAACAAAATAGAATTCTCTGTGCTAAATTACAGTCTTCTATAAATTGGGAGATAAATTACAATCTGCTATATATATCATCACCTTTTACAATATGAATTGCAGGTTCTCTCATCAAGGGGTCGAGTCTCTGTCCTCACCCCTTGACTTTGGCCTGGATTCATGACTCACTTTGTTCAGTAGAACACAGTGAAAGTGACAGTGTGCCAGCCTGAGCCCAGGCCTCAGGAGATTTTAAAGAGATTTAAAAAAAAAAAAAAAAAGTAAAGCTTCAAGTTATTAAGATGTGCTATAAAGTGAATAAAAAGATTAATCCCAGAGGGGGAGAAGATATTTGTAATATGTGTAACTAACAAAGACTACTGTTAAGAATAAAGAATTCCTACAAAGCAGTAAGAAGAGACAGACACCATGGTGGAAAACTGAGGAAAAGATTGAGCAGGCACTTGACAAAAGACAAATCCAAGTGGCCAATAAGTATATTAAAATGCACTCAACCTCATTAATAGGAAAAAGAAAATTAAAGTCACAATAAGATACTATTAGGAACCCATCATATTAGCAAACACAAGAAGATGAACAAATCAGTCTTAGATGAATTCAGTGGGATTGCACATTCTCTTCTGATGGAATAGAAAGTGGTCTAGGCACTTTGGAAAAATATTTAGGATAATTTTTTTAAAATTTTCATTAGATTATAGGTGATTTACAGTGTTGTATTAGTTTCTGCTGTATAGAAAAGTGAATCAGTTATACATATACATGTATCCACTCTTTTTTATATTCTTTTCCCATTACAGAGTATTGAGTAGAGTTCCCAGTGCTATGCAGTAGGTCCTTGTTAGTTATCTATTTTATGTGTAGTAGTGTATATATGTCAATCCTAGTCTCCCAATTTACCCCTCCCTCCCCCTTTCCCCTTTGGTAACCATAAGTTTGTTTTCTATGTGAGTCTCTTTCTGTTTTGTAAATAAGTTCATTTGTATCTTTTTTTTTTTTTTTTTTTTAGATTCCACATATAAGGGATATCATTTGATGTTTGCCTTTCTCTGTCTGGCTTACTTTACTTAGTATGATAATCTCAAGGTCCATCCATGTTGCTGCAAGTGGCATTATTTCATTATTTTTTATGGCTGATATTCCACTGCATATATGTACCACATCTTCTTTATCCATTCCTCTGCTGATGGACATTTAGGTTGCTTCCATGTCCTGACTATTGCAGACAGTGCTGCAATGAACATTGGGTTGCATGCAATCCTTTTGGATTATGGTTTTCTCCAGATATATGCCCAGGAGTGGGATCACTGGATCATATGGTAGTTCTATTTTTAGTTTTTTAAGGAACCTCCATATTTTTTCCACAGTGGTTGTAACAATTTACATTCCCACCAGCAGTGTAGGAGGGTTCCCTTTTCTCCACACCCTCTCCAGCATTTATTTGTTTGTAGATTTTTTGATGTTGGCCATTCTGACCGGTGTGAGGTGATACCACATTGTAGTTTTGATTTGCATGTCTCTAATAATTAGTGATGTTGAGTATCTTTTCATGTGCTTTTTGGCCATCTGTATGTCTTTTTTAGAGAGATGTCTGTTTAGATCTTCTGCCTGTTTTTTGATTGCGTTGTTTGTTTTTTTTTTGACATAGAGCTGCATGAGCTGTTTGTATATTTTGGAGATTAATCCCTTGTCAGTTGCTTCGTTTGCAAATATTTTCTCCCATTTTGTGGGTTGTCTTTTTGTTTTGTTTATGGTTTCCTTTGCTGTGCAGAAGCTTTTAAGTTTAATTAGGTCCCATTTGTTTATTTTTGTTTTAATATTTTTACTGTAGGAGGTAGATCGAAAATGATATTGCTGCGATTAATGTGAGAGAGTATTCTGCCTATGTTTTCCTCTAGCAGTTTTATAGTGTCCGGCCTTACATTTACAACTTTGATCCAGTTTGAGTTAATTTTTGTGTATGGTGTTAGAGAATGTTCTAATTTCATTTGTTTACATGTGGCTGTCCAGTTTTCCCAGCAACACGTATTGAAGAGACTGTCTTTTCTCAAATGTATATTCTTGCCTCCTTTGTCATAGATTAGTTGACCACAGGTGTGTGAATTTATTTCTGGGCTTTCTATCCTGTTTCATTGATCTATATTTCTGTTTTTGTGCCAGTACCATATTGTTTTGATTACTGTAGGCTTGTAGTATAGTCTGAAGTTATGGAGTCTGATTCCTCCAATTCCATTTTTCTTTTCTCAGGATTGCTTTTGCTATCCAGGGTCTTTTGTGTTTCCATGTAAATTTTAGAATTTTTTATTCTAGTTCTGTGAAAAATGCCATTGGTAATTTGATAGCGATTGCATTGAATCTGTAGATTGCTTTGTGTAATATAGTCATTTTGACAATATTGATTCTTCCAGTCCAAGAACATGGTATATCCTTCCTGTTTAGGATAATTTTGTAATATTGAAGATACTTTTATCCTCTGATTGAGCAATTCAAGTCCTTATCATACACCCTAGATGAGGATCTAGTGTGACCTCCAGGACCACAGCATCAACATGACCTGGGAACTTGTTAGAAATGCAAATTGTCAGGCCCTACCCCAGATCAACTGAATCAGAACTCTTGGGGGAGGGACCCATCAATTTGTATTCAATTAGCTAAGTGGTTCTGATGCTAAAATATGAAAATGACTGCTCTAGACAAACACCTTTGTTTCCCCAGGTACATGCTCAAAGATTTTCACAGTTCATACATTAGTTTTCAGTAGTCCAGGCTAGGAACAACCCAAATTTCATCAGTAGTCAGATGGGTAATAAATTGTGTCATAATCACATAATGGAACTTACTTACTATAAATAAACTTCAGCTTCTTGCAATAATATGGCTCTATCTCACAAACATAATGTTCAGAACAGAGAAGATGCAAAAGAAAACTCGCAGTATGATTTTACTAATATAATGCTCAAAAGTGGACAATAAGCATGATGGGGAGATGTATGTATAGGATGGTTTTTAAAAAGTAATAGCCAAGACATCAAGCAACCTAAATGTCCATCAGTAGAGGAATGGATAAAGAAGATGTGGTACATATATGCAATGGAATATTACTCAGCCATAGAAAGAATGACATAATGCCATTTGCAGCAACATGGATGGACCTAGAGATTATCATACTAAGTGAAGTAAGCCAGAGAAAGGCAGACATCAAATGATATCACTTAAACGTGGAATCTAAAAAGAAAAGAATACAAAATACACAAATGAACTTATTTACAAAACAGAAAGAGACTCACATAGAAAACAAACTTATGGTTACCAAAGGGGAAAGGGGGAGGGAGAAATAAATTAGGAAGTTGGGATTAACATATGCACACTGCTATATATAAAATAGATAAACAACAAGGACATACTGTGTAGCAGAGGGAACTATACTCAATATTGTATAATAACCTATAAGAGAAAATAATCTGAAAAAAGAAAATGTGTGTGTGTATGTGTATATCACAATCACTGTGCTGTATACCTGAAACTAACACATTGTAAATCAGCTATACGTCAATTAAATTATAAAAAGCAAAGGAATTATCATCACTAAAGTCTAGGTGTGTTTATCTATAGGGATATATCAATTAGATAATGGCAGTGGCAACGTTCTCTTTCTTGTCCTTATTAGTAATTATATGAGTGTTTACTTCACAGTTATTTCCAAAATGTAAACATATTTTTCATGTACCCTTAAAGATACATGATATATCACACTGTTAGGAAAAATACACACATACATAAAAGATCTATTTATAAACAGGAATCTGAGTATGCTACAAATTTCATTCGAGAGATAATGCATGTAAAGTTCTCAATAACATGGCTGTCTATATGAAGTGCTCTTTAAATGTTACCTGTTATTGTCATTAAAATATTATATTATAAGCAGTAATTGAGTAATGTGAAATTTTATTCAATTGATATAAATTCTGAAGTATTTTCCCTCTGCCCAGAAACATTTAAAAATTATCCTTTATATTAAAAAGAAATCACCGAAGAACTCATAGTGAAATAGGAGTGAAGGTGTCTACTTTTAAAAGTTGAGTTTTTGCCTAATATCTTGTTAGTTGTTCCTTTTTTTAAAAACCTGATTCTGCAAGCTGTTAAGGACACACCACAGTACAGTTGCACGTCTCTAAGAGAGAAATGAGTCCAGTTTTTCAGCTCAGCTCTGATACTCATCAGTAGTTGATAATGAATTCACAGATGGAGTCCCATTGTAATGATTAGAAGGTAAAAGAGAGTGAAGTTTTGACACTGGATTGTAAACTTTGCCAAGGAAGTCCTGGTAATAAAAGAATAATGCCAGCCTCTGAAAACCTTCGTCATCTCACTCTACCAGTAAGTGGCCAATCCCCTTAATGGAGCAGGTTCACTAGAAACTTTCAGTGAAGTCATGCAAACTTTGATAGCTTTTTCTAACCACTCTGCCATTTCCTTCAGCAACAAAATGACTCTAAAGACTGGTGAGTCATATGCTGACCCAAAGCTAACAAACAGAGGTTGTGTGTGAGTAGAGCGGGGAGGGTCTGGAGACAGGGCCAGATATCAGAGAGGCCAGATCCCAGGCTACCAGGTTTCTACCTTCAGCCAACTTGAGTTCATTACCTACAGGCAGCATGTGAATAATTAGGTAATTATGTTCCCCTCTGCAGTCTCTGAAAACAGTAGAAGTACAGTGCTAATAACCTCCACTACAGAAAAGATTACATAACCTTTGGTATTTAAAAATAACCTAAAACCAAAAAGCAAAAAATGACATAACATGCTCCCTTCCATTCTTAATCATGACTTTAATACTGTAAAGAAAAAAAAAATGTGCTCTGCATTCTCTGTTTTCTATAGCAGAAGCACTAGAGTTTTGGGTTGATGCCTAGCCCAAAATAGATACTAGATATGTAAATTAAAATAGATGGCAAGATGGAAGGAGCAATTGTTAATTCATTTTTTAAAAGGTAGTACATAGTTGTTAGGGGTTGAATGTTTGCGTTCTCCCAAAATTCATATGTGGAAGCCTTAGACCTCAATGTGGTTGCATTTGGAGGTGCGGCCTTTGAGAGGTAATTAGGTTTAGATGAGGTCATGAGGGTGGGGGCTCCATGATGGCATTAGTGTCCTTAGAATAAGAAGAGACCAGGGCTCTCACTCTCTGTCCACCATGTGAGGACACAGCATAAAGGCAGCCATTCGCAGGAGGGCTCTCACCAGAACCTGACTCTGTTGGCATCCTGATCACAGACTTCCAGCATCCAGAACTGTGAGATGTAAATGTTTATTTTTTAATCTACCGAGTCTATGGTATTGTATTACGGCAGCCCAAGCTGACTAAAGCAATAGTATAAATGCACAATATATGCATTTGTGTGTATGTAATTCATCTGTTGCTTATTCTCTAAATAAATACATTTCCATAAATGGAAAGCCAGCTTGCTATTATTGGGTAGCCACTAAAAATCTTCAGTATATTATTTCTTGAAAATATTTTCCCCTCGTTCTCTAACAAGAAGCGTTATACTTAGCCAAGAGAAAGACTGTGCCCGAAATAGTCAGCTATTTTCTGTCCACATATTTGCCACTCATATTGGTGATCTCTCCGTACCTACATTTCTGGTAGTGAAGACACCTTTGGTTGGTGTTCCTTCAGTGAGGATTCTAAAACTCTGAATCCCCCCCTCCTCTCTCTCTTCATCACTGGTAAGAGTGAATTTGTTTAAAATTTATTTGAAATACTGAAAAAATATAATATGTTATTGTGGCTTAGGGAGTGATGGCAAAGTTAAATATTTTTGTACTTAAAAAACGTTCAGACAACACTTGATTCCTTGCTGACAAATAATGTATTTTTCCTTATTTTCTGACTTGGATTTTCTATATTACTCTTGTACCTATACCCAGTGTGGATTTTAAACACACACTAAGACATGGTGAACAATATTACATAAGACAAATGAGAGTTGATTATCCTTATTAACACTAGGGGGCACATAATATTGCATTTTGAAAGATTAAATCACAAGACTAGTAATGACAGCCTTAGCATATACTTTACAAGTACCTCCCAGTACGTCGTATGATGTAATCCTAACACCATTCATGTCAGTGTGTATTAGTGTTATCACCGTGTTCTTTTCCCCTAAGCCTGGGAGAAGCTAATCTCTGCAACAAATGCTATTATCTATTATATAATATTTTTGATATATTAATGCTGTTGATATCAATAACATTAATATTTGCTAACAAGAGAATGTCTTTGCAAAGCTATTTGGAGATTTTTGGAAGTGGCCTGAGGGATCTAAAAGAAGAAACCACCAAGAGCAGATTATTGGGTTTTTTGTTTTGCTTCCCAAAGTTCAAAAGGAAACCTGATAAAGTATCTTTTAAAGCTAATATTAAGAGAAACAAGTTTTAGAGTGTATGTGCTTCAAAAGGGGAGAGAAAATTTTGACATTAACACTGCTCTACCCCTGACCGTTCTTAATTTTTAAAAATCGCAACAGTGCAGTGTTGTTAATAAGCAACGTAACTTCTGAGATAAATGTGACTTTTGTCCGTGTGAAACATAATAGAGAAAGGGAAGCAGATAAGTTATGTGTTCCTGTGATAGTCAGACTGAGGCCATAAATCTAGTTGATATAATTGTTCTTGCATACAAGTAGTGGCCATAAAATATTCATTGCAAAGTCTTTAGGTACACTTATAATTTTTACAATATTCAGTGTTTAAGGCTGTAAGTATTCAGTATTATAACATTCAATGGCAAAATAAATAGGTATTATATTTATACAGATATTAGTTAATGTAGTATTTTATTTCCCTATTGTTTTTAATTATTCTCTTATTGGGTTGGGAAAGAGTTGATTGAAAAAAAAATGCTTTGATTTAATGTCCTGAGTCTATTTTCCACGTAATAACATCTGTTGCTATGTGAAAAAAAGCAAACAGACAAAACCCCTCCAAACTTAGTGGCTTATGGATTGTGTGGGGCAGCAATTTAGGTAGGACACATTAAGCCTGGTTTGTCTCTGCTCCATGGTATCTGGGGTTCAGCTGGGGAGACGTGATGGTTGGGTGTGACTTGGCTGCATTCATTTGGAAGTGTCTTCACTCCTACGTCCCGTGGTTAATGCTGACTGCCAGCTGGGACTCCTTTCCATGCATCGCTGGCAGCCCCAAGTTCAAACACCCACACGTGACCTCTCCATGTGGTCTCTCCTTGTGGGATGATTTGGGCTTCTTTACAGCGTGGCAGTAGAGTTCCAAGAGTGAGAGTCCACAGAGAACCAAGCAGAAGCTGTGTCATCTTTTATGAACTAGCCTTAAGTCACGTAATGTTCAAAGCACATCGCTGGTACTAACTCACTGAATCCTAAGAACACACAGTGGCAGTCCGATGTTGCCTGGGGATGCAGTTATCCGAAAGTTTAAATGGACAGAACATGCAAGATGGCTTCCTCACCTGGCTGGCCAGCTGGTACGGCAGTCAGCTCCAAGCTCAGCTAGGCTGTTGTCTGCCGTACCCACGGTCGACTTTTCAAGCTTAATGGTCTTACCTCTTACATAAGAGTGTCAAGAAAACCTTGTGGAATCTGCATGACCTTTTGCAATTGAATAATGGCCCCAGAAAGATGCTCACCTCCTAATCCCCATAACCTGTGACTATATTACTTTAACATGGAAAAGGAAAATTTACAGATGTGGTTAAGAATTTTGATATGGGGAGATTACCCTGGATCATCTAGGTAGGTGCTAAATGTAATCATGAAGGTTTTTATCAGGGAGGCAGGAGATCAGAGGTGGATAAAGGGGATGAGATGATGGAGGCAGAGGTTGGAGTGATGTGCTTTGAACACAGAAGAAGGGACCATGGGCCAAGGAGTATAGATGACTCTAGAAGCTAGAAAAGGCAGGGAAACAGATTCTACCATAGAAAACAGATTCTACCCTAGAACTTGTGGAGAAAATACTGACCTCAGCCCAGTGAATTTGATTTTAGATTTCTGACCTTGTGAACTGTAAGATAATAAAATTATGTTATGTCTTAAGCCCTCAAGTTTATTGCAATTTGTTCCAGCAGCAATAGAAAACGAATACATCAGTACAGCTTCAGAAGTCACAGTGTCATTTTTGCTACATGCTGCATTCTATTGGTTGTAAGTGAATCAGAAGCCTCCAGATTCAAGGGGAACAAACACAGATCCCACCTATAGATGGAAGCAATGCCTAAGAATTGGCAACTATGTTTTACACTGGCATTATTAAAAATAATAATAACTGACTATGAATAACATGGACCTTAGACTGGCAAACTGACTATCACATACCAGTATGATTAGATATGAGTAATTAGAAATATTAAGAACAGAATATTAATAACACCATGAGCAACATGGACTTTAGTCTATCAACTGATTATTCTTGGATTTAGTCTAAACACCATTTTTCTTACTGCAGCTATATTTTCTGGATTAGTGGTTTTCAAATGTTTTGGAAACAGAACACCTGTAAGTCTGGATGATCTTTACAGAAAATAAAACAGCAAGCTACTTAACATTCTCTAAACCTCAGTTTTCTCAACTATAAAACATGTGTAATTAATAATATTAATAATTAATAACTAATATTAATAACTCAAAGTGTTGCTCTGCAAAATAAAGACAACATTCCTAGAAGAGGGTTAGTACACAGGTGATCGACTTAAATTTCCAGAGTAGAAATTGGGGCTGCCAGAGATGCGCAGAAAGGAAAGGCAAGGTCTTCCTCTTACCTGAGGAAGATGTGGTTGGGAGACGTCATGAAAATTATACCGTTAGGAGGGAGGGGCATAGGCAGTCAAATTAAGGAGTCCAGGTCTGAGGTTCCCATAGAGTTGGCGGTACTGTAGCTTCTAGAACACTATTCCTTCCGTCAGCATTAGGTAGCATAAAAGCGAGCCTAAATGAAACACTCTAGAACCTGGTCCTTTGCTTCACCTTTGCTGTGTCCTCTCAGTTACAGGTCCTTCTAAGATCCACTGGCCTTTTCCTCCTATCTTTCATCTCAGGCTTCCACTCTCATGGTCACACCCTGGACCATGAGTCCAAACCACTTCCATTAAAAATCTTTCAGTCCAGCTTCTTATTTTCTCATCACAACCTGCATCGTGTTTGCTTGCTCAGATTTTCCTATTGTGACCATTCTTTAAGTCAGTTTTTTTCACTGTGCATCAACTGCCTGGTATCTTCACTTCCGTTCTTGTCCAGAGCAGAGTCTATGGCCATTTGCTGTAATCAATCTATTGCAAACACCTGCAGCTCGCTTGCCCATCTCTCCCTCTACAGTGCTAGCTTACCAACATCCCAACCCTGAAAACCGTCAACCACCAACCTTCTTAGTAGTTAAATATAGCTGGAGGAAAGGGCACAGTAGGGTACACTAGTTTCATTCTAAATTCATTCACTTCAAATTCATTCTTTTTTTAAAATAAATTTATTTATTTATTTATTTATTTAGGCTGTGTTGGGTCTTCGTTTCTGTGCGAGGGCTTTCTCTAGTTGTGGCAAGCGGGGGCCACTCTTCATCGCGGTGCACGGGCCTCTCGCTGTCGCGGCCTCTCTTGTTGCGGAGCACAAGCTCCAGACGCGCAGGCTCAGTAGTTGTGGCTCACGGGCCTAGCTGTTCCATTGAATGTGGGATCTTCCCAGGCCAGGGCTCAAACCCATGTCCCCTGCATTGGCAGGCAGATTCTCAACCACTGCGCCACCAGGGAAGCCCCCAAATTCATTCTTAATACTACTTGGAAAGCCTGCAATATTTCCTGTCCTATGAGATGGCCAATTAAAACCTTTCCTTGTATCCTCTCATTTTCATGAAAACTCCAGCTATCCTCCTCTGACCTTCAGTCTCAGTTTATGATCTGAGAAAATAAAAATCCTCAGACCCTTATCTTCCCGTCACCAAAACTACAACCTGCTTGAGTATATGCACCTATATTTGTTCCTCTTATTAAAACTGAGAACAGGTCCTTAGTCTATTGTAACAGTCTCGTCTCCTATGTTCCTACATACATCACCTTTCTGATCATCTATAGATTTCTTCATCATTAATCTCTCCCTCTCTACTAGGTCATCCCCATCAATATATATTGTCTGATATTTGAGAATAACATGGAGGTTAGAGCATGGGCTCAGGAGTCAGGCTGCTCAGCTTCAGACCTCGATTCACCGTCAGCTATCTGGCTAAACTCCCTCACTTATAGGTAGGGTTAATAATAACAGTGTACCTTAAAGTGTTGTTCTGAGGATTAAATGTTGTCACATGTCAAGCACATGGTAGGAAAGCTATGGCTATTAGTTACTATTAAAGTACTATTTCCATTCCTAAAAAATTGCCTCACTTGACCGCACCAATCATCCCAGCTTTAGTCCTTTGCCTCTGCCACCCTTCACAACCAGACTTCCCCGAAGAGCCTTCAACCAACATGCTTCCCCCAGGCTCGCCACTTACACAATCCAACTCACTCCAATCTCACTTCTGTCTCCTATCACTTCGATGAAATTTCTCTTTCAAGAAATTTCAAAAACCTCTTTACTGCAGAAGCCAGGTTGCATTATTCTGTACTTATCACTCATCACATTAATTTAACATGTCAGCATCATGACAGTGTTGCAAATGTCCCTTGTTTCACATGGCACTCCTCACTGGGCTTGCACGACAACCTGCCCTTCCCGTTTTCTTTCTCCCTCTCTGGCTGCTTCGTCTTAGACTTTTTAAAACCTTCTACTTCACCTAACTTCTAACTTTCATATGATGAAATTCCCCTTCCCTCTATATAAATTTCGCAAGGAGGTTGTCTCTGAAAACCATGCCATTGACTTCCAATTTTACTTCTGCAGCCCAAACATTTCTTCTAAACTCTAGATCCACATAGCAGACTCCTTGACGATCCAAATGTAACTACTCGACAGTCCAAAGAGTAACATGTGACAAATCTAAACTTTGATTTCTCCTTCATTCCATCTCTGTTCTTCTCCCAGTCCTGGTCATTTTAATACTGTCATTTAATACAATCTCACAGCTGCCCAAACCAGAGTTCTTGGTATCCTGCTCGATTCTCTCTCTCTCTCGCTAAGAGTCAGAGCCACAGGTGAGTATCTGTGCGTGTGTGATTTACTGAAGGAGCGCTCTCAAGAGAAGTGGAATGAGAGAAGCAGGACAAGGCAGAGCGACAGTCTAACCAAGGATACGTTCTCAGCTGGAATCTACCAGCGCTCTGATCCCATGGGGAGCTCTGGAGTGTAACTCGCACTCCATTATTGCTTCCTCCTTTAGTCAAGGGAGTTGACTTACACTTCCATGTAAATTAGTCATTGGTTTTAAGGCTTCCCCACAGAGAACAGGGGGGAGTGTAAACCTCCCAGGTAAAGCAGCAACCTTTTTTTTTTTTAACATCTTTATTGGAGTATAATTGCTTTACAGTGATGTGTTAGATTCTGCTTTATAATAAAGTGAATCAGCATACGTATACATATATCCCCATATCTCCTCCTTCTTGTGTCTCACTCCCACCCTCCCTATCCCACCCCTCTAGGTGGTCACAAAGCACCGAGCTGATCTCCCTGTGCTATGCGGCTGCTTCCCACTAGCTATCTATTTTACGTTTGCTAGTGTATATATGTCCATGCCACTCTCTCACTTTGTCCTAGCTTACCCTTCCCCCTCCCCATGTCCTCAAGTCCATTCTCTACCTCTGCATCTTTATTGCTGTCCTGCCCCTAGGTTCTTCAGAACCTTTTTTTTTTTTAGATTCCATATATATGTGTTAGCATACGGTGTTTGTTTTTCTCTTCCTGACTTACTTCACTCTGTATGACAGTCTCTAGGTCCATCCACCTAACTACAAATAACTCAATTTCGTTTCCTTTTATGGCTGAGTAATATTCCATTGTATATATGTGCCACATCTTCTTTATCCATGCATCTGTCGATGGACACCTAGGTTAAAGCAGCGACCTTTTGGCAGAGGTCAATTCTCTGGCAAAGGAGGGAACTGTGAGCTTTTACCTGCCAACACTAACAGCAGGTGGAAGTGCCTTCCTTGGCCCAATAAAGAAAGACTGGTCTGGATCACATCCACATGCCTCTCCCCCAGCCTCCCCTATCTGCAATATTCTAATCTTGGTGTGTCCAGACCATTGACCACCCAAATAAGCCACTTGAAACGACCTCTGAGTTGGTGTATATGTCTATATCCGACCATTTCTCTCAGCTGAGCAGCTGCACTGTCCGAAGCACTGCCTTTGGGAAACTTCCCTTCACCCCAGTCTTTCCCTGAGTAAGTCTGTATAGCAACAGCATTCTAGTTTTCATTTACCTCCGTATATTATATATTACAGTCACTGGTCAACCAAACTCAGGCTTTTCCCTCCCCCTTTAGCTGATCATAGGGACACCACCTTAGCTGTGCAAATGAGCTGAGGCAGAGTTGCTGGAGCAGCAGCGGTGGGTGAAATGGTCTACAGCACTCTCTGTGCTACTTATTTGCACCTTCTGCACCTGATCCAGCACAGTTCAGCGTTTTCCACTTCTGTTTTAAAACAGATTGCTGCTGGGCTCACCTGACTTTAAGAAATGTCCTCATTCCTTAAATTACATGAATATTAATAATACACACTATTACTTTTACATATGCCCAGTGAAGAATAATCTCTTGTTGTGCTAAAAAATATCCCAACTGGAAATTTTGATGCTATATCTTGAAAATTCAGCTGTTGATCTTCACAAAGATAAAAAAGAGATTACATAAGCTTACGGTTTCTGGTCCAGCATGGAAAGAGTTTAGGAGTTGCCATTTCATCCTAACAACAAATAAAAAGCTGAACAAACTGAAAAAACAACAACTCTTCTTAGATCCATCAGAGAAGTGAGGTCATGGGGAAAAACCACTGCTCCCCAAATTGGACAGACACACAGTAGATAGAAAGAATCACTATTTACCAGAGCAGAAACCCACCAGCAGACACCTCCTTGGGAACCAGTGCCAGGGTAGGGAAGCCTGAACTGTAATTAATGAATTGCTACAGGCTCAATGTGGCCAGTCTGAGAGTTTGCACCTCCAGTAGGGACCCGCATTTTTGTGAGTTTCCCTCCCGGGGCTCTACCGGGTCTTCACGGTGAATATCAGAGAAAAGTCCCTTTGTGCTTCCAGCACATGTGACAGGGCAGATTTAGCCCACATTCCTTAGCCAGGCAGGTTGAAAGAAAACAGCAAATATTATCTGGATGGTTTTTCTTCCATGCGTTGTTAATTCCTGATGTTACTTCTGGATCACATGGTATCAGCTCCGCTTAGTTCAGCTTCCTTGTATTTACCAGAGTCAGTTTTTGTTGTCGCGGCTGTTGTTTTACTTATAAAACCATATGAGCTCCCTAACCGTGATCATTTAGGCTTCACTTTATCTTGGATTTTGCTCTTGGATATTTAGAAGATCAAATTGGAGTAAACGTCTCTCTACAGAAAGCCAAGCCATCATTTTCCAGAAACCATACAATGGGCCTGGAATTTAGTTTGAGAAGAAAAATGATGTTTTGTGACTTTTAACTGTAGAACAGAAGAGTATATCTGTTTCTCATTCATTGATTGTCCATTCACAGTTAAACATATTAACACATTACACTTGGCATTCGAGATTGCTATAACAGCAAGATGTTACTCATTTTCTCACATAACTCATTAAACCATTTAGGCATCATTAATTGCACTACTCCATCACCTTAAATCACATCAAGGAGTTGTCGGCTGGAACTTTATGTCCCAGAGTTTACATCAGTTTCTAAACTAGCCCCAGTATGGGTGTCAGAAAAATAAACTACAAGTGAGAAGAAAGAGAACAGAGAATAGCTTGTTCCCAATTTTAAAACACTTAATTAAAAAGAAAATCTAACTTGTTAAATTAAAATGCTTTCTTTTGCAGGACTTCTGCATGTTAACCGTTTTTGTTTGTAGTTAGTCTGGTAACTGAAGTCACTAATACATGTTAAGTGCTCACTGTATGCCAGCCGCTAGCACTTTGCATGTAGTATTACTTATTCCTCAAAGAAATTCCTTAGAAATTTTGCACTTCCTAAGTGACCTTCCTTAAGGTCACATAGCTGAGTGGCAAAGCCTGGATTACATCCTGGACTAATTCACTCCATAGTCTGAGCTGTAAGGCACTAGTGTTGCCATTGCCTCGGATATAATTTCAAAAACATTTAAAACAACCTTTTGCTATTACATGAGAACTTACTTGAGTAGAACAAGAGTCTTAGTTATATTCATTTTGGCTTGAGATCCTTAAGAAGAAAATAGGTAAAAACTGGCAGGTCATGGGCTGTATCCAACCTATGGATGTATTTTGCTTGGCCCAAGCAGTGCTGTAAAATCTTTAAATTGGTAATGTTTTAAAATAAGAGGAATATATATGAAATCTGGACTTCTGTCTTCCCTTGAAAAATCAGAAGATTAAGCCTTAAGTCTGGTAAATTATTTTTTAGAAGAACATATTGGTGTTTATAACTACATCCTGGGAAGACAAGGGAAAAGATGTAGAATACTTAATAACCTGTTTACTCTTTCGAGGTTAAAGGATGCTTGTGATTCTGCCACTCTGAGTTCTTTTTTTCCCCAAACATACAGAGCCAACATCCATTGATCAAAGGACTGGATGTAAGTTTTAGAAGTGACCCTGTGAACTAGGATATCCAGACTCCAGGTGATTCGTAACATTTGCTTTGAATCTTTTAAAAACTATATTCATCTAATAGTTGGGCTGTTAAAAAGTACCTCTGCAAAATAAAGTACTTTGGCTTCACTTTCTGTAAATAAAAACAGTTCCATCAGGTGGCCATCTGTTACATCAGAAATCAGTACCTTCTGTCTAATTTGTCTTTGTTATTTCCAGGGTCAGGTTCCTTCACCTTCAATTATTTAGTCTTCGTGTGATATGTAACAGAGTCAAGTGTTAGAGCCATTACCCAGAAAGTCCATTTCTTAAGGAGTAATATAGGCACATAATATTCTCAGAAATGCCCCAGCCTTCTCTAGCTAAGCTAAACTATTTAAAGTTTCTGTAATATTTGAGATTCAGGATACTAAATTTCAACCTTTTCAAAAAGCAGTGTATTAAATCTTAGAGTCCATGTGCCATAACATCATTTTATGACAAATAGTAAAATATTTAATATACTTGGTAGGAGAACTGAGAATAAAATGGTAAATTGAAACAGTTCAGTGGACACTCACTGTACACACATACGTATAAACACATGCAACAGCTCACTGTACTTTACACACACACACACACACACACACGCACACACGCACACGCACGCACGCACAACCTGGTTGTCTAAAAGATTTGCAAAGTTCAGAAGAGTACCAAGAAATAAGAAGGATAGTGGGGCGGAAGACAGCTCTGGGTCAACAGAAGGGCAGGTAAATCACAGTGCTAAAATTGTATACTGAATGACGATAACCTAAATGATATATATTTTAGGGTATATCATAACATAATTCTACTTATATTCCAGCCTCCCTACAAGAGCCTTCAGGCCCTCATTCAAAACACATTGATTCCTTGTTTATACTTAATTCAAACAATATTGGAAATTTTGTTCTCAAATCATAGCAACTTAGAAGCAGTGGGTCACAAGTGTGCAGCTGTCATAAGAGTCAAACTGTCAGCAGAAGACTGATCCTGGGAATAGGCAGAATTATTTTATATTAGAATTTAGCATAATTCTGACCATGGTTTTAGTATGTAATGTTTAAGAATCCGAAAAAATAGAAAGTTACCATTTTGCAATTGATTCCTTAAAATGTAATCATACTAATCCCAGAAAATTCACTTATATAATTTCTCCCAAAATGCTGAACATGTGAGACATTGCTGCATTTAATTTCCTTTGTTTCTCAATATAGTATATTTAGTATTTTAGCTATTAACTGATAGCCATTTATGTGGTCCAAATTATAAAGAGCTATTTGTAACCCATACTCCAAAATATTCTGTTAAAGATTAGACATCCACCAATAAACTTTTAGAAAATAATGATTCACTAAGCAGTTGGTATTTTAACATTCATGTTGCTCTGTGATGAATAAGATATATTTCTGAGTATCTCATTGTCATTAAACACAAATAATTAAAATGTTTAGATGAATTACTCCACCTCCCCAAAAAGTAAAGGATAAATTAGGGGCGTTATTTCATTTTAAGAAATCTACTGTTAATATTAACAATATTGTTATTTAGAGAAGGTAGTTAATTCATGGTTAAAATGGATATGTGTACTTTTAACAATTAAAATCATTTGTTTTTCACAAGGTCTTACACATAGAAAATTAAGAACAGTATTTGTTAGGGAGGATGACAGTAATGATAGTACATGTGACATGTTATTTGTGATGGTCAGCAGCGATCAAAACTAGAAGAAACTTAGAAGCCAAAGACAAAAGGGAAGGGGCTCTACCCCTCCTTCAGTTGAAAGTAGGAGCCTATTTGCTGAAGACTTACCTGAAACCCATCATCCTAAGGCTTTTGTTTTTATAAATATACTAAATTGGTTCTGAATACCTGTTTGACCATAACTACATTAAATAATTAACATAATCTTTAAGGAACATTGGTGCGAATTAGTGAAAATAAATATGTGGAGGAAATTTAAAGAGAAATACAAAACTTTATATGCCACATATTTTTATAAGATGTTATAAAATATTAACTTTTGCTAATATTGGTTTACTTCCATACCGCTTTTATTTTGGCATATTTTGTTAAATCAGTTTGTGAGTCACAAAATACATAAAATCTCACTTCTCTTTGTGTTTTTATGTTTTACATTATGTATGCTGATTATATGGAAAACTGT
Organism: Stenella coeruleoalba; assembly: GCF_951394435.1. NCBI lineage: Eukaryota > Metazoa > Chordata > Mammalia > Artiodactyla > Delphinidae > Stenella > Stenella coeruleoalba. Next base: position 20,660,504 of record NC_137149.1, on the reverse strand, counting down.
AATGAAGACTAAGAGGTCTTTTGAATGCTGTTAACTGCTGAGATTAATCAACAGCATGATTTTGAACAGTAACTTCCATTTTCCTATCAGCAGTCCACTGTAAGATTTTTTGGGAAAACTCTTGAATCTGCTGCCCAGTCCTAGCATGAAATTAAGATACAAATGTTTATTGATCACTGCGACGTTAGTGATCACCATGAGGATATACTGAGCAGAGAAGAGATCAAATAAAACATGATACCACCGATAGTAACAGATTCATCTTGTGCTCCCAGTATGTTCCCTGCCAAGCTTGCCAGACCCTTTTTTCCTAATATATGAGGTCCTTCCTCCATATCACTACTGCTGCTACTTCTTTTATTTAGAATGGTGCCTTTCACCTCCTGCCATGGCTACTAATTGTTCATTACTCACCCTGTGCTTGGTGTTGTAGGCCTTCTCTCTTACTTTCACAACAATTCTACTAGGTAGGGGTTATTATCTCCATTTTACAGATGGAAGGTTTTTTGCTTAATTAACTGACATCACATAGCTAACAATTCCTAGACCTAGAACAAAGTAATCATTTATTAATTTAATAAGTCATTTACTCAATACTTTATACACCTGAAGCATTTTACAACCCCAAATCCCTACCTGTTCATCAGAACCTACCCATCTTACAAGGTTCTCCACAGATAAGTCATTCATGAACTTTCTGCTGATTTCCACTAACAGATGTATTTTCTAGAATTGAAGCTTCTTAGCAATTTGTTTATAGCACTCATGTGCCGTTTATACTCTTCAGCCTCATATCGTAATGCTTGGTGTTTCTCATTTTTCCTGATCTTAAAGGACAATGGCAATGCGTGTCCTTTGCCCTGACCAGTCAGGGACTGGTCAGTAAAACTGGACCATTCTAGATGGATTCAACAGGAAGTGCTTAAATAAAAGGATACAGAGGCTTGCACAACTCAGAGGTTGAGAGACTTGGTGAGTGAAGGTCAGGGGTGCCACTTTTAGCCAACTCAAAACAGCAGAGATCACAGGAAAACCACCACCAATGACCTCAATTGCAGATAGTATCAAAGTGGACAATTCTCAGGAAGACACCAGATGCCATGCACCCACCAAGGCCCCATGCGGAAGCCCATATACCTGACTACAGCAGCCACTAGGGGAATTATGCCTCATCTACTCATCTGCTCTGCAGACCTCTGGGAGTGCTTCTCATTGTCAGAACTTATGGAACCTACTTTCAGGGGAATCTGGGAAATGTAGTTTCCAGGCTATCAGCATCTTCAGTATGAGGAGGGTTTAAAAAGATGATATTAGTATCAAGACATAATATTTGGTGTCATTTTTTTTTAATTAAACAACATAAACATATTGCCTCACAGTTCCGGAGGCTAGATATCTGAAATCAAGGCATTGGCAGAGTTGCTTCCTTCTGAGCACTGTGAGAGGGAGTCTGTTCCATGCATCTCACCTAGCTTCTCATGGTTTGCTGCCAATCTTTGGTGTTCCTTGGCTTATAGAAGCATCACCCTAATCTCTGTCTTCAACTCCACATAGTATTCTCCCTGTGTACATGTTTGTGTCCAAATTTTCCCTTTTTACAAGGAGATCAGTCTTATTGGGCCCACCCTAATGACCTCATTTTAACCTGATTACCTATGTAAAGATCTGTCTCCAAATAAAGTCACATTTTGAGGTAGAGTGTTAGGATTTCAAGATATGAATTGGGGGAGGGGGAGGAAATACAGTTATCTATTGTTGTCTAGCAGTTATCTGTTGTTGTATAACGAATTACTCTAAAATTTAGTGTCTTACATAATGCATTCTCTCTCATGGTTTCTGTGAGTCAGGAGTTTGAGAGCAACGTGGCTAGACAGTTTTGGCTTTAGGTCTCTCATGAGTTTGCCATCAGATATCTATTATTTGAGGCTGCAGTCATCTGAAGGCTTGACTGGGGTTGGAGAATCCACTTTCAGGGTGACTCACTCACCGTTGACTCACTCAGTGGCTATTGGCAGGAGGTCTCAGTTCCTCTCCACCTAGACCTGTCCACAGGGTTGCTTGACTGTGTTGATAACATGGGGGCTGGCTTCCCCCAGAGCTGAGGATCCAAAAGACCAAGGTGGAAGTTATGATGCCCCTTTCACTAGAATCCCTTCTTGGTGAAACATTGGCCTGGGTCCTGTAGTTTCTCAGTTGGTCTCTAGAGTTCTCACAAGCATATTTTGGTCCTTATATTGTTGTTATCTCATTGTCTTGGTCAGGGAACAAGGGCCTGAAACTTCCTAGTTCGTCATCATCTTTCCAGTGTCACTTTTTTTTTTTCTTTTTGCCCCTATTTTATTTTTATTCATTTATTTTTTATTGAAGTATAATTGCTTTACAATGTTGTTAGTTTCTGCTGTACAATGAAGTGAATCAGCTCTATGTATACACATCCCCTCCCTCCTGGACATCCCTCCCCCACCCCATCCCATCCATCTAGGTCATCACAGAGCACTGAGCTGAGCTCCCTGTTCTATATAGCAGGTTACCACAAGCTATCTATTTTACACATGGTAGTGTATTTATGTCAGACCTAATCTCCCAATTCATCCCACGGTCCCCTTCCCCCCACCCCATGTTCACATGTCCATTCTCTACACCTGCGTTTCTATTCTGCCCTGAAAATAGGTTCATCTGTACCAATTTTCTAGATTCCACATATGTGTTAATATACAATATTTGTTTTCCTCTTTCAGACTTACTTCACTCTCTATGACAGACTCTAGGTCCATCCACATCTCTACAAATGACCCAATTCTGTTCCTTTTTATGGCTGAGTAATATTCCATTATATGTGTACCACATCGTCTTTATCCATTCATGCGTCGTTGGATGCTTAGGTTGCTTCCATGTCCTGGCTATTGCAAACAGTACCGCAGTGAACACTGGGATACATGTGTCTTTTTGAATTATGGTTTCCTCAGGGTATATGCCCAGGAGTGGGATTGCTGAGTTGTATGGTAGTTCTATTTTTAGTTTTTTAAGGAACCTCCATACTGTTCTCCACAGTGGCTGTATCAATTTACATTCCTACCAGCAGTGCAAGAGGGTTCCCTTTTCTCCGCACCCTCTCCAGCATTTATTGTTTGTAGATTTTTTGATGATGGCCATTCTGACCAGTGTGAGGTGATACCTCATTGTAGTTTTGATTTGCATTTGTCTAATAATTAGTAATGTTGAGCATCTTTTCATGTGCCTCTTGGCCATCGATATGTCTTCTTTGGAGAAATGTCTATTTAGGTCTCTGCCCATTTTTTGATTGGGTTGTTTGATTTTTTGATATTGAGCTGCATGAGCTGCTTGTATATTTTGGAGATTAATCCTTTCTCTGTTGCTTCATTTGCAAATATTATCTCCCATTCCGTGGGTTGTCTTTTCATCTTGCTTATGGTTTCCTTTGTTGTGCAAAAGCTTTTAAGTTTCATTAGGTCCCATTTGCTTATTTTTAATTTTTATTTCCACTACTCTAGGAGGTGGGTCACAAAAGATCTTGCTGTGATTTATGTCAAAGTGTGTTTTTCCTATGTTTTCCTCTAAGAGTTTTATAGTGTCCAGTCTTACATTTAGGCCTTTAATCCCTTTTGAGTTTATTTTTGTGTATGGTGTTAGGCAGTGTTCTAATTTCTGCAGTGTCAGTTGTAATTTCTCCTTTTTCATTTCTAATTTTATTGATTTGAGTCCTCTCCCTTTTTTTCTTGATGAGTTTGGCTAAAGTTTATCAATTTTGTTTATCCTCTCAAAGAACCAACTTTTCATTTTATTGATCTTTGCTATTATCTTCTTCGTTTCTATTTCATTTATTTCTTCTCTAATCTTTATGGTTTTTTTCCTTCTACTAACTGAGTTTTCTTTGTTCTTATTTTTCTAGTTGCTTTAGGTATAAAGTTAGATTGTTTATTTGAGAATTTTCTTCTTTCTTGAGGTGAGATTGAATTGCTATAAACTTCTGTCTTAGAACTGCTTTTGCTGCATCCCATAGGGTGTGGATCATCATGTTTTCATTGTCGTTTGTTTCTAGGTATTTTCTGATTTCCTCTTTGATTTCTTCAGTGATCTCGTGGTTATTTAGTAGCATATTGCTTAGCCTCCATGTGTTTGTTTGTTTTTTTTTCCTGCAATTGATTTCTCATCTCATAGCATCGTGGTCAGAAAAGATGCTTGACACGATTTCAATTTTCTTAAATTTTCTGAGGCTTGATTTGTGGCCCAAGGTGTGATCTGTCCTGGAGAACGCTCTGTGTGCACTTGAGAAGAAAGTGTATCCTTCCGCTTTCAGGTGGAATGTCCTATAAATATCAATTAAGTCTATCTGGTCTGTTGTGTCATTTAAAGCTTGTGTTTCCTTATTTATTTTCTGTCTGGATGATCTGTCCATTGGTGTAGTTGGGGTGTTGAAGTCCCCACTATTGTTGTGTTACTGTCGATTTCCCCTTTTATGGCTGTTAGCATTTGCCTTATGTATTGAGGTGTTCCTATGTTGGGTGCATAAGTATAATTTTTAAGTTTTCTTCTTCAATTGATCCCTTGATCATTATGTAGTGTCCTTCCTTATCTCTTTTAACAGTCTTTATTTGTCTCATATGAGTACCACTACTCCAGCTTTCATTTGATTTCCATTTGCATGGAATATCTTTTTCCACCCCCCCCCCCACTTTCAGTCTGTATGCGTCCCTAGGTCTGAAGTGGGTCTCTTGTAGACAGCATATATATGGGTCTTGTTTTTGTATCCATTCAGCCAGTCTGTGTCTTTTGGTTGGAGCATTTAATCCATTTACATTCAAGGTGATTATCGATATGTATGTTCCTATTACCATTTTCTTAATTGTTTTGGGGGTCTTTTTCTTCTCTTGTGTTTCATGCCCAGAGAAGTTCCTTTAGCATTTCTTGTAAAGCTGGTTTGTTGGTGCTGAATTCTCTTAGCTTTTGCTTGTGTGTAAAGCTTTTGATTTCTCTGTCGAATCTGAATGAGACCCTTGCTGGGTAGAGTAATCTTGGTTGTAGGTTTTTCCCTTTCATCACTTTAAATATATCCTGCCACTCCCTTCTGGCCTGCAGAGTTTCTGCTGAAAGATCAGCTGATCACCTTATGGGGATTCCCTTGCATGTTATTTGTTGCTTTTCCCTTGCTGCTTTTAATATTTTTTCTTTGAATTTAATTTTTGTTAGTTTGATTAATATATGTCTTGGTCTGTTTCTCCTAGGGTTTATCCTATATGGGACTCTCTGCACTTCCTGGACTTGGGTGGCTATTTCCTTTCCCACGTTTGGGAAGTTTTTGACTATAATGTCTTCAAATATTTTCTCAGACCCTTTCTCTTTCTCTTCTTCTTCCGGGACCCCTATAATTTGAATAGTGATGTGTTTAGTGTTGTCCCAGAGGTCTCTGAGACTGTCCTCAATTCTTTTCATTCTTTTTTCTTTATTCTGCTCCTCAGCAGTTATTTCCACCATTTTATCTTCCAGCTCACTTACTCTTTCTACCTCAGTTATTCTACTACTGATTCCTTTTAGTGTATTTTTCATTTCAATTATTGTGTTGTTTATCACTGTTTGCTCTTTAGTTCTTCTACATCTTTGTTAAACATTTCTTGTATTTTCTCGATCCATGCCTCTGTTCTATTTCTGAGGTTTTTTTAATCATCTTTAATATCAGTACTCTGAATTCTTTTTCAGGTAGGTTGCCTATTTCCTCTTCATTTATTTGGTGTTGTAGGTTTTTACCTTGCTCATTCGTCTGTAACGTATTTTTTTGTCATCTCATTTTTTTTTGATGTATGGGGCTCTATTCCTGTTACTGGTTGTTTAGCCTGAGGGGTCCAACACAGGAGTTTTCAGGCAGTTGGGTAGAGCCAGATCTTGGTGCTGAGATGAGGACCTCTGGGAGGCCTCACTCCAGTGACTATTCCCTGGGGTCTGAGGTTCTGTTAGTCCAGCAGTTTTGACTCGGAGCTCCCACCACAGGATCTCAGGCCCAATCCCTGGCCTGGGAACCAAGAATCCTGCAAGCCACATGGCACAGCAAAAGAAAAGAAAAAAAAAAAAGAGAAAGGAGCAGTACAATAATGAAGAATAAAAACTAAAATTAGAAAGATAAAAAATATATTAGGAAAAATAAAAATATAAGTGAAACAGCTACTAGAAGGCAAAACAGAACCACAACAGAAAAAAGAAAAAAAGGTGGGGGGAACAAGCCAAAAGTAGCAGAACAATAACAAAGTATAAAGAATAAAATAAAATTAGAAAAATAAGAAATTTATTAGAAAAAATAAAAAGATAAATGAATCAACAACAATAAGGTAAAACAGAACCACAACCTAAAAAAAAAAAAAGACTGGAAAAGCCCTCGGCTCTGGGGAGGCAGAGCTTAGGCAGGAGCTGAGCTTAGGCAGGGACAGGGTTTAGGGCGGGGATGGGGTCTAGGCTCAGGACCCATGCAGCAGCCGGGAAAGTCAGTACCGCAGGAGGGGGGCCTCAAGAGTGCAGAGTTAGGAGGTAAGGTCCTGGGTGGGGGTGTTTGGGTGGGGCTTAGGCCCAGCACGGTCAGAGGAGTCTTGCAGTGTTGTGTGTAGAGGTAAGGCCCTAGGGAGGGGTGCCTGGGCAGGGCTTAGGCTCAGCGCTGCCTGAGGGACCTCAGCAGGCTCCCCGGGGCCCAAGTGGGCAGGGGAACTGCTGGCCGCATTCCTTTCTGATCCTCCACTTTTCCGAGGGTCTCCCCCGTCCTTGTGGATCCCCTAACCATGGGTGGGCCCCTCCAGGTGTGGGAATCCTTCCCCTCCCCCAGCTGCCCCTCAGGGGCCCCGTCCAGTCAGTCTGGCCTTTACTTTTCCTCCCGCCTCCCTCCTCCCCACTCCCTCAGGACCCACGTGGCTGGAGGGGGCCTAGGTGGGTAGAGGATCAGGCCCCAGACCTCAGCAGGCTCCCCGGGGCCCAGTGGGCAGGGGAAACGCTGGCAGCCATCCCTTCCAATCCTCTGCTCTCCCGAGGGTCTCCCCCTGTGTCCATTGATCCCCTAACCGTGGGTGAGCCCCTCTGGGCGTGGGAATCTCTCCCCTCTCCCAGCCGCCCCTCAGGGCTGCCAATCCTGTCCCACCTCCACTTCTCCCCCTCCCTCCCCCCCACGTCCTACCTTGTGGATGGGGGATTCCTCCAGTCCCCTTAGGTGTCCGTGGTCCCCCACCAGTGCCGGGTTGGTGCCCTAGTTGTGCGGAGCTGCGAGTTCCACATCCTCCTAGTCTGCCATCTTGACTCCACCCCCCCAGTGTCACTTTTATAACCTGGCTACAAATATGTTCTTGGTAAGTACTTCCTGAATTGAATTTAATTTCCTTGGAGGCCCTTTCCTTAAAAACATTTGTAAAGAACTATGTAGGAAAAATTCATACTGGAATTAGGATATTGCAGCCAAATAAACTTTATAAAATTCAATATAAAAGAAAATATGAGTTCTGGTGGTCGTGTCAGGGGGTAACCTGCAGTTCTTTATAGACGATTTCAACTTGGTGTTATTACTACTGAACACTTTCTGATGGATCTCACGAATAAGGGTAAGAAACTAGAGATAATGTATGTTTTTACTCAATAAAAATAAAATTACATCAGTACTATCACCTAATTAAGTCTGATTCCACGTTCAAACATCATGTGTAGCCAAAGCAAGCTGTCCCTGCAATGTCATAAATGTAGACAGTGTTCGGCATTCATCTTAAACAGTAAAACTTAAGCCCAAGGGTATTCCTTTATGACTTTGGGCTTTGGAAAGATTCATAGTTCAGCCCGAAGGGGGTACTGTTGATTGATTTATTACTGCAAAGAGATTTTCTTATTTCTCAAATCCACTAATAGAATATTACAATTAAATGCCTAACTTTTCAAATTATTTCCATAAGTTGTCCTAGGCAAGATTCACGTCCATAGCCAGGTGCGTCAACTTTGTATTACTTAGAATAATGGAATGAATAGACACATGGATAATATAAAACCACAGGCAGTCATCGCTTGTAGTGTCTGTAAGTAAAATATAAATAGGCAGTCTTGGATACTTATCAACTGTGATCCTCGCCCTGAAAGAATTTACAAATAAGAGGAGAAGTGAGAGAGGGAAGAAATCAGGAATGAAGACAGAGAAGGAGGGAGAAAGAGAGTAAAAGAGGGTGTGAAGCTAGGGAGTGATGGAAGAGTGAATGAAAAAGCAAATAAGGAAATAAAGGGGAAGAAAGGAAGACGATGAGGCAAAGTGATGTAGGAATATAAATATTTAAACCACCAAGAAGCGAAATTGGAGGAAGTTCCAGAGAAATGTTTCATATTACGATATGTTATATGTAGCACAGTAGTAGCATATTAACCATTATTCTGGATCCTCATTCATTGATTCATCATTTGAACACTGACTTAGTGCAAGGCATTGAAACATGTATGGCTGTAGAATTTTTAAAAGTACATAGAAAAAATATTTCCCATTTTGATTCAGCTGTACCAGTTTTAGGTGAAGAATGTGTTAATAAATTTGACAACAGACCTTTTGACTATATCTTCAGAGGTGATTATTGAAGAAATATTAATATTGTAAAACAGATGATATCATTCATGTCTTATTTTACTTCATATTTACCTTCATTATTTGACAAAATGAATCAAATATAACATTCAGAATAAAATGATGGAATACATTTTCATGCCACATAACATATGTAGGATATTGTACTCAGTTAATCGGAACCATCTTCCAAATAAGCCTGCATTGACACACTTGAATCACATTTCTCTTATTAATGCATCTTTCGAAAACATGTCCAGTAAGCTGTATCTAAGCATATTTTTCCACTTGGGAATTTAAAATAAAATACAAACAACAGTAATTGTTCAAACAAAGGCATATTTTAAAGAGGAAGGCTGCGTGGGACTATAAAAGAGGAGTTTACAAACTCCACTCACCCAGTGAAGAGCTGGAAGTGGATCTGCGTTCAGAGAGAAGGGCCTGTGTTGATGAAATAAACCACAGTACTTGACGCTGTTTAGTTTATACTGTAAATGTGGGCAGATAATGTGGGCTAGAGACATTATTTCATCCGTGGGGCATATGGTAATTATATCCACATTAAAGCGTTTTTGCTAATCACACACATACATGCACACATCTTTGCTGCTGATGGGGTACAGCTGACACCAAGGGGGACACCTCATGGATTTCGGTTCCTCAGCACATTTCTCTCTGTGTATATCTCGTACCTCAGGGGCTACCACAGCTCCTCTCAAATGACTTCTCCTCCCCGCACTCACTACACAGACGATTACAACATAAACACAGCACTATAAGAGAAGTTTATAGTTTCAGGAGAGGAAGTGACTCTGGCAGTTTTTATCAACTATTGTTTTCCCTGAGCTTAGTCTAAGTTGGGCAATCTGAGTATTTAGTTGGCATGGCCACTGACATAAAAGCCTATAGCTCCACAGAATTAGTGGCCCAAATTCAAACAAAAGGCAGGCTTTGGGTATCGGGCCACCCCATAAGGCTATCTTAAGTATTGGTTATGTGTTATACTCGATACTGTTTTTTTAATCAACATGAATATTTGTAATAATTTCTCCATATTAAAAAAACCCAGTGTCAAATATTCTTAATTATCTCATAAATTTGTTTTTACAGTATTTTTTTGAATCAAGATTCAAACAGCATCCACACATTACATTTTATGTTTCTCAGATCTTTTTTAAACTATAGCTTCTCCTCCCTTTTTGTTTTCCTTACAATTTATTTGTAAAGAAACAGAGTCACTAGTGATGTTCTGTAGTATTTCTCACATTCTGGATTTTGTTGATTGCCAACTCTATGGTAATATTTAACATGTTCTTCTAACACTGTATTTCCCATAAACTGAGTTATATGCAGAATCTTGATTTGACTTAGGGCGATGCTTTGGCAAAAAATACTTCATAGAATGTATCTCATAATTCCAACAGGAGGCACGTAGTGTCCACTTTTCTCTCTTTGTGTGATGTTAATAGCCATTGATTATTTACCTACCTAGATCCATTATTTTACTGGAGGTTTGCAAATGGTGATCTTCTAATTCTTTCTCTGTTGTTAGCTGGGATAATTTTATAAAAATAAACCTCAGGATATTTGGTTATCCTGAGGTTGTATAGGAAAAGCAGGTGGAATACTTGATTCTTTCTCTATTTACCGTTTTCAGAAAAAAATTAGAACTAGTTCTTTAGCATACTTCAAGTTTGTCACTGACTTTTTTTCCCTTGTTTATTGAAGTATAGTTGGTTTAAAACATTATTAATATATTAGTTTTAGGTGTGCAACATACCAATTCAATATTCTTATAGATTATACTCCATTTAAAGTTATTACAAAATAATGGGTATATTTCCCTGTGCTGTACAATATATCTTTGATGATTATCTTTTTTTTAAATTTCTTTTTATTACTTCTTTTTTTTTTCTGCCGTACGCGGGCCTCTCACTGTTGCGGCCTCTCCCGTTGTGGAGCACAGGCTCCAGACACGCAGGCTCAGTGGCCATGGCTCACGGGCCTAGCCGCTCTGTGGCATGTGGGATCTTCCTGGACCAGGGCACAAACTCGCGTCCGCTGCATCGGCAGGCGGACTCTCAACCACTGCGCCACCAGGGAAGCCCGATGACTATCTATTTTATACATAGTAGTTTGTACCTCTTAATTCCATAGTCCCTCATGCCTCTTCCTACTAGCAACCACTAGTTTGTTCCTATATCTGTGAGTCTGTTTCTGTTTTGTTATATACATTTGTTTTTATTATACTGAGTGTTTTAAATGTGCTTTTTCTTTAAATCTTCACAACAGTCCTATATGAATAAATAATTATTCGTACGTATCAGTGAGGAAACTGAAGGATAAGTAACTTGCCTAGAATCAGGATGCAAATCCTAGACAGTTCAGAACTTATGCTCCCTCCACAGGACTCTGGGCCATATTCAGAGGCCATAAGAATTGAAAAAAAACTAAAAAATTATGCCCTGCAGCCCCTAACCACCACCATAATATGTAACTCGAGTAAAAGAGTATTTTAAAAAATATCACAAGAGTACAATGTAAGCCAAAATTGAAAATACTTAATTCTAGATCTCTGTAAATTCGTGGATAAATTCACTGAATGTGGGCTTTTCAACTAAATGTTTCAACTAAATGTTTCCATTTACTTCCCATTTGCTGGTGCCCCGAGGGAGCGCATGGCAGCCTGCTGGGGAGTCTGGCACTGACTTTTCCATGTTGCTGCCTTAGAGGAAGATGTCTTAATATGCCATTTATAAGACAAACACTCCTGAGCCTCGGATGCTCTCACTGCTGTTTTAGCCTAAAGAGTCAGTGGAAGTCACATTTGGTGTGCTTATTTTGATGCTCGCCCAGATCCCTGTGGAGCTTAAAAAGATTAAGCCCTTCTGATACCCAGATTGTTGGTATTTAATGCTCCACTACTCACCATTCTGTGGGGGCTCAGAAGGCAGGCTGACAGCAAGTTATGCAGACACAAGTCCAGTTGTGATGCTCTCCAGTGTCAAGTGTGTCAGAGTGACTCCTGAATAGGAAACGTGCTTTCCAGCAAATGTGATGTGGAAAAGTCCATACATTCGCTTTGTCTTAATGTTATGTTTGGCCATTACTGGATCAAAGGCCAGATGATTTTCAAAAGCACTGTGCCATGTACCCTTTCTCAAACCAAATGCTGGCAGTAAGTATTTCTGGTGGTGTTGGCAGACAATTCTCCATGCGTCTCCTGCATTTCCACATGTCTTATGAACAGAGGCACTGACTCCCTTTGTTCTGGAATATCTCTTCAAGGATATTAGTGTAGCAAACAGCCTTGGAAGAGAGAAATTGTGCTCCCTCCTGAGGAAAGGGCAGGGTTTTGATGACTGTCCAGGACAATAAAAACAATGTTACTGCCTGTTGTGAAAGATTTGGTTCCCCTAAACTCGGGGATCCTCTTTCCTAATACAGCTTAGTGCACATGCAGAAGAAGGTGTCATCTGGCCTTCTTCGCATTGTCCCATATGACTTGGGGGTCAGGGATTGGTGCAAAAATTGTGATACTTTGGCTATCGCTATTACTATGAGTAATAAACTATCTTTTGTTTCTGACCCAGGAGTCTTGGATCTTCTGCCAGCATCCATGAAACTGGTAGGTTAATTTGTTACCTTGCAAGTAGAGTAAAATTTTAGACCCCTCGAAGTTCTTGACAGATAGTTTTTAGTCCTTATGATTTTATAAAGGCATATGTGTTATATGTTTGAATGTGTGTATATATTATGTATTAACCTACCTGTATGTATGTGTAATAAACCTATACTGTTATGTATAAATGTGTATAGAAAAATCTTGTTGTATAATTTTTAATATGACAACTGCATCCTCATAACTTGACAAAAAGTGCCTACTTTTTTAGAGCTATTTATAAAGGCAGAACACAGAATCACATTCAGTCCTTTAACAAATGTCTTTACCTGCTCTAGGTGCCTTTATTCCTAATTATCATGGCAATAACTAGTTCCTGAGCTTCAAAGAGAAGGAAACAATGAACTTCTTTGTCAAAGCTACATAGCAAATGAATACCCTTTTAAATTGTGAATTAGCCAATCCATTATCATTTTGTCTTAGGCTATTTTTGTATATCGGTGTGAGTGGTTATAATAATAAATATAATAATAAACATAATCCCCCTTAGCTCCAGAAAACTTTGAAGCTTCAAAGAAGGTTTTGTGGGATAAAATTATAGTATCATAGAGTGAGCACAGTGAAAAACAACATCTATTCCTAAGCCCCATCCAACATCTGAATCCCCCTCTAGAAAAATCACTAAATAGAAATTATCCATCACATCCAACTCTAGAAAGAAAAAAGTCATTCTCTGGGAGCACCCCCATTCGAATATTAGACAAAGTTCTTTTGAACTCTGTCATATTGAAGGAATATTTGTTTCCCTGAATTTCACATCTGCTTCTGCTTCTGATGGAACGAAATTTCTAATGATGGATTCCAATATTTTGCTGACATTTATTGGCTTGTGAAATCTATCACTTTAAACATCAGTTTCTTCATCTGTATAATGCACCCAGTAGTGGCCACTTCCTTGTCTAATGTGAGGGTAAAATGAGCTTTAACATTAGGAAGTGCCCAGGAGGTAGAGGTTACAGCTACCACTCACCTTCATTTTATGGCATGCTTGCAGGTGACAGCATTGTTATTTCCCAGTGATGAAGTTAGGGTGATAGTTTGGTCCAGTGGACACCACGTTACAATGTATTTCACTCCATTCCTAGATCACATCCACCCAAGTTCACATTAAAAGTCTTGGTTTTAATATTCTGTTGATTATAGATTTTGGTTTGAAGATAGTATGAAGTTTCTGTGTGGAAAATGGGGTCCTTCCTCTACTCTTAGATAAGTTATTAAGTTAAGACCCTCCACTAGTGATTACCTGTGTTCAATCTGACTATCCTTATAAAGTATCTTAGGTTTCCAAGCTTGAAAAAAAGAAAAACCACTTAATTGTAATTAGGTTTAAATTTTTACTAAAAAAAAAAATAACTTTAGAACTATACATCTTGAGTAATTAGAATCTCACCAATTTTTCATACTTGACTACACTTTATTTTGAATATGAAAAAAGTCTATACTGAATGTGCCCTCAATCTCTTAAACTTTTTTTTTTTTTTTTTGCGGTTCGCGGGCCTCTCACTGTTGTGGCCTCTCCCGTTGTCGAGCACAGGCTCCGGACGCGCAGGCTCAGCGGCCATGGCTCACGGGCCCCGCCGCTCTGCGGCATGTGGGATCTTCCTGGACTGGGGCACGAAACCGTGTCCCCTGCATCGGCAGGTGGACTCTCAACCACTGTGCCACCAGGGAAGCCCCCTCTCTTAAACATTTTTAATATGTATACTCAATACATTTTCATTCATTCACAAAACACATACATATCCTACCATATTAATATATACATTATAAAACATATGAAAATATGAATCTTAAAGAGTTACGTTTGAAATATAGTAAACTTTAATTTATTAACTATAGTTAATGACAGTAGATGTAAATCCTGATTTCAAATAGTCTTCTTGAATATTTCAAATTGCTGTGGCCACTATCTCAGATCTGATTAGATAATCATTGTTCTTATCTTGTTATGTGGTTGACAAAGGTAATAGTAGAAATAGGCATTAGCATTCCTGTTTCCTTGTTGGTTGTTTCTACTTGCATTATTGATATTATTGTTAATCCGTGATTTATTTATAGAACTTTTTTAAGGCATGTGTTTATTTTGTGAAGTACGGTAATCAAAACTAGGTAATCCATTGATCTGTTTAACTACAATGCCTGGCAATATGCTAAAAGCAAATGTGTGAGAATCCAAGGATAATCTCTCCAGGATGTGGAACTCTCACCTTACCTACTTTATGTGACGGGACTTGCCGATATATGAACAGAGTAAGGAGGCTAGTGTCAGCCTCTGTACTGAAAATGAATTAGGCTTTTTCTTTTTTACAGTTAAGATCAGCTGTCAATAGAAATCGTAATATTTTCTTGCAACCCCAGTGAATCATGTTTCTTACATTTGTGCTTGCTCTGGAGATCTTGTACTGCATTACACAGGGATCTCTGCCTTACTGAGGTAAGGAACGTGGAGGTGTACTGTCTATGTACTGTCCCACCTTTTATGGCAAGGAAAATGCCTGACCAATAGTTACATCATCATTCGAGGGGAGGCCACACGTCAAAGAGCAGAGGCTTCCAGTCCTATGGCTGCAGAGCCAGTGAAAGGAATACATACGCCATCAAATTTTTCCAAGACAGGCAACTAGTTTAGACATTTCAACCTAACAAATAAACCTCCTAGAGATCCAATTGATTTATGAAGGCTGTCTACATTGGCAAAATGCACTGCATTGGCACGATCATCTTTTATTTGGGGACCGTGCTTATTACAGTAGGTGATACAACCCTGCATGTGGTGAGAAGCCAGAATAATGGATTTGGGGGATGTCTTATGGTATGGGATTTGTCCTGGAAACTCTGACTGTGAAGTGCCCTTCTGAGTAGCAATTTATAACATACATTAATTCAGTAGTAGCTGGGCAAAAATGAAAAAGATTTCCCAGGGCGCTGAAGTTCCAGATTGTTTCTCTAAGGGTCACATAAATTATTGTCATTTTTTGTCAGCTGTGAACCATGATTAATTAGAGCAATCCAAATTTCTGCATGTCTTATGTTACACACTTCTTTGCTTTCCCGTCTGTTTTGTCCAAAGTGTTGACCGACCAACAAGCCTCACTGGCTGTACCTCATCAAAGCTAGAGTAAACGTCTCACCATGGGCTGGAAAGAAACACTGAAGATGGCAGAAGTATGACATATAAGCAAGTGGCAAAAACAGTGATTTAGTAAAGAGACAAGCTGTGAAGCATGCGAAAGGGAGACCTAATTAAGTTCTGTTCTCTTCAGTAGTATATAAAATGCAAAGATCTACTAGCTCGAACCTATTTACATGTCAATGCTGAATCCTGTACCCACCAGAATCAGAAGAATGTAGATTGCTTTACCTTTAAAAGAAACTGACAACTAATAGACAAAATAAGATAAAAACATCAGTGGAAATGAAAAATTGATGTATGGAGGAGAATAATGGGAGTTTATTCACTGACGGGAAGCCTCTTAGAATGGAACCTTTTTATTTGCATCTTTTTGAAACAAGAAAAGCCCACATTATCCAGCAGATGTTGCATGCAGAATTATTGTCCATCCCAGGCTTTTTGAGGTTTCAAGTCACTTAATACTCTTAACTAACTTCCATCAAACATTTCCACAGATAAAATCCTTTCTAAGCCACCTAAATTCTTGTTGGAAAATGGAAGGTTTATAAAAAATAGATAAAGATCTTATACTTTGCAGCCCTGTGCAGATGTTTACTGTTGCCAACGTGTGTATCCAGAGCCCTCCAAGACCACCCCATGCCCTAGGCATGGGTGACTTCACGCTATAGGGAACCTTTGTGTTTTGCTAGGTGTTTGTGCTATTTTCAGAATTGGTGGTGCCCCCTTAAGATGCAACAAATGTCCTTCTCAGCAATAAAACTTATTTCTCAGGATTTTTGTGGATTTGGTTTGATTGAATCTGGTTATTGTACTGAAATGACAAAGAAATAGTGAAAATGGTTCTCAAAGATTTTTCAGGATGGAAAATAAGGTAATCAGAATAATTATAGTTGATATTCAAGCTGATACAGTTGCTATTCTAGGGGAAAATTTTATTTGAAACACACTGAAGTTTGTTAATGATTCTGACTTCCTGCAGCAGGCAGCTGGACAAATTGCAACTGACCATGGGCTTGTAGCAGGAAGAGGCTGAGAACAAACTCTCCACAACATGTGAGTAGATGAATTACAATGAAAGCTAGTAAATCAAATTTAATAAGGCTCTACATCTTAGTCGTACGAAGCCTTCCCGTTATTTTGAAATGTGCTGTCTTTAGTGGAAGAGAGAAATACTGTCTCCCTGCAGTTTTCCTGCAGGGAGATTAACCCAGAGCTATGGCTCAGGATCAGCAATAATTTCTCCTACAGCTTATGTTTTAGAGGAGAGGTAAGTTTGGGGAGTCTTGGATATTTAGTTGAATCTCCCAGAGCAAAATATACCCCTGAATAAATGGATGAGATTTGAAGCATTTCACCCTTTCTTTGAGAAAGTTTAAAATTAAAAATGGAAAGGGTGTGACAAGAGGTTAAAATTCAAAAGCAGCCCTTATTTAGTTCATTCAATAACTCTTTATTGAATGTACACTATGGACCAGACACTATTCTAACTGAGCCTAATTTCATCTCATATATAAATATAAATCGTTTTGCATAGTTTTAATACATACTGAATTTTCCAGGAACACAGCTGCTACCATTTGAGATATGATTGTTTCATTTTGTTCGTTGTTCTGAAGTTTTCCAGGAGTTGCTCACCATTTCTCAAAATCAGATTGAAGATGGCAGTGCTGTTCATGGCCTTTCAGTCACCAGCACAGCACATCTCTGGCCCGGGCTGCATTTGTGCTCCCACTCAACATGAGTCTATGTGGGTATCCAATTGTTCTAGTGCTATTTGATGAAAAGACAACCCTTTCTTCGCTGAATTTCCTTTTCACAATTATTGGAAAGCAATTGTCCATATATTTGTGCCCTTTCTTTTTTCTGTTGATCTAACACGTCAAAACTGTATTGTCTTAACTACTATAGCTTGAAATTAGAGTAAGTCTTCCATTTTTTAACTCTTTTTTCAAGAATATTGCAACTATTCTTGATCATTTGCATTTCTATATGAATTTTAGAATCACCTTATTGACTTCTAAAAAAAAAACCCTACTGAAACTTTTGTCTGGATTGTGTTGAATCTATAGATCAGTTTAGGAAGAACTGCCATTTTAGCAATGTTGAGACTTCCAACTCATGAACAAAGCATATTTCTTCATTTATTGGGGTATTTAAGATTTCTCTAGCAGTGTTTCAGTTTTCAGATCTTGCACATCTTTTATTAGGTTTATCCCAGAGTACTTTGTATTTTTGATACAGTTTTAAATGATTTTGTTTAGTTTTATTTCAGTTTCTGGTTATTCGTTCTTAGTGTGTGGAAACAGAATTGATTTTTGTATAATGATCTTGTATCCTACAACCTTGCTAAGCGCACTTATTAGTGAGTTGCTTTTTTGTAGATTCTATCAGATTTTCTATATAGATGACCATACTGTCCGCGAATAACACTGACTAGAACCTCCAATACAGTGTTGACTAGAAGTGTTTAGACATTCTATCTTCTTGCTAACCTCAGGGGAAAGCATTCTGTCTTTCACCATGAAGTATGATGCTAGCTGTTGATTTTTGCTTATGATCTGTAACAGGATGAGGAACTCTCCTTCTCTTTCTAGTTTGCCAAGAATTTTATCAGATATTGATGTTGAATTTTGTCAGATGCTTTGCTGTGTCTACTGAAATGATCATGTCATTTCTTTTTACTTGTTAATATTGTGAATTTCATTGATTTTCGGATGTTAAGCCGAACTTGCATCCCTTGGCACCAGTCCCACCTACTGACTCTGAGGTCTGAGAGACATAAGAGAAAAAGCATCCATCATTTGAGACATGTTTCAGCAAAACTGGAAGGTGAAGTAAACACTCAGAGAAAACTGGATGCTACAGGAGAGCATGCTGAAAACAAAGAGGCAGTGTCAGAAGATATAGGAGAAAGGTTAGGGCAGTACACGGCAGAGCCTAGGGGTGGTTGTTGGTGAGTGACATGGACTGTATTAGGAAAAAGAAAATCGAGAGCACCTTAGGGATGAAAATATCGTAGAGTATTTAGTTGTTTGGAAAACTTGCACCAGGGGCATTGTCTAAAAATGCATGACACGGATGCTCTGAGGGTCCATGACCAAAAGAATCATCCCTCGGAAGGTGTCAGTTGCAGCAACTGCAGTATCTACAACATTTGATAGCTGAATGTTCTGAACAACAGTTCAGACACTGGTCTCCACGTGTGCAAGTTCTTAGGATGTAGCAGGTCCCAGAGACTGTGATATCTGGCATGTCCTAGGCTAGAGATTAGCACAGAGTCTCAAGCCTGATATGATATCTGTTGAATCTAAAGTACTGAACTCCTGTTCTTGTCTCATTTTAGCAGGACATTGTCTACAGGACCTTACAGTCCTTGCTACCTTAGCTGCTGATAGCCCATCCCTGAACCTTAACTCAGCATCTGGGGATCTGCTCCTTCCATTCCCACCGAAGTTAATTTTGCTGTATCCAATTGCATCCAAAGATAGAAATTTACATTGCAAAATGTAAAGGTCTTTTCTTGGTTGAATTTTTTTTTTAACATCTTTATTGGGGTATAATTGCTTTACAATGGTGTGTTTGTTAGTTTCTGCTTTATAACAAAGTGAATCAGTTATACATATACATATGTTCCCATATCTCTTCCCTCTTGCGTCTCCCTCCCTCCCACCCTCCCTATCCCACCCCTCCAGGCGGTCACAAAGCACCTAGCTGATCTCCCTGTGCTATGCGGCTGCTTCCCACTACCTATCTACCTTACGTTTGGTAGTGTATATATGTCCATGCCTCTCTCTCGCTTTGTCACAGCTCACCCTTCCCCCTCCCCATATCCTCAAGTCCGTTCTCCACTAGGTCTGTGTCTTTATTCCTGTCTTACCCCTAGGTTCTTCATGACATTTTTTTCCCTTAAATTCCATATATATGTGTTAGCATACGGTATTTGTCTTTCTCTTTCTGACTTACTTCACTCTGTATGACAGACTCTAGGTCTATCCACCTCATTACAAATAGCTCAATTTCGTCTCTTTTTATGGCTGAGTAATATTCCATTGTATATATGTGCCACATCTTCTTTATTCATTCATCCGATGATGGGCACTTAGGTTGTTTCCATCTCTGGGCTATTGTGAATAGAGCTGCAATGAACGTTTTGGTACATGACTCTTTTTGAATTATGGTTTCCTCAGGGTATATGCCCAGTAGTGGGATCGCTGGGTCATATGGTAGTTCTATTTGTAGTTTTTTAAGGAACTTCCGTATTGTTCTCCATAGTGGCTGTACCAATTCACATTCCCACTAGCAGTGCAGGAGTGTTCCCTTTTCTCCACACCCTCTCCAGCATTTATTGTTTCTAGATTTTTTGATGATGGCCATTCTGACTGGTGTGAGATGATATCTCATTGTAGTTTTGATTTGCATTTCCCTAATGATTAATGATGTTGAGCCTTCCTTCATGTGTTTGTTGGCAGTCTGTATGTCTTCTTTGGAGAAATGTCTATTTAGGTCTTCTGCCCATTTTTGGATTGGGTTGTTTGTTTTTTTTGTTATTGAGCTGCATGAACTGCTTGTAAATTAATCCTTTGTCAGCTGCTTCATTTGCAAATATTTTCTCCCAATCATCTGAGGGTTGTCTTTTGGTCTTGTTTATGGTTTCCTTTGCTGTGCAAAAGCTTTGAAGTTTCATTAGGTCCCATTTGTTTATTTTTGTTTTTATTTCCGTTTCTCTAGGAGGTGGGTCAAAAAGGATCTTGCTGTGATTTATGTCATAGAGTGTTCTGCCTATGTTTTCCTCTAAGAGTTTGATAGTTTCTGGCCTTACATCTTGGTTAAATTTTTATTGGAGTATAGTTGCTTTACAATGTTGTGTTAGTTTCTACTGTACAGCAAAGTGAATCAGCTATACATATACCTATATCCCTCTTTTTTGGATTTTCTTCCCATTTGGGTCACCACAGAGCACTGAGTAAAGTTCCCTGTGCTATATGGTAGGTTCTCATTAGTTATCTGTTTTATACATAGTATCAATAGTGTATATATGTCTATCCCAATCTCCCAATTCATCCCACCCTGCCTTTCCCCCTTGGTATCCATACGTTTGTTCTCTACATCTGCATCTCTATTTCTGCTTTGTAAATAAGGTCACCTATAACAATTTTTTTCAGATTCCATATATATGTGTTAGCATACGGTATTTGTTCTTTCTCTTTCTTACTTCACTCTGTATGACTCTCTCTAGGTCCACCCACATCTCTACAAATGACCCAATTTTGTTCCTTTTTATGGCTGAGTAATATTCCATTGTATATATGTACCACATCTTCTTTATCCATTCCTCTGTTCATGGACATTTAGATTGTTTCCATGTCCTTGCTATTGTAAATAGTGCTGCAGTGAACATTAGGGTGCATTTATCTTTTTTGAATTATGGTTTTCTCTGGGTATATGCCCAGGAGTGGGATTGCTGGGTCATATGGTAGTTCTATTTTTAGTTTTTTAAGGAACCTCCATGCTGTTCTCTATAGTGGCTGTATCAATCAACATTCCCACCAACAGTGCAAGAGGGTTCCCATTTCTCCACACCCTCTCCAGCATTTATTGTTTGTAGATTTTTGGATGATGGCCATTCTGACCATTGTGAGGTGATATCTCATTATAGTTTTGATTTGCATTTCTCTAATAATTAGTGATGTTGAGCATTTTTTCATGTGGCAAAATGTAAAGGTCTTTTTGAATTTATTATATTTTGGAAATCTCTGCCACTGCTCTCTCCCATTGTTAACACTGCATACCTATATGATAATAACATTATACTCATTCACACGTATATCTAAATAGATATATTTAAGTCACACTTGAGGAATTAAGGTTAGTCCAGAGTAAAATGGAACTAGTTTAACTTCCATTTTGGTCACAACCAGGTCTTTGGCACATAAAGGAAAGTAGAGAAAGAGAAATATAAGCACTAATGAGTATGATCCATTTCAGCATCAAATGCCAAGTCCAGATGGGACACAACTGGAGCACTACACACTATAGCTCTGCACTAGGCAAAACCTCCGCGGCTAACAGACCATTTGGGATTTCTTGACTTCTTCAAACTGCAGGTTATCCCCCAAATTGCCAGTCATACTTGCAAGGATCTCTTAGTCACTAATTAAATAGTTATTGTTTAAAAACTATAAAACTTACAAATGGAATATCACAGAAGTTTGTAATTTGTGTATATTCAGGTTGACAGGTCAGCAGGAAGTCTTGGACAAGTCTGTGCTGAAGATTATCCTGTGGACATGGGGATAAAGCAATTGCTCAACTCACAGGCAAGGTGAGCTGCATGGCGCTAGTTGCTCTAGAACTTAGTATGTCTTCTCTGGAACCTCCATATTAGAAGTCAATGATTCCCTGAAGATCTCTTTCTCTCTACTAATTAATTGGTAAATTAAGTAAAAAAATTTGACTTTAGCATTTGGAATTTTCTTAGTGAGAAACAGTTAAGGGCTTCCTCTTTTAAACATCGCAAGATAAATTTTCCTTACCCAAATTCTCACAAGCTGTAAAATCTACTGTCATATAGCACATGGAAAGGATATTAAAAATAGTTTGAGCCAGCCTCTTCAGGCTGGGTCTCATCAGTTGTTTTAAAAGATACTTTTAAACCTTCAGTTCTCTGAAATAACAGTAAGTGAAATTCATTTTGAGAATATTATGATTTTTCCAGGGATAAGAACCTAAGAAAATGGTTATACTTATTTAAAACTCTCTTAGGACACGTCTGTATAAAACTTTCCAAGTGCACACACACATACACATACAGTCACACATATGCACAGCTAGAGGACATACCTCCAGACTGAAGTCCAGCTGTGGAGTCACCTTTGTAAATTTTAAATAAAATAATAAAGACTTAAACACTCACTGGAGGATAAAAATTTTGGAAAACCCGTAATACGTTTTGTTCTTACTTTATATTTGTGGTTCTTCTCAGTGTTGTCAAGGGGACAGTGTTGGTCATCTATTGCTGCACAACACACCACCCAAAACAGAATATCTTAAAAAAAAGAAACTGTTTATTATTTCTGACAATTTTGTGGTTAGTCTGAGGTGTTTCTGCCGCTGGACTTGTGTGGGCTCAACCATGTGACCACCAGTAGCTGACAGGTTGGCTAGGGGTTGGATTCATTTGAGTCAGTTGGGTCTCTCTACATGTTTTCATTTTTTAATTTTATATTATAGTTGATTTACAATTTTGTGTTAATTTCAGTTGTACAGCAAAGTGATTTAGTTATACATATACACATATCCGTTCTTTTCCCATAGATTATAACAGAATATTGAGTAGAGTTCCCTGTGCTACATGGTAGTCCCTTGTTGATTATCTATTTTATATAAAGTAGTGTGTACATGTTAATACCAAACTCCTAATTTATCCCTCCCTATCACATTTCCCTTTGGTAACCATAAGTTTGTTTTCAATGTCCGTGAGTCTGTTTCTGTTTTGTAAATAAGTTCATTTGTATCATTTTTTTTTCTTGGCCATGCCATGTGGCCTGTGGGATCTTAGTTCCCCAACCAGAGTCTGAACCCAGGCCCTCAGCACTGGAAGCGCAGAGTCCTAACCACTAGACAGCCAGGGAATTCCCATTTGTGTCATTTTTCTAGATTCCACGTATAAGAGGTATCACATGAAATTTCCTTTCTCTGTCTGACTTACTTCCACTTAGTATGATAATCTCTAGGTCCATCCATGTTGCTGCAAACGGCATTATTTCATTCTTTTTTATGGCTGAGTAATATTCCATTGTATATATGTACCATATCTTCTTTATTCATTCATCTGTTGATGGCCATTTAGGTTGTATCCATGTCTTCACTATTGTAAATAGTGCTGCAGTGAACATTGGGGTGCATGTATTTTTCCGAATTACGGTTTTCTCCACAGATATGCCCAGGAATGGGATTGCTGAATCATATGGTAGTTCTGTTTTTAGTTTCTTGAGAAACCTCCATACTGTTTTCCAAAATGGTCGTATCAGTTTACATTCCCACCAACAATGTAGTAGGGTTCCCTATTCTACACACCCTCTCCAGAATTTATTGTTTGTAGACTTTTTCATGATGACCATTCTGACCAGTGTGAGGTGATACCTCATTGTGGTTTTGGTTTGCATTTCTCTAATAATTAGCGATCTTGAGCGTCTTTTCATGGGCATTTTGGCCATCTGTATGTCTTCTTTGTAGAAATGTGTATTTAGAACTTCTGCCCATTTTTTGATTGAGTTGTTTTGTTGATATTAAGCTGCATGAACTGTTAGTATATTTTGGAGATTAATCCCTTGGTTGCTTCATTTGCAAATACTTTCTCCCATTCGGTGGGCTGTCTTTTCATTTATTTTATGGTTTCCTTTGCTGTGCAAAAGCTTTTAAATATAATTAGGTCCCATTTGTTTATTTTTGTTTTTATTTCCATTACTCTAGGAGACTGATCAAAAAAGATAATGCTGTGATTTATGTCAAAGAGTGTTCTGCCTATGTTTTCCTCTAAGAGTTTTATAGTACCTCGTCTTAGATTTAGGTCTTTAATCTATTTTGAGTTTATGTTTGTGTATGTGTTAGGGAGTGTTCTAATGTCATTCTACATGTGGCTGTCTAGTTTTCCTAGCACCACTTATTGAAGAGACTGTCTTCTCCATTGTGTATTCTTGCTTCCTTTGTCATAGATTAATTGACCATAGGTGCTTGGGTTATTTCTGGGCTTTCTATCCTGTTCTATTAATTTATATTTGTTTTTGTGCCACTACCATACTGTTTTGATGACTGTAGTTTGTGGTACAGTCTGAAGTCAGGGAGCCTAATTCCTCCAGCTCCATTGTTCATCCTCAGGATTGCTTTGGCTATTCAGGGTCTTTTGTGCTTCCATACAAATATAACAATTTTTTGTTCTAGTCCTGTGAAAAATGCCCTTGGTAATTTAATAGGGATTGCACTGAATCTGTAGATTGCCTTGGGTAGTGTAGTCATTTTGACAATACTGATTCTTCCAATACAAAAACATGGTATATCTTTCCATCTATTTATGTCATCTTTGATTTTTTTCATCAGCATCTTATAGTTTTCAGAGTACAGGTCTTTTGCCTCCTTAGGTAGGTTTATACCTAGGTATTTTATTCTTTTTGATGTGATGGTAAATGAGATTGTTTCCTAAATTTCTCTTTCTGATCTTTCATTGTTAGTGTATAGAAATGCAAGAGATTTCTGTGTATTTATTTTCTATCCTACAGCATTACTGAGTTTATTGATGAGCTCTAGTAGTTTTCTGGTGGCAGCTTTAGGATGTTCAATGTATAGGATCATGTCATCTGCAAACAGTGACAGTTTTACTTCTTTTCCAATTTGAATTCCTTTTATTTCTTTTTCTTCTCTGATTGCTGTGGCTAGGACTTCCAAAACTATGTTGAATAATAGTGGCAAGGGTGCACATCCTTGTCTTGTTCCTGGTCTTGGAGGAAATGCTTTCAGGCTTTCACCATTGAGTATGATGTTAGCTGTGGGTTTGTCATGTATGGCCTTTATTATGTTGATATATGTTCCCGCTATGCCAACTTTCTGGAGAGTTTTTATCATAAATAAATGGTGTTGAATTTTGTCAAAAGCTTTTTCTGTATCTATTGAGATGATCATATGGTTTTAATTCTTCAATTTGTTAATGTGGTATATCACACTGATGGATTTGCAGTTATTGAAAAATCCTTGCATTTCTAGGATAAATCCCACTTGATCATGTTGTATGAGCATTTTAATATATTGTTGGATTCCGTTTGCTAGTATTTTGTTCAGGATTTTTGCAACTATGTTCATCAGTGATACTGGCCTGTAATTTTCTTTTGTGTGGTATCTTGTCTAGTTTTGGTATCAGGGTGATGGTGGCCTCACAGAATGAGTTTGGGAGTTTTATTTCCTCTGCAATTTTTTGGAACTGTTTCAGAAGGATAGGCGTTAGCTATTCTCTAAATATTTGATAAAAATTCACCTGTGAAGCCATCTGGTCCTGGACTTTTGTTTATTGGGAGTTTTTAAATCACAGTTTCAATCTCATACTTGTGATTGGTTTGTTCATATTTTCTGTTTCTTTCTGATTCAGTCTTAGGAGATTGTACCTAAGAATTTGTCCGTTTCTTCCAGGTTGTCCATTTTATTGGCATATAGTTGCTTGTAGTAATCTCTTATGATCCTTTGTGTTGTCAATTGTAAGTTCTTTTTTCATTTCTAATTTTATTGATTTGAGTCGTCTCCCTTTTTTTCTTGATTGAGTCTGCCTGAAGGTTTATCAATTTTGCTTATCTTCTCAAAGAACCAGTTTTTAGTTTCGTTGATCTTTTCTATTATTTGTTTCATTTATTTCTGCTCTGATCTTTATGATTTCTTTCCTTCTGCTAAGTTTGGGTTTTGCTTGTACTTCTTTCTCTAGGTGCTTTAGGTGTAGTAAGGTTGTTTGAGATTTTTCTTTCCTGAGGGAAGAAAGACTGTATTGCTGTAAACTTCCCTCTTAGAACTGCTTTTGCTGCATCCTGTAGGTTTAGGATCATCGTGTTTTCGTTTTCATTTGTCTCTAGGTATTTTTTGATTTCCTCTTTGATTTCTTTGGTGATCCATTGGTTGTTTAGTAACGTATTGTTTGTTTATCCTCCACGTGTTTGTGTTTTTTACAGTTATTTTTTCCTTGTAGTTGATTTCCAACCTCATAGGGTTGTGGTCAGAAAAGATGTTTGATAGATACGTTTTATTTTCTTAAATTTACTGAGGCTCGATTTGTGGCCCAGTGTGTGAGCAATCCTGGAGAATGTTCCATGTGCACTTGAGAAGAATGTGTACTCTGCTGCTTTTGGTCTATAAATATCAGTGAAGTCCATCTGGTCTAAGGTGTCATTTAAGGCCTGTGTTTCCTTATTGATTTTTCTGTTTGGATGATCTGTCCTTTGAGGATAGTGGGGTGTTAAATTCCCCAACCATTATTGTGTTACTGTCAACTTTTCCTTTTAATTTCCACCTGCATGGAATAGCTTTTTCCATCCCCTCACTTTCCATCTGTATCTGTCCCTAGATCTGAAGTGGGTCTCTTGTAGACAGCATATATGCATGGAAATCAAAAGATAGCTGAAGTAACAATACTCATATCAGACAAAATAATAGAGTTTAAAATAAAGACTGTTACAACAAAGAAGGACACTACATAATGATCAAGGGATTAATCCAAAAAGAAGGTACAACTGTAAATACATATGGACCCAACATAGAAGCACCTCAATATATGAGGCAAATACTATAACAGGCTAACAAGGAGAAAGAGACAGTAACGCAATAATAGTTGGGGAATTTAACACCCCACTATCATCAGTGGACAGATCGTCCAGACAGAAAAATTGATAAGGAAACACAGGCCTTAAACGACACATTAGACTAGATGGACTTCACTGCTATTTATAGAGCATTCCATCCCAAAGCAGCAGAGTACACATTCTTCTCAAGTGCACATGGAACATTCTACAGAATTGCTCACATGCTGGGCCACAAATCAAGCCTCGGTAATTTAAGAAAACTGAAATCATATGAAGCATCTTTTTTTTTTTTTTGGCGGTACACGGGTCTCTCACTGTTGTGGCCTCTACCATTGCGGAGCACAGGCTCTGAATGCGCAGGCTCAGCAGCCATGGCTCACAGGCCCAGCCGCTCCGCGGCATGTGGGATCCTCCCGAACCAGGGCACGAGCCTGTGTCCCCTGCATCGGCAGGCGGACTCTCAACAACTGCGCCACCAGGGAAGCCCTGAAGCATCTTTTTTGACCACAACCCTATGAGGTTAGGAATCAACTGCAAGAAAAAAAAAACTGTAAAAAACACAAACACATGGAGGGTAAACAATATGTTACTAAACTAAACAACCAATGGATCACCAAAGAAATCAAAGAGGCAATCAAAAAATACCTAGAGACAAATGAAAACGAAAACACGAAGATCCTAAACCTATAGGATGCAGCAAAAGCAGTTCTAAGAGGGAAGTATATAACAATACATTTTTAACCTCAGGAAACAAACAAGAATAATCTCAAATAATCAACCTAACCTTACAGCTAAAGCAACTAGAGAAAGAAGAACAAACAAAACCCAAAGTTAATAGAAGGAAAGAAATCATAAGATCAGAGCAGAAATAAATGAAATAGAAATAAAACAATAGAAAAGATCAATGAAACTAAAAGCTGGTTCATTGAAAAGATAAACAAAATTGATAACCCTTTAGCCAGACTCAAAACCTTCTGCACAGCAAAGCAAACCATAAATAAAATGAAAAGACAACCCACAGAATGGGAGAAAATATTTGCAAACAATGTAACCAACAAGGGATTAATCTCCAAAATTAAAAAGAAAAAAACAGCTCATGTGGCTCAATATAAAAAAAAGAAAAAAACCCAATCAAAAAACGGGCAGAAGACCTGTATAGCCATTTTATCCAAAGAAGACATACAGATGGCCAACAGGCACATGAAAAGAGGCTCAACATCACTAACTTTTAGAGAAATGCAACTCAAAACTACACACCAGTCAGATGGCTATCATCAAAAAGTCTACAAACAGTAAATGTTAGAGAGGGTGTGGAGAAAAAGGAAACCTCCTACACTGTTGGTGGTAATGTAAATTGGTATAGTCACTATGGAGTAGTTCGGAGGTTCCTTAAGAAACTAAAAATAAAGTTACCATATGATCCAGCAATCCCACTGTTGGGCATATATACAGAGAAAAAGATAGTTGGAAAGGATACATGCACCCTAATATTCATTGCAGCACTGTTTACAGTAGCCAAGACATGGAAGCAACCTAAATGTCCATCGATGGATGAATGGATAAAGAAGATGTGGTACATATATACAATGGAATATTACTCAGCCATTTTTTAAAAAATGAAATAATGCCATTTGCAGCAACATGGATGGACCTGGAGATTATCATACTAAGTGAAATAAGTCTGACAGAGAAAGATAAATATCATATGATATTATTTATATGCAGAATCTTAAAAAAATGATACAAATGAACTTATTTATAAAACAGAAAGAGACTCAACAGATACAGAGGATGAACTTTTAGTTACCTGGGGGGAAGGGTGGGGGGAGGGACAGATTTGGAATTTGGGATTGACATGTACACACTGCTATATTTAAAACAGATAACCAACAGGGAACTAGTGTATAGCACAGGGAACTTTGCTCAATACTCTGTTATAACCTAAATGGGAAAGAATTTGAAAAAGAATAGATAAATGTGTATGTATAACTGAATCACTTTAGTGTACACCTGTAAGTTACATATTGTTAATCAACTATACTCCATTATAACATAAAAATAAAAAATACACAGAGTGGCAGATTGCATTAAAAAACAAGAGCATATGATATGCTGCCTACAAGAGACACACTTTAGGGTGAAGGACACAGGTTGAAAGTGACAGGTTGGAAAAAGTTCATGCAAATGGAAATGACAAGAAAGCAGGGCACAATACTCAGACAAAACAGACTTTGAAACAAAGGCCATAACGAAGGACACTACATAATGATAAACGGATCAACACAAGAGGAGGATCTTACAATCATCAACATATATGCACCTAATATTGGAGCACCCAAATACAAAAAACAAATACAGACATAAAGGGAGAAATTGAGAGGAATACAATAATAGTAGGAGGCTTTAACACCACACTCACATCAACGGACAGATCTTGTAGACAGAAAATCAACAAGGCAACAGAGATCCTAAATGATACAATAGAACAGACTTAATTGATATTTTCAGGACATTACATCCCAAAAAGAACAAAAAAAAAAACCCCAAAATACACATTCTTTTCAAGTGCACATCGAACGTTCTCTAAGACTGACCACATACCAGGGAACAAAACAGGACTCAACAAATTTAAGAGTACAGAAATTATCTCAAGCATCTTTTCTGAACACAATGGCATGAAATGGTATCAACCGCAGAACAAGAAATGAGAAAAAAAAAAAAGTTACCTGGAGACTAAACAACATGCTACTGAAAAACCAATGGGTCAACAATGAAATTGAAGAAATTAAAAGATACCTTGAGACAAATGACAATGAAAACACAACCATACAAAATCTATGGGATGCAGTGCAAGCAGTTCTTGGAAGTTCATAGCAATAGAGGCCTTCCTCAAAAAACAAGAAAAATCTCAAGTAAACAACCTAACCTACCACTTAAAAGAATTAGAAAAAGAAGAACAAACAAAACCTAAAATCAGAAAAGAGGAAATAAATAAAATAGATTTTAAAAAATAGAAAAAATCAATAAAGCCAAGAGCTGGTTCTTTGAAAGAGTAAAGAAGATTGACAAACTCTGGCCATGCTCACCAAGAAAAGAGAGAGAATCCAAATAAAATAAGAAATGAAAAAGGAACATAATAACTGATAACGAGAAATAGAAAACATCATAAGGGACTACTATGAACAATTTATATGCCAGCAAATTTGACAACCTAGAAGAAATGGACAGGTTTCTAGAAACACAGAGCCCACCAAAATTGAATCAGGAAGAAACAGATACCTTTTGTTTTTCTTTTTGTGGTACACGGGCCTCTCCCGTTGCAGAGCACAGGCTCCAGACACGCAGGCTCAGCGGCCATGGCTCACAGGCCCAGCCGCTCCGCGGCTTGTGGGATCTTCCTGGGCCGGGGCACGAACCGTGTCCCCTGCATCAGCAGGTGGACTCTCAACCACTGCACCACCTGGGAAGCCCCAGATACAGATATTTTGAACAGACCAATCACTAGAAGTGAAACAGAATCTGTAATTTAAAAATTCTCTACAAACAAAACTCCAGGACCAGATGGCTTCACAGATGAATTCTACCAAACATAGAAAGAACTTATACCAATCCTTCTCAGACTCTTCCAAAAAACTGAAGAGGAGGGAACACTCCCAAAGACATTCTATGAAGCCACCATCACCCTGATACCAAAACCAAAGACACCACCAAAAAAATTAGAGGCCAATATCTTTGATGAATATAGATGCAAAAATTCTCAGCAAAATATTAGGAAACCGAATCCAACAACACATAAAAAATATCATACACCATGATCAAGTGGGATTCATCCCACATTCACAAGGATGGTTCAACATCTGCAAATCAGTCAGTGTGATACACCACATAAACAAAAGACAAAAATCACATGTTCATCTCAATAGGTGCAGAAAAGGCATTTGATAGAACTCAACATCTATTCATGATAAAAATTCTTACCAAAGGAAGTATAGAGAGACCATATCTCAACATAATAAAAGCTATTTATGACAAACCCACAGCTATCATCACAGTCAATGGTGAAAAGCTGACAGCCTTCTTACTAAAATCTGGAACAAGACAAGGATGCCCAGTCTCATCACTTACATTCAACATAGTATTGGAAGTCCTAGCCACAGCAATCAGACAAGAAAAAGAAATAAATGGTATTCAAATTGGAAGGGAAGAGATAAAATTGTCATTTTATACAGATGACATGATACTATAGAGAGAGAACCCTAAAAACTCCACACAAAAACTACTAGAACTGATAAATTCAACAGGGTAGCAGGACACAAGATTAACATGCAGAAATCGGTTGACTTTCTTTACACTAACAATGAGATATCAGAAAGGGAATGTAAAAAAACAATACATTTTAAAATCCCACCCCTGTAAGTAAAATACTTAGGAATAAAGCTGACTAAGGAGGTGAAAGACTTATACACTGAGAACTATAAAACATTAATAAAGGAAATTGAAGATGACTCAAAGAAATGGAAAGATATCCCATGCTCTTGGACTGGAAGAATATTGTTAAAATGGCCATACTACCGAAAGCAATCTACAGATTTAATGTGATTCTTATCAAATTACTCATGGTATTTTTCACAGAACTAGAACAAATAATCCTAAAATTTATATGGAATCAGCCAGTTTTTGTCACTTGATATTATAGCAGAGTTTCATTTTGATGTGCGCTATGGCATTTAAAATATGAACAATATAATAGGGTTGTTCCCCTTTGAACACTTGGGTACTACTACTTTGTTAGTGGAGAGGTAGGTAGCTCAAGTATAAAATCAAAATTATTGATTAGATTGTGCTTTAAGGCAATAGTAAAATGTAGTTTAAGCAGAATAAAAAAAACCCTGATAATCCAGGAATTAACAAAAACCTTATTTTTATGCTTAAGTTAAAAGAACAGGTCACTTCTAAAAGTATGATATTCTAAACTGGCATAGTATTTAAGAATTTTCGAAAACATTCCTAAATGAAATGCTTCTGTCACCATAATTATGTCAGTGATACACAATTTAAAACTTGTCTAATTTGGCTCGTGACAAGTTTGCTTCAAGGTATGAGCTGGAATGTTGGGGAGTAGTGGAAGTTTCTGAATAGCATATATATAAGGGATTTACCTGGAGGAATACTAGGGTAATATTATTTATTTGAACTCCAGTTAGGATGCCAGGCACCCTTTGCAGAAATATATGCATTTTCTGACTGACTTCTCACAACAAAACCAACAAGCAGATACTAATAAAGCCATTTTACTGTTAAGGAAACTGACATAATTCAGCTGATAAATGTTAGTTTATCATCTTTCCAAATTTATGATCCTTCAACCCTTTTTCTTATGTCCATCCTTTCCTTTCAAATGGGAAAACAGTTGTTTTCACCTCTTGATTTTTTTCCTTGTCTAAAATAGGTTTAATCCCTTTCTTTCTATCCTTTCTCCCTTCCCTTCTCCTTTCCTCTTTCCTTCCCTCTTTTTAAGTATGAGAGAATTGTGGATTTATATAACTTCGAATTTCAGGTAAAATATATTTTGTAACTAAATTCTCAGTGATTTGTTACACTATACCTTTGTTAAAGTACTTCCTCACTCAAAGCAGGAGTGTATAGGGTATTTTGTGGCGGTAACTTATTATCTTATTGTCTGATTAAAACATGGAATTTGGTTATGTACTGTTCATTTCAATTTCGTATGTGTATTTTAAATTCCCATGATATGTGTGTGCATTTGCAATAGACCATCCAGGAAACAAGCTAAAAATATTACTGATAAAGAAGGTGAAATATACATGAAATGTGGAAATATGCTATTAATTTAATACTTAAATAAGCTGTGGAAAATTTGTCTCTAATTATTAACTATATGTAACACTCATCTCAAATTCAATGACTTTTGTCCCCCTCCCCAAAATATATTTTCCTTATTTTTCTGACTCAGCTAATTTTGGTCTAACTGAACATTGGTTTTAACTTACTCATTGAATATCAATATAAATATGCACCATCATAGGTATGTACATAAGTTATAAATAACTCCTTTAAAGGAGTACTTAATGTGTCAGGCGTTTAGAAGATCCCATCTTTTTCTACATATGTGTAAAACTCAGACTCAGAGTGGTGTTGTGTAAGTGTGATGTGATTGATCTCCAGTAAGAGAAGAAAGAGAAGGCATGACATGGAGGGTTGATCTAAACTTTATCATATATAAGCCTTAGGAAAGACATTTGAGTTCTTACATTGCAATACTCTTACCTGAAATTTTATTTCGAACCTACCCATTTTTAGAAGGGGATTGTTGTACTCCCGTCTGTAGGACATACATGTGGAATTCCTCTTTTATCCTCATGACTCTCTCTCAGTATCTGTAGTCGAAACAAGACGCATGCCCTTTACAGAGCCGGCACAATTAGGAGTAACATCTGCAACTTAGCAAACTATGGAATAGTGTTTCTCAGTATAAAGCCAATTGGCTCAATTCACATACTTAGTCTAATAATACCTTAATCAACTAAATTCGTCTGCCCCAATTTCATATTTTATAGTCAGGACAGAAAGGATACAACTTAATATCCTAAATATCATAATTTGAGTCTGGGAACAATACCAACTTGTCACTCTCAGGACCCAGCTGACGGTGAAACTGGAGACTACACGAAGTTATGCAGCAGCTGAAACTGCACAAGAAATGGATTCCACGTGAGAAGAGCAGAAAAGGCTGAAAGTGACACTGAAGGGTGTTGCACTGGACACTGCTTTACTTTGTTACATTCTGGAGAAAGTGGTGTATTTACCGGGTAGAACGTGACCTGCGAACGGTTATTATGTGCTAAACCTGACTACTAGAAAGTAACGTCAGAAGATTTCCTACATTTCAATAATAAAACTAGATTTAAGACAGTCAAAAGTAGTGACTGGTTAATTTCCACAAAATTTAATTTTTCAGAATTTCTAATTACTATATGTAATATTCCATAAAAGACTCATCAATTTGCCAATTTAAATAAAAGTTTTAGAATCAATTAAGTGTGATTTTGTTCCCCATGCTTTTATGTTCCTACTTAGCATAGGAAACTGTACGGTTTGCTTCAATTTCATAAAAATTAGTTTCAGACTTTCTTTTGTTCATCAAAGACAGTTTCAGCTCTCCAGGTACTAATACTTACTTTAGAAAGGAAAAACAAATATCGAGTTGGAGGTCAACGTACTTCCCTTTTGATGGGTTGCTTTATCAAATATTAAAAAATGAACAAAGGACGTATTGTTTCAACAACTAAATCCCAATAATGGTGGTGTATTCATTCAGATTTCAGCAGTTATACTTGCGTCCATGGTATCAAAGCCCCAGGAATACTTTTTCAGGAATCTCTTTTGTTGCAAGTTGTGCATCAGCAGCTACCATGGGTCAGCAAGAACCATACAAAGGAGGGTCTTGAATTATGTCTACAATGTCAGGCTTTTATCAGATTTACACATTGGTGATGATGAATTTCATATGTTAGGTGTAAAGAACAAACTTCTCCCTAAGTACAGACTCCAATACAAGCCCAGTGTGCCATATGAAGGCTAGATGAGACTAGAAAAGGCAGGACAGATTCATCATCACAGAATGAAAAGCACACAGCAATTTCAGAGGATAAAAATGTGAAATCTTACCGTAAGTCCTTTATTAGAAACACATCCAAAATGTACATATACTCTAAGAATAGTCTGTAGTAGAAGAATGGGGGGAAAAGGTATGCCAGTCAAAACATTATGTAAAAGATGTCACATGAAATTAACTTTAAGGAATAGAGCATTATTTGATGTTCTCCAAGAAGACAAAATTTTAAAATGAGGTGTCCACGACAAGCTGGAATTCTTTTCATTTCTATATTATTTTGCAGAGGCAAATGCGTGTTGTGTGTGTGTGCTTACTACGTAATTAATTCCTAGTAAGTCTACAGTGTTTCTGGTCAGAAACAGTGATATTCTATATAAACTCCTTTACGTTAATTTAGATCAAGTTTCAGTGGTCCCATGTCCCTTCTCAATTTTCAGCACAAGAATGGTCAGTATTACCTAAAATCTTAGTTTCCTTTTGCTATGGAATATGCCAAGGTGGCATAAAAACTTACTCTAAGTGTCTAAATGTTTGCAGGGTTAGGAAGTTAAATATACCAAGTATTTAGGAAGCCTATTTTGTAACAAATATAAACATTTTTATATATGCTGTTTCACAGTATTGTGTTAAGCATTTTTTTTTAAAAACGTAGAAAGTAAACTTTGACACTGGAACAGCAGCACCATTCTGGGATAAGATCCCCTTTGCATTCTGTACTAGTCCATGGGCCTAGGAAATCTAGAATATTCTCACATGGCCCAGACTGAAGGCTCCAAAGTTAGTTTTTTATTCTGTCATACAACAAATTAACAACCAGCAGTGATAACACAGTTTTGAGCCCAAGATAGTTAAGGCTATGAAAATTCCAAAGAACTAGTACCTCAGCTAGTTAAATGAATTCTGACAGATCGAAGTTAAATGAATGTATCATTTCTAAATCTGCTACTTGGAGAATCACCATGATGATGATGATGATTTTTTTTGTATCAGGGAAACCTCACAAGATTGAGACAACACCAAAATGATGAAACACCACTTTTAAAAAAAGGAACACCTAAAACATTAGCCATAACTTTAATCATCCTTAAATTATATTTGTGAATATCAGAAATAATATTATAAGTCAAGTTTCTTTTATTAGTAGTAATGTTGCTTTTCACACGGTGTTTACGTTTGACCAAGAATAAGATGAGAATTAAAGACAGTGTTCTCTCTTGTGGCCCTGAAATCAACTCGGCTTAACTGTAGAGATACTTTCCAGATCTAGAAATGCTTAGAAATAAACTATAAAACAGGAGGTCTGGGAGTAATGGAAATTATGTTTTCTTCCTCAGAAACAACTTTAAAATGTTCATTTGGATTTTACGACAGAACTCTGCTAGTTACAGTCCTGTAGTAAAAGACAATGCTAACACCAACTGTGGTAGTGATTATATTGCTTACAGACATAATAAAATAAAAGTGCTATTGAAGTTCTGCTATATTCACAAATACTGCATTTATATATGTACATGCAAATAAACCTCATCATTAATGATAAAATCTTAGGGTTTTAAATAGACACATTTCCTCCTACCTACCCATCTCCATATATTCACAACCCCAAGATGAGTTTTCACAAGCGACATTTAGATTTGTGAAGGAAAAAGTGAATCTTTCCAGTACCTATCCTCTTTTCCTCCCTCCCTTTCAGCTTTGGGAGAGGCAGCAGCACATAAAATTGAATGCAAAACCTAAGGTTATAAGACCTTCTGTGATCCATATTCACACTTATCCAATGAGTTGGCTGCCAAATAGGTCAGAAGAGTTTTGAACAAAGTAATGTATTTGCATATAAGCATTTCATAAAAGTGGTCCTCTGCATACACACACACACACACACACACACACACACACACAACGGATATAGAAAATGTTTCTTAGAAGTAGCATTTTAACTATCCTGTGTAAACCCAAGAATGAATCACCAATGAATACATTTATGCTGCAACTGTTAATCATGATTAATCAACAAAGTGTTCGGTATAGCCAACAACTACCTCCCCCTACCAAAAAAAAAAAAAAAGGGAATGGAAAAAAATATAATAGAAGCCAGTGATTGTAAAAGCAAAAAGAAATTCTAGATATACAAATATCTTGAATGTTAATATACAAAGATATAAAAGCATATCTGAACCTACCTGTATTATTGAATACCTTTCAAAATTATTTAGGCCTGACTTCAGGGTAAGAGTTTGGCCTTTTCCCAGGATAGTACAGGAGCCATAACCTTCTACAGCAGAAAAGAAGAGAAAGATACTTCCAAGTGAGTACCTGCACTCCAGCTTGCCTCTAAGTCTTTCCCTCTATGATTGTCTTATTCATGCTCTTAATTTCTCAATTAAACCAAATCGCTTCTTATCTGTTATTGCTAAGGGATTTAAAAGTTCCAGGATACAAATACTAATATATCTGAAATGCTTATAAATAATCAATCATCTTTTGGATAAAAGGTGACAGCACGCAAAGAGTCTTTTAAGGACCTGTTTTGGTTTCAGTGCTTTCAAAAGAAAGGATGATGTACCAGTAGGTCTCTCCACACCATTTTCTAAAGTTTCGCTTGACTACAAACCTTCAGCCTGATCAGGTCCAGCACCTCATCGTCATCGGCTCACTCCGCAGCATGGACATGACATGGTTTTGAGGGTAATTTCCTCAGCAGCCCTGTAAATTGTGAGTCACTGAGATTATACAAAATTGGTATTTGGCTTCCTTTCAAGTTTCACATTCATCACATAATCGGGCTATGAAGCATCCCATACAGAGAAGGCGGCATCCAAAGCAATGAGCAGATCGTGTTTAAATAATACACACTACTAAATTTTACAGCTGTCCTTTTATATTCAAATGATATTAAGCACACTGTCATGTTAAATTGAAAACACTTTAGATCTAAAAATATACTACTGAAACAAATGACACAGTGAGAAGAAACAAGACCAAAATCTATTTGTATAAAATACAGTCTATAATTTCAGAACAGATGCTACATATAGCCATACTTATTAGATATCTTCTAAATTATCATCTGGGCATTTATATCTTTTAAAATTGTCTCTGGCGAGTCTCAAATTTAGTATTTTCACAGAGTTTAAAACATCTATAACGAATCTTTATGTTTCTTTTTAAAACTGCAACTGAGCATAAATATAATTCTAAAACAAGATTCCTGACTTCAAAGAACTGTCTTCAGGTAACCTTTCTCCAGAAATCAGTAAAACTAAAAATCTTCCTTAAAATTATACTTCCTCTCTCTTCTGAATGGTCTCCAAATAGGCAAGTTCATGAATTGGGCTTCATTTTAATTTTTTTCTGGTTTTTGGATTCTTCTACACTGCTTTGACAACACTATTACATTTTATCTTCTCTTCTCCCAAAACAAGCTGTTCATTGTATGTTGCTCTCAAGTATTTAATTGAAATATAACCTAAAGGAAGAAATTATGCTTCTTGCTTCAGTTCCCCTTAAGCATCAGTGATAATTTCAATCATAACAATTGCCAGGTTTATGTTTTTTATTCTGGATTCCTAATTATATAGGATTGAGAGTAATTCAGAAGTGTTTCAGAATCATCTACTGCCAAGATTCTGAAAAATGTCTTTTGTGAAACAGAATGTTAATGCTCTGAGGACTCTGTTATGTCTGCACTAATATGTTCTGCGCACTCTGATGAAATGAGAGGGTAAAGGTCCAGGTGTATCATGACTAATATTGTAATACACCTACTGTCCTGTTTACCCTGTCAGTCAACAGATAATGAGGACCTATTTTGTTTCCATTTTTTGTTATATATATTTATATATTGTTAATTTCTAAAGCTCGCTAGTATAAATTCAGGAGGATCAGCCTGATAAATATTTAAGTGTTATGGTCATTTTTTGTGTTGATCTTATCTAGACCATGAATGTCAGCATATGACTGATGAGAGGAAATAATGTTTCCTGAGAATTGTCTAAAATCGCAACATTTCAGTCAATGTTTCAGTCCTTAAATACCTCTTTATTTTAAACTGATCTGTTATAAGGAGCTATTTATTAACTAAGATCAACTTTTGGCCTGTTTTAGCAAGTTTTATCCCGTTATCATGCTTGAGACTTTGCAAACTCTTGCCCCTTATCCTTTATCTGCAGTGAAATATCTTGGAAATCTTAATCTCTTTCTGGCTAAACTAGTAATAACCAGTTGCAATAACCAGCATCACAAATGCACACACACACACACACACACACACACACAAGGATAACAATAAAATAAAAAATGCCTAATACGGAGCATGTTAATAAACTTCACTATAGAGAGATGGCCAAGCAGAGCCATGGCTCCTTTTTCCACTTTTATAAGACACAACACAAGTAGTATTTTGGGAGGCTACAAAGTTATTTTTTTCCATTTGTACCACTTCTTGACAGAAGTAGGATTTTTTTTTTTTTTTTGCATATGTATCTACAGACTCTAAAGGTAGGCAAATAAGAACTATGAGACCAGTGAATTACTTTAAGTCGCTACTTCTGCTATGCTAATCAGCTGAGAGAAATCTGGGTTTCGTATTAGGAGCCCTTCTGAATGGCTTAATTCCTTTACAGCTACCATTAGCTGTCAGCCTCTCCGTGGATATTGTCCATGTGCACTTTGAGGTAGTCATTCCTTGTAAACTTCTTATGGCAAAACTGGCATTCTGCCAGTGGACGATTAGGATTATGAGTCATCTTGTGTCGGATCAGCATTTTCTTCAGGCTAAAAGCCAAGTCACAAACCTAGAGAAGACCCAAAGATACCAATCACATTATATTGAAAAATCTGAAGATACACCAAGTTATCACTTACACAAAATACAATATGCAATTCCTATTATCAAGTATATACTGACAGGCTTAAGAACAAAAGTGCTCTGGAAATAAATGGAACTTAACATCCAAGGTAAAAGGTAAAGAAAATTAATTATAGTTCCAAGAGTTGTTTGCATTTAATGTGTGTCCTCTGCATCCCAACCACTCTCCCTTCCCGCAGCTACTATATTTTTAAACATCTCTAAAGACACAACTCCCTGGAAACAGTATCTTTCTCCCCATAATTCAGCATATTAACAATTTCACGTTAAACCTCTTCAACAGAATGCCTGGATCTAGAGGCATCTTTTTAGTATTGGCATAAATAGCACAAGACATGTCTCACCAGTGATCCCTTCAGTCTGGACCCATGTATGAAGTAAAAGGTTAACACTGCTTTAAGCATCCTAAGCAGAAGTTCGTTATCCACTAGTCCAGTTCTTTATTTCCAATTAAAAATACTTCACATTTTCTTCATGTAAGCTCTGCGACATTGCCACCTGACTCAACAGACATTAAACAGCCCAATAATTTAAAATATTAAATTAACCCAGAAGATGTGAGGCATAGTTATTCAAAAGTAAAAATGAAATGGAATTCTTTTATAATACCAAATTTTCATTCAAAGTTTGCTGTTATTCACAAAAATTCCATTTACATGAAATTCTTCAAAAGCACATGCACGATAAAATAAAATACTTAAATAATGTGAAAATTCCCTGAAAAACATAGTGAATATAATGGGAGAGGTAACGCCTTGTAAAAATACTGGAAAGACAGCTGAAGTTCTGAATGAGGTGAAGCATGTGAAAATACAAAAGCAAATAAAAAATTCACTCTCTCTTTATGAGAGAAGCAGGATTTTACCTGCTCAGCAACAAGAAACACAGAAGGGCAAGCCCCCAGTTTGGTGACGAGAGGGAGTAATCCAATAATAATGTATTTTGAATTACACATTAGTAGCATAGTGTGACATAAAATAAGTTTTAGAGTTTGCTACGGACTGAATGTTTGTGTCCTTTGCTATGGACTGAATGTTTGTGTCCTTTGCTATGGACTGAATGTTTGTGTCCTTTGCTACGGACTGAATGTTTGTGTCCCCTCAAAATTCATGAGTTAAAGCCCTAATCCTTAATGTGATGGTGTTTGAGGTGCAGCCACTGTGAGATAATTAGGGTTAGATGAGCTCATGAGGATGGAGTGATGGGATTAATGCCCTTATAAAAACGGGAAGAGACACAGATTCTCTCTCTCTCTCTGCATGCACACACCAAGGAAGGCCATGTGAGGCATAACCAGGAAGAAGGCCCTCACTAAAGACCCAACTACTCTGGCACCCTGACCTCAGATCCATGAAGGCAGAGAATCTTCATATATTTTATTCACTCATATATCCTAAGGGATAAGACAGTGCCTATAGAGTAGCACTAAATAAGTATTTGTTGAATTAACTAACCAAGTTTCAACCTGATTCTGTCACTTCCTAAGGAAGTTTAAATGAACAAACTATGCCTTTTAACTTCAGTTCCCTCACCTATAAGATGATCACAATGATCATTATCTCACAGAATTAATACTAAGATTAAATGAGGTAATCTATGCAAATGGATGTTGTACTGAAGACGCTCAATAAATGTTAGTGCCTAGTTTTTCTCTTTCATCTTCTCTAGCAAAAAGAATCATCAGCAGGTTGGAAAGAAGAGACTACAACAGCTACCACATGTGGGGTCCGAGAGAGAACACAGCTACTATAAAGAGTAGCAGCTCCCTGCAATATACAAATGATTTTAAAGCAAACAATAATTTTCCATGACAAACATAATGCTTCCAATCAATCTGAGGAAAGGACGTTCTTCTTATGAAATACCTTTGTAAACGTAAGTTTTACAATCACAATTTAAAACAGACTATATACCTTTAAAGTCACTGAAAAACAAAGCCAGGTAAGTTCATGTCATGCAGTAAAAATCGGGATAAAAAGGAAAGACCCAGGAACATGAAAGAGCATAAAATACAATGACAGACTATATAATACATGAGTTATGATAAGTGATATAAAATACTGAGTACCCTTAAAGGCTCTGAAATTAGGGTAAAATGGAAAATGCAAACACATGCTATTTTCAAGAAATGTACTTAAAACAACACACACACCCAAACATAATTTTACAAGGGGGATTGGAATGTGCCTAAGTGTAGAAAATGGTGCTGATGACAGTGCAACCGTACTGAGTAGCCCTTCCTCAAAAGCACCTTGGACGGACAGAGATTATTAGTATTTTCACAAGCCTTAAAAGAGCCAGGAGTACTACCAGTATGATAGCTCCTAGTCAAAGATGTATATATAAGATGTTCATCCCAGAATTATTTATAAAAGTGGAGTATTACAAATAACTTATTTGCCCAAAGTTAATGAGTATATTCATTTTGATATAACGAGAAGAAGAGATACTTCTCAGCTGTTAAAAAAAAGATCATACTTCAAAAAATATGTAAAAAAAAGGCAAGGAAAAATGTAAAGGGAAGAAAACAGAATAAAATTAATGCATAATTTACAATACTGAAATAAAGATGGTAACTGTATCTGTATAAATAAGTATTGGAAGAAAATATCAAGAGATTAATGTTAATATTAGTTGACATCAGTTGAGAAATTTGGAATCATTTCATTTGTCTTTATTCCCTTCTGTATTTCCTAATTTTTCTAGAACAAAAAAGGAAACAAACTTCCAAATGTTACTTTGGAATGCAAAAAATACCACTGGCTGAGTGAAGGTTCTACGTCCTCATCTTCCACGCGTGCCTCAAGCCCACTGCCATCACACTGATACGTCAAGTGCTGTAACTCCCTAAACAGCTTCGATAGGTCACCAACCACCTCCACATGGCTAAATGGAATGGGGACTCCTGAATCCTCATTTAACATGAAGTTTCAGTATCATTTGACATACCTGGCCACTTCCCTCCTGCCTTTCATTTAGTTTCCATTAGGACATGTTCTCCTTGTTTTCCTTCTATTTTTCTGGCCTTTCCCCACCCCACCCCCCATTTTCCTGTACAGGCTCCTCCTCCACCCTGACCTTGAAGTCTGGATCTCAGTACCCGTTCCTTAGCCCACTTCTTCATTCATTAGGTGTTTTCTCCCCTGGTGACCTTAATCATAGTCATGCTCTTTGTTACTGTTTATATGGAGATACTCGCCAATATCTTATCTCTGATCCAAGTCCTCTCTCCTGATCTGCACAGTGGAGGATCTAAATGCCTGCTGGATAGCTCACTGGTGCTGCAAACTCAGTAAGTCTAAAGTTGAACTGGAATTGAAAAAATACAACAAACTAGTGAATATGACGAAAGAGAAGCAGACTCACAGAGAACAAACTACTGGTTACCAGTGGGGAGAGGGAAGGAGAGAGGGTCAATATAGTGGTAAGGGATTAAGAGGTACAAATTATAGGGTATAAATTAAACTACAGGGCTTCCCTGGTGGCGCAGTGGCTGAGAGTCCGCCTGCCGATGCGGGGGACGCGGGTTTGTGTCCCGGTCCGGGAAGATCCCACATGTCGTGGAGCGGCTGGGCCCGTGAGCCATGGCCGCTGAGCCTGCACATCCGGAGCCTGTGCTTCGCAACGGGAGGGGCCACAACAGTGAGAGGGACGCGTACCGCAAAAAAAAAAAAAAAAAGCTACAAAGATATACTATACAACACAGGAAATATCGCAAATATTTTATAATAACTACAAATGGAATATAAGCTTTAAAAATTGTGAATCACTGTATTGTACACCTGTAACTTATATAACATTGTATATCAACTATACTTCAATTAAAAAAAAGACTGTCTCCCAAATCTAATTCTCAAAACAAAAATGTGCCATCCATCTGACACTTGCTGGAAATCTGGCAGTCAGCCTTGATCCAATGTCTCCCTCATCCCCACCTCATTTAGTCAATTACCACTTCTTCCCTGTACACATTTCTAGAGGACATTTAATTGTCGCCATCTGTGCTGCCACAACCCGAGTGAAAACCGTCACCTGCCTAGACCAGCGATTCTCCAGCAGTAAGAAAACGTTTCCGCATGCACCTGTTATCTGCATTTTTAAATAAAATATACCAAGTGTACTAACGTATTTATAAATTATTATTAGAGACAAACTTTTAAGAGAATTTGAAAAAAGATGAAATAAACGTTTTTGTATCAATAATTATGACTTCATATTTTCATTAGGCAACATCGAAGATATGATATTTAGGGTCAGTCATTTTTAAGAAAAATGTAGACAAAAACATATTTCAAATGTCTTCTGGATAATTTCAGTGTTTTGGTTTACTTTTTTCCAGATATGATGTTTAATCTAAATTTGCTGCTGACTGGTAATATTAACTCTGTTGTTTTCTTTTTGTTGCCTTGTATTATTATTATTATTGTTATATTATAACAATTGTTATAATATATATAATATTGTTATATTATATATATTATAATAACAATAATATTATTATTATTATTGTCTGTATTATTAATATTATTTTCAATCTGTAGTTTCTGTAAAGGACTCTTTTGTACAAGATTATTTTGTTTAAAAACAGATAACAGAATCCATATCGCCACTTAACTGGGAACACATAAATCGCAATCCTTGCAAGCACGGAAAACAAACAAGCGACAACCTGCATTGCCACGGAATTGCCACTCTTCCCTCAGATCACATTTAGTACTGTACATCGCAAGAAACCAGCTGTTAACAGGGGCACCAAAGTAACAGAGGACACCAAAGTCAAGCCCCGCTATTCAATGATAATAAAGTGTAATTTCTTGTTTTAAGTTCTTTGAAGTTTAAGTTCTTTGTTTTAAAATACACAATAAGCAGGGATCACAACTGTAATCTTTCCTTCCCGTTTCTCAATGGATGTCTCCTAGGCCTCCTGGGATATGCAGCTCCTCACTCTGGAAACCAAAGCCTAGATTATTGCAATAGCCAGTGTCAGTGGTTCTCAAAGAGGTGGTACAGTTTCCCCTCCCCTCAGGAAATGTTTGGAACTAGAGGAGGTGTGTAACTGTCCTGAAGAATGGGGGTTGCTCCATGCATTTTATATAGGAGAGGAGATGCAAATTCCCTGTAATGTATGGACAATTTTACACTGTCAGAAGGACCCAGGTGATAAATACTATCTGAATCTCTCTGCATCCATCCTTATCCCCTTCTGTC
Organism: Stenella coeruleoalba; assembly: GCF_951394435.1. Classification (NCBI taxonomy): domain Eukaryota; kingdom Metazoa; phylum Chordata; class Mammalia; order Artiodactyla; family Delphinidae; genus Stenella; species Stenella coeruleoalba. The sequence continues at coordinate 20,616,070 of NC_137149.1, read as the reverse complement.
CGTGCTCCACCCAGCAGGTGGAGGGATTTTTAAAACCATAAATGTCATTTTACTACATAAAACTGTTCCATGGGTCCTTACTGGATCCTTACTTTAAGGGAAACTCCTAAACTCTAGCCCAACTAACCAGCTTTAGTGTAGGCTGTTGAAGACACCACAGCCTTCCTGCCTCAGTACTTTCTCACTTCTCTTTTTCTAGCTGCCTCCTATGCATTCCTCAGGGAGGCCTGTATGATCTTTCTGACAGAAGTCTTCTGTTAAATGCTCTCATAGTAGCCTTTACTTTTCCTTTTTAACACTTACCTCGAGTGTAATTAATTATTTGTGTGCTTTTTAATGTCTCTCCTTACTAGTCCTAAGGAACAGGAAGGCAAGAGTAGTCATTCCATTAATATTTGTTGAACTAAAGAAAGAAAGAAAGAAAGGGAAAGGTAGATAGGTGATTGATAGATACAATCCCTGTGAGCAACGTAAGTAACCCAAAGGCTGTGGAATAATTCTGGAGAAACCAAAGAAGGTGTCTTTAGAAATTATTTTCAAGTAAAAGAAACTCTAAATTGTTTTTATAAGTATAAATGAACATTTGTGATCGTACGTAAGACACAATTAAAACTGGTTCCCTATTTTCTATTTCCCTGGCTCCTTCTCTAAACCTCACGTCAAAAGAATAATAGATACCACTCTTCAATGGCTTCCTGTTAAAATCAGATTCAAAATAAATTCCTTAATGTGGCTGAAAGGCTACCAGTTTGCTCTCCAACTTCACCTTGCACCCCCCTCTTCCTCTCTCCCCAGGCTCCAGCTCCCCCTGCCTTTTTACTTCCCCTAACACTGCATGCTCTTTCCCACTTACAAGCCTTGACTTATTCTGTTCCCTGAGCCTAGAATGCTCTTTCCCCCATGGCTACTCTTCATCTTCTAGGTTACTCAGAGTCACTTTCTCAGAGAATTCTTCCCTAACTACTCTTTCACAGCCCACCCCATTTTTTCCTTTCCCAACCTTTTTCATAAAATGCAATGAGACATCTATTCAGGCTTATTTGTTTAAGTCTGTACTCCACAAGAATGTGAGTTCTATGAGGGCAGGGGACATGGCGTCTTGTTCACTGTTTTATTACAGTCATTTATTTCTGGCACAGGGACTAGGTTTAAGGGCTGACATCCGCTTTCACCGTGGGCCGGGAATGACCCTTGGCAATTTCTAACCATTAGCTGGTTCAAACTTCACAAACCACCCTTTTAGGTATCATCCCCATTTCACAGAAGGAAACTGACACACACACTTCTGTCTCAAGCAGGTTACCCAAGGTCACAGAATGAGGAAGTGGTTTCCAGCATTTAAACTCAGACAGTCTGGGTTCAGAGTCTATACCACCCCCCAAGGGCCAACTATTAAAAAAGTCTCTCACTTCAAATAGAGAGATGTGAGCCCACTACACTTTCTTCCATTTGCCTGGCTGACCCCATTTTTAAGAAATAAACATCTCTTTGAAAAAATAAAGGAGGTTCTCAGACAGTTCAGCTCACCAGTGTGTTGTGAGGGATACGAAGTTCAAGTCCATTTACATAGTCACCATGGGAAAATTACGGCAGCGGCAAGCTGGAGAAATGGAAAGGAAGTTGGGCAGGATGCCGAAGTCATTGATGACGGCTCAGAATTAAGGAGTTCGAGAAGCTCCAATAGGACACGGGATTGGAACAATCCAACAGACTGCTGAACGAGGGCCAAGGCAGAGGATTAAATGTCAGCAGAGAGTAGCTGATGTCACGCTTGTGAAACTGACTACCTAGACATTAAAAGCTGTGTTCTCATGAACTTAAATGCAGTCATTAAGAGACTTCAAACTGATGCTCTGTATAAATCAGCCAAATGTAAGGTCTTTTATAGTCATTTTAAAAATAGGGAAGAGCAAGGAGTTCCAACAGTGCAACAGAGATGCTTCCTTTTCTTTCTTTCCACATGTGATTCTCATACAACCCTTCAGCCTACTCCAACTTAGTATTAATTCACATTCCCCAAAAATGGGAAAATATTTTATTCCTTCTCTAGGCTAGAGGTAAACTGATTTTGTCTTAAGATAAAGGGAAACAGCATGTTTAATAGAAAGTCCTTGGAGATAATGTTAGAACTGTATACAGACATCTTCAGTTAACAAATATTTATCGCATACAATGTGTCTACCACTTCAGTAAGGAGAACAGTGACAAAGAGCGCTCTGCCCTGCCTCAGTGGAGTCCACAGCACTAGGAGAAATACTTGCAATGCCATGAACATAATGCCAAGAGAGGCACACGGGAGGGTGCGATGACTCTTCCTGGATGCACAGGGGTTATCATGTCCTAAGCTGGGGAGTGACGTTCCAGGGAGAAGGAAGGAGATGTACAAAGGCACAGAGGAGTGAACAGCAAGGCTCAGGTGGGGAACGAAAACTGTTCACTAAGGCTGAAGATGAGACACTGTTAGGGGAACAACTTGAAAAGGAAGTTAGAAGGCTGGAACCAAATCCTAGAGACCCTGATAATCATAAGAAACTGGAAGGATGTATATTCTGCAAGCGGTGGGACTTGAAGAAGAGACTGAAACTGAAGTATAATTTAGTTAGCAAGCTAGAGAGTACACACTGGAATCAGGGAGGCCAAAACAATGTTCCACACCAAGCCAGAAAGGATTTGGACATAAACTAAGACAGTGGTCATTGATTCATTTGTTCATTCCTTTAAAATATTCTTTGACTGCTTCTCATACGCCAGGCATTGTTCTAGGGCTGGGAATACAGCAATAAACAATAACGAAAAACTCTGTTGTCATGGAGCTTATAATAAATGATAAATAATTAAACAAACAAATACGTAATATTTCAGGTGGATGTAAGTACAGTGAAGGAGAAGGTGACTATGGGGTGAGGGTTAAGAAAGTAATGGAAGTAAGAGAGAAAGAAATTTGAGCCGAGAACTGACAGAAGCACAGGAACAGATCATAAAGACACCTGAGAAGGGCGTTCCAGGCTGGGGAAACGGCAAATACAAAGACCTATTCACAGGAGTGAGCTCAGTGCGTCTGAAAGAACAGCAAAGAAGCCATGTGGCTGGAGTGAGGCAGAGGGGGCGGTGAAGCCAGAGAGGCTGGGGCACAAGGGCGGGGGGTGCAGGTCCCGTGGCCACTTCCAGACTCTGGTACAGCTCTGGTTTTCACTCTAAATGAGATGTACGGTCGTTGAGCGTCTGAGCCAATGAGAGTAATGTAATACATATGTAATCTACACACACATACGTAAAATCTGACTCGGGTTTTAGAAAGATCACTGTGGGTGGCCAGTTGAGGACAGATTGTAAAGAGCAAAGATGGAAGGAGGGAGATCAATTAAAAAGCGATTGTGTTGTTCCAGGAGACTAGGTTGTTAGTTGTGGAGGTGTAAGAAGTGTTCACATTCTCAACTTACATACAAAGCCAATCAGATTTGCTACTGCACTGGATGCAGGGGGTGACAGAAAGAGAGAAGTGAAGGTGGCAATGGAAACTTAGACAAGGTGATAGGTTTGAGAAATACAGACAAGCAAAGAGGGTCAGGAATTACTGGGGCTGAAAGGAAGCTGCATGGGTTTGATCCCTGGAATCCTGATTTGGCCAGTTATAAGCAGTGAATGATAGGCAAGTCATTCAACCCCAGGGAGCCTCAACTGCTTCCTATAAGTGGAAATAACACCTACGTATTTCTGGACTGTAGTGAAACCAGAGACTATATACAAACCATGGATCACTGTGTCTTTCTAACTACAGAAGCTCAACTAGATGACGCTATTGGTCATGGCTCAGGGAAAGAGAGGTGTCTGGCATGAGGCTCCGACCTTTGGCTTGGGCTATTTGGAGACAGTGGAGTTCTCAGAGAGATGGGTAGTTAAAGGAAACATGTTGAGAGCTTGAGAAGGCTGGGAGATCACGATTTCAGTCTGGAATACAGGGGAGATGTCTCATAGGCACCTCACAATATCTGTCCAGAGTTCAAAGAGAAATCTAGGCAGGGAAAGAAAGATTTGGAAGTCATCTACCATATGTGTAGTAGCTAAAGATATTTAAAGTTGAATAGGTATGGCATGCTGGGGGAGCTGCAGAGCACGGAGCGACTGGGCCTAAGGTGTTAGAGTGGCGTTGATGAGCGAGGTGGCATTTGAGCAAAATTGTAAAGAACTGAAGTGGATACGTATCAGTTTCTTCTTTACAATTTTGCTCAGATGCCACTCAAATGTCATATATATATGGTAGACAGTGGGAACGGGAGCAGAAAAAGACTCTAGGCAGAGGGAACAGTGTATGCAAGGTACCTGGAACAAGAGACAGATATGAAACGGTATCACTGCTTCAGGAAACTCTAAGTGTTAGTGCCAAGAAACTGCAGAATACTGACAGATAAGATTATTAAGACATAAAATAGTAAGAATTGAGAAAGACCATAATAATCTTTCAGTCAAGTAGGAAGGCAGATTTTACCTTATAGGTTGTGAGACGCCATCACAGAGAAGCACATGACTGAGTTTACATTAAAAATGTCACATTTTGATATTACTACCAAACCCAAAGAAATAAAAGCGATTATAAGAGAATACTATGAACTGTATGCCAACAAATTAGATAACCTAGTTGTCATGGACAAATTCCTAGAAATACACAAATTACCAAAACAGACTCAAGAAGAAACAGAAAAATTCAGAAGACCTATAACAAGTACAGGAATTGAATCAAAAAACCTCCCAACAAAGAAAAGTCCAGAACTCAATGGTTTCATTGATGAATTCTAACAAACATTTAAAGAAGAATTAACACCAATCCTCTCAAACTCTTCCCAAAAATAGAAAAGGAGGGAACACTTCCTAATTCTGTGACGCCAGCACGGCCTTGATACCAAAGCCAGACAAAGATATTACAATGAAAGAAAACTACAGACTAATACCCCTATGAATATATAGGAAAAAATCTTCAAATGAACGAACAAAAAACAACAAGACAAAACAAAACAAAAACTCTAACAGGGGGTTCCCTGGTGGCGCAGTGATCTAGAGTCCGCCTGCCAATGCAGGGGATATGGGTTCATGTCCCGGTCCGGGAAGATCCCACATGCCGCGGAGTGGCTGGGCCCGTGAGCCATGGCCGCTGAGCCTGCGCGTCCGGAGCCTGTGCTCTGCAACGGGAGAGGCCACAACAGTGAGAGGCCTGCGTACCGCAAAAAAAACACCTCTAACAAGCTGAATCCAAGATCATGTTAAGAGGATTATAAGCCATGAACAAGTGGCTGTATCCCAGGACTGTAACAGTAGTTCAACATAAAAAGAAATCAAACAATGTACCGCACCACATTAACAGGACAAAAGGGAAAAATGATAATTTCAAGTGATTCAGAAAAGCATTTGACAAGATTCAAAACCCTGTCTTGATAAAAATATTCAGAGAACTAGAAGAGAACCTCCTCAACACAATAAAGGACATTCATAAAAATCTCACATCTACCATCATATTCAATGGTAAAAGACTGAAAAAATGCAAAAGAATGGACCTCTAACTCACACCATATACAAAAATTCAACTCAAAAAGGATCAAAGGCCTAAATGTAAGAGCTAAAACTATAAAACTCTTAGAAAAAAATATAAGGGTAAATCTTTATGACCTCGAATTTGGCAATAGATTCTTAGATATGACACCAAATGCATGAAGAGAAGGAGAAAATGGGTAAATTAAACTTCATCGAGACTGAAAAGTTTTGTGCATCAAAGGACATTATCAAGAAAGCAAAAAGAGAACATATAGAATGAAAGAAAATATTTGCAATCATATCTGATAAGGGTCTAGTATCCAGTATCTCACACTCAACAACAGAGATAATCAACACAATTTTAAAATGGGCAAAGGACTTGAATAGACATTTCTCCAAAGCTGATACACAAACGGCTAACAAACAAGTACATGGAGAGATGTTCAACATCACTAATCCTGTGGGAAATGTAAATCAAAATGACAATGATATACCACTTCACATCCATTAAGATGACTATAATTTAAAAAAAACAGAAAATAATAAGTGTTTACAAGGATGAGGAGAAATTGGAATCCTTGTGCATTCCTGGTGGGAATATAAAATGGTACAGCTACTGTGAAAAGCAGTATGGCAGTTCCTCAAAAAGTCAAACATAGGGCTTCCCTGGTGGCACAGTGGTTGAGAGTCCACCTGTCAATGCAGAGGATACGGGTTCGTGCCACGGTCCGGGAAGATCCCACATTCCGCGGAGCGGCTAGGCCCGTGAGCCATGGCCGCTGAGCCTGCGCGTCTGGAGACTGTGCTCCGCCACAGGAGAGGCCACAACAGTGAGAGGCCCGCATACCGCAAAAAAAAAAAAAAAAAAAAAAAAGTCAAACATAGAATCACTATATGGGCACAGCAATTCCACTCCTAGGTATATACCCAAAAGAACTGAAAACTGGTACTTAAAACTTGTATACACACGTTTGTCTCAGCACTGTTCACAGCAGCCACGAGGTAGAAACAACCCAAATGTTCATCAGCTGATGAACAGATAAACTGTGTTGTATACATAAAATGGAGTATCATTCAGCCATAAAAAGTAATGGTGCACTGACACAAGCTGCAACGTAGATTATCCTTGAAAACACTGTGCTAAGTGAAAGAAGCCAGTCACAAAAGGTCACATATTGTATGATTCATTTATATTAAATATCCAGAATAGGTAAACCTATAGAAATGAAAGCAGACTGGTGCCTGCCAGGGTCTGGGGAGAGTGAGGGGTAACTGTTTAGCGGGTATGGAACTTTACTTGGGGGTGACAAAAATGTTCTGGAATCAGAGGTGATGGCTGCACATCACCGTCAATGTACTAAAGGCCACTGAATTGTTCACTTGAAAATGGTTAATTTTATGTTATGTGAATTTCATTTCGATTTTTAAAAAGTCACCTTGGTGGGGGATTATTACATTTATAGGATGTAATAAGAAATGTAATAAGATAGGATGTAATAAGAAAGAGTAAGGTGAGGGTCCAGGCTACGCATCGCTAGTGGGAATGGAAACTGAGAGTAAGGAATGGATCTGAGAACCATTTAGGAAGGAGATAGACTGGAAGTGGGGTGAGAAAGGAGGACTTCTATCTGGAATGGGTAGGTTAAGAGAATAAGATTTTGGAACAGACAGCCAGTTCCCTGACCAGGCTGCATTTCAGGGAAGTTTTGGAGGCATTAAACTTGGATCTCTCCTCAACAGACCAGTCTGGACTGCAGATAAGGCTCAGAGAGATTTGAACATCTGACAGAAGTAAATGGGATAGAAGTAGATAGAAAAAATCATGCTTGTAACATAATTTTTAAAAAATAACATCATGGTCCAGTCTGTGTAAGGAAGCAGTCCACAAAAATATTCAGCATAAATAAAAGTCAGGTAGAGCGTGATAGAAGGAAGATGTCCATACACAGTTAATATTTAATTTCTATTTCCCATCACTTATTTGTGTAGTTGTGCAATTAAATAATCCAAAAAAAGTTTTGCTTTTATGAAAATGCTTCCAATAAAAGCACCAATGGATTGAACGTTCAATCCATTAAATTATGAAACTGGCTGTACCTCCAGTCCAGGATAGAGCTCTCCATGTGTACATTTCTTTCTCTACAAGTAGTTCTCTCCTTAAAGAAGTTCACTGTTGATAAAGGTATTTTTATGAGTAGGTACACTGGGAGTACGTTGTTGCCTTAACCTTACAACCAAAGTTTCATGGAAAGACAAGGAAAACATCTTACGTTTGTGAGTTTCCTTTCATATGGACTGCTTACTCCATCCTTTATCCTTTGGGATATGCCAAGGGGACTGAGTACTCAAGTTTCCCTCAATATTTAAAGAGAACTATGTACTGTGCAATTTCACAGATTACAACTTTAATGTTTCTTCTTACATTGAGCTACATTAATACTTTTTTTTTTTGCTATTTTTGTGTTAGAAATAAGAACAAGAAGTGAGTGCTTTCCCTAACACCTGTGTCAATTTTCTGTCAACTGTCAATCTTACACAGAATGGTGATGCTGTTCATCGATGAACCATTTTTCTCTAGATTAATCAATGATCCAATTAATTTTACTGACAATGGTAGTATTTCTGTCCTTTCATTAATAATGTGAACTATGTCGATAATTTCATTTCACTTCAAATGTCATAAGCAGAAAATCTAAACAATTGGCAGTGGCGTTTTTTAAACAAAGGAGTTTATGCATGTTTTAGAAATTGTTTGGCTTTAACAAAATAAATAATATCTATAACCAGTTAAATCTCTGGTTTAACTATCATTAACCTGTCAAAGACTTGGACAGACACATGAAAGCTGTCTTGAATCATCATGTATTTATACCTTGGAAGAACAACTCAATTGCATTAAAACAGGGTACAGGCATGTCTTAAAGAAAATCAGAGTTCATTTGCTGCCAGTAAACTAGGATAAAAAACATTGCTACAACGTGGTTACATGGATTATGCAATCAAAAGGTATAAAGAGCACAAGACATTAATAGACACAGATCAGCACTGTAAAGCGCGCGCGCACACACACACACACACACACACACTCTCTCTCTCTCTCTCTCTCTCTCTCTCATACATGCACAAATAGATGCATGGATACACCCACACACACATACATATCTCCTGTTACCAGAGGTTACTGGAGGACACTAGGGAAAGAAAAGGGAAGCCAAACTCACATCACACTGAAAAGGCTTTTCTCCGGTGTGCGTCCTCTTGTGCTCATCCAGGCCTCGCTTCTGGCTGAAGGCCTTGCTGCAGTCTGAGCACTTGTATGGTTTCTCCTGCAGTCAGTGAAAAGAGACCATGAATTTGAGTGAATGCAGAGCCCTCCTTTTGAAGGTGTACGTGGGAGGGTGTTTTATCTAGTTCTGCAAGGTGCTGGCAGCACATTCATAGTGGTGTCATGAATTATTTTAAATTTTCAGGGGAAAACAGGAGTACTCAAAATCTCTTGGGCAGTCTTAAAACTGCCAGGTGGTTCACAGTTCCAACACTAGATCGCACAACATTTCTTTCGATGCAGTCCTATCTGTGCAAAGGGAGATTCTGCATGATTGCTGTGATCTAACTACTTACTGAACTGAACTTAACGTTTTCTTTTGGTTTCGGAGTGCATGCCACAAAGGTTTCGTGGAGCAAGACAGTTTGGGACCCCTGGTTTACATGGTGCAAACTGTTCACTGTCTCAAAGGGATTCCTGGGAATGAAAGCTCAGAACCAAATGTTCAACAGGTTTTGGGGGTAAATTTAAGAAGTTAGAGCTCAATTGTGCTTTAAGTATTTTCATTTCCTTTTTTTTTTAACATCTTTATTGGAGTATAATTGCTTTACAATGGTGTGTTACTTTCTGCTTTATAACAAAGTGAATCAGCTATACATATACATATATCCCTATACCTCCTCCCTCTTGCGTCTCCCTCCCACCCTCCCTATCCCACCCCTCTAGGTGGTCACAAAGCTGATCTCCCTGTGCTATGCGGCTGCTTCCCACTAGCTATCTAATTTACATTTGGTAGTGTATATATGTCCATGCCACTCTCTCACTTCGTCCCAGCTTGCCCTTCCTCCTCCCCGTGTCCTCAAGTCCATTCTCTACCTCTGCGTCTTTATTCCTGTCCTGCCCCTAGGTTCTTCAGAACCTTTTTTTTTTTTTTTTTAGATTCCATATATATGTGTTAGCATTTCTATCGTCCAATCTTTTTTCCTAGGTAGGAGATGTTCTTTTATAAAATCGAAATTACTTTTTAAAATGAGGCATTTTTTTACAGCTGGTCATAGACTCTTAAGGAAAAGAAATATATCCATAGACAAAGGAAAAAATGATCCACATTCCTTAGCCATCTTTGATACCAGGAACTTACATCACCATCTTTTTAGCTTGGAATAAATTGCAAAATAAATTAATTAACATTGTTTCATCAAAACAGCAGGCCACTAATTACTAAATAGTGCACGGATAAACAGATTCGTTTAAAGTAAAATTGCAGTGTTTTTTCAAATATAGCTTCAAAAATACTGTTACAGACACTTTTTGAATTGAGGTAGTGTGTATATATGTTTCATATTTCATGTTAACGTAGACAAGTTCTATTTATATTTTCTCCCTGGTATTTAAAAGACATTATGAAAATTTTCAGGCCTACAAAACGGTATGTAAACAATCGCACACACACGTGTACCCATCGGCCAGCTTAAGACATGGAACATTCTTGTGAACATGAGCGCCGGTTCATTCATTCTTAGTGAGTACAGTATTACATTCAATGGCTACATTCTCCAGTGATGGACAGTTAAGTTTTTCCCAAGTTTTCACTCTTACAAATAATGTTGTTCTGAATATTCTTGTAAATGTATACTTGAACACAGATGAGCATAATTCCCTACGGCATGTATATCTAGAAGTGGAACTGCACCTTCAACTTTTCTAGGAATGGCCAAGTAGCTCTACAAAGTGAATAAACCATTTTACACTCCAATATCCAGTATATCCTTATAATTTTATCACTGTAGTTTACAAATTTTGACACTCTCATTAGGTACACGGTGAGTATATGTAAGTTTAAAACTATTCTACTCCTGGAAAATAGGACCTTTTATCATTTTGAAATGACCTTCTTCTTCTGTAATCATCCTTTTTACCTTAAAATTAATTTGGTATTAATATAGCTATAAAAGCTTCTTAAAATTAGTATCTGCTGGAGTTTGGGAGACTTGTTGAGATGTTGGTCAAAGGGTACAAATTTGCAGTTAGAAGATGAGTGAGTTCTGGAGATCTAATGCACGGCATTGTGAATATAGTCAACTGCACTGTAGTATGCAGTTGCTAAAAGTTGCTAAAAGCCTAGATCCTAAATGTTCTCACTGCAAAAAAAGAAATAATTACATGACATGATGAAGGTGTTAGCTAACACTATGATGTAATCATACTCTAATATACAAATGTATCAAATCAACAGGTTGCATGCCTTAAACTTATACAATGTTATATGTCAACTATATCTCAGTTTAAAAAAAGAGGCAAAAAATAAAATTAGGATTTGCCTGTTATATTCATCTTTTTACTTTCAAACAGTCTATATATCCTTAGGTATGATAAGCGTCTGTTGTAAACAGCATACGACTCAATTTTTTTAACCCAAACCAACGGCACTTTTCTTAAGATAGTGAACTTTGCTTTTTAATATTTATTATCATTTAAAAATTATATTGTTATAATATAATTTAATTGCCATTATAATAAATAAAATACAATAGTATATTTATCATTATTAATAATATATTTAAATATATTTCTAACATTTTATTTTGTGTACTGCTTTTATCTTGTTTGTTTTCTAAGGTTTTCTCCCCTATATTTTCTTTCATGTTTTGGATTTCCTTTCCCCCCTGCATTATTATAGAACTTACAAACTCTATTTCTATCCTTTTACTGGTTATCCTTAAAATTTTTTTTACCATGTGCATTTAACACAATTAAAGTTATTTATTTTACCTCGTATTAATTAACATGCCCTGTAGAATGCTCTGTCTTACATGTTATATGTAGCAGTATTTCATTTGTATCTTGATTTTTAATGCCCGGTATGGAATCATTATGATTTTATACAATCAGTGTGGTTTAGCCCAACACACTTTAACAATTTCTTTACTTTTCATGCTTTCTGACATATTTGAATTTCCAAGGATCTGTTGATAGTAAATTCTGATTTTGATTGAAAGTGGCTTTGCTTCTCATTTGTCATTGAATGAAAGCCTACAACCCCAATTAGATCTTTCTATTTTTCATGTCTCTTAACCTGCCTTTGCCATTTCCATCTCTTTGTATTGCACTCTATGTAATTTCTTTAGGATCAGTTGATCAATTCAATTCAGGTATGAATAACTTGCTACCTAATAGGATCACTTTGAGTTTTTAATTTCCTATACTGTAGTTTTAATTTCTAGAACTTTTTATTTGGTTCAATTATGCTTAAATTTTTGATACGATCTTACTTTCTATTCATGCTGCTTATGCCTATTTAAAAATATTCCAGGCATTCATACAACTTTCTTCATCTGATAAATCATTATCTTATGTGCTTTGTGGAAGTCTAGTTCTGCTATTTGTGGTTTCTCCTGTCTCGTGCTCATGGCTCTTGTTTCCTTGGGTGTTTCTGGAATTTGAAATCATGAACTCATGTTTGGTGGTCTTTATCTGTTAAACTCCTGTGACCCCCAGGTTGAGGGTAAGTCCCTCCAGACAGCATTTGTGTTTGCTTCTGCCAGGCACTCCAGGATGCTATCAATCAGAGACCATTTTAGGTTTACTTCTTGCCCGAGGGTTTTCTGGTCAGGGAAGCATTTTAAGGCTGAACTCCAAACACACTTGAGGGAAGGACTGTGGTTACAAACTCTAAGGAGAACTCTTTCTCTAGCCAGCAATTACTTCAAGACAGTTAAACATCCCGAGCATTTCTGTTTGCCAAAAGTAGATTATTTCTAGCCTCTGATTTCATTTTGAGCATAGTCTTTTGGGGTCCCAGAATTATGGGGGGATGTGGTTCCATCTTGCCCTTTAACCTGAACCCAGAGCTTGTCCCTTTTCCATCACCACTAAAAACCAAGTCTTGAGTTCACCGAAACTGTAAACACCCTGCAAGGCGCTGCACCCTCAACTTGACCTCACCACTCTGGAGTTGGGTTTCAGTTTTGTTTGTTGAGTCCTGGAGATCACTTTTACTTTTTTTTTTTACACAATCAGATATTTGCTGTTTGCTTTATTTTATCCAGCATTTGATAGCATTGTACGGGGTATCTTTTCCAGGAAATGGAGTCTACCATATTGCCAGAAATGGAAGTAACCATATGTATAATTTTCAGGACATGAAAAATGTATTTTAAGTTGACTGTTCACAATCAACAGGAAAAAAGTAATTGCGTTTTACTGGCAGTCTACGAAATACGATGTTTACGGCCTTTCCCTCTAGTCTGAATAAACACAATCTCTTTTCACATGTTGCATTATTCTTAGCCTCTATTATTTCTTCAAATACTGCCTAGTTAAAAAAAAATCTTTAAAAGGAAAATGTAGTTCTAAGTATTTAGATCAGGAATTTTCTGGGAACCCCTGTGACTGTTTATTAGCTTTTATTATATCCAAATGTTTCATGTAACTTAATGTTTTAAAGCATATAAAACATATCAATACAATGTATATGAGAAGGAAAAAAAAGGAAAGCTCTTCTCCCTGCAATTTATCTGTAAAACGAGATCTCGTAAAGAAGTGAGAGGTACATCACTGTGGCAGCTGCCAATGACAGGTAAAGGTCTGGCAGAGAACAACCTAAGACAGGACCAACTAGCTGAATGACATCCTAAGAGAAGTTTCAGGGAAGAGAAGGCAGTGAAAAGCAAGTTCTGAGCATCACTGATTAAGACCATCCCTCCCACTCATTCCTAAATTTCCTCATAGGAGATACTGTTTAGGTAAGCATCCTAGAGGCGGCCCTATGGATACTGAGAGGTTCCCAGCCAGTATATGGAGATTCTGGTGGGTCACAGGGGCTTTGCAGTTATCACCAGAGGTTTGAAGTCTCAAATATGTTATGCATTGGCTTGGATTGAATAAATAATGTCTTATACACACACATACACTCACCCACATAGTGATATTTTCAAATGTTTACAGATCCTATTGGTGATTAACTCAATATATTCATTTACGAATGCCACTGAATCATATCACTTTCACTTAATTATTTTCTCCTATAAGACACTAAAAGTGCAACAGCCATCATGTGTTTCTATGTGTATGTTGGCAGGAAAGTGGGGGGTGAAATTTATAATGTCAGAAAGGTCCCTCCACTTCAGAAAGTTTGAGAATCACCGTTGGAAGAGGGACCCGTTTGATTAAGTAGCTCTGTATTTGCCTGGACTCTCTCTTCTTTACTGAGAACCATTTGTAGCCAGGAATTCCCTGGGGTTTTTGCTCTCAGATAAGCTCACAAAGGACCCCAAAATCACATTTCCCTGTCAGTCTAGAAAGAAGCGTTCTCCGAGTGCTTAGGCCATAGCAAAGAAGAAACTATGTTTATCGCTCAAAGGCCTGTCTGTCTCCTTCATCCCTAGTTCTTATTCAAAGAGTCCATACTTTTCCTGAAGATCCTGAAAGGAGGGGTATAATTCGTGACACGTATTGGTCAGACTGCCTTGCAGTGCTCCTTGGGAGGACCTTTCATGCCCACCCTGGAAGGGATTCCGATTTATAGTGAATGTTGCCAAATCAAGTATTAGAGAATTCCTGCTCCAGAAAAAGCTTTTATGCCAGAGGAAGAGCCAGGAGGTCACAGGTCACTCATCTCAAGTTTAAGAATATCAAATGAACTGAAATAGGAGGAAATACATGCATTTTCTTTCTCAGAACAGAAAATCTCATCCCCCTTCCTTACTAATTTCTTCCATTACTCCTAATCAGCCATGTTAAAGAAATAGCACCCTTCACATGGTAAACACAGTCGGGCACAGAGAGTAAGCTGAGTGGTACAGAGCATATTATTACAAAGACACCTGCACCTGTTCCTGTTCCTTTCTCTGAAAATTGTGAAAAAATCTTTGCTGCCTCTAGAACATTCCTGAGTATACTCAGTCATAAGTTAGCAATCCAGAAGAATCCATGCTTGTGCACAAGGGTTCACGAGAGCTTCAGTTCTGATCTTCACTGCCTATCCTTGCATTAAGGTTCACTGAAGATGACGGTGGTTAGGTAATTAGTGACTGACACAGCAAGGGACCACGTGACAGAGAAAGCTCCGGAAGCCATATAGGCTTCTTACTGCGGCTGAGCTATCTACTACCTTCCCAAGGACACACTGGAAAACAGCCTGCAGGCCGCTGTGGCTGGACTGCAAGCATGTCTGGATACTGCTGGACTTCCAAAAGCCTCAACACCCCTCCTCCACAAAGAGCACAACAATATCGTCATCTTAACATGAATCGCATCCTAACTTCATTACTTCTCTTCTGCTATCTTTCCCTCCATTATGAAATCTTTAAACTGGGCACAAAATCTGATTCAATGAAGTATCATGGAAATTGTCTGTAACTGTTTCAGAATGGAATGCATAGTATAAATTACACATTTTAACTCATTAGCTGGATTTAACTAGAGACAAAATGATTAGGTTCTTGATGAATTCTGTTTCTGAATGATTATACAGTTTAACTGACAAATAGCTTGTCCTTTGTCATCGTAACTGGGGAGCCATTACGGAATGGAGGCAATCTATTTGTCAGTTAAACTGTGTAATCTACCAAAGGCAGAATTCATCAGCAGTCTAATCAGCCTAGCTTTAATCAAACAGCGCTTGGCAGAATTCATTCAGAAGGTAGGATTTATAGAGCTCTTATGCCCTGCACCTTGAGATGTAGCTAATAACAAGTCATATTTTTGTGCTAGCGCCCATCTATTAAAGGAACAGAAACTTCAAGTGTTATATTTCTTGCCAACATAAACTGAATAACTAAATTTCAGAATCATTTCAGAGGGCTCGATAGAGAAAATCACATTGTTTATAAATCTTGGAGGGGTCTAAATGTTGAAATTCTATGAAATAGAAATGTATTGGAGGCTTTCTCGTAGTTTAGTTAAGAATTGCTTGCCAGGAGGTAAAGAAGCACGTCCCCCATTACACAGACTCCCAAAGACAAGGATGGATCATGGGCAGATTATCCACATGCTGCGGATACATGATCCTCAGATGCCCTATGAGGGTTAAAGGACATTGCCCAAAATCCTTTAAAAATATAAAAATATAATGTAGCCCTTTTAGTTACAAGTTACCCATTTCACCTCTGCCAAAGTCTATAGTATGTCCAACAGGAGAAAGTCAACCACTACTGTAGCAGCTGAGAAAATGGGAAACTGAGTGTTTTCGTGCTAGGTCACAATCAAATAGAAAAAGAAAATATCACAAATGAGCATTTTCCCGTGTAGTCAGAGGTCAGTGTAAATGGTGTCAGGAAGTCATGGAATGATGGTTAATAAATGTTCTTTCACGGCAGTGGTAGCCTGACCTCAATACAGTTAAGAAAGGAAAATTAGTAAAGCAATTAAAAGAACACAGGCAGGCTAGTGAGTACGGTAATAAAGACTGTCAGAGCCTGTGGTATTCTGAATATACATAAACACGTTTTGCTTATGAGTGGGTTCAACCTGTGAGTGAAACACTTGGCTATTATAACTTAAATGAACGTTTGTTCACTTGATGGACAAACCTCTTCTCTATTTGTCTTGCTCAAAGCTGTAACGAGACCAAGAGTGTCTGTGCTGTTAATGAAATAATTTCCATGTGAGCAACCTGGGTATCAAGTACAATTTGAGAGAAGAAACTCACTAAAGAGGAAACAGATGTAGACACAAGTGTCTCTGACACTCCCTCTCTCACACACACACAAGTGTGTTAGCATTAAAAGTTATCTTCTGGTACAAATTAATTTCACTTGATTATGTTTTCTAGATTAAGGTTATTTTATAGCTATTAATATTTACCCTATTAGAGTTCAGAAAAACAAAGCCTTTTACTAGATGATCATTTCCTATTTCTAAGTTTAAAAGAAAATCCAAAACACCTCATGAAGCAGAGGTTCATGAATTTCTTAAATACGAGCTGTGAGTTTCTTAAATGCATGAATTTCATTTTGTTAAGTTATACATTTCTTAAATATGAAATAAACAAAAATTTTGTAAGGTTTTAGTTTCCCATTTTCTCAGCTGCTACAGTAGTGGTTGACTTTCTCCTGTTGGACCTACTACAAACTTCGGCAGAGATGAAATGGGCAACTTGTAACTTAAAAGGGCTACATTATATTTTTCCGTTTTTAAAGGATTTGGGGCAATGTCCTTTAACCCTCGGACTTTTCCATCTGCAGAGTGTCTCACTAATTTCCAAAGTGGAATATGGCACGTCAAGTGCAAGGCAAGATCATATACAGACAGTCTTAGCCTCTTTCTAGTCTGCACCTCGGCAAGACTCATTTGCCAAACGTCCCTGAGACAAGGCACAGAGCTCCGCTGTGACCCGGAGCAGGGTTCCTCAGCCTCAGTACTACGATATCTAGGGCCAGATCATTCTTTGTTTGGTTGGGAGGGGGGCTATCCCATGCACCCAGTAGGCATCAATAGCACCTCCACTCAAGCTGTGACTACTCAAAGTATCTCCGCATGTTACTAAATGTATCCTGAGTGGCAAAACGGCAAAAGCACTGTACAGAAGAGTGCTTCTGGAACCATCTGTAGTGCAAGACTGTGTTTTTCTCAATGTGCTGCTGACTGATGCTTTTCTAAAATATATTTAAAATGAATTACTAAAAAAAAAACTGGTTGTGCATTTAGATGTGCAGCAAAGTCAGAATGCTATAAAAGTTCTAAACACTTCCTCACAATTTTCATACTTATTTCATCACAGACCAGAAACAAAGAGTCTGTGGGCTGGTCCTGTTTTTTCAGCCATACTTTGAATAGCACTGGTCTAGAATAAAAATGTCTGATCACAGGATGTCCATGATTCAGTTTCATCATCATCTAGGTGAACACATTCTAAAATATAATTACACCTAAACCTTGAATTAAATATCATTTTAATATTACATATAAAAATTCCAAGTTTTATGGTTGGGAGGTAGGGAGGTTATAAATGGAGGAAGAATGAATACTTGTTTGAACCTGGGTGAGGTACATGGAGATTCATTAACCTATTCTCTCTGCTTCTGTAGGTTTGAAATTTTTTTAATAAAAAGTAAAAAGATTTTTTAAAAATTGCTTTGTTATTATTATTATTTTTTTGCTTTCATGTTATTTTAAAACTTAAAACATCACCATTCTGCTTGAAAGATCCTGTCTTTTTTTTAGAGGGGCCCTTTTTGATATCAGGATGATGGACTTGGTAAAAATTAAGCCATCTCAGATGTCAGAAACACTGTCTCAGAAATGGCTTCTCAGAGGTGACCCGGTGCTCCTGGGACCGGCCCTGCTGTAAGCCCCGAGATGCGGCCTGGCCAGCAGCAGAGTCCCGAAACCCAGCTCCTCTCTCCCAGCCCAGCATGCCCAGCTTGTTCACTCAAATGTGCCTCCAGAGAAGAGGGTGTCTTGTGTAACTGGGTTAGCATCTGACCTCACGTTGGACTCCACATGACAGATCCTCTGAGAAGAAAAGAAAGCTCCAGGCAGCGTCGTGCAGTGGCCCTAACCACTGACCAGGGCTCAGCCTTGACGTGTGCTTCTCAGTGTGGCAGAGACTGTGAAGCCCATGCTGAAATTTCCAGATTTTTCCTAGGAGCCAACTAATTCTCTTGGTAACGTTGGCTTTGTGACCAAAAGATGGCAACCTGTTTCTATAAAGCATCCACTTGGCAACAGAATTACGGGTGGCATTTATAGGAGGGTGGCCCCATGGGCTGCTGTTACACACAGCCCAGCGGACAGATCTACGGCCCACAGGACGGCAGGCCATATATCTGACAGCTCCCCCTAATGGCCCCATTTCTGAAAGTGCACGTGCCACCAGCTGCACACCATCAAAAGGCACTGAGTTTCCCTCTGACAAGCAGCCTCGACTAGAAAACTTCTTTTACAGATGTTTATAGCTTTTGTGGCTTTTTATTCACCGTCTTATTTTTATAGCCGGTGTGATCTTTCAACATATGACAAAACATACCCAAGGCCTAGTAAACAACACACCTAAAAATTCTAACTCTTAGGGAAGCCTACAGAAAGCTAGGAGAAAATTTACAGCAGGTTTCTACACAAGACGTCCATAACTGGTCTTGCATTGCAGCTAATGGAAAACACACATTGTGTAAACTAGGAAAATGTACTGCACAATTCACATTCAGAAAACTAAAAGTAAGCCCAGTAAATAGAATAGAATTTTTAAATTTAAGGGATGTATACAGACTTTAAATAGAAACAAGGAAGCACTCGGTCACTTGTTAGTTAATCCACTCTTGAGGCCCATAGAATAATGTGTGTAAGTGGCATGGCTGGAAGAAAGTCCTATCACTGAGAGCACAGAGGTGATAGAAGAGCTTGTCTGGCATAAACCAAGCAAAGAATTGCCCAAACTAGCTCAAAAACCTTGTTTTCTTGCGGCCACAGGAGTGACACAAACTGGTCCATTTGGAACAGTCAGATAAACCAACCTAACTAAAATTTTCCTCATACTTTCACTCTCCTAAGCTCTAGCCCAGTGGATTTCATACCTGCCTGCACATTCAAATCACCTGGGAATCTTTTTAAAAATATTGATGATAGGTCCCACCCCACAGAGACTGATTTATCTGGTCTAGGTGTGGCCAGGCATTGGTGTTTCTTAAAAGCTCCCAAGGTGCTTCTTCTAATGTACAACCAGAACAGATCAGTAAGAACTTATGATCTGGTCCACCATCCTCTCAAGTAATAACTGCAATAGTAATAATTACGACAACAGCAGCAATAACTTCTATCTCCCCTTCTCTTACTATTACTTATGCTTTACCACCAGGGCACTCTGGTGCATGTTTACAGACTGCCTACTTCATGGCTGGCAAAGTGCTAGGAACTTTTAAGGATTTTTTTCCCCCATTTAATTGTTAAGCAATGCTGCAAATTGGTATGGTTATTCTCACTTAGCAGACGAAGAAACATTAATTTAAACATATTTCCAAGGTTTATACAATCAGGTAGAGAGGGCAGAACTCAAAATAAGGCACTCGTACTCCAGGGCTGGGGTCTGTGGTGACCTATGGCTTCCTCCCCATGCACACCCCTCCCTTGGTCAAGCACTCTGGAACAGGTGACTCCAGAGCCCAGCCAAGAGAGGGAACCTGGATCAGGCTCAGCCTTGGCCTCCAAACCTGCCTGCCCATGGAATCACCTGGGGAGCTTCAAAAGCTGCTCATGCCGGTGACCCAGCCCCCAGAGGGTGTGACTGCACTGCTCTGGGGCGTGGCCTGGGATTCTCCAGGAGATTCTAATATGCAGACCCATTTAGAAACTGCTAGGCTAAGCCAATGACGGAAACTCCATTTCTTCTGCAGTGGTGGGTTTAGACTGGAGCACATGACACGTCTGTGGTTACTGAAGAGAAAGTAAGTCCACAGGGCATTCGGGAAAAGGCCTCCTCTGCCTGGTGAGGCCGACCACGGACAGAGGTGATGCCCGAGCGGCGGCCGAGGAGCTGACTGAGGACCGCAGGAGAGATGAAAGGACCTGGGCCACGGAAGACCCCGTTGAGCCACTGCATAACCAACCCCAGGCTGGCCCTACCTCTGAAAGTCTTGTTATGGGACTTAATAAATACCACAGTTTAAGCCCTTTTAAGTTAGGCTTTCGGTTATGGAGCGTGAAAGCATTCTGCTTTCTACATCTTCCCGACCATCACGTCATATTCCGGCAGCTCTATTCTAGTGACAGAGAGTACGTCTAGCTCAGACTGAAGCATAACACTACATAACTACATAATAAGGAACAAGAAACTCGAAGTCAGTGGCTGGCTATTAAAAATGATACTGTTCAACACAGTCTAAGAACCCCCAGCTCTAAAAATGGAAGTGAGTGTTCTTTTAGACAGCAGTGTTTTTCTTATGCACATGAAGGGAGCTCAAAAGAAGCTGAAAATATATTTGCTGATAAGAATTCTGAGAACAATATGAGATCTGTGCATTGTAAGAATCTTTAGAAGAAAAGAATGCTGGTTAAGTGAAAGAGTGTTATTGTTTAAATTATCTAAAGGGAAACTCTTTCTCTGCATAATAACTGTTTAGCTTTTTTCCCCTCAAAAATCATGTAAAAGAAGACTAATCGTATGAACAGGAAAATTTTATAATAAGGAAAAACTTATGTTCACCATCTTAAAAATTATGAAGTAAACTTTAAGATTATATGCAAATTATAATGCAAAAATAAAGGAAAGAAATAGAAGAGAAATAAATATGATAAAAAATATAGGGGATATATATACATACATACACACACACAGACAAGTCATAAATACAATGTCCAAGTCAAAAATGCTGAGTTTTAAATAACAATCCAAATGGAAGCCAATTATGAGAAACAAATTGTCAGTTATGAGAGCACAGGCTGGTAATGCAACTGCCTTACTCGTTTGTCACATATTGTCTTCAACATTTTTGTTTGTTTGTATCCCAAAAATTTGCTACTGAAAATCAAAGGAAGTCTTACAAGTCTAAGACAGCCTAATTCTGTTTTTTGCATGTTCCAGGGATCTCTATTTACCAATGTTCCTAAGAAATGTGGAGTCTCAGACACAGTAATCCACCACCAAAGGCAAATTTAGGAAGAAAAATATTCACCACTTCCTCTCAAAAGGTCCTTTCCTACATCTGAACTAGTATTTTAAGCTTACAAACCAATTAATTTAAATGTTTCAAGCTCTATTTACAAGTGAGCTGACAGCAATCAAGACAATTCCCATGATTAGATGATGATGTAATTGAGGGTGAATTTATCAGCAAAAGTCCCCATGCATATTGAGCAAGACATTGTGTTAGGAACTGTGGGAAACACAACAAGGTTTAAAATGCGGTCTTTATCCTCAAGAAGATTCCAACAGGTCGGCAAAGCAAAGACAGGGCAGATGGAGTAGACGGAGTTGAGGTGTACTTGTCCATCAACCTGAGCTTTTGTGGCTACACAACTTGAAATATGGTATTCAGCACATACCAAATATCCCTGTCGATTTAGGGGGCATAACATAGGGGTAAAGAGAATGATGTGAATGAGAACTCAATACAGTCACAGACTACATTTAAGAGGCAGATCCAATCAGTCCACAGAGAATTGATTTAATTCAACTTGCCTACTTCCAAAAATAACAAGCATGCTTTCTGATATATGTGATGGTGGCAAGTGTAATCCATCTTGAATAAAAACCATAAAGTTTATTCAGAGGTCTCTAGAAGAAAGGAATTACATAAATGCAGAGCCTTAGAAAAAGGTATCTAATTCTAAAGGAATAACATACTTATCCCATTACACAATTTTGAAAATAATAAGAACACAGCAGAAAGGTGCTATCACACATGCAACTAATTCACCCACTTCAATAGCCAACAGAGCAGTCATTTCAGCCAAGTTCATGTCAACGGGTGAAGCAAACCCAGCAAGGAGTGGGCAGAAGTCAGAGGAAATCATATCATCAATAGAAATTACATCTCTGAATCAACACACTGCACAGATGGCAAGGGGCTAGTAGCATAAACCTGCCCCTTTCAAACCTCAAAGATGCTGGAAAAAACAGCCTGTCTATTTGCACAGGTGAGAATTCCACAGTTGTCCTGGCAGAGATCTTGCTATATCTGAATGTGCTCAAGTCATAAAATGTTTTGACAAAAAGTAGGTCAGCCTAAAATGTTAAAAAAGGAAGAAATTCATAAAATTAGCATCTCCACTCTTCACCCTTTTCATCTGATATAGTTTTGTTCAGTGAGTAAATTTGAGCTCAATCTTCTTTTACAAATGGGTGAGGTTTTTTGGGGGAAAACTTTTTGTCATCTCTGGTGCTACCACATAGACTCCAGCAGGCTGATGTATACTTCATAGCTTCTGCAAAATACCATTCCTACCCCTAAAAATAATAGCCTACAGTCATCAACAGTAGCGAGTAACAAATCAGATTCTGCTTTTTTTTGGTAGTAGTGGTGAACTGTGTAACTAATAGTAGCTTCTGATTGTTTTAGGTTCATATGTTCCTTGTGAAGAGACTTCTCAATAACTGATCTCAAGAACCGTGACTAGTATGACCAACTGTCCCCATTTACCCCTGATTAGCCTGGTTTTAGACCTAAAAGTCCCACATTCCAGGAAATCTCTCACTGTGGGGCAAAGAGCAAGATAATGCCAAGTTGGTTTCTCTATTAACCAGCACCACCTGCATTTAGGAATAACAGCCCATTGTAATGTCCCACTTAGATACCATCTAGGCAACTATATGCATCGTCCCTGTACATTCGCTCAGCCATCACTTGAGAGAGCAACAGACTAAATAGGAAAGAGACTGCTAACACAAGCCCTGCCTAACTCCCCCTCATCCTCTCTCCTGTTCTCTCATCCCATGTATAAAGAGCCACAGTCTACACTCTCATTGGCAGGATGAACTCAGCTACCAGGAAAAGTACTGATGACCCCCACCAAGAAGAGTGGCTTCCATCCCAGCGGGCGTACGTTAAGGGTACTGGAGGCACAAGGACGAAGAAAAGCAGTACTTCAGGGTGAAGTGCCAAGTTTTTGCTCTGGCCAAACAAAATGCTCTTCCCTCAAGAAGGTGGTTTTTGTTTTATTGTTTCGTTAAAGGAAGAACATTTTGACAGAGATGAACTGTTACTCAGAAATTGTCCAAATCATTCTCTCCGAATATATTAGGTAAAAGAAAAGACTTAATTGAGGCCATTTCCTTGTTTTTACTAAATTCCAAGACACAAGGAACCTGATGGAATCACAGATCTCAATTCTGAGCCATTCTTCTGCATATTGATCTTGTTTTACCGATTTAATTCTTTACATTTACCTCTTGATTTAGAGATACCAGTCCCTTCAGAATATACTGACATGTAAGAACAGAATTGCCAGTCCAATTTCTTAGAAATCTGTTCTCTCTCTTTTAGTGCGGTGGCAATGGTTTTTCTACAGTAGCCAGATATTGTCTAAGTCAAATCAACATAAATAACACACTTGGCAGAAGAGTCAGTTAACATAATTCTTAGTTTGCACAGAAAGGACCTAGGCCACAATGAGGTCCACATGCTCAGGGAGAGTTCAGTGAGTGCATGTGTTTCTTTCCTATCAAATAAAGTACACAACCAAAGACCTCTTTTCAGAAAGGGATGAAAACATACACTGGTCATCCCAAGACACAAAAATGAGGTTGGGGATGGGTAGTAGAGTAGATCCCTGGGGCTCTAAGCCCCGTATTGCATAAGAAGGAACAGACATCTCAGCTCTTAAAACGACAGATGTTGGAGAACTCACTTATGTCCTGCCAATGGGGAAATATAAACAGAATTTAATATTTAAAAAATTCAAAATTCAGGCATTCAGTCATATATCACTTGGTGATAAACTGTCCCGCATGTTGAAGACTGTAGCATAGATGGAATGTCATTTTTTTGGCAATGACTTGGTACACTGCTTGCATGTCTAAAAACACATGTTAATTTTAGTTCCTTCACTTCTGTTGCCTCTACAAAGCCAAATATACACATATAAGATCCAAAGCAGTCAGGCACATCCATTCTAGCAAAATGTTCATTTTAACTTATCCTGGCACAGTGAACCAAATGTGTTCCTTCACTGCATACAAGGGGTAGCTGCAACAGCAAACTACATGCATAGGAAAGGTATATGTATATGTGTACAGATACATGATATGTATACATATAGACATGATGTATACGGTAATAACAAAAGTTTGAGTTAAGTGGAATTCAAATTAATACACTGTAATGCTTACTGAGACTAGTCCTGGGAAAACCTCTAGAATTTCCCCCACTGATGTGCTGAGTTTTGGGGCTGGGATCCAGCCTGCCTCTGGTATGAATACTCTGGGATATTTGAGACCTGGGTCAAGTCCAGTACCATAGGCTTTAGGGCTCAGCGTCCAGGCACTCAGAGAGCCTCAAGGGTAGTGCTAAAGCTTAAGAAGGTTCTCAAATGTCTTCACTTTTTGCTGAGGCAGAAAGTACTTTATACTCTGAAAGTACCACTGAGGAACCTCAGACCATCGGTTTTCCATCATTCTAAGGATCCGTCCTCGGACGAGTGGTTTATGTCACTCACAACTTGCCCTAGCTCAGCCACTGACCCTGGAGTCAAAGGGTTCAGATCTGATTACCAGTCCCCAAAGCCTCTTGCCCATTCCTCCTGCTTCATGATTTCCAGACACCAAATCTCCAATCAGTAATCCACACTACGCATCGGTTACAATCCAGCATCAGGGCCACAGGCAATCAGCACCACCATCGTCACTATGAATCAGAGCTCTACAAAAGAAAACTTAGGAACACAATCCATTTGTCTGATCTGTCTTTACAATCTTATACTATAAACATTAACAGATAAACAACATTTAGTGACAAAATTGTACTTGAGAAACTTCTCTCAATTCTGGTTCCTGTTATTTCTATTTACAATCTTGAGCATATAATTATAGAGGAACCTAAATTGAAAAAATATGATGTATTTTTAGGTATCTTATAGATTTCTAAAATTATAAATACCCTATATTTATTTTTATGCATTTATAAAATTATAAAAATTATGTATAATTTATATTTTTATGGATAAGTTATATATTATACAATTATGTAATTATATATTTATATCACATGTAATGTTAAATATAAATATATATATTCTTTCTGATTCTGTTTCCATACAATAAAGATTTCAGAGAACACTGAGTTACATTTAATAATGTCCAAATATTCATAAAAATGAAACAGACCAATTGGCTTTTTTCTTTGAGTTAATGCCTGCTTTCATTTTGCAAGGACATGATATCATAGAACTTGGTAGAGTCACTTCTTTTGTACAAGTTCCTCTTTCACTTTCTCACCAAGCAAGGTCCACCACCACATACATACTCTGCTCAGTGTTGCATTACAGGCATGGCATTAACCTTTTAATATCTGTACTTAAATACTTCCTAGAAGAACTGAGGTCACAAGAAAGGGAAGCACCCACATTAGACAGATTTCCCATAACAAGGAGATCAACTAAATAGAAGACAGACACAAGAAATAAGATTTGACTGGAAAATAGCCAAATCTGTGACAAAAAATAATTTACAATTGAGAACAGAACTAAAAATGAGATGGGAATTGAAGGGAAAGAACGGAATTTTACATGTTTAAATTAATGTTAAAATGTTCAATAAACAAATGTTAAAGTAGCACATCCAAAGAGTCCTCAAAAGCAGTGGAGCAAAAGCCCACCTAGAAGCTATGCATCTAGGACCCCACAAGGAGGTGATTTTCTCTCTCATGAACCATGATTTATACAGAGCATAAGGACTCAGTCTTGGGAAAGTGAAAAAGGAGATAGCCAGAGCCTCAATGTTTCTCAGGATAAGCAGGTTTTCACTTGAACGTAAATATGGTCTGGGTTAGTCAAATTGTAAATGATGTGTTCTTAGAACCACTAACTGCCTCTTTTAGAGGGAAAAACATCAAAGAACAAAGCTTCTTTTGGGGAGAAAAAGGGAACATCCACATGATAATTTAAACTGAATCAAAAACTAAATAGACTTCTATCCTAAATACTGAAATCAAAGCATTTAAAAAATATTCATAACCTCCTGGAGATGAAAGCAGCACGACTGACCAGCCTGACGGGTCCTCCAAAGCCACAGTTCACATGTCCTGACCGCTGATCTTGTTATCAACTTGCTATGTGACCTTGTGAGTCGTTCTTGGCTGAGATGTATCTTCCTGGAAAAATATTATACCTAAAATAGCCATCTTCAAAGATCTGAAGGTTCTGACATTGAAAATGCTGTTTTAATTTCCAATGATGCAGAGAAACTGCAACATGAGGGATTTACATAAGACGTGAGGAGTAAATCTCCCTACACTGAAATTTCACTTATTTAAATGGATTACGAGGCACGTGAAATATCTCTCCCTGGTGGCTTTCAAAATATTAACAATACTTTCTTGAAAATAGTTTAAAATGCAAGTGAAGGGAAAACGCCTATAGAGGTCATACTGGTACTGTTGAATAATTTTCTATGAGGGGTGCCTTTGTGACAGTCATCGTGGAGCATTCTCCAGCAAGACACTATAGCATGAATCCTGGGGACCTTGCAAGGGGGGCTGGGAGGGGAGGAGTCCAGTGGACTTAGAAGCAGCCATGAGTTTTTTCTGAACTGGAGAAGTCAACACCACTATTCTTAGAATTTTTGTAAAAGACTGGTTCATGGAATATGGAACATAATCCTTTAGAACATCTTGGTAGCTATATACGTAGTAATAAAGAATAAGGTCTTTAGCAATAAAGAGATCTGAGTTCCAATCTTCATGCTGCCCACTATTAGTCGTATGACTCTGGACGAGCTGCCTAATCTCTCAAGCCTCACTTCCCACATTTGTAACATGAGATACTATACCTGTTTCACAGGATTTTGCTTATCATAATGCTTATGAATTCAATGAGGGTATTTTATATATCAACCTGCTTTCTTCTATGTATTATCAAAATATGCTTATGAATAATGTAATTCAAAATTGAAAAAGGCACACAAACCATGACAATATAAATGAGGTGATTTTATAAAGAAAGGAAATTATGTACGAGCCTCAATATGGCATTGTTCTTGAACTCCATTAATGGGACCTTCATATAAATAGACAGTCCTTTATTTCAAGATTCTTATGATACTTTAGTAATTAAAACTCCCTGAATAGAGTGCAAGATGAATATAAAATTCTCTTTCACAGAGAAAACAGTATAGAAATATATTACTTTTCTAAAACTAATGGCCTCATTTCTTTTAAAAATTAATTGTATACTGTCTATCCTAAAAACAAAGAAAAATTTTCTTTACACATTTCTGACAGTATGTACTCTCCTTTAACTCCTGAAGTATGTTATTGAAGTCTAAAGATAATATAGTGGTGGCAAAGCAGCCATCAGCTTAAATGCTAAATATTTAGAGTTTTATTTTAGCTAAATCTGCAAACTGCTCTACATACACCCCTTGTTGATATACCGAGTTCATGAAGGAGTTCAGCAGACATCCCTGAAACAACTGCATTATTATTACAGAGATGACATTCTCTGACAGCACTCTGCCCCAGCCCAGCCCTCCCAGGCACAGTTCAGGAGGATCCAGGAGCCCTTAGCCAACGTGTCGGGTTTCCACCGTGGGTGCCAGGGGAGAGGAAGAGACAGTTGGACTAAAACGCCACTGACTTAAAGCCCCATGACTTACACTTATGATTAGCTGACACGTAATGATCAGTTCAACAAGTATCTAATGAGTTCCTACTATTTAGAAAGTTTCCCTTTTTACAGAAAAGATATATAAACACCAATAAGGATAAGTAGAAAATTAAAAGACATACAGTTACATTGCTGAATTACTGAATGAATAAATGAACGGAGCGCTAAGGAAAAAAGAAGAAAAGGAAAACTATGACATGAAAGTGAAAAAAACTGATTTAATATAGTATAATTAATGTATCAGTAAAGTACGTCCATGGCAGGGGTGGCAGGGAAGGCTGTGGAGAAACTGATGCCTGATCAGGAGTTTTAAGGAGAGCTAAGATCTCCACCGGAAGGGGGGAGAGGCCAGAGGACAGGATTATTTTATTTGTACCCTCAAGAAATATTGAAGCAGATGCAGAAAAACATGGTGAGCTGAGGGAGAAGGACATGCTCTCAATACTGTGTGTCTATGTACTCAAGGAAAGTGGGGCTGGACAAAGGGCAGGGGGCGCCATGGCCAGGAGGGCACAGGACACCTCAGGCCAGTCTGGGTGCCAGTCTATAGGCAATGAGGAGCCACTGTCGGTTTGTTTTCTTTAGTAACTGAGAAACATCGAAGTTGACCTTTGTAAGTATTACTGTGGCAGCCAATCATGGGATGAATTAGACCAAGATTTCCTAAATAGTATTTTGTAGAACACAACCCTCCGTGAGATGTAACACACACACACACACACACACACACACACACACACACACACTCACTGACTCTGCTCAAATTATATTGGTAAATGCTAGGTTAAACAAACAATACATGAAATATCTTTATTGCTGGACTTTCCAACCTGTAGTATGCTTATAGGTCATGGAACTCCAAGGGGAAGATGGGACATGTGATTTCTCCCTGAAATGCTAAATCTCTTCCTCTCCTGGAGCTCTGGTGTCACCTCTTTTCCCCTGGTTCTCCTTCAGCCTCTCTGGCTGCTCCTTCTTGGTTTCCTTTTGGAGAATCTTCTATTGCTCTGCCTCTTTTTTTCATTCCATGGAGTCTTCGTGAGTGAGCTTTCTAGTCCTGCAGACTAAACTCTCATCAATGTTTCTCCTGACACCTTTCCTTGCCCGTACCCTTCTTCCCTGGTGAAGCAGGCACTCCTCCTCTGTGTGTTTATAACACCCTTGGAATACTTCTCTTACAGGGCTTCTTATGCTCTAGCTGATCATCTTTTCCCCCAGAATACTTAAGAGCTAACCCTTTTTCTTAACCCTTCCTTGAATATACAGCACATAACTTAAAAGGGCAACTAAGACTAAATGTATGCTCTTCTAAATCTTAAGAGTTACAATATGAAACATACCACATCTGTCAAAGATTTCTTATTTAATTAGAAGTTCTCTATGCAACAACTGTTTGAAGTCATTGTTAAGAAAAGTTAAATAGAAACTGTCATAGAGTGCTCTAAGATAAATTCTTTTGTTTTCAAGTTTTAAGACATTATGTGAGATAATCAAGAAAGGCCATATGTCATCGTAAGTCTTTGCAACTTAAAACGCAGAGATCTGATTTTATTCCTACTGTTCAGGATAACAGCATTATAAATCAGTTAACCAAATATTCCATAAATAATCCCTTCAGGGCTTCCCTGGTGGCTCAGTGGTTAAGAACCCGCCTGCCAATGCAGGGGACATGGGTTCGAGCCCTGATCTAGGAAGATCTCACATGCCATGGAGCAACTAAGCCTGTGCACCACAACTACTGAGCCTGTGCTCCAGAGCCCGCGAGCCACAACTACTGAGCCCACGTGCCAGAACTACTGAAGCCCACGTGCCTAGAGCCTGTGCTCTGCCACTGCAAGAGAAGCCACTGCAATGAGAAGCCCGCGCACTGCAACGAAGAGCAGTCCCCGCCCGTGCGCAGCAACAAAGACCCAACACAGCTAAAGATAAAAACAAATAAATAAATTTATATATAAAAAAAATAATCCCTTCAAATGAAATTCTGCCTGAATTTTACATTACCCATAAGCTCAAATGATAATGAACTCAAAGCCTCACCAATACCTCAGTTAAAATATCATGTTGATCCTAGCTGTGTTAATAGTCCCTCAGGGTTGGTTATGTGACAGATGGGGGAAAAAAGGCACTCATGTGATATATGTATTTGTGTTACTTTACCCTACTGGAGCAGAAAAGAGTGGATCACTTAAAATGCTGAGAACAGCTCTCCTGTCAGGTTTGGAGGGGGGGGATGGGTGGTAGAGTCATTTGATTTTAGGCAGATGTTTTACTCCTTACTCTAAAGCAGTGGGAAAAAAGGAAGACCAAACGCAGACTCGAAAAAGGTCACTGGAAAAGGCTTTTACTGTTTCTCCAGGGATGGCTTGCCTGGAAGCACCCCCCTGTCCCTGCCCAAAACTCCCTGGGCAAAGTAGTCAAAAGGGATCAGCAGGCTAAGCAGAGTCCCAGGAACCATGACCATGGAACAGAGACCTCGAACATTTAAGACCAAGGGCACCTGACAGTCAGAGCAGGGCTGGTACTGGCCGGTAATCGGCTATAAACAAAGTACTTAGAAGGGCCTGAAAAAGCCAAAACTCTGAGGCCCTGACCTTTCAGGACTTCTCAACAGCCCTGAGGGTAAATTCTAAATACTTTCATCGAGCATCCAGAGAACTTTCATCATCTGTCCTCTGCTCACGCTGGAAGCCTCTTTTTTTTATGACACCCTCTCTATATACCACGATCCATCACATGAAAGGACCTGAAACTCCTAGGCACCTTGTACTAGACAGTCAACCATGTTATCCCAGGGACCTAGTACAGTCCTGGCACACAGTAGGCTTAATAAAGAGTTGCAGAATAAATGAATTATCCTGTATCCTCGGCTCTAAAAGGGACAATCTTTAGATCAACTGGCACAACCTCAAAGCCTTGGCACAGTGATATACTATAGAGAGCGGTAAAGTGATTTCTCATTAATAGTAAAGTACTACAGTTTACAAGTGATCTACTTCCTTTTCTACAAATGAAATGAATTTTAATGTCATCCCCTAATCATGTGATCATTCGTGTCCATACCAGATGCTGTCTTCAGTGAGCAAATAAGCAGCAGGGGCTCAGGCTGGAGCCTGAAGCACTGTGCGTAGCCCACACTATGGCCTGAGGTGCACAGCCCACCTGAGCTTCCTCTGCTTCCTCAGGTGTGTCAGGGCAGATAAAAAGGGTGGGAACGGCTCCATCACAGGACCACAGACCTCCAGCTTCCCTCTTCGGCAGACAGACCTCTCAGAATAAAGTCTTTAAAGCCAGATGACAAGGACAGTCCAAGAAGGCAGGCAGGGCAAAGTGGGCCCAGTATACACACAAACAAGGTTTGTCAAGCACAGAGCAAAAGGTATACAGGGGTCCATTCCTGCCTAGACAGAGAGAACTGGCTTTTACTCACTGTAATGTGAGCAAACGTGGAGATGCACATGTAACAGAAGAAAACCAACACAATGAAGGAGGACTGCCGTGAGGCAGGAAAGCGCCACACCAAAGATGCCAGGATCTCAGGACCAGGCTTAGCGCCTGCTTCCACACTTGGGACCCAGTATTTCCCTCTCCACCACTTTGCACACTTAACTTTATTAATTCCTTAAAATAAGGTTTTCAGCGTTCATCTTTCCTGATGGACACAGACAGGGCCTGTGACACAGCGGTTTCTGGCACACGATGGGCACATCACAAATATCTGCTGAAGACACTCTTGTCTCCTCGGACCTTCTGAGCATGAGAAGGCATTGCAGATTAAGTAAGAATTACTCTTATTACGATAAACAGACTTCAAGCTCCACTGAGGGTAGGGACAATGTCTAATCTGTTTATTGCTATAGTCTCAGTTTACAGCATGCTGTAGTCACTTAGTAAATATTTGTCGAGTAAATGAATGAATGGGTTCATATATATTATTTACCTATATATTTTCTGAGTTAATTTGGTAAATTTAATATAGTTTACTATTGATATAATTTAACTGCATTCATTCAAAAAATTCGATAACCAACTAGGTGTCAGGCACACACAGATGCTAAGGAAAACGAGGTGTAAGATTCCTGTCCACGTGAAAGTGAAGGTCTAGAAAGGAGAAGCGTATAAACGAGTTATAACAGTCAATTTGTTAAACTCAAAAACAGAGGTTTGTGTATTTTAAACAGGTGCAACCAGAAAGTAGCCAAATCAAATAGAAAGTCCTAAACAGGAAATGACGCAAGTAACAGTCTACTCAAGATCATTACCTCTGAACGGAGACCACCCCTAATCGAGTTTGCCAGACCCCAGCCCCAAAGGCAAGAATTACACACCAAAGGCCCCGAAACACGGATCATTCCTGCTTGTAATACGGATAGATAACCTAGTTTTAGACTCTTTGGCTGTCCATTTACCTTTCTAAAAAGTATGGAAGAGAACATGTTATAATGGCAATGGGTCTCATCACTTCAGCCATCCCACTGCCACACCAATTATAAGGCCTATTAACTGAAAAGAAACCTCTGAATTTAGCTCACTTATACATATTTCAGGGTTACATAAGCAAACTTGCCACCAGACTTTGGATCTATGAATTAAATAGCCCATAAGTATCATGAGAGCCTTACAGTTCATGTTTCTAGGTCTCTCAAATCCTTTTTCAGAACAGTGTGTGCCCTTCTGAACAACTGTATCATCTTTTAAACTGAATTTTAAGAATTATATTTTTCCAATTACAAAACATGGCTCCCATTGCTAAATGATGATATTGGGATACAACAGCTAACCTCTGCAAGTGCTCATTTTAACACTTTGTCCAGAAATGTCAATGACCTTAAAATATAGAAGCATACTTCACAATTAAAATTGTACTTATTCAGCGTTATGTAATATTTAGCCCTCGCCCAGTTATCTACTGCTGCATAATAAGCTACCTCAAAACTTAAGTGACCCAAAACAAGCTATTATTTCTTATGGCTTTATGGACTGACGGGGGGTATTTTTTTTGTGGGAGTGACTGGGTTTGTGGATTGACTGTTACACAGGCAAAGTTCTCTCTTAGCATCTTTCTTGAAGTTGCGGTCAGTTGGGTGCAGCTGAAGTCACCTAGGTTTCCAAAATGGCTTACTCACATGGCTGGCAGTTCCTGTCGGCTGTTTGCGGAGCGCCCTTCTGTGGCGTCTCCACGTGACCTCGGGTCCTCACAGCATGGTGGTTGGTTCCAAGAGACGTAGGCAAAAACTGCCAGGTTTCTTCCCACCTAGTCTCAGAAGTCCTAGAATATCACCTCTGCTGCATTCTATTAGTCAAGCAAGTCATTGTGGCCAACCCAGATTCAAAGGGAGGGAAGTTAGGCTCTACCTGTCGACGTAAAGAGCAGCACATACATATGGGGAGGGAAGAAACTGAGGATAACCGTCTCAGAGGCTACCTCACCACACCATTATTCCAACTCATGCACATTATGCTTTAGATGGATAGTCCCAGCTTTTTTTTTTCCTTCTAAAAATCAAGTTAGGCACAAAAATCCTCAATGAACATGTAAGCACTATTAAAAAAAACTGCAGAAAAATCACACTTGATGCCTAGGTCCAGTTCAATTCCACACATCAGTGGAACTCTACTCTTATAACCCTAAATACAGTGAAACAGGATTTCATTCCACACAAGACTTTTGTCTATTTTCCTATAGGATAATGTACCCACCCAATAAATGTGTCAAGCGTATGAGATCCAACTTATTTTAAGTTTTCACCTCTTACTCTCAAAACCTAGCGAAATTCAGGGAACCACTCCTCAGATCCTAGAATGCCTGGACCCGAAGTCCTACTTTTAGGACCATCATTTGGCATGCCGAAACAGTATTCCTAACCAAGAAGCTGAAAACGTTCTTTGCTGGTGATTTTAAGAGAGCTGACTAGCTCAAGAGCAGAGCTGCACAGAGAGTAAGAAG
Organism: Stenella coeruleoalba; assembly: GCF_951394435.1. Taxonomy (NCBI): domain Eukaryota; kingdom Metazoa; phylum Chordata; class Mammalia; order Artiodactyla; family Delphinidae; genus Stenella; species Stenella coeruleoalba. Next base: position 20,582,084 of record NC_137149.1, on the reverse strand, counting down.
GGGAGGCACTCTGCCAAGGGAGTTGATGGCCATCAGGAAGAATTTCCACAGAGAAAAAGGGGAAAGAAAGGGCGAAAAGGACGATGTCAGTCCCTGGAAAGAAAGTTATTTTTCAAATGGTCTGATTTTCCCTTTTACAGAGAAAAGGGAGTTTACTGCGATAGAATAAGCATGTTCCATTTCATGCAGGTATGTCTTCTGAGCCAAAGAAAATACAATGGTATCTTAAAGCCATTTATCTTAAACGATTCATTTGCAGGCCATACAAAATCCCCCAAGCCATATGTGGGTTCTAAAACAATAAAAGATTTATTAATTCCAAAACAAAATTAAAGATGTTTTCAAATAATGGCAATGCGCCAGATCCTCTTGTCCCTACATCACAAAAGCTGATGAAGTTTAGAAAAACAAAAATGTAAAAAATTCAGTTTTCTCTAAAATTGTAATAAACTTAAAAATTATTGAATTTTTAAAAATCTCTTCCTCTTACCTAGATATAAAAACAGAAATAGCTGAGCATGTTCTTCACATACTTAGCCTGCCCAAGTGTGAACCGGCAGCACCTTCCTCTCCTCCACTTGCTCTCTCTAAATCGACTACCTACTCTTCCTGTCTGTGGGAACTCCCATCCCCCAAAGCGCCCCTTCTAGGATCTCAGGTTCAGCGCCCTCCCTACTTTTCACCACCTACATGTACTACACGCCCAGACTTTGTCAAGACTCTTTCAAAGCTGTCTCTCATACAAGTTCCCTACTTTCAAATCCCAAGGCTGCCTGGTGTGGGTGCTCTGTCTCGTTCAGCCGCTTCCGGCATGCCTGCGTCGGGGCCCCCGCCTCCCGTCCTGCCTCAATTCACTCTCAAGGATGACTTCAGAGCAACCTTTCCAAAAGAGAGCCGACGATGTGACCCACCCCTCAAAGTAAGACACACCACTCAAAACAAGATATGTTTCCAGGATTCAGACCAACTCCTTGGTCCTAGCCTGTCTCAGCTGCAGTCAGACTTCAATGTGCATCCTCGGACTTGGTCCCAGGGGACAGGCCACCCTACCTGGGTCTGTACGTACTGCTCTCACTTTGTCCATGTGGTTACATGTGCCCAGCATACCCTCCTCCACCATCCTCAGAGCTCAGCTCAAACGCCACCCTCTCTCTCCAGCATTTCTGGAATCAACTCGCCTACCCGCTACCTGATTCAGCAGACTTGCTTCTGCATCTGTCACCTACGTTTTTTAGGCATGCCTCATAATGTGTTCATGAGGATTCCAAGCTGGCTCTCTTCCTTAAAAGACCTCGTTCTGTTCTTAACCAAGGCTACCTTGAGAATTCTATCCCATGCTCCTGGAGCTAGGGAGCTCCTTCTCGCCTCTTCTTCCCCTTGACATCCGCTGCTCAATCCCTCTCTTCCAACATCTTCACCCATAAGAAATTAACGCTCTTCTTTTTCCTTCAACATCAAGCTTACCTTGCTCCCACATGATTCACCAGCTGGATGCTGTGGTCTGAATTTTTGCATACTTTACAAGTTGCTATAACGCTGTACCACCCCGAAGCCTCCAGATAAATCCAGAACTGCCTGATGCCAAGACACCCACTCCAGTCTGGCCTTGGAGACCCAGGGTCTCACTACAAGGCGTCTAAAGGAAGTGCAATGTACACACATTTGTAAACCCGGCAAACATCGGAACTGCCTAAGGATCAGGGACAGGAAGCTTCACGAAGGAAAATTAACAAAATATAAAGTGACATAAGAGACTGGCCATTACTTTTAACCACTGGCAATTAATTCCATTTTAATATGTTTAATAACTAATCTGGTTGTTCCTACAAACAAGGCTGGAGACTCAGCTGTCATCCTAGAACCCTGAAACCTGTGTAAGCCAACTGGGTGTTTTCACTGGTGTTCCAAAGGCAAGGTTTCTGGAATAACTTTCTAATTGGTCCAGGTGTTTTCCATGTTGAACATCAAAAGTGATTAAACGAGACATGAAGCTTTCTGTGGTAAAAGGTTACCAAAAACAATTTCTTTGAACTTAATGTTTACAAAACGGATATTTATGAGCACTTATGTTAACTCACTGACAGCCAGTGTTTTGGCTCAATGTGTCTTAACAATATAAACCTGAGGTCCATGATTTTCAGGTGATCTATAGTTCCTAAGTATAATGTACTAAAATGGACTTGAGATATTACACATAAAGAGTTAAGAAATGACATTTATACCTCAGATATAGTTTAGGGTGGTCAAGAAGACCTTTTAGACAAAAGACAACAGAGATGGGGTGGGGGGCGGTGGTCCTGGAACTATGTCTGGAGCATCTCCAAGCCTAAAAGTCCCGGGAAAATTAATATGATCACTGAGGCTGTTTTATAAGTCTTGGTTGAAGCCACAGTGTCCAAACTAAGACAACTGTCCAATCCCAGCCTAAAGAGGCCCTACGCCTTCCCCAAAGCTGTTTCCTTTATCACCCAAGCAAGAAGGTGGTTGAGGAGAGAACCTACAGAGAGAGATAAGGAACTGCTCACAAGGCCAACACCCTCACTGAAGCTCACCAAGCCCACCCCCTACCCCACTCGGGTCCAGTGCTGAGTTACAAGCACCAGCTGACAGGCAAAGGCAAAGACCACTTCTGTGGCAAAGACATGCAGGGTCTGCTAAAACCTGATGATGGAGCAGAACTACTGTGGAATCCCCTGGCCCTCCAGGTCTCCCACTGAGATCATGGAAATGGCAGACCACCGGGGGAGGAGATGAAAGTCTACGGTAACTATAGCAACAACATAACCCAAAGCCAGCGTAACTACTTACTGGATTAGCTCAACCTCTCGTATGAAGGGCCTGGCAGAAGAAGAGGTGTGCCCACTTCCAGGCATAAACAGTATTTACCTCAGTCTATACTATTCTTTCACGTGCAATAATAGGCACTCAATCAAAATTCTGTGTGACACACAAAAAGCAAACCCTCCCCCAACCCGTTACCAAGAGACAGAAGAGAGGACACAACGAGACTGGAAGATGGCCCAGATGGTGGAACCACCTGAGAATTTAAATAACTGTAATTAATACTGTCGAAGAATCCAGTGATAAGGTGAACAACGTGCATGAACAAATGGACAACTGCAACACAGACATGGAAGCTATTTTTAAAAAGCCAAATGGAAATATTAGAAATGAAAAACATGATGATATCAAAGATGAAATCCTTCAATGTGCGGACTGAGCACAGTAGAGGAAAGAATCAGTGAAACTGAAAACACTCCAAGAGAAATTAGAAATTAGAAACACAAAGATACAAAGAAACAAACAGAACAGAACTACCAAGAGCTATGGGACAATATCAAACATTCCAACGTATGTAACTGGCACCTTATTAGAAAAAGAGAAATAGAAAGGGACCAAAGAAATATTTGGGGGAAAAGTTGAGAAGTTTCCCAAATTTAGTAATAATAAACCAGAAATATAAGCAGGATGAATGAAGAAGGACATATCTAGTACATCATAGTCTAAGTGCTGGAAACCAAAAATAAAGAGAATATATTGTAGGAAATGAATAAATTACCGGCCCTCGCCTTGAGTCCTGGCCTCTCCGTGAAAGACTAACGATTGTTTAGCCTTTGAGCAAAATTTAGATTTTAGCAAAATCATCTCCCACGCTTGGGGCCCTTGCTGGACCCAATAAATAATTCCCAAAGTGAAGGACTTTGTGTTCCTTCCCTAAGGCGTCTGTGCGGTTTCACAGAATGCAAATCGGGGGGGCTGCCGTGGCGTGCAGTTTTGTGTTGTCTCACCAAAACTTCTCAAAGACCCAACCTGCTGAATGATACAGTTGTTGTTGTAATGGAATTAAAAGCTTTTGATATAAGGACAAAAAAAAAATGTCTGGAGCTAGAGCTATCTAAATACTAAATGTAAGGTGAATAAAAGATTGAAACTGAAAGGTGTTACAATCCAAACGTAATGTTATCTTTTGAATTGAGTCTTACAAACCCAAATAATATTGGAAAAATATAAGCTTTCAGAGACTTCCTCTACAATGCTTTTTAAAAAGTCTCTTTTGGTTCTGATGTTAACTTGACTGCATTAGCTAATAACCTTAACTAGCTTTGGAAAAGTTGCTGATATGCTAAGAACATCTGTAATGCTTAGGAAACAGGATTTCAAAATGATGCAGTCTGTATAAATAATGAGTGAAAAAGAAAAATTTAAAAAGGGTTTGAAGCAAAACCCCAAAGGCCTCTTTGTCCCTCTTTACCCTCTTCCTTTGCTAGTACTCTCTACTAATTGTATGGGATTCTGTCTAAAATCTTGGGGCTTCTAGTCGAGGCCTTCTCTGGTGTTCCCTTAGTCACAGGCTGGGATTTGTTTTCTTTTTGTGAAGTCAGTGCCTGAGAGCTGCTAAAAAGATACCACCAGCACCTGGACACCCTGAGGCATTCCGGGATCCTGGACTCAAGGCCCAAATAGTCAAAGGAACATGAGACTTTTAAATAAATTTTAAATGAACTTCTGGGTTCATTACTGCAGTTTGCTTAGTTTGAAAATATACAGGAAAGTATATCAGAGTCAGTGGAATGAGAAAATATTTAATTGAATTAATTGAATAAAAGGCATTGTCGTGTGCGCACAGTAGGTGAGTGGGTGGTCTCTGAAGCCAGACTACCTGGGTTCCAATCTCGACTCTGCTCCTCACTTGCCTGTGCCTCAGTTTCTCATTTTTAAAGAAGAGACCATAATAATACCTACCTCGTAGAGGCTTAAGGGAATTGTTAAATGCATTAATGAATTGTTGTGAGGCTTACATGAATTAATAAATGTGAACTTCTAGAATACAGTACCTGGCATGTGATTAGTGGCCTTTGTATTTAACTATTAGTATTATTCTTATTAATAAACTTTATGTTAAAACAAAGTAAAAGCCAAAATAGGTGAATTGGAAATATCATATCACCCTTTCTTGAGAAAACACAAAAGGTAATTTTTTCTCTGCAGTAATTTGAACAGCCTCTTCTGAGGTATAATTATAGAGTACCAGATTTTGGTTAACCTCATGAGTTTTGATAAGAGAAACCAGGGCTGCTTTGCCTGTTGGTTGATATCTTCAAAACACATTACTGGCACTACTGTGACAACTGCACACACATAAAACAACCTCCTAAACTCAACTAGCTTAAACCTCTTTAATAGGGCTCGCTGTGAAATAAGTATTTTGAGTATGTACATTCAAGTCATGTTGTGAACAGTAACATTTGTCTAATCCTTCATGGTCTATGAAGGAATTTTATATTTAGCCATTACTCCAGTTCCTAATATCCATATACTATAAATATGACATTTTATGTCATATGAGAAGCTCAATGTGGACTTGCTCTAATGAGCACAGAAGCCTCCTCTCTCCTCTACCACAAAGAGGAGTATTTTCTTAACAGGACCTCAGAGGTTATCTTTTACGGCCTACAGAACTGAAGTGGAAAGCTAGCATATTATTACACTGGAAAGGTATTATGATTATGTGTTTTCGCTCAAGTTTCATTTTACAGCTCAGGTAAAAAGCGAAATCCAGGAGAAGCCTAAATTAGAATTGCTCTTAAGGGGATCAGGCATGTCTCTTAAAATTTGAAAAAAATATGGCATTTACATACAGACCATAAGGACTTTTAAAAGACCAAGCTGAACAGAGCTGTGTGAAAGGTGATGCGGTGAAAAGAGGGGACAGAGCAAAATCAAGAAGAGCTGTTTAAAAACAACATCAAATTTTCAAGTGGAAAGTTCATGTAAAGTATCTAATTGTGTCCTAAACTGAACAGTGAGCTAAGCAATGTAGCTGCATGGAAGGTGAGCCGCTCATTTATTTTTATAGCATGTGAGGCAGATGCTTGAGTCTGAAAAAGCCATAAGTAACAGAACGACAAGAGTCCAGTGAGAGGTGCTGACAGCAGAGGCACAAAGGGCATCCTCGGAAAAAAAGAATGAAAGACAGCACCGGGCACGCCCTGTAGCGCAAGAAGCGGTCCTTCCTTGTTTGCCACCTCCCGTGATAATTCAAATTATTTTCAACGTCTTTCTTGCAAATATACTTGCTCAAATGCATTAATTAATGGTCACATGCTGACAGGCGCACCTCTGTTCAAGAAGTGCTGGCATCTGCATTACTGGCAAACTCTGCAGACAGCACCCTTATATTTTTCAGTATGAAAATGCTACAGTCTATTTACTTGGCAGTGTGTCCTTTATAACTCCTGTTACTCCTAAAAACTGGTTCACAATGCAAAGAATGGGGATGCTTTGGGAGTTTCAATTTCTGTTTCTTTCATTGTTGTGTCTAAAAAAATTATTCCCAAATGTTCATCATAAATATAAACGTATGATTTTGGATATACCACCTTTCTTTTCTCAGGTAAAGTTAAACCTTTTTAAAATAAGTATGGATTTTATAATACATATTAAGGAGAGAGAATATAATCTTACCCTGGTGTGAGTACGAATGTGCATCTTCAGCCCGTCATTTTTACTGAATCCTTTTTCACAGTAAGGGCATTGATAGGGACGCTCACCTACAAGATAAAGGAAAGCTTCCCGTCAGGAAAATCGAAAGCAGCAAAGCAGGCACATACCGTCACTCCTCCCGCACCAGATCCTGCCCACCACAACCTCTCCTGCACTGCGAAGAAAAGGCTCAGGCACGGCAGGGCCAACACCTGGGGCAGTTCAGGGTGGCAGACGAGGCTTTCCCTCCTGCGGAGAGGCTGCGAGCCCAGAGCAATTCCAGCACTCAGAAACAAGCAACATTCAGGCTCACTGCATTTTCCTTTTAATATTTGAGCCCAAATTAAATCTAATTTTAAGAACCTGTTAAAAAGATTTCCTATCAGTCAATTTGTTCTGTCACTATACTGCACGTTACAGGGATCACTGTTTCACTGATACTTTGTTTTTTAAAAAAGATTTCAGAGGCTAAACGCTCTTTGGTGGGGCTAATGGCAGACTCCCAGAGGGCTCATGCCAAGGAGTACGTCCCAGAACTTCTGCTGCCAGTGTCCTTGTCCCTGCAGTGAGCCACAGCCATCCCCTGCCTCTGCAGGAGGCCTACCAACACTAGCAGATCACCACGGAGCCCCGAGAAGAGTTCCCTGTGCCATACACCATGTGGCCGACAGGGTCTTGGTGCTCCAGCCGGGTGTCAGGCCTGAGCCTCTGAGGTGGAAGAGCCGAGTTCAGGACACTCGTCCACCAGAGACCTCCCAGATCCACGTAATATAAAATGGTGAAAACTCTCCCAGAGATCTCCATCTCCATGCTAACAGCCAGCTCCACTCAACGACCAGCAAGCTACAGTACTGGATACCCTATGCCAAACAACTAGCAAGACAAGAATACAACACCACCCATTAGCAGAGAGGCTGCCTAAAATCATAATAAGGTCACAGACACCCCAAAACACATCGCCGGATGTGGTTCTGCCCACCAGAAAGACAAGATCCAGCCTCATCCTCCAGAACACAGGCATTGGTCCCCTCCACCAGGAAGCCTACACAACCTACTAAACCAACCCTAGCCACTGGGGACAGACATCAAAAACAATGGGAACTACGAACCTGCAGCCTGTGAAAAGGAGACCCCAAACACAGTATGTTAAGCAAAATTAGAAGACAGAGAAACACACAGCAGATGAAGGAGCAAGGTAAAAACCCACCAGACCAAACAAATGAAGAGGAAATAGGAAGTCTACCTGAAAAAGAATTCAGAGTAATGATACTAAAGATGATCCGAAATCTTGGAAACAGAATGGAGAAAATACAAGAAACATTTAACAAGGACCTAGAAGAACTAAAGAGCAAACAAACAAAGATGAACAACACAATAAATGAAATTAAAAACTCTCTTGAAGGAATCAATAGCAGAATGACTGAGGCAGAAGAATGGATAAGTGACCTGGAAGATAAAATAGTGAAAATAACTATCGCAGAGCAGAATAAAGAAAAAAGAATGAAAATAACTGAGGACAGTCTCAGAGACCTCTGGGACAACATTAAATGCACCAACATTTGAATTATAAGGGTCCCAGAAGAAGAGGAAAAAAAAAAGGAACTGAGAAAATATTTGAAGAAATTATAGTTGAAAACTTCGCTATTATGGGAAATGAAATAGTCAATCAAGTCTAGGAAGCGTAGAGAGTCCCATACAGGATAAATCCAAAGAGAAACACGCCAAGACATACACTAATCAAACGATCAAAAATTAAATACAAAGAAAAAATATTACAAGCAGCAAGGGAAAAGAAACAAATAATATACAAGGGAATCCCCATTAGGTTAGAGCTGATCTTTGAGGAAAAACTCTGCAAGTCAGGAGGAAGTGGTAGGACATATTTAAAGTGATGAAAGGAGAAAACCTGCAACTAACATTACTCTACCCAGCAAGGATCTCATTCAGATCCGACGGAGAAATTAAAACCATTACAGACAAGCAAAAGCAATGAGAATTCAGCACCACCAAACCAGCTTTACACCAAATGCTAAAGGAACTACTCTAAGTGGGAAACACAAGAGAAGGAAAAGACCTACAATAACAAACCCAAAACAATTAAGAAAATGGTAATAGGAACATACATATCGATAACTAACTTAAATGTAAATGGATTAAATGTTCCAATCAAAAGACACAGACTAGCTGAATGGATACAAAAACAAGACCTGTATATATGCTGTCTACAGGAGACCCACTTCAACCTAGGGACACATACAGACAGAAAGTGAGGGGATGAAAAAAGATATTCTATGCAAATGGAACTCAAAAGAAAGCTGGAGCAGCAATTCTCATATTAGACAAAACAGACTTTAAAATAAAGACTATTACAAGAGACAAAGAAGGACACTACGTAATGATCAACAGATCAATCCAAGAAGAAGATAGAACAATTGTAAATATTTATGAACCCAACATAGGAGCCCCTCAATACATAAGGCAAATGTTAACAGCCAAAAAAGGGGAAATCGACAGTAACACAATCATAGTAGGGGACTTTATCACCCCACTTTCTCCAATGGACAGATCATGCAAAATGAAAATAAATAAGGAAACACAAGATTTAAATGATACATTAAACAAGATGGACTTAATTGATAGTTACAGGATATTCCACTCAAAAACAACAGAATACACATTTTTCTCAAGTGCTCATGGAACATTCTCCAGGATACATCATATCCTGGGCCACAAATCAAGACTAGGTAAATTTAATAATATTGAAATCATATCAAGTATCTTTTCTGACCACAATGCTATGAGACTAGAGATCAATTACAGGAAAAAATCTGTAAAAAATACAAACACATGGAGGCTAAACAATACACTACTAAATAACCAAGAGATCAGTGAAGAAATCAAACATGAAATCAAAAAAATACCTAGAAAAAACTGACAATGAAAACATGACAACCCAAAATCTATGGGATGCTGCGAAAGAAGTTCTAAGAGGGAAGTTTATAGCAATACAGTCCTACCTCAAGAAACAAGAAACATCTCAAATAAACAACCTAACCTGACAGCTAAAGCAGTTAGAGAAAGAAGAATAAGAAAAAACCCCAAAGTTAGCAGAAGGAAAGAAATCATAAAGATCAGATCAGAATTAAATGAAAAATAAATGAAGGAAACGATAGCAAAGATCAATAAAACTAAAAGCTGGGTCTTTGAGAAGATAAACAAAATTGATAACCCATTAGCCAGACTCATCAAGAAAAAGGGAGAAGACTCAAATCAATAGAATTAGAAATGAAAAAGGAGAAGTAACAACTGACACTGCAGAAATATAAAGGATCATGAGAGATTACTACAAGCAACTATATGCCAATAAAATGGACAACCTGGACGAAATGGACACATTCTTAGAAAAGCACAACCTTCCGAGACTGAACCAGGAAGAAATAGAAAATATAAACAGACCAATCACAAGCACTGAAATTGAAAGTGTGATTAAAAATCTTCCAACAAACAAAAGCGCAGGACCAGATGGCTTCACAAGCAAATTCTATCAAACATTTAGAGAAGAGTTAACACCTATCCTTCTCAAACTCTTCCAAATATAGCGAGGGAAGAACACTCCCAAACTCATTCTACGAGGCCACCATCACCCTGATACCAAAACCAGACAAGGATGTCACAAAGAAAGAAAACTACAGGCCAATATCACTGATGAACATAGATGCAAAAGTCCTCAACAAAATACTAGCAAACAGAATCCAACAGCACATTAAAAGGATCATACACCATGATCAAGTGGGGTTTTTCCCAGGAATACAAGGATTCTTCAATATATGCAAATGAACCAACGTGATACGCCATATTAACAAACTGAAGGAGACAAACCATATGATAATCTCAATAGATGCAGAGAAAGCTTTCGACAAAATTCAACACCCATTTATGATAAAAACTCTCCAGAGAGCAGGCATAGAGGGAACCTACCTCAACATAATAAAGGCCATATATGACAAGCCCACAGCCAACATCATTCTCAATCGTGAAAAACTGAAACCATTTCCTCTAATTTCAGGAACAAGACAAGGTTGCCCACTCTCACCACTATTATTCAACATAGTTTTGGAATTTTTAGCCACAGCAGTCAGAGAAGAACAAGAAATAAACAGAATCCAAATTGGAAAAGAAAAAGTAAAACTGTCACTGTTTTCAGATGACATGATACTATACATAGAGAATCTTAAAGATGATACCAGAAAACTACTAGAGCTACTGAATAAATTTGGACACAAAATTAATGTACAGAAATCTCTTGTATTCCTATACACTAATGATGAAAAATATGAATGAGAAATTAGGGAAACACTCCCATTTACCACTGCAACAAAAAGAATAAAATATCTAGGAATAAACCTACCTAAGGAGACAAAAGACCTGTATCCAGAAAACTCTAAGACACTGATGAAAGAAATTAAAGATGATACAAACAGATGGAGAGATATCATGTTCTTGGATTGGAAGAATCAACACTGTGAAAAAGACCAGACTTCCCACAGCAATCTACAGATTCAGTGCAAACCCTCAAACTACCAATGGCATTTTTCACAGAACTAGAACAAAAAATTTCACACTTTGTATGGAAACACAAAAGACCCTGAAGAGCCAAAGCAATCTTGAGAACGAAAAACGGAGCTGGAGGAATCAGGCTCCCTGTCTTCAGACTATACTACAAAGCTACAGTAATCAAGACAGTATGGTACTGGCACAAAAACAGAAAGATAGATCAATGGAACAGGATAGAAAGCTCAGAGATAAATCCACACACATATGGTTACCTTATCTTTGGTAAAGGAGGCAAGAATATACAATGGAGAAAAGACAGCCTCTTCAGTAAGTGGTGCTGGGAGAACTGGACAGTTACATGTAAAAGAATGAAATGAGAACACTCCCTAACACCATACACAAAAATAAACTCAAAATGGATTAAAGACCTAAATGTAAGGCCAGACACTGTAAAACTCTTAGAGGAAAACATAGGCAGAACGCTCTACGACAAAAATCACAGCAAGATCCATTTTGACCCACCTCTTAGAGGAATGGAAATAAAAACAAATATAAACAAATGGGACCCAATGAAACTTAAAAGCTTTTGCACAGCAAAGGAAACCATGAACAAGACGCAAAGACAACCCTCAGAATGGGAGAAAATATTTGCGAACAAAGCAACTGACAAAGGATTAACCTCCAAAATTTACAAGCAGCTCATGCAGCTCTATGTTAAAAAAACAAACAACCCAATCCAAAAATGGGCAGAGGACCTAAATAGACATTTCTCCAAAGAAGATATACAGATTGCCAACAAATATATGTAAGGATGCTCAACATCACTAATCATTAGAGAAATGCAAATCAAAACTACAATGAGGTATCACTTCACACCAGTCAGAATGGCCATCATCAAAAAATCTAGAAACAATAAATGCTGGAGAGGGTGTGGAGAAAAGGGAACCCTCTTGCACTGTTGGTGGGAGTGTAAATTGATACAGCCACTATGGAGGACAGTATGGAGGTTCCTTGATATCTAAAAACAGAACTACGATATGACCCAGCAATCCCACTACTGGGCATATACCCTGAGAAAACCATAATTCAAAAAGAGTCATGTACCACATTTTTCATTGTAGCACTAATTACAATAGCCAGGATATGGAAGCAACCTAAGTGTCCATTGACAGATGAATGGATAAAGAAGATGTGGCACATATATACAATGGAATATTACTCAGCCATAAAAAGAAACAAAATGAGTTATCTGTAGTGAGGTGGATGGACCTAGAGCCTGTCACACAGAGTGAAGTAAGTCAGAGAAAAACAAATACCATATGCTAACGCATATATATGGAATCTAAAAAAAAAAAAAAAAAAGGTTCTGATGAACCTCAGGGCAGGACAGGAATAAAGACGTAGATGTATAGAATGGACTTGAGGACACGGGGAGGGGGAAGGGTAAGCTGGGACGAAGTGAGAGAGTGGCATGGACATATATACACTACCACATGTAAAATAGCTAGCTAGTGGGAAGCAGCAGCATAGCACAGGGAGATCAGCTCGGTGCTTTGTGTCCACCTAGAGGGAGATGCAAGAGGGAGGGGATATATGGATATATGTTTACGTATAGCTGATTCACTTTGTTATACAGTAGAAACTAACACACCATTGTAAAGCAATTATACTCCAATAAAGACGTTAAAAAAAAAAAAAAGCCATCATCCTAAGTGAAAGAAGCCAGACTCAAAAGGCCACATATTATGATTCCATTCATATGGAAGTCCAGAATAGGGACAGAAAGTAGATTAGTGGTTGTCTAGGGCTGGGGGTGGAGATGGGAAACACAGGAGTGGTAGCGAACGGGTAACGTGTTTCTTTTTAGGGAGATGAAAATGTCCTAAAATTGACTGTAGGGATGGCTGCACATATCTATGAATATACTAAAAACAATATATTACACACTTTAGGTAGATTGTATGATATGTGAATTATACCTCAATAAAGCTGTTTAAAAAAAAGAGATTTCATAGTCTATCTCAGTTAAGGAGATGAGTTTTAAAAGAACTTCATAAAATTGGTGTATGTTAAACAGAACCATCTTCTGTTATAACTGAGTCGAGGTTGTATCTAGAGATTCTTATTTAGAAAACAGCCAAACCATTTTTTTAAAACAAGCAAGCATACTCACACGCATCACACTTTCTAAAACATTCTACTGTAAGCTGACAAAGATATGACAAAATTTAATCTCCAGGAGGAATCTGAAGCATCCCACTGGTCAAAGCCTAATTATTCAGAATGGACACTACCTCAGAGTCACTCACTTCCTGACTTTCATTTATTCATTGTTTCATTTATTGATTCTTTCATTTCCTTCTCCTCAGAGACAGGCCTTTTGACAAGTAGTGTGCCGATCCTCTGCTCTCTCACATCCCATTTAATTCTCATTCTCGTTCAATCACGTATTACTTGAGTTATGCCAGCGAACGCCCCCATCAGGTCAGCAATGAGCTCCTAGTGGCTCAATCCAATGGTCACTTTTCATCATGGCCTTCCCTGACCTCTCCCCAGTTGCTTCACAAAATGTCCAGCCACGTGCCTGGGCCTGGAGGCTGCATGGCACAGGGGGCCTTGCCCTGTTCTCTGAACCCTGTGTTGTCGGCAGTAACATCACATGGAAGCAACTGGGGCAGAGCTCCCAGCTCAGCAGCTTACCCAGCTGCTCCTTGAGGAGCATCCAGGTCACTCCCTTTGAACTCTGTCTGAAGTGGGCACTGTGAGAGAATGACAACCACCCAAGACAGAAAAAACAAAAACCTAAAAATAACAATGGTAACACTAACGAGAACAGGACTCTAATGAATTATCCAGACTCGCCAATTTCTTCTGTGAGACAAAATCAACTTTTGCACTAAGTAAATCAACCTGGATTCTTTACCTTATGGTTGTGAACTGGGAAGGTGTGGCTTTTCACACACACGCAAAATAAAGGCTTAGAGTCCAATTTATTTGAAAAACTATGAAAATATTTTATTTTAACCTTAAGTCGATAATATGTGTTTATCTTCATTCCAGATCCCTCTGTTGAACCTCTGCCTTGAGATATCCATACACCCACCCGGTATCTTCATTTGGATATCTCACAAACAACTCAAATTCAGCATTCCTGGGCTTTAGACGCTGATCCTCTGTGTCCTGTACATCCTGTCCTGATTAGTTATACCACGATCATCCAGCTATCAAAAAAGAAACTTAAATAGCCATTCAAGATGCCCTTTTTTTTACTCACTTCTCCCTACATCTAACCTCTGAAGTCATATTAATTTCACTTCTCTTATATTTCTAGAACTTTATTCCTTGAAGGTGATGGCAAGAATGAAAATAATATTCATAGCATCAGCAGCAGGAGTAGTAGCAGGAACGGTTATTAATTGATTTCTTAATCATTAACCTTCAACCATGCACACACAGAGAAAAAGAACTGGAAGAAAACAGCAAGATGCTAATGCTCATGGGGCTAACTCCTGCATCATCGAAGTCCAGATAATGTTTTATTTTCTTCTTCATAAAGTATGAAAAGCAAAGTAATTTTTTAGATTTTCAAAGTAAGTGTTTTACATTAGTGATAAGAAGGCTAAAATGTTTAATTCCTATTTATCTATTAACAATCTAATCAATCTAGATAATAGATAAAGCATGATAAACAGTAAAGTGATGGACAGGAAAAGTCGTTTCACAAATTTTTAGCAATCATAAATTAATTTAATATTCACAGCTATTCTCTTTGTATCACAGAGCTTTATATGTGGTATTACTCTCCAAAGACCAATAGAATAGCCAGCACAAAAAAAAAAATCAAAGATTTACAGTCATCAGATTAGTTATATGTTAATTAAACCTAATGTAGTATATTGAATTATTATTTTCTTTCATGATAGCCAAAATTGATTGAGCAAGGAACGAAATATAGATAATACTAAGGAATTTTAGAGAAGGGAGCATAACAAATTCATTCCCCATTTTACCTGGTGTCGTAATACAGAAATTTCCACTACAAACATGAGCTTTTTCTCCTGTTTTAGAATCTGATTGTTCTGAGTTTGAAAAATGCTCATCCTCTCCTAGGTGTAATTCTGGGGAAGTCATGCAACCTCACTGAACCTCTGAAAAATGGGACCAAACATTCAGGTTTGTTTACAGCAGTCTCTATGCCAGTTACCACACGACAAGTAGCACTCCCTTTCACTTACACGAGTGACCCAACTGGGACAATAAAAACATATGGTCACCTATTATGGATTGAATTGTGTCCCCCAAATTCACATGTTGCAGTCCTAACCCCAGTACCAGAGCATATGACTCTATCTGGAAATAAGGCTGTTGGAAATGTTCCTAGAGTAGTCTGGGTCCCTAATCTTATATGGCTGGTGTCCTTTTAAGAACATGGCCTTGTAGAGACAGACAAACACAGGGAGAATGCCAGGTGAAGAGTGGAGTTATGCTGCCACAGCAAGGAACTACCAGAAGCCGGAAGAAAAGCCTGGAACAGATCCTTCCCTGGAGACTTCAGAGGGAGCACAGTCCTGCTCACACCTACCCTCCAGAACCGCGGGACAACAAATTTTTGTTGTTTTAGCCACTCTGTGGTACTTTGTTACAGTCCTAGCACACTCATACAATCACCCTGCTCATAATGGAGGCGATTATTATCTTCACTGATGTCTGTCTGTCTGTCTGCTGTCTGCGAGGCCTGTGTATACTGCTCAGGAGAGAAACTGGTACTCTAGACGGCCAGTGTTTCCACCCCATCCCCACTCCAACCCTGAGATCCAGCAATACTGAGGTGATAGGTTTGGGAAACTTGGGTTGAGTCCCACTCCACTTATTCATTCCACTACCCCAGGATGTAACTCCAGTTTTAAAGGATGTCACTGGGTAAATGGCTTTAATAAACAGAAGTTATTTGAAAACTAGAGTATGAGGTTTGCAAATCAGCCTAGGCTACATTAAGCTGCTACCCTCTCTACCCTTTTGGCTGGAGCATGTTTAGGGCAAGCCTGCCTCTCTTAGACTCTGAGGACAAAGCTACCTGCTGTCCCACACAATCTAAAGCTGAAGGTTACGTGTATAAGTCAACATGCTGATAAACAGTAAAGTTATTTGTCTAATTTGCATATTAAAGACAAGCTGATATTCTTAGGGTTTTTTTTCACATTATGCATGTGATATTTTCCCTCATTAGTGCAAGGTATTGTGATGAGTAAGTTTCCAGGAAATATTTTTGTCTACATATAAAATTATCCTGGTATGAACAGGAATTTTCTTGAGTTAACTCTAAGAACACAGATCTTTTTTCTTGCTTGAACACTGCCAGTACATAGGTTCTGATGTACAATATGGTGCAAATCCAAGTAATGATTACTTTTAAATATCTGGTAGATTTAGATACTGACCGTTTACATTTTGCATAGGCTCATAGCAATGTTCAAATTCTGACTAACATGAAAATTAATCTTAAAACTAGCTAAAAAAATTGAGCTTAAAAACCAATGTAAATGGAAATAATATAATAGCTGAAACACACAGAGCCTACTAGTAGGCTCTGTTCTACGGTTCAGAATACTTAAGGTATATTAGTAATTTTGTTTCTTGTAACAACATTATGATCTAGGAATTCATATCTCTAGATTACAAATGAGGAAAGCAGGCACAGAAAAGATAAGTGATTTGCTCAAGATGACATAGCTATTAAATAGTGGAATCAGAATTTTAACCTTCATCTTTAAGTCTCATACCATAATATAAATTAGTAATATGGCTAGTATTTTATATAAATTAGGGTAGACTTCCTAAAGTTACTGACAAAAACTCTGCTTCTTGCAATTACAGCTGACATTAACCAGATCTTTCTGACTGGTATACCGAGGCATTCTTTTAGTTACCAAAGCTCATCAGGAAAAAGTCAGGGGCAGGTTAGGAATGTATGTTATATCTCAAAGCAGATCCCAAGCGGACGCAAATACTGACATAATATTAAACTCTGCCTTGAGAACTACATACAGGTAACCACCTTCAACATTCAGAAGGGAAAAACAGTACTGCCAAATAGCCCATACTACACTATGAGATTTAGCTACCAGTAGTTAGATTCAATAAGCACAGTAACATAAATAATATTGAAGTGTACTTAACAGCAAAATATTTCTCATTTAACTAAGGAAAATAGATGAGTTCTTCACATCTGCTTCTTTCTTTAAATTATGTTCTGACACTGAATATCATTAAAGTCCGCTTGTGTTTTCGTCAAAAACATCAAGGAACATACAGAAACATGATGACAACTGAAAAAAGGTTGATTTTAAGTTGATTTTACAAGGTGCCACAAAGTAGGGAGACCATGAAGCTAATTTATTCATTCATTAAATAGATATTTTTTGGGCACATACCATCTTCTAGTTACTGTCCTGGGCTTTGGGAATGCAGTTGCGAATAGATTCACAAAATCACTGCCTCTTCAATTTTACTAGTGTAAATGAGAAAGACAAGTAAACATTAAGAAAAAAACATAAGATAATTCCAGATACTGACATTGTAGGAAGAAAATAAAACAAGGAGATAGGTTTAAGAAAGACCTCTGGTGGGAGTGCACACAGGTTTAAGAAAGACCTCTGGTGGGAGTGCACACAGGTTTAAGAAAGACCTCTGGTGGGAGTGCACACAGGTTTAAGAAAGACCTCTGGTGGGAGTGCACAGGAAAAGGACTTAGGAAAAGGTCATTAGGAAAGGCAAAAGAATTGAATGAATGTAGTACCTAGATGCCAATTCAAGCACACTTTTTTGTAACCCTTAATCATTGAATTGGAAGCATTTTAGCTTTACTGGACTTGAAATAGGTCCCTCCAAATTCTCACTGCGGGCACACCTGAGACAGAAGAAGCTTAGAAGTATCTGAAATATGCAAGAGGGGCTGTGTGGATATTCAGAAAAGAGCTCCAGAAAATTGCAGATGGCCTTCCAAAGGCAGCTGGTGGTAATGAAAGGGGACATCTGGGTGCCACATGTAAGACTTTACCAGAGTCTAGCCTGGTCCCCAAATAAGTTACCTTGAGTCTTTTACAAAGAAAATGCATTATGACCACAACCATCCACTGGCAAGTATGGGCAAAAACAATAGGAAAAAAATCTGATTCTAGTTCAATATATGCCATTAGTATTATAATTTATTGACTTTACCATTATTTTGTGCAATATAATTAAACACATCAGAAGAATTCCAGGCCTCCCTAAAGGATTAACATACTAATATTAAAACAATATCTTAAAATGTGTGAAGGGAATTCAGGTTAGCATGAATCTTCAGGATAAAAGGAAAGATCTTAAAGCCACTAAACCACTGAACATACATCTATTGCCATGTAATCACCCCAACGTCCATCTTGAACAAATCCTTTCTAAAGATCTATGTTTACACAACATGAAATTACTAAAGAAAATATTGCAAACTTTGATATACCTATGTTAGATATCTTGATATTCTTAAATTTAGACCATGGATTTAATTTTAGATATGAACTTGATCACTCTATTAGAAGCTCAGAAATCAAATATCATTTCATACCACTAAATACACTGAATGCAAAAAACTTAGTAATATTGACTGTAATCAATTTTTAAAAGTTTTTTTGATGTGGTCCATTTTTAAAGTCTTTATTGAATCTGTTACAATATTGCTTCTGTTTTATGTTTTGGTTTTTTGGCCATGAGGCATATGGGATCTCAGCTCCCCGACCAGGGATCGAACCCATACCCCCTGCACTGGAAAGCGAAGTCTTAACCACTGGACCGCCAGGGAAGTCCCTTTACCACAATTTTTAAAAAAGCGTATGGCCAATGAGCCCTATACTTTGAGAGATTTTTAAACAAGTGGAAAAGTTTACTACATAATGTATGTTTTAAGACATTTTGATTAAAATAAAAACAGATTATTTCCAGAAAGCATTTTAATAATTTTAACTTTTATTCTGTTAGTATATTTTTAAAAACCTATATAGATTTCAGGGAACTCCCATAAATCTCTGAAAATATGAAAAAATGTACATACAGAGAAAATGCAATTTAAGATGGAATAAGGTCAAACTCTTATTTTCGATGAATCCAAATTAAATAATGTTTAAATAGTTAAATTACATAATGTTTAAGGATTTTGGAGCCATAGTTTTAATTTTTACTTTGATTTTTCTAAAATTAAGTTTTGGACACGGCCACTTTCAAATGAAAAAGCAAACCTCAGAAGTGTATGTTTCATGAAAAATACTCTAAGATGGTTCCATATGGTTGAACTTCAAAATATATATATTATACGGGAATTGCTTAGAACTTTATATTTGATTTTCACAAATATCATGGGACTGGCTTATTTTGCTATTGTGGACTAAGGAAACTGTTATAAAACATCAAAGTCACTCATTCTAAATGAAAATTAAACCAAAACTATAATTGTGTAAGCACTACCCAATCATTTTTTCCAATTCCACCATTCCAGACCCCTCAACCTATGGAGCGTCTAATAAATTAGCAGCGCACCACAGAGAGAAGTGAAATGCTATGCTGGCTAATGGGAGCAGCTCAAGTTCATTCTTGGCAACTTGCTATGAACTCAAATACTTTTCCTCTGCAGCAAAGAGAGTCACAACACCCCACTGACCTCACTGAACCCCACGTTGTTAGTCTTGGAATACTATTCATCAAATCCTGTGGCATTTCACTTGCCATCTTCAAAAAAGAAAGACAACAAAATCTGAACTTTACATTTGATATTCTACTTTTAAAAGTTTAAAGAGTTTACTACTGGAAGGAAGTGGACCATAAAATGTAAAAATCAAAAGATGACCGAGGGGACCTTTGCTTTGGCCACCTGAATCAAAACAAATTGAGTCTTTTTTAAAAAATGCAAGTTTCTATGGAGCTCCAAAACAGTAAAAGATGCATTGTTTTCCTTAAGAGCCTTCAGTTACGGTATCCCACCCTCATCTCTGAAAAGATGCCACATCAAGTGAGGTGAGGTTCCCTGGGAAGAAGAAAAATAGGAGAGCCACGTGCCCACTGACTTTCTAGTCTGAAATAATAAAGAGCCAGACCTACTTATGGGTGGAGGGCAAAACAAAAAACAGTTTTACTGATGCAGACAAAACAGGATATGAGATGCAGAATACGAAAGGACAACAGTTAACTAGGAAGAGAAAGTAAAAGTTTTCCTACTCAGGATGCCCTGGCTTGGGCCAACCAGGTATGTAAATGACACCCATTACATGTCATTTTGTCTGAAGGGAGCAAGACATCTTCCTCAGGTCCTTGATACGGGTGCTGATAGAAGCAAAGTGGATTGTTTAATAGGAGAAACCTCAGCACAATCCAGACACTGAGGAAGTTTCAAAGGTTCTGACCAGAAAGAAAAACTCCTACATGAGTTCTCCACACTGCTATGTGAAGAGACACTTTACAGTAATGTTGGGAAGTAAAATAAGGTAATCACTGATCTGGTTTTGCTGTTAGGGAGTCAGATTTTGGTGGGAAAATCATTAATCTTTTCACCCAGTAATTTTCCGTTTTTAGGAATTTCTACCAGAAGTTTTATTTAACCCAGTATTTACGAGCACAGTTTGTGAAGAGTGGTCACGCAGTGATGAAGCAGTTAAACCTTAGGTGCCTGCACACAGAGGGGTTTTCCTGCTCACAGGGCCAGCAAGGAAGAATCAGAGTATAAAACCGGGAGCAGCAAGAAACCCAGAAAACTAGTTTCTTATCCAAAACCTAGAAAAGCTATAAAACCTTCCCCAGGCCTGAGGCACAATTCAGAACTACAGAAAAACAACACACAGAGAAGCTGTTCTTGGAGGGAAACATGGTAGCAATGGTAGGAGAAAGCACATATCAGAGGCAATCAAATCTCCTTCGGTTTTCCTAAACTAAAAAAAAAAAAAAATGCTGTGTTCCAGATTTAACAGAGGCAGCTATTGATAATATTAGCTAATAATTTACCAATAAAGCTGCTGAAATACAGTTTCAATAATGAAAATCATTGCATAGGCCACTTCTGTTTTTGAGGATCCCAGCAGATCAAAAAAAGAAATGATAAAAATAGTTACATAAATGATGATATATTTTAAATGATCCATCTTATCATGGTCCCTGTGACTGTACTATTAATTCACTTGATGACTGTTCATCACACTATATTCCAAGACAATGTCACTCCCTCACTCTTCCTTATGTGCCCCATATCCCAGCCTATGACTAACCTTGACATAAGCATTATAATTTTTATATTAAAAAACTAGGGCCTTTGATATTTTCGAAAAAAGTAAAAAAATAAAAAAAAAAGATAATCACATTACCAATGAAAGTCAAAATGAATGTCTCTCCCTCTTAAGTTGTTATATATGCTTGTTACTAGCCCAAAATCAACCAGGGAAGAGATAAATACAGAAAAGAGGAAAAAATGGTTTATTCCACTGATGTGGTTGATCAGAAATTATCTAAAGTATCAAAATCACACTGAGAAAATAAGAATCATACATAGAGCTCAAGACTCTACCCACGAGTAAGACTTCTTAGGGAAAATCTGAGCTCTCAATCTTAATCTCTGAAGTATGATGGGGGGGTAGAGGAAATCTTTTATTTCTATGCAGATTCTATACTCAACTATTCTGTTAACTCTTAGATTACCTGTGGGTAAAAGAATATGTGATTTGACCTAACGTTAGTAATTAACCACCTAGAAAATAAAGATAGCAAAATAAATTCCCTCTCAAAATATAGGGGTTATCTAATTATAAAAATGTGAAAAGACATGTTTAAATTTTCATTTGTGTTTACAATGACTGTTAATTGTTTATTTTTGCTTATGACTAATTGTAATTGTTGCCTTATAGTTACTTAGCTACTGTTTTTATTAACTTTGGACAAATATTCTACAAAGAATGAAAAAATTCCTTTAGAAAAACTATTAGAGAAGGAAGAAAAACAGTGGCTAAAATCCAAGTATCATCAAACCATGATATACCAATTCTTTATTTCTAAGATGATCACAGGTAGTTACCAAAAAATTAAATATTTCCTAAGACAGTGATTTATTACTACATTCAAATAACAGTGTGCAAGCAAGCCTGGAACAGAAGGGCCAACACAGCCGGTATCTATTAACACGGAAAGTTGGTTGGAACTGTAGGCAAGTAATTAACCTTCTGGCCCAGAGCTTTAAAACCCCAAAAGCAGTTCCTAGAATTTCTTTCATAATTTATGAACGACTGATGGAATTCATGTCACAGTCCATGGATTCCCTTGTGGAATTAACCCCAGCTCTCACTGACCCTAAGAAGCTATAAACCAACGGGAGAACATGCTCTACTATTTCAGCTGACCCGCAGAGTGCCATCTCTGTCATTCCAACGTAGGAAACTGGATGATAAATTACAGAGCTGCCTGCCAGGCACAGACCTAAACATTCACCTTCACTAACGATGATGGCAACATACAGTCCACGCACCCTCACTCACCCCAGACCAGCCTATTTGACAGCAAACCCTCATCAGTGTTCTAGAGATGATCTATATGCTGCTGCTAAAGGTTATAAAGAAGATGATGGTGACGACACTGGGACTAGAGGGTCAGACCTTATATTAAGGGAGTATGAATACCCGTGATTAAATACAAGTAGGAATAACAAAAACAAAACACACAGCACAGCTGGCAGCAACAGCTCACATGATAGCACGCTTACACCATGCTAGGCACCGTGCAGAGTTCTTTGCTTACACGTTCAGTTGTTCCCTGAAACAAGGCTACGAAGTTGGTGCTTTTATTCCACCTGTTTTTCAGGTGAGGAAACTAAGCCTTGAAGAGGTTAAGCAATTTATGATAGCTCATACAAGGAGGAAATCAATAAGATGGAACTTGAAAACCTGTAATCTGACTCTAGGATCTGACTCTGGATATAAACCAGGTATAAAATAATATGGTATCATAGACGGTTGATCCTGTGGTACAGAAGTTTCTCCATACTTAGAGTTAAAGACCTCAGTTAGACCATAAGTAACAAACTACATACCCTCAAGCTTCCAAGTAGAGATTATTATCCTCAACTGGTTGTTTATCAACATGATAATATCATCTAACGCTACGCATTATGGAAGGAATTTACAAAATTCTAGGGTGAGTTCGAGAGTAACAGTAAAGGTTAGGAGGCGTGGTAAAGAAGAAGAAACAAAAATACCAGCAATGTGATATACTGGAAAAAGTTTAAGCCTTAGTTTAGTTCTAGAAGAACCACATATAAATTATGTAACCTTAGCAAATCATTGTATTTTTCTGGGCATTAGTTCAATTAAAAGGCTTGAACTAGAAAACTTCTGAAGTTCCTTTCTTTTCTAAAAGTGAAGACTATTATATTTTAATAATCTATACAAGCAGATGTCTTGTGCACACTTGCCATGCATGTCCTTATTCTAATCACCTAATTACGAAGAATGAGTGGACTTTAGAAGGTAGATACAAGGTTTGTGACAAATAATATTTTCAATGCTAATGGAAAAACCAGAGTTTTGCCATACTTCACCCTTAGCAGTACGATATGGCAGCAATGGGAATAGAAGACAGAGAGGCAGTAGACAAAGAAGAAAGAGGGTGAACCGAGGATACAACTGGTTGGTTATTTAAAGTAGTAAAGGAAAAAAATCAATCGAAACATGAAAGAATTGGAGAGATTTTAAAAATGTAGTTTTTAAACACTATTAACAAAAAAAGACAACAGAGACATAAATAGGAAGATCCCTCCCAGCACTAAAAAACGGGTAGTAATCCAACAGCTAAGTGATCACGCCTTACAGAATGACCACAGCCATGAGCCAATAAAATAAAGCCTGCTGTAAGAAAGTTAACACGAAGAAAAGAAAAAAGTGCATTTAACACTACACAAAGCAATACTGTCACTATATCAAATAGGACACAATGAGAGATACCAAATGGCAAACTGGAAGAAAGAAACATAAACTGAAATCATATTTCTTCTTCGTAAAGCTTAGTGTTATTTGATGTCACAAAAAAGAAAACTGACATCCCCAGATATTGATGTACAGTTTGAATACCATGAAAACAAAGTGAAACTGACTCCTTCAACATAATGGGAAAATGATGAAAAGACTATTTATTACCTCTATAAAAATCTCATCACACTGCAGTGTATTCAAATGTACATCCACCTCACTGAAAGGCTCAACTATCAATTAATAATCATTTCTCAGAAATAAAAGAAGTAATCTGTCCAACCATATGCCATTCTGGAAAACAAAAAGTTATGCAGAAAGTAAAAAGATCAGTGGTTGCCAGGGGTTGAGAATTATGAGATGAACACACAAAGCAAAGTGGATTTTTAAAGCAGTGAAAATACTCTGGATGACACAGTAATGGTGGATACACGTCATTACACATTTGTCCAAACCCACAGAATGTGCAACACCAACACTGAACCATAAGGTAAACTATGGACTTTGGGTGATTATAATGTGTCAATGTAGGTTCATCAATTATAGCAAACATACCAGTCTGGTTAGGAATATTGATAGTAGGGAAAATTACACATGCATGGGGGAGGAAGTAGATGGGGAAAACTCTGTACCTTCCTCTCAATTTTGCCGTGAACCTAAAACTTCCCTAAAAACAAAGTCAATTAAAAAAAAAAAAAAGAATCTGGTGAAACTAAACTTAATCATCATTTTCTCTGTATTACTGCCCACTATTAAAATGAGTCAGAAATAAATGACCAAGTAAATGCTGCTTAAAAAATCAAAACACCTTTCATTTGGCTCTAAAGCATAAAATTTTCATACTACAGAAATAATATAATACTTTCAGAATTTCACTCATCTTTTATACTGGAAAAGTTATAAAATTTTTGTAATTTTTGTGGTACTAATAATAACTATGTAGCAGCTATGTAACCGTGTCGCAAAAAAAAAAAAAAAGAAGAGAACACAAAAATAAAACAGAATTTGAAGTAAAAAGATTTGGATCTTATTACTTTGGATAGGTCATTTGCTTCTCTGAATCTCAGCTTCTTCACCTAGAAAATGAGAATGATATTGGAAACCCATCACACTCACTATGAAAGGATTAACTTAGAAAATATTTGAGAAAGGTTCCCTCCTTCGATTAACGTGATTAAAAACCTGAGCCAGATCTGCCCTGCCCTTCAGCTTAGAATCTAGTGAAGGAACAGATAAAGTAAGTATAATATCATAACTGAGAAGAGACATTCATATATACCAGACAATGGGAACCCTCAAAATCTCTAGTAGATGAGAGGCTACATAGCGCAAGAGACTATAATATACCACACAACTGTTTGTAATCGTTCTAGTTCCTATAGAATTGATTCATCAGACAAAATGGATGGGCAGTTTGTCGGGCTAGTATTCCTCTCTGTTTTTTCTAATGACAAGTTAAAAAACTAGGCAATTCCAAGCTAAAAGGAGTCACAAAGAATGGAAAGAAAAGCAAAAGCTTACTACATTGTGAGTAGGCCCAGCTGATAGATTGAGGAGTTTAGCAATTTTATTCTTTGATGCTAACATTTCTCGAAGTGAATTCCACAAACTCTTGTGGGTATTATATGAAAAAATGGTTCTATTGTCAATTAAATTTGGATTCAGATCTGGGACTTCTCACTATGAAGCCAGTATCCTTCCCACTATCCTACAGGTACTGCAATCTACTTGTAGATACTTTTACTTATTCAAGAAACATTCACTCAGTTCTTTCTCTATGCCAGGTAGTGCTCTGAATAGGATCAGATATGGGCACAGCTCTAAGGAAGCAAGAATCTACAAACTACTGAAGAAGAGCCAGCATCTGAAGGATGCTGTGTGGAGAGAGGTACACCATAGAGAATGCCAACCTAGTAAGAGGGGAATGAAGCGATGGGTAGGTAACACATCAGGGAGAAAGTAACATTTAATTGGAGACTGGAGGGGAGTGAAAGAAGCCCAGTAAAGGAGCCTGGGATGTCAAGTACAAGGGATATTCATTTGCACAAGGTAAGGGGAAACCACTGAAAAGTTTTAAGTAGGAAAATAGCTTGACTAGGTGAGCCTCATCAATTCTTTACACCTTCTTTTATAAAATAATACATATGCTTTCCAAAGTATTTCAAAGAAAACTTCTGAATAATCCATGAGAACTGCAAATTTCATGGAATTCCTTTTTCAAGATGGCTAAGCATGAAGTAACGATACTCTGCTTCTTCAAAAGAATCTGAGTTCTCTCTGAACAGTATAACTGTAAGCAAAAACCAAAACAACAAAAGTCTGTTTTGTTTAAAGAATACAGTCTTCCCTGCTGAAAGAACTAGGCTCTGAGGGAGATGTACACAAGACGTGAGCTATGAAGCTGGATGTTCAGGAGACAGAGCTCAGCTGCACTTGGTTGGCATCTGTGTCCATTCCATTGTTCTTACTGAAATAATACACTCCCACTTTTAATTATGAAAAATTTCAAACATGAAGAAAAATTAGAAAAATAGTGCAATGAACACTATATACCCTCACTTGGGTTTAATATTACCATACTATTACCATATTGCTTTCTTATTCTCATTTCTCTCTCTTCAACATATATTTTTCTACGTACTTCTTCTTGCTGGCCCATTTGACAGTAAGATGCAAAGACATGTCACACCTAAGTAATTTAGCAGGAAGGTTCTGACAGTAACAGTTACCTGCATAATCATAATATAAGATTAATATACTTTAAATATTTTTATTGTACAAGAAAATTATTATAGAAAAATTAGAAAACAGAAAATCATGAAGAAAATTCAAACTATGCATATTCACAATACACAGAAATAACCAGTTACTAATTTAGTATTTAACCTTTAAGACCTTAATATAACAATGTTTTATCCTTACAAAAATATACTATTTTATTTTGTAACTTATCATTCTCATTTCTTGTCATGTTTATATTTATACAATCATTTTTATTGTCTATACGATATCCCAATTTATAGATATACCATAATTTATATAACCAATCTCCTGAATGTTGGATATGCAGGCTCAATCTCCAATTTTTTGCTATTTATAAACAGTTCTTCAAGAAACAGGACAATCTTTTTTAAACAAACCTTACTGCCTTTTTGGACTTAGTAATCAAGCATACTTAGGGGTTTATGTCTAATAAAGAAAGTAGTAATAATTTTAAAAGCCAAGGACAAGTTTTCATGTCATATGGTCAATTAATTTGTGAAAGATTATTCTGGAGGTCATTAGGGTTTAATTTCAATAAAGAAAGTAGTGAGGCATACAATAGTTCAGATTTTAAAATACCACCAAAAATAATTTTTCCAACTGAGTTCCCCTTTATTAAATACTTATTAAAAAGAAAGGTTTAGTTAATCAGGAACATACCCCTCTACAGTGCATTTTTCCAAAGGTAATATGCTAAGAAAATTCCATGATTATGCCAGACATCATGATGTTAACTTACTTCCTTATCAACAGTTAATCCAGATTATGTTTATAAACTAAGTTATTAAAGTTCCAGCATATTCAACAATTTAAGATCTTGATAAAGTTGAAAGAAAGAAAAGGAAAGATATTGAACATAAAATTCTCAGTACGATGTCCTGTAAGAAAGCAAAACCAAAGAAAAGGAGGAAGAGATAATATAAGAAACTACATCTTTCAATAAAGCCTTGCCACCCAATGTTAATGAATACAATTCAATGATTCATTTAATTTTGGAAAAGTAGTCTTCAGTGGGAATATTACAGAAGACTTTCAGAGATTATACTTATGACAATTAACTGACCATCTATTAATACTATGAACCAGCAGCACTAAGTATTTTAGAGACACGATTCAATTTATTCTCCACAAAGGACTTATGAGGTAAAGTGGATTCAGAGAGGTTAAGTAGTTTGCTCAAAACTGCACAGCTAGTAAGTGGCAGAGGTCAGGATTCGAATTCAAATTAGTTGTTTCTGAAGTGCTGCCCTTTCCATTACCCGAAGCAGACTCCCCTGGCAGAGGAAGGTAGCGGAGGAGACACATTGGGACTCGCTTCTACTGAGCAGGACAACTCTCTAGGTGGGGAAAGTTGTGCAATCTCACTATCACTCAGATTCCTCCAAACCCCAACTAAAGGATTTCACATAGCAGGAAACAGCTTACTGGTAGGATAACCTTTTAGAAAGGTTCTATCTACAGGCAAATTTGAGAGGTAAGGTCTGCAGTATTCCTATAAATATGCCCAAAGTTGGAAAGCTTTAAATGGTTTTCTGTTTACAGTCATAAACATATCAACCCAACAGCAAACGGTACCTATAAAAGTGCACCGTTGGCACACCTCCTATTCATCACCTGCCCTTTTAAAATCCAGATTCCAGCAAAGGCAATGACAATGGACATTAACATGTTTCAGTAGCAGTAGCAGTAGAAGCAGCAGCAGCAGCTTAAGAATTTATCTCAAAAGACAGAGTGACAGTTGGAACCAAAACAGTCTGAGCAATCAAATGAGAGAAATGGTGTCAGTTAAATAGGATGGCCTCTGTCAGTTGGATCCTTACCTGCACAGGCAACACATTCTTCTCTGCAACTTCTACCTCACCTGACCCCAAAACACACACACACACACACACACACACACACACACACACTCCTATTTTCCTAGGCATTTATCATTGGCTAGGTGGTCCTTCTAGAGCATTATTTCCCCAAATATGGTCTGTGCACTCCTGGGGATCCCCAAGATTCTTTCACGAGGTCTTCATGGTCAAAACTACTTTCACAATAATATTATTATGCTATTTTCCTTTTTCACTGTGTTGATTTTGCACTAATGGTACACAAGTAACAGTGGGTAAAACTGCTGGGCCTTGGTGCAGATCAAGACAGTGGCATCTGATGGTACTAGTCATCACTGCATCTTCACAGACACACACTCATAACAGAAATACATGCTGGTTTCATAAACAGAATGTCCTTGATGAAGTAAAAATTATTAATTTTATTAAACCCTAACTCTTGAGTAAGATATTTTAATATTCTTAGTTATAAAATGGGAAATAAGTACTTGTAATGCATATTGATATATTAAAGTTGTCTCAAGGAAAAGCACTTGTGTGACTGAGTCATGAGCTCACCTAACAGCTTTTGCTCATGGAACACCATTTTTACTTGAAACAAAATGATTGACATATAAAATATGGTTATTCAGATTTGGTATCTGGTAAACATTTGTTTTTTGAAAATAAAAGAAGCCTGTCGTTTCAAAAGAAAGAAGGAACGAAGGAAGGGAGGGAGGGAGGGAAGTGTTTCTTACCAAACATAAGCATTAGAGCAGTCAAAGCAAAATTTAGAATTTTGGAAAATCTGTACATGCTACCATGTGCTTGAAGGCTTCCGAATACTTAAGACTTGCCTAATGAGATCGGTGATGACACTAACACATGTGGAGGATCCACGTAACTCAGTGAGCCACTATTTTCCAAGTGATCTGTGCATCATGTTACAGAATCACACATGGGTGAAAGATCATTCAAAGTGCGAGACACACCAATGGATTTTAATGCGACAGAATAAGAGAAGTTCACCGAGATGATTTTAAGTTCCACAACACAAGCCTTAAAAAAAAAAGACCATTTTTTGAGTTTTACTGTAGTAACAATATCTAAAATTATTTACAAAGGCTAGTTAAGAACTCTCCTCTTCTAACTGCACACCTATGTGAGGCCAGATTTTCTTCAAATTCAGCAATCAAAAGAACAAGTTGCAGCAGGATGAATGAAGAAACAGACATGAGAAACTGTCTCCTCTTGAACCAGACATTAAAGAGAGTTTCAGAAATGTAAAACAATGTCTCCCGTCTCACAATATTATTTCTGATTAGAAAAATGTAGCTACTTTCTATAAAAATATGTTCTTTATGTTAACATGTAATGGGTTTCTTATTGTTATTTTTAACAAATTAATAAATACTGTTAAATGTTCTCAGCTTTTATTTCTATATAGTAAATAGCTATAGACACAACCCACACAAACGAAAGCTTCCCAGGGTCCTCAATTATTTTTGAGATGATATGGAGTGTTGAGGCCAAAACGTGAGCACCAATGATCCAGAGGGCCCTGTTCCTCAGAGGCCGCATCAGCTGTCTGTCCTGACCCTTCCCACCCCGTCTTCACTCAGGGTCCTCGCCACTTCACTGCGTGCTCCCTAACAGTATATAACTAAATGTTTCCTACAGAATAGGCTGTGACCCCATACCTGTGTTACCCTATAGCACAGACACAAATCACTAAACCTAGTGTGGGAAAGGGCTGAATTAAATCACGTGATTTAGAGACGGGCGCGAGCCGCGGCTAAAAGCACGGACCCCAGAGACGGGCGGGAGACGCTAAGGCTGCTGCTGCCGCCACCAAGGGGCCTGTGTGCGAGCACAGGTCACTCTCCACACCCCTCTTCCGCGGAGCCTGTGCAGCCCGCCACTGCCAGGGTCCCGGGATCCAAGGACAACTTCCCACTGACAACGCATGGCGGGCCTCAGGATGGAGCAACGTCACGCTGGCCTTTGCCACCGCAGGCCCGCCCCGCACTCCGTGCCCCTCCCTCACCCGGCCTGAGTGAGCCAGAGCCCCCGAATCAGCGGCTCCTTTAACCCCGTCCTGTCTGAGCAAAAAACAGACGCCCTCCAGCGACCTACACGCAGAGGCAGGGCCAAATCCAAAGCTGAGCCCCTGGGAGCTGTGAGAACAAAGAAGAGAAAGGGAAATCTCTCCCAGCAGCCTCAGAAGCAGCGGATTAAAGCTCCACAATCAACTTGATGTACTCTGCATCTGTGGAATACATGAATAGACAACGAGTCATCCCAAATTGAGGAGGTGGGCTTCGAGAGCAAGATCTATGATTTTTTCCCCTTTCCTCTTTTTGTGAATGTGTATGTGTATGCTTCTGTGTGTGTGTATAGCTTTGCTTCCACCATTTGTCCTAGGGTTCTATCCGTCCATGGTTTTTTTTAAAAATTTTTTTCTTAATAATTAATTTTGATTTTAATAATTTTATTATACTTTTCTTTCTTTCTTTCTTTCTTTCTTTTTCTTTCTTTCTTTCCTTCCTTCCTTCCTTCCTTTACACAACAAATCATCCCAAATTGAGGAGGTGGTCTCTGAGAGCAAGATTTATGATTTTTTCCCCTTTACCTCTTTTTGTGAGTGTGTATGTGTATGCTTCTGTGTAAGATTTTGTCTGTATAGCTTTGCTTCCAACATTTGTCCTAAGGTTCTATCCGTCCCTTTTTTTTTCTAAATAATTATTTTTTAATTCAATAACTTTATTATACTTTATTTTATTTTACTGTATCTTCTTTCTGTCTTTTTTCCTTCCTTCCCTCCTTCCTTCCTTCCTCCCTCCCTCCTTTCTTTCCTTCTTTGCTTCTTTCTTTCTTCCTTCCTTCCTTCCCTCCTTTCTTTCTTTCTTCCTTCCTTCCCTCCGTTCTTTCTTTCTTTCTTTCTTTCTTTCTTCATACTTCTACTAATTCTCTCTACTTTTTCTCCCTTTTATTCTGAGCCGTGTGGATGAAAGGCTCTTGGTGCTCCAGCCAGGAGTCAGGGCTCTGCCTCTGAAGTGGGAGACCCAACCTCAGGACACTGGTCAACAAGAGACCTCCCAGCTCCACATAATATCAAACGGTGAAAATCTCCCAGAGACCTCCATCTTAACACCAGCACCCAGCTTCACTCAACGACCAGCAAGCTACAGTGCTGGACAACCTATGCCAAACAACTAGCAAAACAGGAACACAACCCCATCCATTAGCAGAGAGGCTGCCTAAAATCATAATAAGGCCACAGACACCCCAAAACACAACACCAGACGTGGTCCTGCCCACCAGAAAGACAAGACCCAGCCTCAACCACCACAACACAGGCACTAATCCCCTCCACCAGGAAGCCTACACAACCCACTGAACCAACCTTAGCCACTGGAGAGAGACATCAAAAACAGCGGGAACTACAAACCTGCAGCCTGCAAAAAGGAGACCCCAAACACAGTAAGATAAGCAAAATGAGAAGACAGAAAAACACACAGCAGATGAAGGAGCAAGATAAAAACCCACCAGACCTACCAAATGAAGAGGAAATAGGCAGTCTACCTGAAAAAGAATTCAGAATAATGATAGTAAAGATGATCCAAAATCTTGGAAATAAAATAGAGAAAATGCAAGAAACATTTAACAAGGTCCTAGAAGAAATAAAGATGAAACAAGCAACGATGTACAACACAATAAATGAAATTAAAAGTACTCTAGATGGGATCAATAGCAGAATAACTGAGGCAGAAGAACGGGTAAGTGACCTGGAAGACAAAATAGTGGAAATAACTACTGCAGAGCAGAATGAAGAAAAAAGAATGAAAAGAACTGAGGACAGTCTCAGAGACATCTGAGACAACATTAAACGCACCAACATTCGAATTATAGGGGTTCCAGAAGAAGAAGAGAAATAGAAAGGGACTGAGAAAATATTTGAAGAGATTATAAGTTGAAAACTTCCCTAATATGGGAAAGGAAATAGTTAATCAAGTCCAGGAAGCACAGAGAGTCCCATACAGGATAAATCCAAGGAGAAATATGCCAAGACACATATTAATCAAACTGTCAAAAATTAAATACAAAGAAAAAATATTAAAAGCAGCAAGGGAAAAACAACAAATAACACACAAGGGAATCCCCATAAGGTTAACAGCTGATCTCTCAGCAGAAACCCTACAAGCCAGAAGGGAGTGGCAGGACATACTGAAAGCGATGAAGGAGAAAAACCTGCAACCAAGACTACTCTACCCAGCAAGGATCTCATTCAGATTTGATGGAGAAATTAAAACCTTTACAGACAAGCAAAAGCTGAGAGAGTTCAGCACCACCAAACCAGCTTTACAACAACTGCTAAAGGAACTTCTCTAGGCAAGAAACACAAGAGAAGGAAAAGACCTATAATAACGAAACCAAAACAATTTAGAAAATGGGAATAGGAACATACATATCAATAATTACCTTAAATGTAAATGGACTAAATGCTCCCACCAAAAGACACAGATTGGCTGAATGGATACAAAAACAAGACCCTTATATATGCTGTCTACAAGAGACCCACTTCAGACCTAGAGACATACAGACTGAAAGTAAGGGGATGGAAAAAGATATTCCATGCAAATGGAAATCAAAAGAAAGCTGGAGTAGCAATTCTCATATCAGACAAAATAGACTTTAAAATAAAGACTATTAGAAGAGACAAAGAAGGACACCACATAATGATCAAGGGATCGATCCAAGAAGAAGATATAACAATTTTAAATATTTATGCACCCAACATAGGAGCACCTCAATACATAAGGCAAATACTAACAGCCATACAAGGGGAAATCGACAGTAACACATTCATAGTAGGGGACTTCAACACCCCACTTTCACCCATGGACAGATCATCCAAAATGAAAATAAATAAGGAAACACAAGCTTTAAATGATACATTAAACAAGATGGACTTAATTGATATTTATAGGACACTCCATCCAACAACAACAGAATACACATTTTTCTCAAGTGCTCATGGAACATTCTCCAGGATAGATCATATGTTGGGTCACAAATCAAGCCTCGGTAAATTTAAGAAAATTGAAATTATATCAAGTATCTTTTCCGACCACAACGCCATGAGACTAGATATCAATTACAGGAAAAGATCTGTAAAAAATACAAACACATGGAGGCTAAACAATACACTACTTATTAATGAAGTGATCACCGAAGAAATCAAAGAGGAAATTAAAAAATACCTAGAAACAAATGACAATGGAGACACTACGACCCTAAACCTATGGGATGCAGCAAAAGCAGTTCTAAGGGGGAAGTTTATAGCAATACAAGCCCACCTTAAGAAGCAGGAAACATCTCGAATAAACAACCTAACCTTGCACCTCAAGCAATTAGAGAAAGAAGAACAAGAAAACCACAAAGCTAGCAGAAGGAAAGAAATCATAAAAATCAGATCAGAAATAAATGAAAAAGAAATGAAGGAAACAATAGCAAAGATCAATAAAACTAAAAGCTAGTTCTTTGAGAAGATAAACAAAATAGATAAACCACTAGCCAGACTCATCAAGAAAAAAAGGGAGAAGACTCAAATCAATAGAATTAGAAATGAAAAAGGAGAAGTAACAACTGACACTGCAGAAATACAAAAGATCATGAGAGACTACTACAAGCAACGCTGCCAATAAAATGGACAATCTGGAAGAAATGGACAAATTCTTAGAAATGCACAACCTGCCAAGACTGAATCAGGAAGAAATAGAAAATATGAACAGACCAATCACAAGCACTGAAATTGAAACTGTGATTAAAAATCTTCCAACAAACAAAAGCCCAGGACCAGAAGGCTTCACAGATGAATTCTATCGAACAGTTACAGAAGAGCTGACACCTATCCTTCTCAAACTCTTCCAAACTATAGCAAAGGGAGGAACACTCCCAAATTCCTTCTACGAGGCCACCATTACCTTGATACCAAAATCAGACAAGGATGTCACAAAGAAAGAAAACTACAGGCCAATATCACTGATGAACATAGATGCAAAAATGCTCAACAAAATACTAGCAAACAGAATCCAACAGCACATTAAAAGGATCACACACCATGATCAAGTGGGGTTTATTCCAGGAATGCAAGGATACTTCAATATACGCAAATCTATCAATATGATAAACCATATTAACAAACTGAAGGAGAAAAACCATATGATCATCTCAATAGATGCAGAGAAAGCTTTTGACAAAATTCAACACCCATTTATGATAAAAACCCTGCAGAAAGTAGGCATAGAGGGAACTTACCTCAACATAATAAACGCCATATATGACAAGCCCACAGCAAACATCATCCGCAATGGTGAAAAACTGAAACCATTTCCACTAAGATCAGGAACAAGACAAGGTTGCCCACTCTCACCACTCTTATTCAACATAGTTTTGGAAGTTTTAGGTACAGCAATCAGAGAAGAAAAGGAAATAAAAGGAATCAAAATTGGAAAAGAAGAAGTAAAGCTGTCACTGTCTGCAGATGACATGATATTATACATAGAGAATCCTAAAGATGCTACCAGAAAACTACTGGAGCTAATCAATGAATTTGGTAAAGTAGCAGGATACAAAATTAATGCACAGAAATCTCTGGCATTCCTATATACTAATGATGAAAAATCTGAAAGTGAAATCAAGAAAACACTCCCATTTACCACTGCAACAAAAAGAATAAAATATCTAGGAATAAACCTACCTAAGGAGACAAAAGACCTGTATGCAGAAAATTATAAGGCACTGATGAAAGAAATTAAAGATGATACAAATAGATGGAGAGATATACCATGTTCTTGGGTTGGAAGAATCAACATTGTGAAAATGACTCTACTACCCAAAGCAATCTATAGATTCAATGCAATCCCTATCAAACTACCACTGGCCTTTTTCACAGAACTAGAACAAAATTTTTCACATTTTGTATGGAAACACAAAAGACTCGGAACAGCCAAAGCAATCTTGAGAAAGAAAAATGGAGCTGGAGGAATCAGGCTCCCTGACTTAAGACTATACTACAAAGCTACAGTAATCAAGACAGTATGGTACTGGCACAAAAACGGAAAGATAGATCAATGGAACGGGATAGAAAGCCCAGAGATAAACCCACGCACATATGGACACCTTATCTTTGATAAAGGTGGCAGGAATGTACAGTGGAGAAAGGACAGCCTCTTCAATAAGTGGTGCTGGGAAAACTGAACAGGTACATGTAAAAGTATGAGATTAGATCACTCCCTAACACCATACACAAAAATAAGCTCAAAATGGATTAAAGACCTAAATGTAAGGCCAGAAACTATCAAACTCTTAGAGGAAAACATAGGCAGAACACTCTGTGACATAAATCACAGCAAGATCCTTTCTGACCCACCTCCTAGAGAAATGGAAATAAAAACAAAAATAAACAAATGGGACCTAATGAAACTTCAAAGCTTTTGCACAGCAAAGGAAACCATAAACAAGACCAAAAGACAACCTTCAGAATGGGAGAAAATATTTGCAAATGAAGCAACTGACAAAGGATTAATCTCCAAAATTTACAAGCAGCTCATGCAGCTCAATAACAAAAAAACAAACAACCCAATCCAAAAATGGGCAGGAAACCTAAATAGACATTTCTCCAAAGAAGATATACAGACTGCCAACAAACACATGAAAGAATGCTCAACATCATTAATCATTAGAGAAATGCAAATCAAAACTACAATGAGATATCATCTCACACCAGTCAGAATGGCCATCATCAAAAAATCTAGAAACAATAAATGCTGGAGAGGGTGTGGATAAAAGGGAACACTCTTGCACTGCTGTTGGGAATGTGAATTGGTTCAGCCACTATGGAGAACAGTATGGAGGTTCCTTAAAAAACTACAAATAGAACTACCATATGACCCAGCAATCCCACTACTGGGCATATACCCTGAGA
Organism: Stenella coeruleoalba; assembly: GCF_951394435.1. Lineage (NCBI taxonomy): Eukaryota > Metazoa > Chordata > Mammalia > Artiodactyla > Delphinidae > Stenella > Stenella coeruleoalba. Next base: position 20,545,452 of record NC_137149.1, on the reverse strand, counting down.
AAACCAAAATTTAAAAAGAGTCATGTACCAAAATGTTTACTGCAGCTCTATTCACAATAGCCCGGAGATGGAAACAACCTAAGTGCCCATCATCGGATGAATGGATAAAGAAGATGTGGCACATATATACAATGGAATATTACTCAGCCATATAAAGAAACGAAATTGAGCTATTTGTAGTGAGGTGGATAGACCTAGAGTCTGTCATACAGAGTGAAGTAAGTCAGAAAGAATAAGACAAATACCGTATGCTAACACATATATATGGAATTTAAGAAAAAGTATGTCATGAAGGACCTAGGGGTAAGACAGGAATAAAGACACAGACCTACTGGAGAACGGACTTGAGGATATGGGGAGGGGGAAGGGTGAGCTGTGACAGGGCGAGAGAGAGTCATGGACATATATACACTAACAAATGTAAGGTAGATAGCTAGTGGGAAGCAGCCGCATGGCACAGGGATATCGGCTCGGTACTTTGTGACCACCTGGAGGGGTGTGATAGGGAGGTGGGAGGGAGGGAGACGCAAGAGGGAAGAGATATGGGAACATATGTATATGTATAACTGATTCACTTTCTTATAAAGCAGAAACTAACACACCATTGTAAAGCAATTATACCCCAATAAAGATGTTAAAAAAAAAAAAGAAGAAAAATGGAACCAGACTGAACATTAAAATATTATAAAGCACAAAAAAAAAATCACGTGATTTCATAAGAAAAAATAATAAAGAGAGAAAAAGTGAATGTATAAATCTCAAAATGCGAGCTTTATCATCATAGAAGCGAAATAACTACATAAACCCATTTTGTCACTGAGCCAGGTTCCAGCTTGGAAGGGAAAATGGATGCACGTGATTTGGAGGACAGGACAAAGCGAATAAAAGAGAAGTAGGGCTTCCCTGATGGCGCAGTGGTTGCGAGTCCGCCTGCCGATGCAGGGGACACGGGTTCGTGCCCCGGTCCGGGAAGATCCCACATGCCGCGGAGCGGCTGGGCCAGTGAGCCATGGCCGCTGAGCCTGTGCATCCAGAGCCTGTGCTCCGCAACGGGAGAGGCCACAACAGTGAGAGGCCCGCGTACCGCAAAAAAAAAAAAAAAAAAAAAAAAAAGAGGCAAAAGCAGCATTAGTCCATGCAGGAAAAGAAATCCACGCCAGGACTGTTATGGAAGCCCAGATACTGCCAACCCACCAGGTCTCCGCAGCCACCTCTGTTGCTTGACACCGACCACTTCAAATACAGCCCCAGCCATGCTGCCAGGCAAAAACATAGGCTTCACATCAAAATAACTCAAAGAAGAATTCTAAAATGTGAAAATGAAATGAGTCTGATTTTAAACAGAAAAATCCAGTTATAATAATTGTAAATAAATAATTATACAACTATCTGTGTGGACATACATAAACACATAGGCCACCTTTATGTTTTTACTTTACTTATTTAAATGTATATGCTGGCTGACTGTGCCTTAGCACTGTTGTCTGAATTTAGGTGGCCAGTTTTCTTGATCAGAAACCAATAAACCAGAACCTGTACAACATTTAAATAACCAAATCATATAAAAAAGATTTGAATTTTTAAAAATATTCTTTAGATTACAGATACTATAGAACATAACATGACGACAAAAAAAACTACAAATATTTATTAATATTTTTATCACAGAGAATTCTTGGAGCTCAAAAAAATCTTATTATTGCAACTTTGTAGCAGATAATAATTAAAATTTTAGAAGACATTACTAGTTTAAGTTTATTCTTCTCCACTGCCCATCCTCTACAACTAAAATAAAATGTAGGCACATGGAATTCTCAAGGATGGAATTATTTTGAATAATCAAGTGTTCTATGATTGGATTCATCTTTTCTATGCTGAAATACATGTTTTAATGCATTCTGAACAATAATCACTGCCTTTTAAAAACACACTATTATCAACCATAATTCAATTACATGATAATGTCTCAGGGCATTACTCTAAACTTATTACTATGATACACAGAAATAATACACTTTCCCCATCTCCTAGTTGCCCTCCTTCCACATACAAATTATACACACAAACACACACATACAGACATAAAATCTGCGGAGCAAATTATAAGTTACATTTTCAGGGTGGCACAAAGACGTCTTCTAAGAACTATGGATCCAGAATGGAAGGCTGCTGATTTCACTCTCGCCTTTAACCATGTCTGCCACAATTCCGCATGGCCCCCAAAACACAGAAGAGAGTGGTGCCCACTGACGTCAAAGACTACACTGTTAGGTTCCGGGGCTGGCCTGGGACTTCAGAGCTCTCTCTCCTCTCTCTTCATCATTTACTTGCCTCTTCTGTACAATCAGGACATGGTGCTAACAGTCTCTGGCACTATTTTAAGTCTACCTGTCCTCAGCATGATTCTCTGCTGCCCTTTTCTTTTTGCTTCTCTCTACTTTTCTTTTTGTTGTGTTCTGTTTCTGCTACACATATTGGACTGTGTCCTGAAAGCCTCACTTTCTGTAGATACTTCTAGTCAAGAAGATCTCCTTTCCTTCTTTAGGGTGCCCATTATTCCACAGCCATCATGTATAATGCTTGATCTGTTCTTGGTTATATGTTTCATTTGAAAGCATTTAAGAGGCTATTCTAAGATGACAACTACTAAGTTGACCTACGCTTTTCAGCTTTAGCCAGAAAATTTCCAAAATAAGAAATTATGCTGCATGGCTGTCCTTTTTTTTTCCACCTTTGTATAATAATCACAGTATTATTCTTTGACCTGCTTAAACTAACATTTCTTCATTCACAACACAGTTATTGTGCTAAACACTGAGCTAGGAGCTAGGGACACAATGATAAAGAAAGTCAAATACTACGGCTCTTGAATAAAAAGCTTCAGCAATTTAATCCAGTTACACAGTTTACCAAACACAGTCCAGCTACTAAGAACCACTTAAGATTCACACACAATAATCTAGCTATCAAAATTAAGAGTATTCTTTCAAGTCTTTTCAAGAACTTCTCTACATGACAGATAAAACCCAAACAAAGTTCTTTGAAGAATATTTAGCTGTTCATTCACTAGGGCACAGCCCTCCCTCATGGGAGAAATTACACAGGAAGTTGTAAGAAATGAAGAAAACCCTTTAGGAAGCAATTCATGGCATAACAGATACTATGGTCACATCACCCTTGCATCCAATAAAATCTTATAGCATTCAAGCCACATTCCAAGGACTTTTTACATTTTAAAAGGTCACATTTGATGCGAGTTACAGGAGGGATTTTTAAGAGGAGGCCCTTAGGCTTCTGTAAAACTGCTACACCCTATTCCATCTATTAGAATAGTATATAAAGTAAATCACAGTTATTTCACAACCAAACATTAATCAGTTGCCACTTTAGATATTTAACTTAGTTTGGGAAAGTGTACTTATTCAAAATTTTTCTAGAGTAAGAAACTAGATGCTATAAAACTTTACAAGAGAGGAAATAGTCAAGATTAATTCTTAATCTTGGAGTCATTTTGTAAAACTATAAACTCCTTCTCTTGGAAGAATTTGATTTCTCTACGTTGTTTTTATCTACATACCTGTGTGGCTACGGATATGAACTCTCAGTGTACCACTGCTGGCAAACTTCTGGCCACAATATGGGCAGATTTTCTCCTTTTCTCCTGTATGTGTCTAAACGGAAAGGAATAAAAAAGGTTGAGGACAAATATAAAGAATGAGGTTAAAATGATTAAGTGCCTCTGACAACAGTAAATCCTTTTTTTCCCAGGATTATGTTCCTTTAAAATGATTTAATATCACAATGAGATTTTAAACAATTTATCATGGTTATTCCCACTGGTTCAAAAAAACCTCTTAGAATCATGTGTTAGTGTTAATTTGAAAATAACTCTGCAGTTTACATTTTAAGCCTTTATGGAGCCCCCATGTAAAGATGATTAAGTTATACAAAGCCAGTATATGTTAACAAAACCGCATAATCAAAATGGGGCTACAGCTGCCCTTGACTGCTGCCAAGAAACACTTCCTTAGAAGCACTTTTCACATTCTTTGTGTGTATTTAGTGCTTGAGGACAGAATTAATCTCAATAAAGTAATCTGTTACTTGCATTATGTTTGTCAGACTGGATTGATTTTACTGCAAAGCAAAAAGGAGTATAAATCTTATTTGATCTTTAAATTCAGCAGGTGTTAACTGAACAGTCAATTTGAAAGATCACTGCTGCCTTCAGTACCTTTAACCTGGACAAAGAACCACCACACAAGAAAAGGTGAATGAGTATCACCAAAGCCAGTTTCAATACAATGTTAAGAGAGGTCAAAGAAAAAAAGAGTGACCTCTCCCAAAAAAGGAGACAGATGAGGTGTTTTAAACTTGTCTCACAATCTCATCAGGCAAGCAGTGTTTCTACCAACATCAAAATAGGTCATTCCAATAAATGAGGCGACAGAGCTACTTTTCAAGTCCCATTGGTTTTCAAACTTAGGAGGAGGGAAAAGGAGAAGGAAGCCATTACTTCAGATACCTGCACATTCTCTCAGACCCTTTTTAGAATTGTTAGCTTCAATGATAACCTGAATATGAACAAAAGCATATAGTGGATCATCCGGGTTACCACCACCGTCACAAAACAGAACTTCCAGGGCCTGTTTCTTCTGCCTTTGTTTTTACGCAAATTACTGGCAAATATTATTATTGGAATTGCCATGAGCTAATGTAGAAAGAACAGGAAAGGTTTTTTAAAAAGGTTTTTTAAATAGAGAAATATTTAAAAATATTTTTATGGGATAGAGATGGGATAGAGAAAAAAGGGTGGGGTAATTATGTCAGAACCTGACAACCTCGAGGAACCACTAACTTAGCAAAACATTCTCATCTTCCATATTAAATCAATTGTTAACTTTAATATAATTGGTTTATAACCTTATTGGTTGATATTTAATTTATAAATTTTCATATTTGAATTATAATCTATATTTGGATATACACTATCATATTTGTAATTTTTAAAAGAGTTATAAATGAAATATCTTAGTCAACTTCAGTGTCCTCTAGATGTTTTTCCCTTGAAAAACATTTATATTACATTCAAGTTTGAGGAATACAGTCTAATTAATCAACAGCCACACTAGCCAATGATACTGTCTACAACAAACATCTCCTTGAGTCTTCAATTGGCAGCACTTAACTTTCCATTTTCATTACAAGTTCTTATACAAAACAGTTATACATTCTTTACACCTCAGTAAGAGCTGTTACTCCCATGGTCCACATTATGGTTCAATTTAAAGGAAATGGTATAACATTTTAACATATAACAGACCTGTGTTCTTCTCACTCCCTGACAGAAGCGACAAAATATGGCAATTCTTTCCTGATTAATATAACGTTGTTTGGGAATGGTATACATCTATTATTACAACATGGGATTATTCCAAACAGGAAACTACCAAGTTCTTCGTAGTACGTTTATAAAATCCACAGGATTTCTTTTGCTGCTACATAAGTATTTCATTGTTCACCTACTTATATTCAGTTACTTATAGTACTTCAGTAATGTGAGTTTCAAACTAAAGGATACTACGGCAATATTAATTAAAATAATTAAAGTATTCTTTTTGGCTTAATTCAAAAATATATATTATTATTAGGTACAGAAATTTGACTGGTTGGTATTGTAAGATATTGAAAGTATAACACTACAAAATCTTAAATATGGTTGGAAAGCATGGAAACATCACTATGAGAACAATATTGGATAAATGTATGAGACAAAAATGAACAATGCACCACAAAATATATTCTATGATAATCTGTTATTGCAGACAAACAACTATATCTTTCTGGAAAATTCACTATACTTTCCCTCATTGATTAAAACATAATAAAAGTCTATTAAATTCATGAAAAAGTAATCCAATCAAAGAAAGTTGAAAGATTATTCTATTCAGACCTTTGAAAAGAGAAGACAGTATCATTATTAATCAGCATTAAAGATACAAGAAAAGAAAGTTACTCAGTCCAGTTCTTTTGAAACAGCTGTATTAAAGACAGGTACCAAAATAAAAGTCATAATGACACAGAAGCCACTTCACATTCACTAGGCAGGACACGCCGAGCAGCAGAGACTACCACACTTCAACAGTCATTTCTGAAGTCAACATTAAAACTTTCAACTGCATTAGTTATAATATGAATTTTGCTATTTAAAAAATATACTTAGAATGTATTTAATCAACAAGTAAAAATAACCTGTTGATTTGCTGGAGGTAATTAGCATAACACAAATAAGATAATCTCCAAATCACCATCAGTATGAACATCATTTTATTCAAGTTGAGCAAATACTTATCAAGTCCCTGTTCTGTACCAGGAATTTCCCTAGGTCCTAGGGATGCAAGATAAAGAAGGACCACTCTAATCCTAGAAGAAGTCAGTCTAATAACTTGTCAATAGACAGCTGAACTAGCTTTGAAAAATAAAACTATTAAAGCTCTACTCAGTATCTTTAAAAAAAGGAACCTATGTTAATCCAAAAATGTATAAAGTCGAAAAGCTCCCGTTCATCGAGTACACTGTAAGACCCACCTATCAGCATCGTTTAGGACTGTGTAGCATCCATACCTGAATCTAGGTTTGCTTTCATATGACAAATATATTCTCTTCTGATAAAATGAAGAAAACAGACATTTGCTAAAGAGCTGCTATCACTCATGGGTTTCGTATTTGTCATTTTGAGTAAATATGTTGATAAATTCATATAAAATTGATTATCACATGATAATTAACATACACGCCTGTATGGTTAAAATACGTAATCCATTCAAACTCACGGAAGGCTTCTACTTACTTTCTTATGACTTCTAAGCACTGAAGGTGTAACAAATGCCTTATTACACAGCTCACATCTGTACTTCTTGTGTCTTTCATGAACCACCTGGACATGAACATTTAAGGTGTCCTTCCTTTTAAAGGTAGCATCACAGTGATGACACTTGAAAGTCCTCTCACCTTAGAAATGAAAAAGCCAAATAAGAGAAACACAGACACAACAGCAGGGTGCTGTTAACTCCCCCTCACATGTACTAGATTTACGGCTGTTTTCTCCAAAAACCCAGCTTTACAGCTCTAACAATTTATCATAACCATAAAAGGTCACTTTTCCAACAACTGTTCAGTTCCATATTTGCTCATTCCCTGTGTGAATCATGTGGGGGGGAGGGAGAGTCCTTTAACCTTCGTAGATTCTCAGTACCTTTAACTGGAAAATGTGGGGACTGAATTCGCTAATTTTCTAAAGGTCCTATGAATTTTCTTTAAAAGTATGTATTTCTAAGGCAGGGGCTTGAGTTTGACAAAAGGTCTCTGTTCTGCAGAGTGAGTTGCCTTTGGGGCCCCTCCTGAACTCCCCTCACCCCACCATTCTCCCTCTGGCCTTCAGGGGCAGAGGCAGAACTGGCTCCCAGGCAGTAAACTGGAGGGAAGCCCCTGAAGGCGGACTGTCAGAGCAGATCCTTCACCCCGGGACAGGAGAGGGCTACAACTCCACTATCTCAGGAACTTGGCCTGGAGGCCCCCTAATGCAGTCCTTGGTCTGCTGTGAAATGGCTAGGGAAGGGCTTCAACTTCCAGGCTCTCAGACTGTTTAGGGGCTGCCTCTCAAAAAGGCAGTTGGGTTGGGGCAGGGGGACCCAGAGTGGCAACTGCCCTTGTCTACCCTAGAGCCCCTCAAAGGGCCCCCCAGCTCTAGGGCTGGGGTCTAGGGCTGTACCCTAGAGTCCAGCGGGGGGCCTCCACCACCTGGCCCCTGGCAGTGCCCTCAGGCCCCTTTTCTTTCCTGGGCAGGGGACCCGTGGTGGGACACAGCGTCTTCCGAATGCGTCCCGGAGAGGGTACCTGGGAGGGTTTTCACCTTCCCATCAAAGAGCCTCGGCTTGCAGGAAAGCAACTCCAGAAGCTATGTTTAGGGAGTTTATGGGACTTTTTAAACTTTCATACCATGCTATGTCTAAAGTCCATTTTAAATACATTTTAAGTGATCAATGTACACAATTAGAAGATAGTGAATCTCCCAGAAAGATATAAAACATATGTAGCGTGTATAAAGACAGACTAGTATTCGCATATATTTTCCCTTTTTACAGAACAATTTTAATAGCACAGATTCAAAAAGTATATTCACTATGAGATAAAATATGCAGGTAACTGTCTACATCTAAAGAAGAGATTACCTCAATTTCAACCAAGCTCTTCCACCTGCCCTCCATTTAACTAACATAAATTTAGAAATGTGAAGATCCTATTATTTCGTCACACCAAATTTAAGGAAGGAATGACAAGAAGAACGAAAATAAAAAGGAAAAGGCAAATTACCCTCCCTTTGTCTTTTCAAACAGAAGTATGGCTCTTTAAATTCTCTTAAAGTCTCTAAGGAAGTTGTTGAGTTGCTGAAATTCGATACTTGAAACCAAGTCACACCAAACCATGCATGAACTGTATAGATTCTGAGAGCTGTGTTTATATGCTGCCTTGGTGCTTTTTTGTTGCAGGGTGTTATTGTTGTCACCTAGTTTGTCTTCATATATCTTTCTAGATTTATTTAGAATTTTATTGATATTTGTATAAAATGTATAACCAGTGAGAGTAAAAGGACAAGTGACATAAAATTGTAAATGTTAATAATACCAAATCTATTCAGGCACTGGAAAAAAATACTCCACGATTGCTCCTAACAAAGTATTTCCATTAAATTATTAAGTGAATCAAAGTATTGGTTCCTGTACGAAAATCTTATTCAAGCTATACCAAGGAGGTCCATACCTTTCTTCTTTCATATTTTAATTCCAGATTTTTTTGTTTTAAGTTTATCAGAACTTTAAAATTCTGATACGAGGTTTTATCAGATTTCTTTACCTTAAATTTATCAGGATTTTTCCCTATCTTAAAACCAAGAAGCTAGCTAGTAACCTGCCTTTTGGTTTTCAGTGTATTAGGAAATAACAATAATTTCCAAAATAATTATGACATCTTATTTTTCATATTTGGAGCCACAGTGCTGATGTAAGTTTCTAAAACAATCCTCATGTTTTGAAGTTAAATGGGTTTTAACTTTCCTATTGTACAAGACAAGATCTAGTCTTTTGTCCTCTCTATTTTAGCCATTTTCTTTATCAAATGACAGTGAAATGGGATGGAAATTCCTGCTGTTACATGACATATTTTATTTCTTAAATGCAGACCTCTTCTTTATAAGGAAAATGGAAAATGGTGCTAACAGCTTCTCCAGAGCTGTAAGGTGAATACAGAATGACATGAGATCTCAGCACTGTCTTTCCTATAGGAAAAGACGCATTTCATCACAATCATTACCACTCAATAAATATAAAAACTTTAGTATCTTTATTATTTTTCATTTTAGATACTTTGACTTGACCAGAGGAAATTTCTTCCAAGATCTGTACAATCAAATGTCAAGACTGTTTTGCTTTTCTCAGAAATATTAAAAATTTAATAAGCATTAGAAACTTGTTAGAGGATGTTCTACTGATTAAACATGTTAGAGGATGTTAGAGGATGTTCTACTAATGTCAGAGGATGTTCTACTGATTAAACAATGTTAGAGGATGTTCTACTGAGGATGTTCTACTGATTAAACAAGTCAAGTTAAAAGGAAGTTATTACTTATGTTATACCATTTTTATTTAACTTTAGATACAGTAAAGTAGTAAATCTCTGGTGGCTTCAACATCTGAACACAGAACCCACTTTAAAACTCTGTTTAGCAATAACAATTTCTTCTCTGAATAAAGTGACACGGCTAAAAACTGTGGTATTCTAAAATCAGCTCTCAGTGTAACTGCTAGACAGACTTCACGGTACATAGGTGAATAACTTAATTCCCCCCTACCCCCACCAAAAATTCCTTTGCCAAAAGAAGTAAGAAATCAGAGGCAGTGGAGTAGGCAGGAAAAACACAGGACTAACAGGCTTGGATGCTACCCCCAGTGCTGTGCAACCCTTCTCTGAGTCTCAATTTTCTCAATTCCCCTCCAATGAAGAGGTTAAATTAGATGTTTACTCTGATCCTTTCCAATTTTAAAAGCCTGTGAGCTAATAAAATCATGCCAGATATCTGCATGTTTTAAAGAGTCAGGCATGTTTCCTTAATCATTACATTTAAAAGGGAACAAAAACGTGTGTTTCAGAACAAATTTCAAAGACACTTTACTGAACATGTTTTTATACACAGCTTTTAATAGTGGGAAAAATGATATAAAATAAAATGTCTCATAAAATGATTAATCTTACTGTGGGAAAATAAATCAAGGATAAAGGATGAAAAGGGGAAAGGCAGTTATCGGTCCTTTTTAAGTTTAAAAGCAGATTACATAACTACTTATAGGTCCGCTTCTGTGATGCCTACATTCTCAAAGGTTATAAGAACAAAATATGATATAATTCCTTTGGTCCTCAACTGCCTGGATTGTGACTTACTGTTATGTATAAGCAGGTGTCTCTGCAAAGAAAATGGGGTCCGGAACAAAGCTTTACATTCCTCACACTGGAAAGGCCTCTCTTCAGAGTGGGTCTGCAGATGAAAGAAACAGGTGAGTCAGGACTCTCTAGAATCAACTAGTCATCACAATAATTGGAGCCTGGATTCACGATGGCGACCAGGAAAGACAGGAAGGTGGACAATATCCTGCTCCTTCTGGTAACATTCTTCCCCCGTAAAATTGGGAACACAAATAGGCTGTGTTCATGGGAAAAAAATGACTGTATTTTTAACTTCTCAAATTAATTAACTATAAACTTGATAAACAGTAAAGGAAACTGCTCCTATAATCTCAAATGCTAATCTCAATACACATTGGGATTTCTCAGAATCTACTTTGCAGAGTGAAATGATATGTAATTTCTCTAAAGACTAAACCTCCTTTATCAATGGACAGACTTTATGCTGGTACAACATTTTCAACACAGGCAAAGGAAACTGTATAAGGGAGACTGTTTCCACCCTTTTCCTTCAACTTCACTGACTAACTTCAAATAATTTTCAGTCCTAGGTGCTGCTTTTCCCCTAAATTAAACTAGAACATTTACTCATGTTTTAATTAACACCAGGTATCATTAATTAAATATTTATTTTGGATCAAATGCTATGCTAAACACTTCACATGAATTATTTCACTTAATTCTAATAGCAATTTGATAAATAAAATACCACTAGTGTCTCCATTTTATAGATGAGAAAGCTAAGGCTCAAAAAGTTTCAGTAACTTGCCCAATGTCAAGCAGCATAGATGTAGGAAGCACTATTAATCCGTGACAGACAAAAATATATGTGTAAACAAGAAACAACGGAAATCCACCTGCTAGATCTAAAAATCAAAAACAAAAAACAACAGTAAAAACAGCTTACTCACTTGACCTGTTTTCCATTACACATCAGTATTAACGCATTGGGCACAAATCAGTAAATAAAATTCTATTCTACCAAGGATGGCGAGATAACAATGCTCATAAATGCTAACATGTAAAAAACTGAACTATGTTCTCTTATTAAAATAAAGCAAATCATATAATTGATGGGTTATGTTATGATAACTGTGGTATAAAAATAAAAGGAATTATTTAAAGAAAAGTCACTTTATTCACAGCATACAGATTTATACATTTTCTTTGTCTAATGGACACTATAATATTAAAGATATAAATATTACCTATTAACATAATGTTAGTGAGAAAGGGATTATCATGACTGTTTTCAACTGTGAAAAATATAGAAAAAGGATGGGAGGAACAAATATATAAAACTCAGGATAAACTACAGATATTCAAATGTGCTATTTAGAGATATTAAAATGATAGGTGGGAATAAACATATCAATAAAATAGAACAAAGAGTAGGTTTCTTTTATTACCAAAGATATATGAACATTTAGTATAGGAAAATATGGCATTTCAAATTGGTATAAGAACAGTGGACTGTTTAGTAAATGGTTGTGAGGCAACTGTATAGATATTCAGGAAAAATTAAGTTGTGTCTATTCCCCACCCATTACAAGAGATAAATCCCATTTCAATTCAGCTATATTTTTTTTAATGTTAAGAATAAGACACTAAATATACAAGAAAATATGAGTAAATATTTAAATAATTTTTGAGTAGGAAAAGGCTTTCTAGGCATGGCAGAAAACCGGGTACTCAGATGAGAGAATTAAATTTAAAACTGCAAGGCAAAAATATTCGGTGACACAGTAAATATTTGCAACATACACCAAAAGTTTAAAATTACTAATATAAAGAGTTATAGCAAATTAATAATATAAAAATTCCCCCAAAAGGGCAAAAGGACTCTCCTCCAAACAGCACTCTTAAAATTTCATTGATTATTTATTTTGCGCCAAGTCTATGATATGCACTTCATGCCGCTACATGCCAGTCCTATTTTATATTCTGGGGATATAGTTGTGGGAAAAAAAAGGCAAATGTCTCTGCTACTGTGGAGCTCTTACTCTAGCAGAGAGAGAGGAACAATCAACAAATGATAAAATATCAGATACATGCTACAGAGAAAAATAAAGCAGGGAAAGAGGACAGCAAATGTTTCAGAGAATGGGGTAGCAATTTTATTTTTTATTTTTTTGCGGTACGCGGGCCTCTCACTGTTGCGGCCTCTCCCATTGCGGAGCACAGGCTCTGGATGCACAGGCTCAGCGGCCATGGCTCACCGGCCCAGCCGCTCCGCGGCATGTGGGATCTTTCCAGACCAGGGCACGAACCCGTGTCCCCTGCATCTGCAGGCGGACTCTCAACCACTGTGCCACCAGGGAAGCCCGGGTAGCAATTTTAAACAGGTGGTCAAGGAAATTCTGGCTGAGAAGGTGACAGTTGAGAGAAGATCTGATTGCACTGGGGCAACAGGGGCAGGTTTCCCTCTGGGTGATCTAGGCAGGAAACTCCACGGAGGCCAGTGTGATAGGAACTAAGTGGAAGAGTGGCACAGAAATGGGAGAAGGTGGAGAAATGGGAGAAGCAAATCATGTAGGGCTTGGTTAGCCACTGCAGGAATTTTGTCTTTTACTGAGAGAAATATAAAATCTCCCTAATGGGTTTTAAGCAGGTAAGAGGCATGATTCACTTGGCATTTAACAGGATGCTAAGGTGGCTGTGTTGAGAACAGGATATAGGGAGACAAGGGAAAGCAGAGAAACTGAGAAGTAATAGCAATAAACCAAGCAAGAGATGATTAAGACCTATACCAGGGTGGGAGCCACTAATGTGAAGGAAAGTCAGAGGCTTCTGGATCTATTATGAAAGTGAACAGGTTTTGCAGAAAGACCTGGATATGAAGCATAAGACACAGAAAGAAGGAAGCAAGCATGCCTCCAAAATTGTGACCTGAGTAACGGTAGGATGGATTAGCCATTAACTAGTATATGAAAGAGCAAGCAAGAAACAAGTCTGGGTAAAAGATAAGGGGTTCGATTTTGGACAAGTTCAGATGACTATTAAGAGATGTCAACAGGCAGTTGAATATTTCAAGTCTGGATTACTGGCTCTAAAACTTGGAGATGTCAGATTACGTACAGTATTAATACTTCAAGCCATGAATGCAATTAAAGAATGAAAAATTTAAAACAAAATACTATCTATGGTCTATCAGACTGGCATAAGTGAAGAAAATAGATATCAGTCTGTGTTGTCTGAAGGGTAAGAACATGCAAGCTCACATCTGGTAATTGGGAATGTAAATTTTCTGAGGGGCAGTGTGGCTCTATTTACCAAACTGATAACTGTGCATAGACCTCTTGACTAACCAATTCCTTTTATAGAAATATATCGGACAAATTTTTGCACTTTTTTTTTTTGGTAGCGCTTCATGGCATGTGGGATCTTAGTTCCCCGACCAGGGACTGAACCATGCCCTTGGCAGTGAGAGCATGGAGTCCTAACCACTGGACTGCCAGGGAATTCCCTTGCACAATTTTTTTTTAAAAAGTAAAGAATTCTTTTTTAATTCCCATTGACAGTTATAAACCTAGTTAACTAAATTCTAGTGACTATTAAATATATTTTTTCTTTGATATGGAAAAGTCTCCATAACATATTTTGAGTGTCAAGAGCCGAATGCAAAGCGTTATACAGTAGAATACCATTTATGGCACATTCATACTCACACAGAACAGGGTCTAGGAAGATGTTCTACAAAACACTGAGGAGGGTTTTCACAGTAAAGTGGACAGTGGTATTTGACAGAGTTTTTGCTTTGTTCTCTAGAACTTTCTTTGATGTTTTAATTTCCTACAAGTAGTAGATAATATCATTATAAAAAGAAAGAAACTCTTTCATTTTTAGAGCATCCAAATTGGAAAACAGGGTTGCTTTAATCTTCCAAAAATATATTCCACCCTAACCCATTCTTTCTCTTTTTCCAAATCTAGGACAAAACAACTTGTGGATATGATTTAGTGGCTTGATGATTAAAGAACTTGGGACAGCATAATGCCTTAGACCTATGTTAACCAAACCAAAGCCACAACTTCTAGATACTGACCTGAAGTCAGTAGCACGTTTCAAGCAGTAAGCTGTTAGTACATAGCCAGGTGAATAAATACTTTGTCAAAAAGGTTCCAACGCCCAACACCACGGAGGTGTGATGGCATGACCTGTGAAAGTCTCAGCATTCAATCTCATTTAAGTAAGGTCGTAGTGAAATACCTGCAAGTTGTGGATAGAGGACTTCTGTCTCCAAGATATATTTTACAAATACCAAATAAAATTAACCCTCTTAAAGGGCTTCTTATCCTTCAATTTTTCATCTCTACAGGGTTCCAAACTTTCCACTGACTTACTCATCACATTATCCTTGAGCTCCAGAACACCCTCCTTTTAAATGCCAGGCACTGAGACACCAATATCTGCTGACGTAACAAATGAGCTAGTCCACGAACTGGCACTATGAAATGTATCACTTTATGCACCATGTCTGATTATTGTTGCAGATGTAGAAAATACATAAGAAAACGTGTTGCACTACCTGTAACACCTAGTAAAATGTCTCAAGAATGCTTCAGAAAGTTTACAACATAATTTTTATACAATAGTTAACAAATTATCACATTTCTAGCCAACCAAACCAAATACTAATTTCATGAGAGCAGATTAGCCTTTTCCTCAGGCCCATTCACAATTAAAAATAACTCTATCATTAATATATACAGCTCCACAGTTAGCAATATTACTTGAAATGACATTTCTTCTTTCAGTCATGTGCAAAACAAGAAAACTATGACAAATTCAGGGGAAATAAGTAGAGATTAAATAAAACTGGAAAAAATATTCCAGAGATACATGTGTTAGAACTATTCTTTAAAAAAAAAAATCTCATTATTGAAGTCTGTATAAAAGTATATTGCTATCCCACAGGGTCACATAATAAACCTAAGGTTTTATAAAATGTGTGTCATCTGGCTGTTTACAAGGTCTGTGGATTAAATTTTTACTGTCAGACTTACAACTGGCTTCCTTAAAAGGACTCACAAAAATGAATAGAAACTGGAGAAATACCGAAGAAATCAGTTTCTTTAAGCTCAGTACAGAAAAAGGTAGCTCATGCTACACAGAGAAGTGAAGATGGAGTACAGCCTTGAGTAGCCAGTCCAACCTTTCCATTGTTTGAAAGCCACAACTCATTAGTACAAAACCATAATCTCAAGGGGCCAACTACTGAAGTCCCTGCAGCCCTAAGGACACTCCTCCTCCATATCTGTGGGAGACTGGTTTCAGGACCTCAGAGGATACCAAAATCCAAGGATGCTCTCAGCTAGTGGGAACACACTACAAAGCACACGAGGCTCAGTTCAGTGCTCTGTAACGACCTAGATGAGTGGGATAGGAGGGGGTGGGAGGGAGGTCCCAGAGGGAGGGGATATAGGTATACGTATAGCTGATTTACTTCATTATACAACAGAAAATAAGACACCATTGTAAAGCAATTATACTCCAAAAACAAAAAAATGGCATAGTATTTGCATATAACCTATGCACATCCTCTCGTATATTTTAAATCACCTCTAGATTACTTATAATACCTAATACAATGTAAATGGTTGCCAGTGCACAGCAAATTCAAGTTCTGCTGTTTGGAACTTTCTGGAATTTTTCTTCCAAATACATTGCATTCGCGGTTGGTTGAGTCTGTGGACGTGGAACCCGCAGACACAAAGGGCCAACTGTAATGCCCTGATCAAGGCAAAGGGAATTTGCTAAGAGAAGAAATAATCATAGGCTTTCAGATGAAGTCTTCCTTGGAAGGCAACTCAGGGGGCTTCCCCTCTTCTATACTGCTGAGAGACGGTATCTCATATTTGTTACCAAGGATACCTGTAGCAAACAGTGTTTTCAACACATGACTCTTCAGGCTAGCTGATTTGACCATTAATTTAAAAGTTCTGCCTCTGCATGGCCACTATTTACTACAGCTAGTCTAGAGCCATACAGAACAAGTTTATTCTCGCTTCCAAATGAAGCTCTTTGAATATCTGGAAACAGCAACCATGTCCCTTCACAAACTGTCCAGATAACAGAAACTTGTAGCTTCACTACTGAAGATAAAGTTTTCAGATGCATCATAATAATGTGAAGCAGAATTTTCTGCATAGAAGTAGGTCTCCTAATTTTTATAAGTCATATGTAACACACCATAGCAGCTATACTAGCTCCTTTAGTGGATAACTTGTTTGCTAGGCAAGATGGCGAAATAAATTGGTAATCTTGCATTGAACTTTATGTGCCATCCAAAGAGAAACAAGTGCAGATTCCTAAACTGCAAACAGACAAACAAACAACAATGGATCGATTCCAGTCCTATCCAAAAATTACTCTAAAAATTAATACCAGTCCTTCAACAGGAAATAGTTTTCTTATAGTATAAATCCCTAGTAATTAACAGATAATAGGAAATAGGATGAGAATAGGATTCCAAATATTTGGAATAGATAGATATAAAGTAAAATGTCTGTGTATGTATGTGTGTGTGTGTGTATTTAAACCACTACCCAATTATCTAAGTGTCAACATGGCCAGAGGATATTTTCTCAATTGAAACCCTTATAAAAACTAATCTATTTTCAACATAATACAGATGCAAACAAAGTCAAAAGATCAGTCTGATTCTAAACTGATTCTAGTTTCTAATTTTAAATATAAAACACTCAATATGGGATATTAGGTTCAAAGCTTATTTTTTACTGAAAATACTGCACGTCAGCATATTTTAATTATAACATACAATTCTCATTTGTACAGTTCTAGTTTTCATTGGTTCAAGTTTGTGGCATTTTCTAGTTTGATACAAATTGTTATAGAAGAGAGAAGAGTGTCTCTTTTTAAAAAAGTAATAGTTTTCCATTTATTTTAACTTAGCTTCCAAATTTATACTACCTATTCACTAAGACTGTCAACATCATTTAAAATTCATTACCCTGTCTATTGCGGGTTCACATAAGTACACTTCCTGCCCTCATGCTAAATCTCCCCCATTTGCCATGCTCTATGAGTCACAGTTTATTTCTAAAGTTTTTTGTCTTCTCTGGGTGAAACAAACCATCACCAAGTCTTCTGGCTACAGCTAACCTGAGTTTTTTTGTTTTTTTTTTCCCCAATCCTCTTTCACTTAGTCTTCTTCTAATAGATCCTCTGGGCTGAGAAACGAGTCAACCAAACTTGGTAGAATTTCAGGTAGAATAGAAATGAAAGGGACAAGGGAAGGATCTCCGTGTTATACTAAATACTATGTTTTAATACATGAAAAAAATAAGAAATATACTGATAATGGAGAATTAATTTAATGATAATAGAGGAAAATAAACTGTTTTTATTTCCTGCTTTTTCTATCCTGAACATATCTGAACCAAACCATTCAGAAGAACAAGGGTATATTTGAAGAATTTTTGTGAAGAGGAGCTGTTTTTTAATATATGACACTGATTTCCAGGAAGATAAAAAGGAAGCAGCGGGGCTTCCCTGGTGGCGCAGTGGTTGAGAGTCCGCCTGCCGATGCAGGGTATGCGAGTTTGTGCCCCGGTCCGGGAAGATCCCACATGCCGCGGAGCGGCTGGGCCCGTGAGGCATGGCCGCCGAGCCTGCGTGTCCGGAGCCTGTGCTCCGCAATGAGAGAGGCCACAACAGTGAGAGGCCCGCCTACCGCAAAAAAAGGAAAAAAATAAAAAAAGGAAGCAGTGATAAGACATCTGCTTATTAACATTAATCTTCCCAAAACACCATGTGAAAGAATTTTGAAAAAGGAAAACTACAAAGGAGCCCTTGTCCAACAGATATTAAAAAACATTATAAATCGCAACTATTAAAATAGTCTGATATTGCAAGGGAATACAGATTAAATGGAACAGAATGGAGTCCAAAAATAGATTTATACAAGAGGCGTTCAATAATGTGATAGCAGTGGTATGAATCAATATTTCAATCCATACCTAAAAATAAATTATTGATGGATTAAAATACCAATTAAAAAAGAAATATAACTTTTAAAAGCATTGATGAGTATTTGCATAATCTTGGAATAAGAAAGTTTTCTAAATAAGACTTAAAACTCAGAAGCTATAAATACTCAGAAGCCATAAAACTCATAATCCATGTCATACTTGAAAACATAAAAATGTAAAACTTCTTTACTCAAAAGATGCAAGTTGATAGATGGGGACAAATATTAGAAACAAAAACAGCAAAGTATTGATATTCATAATATCTATAGAGTTCCTAGAAATCAATAAGAAAACAGCCAAATAGGCCAGCAGAAAAAGGACAAAGAGTACCTACAAGCATTTCTCAGAAGAAAAATGGAAAAAAAAAAACATAAAAAGAATTTCACCCACCATTGCTAAAATGCAATGAAACATCACCTGTCACTTCTCAGACTGAAAAAAAAAAAAAAAGGCTGATAACATAGATGTTTGTGATGGCACGGAGCACTTTCATCACTACTAAGTGAAAATAAGAGCTTTTTCAGAAGGCAGTTGGGCAGGAGCAATCAAAATTTAAAGTAAACTTAATATCTGACCCATAAATTCCATACCTAAGATCTAGTTGCATAAATACTCTTGGCAAAGTTACAAAATTTTATGTAAAAGGATGTTCACTGAAGTATCGAAATAGTAATGGTCATAAAAAATGAGTAGCTTTATATGAACCTACCTGAAATGCTCTCCAAGTCATAATGTCAAGGCAAAGAAGTAAGTTCCTGAATGACATCTGTGTCATAAAACCATTTACATTTAAATATACTTTTCTCCCAGATGGGTAGCCGAGACCTTGTGTTCTTCTCCAAGCTCCACCCAAAAAGCACATCATCTTACACACAAACATCAGTGTGGAACGTGGAAGTTCCTGACGATTTACTAGGGTGACGAAGGAGGTGCTCTGTACTTACAGCATTTGAAAGCACCCCTCCCAAGCTAACACTCTGGAGTCTCTTCTTACACTCTCTTCGCCATTCCAATGGTCACCATTCCCACCTTCTACCCCCCACCTTCCCAGCTCTGCCACCCAACCACCTCCAGGTCGCACCTTCCCATTTCTAATCTTCCCTATTCCAGCCCATTACAGTGACTTAAAGTATGTCAACGGCATTATGCTGAGGATAAAAACTGAATTTTACTCAGTCTACAAAATATCCTCCTGTTACTAGGATCACCTGCCTTTGAATATAGTAGTAGATGTGGTAATAATGAACAAATAATTTGTACAACAACGTGTACAGTTGTTAATATACTTGGGAAAGCCCAGAGGCTATTCACTGGGAAGGGGCCTAGAAACGTGGTAGGCAGAAGGGAGGGTGGCTGGTGCCGGGGATTCTAACCTAAGCTGCATAACTGACTACCCATGCATTCATGTATGA
The DNA here is from genome assembly GCF_951394435.1 of Stenella coeruleoalba. Taxonomy (NCBI): domain Eukaryota; kingdom Metazoa; phylum Chordata; class Mammalia; order Artiodactyla; family Delphinidae; genus Stenella; species Stenella coeruleoalba. The sequence continues at coordinate 20,525,531 of NC_137149.1, read as the reverse complement.
TTTTAGGGATTTGTTTTCATAAGATGTCTACTACAAAGGAAAAAAAAAGGAAAACAAAATTAATTAAAAAATAAAGAACATTTCCCTTTGCGGTTTTAAGAAGGCTTATGGTGTGCACTTGATCAGGCGGGTCAAGTAAAGTGAACTCAACCCCTGGGTTGGGCTGGGCTGGTAAAGAGCAAAGAACAAAGGCAGTATTCTGGAGGTGAGAGCCAGTCTGAACCTTTAAGTGCAAGGCAAGAGTCAGAGGCTAGAGACCTGGAAGGCAAGGCCCTGTGCCCACAGGAACCGGGGTGAAGAAAGCTCTGAAGAGCAGCAGCAATGCTGTGGTTCAGGGAAACACCAAGGCACAGTCTTTAGTTGACGGCTCTTCAATCATAATCTGGGGAAGCAGAAGCAAGCTGGGAGGCAGGTTCTTCTATTAAAGTTTCTCAGGGGACAAAGGGCCATCACTGATTTGGGAGTAAGTGAGCTACATGTGAAATATCTAACTCAGAGCCAGGAAAGGGTTCAGAAAATTCGAACTGTGCAGTGTCTTCAAATGAAAGGTTTAAAGAGTTCTTAGCTATCTCGGGCTGATAAACCCAGTGCAGAAGGAACACAACCATGATTTTTCAGTGGATCACTAGATCACTGATATGCTCATAAAGTCAAGAAAGGGAGTGCTCAGAAAGGGAAAAATGCTGCAATACATATTGCAAATAGAGATTTAGAGAAATCACTCCTCGTATCATAACTACCATTTAACTAAGAACATTAAATCATTTATTTGGGATAATTTTTTCATGAATTTTTATTCATTCGGAAAATGTCTGCCACATTCAAAGCACAATGTGGTCAACAGGTGCCGTGAATTAAAGTACAGCATCTATTTTCAAAGCTTACTGTCTAGTACGAGAAATAAGGTGCTTACATTAGAAACTGTACGATGCCGTCCCATCATCCACCGAAGAAAAATAACTGAAACAGGGTAAGCAATTTGCCATTAACTAAATGAGCTTCAGAGAAACATCTGTATCTGTTCCTTTCCTCTGTCAGGTTCTATTCCTACATGCATGCCCCCCTTAGTGTGAGCATCTCATCCTTGTGAATGTGCTTCTAGAACACAAAAATAGGCAATTCTGGACATACAACACCTTAAATGAACCACCCACTACTTCACCTACAACCCACCTGAAGAAGAGAAATCTGATGCAAAGTTGAAGGAAAAAGTGGTTGTGATGGAATTACTGAGCCACTGTCTTTCAATCTACAACTTGGCACCTTTCTTAGAGACTGCCAAAGATTTCTTTTATTATGTAAAATTTATGCCATATATTATGGTCTTAGAACCTAATCCCTGATTTCTTTATAGAGAGACCTGTCCTTTTCTTTAAGGTCTAATAAAATCTCACCTGCACAAAGTCTGACCTGCAGTGTCTTTCAAACTGTCTGATCATGACCGAAAAGATAATTTTTGTATCAAAATCTAACACATACACACAGACACACACACACGTGTATTATTTCATTAAATGACCTTTACTCTCATACTTTCTATTGTATTTTTTATTCTATTCTATTCTATTCTGTTCTGTTCTGTTCTATTCTATTCTATTCATGACCCAGTTAATTACTTCAAGACCTACAAAGTGGTCATGGCCCAGAATTTGGAAATCACTGGATGAGGTGTTAGTAGAGGACACCCAATGGAATTATTTTAGGAGAGGTTATGACCAGAGTTCCTCATCGGCTTCTAATGTTCATCCCTTGAAGGTCATATAAAGGTCAGGAAAACAGGTCTCTCATTTGAATAGACACAGCTCTTTCCCCCAGGAGCTTGTCTATGACTTAATCAGGACAAAACCTCTCTGTACTCATTCCCATCATCAAGCAAGTAGTGCCAGCTCCAGGATCCAAGATGGCTCAGCCCATCTAGATACCACACCCGTCACAGGAGTAGAAAGCACTATACACATCTCAGTTTGGCTTTGCTTTAATCTGACAGGGAGCAAAATGGAGGGTGAAGACTAATTAACTAATTTCTGTTTCCTGCGGTTCTGAAATGTCTGTCCAATTGTGATTTAAAGGATCACAGAATATAGGTGGATCCAGACGAACAATCTTTATTTAACTAGATCCTAAAAAATACAACTATGAATCAGGTTAAATGGCTGTCAGGAAGGATTAGGGAAAAGAAAAACTAATTTTGACCAGTTGAGCTTGTATAACTGGCAGGATGACGAAACAAGTAATTAAGTTTAAGAAACAGAAATCACTCCTTCAAAATTTCACGCCCTATTGTCCATCACAATGAAAACATTTCCTTTTCAAGCAAATTTAAATGTTAAAAGAATTGACCCCAAAATAAACCAAATAAGTATAATAGAAATACGCAAGTTACATAATCAAAAACCCCAAAGAATAATTTATTTAAAATAACAACCTTTGGTCATGCTACATGATGAAGATGGGTCTGACTTTTAGTGGGTTTTTTTTCTGCTTTCCTTGCATATCCTTACTTTTTAGGTTTGGAACTGGCCACTAATGAATAACAAAGGAAGAAAAAGTTGATTTGCTTTTTTCACCATAACTCTTGGAAAATATTTTAAACATTTTCATGTAACCATACCAAATACACGCTAGGATCATAACACAGTGAGAAGCACAACTGTCCACAGCAGAAGGATTGAATGTGCTTTCCATTTTGGAAATTACAGGCATCGTTGTTTCTATCCTTCCCAAGGCATCATTATTACTTTCATATGATTTATGATTAAAGGTATGAGAGATGGTGCAAAGATCCTGTGTCAAATTCCCATATGGCATATAACATAAGTCAAACTGTGAAAAACTCGTAAATGTGGGTAGATCAGTTTCATCAAAGAAAGGAGCAAGAGGGTTCCAGAGACTTAGCAGGAAACTAGCCAGATAATTTTTTATAGGCATGTAATTCCAGTGCAGCAGTAATGAATGTGGTCCTGCCTCTGAACATATAATGCCTGAGTTAAACATAAGGGCGGTCAGCAAGAAATTAGGCAGAGATGATTTGGTACACCATCAATCAATCCTGTTTACTCTTTCGTAAATCTGCCTTTTCTTTTCTTTTTAGACTGAAGCTGAAACTGATACCGTAACTTCTTAAATGATTTAAAGAGATAAAATGATGTGTTTGTAAAGTCTCAATAAATACTGAAATAATTATAATTCCAATGGAATATTGCAAATAAAAAGGTAACAAGTTATTTGAAAATGCATTATTTATACGTTAATAGCATCCTACAATATACCAAAATCAATAAGCAAATATGTATCACATCACAAATTTAAACATACACTTCTAAGACAATGAATATCTTTGCACACATTTTCTGAATTCAATTCAAACATTATTTATTACCTACACAAAGTAGATTAGATAAAACTTTCTTTTTTTTTTTTTTTTTTTTTTTTTTTGTGGTACGCGGGCCTCTCACTGTTGTGGCCTCTCCCCTTGCGGAGCACAGGCTCTGGACGCCCAGGCCCAGCGGCCATGGCTCACGGGCCCAGCCGCTCTGTGGCATGTGGGATCTTTCCAGACTGGGGCACGAACCCGCGTCCCTGCATCGGCAGGTGGACTCTCAACCACTGCACCACCAGGGAAGCCCAAAACTAACTTTTTGATACAAGAACTTGAGTAAAGTGTAGGAAATGCAAACAAAAATCAATAGACGAAACTAAGAGACTGTAACTTGAAGAGAGTCCTGCTAGAAAGGAGGGACGGGAGAAGTTAGAGAGGTCATGCTGAGTTGTTTTTGATATGTCTCATGCAGAAAATAGGAGGATACAAAGCTGGAAAAGGAAGCTGAGGTCATGGTGTAGAGAACTCCGAGTGACAGGGTAAAGCATCATATGTTAATAGGTGCTGGAAATCTACTTATAACGTTAGAGTACAAGAGCAATAGAGCTGTGCTTTGGGATGATTTATCTAGTCAGCTGAATAAGTGGGAAGTGATAAGTAACAAGAAGCTGATGAGATGAGTATTAAAGTGATGAAGATAAGCCATGATCGGGATGTGGAAATGGTAAAGCAATGGATGATTGTGACGGTGATAAGGCAACGTAGAGGGTACAATCTTTAAGAATTAGCTTCTAATTCTAAAAAGGGGCTAATATTACAGAAGAGACAGGGATAATTAGATGCTTTTGTCCTTAACAGAAACTTCCAAAAGTGAAGTTATCTGGAGCGTGCTAAATTCTTTAGGTCAAAAGGTGCCCAGTTATGTATCACACGAGCTGTGGCAAATGTGTGTCTGAGAGCTGGGATTAACAAAATAAATCACTTGGAAATCATCAGTACAGAGTTTGTACCAGAATTCATGGATATAGCGGACACTGAGAACATAGAAGAGGCCTACAGTCAAAGCAGCCGGGATAACCCCCTGGGGGAGGGTTCAGAGAACAAAGAAGCGCTCAGAGAAACTGGCAGAAGACCTAGCAGAGTCACTAAAATGGCGCGATAGATGAAGAGGATTTCCAAAAGGTAACAAGAGCAAGAGTGTCAAACTTTATAGAAAGAAAGAAGAGAAGACTTTGCAGTTACTGCAATGCTGGAAAACACTGGATGACACTCTGCTTGTGAGGAGAACAGTGTCAGTAGAGAATACAGATAGGAAACAAGGCCACAGGGGTTACGGCCTGAGTGAGTGGTTAGAAAACAGAAGCAAGATCTTCTCCAATTATTTCATATGTACAGCATGACTCGGATATCCAAAAACTTCTTTGAAGGTAAACAATTGGTAATTATATCAGGAAATCAGCAAAAATACATATGTTTATAACAATATTAATAAGCTTTTACCTTCTTGTGATTCTTGTAAACATTTCTGTGGGCAAATCCCTTTCCACAAAGCTTGCATTTGTAAGGTTTATCTTCACTGTGTATTACTTTGTGAGCACCCACTTGATCGAGCCTCTTGAAAGATTTATTACAAATCTCACAATTATAGGGTCGTTTTTCTGTGAAAAATGAGTGGAGACAATCTCATATCTACATAAAGGTAAAGGATAAAAAAGAAAACAGCCTTACCTTGTATTACTTCTTATGGATAAGTCAACTAAAACATGATCCAAACAACTGAAACCATCTATTACCCAATCCATCTGTTAGATAGGTGAGCCTATTCACAAAAGAAACATCAGTTTGTTCTTTTATTGATCTATTTGCAAGCTAAATGTATAAAGTAGCTTAGATATAAAGATGAAGTTTCAATTCAAGGAAGAAATCCTACTTCTAGATGAAAAATCTGCTGATCGGTATGAGTTCAAGCCAGGGTCACAACTCCGAATGCAAAGGGTGAGTGGCCTGACAGTGATGAAGGTAAAGGACAGACCTGCCTCCTGCTGAGCCAGCAGACCCCACACAGGCTGAGCTTCCAATTCTCAGCAGAAACTACACATTTAGGTTGCTGGGTAAAATCCACATTTATACAATATTCATGTAATGCTGACAACTTTTTCAAACAAAGCGTATCTGAAGGCCACCAGATCTTCTATTTTCGATCCACCATTTTTGATCTTCCATTTTCATTTGCCAAAATATCTATATCTGTCTCCAAATGAAGTAGCTATTCAAAAACATTCTGACTTAAATGGTCTCAAAGTACAGACATTCTAAACTCTAGAAAAGAGACTTCATAAAGCTATAAAGTTATTTTCAGAGCTGAATTTTTCTAAGTCTGTGTAACTGACCTGTTACTCAAACTTGCTTAAAATGAAACTATAGCTTTAAAAACTTACATTCTCAAAATGTATTTATAAATTTCTCACTAAGATTTATTAGTTCCTTAGTTAGAATGTGAAAACATCTAGAAATGTCAGAACTATAATTGTTGAGTCGCTCCTAAATATGAGACACTCTGCTAGCGTGGTACATAGATGACTTCGTTTAACCTGAACAGCAATTTTGAAAGGTAGGATATCTTTTCACAGATGAAGAATATAGAAACAGAGGCTCAAGGAGGATTAGGTAACAAATTAAATGGTGAGTTTGAAGATCTTCAATTTCATTTAGTCCAACCACATATGCTTCAGAAACAAACTGAGGTCGAGAAGCTAAGTAACTTGTTCAAAATCACATGGCCGGTCAATGGCCAACCTGGAACTAATAACCAGGTCTCCTGATTACCACTCTCAGAGCTCCTGAAAATGACGAGGTGAATCTTTTGTAGAGATTTCAATACAAATGGAAAAATATGTATTTTACCTGAGTGGGTGATCATATGACGTTTTAGCTGATTAGCTGAAATGAATTTCTTCATACATTCTTGACAATCAAATACCTCATGAATCTGCAAAACGTTAAATTGACAGTTAAGTCAACTATCAAAGCCAAAAACTGTACAGAGCTCAAGTAAAAGTATAAACATGTGGACAGTTGCTACTGCAATATCCAAACTATATATTATAATTCAGCCCTAATTTGTTCACACTATCCTACATAAATTGAAAATACAATGAACATGTTACCTAGTAGAAACATATTATTAAAAAAATGTAAGACTGCACATTATTTAAATATGTAAAACAGCTGACCTATTTTTAAAGTGCATAATAAATTTACACTCTCTGTAAAAAATTACACCTAGTATATATTAAGTCTCTGTTATGCACAAATTTAGACTTGGAAATACGTAACTTGCCAGTAAAAATATCCCCTTTACAGTAGTCAACACTCCTTTAAACTTAAATATATGTAGTACAGAACAACACATTAATTAATGTTAGAGACAAGGAGATACATGATTGTGAAAAGCATTTAGCTCACTGCAAAACTCTCACAGGATAGGATGACCACAATAAAAAACTTTATTAGTTTTATTTTTAAAAAATTATAATAAGGGGGAGGAGCATAACTTTAGCAAACAACTGGCTAAATATTACAGTTTAATATTAAATTTAGTTCTTTCCCTCCCAGAGACTTAATCAGAGAAATTGAATAGGCGGTATGAAAAGCAGAAGCTTAGTTTATTACCAGTAACAATGTACAAAGTTCTAAGAGGAATGTGTTGCAAGAAGCCTTATATTAGAAATGTTGATCACTCCAATGAATAAGAGCATCATACCATTTTGCTGAAGATTCAAAAATGGTTTTGATGAGGTCCTGTTTTTGTTTCAACCTCATTAAAGGTAGCGCTCACAAAACTAAACCCCAGACAAGCAAAGGTCCTTCTGCAGGAAGCCAAGATACTGTGGTGATCCTTGCAGGATATCTAGCGCCACTACAGACTGAAAGCCAAGGCAGAAGACCCTGAACTGGTACAGCAATGAGTAAAGAGTGGAGGACTGGTAAACGGCTCCCCTGACCTAAGTGACCGCAGAGGAACTCAAGGCAGGAATGGTGAAAAGACGTCACCAGGAAGGAAAACGGAAGCTGGGGCAAGGCTCACAGATCCCTGGTCTGCAGTCTGTGCCTTAAGCCTATGTCCAGCCACATGACAGGTCTGAGGAAGGCAAGTACCACATAGTACAGCAGGAAAACTTTCAGCCTAAGAAATTTTAAAGGCAACATCTTCAATCATCAAAGACCCTCACAGCAATTATATGAGGTGTAATGTTTATTTAAAGATAATAAGAACAGATTTATATTCTTAAACTCTGTTTCTGTAACATATATCTTTTATAATAAGCTACTCTAAAAAATGATGATGTGCCTTCTGAGACATACATAAATGAAAACATATTTATTTTCATTTTTAATGTTAAATTTTAATTAGTATATACAAATTTTAAATTATCCATATGAAAGTGGCAGCTGTTAAATAAATTACTGCAAAATATATTTGTTCACTTAACTCTCATGGCTTCTGAAACATGAAACATTTTTATTTATTTATTTATTTTTTTTGCGGTACGCAGGCCTCTCACTGTTGTGGCCTATCCCGTTGTGGAGCACAGGCTCCGGACGCGCAGGCTCAGCGGCCATGGCTCACGGGCCCAGCTGCTCCGCGGCATGTGGGATCTTCCCCGACCGGGGCACGAAGCCGTGTCCCCTGCATCGGCAGGCGGACTCTCAACCACTGCGCCACCAGGGAAGCCCCATGAAACATTTTTAAAGGTTGAATTGAATTGATATTATCAAAATTATAAAAAAGAATATTTACTGCACATGAAAGCATTTTTGTATTGACTATCTTATAGTGGAAAATTCAATCCAAAGCTATTCTCAAAACTCCTAAAAAAGTTTTAATAGAACAATCAGATTTAAAGTGAAAATGACACTAATTAATGCCTAATGCTAAGTAAAGCACCTTTTGTAAAATGTCCAGCTTATTAAATTGACATAGATGGTAATAACTTATCATTTGAAGTCCCAAATTAAATAATTTTCAGGAGGATCATAATATATCTTATTGTAATATAGGGCAGTACACAGTAATGTAAGACACTGTTCTAGACTATAAAATAAATTTGACCTATTCATACAGCACCGTCTACTGGCAAGGTGAAATACTACAACCAAACTCTATTAGACATTAGACATACCCAACTATACGAACAGTCAAAAATGGAGTCAGTAAAAGCTGCCTGTGGCTTCAGAAAGGCTGAGTCAGAGGAGTTATGCTGTAATGAAGAGCTGCACTGAGCTACTAAGTTATTAACATTTGCAGAAACAGAATGGCTGTATTCCACCACCACCAGGTAGGATTTACATCTACCAAGATATTCCCTGGGGGAAAAGTTCTTATGTTATGAAGAAAATAAATGGAAAAGAGAACACTTTTCAGAAATATGCCCCACTACCAACTTTGTTGAAATAGTCTATTTGGGAAAATCTGAAATTTGGTAAGATATCTTAAATTTCAACTTCTTAAGATCAGGGAAGGAAATCAAAGAATTATAAAAGTATGAGGATTTTTTTTTTAATGTTTATTCAACTGGATTTAATCTTTTTGTCTCAGACTAGGTTCTGCTTCAGAAATCTTAAGGGTGATGAGAAGGGAGGAAGAGAGACGTAAAGCAGCAGCATCTGGACTGGAGTTCTGTGCAAAACTTCCCTTAAAAGGTAGCTTCAGTGCTTGCTTCAGCAGCACGTGCACTAAATTTGGGATGATACAGAGAAGATTAGCACGGTCCCTGAACAGGAATTATATGCAAGTTCTTGAAGTACTCCATATTTTTAAACAATCTGATAAAATAACCACATGGAAACTGAAAAGAAAAAAAAAGTAGTTTCATGGCACTTAAGAGAAGTAATTAAAAGACACTGATCAGTTCAAAAGTCACACTTCATAAATGAGAGAACACAGGCCCAGTGTTACATGGGGGGTTAGGGACAGAAGAAGGTGACATCCACTGTCTTCACTCCTGTCCAGTGCTGTTGCATTATTTCTCCCTAAGGATCATAATCATTCAACATGTAGGATATAACCTTAGACATCTTAACAATTCAACTGTCTTACATGTTACAGGTTAAATCAACAGCACATGCTTGGAGCTACAGCATTGAATATCATATGAGTTTTAAGGCCTGTCAAGTTATTTTGGAATACAGACACACACAAAGAGACAAAATTCAACTTACAAACCATAACAAAAGTAAAATTTTACTTTCACTAGTATCATCTCCTCTCTTCATTAGTATTAAATGACTAAAAGACAATATTATATGCTCCTAGATATTCTGAAAAAATAATATATGAACTCAGGAAATAATCATTTATATCTTTGTTATTATAATATAACATAAAATATATTTTTGGACTCTGCCATGATATGAACAAAATCTAAATTTTAATTTAATTCTATTCTGTCGAAAATTCTATTACCTAGTGCTAATGTTGTTAGGGTTAATAACTGTCATTTACTTTTCAGGATAACTTTCACATTAAGATAGCAACTTAGTAAGTTTAATGCTTATTGCAAAATGTATTAAATTTATTTTCTCCTAACACAGTTGGCCCTTGAGCAACACGGGGGTTTGGGGGTTGGACCCACTGCACCCCACTCCCACCCCCCAACCTCTCCCTGCAGTGAAAAAATCGTGTAACTTTACAGCGGGCCCTCCGCATCTGCATAGTCAACCAACCCCTGATCGTGTAGTACTGGAGTATGTGTTTACTGGAAAAATCTGCTAAAAGTGGACCAGCACAGTTCAAACCTCTGTTGTTCAAGGGTCAACGGCATAACCGTTTCTGCTAACAACACTCTGACATTCTTCTACATTATTTTTAGCTCTTCAAAATAATAGAGCTCTTTGTCTTCGTTTTGCCACACTTAACTATAATATGCATCCATTTTAAGCTAAATGTCACTGCAGAGCATATCATAAATACACAAAAATATATGGTTTCCTCAAATATATAGTATTTCCTGAGCAAACAGCAACTGGGAAAGCTTGAAACCAGTACGAGGTGTCAGTCAGACACAATACCGTGTTGGAGAAATATTTCTAGTAATTCTGAACAACAATAAACAACTCAAAGTATTCTTTTGCGAGAGTTCACTCTTCTGCATATCAGTCTTGCATTTTAGAATATGTTAGTAGTTAAACTAATGACAAAACTCTGTCTTTACCATATAAAAATCAGCTAAAAATTTTCATGGCCGACACTATAAATGACTAAAAGATCTTACACTATGATGAGCATTAGTCTTTATCTTACTGACCTTCCTATGTTCCTGCAGGCTTGATGCTGAAGAACACTTTTTATTGCACACTGAACATATGAGTTTTTTCTTAGGATCCCCTAAACAAAAACAACAAACAAAATAAAATAAAATACCACCATGATTTATATGAGAATATTAAGAGGAGTATTAGATACAGAGTTTCTAGGTGATTTATAATTTCTAAACAGGTATTTCATCTTCTTAACTTACAACTCCAAAATTTTCAGCGTTGCAGATATATCCATTAAACTCAGAAAAAGAAGAGGCTACATTTTAAACACTTTCAAAATCTGAGAAATATTCAGCTTGATATACCACTTTCTACATATATAAAATGGGCCTTTCACCTTTCCACGTTCTAATTTAGTATTAAAAGAGAAAAGCACACTTCCGTGAAAAATTAAAATTAATCAAATGTGTACATAAAAGAAAACCTGTATTTATTAACTCATAAGTTGATTTTGCTACTTGCTTTAAATTTTAACAGAATATTTGATTTAATCAGCTGGATTTTTAAAAATGGAATTCAGAGATTATTCTTTTCAGCACTAGACTTGATCAGCCTGCAAGATCTGAGAGTATATGATTTATCATATTAATGTTAAAAACCAGAATAAGGTAAAATCAAGAACAATGAAACATTATATTGGCATTCATATTATTTTACAAATCAAAACAAAGCTCAGTTTTGTCTTCTTATAGAGTGATTATAATTATAGTAGACCATTTCAAATTTCAAATTTCACAGTGGTTATAAAAAACAAAAGACTCAACAAAACAAGATTTTCAAATACGATATAATAGCAATATCATCTGCACGATCATAAGTAACCACAGAATGGTTTTTCAATTTTTAATTGATTGACTACAAATACTCAAAAAGTAAACAAATAATAAAAGGAACCACCATGCAGCCACTGCCTGGCCCCCAAAATGACTAATCCATGGCTATTCCTGCCAAAACCTCAACCTCATCCACGACCTCACTCCTCTATTTTCTTGAAAGAAATCTAAAATCAGTAGAAAACACGATTACAAAATGACTTGATTAAAAGACTGCGTTTACGAGACAGCAACACTTTCAGAAAAAGGAAGAGATTAATTTTTGTCTTATCATTCAAAATACGGATTTCATATAATGCACTATTTTTAGCATGCCAAACAGTACAGCCAAGAAAAATTTTCTTGGTGATTGACAAGTAATATGGCTACTAAAGGAGAAAATTCTCCCGAGGAAAATGAATATCCGACAGCATGCATTTGGTCATCAACTCTCCATCCATATCTATTATACATGAGGGGCCACTGAGAAAGAATATTCCCTCTTTTCCAGCTTGCACCAGCGGGTATGTCCCTCCTTCAACCCACAATCCTTTATTTCCCTAGCTTATCCCTCAACTCAGCTGCTCTCTGAGACTAGACCTTATTCTTTCCCAGAAGGTAGGTCAGGCTTGAGGGAGAGAAGAGAAAGAGAAGTGACATTTCTACAACCACCTGTTTCACCTTATCCCAATACTCCTGCCATGGCTCCTCCAGCTAGAATCACAGGCAATACACCAAACCCCCATCCCTACTCTTCAATCTCTTCTCTCCTCCTATAGCTTCTATTCTTCATCCTAGGACTGGAATCCTAGTTCCTCAGAGAAGAAACATGGGAAAAGTTTATGACTGTTTGCCTGAGAATGTAGATAAATGTTATTTCCCATATATACAAAATCTCTATGTCAGCATCCGCAGAATCGAAATCAAAAGAGAAAGATGGTTAAGGTGAATTAAGGAAGTTAGACCCTTCACTGTTTCCTCTTGAGTAACTGGGAAGGTCACCCTACAAGCTTCCCCAGGTTCAAGGACAAGAGCATCTACAAAGCCACTGCTAGACTTTATACCATTTTAGTTTTACTATATTCAGGTTAAGTCTGACATTTGACTTTCTGATTCAGCTTTCAAAAAGAGTCAGGAACACATTACTTACAAAGGTAGGAGATGCACTGAAAATTAATACAACTGTACTGAATACGCAGTCACTTAAGTACTGCGAGTTTCAGCACTATGTGGGTTAAGTGTGCTTCTAGGAGCTAGTCTGAGAACCTACCCACCGTATGTTACAGTTTCTATGGAAAAATGTGATCCATATTTAAAAATTCAGCTACTCTCTTCTCAGCATCTTCAATTCATATCATCTAATGAGGAACATTTGTCATCATCGGTGGTAAAAGCTGCAAGATCTTCTCTTTCCTTGAATACCTTTGTCTTTCTACAGTAAAGTGTTCTATGACCATGCGTATGAACACTGCTTTTTTCGCTATTCTGAATATGGAATATTCTTTCCCCCAATGTCTGTGTAGCTGACAGATGCAAGGGAAGAAGCAAGAGAGGGGCTGTGAATGACCGATTGAGCACCAATTCCAGCAAAGAGTATGCATGGTGGCCTCTGGCTGAAATACAGCAAGTTTCGTATTTTATGTGATCCACAACACAGAAAAATAAAAGACTTCCTTTTACGTTATTTCCTACAAAATCACCGTAAGTTTTCAGAACCAGTAATATTTTAATATCCAAGACCAACTACAAGAAGCCTCAAAGAAATTACGCTTCCAGCACAGTCTGAAGACCACGTGCCCAATAACAAGAATGCAAGTTTCCAGAGTTTCAGCGTGCATCTGTTTTTTTTACTTAGTTCAGCAAAGTTAACTTTAACAATGACATGAAAGGTTTGTTATAATACATTGCAGACAAAGATGGAGAAAATTAAGAACAGCATTTTAAACATAACAGCTTTAAAAAAACAAAAACTAGGAAGAGACAGGTCTATCAAAAAGTTATGATTGCCTTTTGCAAAGACAGGAAAGGCCCAAGTAGAAAGAATTCAGAAAAATGTCATCTTCTCTATATCCTTCAAAAGGAAAGAAAGAAATCAGAAGACTGTGAAGTCCAAGTGATGTGCACCATTCTGAAGCCACATTTCACAAGCCCATACCTTCAGCCACCCTGAGCTTTCAAATATGGCTTGCACTGAGCGTGCAGCCCAAACTGGTGGTGCGAAGTTGTAACTAGCATTAAAAGAGACACTTTTTGGACAATGAACAAGTATAGGAAACAGAAACCGAGTACCGGTTATTCTTTTCTCCTGAATGTGAGAATAAACAGGATAGGAGAAAAGAAATAACACTTTCCTCATTTGCAGAAAGACATTTCCACCCAGAAGCCAACGGCAAAAGTAAACACATGAGAAAAATGTAAGTATAGAAGGATAAGAGGAGTGCCATGAACCTCAGCCTCCTTTAAGGAAAAGACACTGAAGAAATAAAACATTAACTCGGACAATAATCATCTGTTCTATTTAGTGCAACAGATTCAATCCCTAAAGTCAAAATACATTTACCATGTGCTAAGCAGATGAAATCTAAGTGACAAATTTTCTATTTGTCTTATTGTTTAGCTAGCCATTAGAAGGAATTCAAATAGTATCTACTTTATAAATCCAAATATATTCAATTAGCATGTCAAAATGTAGCCAGTAATTTTCTCCAATATAGAAGAAATATAAGGATTTTTAAAAATGGAATTTTACTGTAAAAATATTAAGGCAGAAGGGCATCACTTAACAGTTTTAAAATATATCTACTAAAAGAGAAATTTCACATGCTAAAATATTAAAATTATTATTTAAAACATTAATTCTTAATGCACCTGGCTACCAAGCACAACTAGATTCTAGCTTAGGTTTCCAGTTATGATTAATTCAGAGATAGGAAAAATGACGAATATTGCTGAAATCAAAAAGAAATAGTGCTCAGTAGAAGAAAAAAATTCCATTTCCAGAGCTCTACATCTGTGTGAAATACAATGGAAAAGCAAGCTCTCTCCTCAAGAGTGAGAATTAAAAACAGATCGCTGTGGCCTGGGGAGAGGAAGCCCCTTTAAAAACAACCCTCTGATGAGTTCTCACCGGCGTGGATGTTTTCCTGGTGTCTTCTCAGGGCATCCTTGCTCTTCAGTCTCTTTCCACAGCTGTCAGCCTTACACACAAACCTGGCATCTCCCCGGCAAGTCTCCTGGTGCTGCTCAAAACTACAAGACAACCAGGAATGGGAAACAGGGAGAAGAAATGGTGAAGACACCTACAAACTTCTAACATCCAGGCTGGCTTCTGTAATGCATGCTCCCCAGTAGAGCTTCAGGGTCATTACAAGTGTTACCTAGGCAGGTAGGAAGGAAAGCACTGAAATTCTGCAGCCATATGATACTAAATCACTAAGAAGCATGAAAGCATGCATGCCTACGATGACCCGCAACTATATAACAGCCATCCGATAACTCAGATACAAAACCTTGACGCTGAACTGAAGGAAGAATTGCAAACAGAGCACTGAAAACTTCGTGAAGAATCCTTCAGACTGCTTTTCGCTGAGCACTGAAGAACACTGAGGGGAAATGGACAAAAAACAAAAACTGGAAGTCTAAGACAAAGACTTATGAAAATATCTCTACTTTGAATGAAGTCACATTCATGATCTCTCCTTTCATTCTGCCTTTTGCCCTTTAAACTGTTAAGTAGCACCTGCAGTTGAACTATAAGACTCAGCTCAGCAAAAGTATGTTTGGTGTAGAATATGTAATACTAAATTGAATAAAAGCTGACTAGAATGCAGTTTTAAAATCTATTCATTAAAAACTATATAGCCTTTGCTTGGTTTTTTTAAAGAGTGTATAAGAGAATTTCCAAGTTTTAAGTTTAAGTTTTGAACCGAAATTTTTCACCTCAAATTTCATAAGCAAAAGTGGATGCATATATGAAAACTGTCTTAATATGAAATACAGCATGTTTCAGAATTTTACTTTAATGAATTAAAAAATGAAACATTAAACCTATGTTAAAGATTTCTTGCTCATATGCAAGGTGACATTCTGTTAAAAATAAGTTTATAAATATATGTATCCACTTTCTCATTTTTAATAATTCACGATACTGTACAATACTTAAGTAAAAGGATAACTTAATATGCTGTTAATATATTTAAAATAATAAAGGGTGCAGAGCAATGACTGGGACCATTTAATTCATTTCATCATCATATCTTGTACATATTCATCTTTAAATTATTTCTCCAACATCGCTAGGAAATAAACAGTGCTTCCCAAAATGGTCCTGTATTCTTCATACTCTGAACTCTCTCCATTTCTTAAACTATTTTTCTTTTTTTTTTTACAGATTTCAGAGGGAATATCGAATGCAGACCGCTGAAACTTGATCTGCCACCTCAAAGCACTAGCTAAATTATGCATATCAGATTTCAAATTAGTACATCAATGAGCTTAATATTTAATGGCAAGTTATTAAATGGACAAAGATTGATTAGCATAAACAATGTTTACTTGTTAAACTTCATAATCAGAATGTTTCAAAAACCAATGTACTATATATAGTAAGAGAAGTTTATGACAGTGACGATAGAGAATGCTTAATTTCTACACACACACCATCACACACGCACACAGGTTAGAAACTATAAGACAAACGGAATGAAACAGTTAAACAACGTGTCAGCTTATAATTTTAGATATACTCTTGAATGTACGCACTGTCTTTGCAAAGCCTGTTTAACTGGGAATTTCTTCCCACAGCTCTTGCACTTAAATTCTTTCTCCTCTGTGGGTTTCTGGTGCAATGTCTGAAGATGCTCAGCAAGAATTTCCTCACTGGTAAAACTCGATTCACACTGGGGACAGGCATAGTCCTCTTTACAGCCAAAGCGACCTGCGAAGAGCCAAGAACTGCTCAGTTTTGCCCTCATTTTAAAATCAAAATTAATTGTGCTTAATGGTACCAGATTAGTAAATTTTTATTATCTCTAGGAGTATGAATAGGTTGCCCATGAAAAATAATAGGAAGTGTTACTAGAACACATTATTTTTTAAATCATTTAACTTGTGTTTCACCAAATTAATACAAATCAAAATCAATGTTTAATTTACCCTGTAACATTAACTTTTCACATCAAAGAGTTATAACAAATGTTGAACTGCAACGGCAAAGTCTTCCCTGAAACGGGTTATCCTGAGTTCACTTTTAGCTGCAAAAAGAGAAAAACTCAACCAAGGGGAACTATGCTGAATTACCAAGGGGAATCTCACATATATAAGAAAAAAGGCCAAGGTCATAAAAACAGCACTCATTACAGTAGGCGGAGTGAGGCTCCACTGTCTCTCTGGCTGTCAGTCCTATATGGACTCTCATGGCTCTACCCAAATTTTTCAAAGTGTGCTTCTTAAATTACATATGTTTTCTGGTTATCAAATAAGATTAATTTTTTTAAGTTTTTTTTGGATGTGGACCATTTCTAAAGTCTTTATTGAATTTGTTACCATATTGCTTCTGTTTCACGTTTTAGTTTTTTGGCTGCGAAGCAGATGGGATCTTAGCTCCCCAACCAGGGATCGAACCCGCACCCCCTGTGCTGCAAGGAGAAGTCTTAACCACTGGACCACCAGGGAAGTCCCAAGGTTAGATTTAGGTAAAATGCAGAAAATATGAAGAGAATAAAAATCACCAATAACCCCACCATGAAGAGACAACTGCTGTAATCTATTTCCATGCCTGAGTTGTCTTTTGTGCATTCATATTTCATGTGCAGTCTAAGAACCTTTATGATCATACTTTTTATGCAATTTCATGTATTGCTCTTTTTTCCATTTAATATTTTCTCAAGTCAAATTTTTTTTAAACTTAAGGTACCATAATTTACTTATTTAACCAAACTCTCCATTGTTTGACATTTGAGTGGATTCTTTGTTTCTTTTGATCACTGTTTGGTTGGTTTTGCTTCTGTTTTGGGAGGTTTTTGTTTGTTTGTTTTTTGGGTTTTATATTTTGCTTTGATAAACAAAACTGAATTCTAAACTGAAAATATCAACAATATAAGCACGTGATTCATATGTTCTAAGAATCTGTGTAAGTTTCTGTTGATTCTTCTTACAAAAGTAATAGAAATTGATATTTTGTTAACTAAATAAAGAAAAATCAGGGTAGTAATAAGTAGGAGACTTATTTTTAAGGTAAAATAGTGGACACAGTAATACCGTACCCTGGGGGCAACGCTGAAAATAAATACAAAAATAAAGAAAACATAGAATAGTACAGAAATAATTCCCATCACCCCAAATCTGACATTCCAAACAGCATAATGCATATTTGGAAAGACAAAACAGATAGCCTGTCCTCGTCTTCCTTTTAAATACTCCAACTAAAATAAAGAAACAGAAGCATAATCTGGCAATACTGGGAATACTCATACTTTTTCAGCCAATGACATACAGTTAGAATAGAAAATTCATATAAAAGACATTAATACCACAGTAACTAAAGAAACCAGTGTCACTTCTGAAGTGGCTTTGTTAAGCAAAATGGAAAAATTCTCTATAGTAAGTATCAACCCTTTACAAAATGTGAACACCCTTAACACCATTCAAATTTCCCTCAAAGCCCATCAGGAGTAAAACACAACAAAACAGAAACAAGCCCTAATAACAACTGATTATTCCCTGGCAGATGACAAACAAGTGACATCTATCTCCTAGATTGCAGGGCTGATTTAAGCAAGTCTACCTATGGTCATCATACATTTTTGGTTACCCTACTAGAACAACCCAGCAATGCTGTAGGCCTCTATGATCAGAACAAAGAAAGATTTCCAGATGCTCCAGATTCTCAAAGGATCTTAAGAGTGAAGCCCAGGAATAATCCCACAGGGCCCAGCAGGACCCCTGCACTCACCTTTCCCCATGTGCAGATGAGAAAGTAAAGTCTCAGAGTTAGTGACTTGCCTGGTTATAACAGGCATGAATGGCAGACTCGGGGCTGGAGTACAAAAATCCTCATTACTGGCTACCCACCAGTGAGAGCAGTGAAAGCTGGGAGCTGCCGCTGACCTTGGCAGTCCTACAGGGCACGTCCATCACCCACCCCAGCCCATCATTCCCTTCCTGCTGGAAGAGAGGCACACAACTGAATATCCTCCGAGAGTTCTGACAAAAACTAACTTTATTTTGAGAACACCCTATTATATTGCAATTATAATCAAGCACAGTTCAAACTTTATTTCTCCTACAATTTTCATTCTCTCGGACCATCAATTAGAGGTAATACCTTTTCTGCCAGCTGTTGATTGTCCTTTAGAATTTTTACCTTCCTCTTCTTTGATCATTGTCATAATTTGCTGTTCTTCTTCATCGGCCTCCATGTCACTATCCAGGTAGCCAATCAGAAGCTCTGTATCTGTTTCTATATCTTCAATTGCCAAATAGAAAATGTTTTCTCCTTCCTGAGACAAAATTAAAAACATGTGCTGTTATATGACCAATATATCTCAATAATAAAAAAAGCTAAATCATTCATTTTTGATAGTAACTAAGAAATCATTTTTAAGATACACTGAGTATCATGGGCTCATGAAAAGTTACTGCTCCGTTTTTTCTATCTCCACTTGATCTGAACACTGAAAAAGGAAACTGACAATATTTAGTCACCTGGCAAATAAACTACAAATATATATTAAAGATAGTGATATTTATACCTACCAAATGAAATAAGGATAATTATTTAAATTTCTAAAAGTTAAATTTTGCATCATTAATTGGCTTTATGCAGTAACACCTTGTGGAGGTCCATAAATGCAGGAGAAAATAAATTTGTTAAGTAATGGTGTCATTTCTGAACCCAAACAGAGAGCAATGAGATATCAATGACTTAATTATGATTAATATAAAATGCAAAACTGAAAGAAGAAAACTTTCAAGTTATAACACAAACCAGAGGAACTGCAAATGAACCCTGAAAGAATTTCCAAAAAGCTGGACCGGGAATAGAAAAAACACTAGATACCTGGGAGGTTCAAAACATTGACTGGGTCATCACATGTACCTAAATCCCACTAAAATGACAGAAGAAAGAAGAAAGCAAGTTCCACCCTTAACATACCACCATTTTTTAGAAAATTCTAGAAGAAGAAATTAGCCAGGGTTGCTAACGCAGAAGAAATCTCAACCCATAACAGACTGAGAAGAGGAATGCAGCAAAGAATAACCCAAGGAAACCCCAGAGAAACTTCATACTTGGAACCAACGATACAAAAAGCCCCTCTGGGGCTTCCCTGGTGGCGCAGTGATTGAGAGTCCGCCTGCCGATGCAGGGGACACGGGTTCGTGCCCCGGTCCGGGAAGATCCCACATGCCGCGGAGCGGCTGGGCCCGTGAGCCATGGCCGCTGACCCTGCGCGTCCGGAGCCTGTGCTCCGCAACGGGAGAGGCCACAACAGTGAGAGGCCCGCATACCGAAGAAAAAAAAAAAAGCCCCTCTAGGCCTGGGGCCAATTACCAGGGAAGCCAGAACTGGGGCTGCTTAGCCGGCAGTCCCCAGGAGAAACACCCTGAATTGATGTCTTTTACACAGCTGAGGATTTGTTCTGGGAGGGCTCCTAGCTTGGCTGCTGAGGATAAAGAGAAGCAAAGCATAACCTGAATTGCGGTGGGCAAGTGAGGGAAAGAAGAAGGACAAGAAGCTCCACCCAGGAGTGAAATCCAATAAAGCGAAGAACACAGAACAAAGCCTCCTCTCCTCTGGCAATACCATAGCACCTAGGTGAGGGAGGGGGAGACAGAGGAGGAGGAGAAACCTGTAATGAATGCATGCGTGTATATGTATGTATGTATACACAAGCAGAACCCCATGAAAAACTGGAAAATATGCATCAAACTGTCATAAAGTTATCATTTTGAGGCTGGGAGAAGTAGGAGTCTATATTGAATACTGTTTTAGTTTCTTCTTACAACAAAGATTACTTTGCAATTTAAAAATGCAATTTTAAAAACAATAAATATTAGAAAATTCCATGGATGAGGCAGAAATTATGATCACATTTATCAAATATTGTGTAAGGGGAGGACTGACTCAGAAGTTCAAAGCAATGAAGCACATTAACCATTAGCTGCAGTTGATTAAATGAAGTTCCTGTAATATATTACAGCATTCTTGGAAGTTCACGAATTTCATACCTCCAGAAACACAGAAAGTTATTTCTAATTAAGAACACAGTTAACTTCTACACAACTGTTACTTTTAATGCAACAAAAACAAACAAAAACTAATGTGGACACTCAGCAAAAGAAAGATTTCTTTTTCAATTAACTCAGAAGCGCACTTTCCAGGTTTTGGAAACTACTTGCTAAAAGAGTCACCAAAGCAACAAAGGGCTCACCTAATGAAGATTTCAGAAAATAATCATAAACCTTAGTGGTTATCTGATCAATATCCAAGAAAGTTAACTGAAATGTCTTTCCAGCATATTAGTCATTCATTTTATAATGAATGACCTTCATAGCACCAAGAGAAGATAATCATTTTTAATTGTGAAACATGATAGCATTAACTTAAACAGCAATCGTAAGACACAACATGCCTATTTAGGGGTTCTGTAATAAAAGAAAATTTTAACATACCAGTTAAACCTTCAATTTAACAAAAGTAATGGCTGCATTACAAGCTCCAAGGATCAAGTACATGTTCTATCTGTATGCCAAACATGTGATAAGAGGAATGTCATGACAGGTATTGCTCCAATCTATTTATTTAATGCAGATAGATATCTAGATATCTCTCTACATATAATTCCTACCACTACCCAGACCAAGAGCCTCTTCCTTTTCATTTGCCACCACAATAAAAGTATTGTAAGAAGTATCCTGTTAAATTGCTTCCTTACTGATTTAATCACTCAACAACCTTTCATTATATTATTCTCCTTCTTCAAAACCTCTGATTGTTAGAACCTACCAGATTTCTAATCCCTGGAGCGCTCTCAAACTCTCTGGGGTGATTTTCCCCACCTGTAGGTTCATCCCAGGCCCAATCTCCAGCCCTTTGGCAAGAAGGATTTAAACAGCGTTGACCTAACACTACGGGACTGAGCATCAACTCCCAGTGGTCATTAGGCTGGCCATGACCTCCAGCTTTGATAACTGTTTTAATATTCTGATCCTTAAATTTACTTCTCTTTATTTCAGCTATGGTTTCTGGTCATTGGGTTTGTGGCTTATTCCCCTGAACACAGTTCCTCCTAGCAGAGGCACTCCTTGCATTTACATTTTAGGGATTAAGCACCTGCCTGGGACTTTGCCTGGGGGCTGGGGTCCTGCTTATGGTTCCTGTCATGAGCTCTAGGTGACTTCGCTGAAAATTCAACTTTAATTGAAAGAAAGCTGTTCAACATCATGGTGTGTTCAGAAGCAAATATTCCTTAGTCCCTGGTTTTCACCGTATTGGTGATCCAGATACAACAGAGAGAGTGATTTTACAACTGTTATGCATCTCCTGCATTACTGTCCAGCATTATGAATTTTTTGTGTTCTTCAGTCTTGTTTCATTTTGCTTTATTTGTATAACGTCTTCAGCGAATTATGTCTACTATAAGCTGTTTGTAATATCAAAAAGTTACAACAGCCTAAACATCCAACAAAATAAGTTGAAAAAGAATAAATGTCTAACAATTGGCTTTAAAAGATTTATCAAATGTCATTTGTATAGAAAAAAACATATATCAATGTGCCCCCCAAAGAAAAAGATATGAACAAAGGTGTCAACAGACTTTGTTTCTAAACAGAGGAAATTGTATTTTGCATAGTCTCCTGCTAGCCCACATGTTTCAATTTTTCTAGAGTTAACAAGTATTACTTTTGTAGTAAAAGGAAAAAGTAAATAATAAACAAACCGGGTTCCGTGACACCAGGAATTGGTACTAAGTAGTAACTAAGAGCTTTGGGATGGCCACGGTTCAAGTCTCCTTCTATGACTGATGAGCTGTGGAACTGAGCAAACAGCTTCATCTCTCAAACCACCAGTTTCCTCATCTATAAAATGGAGAAAATAATGCTGCCTATCTCATAGGCTCGTTGTGAGGATTGAAGGTGAGAATATTTGTAAAATCTAGCAAGGTGCCTGGCACAAGTTAAGTATTCATTAATGATAAGTACTGCTATCATTATTAGTATTACTATTAAACAAAACTTGAAAGTCAGTGATTAAAATATTTATTTTTCCAAATTTGTTTCCATTAGACTGTCACATAAGCTAAGCTGCTATGACGATGCTCAATTTCATTTGGCTGAAATGGTGTCAGCCAACATATAATTCAACTCCACGGCCTGCCTACCAGAGCTCTGAACTGCTCTGGATTTCTGACTGTCATGCTCTGTTCACTTGCTAACGTGCTAATGTTTTACTCTGGTTTGGACCTCAGGTACCAATTGCTCATCTGATCTATACTATACCTTAAGTGACCAACCATCTACTTTCCCTGAGGGGTTTCCATGACATGCGGTTTTCAGTGCTGAAACTGAGAGAGTCCTGGGCAGGCCAGGACAGTGAGTCACTCTAGCTACACCCATCATGCTCTCCAAAGCACACTCTAAGCTCTCCTTAAGATTTCCTGGGGCTTCCCTGGTGGCGCAGTGGTTGGGAATCCGCCTGCCAGTGCAGGGGACACGGGTTCCTGGTCTGGGAGGATCCCACATGCCGCGGAGCAACTGAGCCCGTGCACCACAACTACTGAAGCCTGTGGCGCCTAGAGTCTGTGCTCCGCGGCGGGGGAGGCCACTGCAATGAGAAGCCTGCAACAAAGAGTGGTCCCAACTCACCACAACTAGAAAAAGCCTGTGTGCAGCAACAAAGACCCAATGCAACCAAAACAAACAAACAAATAAATAAAAACAAACAAACAGATTTCCTGGGACTTCTGTGGCGTCCAGTGGTTAAAACTCCGTGCTTCCACTGCAGGGGGCACGGGTTCAAACCCTGGTTGGGGAACTAAGATCCCACAGGGCACGTGGTGCAGCCAAAAAAAAAAAAAAAGATTTCCTGACAATAATATTTGCTGCTCCCCCCACAGTATCCAACAGCTCAGGATTCTCAATATGTGGTACCAGTCCTGTCCCAAATACGGCTCCAATGGCTTACCAATTGGTAATCTACACCCATACTTCATCCTCTCATCCCCAACTATCCTTCGAGTTAACCTGCCTTCTGTTCTTCAGTCCAACTGGTACACCTCCTCTCAGAAAACACTGAACTCATTCCTCCTCAGTACAACTGCAAAGATGCCACCTGGCCTCCCGGCTACGACTTCTCAGCAGCGTCTGAGCCACAGCTCACGTTCACCCTCCATGAACCCTTTTCTGATCTACTAACTTCATGTAGGTTCCAGGAGTTCTTCAACTGGACACTTACCTGTAATTTATTTCTGTGGTTTTCATCATTTAATTCATGTGATCAACGACATTCATGTGTTCCTCTTGTCTCCCCAAACAAAGATGGTTTCCTCAAGGTAGTGAACAAGAATTGCCGTGTATCCCCACAGCACAAGCTATACTCATAAGAGTTGCTCAATATGTTACAAATATGCATAGTAAAAGAGAACGCTAATATGCTTGTGTCTACAGAAGAAAAGCACTTGCTAGTAAAAAGTTCAGTGATATCTGCCTTCATTTACTTTTGGTGGGAGGCTATTACAGTAGTCCAGTCACGGACAGGGGTGACATGGGAGGATTATGGCAGGGCAACAGTGGCGATGGTGAGAAGTAATCAGATTCTGAGTATGATCTGAGAAGAAGCTGACAGCATTTCCTAACAGACTGTATATGGAGTGTGGGAGGAGGAGAAGGGTCAAGGAGGAGAACAAGGTGATGAAGTTTTCCCTCAAGAGTTCACAGATGTTACTCCGTTTAATAATAATTCTTCCTAAGGATTCAAACTAAAACACCAACGACACATTTTTGCTTTAAACATGTATCTTCTCTGTATGTATAAATGTATTTTCATGTGGTCCTTCACTCAGGGGCCTAAGAATATTAGTCAATTCAGCCGTTTTAAAGCTAATTACTATTCTTTCTTTCTTTCTTTTTTTTCTTTTGTGGCCATACCGCTCAGCCTGCGGGATCCTAGCTCCCAGACCAGGGATCGAACCCAGACCCTCGGCAGTGAAAGCGCACAGTCCCAACCACTGGACCACCAGGGAATTCCCTAAAGTTAATTTCTATTCTTCGACAAGTCTGCAAAGTAAGAGTCATTCAAAATCCCCAATGGAAAAAAATTTATTTTAGATAATAAACTACTTGCAAAGCTCTTCCTCTGGACAGCCAATGCATTCTGATAACAAAAGCATAGAATTCTGATGTTTCTTAGGAAAGCTGAAAAAAATAGTGGTGGCTTGGATTTTATTAGTCATCACTGTGATAACATCACGTATTATGGAATTCAGATTTACAAGCAAATTTACACACACAAAAACGTCTCTGAGAATTCTGAGTGTCAGAGTTTCCGAAACAAACTTATGTAATGAAGACAAACAAATCCAGAAAAAAGCAATAATCTGACTGGGATGATTCAACAGGAAAGTCAGAGGTAGTGCCATGTGGTACGGCCACTACAGAGCATTCTCTTGAGGCAGGGGGCTCCACCGAAGTTTGTATGCACTGAAAGAATCATTTCTGAATTCAGAAATTATAGGAGAATAGCCCTATGAACAGACGTATTCAACTGTCATGAATTTTGAATGTGTTAACTTAGTGTAAATAAAAATACTATCATCAGGGCTTCCCTGGTGGCGCAGTGGTTGAGAGTCCGCCTGCCGATGCGGGGGGTGCGGGTTCATGTCCTGGTCCGGGAAGATCCCACATGCCGCGGAGCGGCTGGGCCCGTGAGCCGTGGCCGCTGGGCCTGCGCGTCCGGAGCCTGCGCTCCGCAACAGGAGAGGCCATAACAGTGAGAGGCCCGAGTAAAAAAAAAAAAAAAAAAAATACTATCATCAATACCAATATCTCATACCACACTAGGAACCTATTCTTCGCTTACCAGGGTACCTTAGCACACTGACTGGGAAGTTCCACCACAGGAATCAGTCCGTGGGCAAAGGAATCCCAGCCCCCGCTCCAGAGCAAGAACCCAGGCCTAGGGAGGAGGCCGAGGATAGTGGGATCTAGGAACTGATACTATTCTGCCACTCTCTGGCTATGCGGGCATCTCCCTTATCCCTGTGGGCCTCAACTTCCTCAACCATAAAGCAGAAAAAAATAATACCCCGTCAAAAGACAGCTTTGGCCTTCACTCTTGGGCTCTTTCCCCTTAGGCAAGTCTCCTATTATGTCTGGAAAATGACTGAGGTGAACTTTATTCTCTCATTCCTTCCAGAGATGGATTCAAGCACAAGTGAAATAAACTCATCTTCATGAGAACCGAGTTAATGAATATGAAGGGAAAAGTACGCCTACGTGCTGATGTGATCACGGCTTTTCCTCTCGGGCCTCACTCTACCGGAAGGAATGAAATGGAGAGACCCATTTAACTGGGCTGTCAAGGAAAAGCTGGAATATACAACCTTGTGAGGTCAGAGGGCCCCTCCTTGGAAATTACATCAGATAATGTAAGCCATCACTTGGTAAGATTTTGTCAATGTGACTGCTTCTGTACTGTGACCACAGTTAGGACCAAATAAACTAAACATGCCTTCCAGTCTAATCCTTTCTGATTCTACCACTATTTCAAAACATTTACTCCTGGATATCTAGGAGATGTAACTAAATTTCCTATCTCCCTTCGACATCCGACATTATGTATAAACCTCAACTTTCTCTGACAATTTGCCCATTGTCCCTTCTGAAGTACCACGCCTCACTAGGATAGATTTCCTGAACTCATGCATTTGAGGTTCAGTTCTGCTATTTCTAAACAGCAAAAGTAACTGTCTCTTGTTTTGCAAAGAAATACTAATCCTCACTGTGTGCAAATAAACATAACTCCAGAAGAGGCCATGGGTGACTTGGTATTTCAGCTGCATCTGTCTGTAACTTAACTTGGTATTTGTTTATTTTTTGGCAGACTGCTGTCCACAT
Organism: Stenella coeruleoalba; assembly: GCF_951394435.1. Lineage (NCBI taxonomy): Eukaryota > Metazoa > Chordata > Mammalia > Artiodactyla > Delphinidae > Stenella > Stenella coeruleoalba. The sequence continues at coordinate 20,498,966 of NC_137149.1, read as the reverse complement.
GTGGACTATGTAAGAAAAACCACGATTTTGAAATTGGCAAAGGCCCAATTCACTGTACTGAAAAGGTAGTAAGCTGCGAAAATCCAGATTATCTAGCTAAGACGACTAATGGGTAATCAGCACAAAAGGAAGTCTCTTCAAAACAATGCTTGGTCTTACAAATTCAAACAATCTATACCAGTGTGGGGTGGGGGAAGTTTGGACTTCTACTCAATAATCAATAGAAGTAGGAGACAAGTGACGAAGGTGGAGAAAAGAAAATATAATGAAATAGTGAAAATTCCATATTTAATATCCTGTCACTTAACTCTTCCTTACTAAAATCCTGAATCAGTCTCAACATCAGGTCTAAGAGCTCCATACACAAAACTAAAACAATCAGGAAAAAAAAATCATTTCCGCAGCAAAGTTCACCGACTGTATCTATTAATTTTGAACTAACAATAAAACCAAAAATCCTTAAAATGAGACATAACTATGACAGATCATAGCATTCCAGTTTATCCACCACTCCCCTCCCAGTAGGAGGACGGTGGTAAGCAGCCATGTGGCTCAGAGTGCTGCAGGTGGGGGGCATGCTGTATCAGGTTTGACCAGGTGACTTGCACTGACCCATGAGATGTGATTAGAAGCAAAGTGACCCATGTCCAAGGGAAAGCTTTCAGCGCCATCACATGTTTGGGTCACTGCTCTTTCCCCTCTGTCAGGAAAATGCATGTCCCTGATAAGGGCTGTTCCTTCAGACACCAAGTAGAATGGAGCTGTGGACAGAATCGCAGCTTCCATCAGCCCATACTTGTGTGCACAAGAAATAAATCTTCACTGCTATAAACCACTAAGAGTTTAAGGATGTTTGTTAGAGCAGTCTTCTTGGCAAAAGTTGACCGATACCATAATTTAGGCAAAATAACATTTTTAAAAATTATTTTGAGAGTAAGAAGAAAACATCTCGCAATCAAGGAAAACAGTATTTAAAACAGTGAATAGTGCAGGATAAGCTAATTTCATGTTTAAAGTGCATTCAAGTTCCTGTAAGAAAAATGAAGACAAATGCAAATAAAACTGTCTCTTTTCTAATCACAACTCATAATTAGCCACATAGCAAGAAAAAAATTTAATATGATTCCTAGGAACGGGATACCATATGAAACAAAAAATCAAATCTATAAGCAAAGAATATCAATTACAAATCACTAACACATATACGTATCTCTCTTTGAGGAGTTCAAGCAAAGATAGTAATGTCTGAAGCATCATAAGAAACAAATCTGACATCATAGAGAAAAAAGTCAAGAGGAAAAATGAGAAGAATAAAAAGAAAAATTTGCTATATAGAAAAGAAGTGATGTGATCCTAAGAAACTGGCTCTTCACAGAAAAAAAAAAAACTACTATACCTCAGCTACTTTATTTAAAGGTAAGTTATCAATATTGACAGGCCAAAAAATTCTAGAATAAGATAATGCTATGGAGAATAGGGTAGCTATTTTATATACAAGGGATTAGAAGGCATATTGTGTTCCTACAGTACAGTTGCTCTATTTTTTTATATACAATGTTTAAAGGTTGCTTTCCATTTACAGTTATTATAAAATATTGGCTATATTTCCCATGTTGTACAATACATCCTGGAGCCAATCTTATACCCAATAGTTTATACTTCCTACTCCCCCATCCCTCCCCTTCTCTCCCCGCTGGTAACCACTAGGTTTGTCGTTTATCTGTTGAGTCTGCTTCTTTTTTGTTATATTCACTGTTTGTTGTATTTTTTTTCGATTCCACGTATAAGTGATAACATGCAGTATTTGTCTTTCTCTGTCTGACTTATTTCACTTAGCATAATGCCATCCAAGTTCACCCATGTTACTGCAAATGGCAACATTTCATTCCCTTTTTTGCTCTATTTTATATTGGAAATGCTTTTTTTTTTTTGCGGTACGCGGGCCTCCCACTGTTGTGGCCTCTCCCGTTGCGGAGCACAGGCTCCGGACGCACAGGCTCAGCGGCCATGGCTCACGGGCCCAGCCGCTCCGCGGCACGTGGGATCTTCCCAGACCGGGGCACGAACCCGTGTTCCCTGCATCAGCAGGTGGACTCTCAACCACTGCGCCACCAGGGAAGCCCTGGAAATGCTTTTAACTGACATTCAATTAACTGATTCCCAGATTTACCTGACACTCTGCACATCCTAAAATCTGCCGAATGACGGCCAAGGCCACATACTCTCAGTCAGCAGCCTGCTCCCTGGTTTGCCTGCACACTCCTGTCCTCATCACTTGACTTGCTTGCTTGAGTCCCAAGGGTCAGCTGTGTTTGTTCCCACACCGGTTTATGCCACTGGTACAAGTTACTGTAATTATGTAACTTAGCTAAACACTACATAAAGCAAAAATATATGAGTCAGAAAAAATTCAATAGTTTCTAAGAAGATCAACTGAAGGTTTTGGAAAGACTTGCAAAGCAACCTGAGTGTAGAATCCTTCTCTTTTTATGATTTCCTCCCATCTTTTATAATTGCTTTCCTTTGTGTAATTTGACAGCTTTTTTAAAGCCTTACCTTTGTGTCTTTTAGTAAAACTGGATACTATACAGAGTGGTTATGAAAAAAAATACGGTAGCAAACTCTAGTGAGAGGACCTAAACGCAGAATCAAAAAGAATTTGGTCACAGATCAAAAACTTGGCAAATAAATGTATATTTCTAAAACAAGTTAAAATGCAATGGTTGAAATATCAATTCTATGATAATTCTTTTTCTATTAACTGACCAAGTACTGGTCCATATCACATCAGAAAACAGGGTCTCACCCAAATTATTATATAAGCAAGCCAGAGCTATAGGTCCCCCAAACGTTCCTCCCTAACCATCTGGCTGGTCCTCTCAAAGTATTTACCTTTGATCTGTATTTATTTAGCTGTAGCCCCAACTGGGCTGTAAAGTGCACGGGGAAGGGTCTATTTACCTGTATTATATATAAATTATCATTCACCAAACAGTCATCATTCTAAACTGCATAAGCCTTAGCTAAGCACACTCCCTTCTCCTGTCTCCTCTCTTCCCCAAAGACTCCCAGCTCCCTGAGGGCAGGCACTCTAGTATATTCCTCTTTGTATGAATCTCAATACTGATGCAACACCTTGCTCACGGAAGGGTGTCAACAAAGGATCTGCTGAATTGAACTAAGTAAGAGGGAAACAAATGCAATTTCCTTTTGAATTAATAAGACAGTAAAAGCAAGAATGTCATTCAGGGAAGTGAAACTCACTACAAAAAGAGTTCTAGAATCCATTTCCCAACCCTAACAAATTCTTAAGAATTCAAATGTTAGCCAACACTTGGGAATACTTCAACCAACTGGAAATAAGGGAACAAATTAGACAAGCAGACGTGCTCCCTAGAAAGAAGACCAGAGTCAGGCCAAGCACACCCCACTCAACACACCTAGAGTTAATTCAAAAACCTGTTAAAGAAACTGAATATTCATTCAACACATTTATTGTAGCACATAATGTGCACAGTACTGCAGAATACTCACATTCACAAGAATACCCATATTTGTTCCTGTCCTGAAGCACTTTAAATGCTCTCGGTGGAAACAGAACAAAATGGTTAAATTACAATAAAGTGCAAAAAGGGTCAAGACAGTTGCACAGAGAGTAGCAGCTGTAGAATTTTGGGAGGTAATTTCACAACAGTGTATGAAATTCACAAGCTGGATGGGTTTTGCACAAGATAAGATCATAAGAAAATGGGTTTATTAAAGTAGGGAGAACGACATCAGCAAAGTCACAGCATCACAGAGGGTATATTTGCCCTATGAAAAGAACAAACCTAGCTAGAACATTGGGCATTACAGAAAAGTTGCAGAAAACTAGACAGAAAAAGCAGCTTCAACACATGGAAGTACTGAAAAGTTAGGCATAGATTAAACATGCCCTGTGAATTACAGCATTTGAGGAAAATTACAAGGCAACCACAAGAGGCTGACGTGACAGAAAAAAGACTGAAAGCAGAAAACTGTAAGATATTTTTTAATTTGATCAATGTGATGGTATAGTTCATGTGTCAACTTGGCTGTACCACAGGGTTTCCAGATATGTGGTCAAACATTATGCTGGGTGTGTCAGTGTGAGTGTTGCTGGATGACCTTAACAGGTGAATCAGTAGACTGAGTAAAGCAGACTGCCCTGCACAGCGTGCGTGGGCCTCATCTAATCAGTTGAAGGCTTGAACAGAATAAAGGCTGACCTGTCAGGGAGTAAGAGCGATTTCCTTCTGCCTGACTGCCTTCAAAGTGGGACATTGGCTTTTTCCCGACTTTGGACTCAAGCTGAAACATCGGCTCTTCCTGTGTCTCAAGCCTAAGGGCCTTCAGACTTGAACTACACCACTGATTATCCTGGTTCTCAGACCTTCAGACTTAGACTGGAACTAGGTCTCCAGCTTGCTGACTCATCCTGCAGCTCCTGGGACTTGTCAGCCTCCACAATCACGTAAGCCAGTTCCTTATAAGAAATCTCTTTATATACATATACACACACATACACACACATACATCCTATTCATTGTTTCCCTGGAGAACCCTAGCTAATAAAATCAAACTTAAAATTTAAGATGTTTGTTATACTGTTACAATAGAATCTACATGAAAAACTAAAGTACATTTGAAATACCTTCTGGTGAAAGAAAACATATTAACCTAGATATGAGTTTTTATTTTAACTAAAATGAAACTTCTGATAGAGATAAGTAATTCATTTGAAAAAAGAATTTTTTGAGCACTTTACGTACCAAGAACTATGCAAGGACTAAGTATAATGTAGTGAAATAAAACAGATACAGTGCCTACCTTCAAAGAGCTTACAGACTGGGAGTGGAGTCTGCCATGAATCAACCACCAGAGAAATGGAAAATGACTTGATAAGTTCGAGAGCAGAGAGGGACACGGTGCTACTGGAGCATGTAGCGGAGAGAGCTCACCTCCTCCAGCATTAAGGGATGGCTTCCTGGTAATGTGATAACTTAGCTTGGATTCCAAGGACACAAATAAGAAGAACCCAGCAAAGGGAAAATGCATGTGCGAAGCAATGGAAGGGACTCAGACATTTAATAGCTGGCAAAAAGTATAAGGTGCAAAAAAAAAAGAAAGAAAGAAAGAAAAAGGCTGGCTAGGATGGTAGGTGGATTCAGAGAAGCCAAAGGAAGAGATGTTTCAGGACGGAGGCACTTGTCAGCAACACCTAATGTGGCTGCAAAGATCTTGCAAAAAGCCTTGAGTGGCTTAGTGACCTGGAGAGCAGTGGTGACCTGAGAGAGAACAACTGGAAGGCTGAGGGAGGAAGAAGCCTGGTCAGTGTGGGCACTGGTGGTGAGAAAAACGGAGCATATAGACAATTCAGGGAAGGAGAAAGGGTCCCTGCTGGAAGGGAATATGGAATCAAGAGGGAAAGACTTTGAATAGAAAGAGAAACTTGATGTTTAAAACCAATGAAAAGAATCCTGTTGAGTGTGAGAGGGTAAATATCAAACGGAGCAAAGGGATAACCTACATTGTAAGTGTTCACCAGGAGGAGATACACGGGTGGAAGGCCTGCTCTTAGGAAAGAGGAGGGACCCTTCTCTGTGTGGGAGAAAGGAGAGAGAAGAGGTGCGGCTGTAAGTAGGTGTGCATGTTTGATGTCAGAAGTTGCGGAACCTGTAAGTATTATTTTTATCACTTTTCTTAACATTCACCAAAATAAATGAAAAATGTATCTTCTTAGAACATCTTTTTAATTTTCAAGTATTTACACACATTAAAACAGGTTACTTATATTCTTTTATAGAAGCATACTCCTGACTACTGAACACCCAAATCAAGTGTACAAATAACTTTTGCCTGTGATTTCTCCTGTCTCACAGTAACATATTTCACTAATTTTGGCAATAGGTCAATTGTAAACATCTCTGCAATTTCATTTATTAAAAATCTATTTAATGACTAAATGGGTAAAGGTGGTTAAAAGGTATGAACTTCCAGTTATGAAATAAGTCTTAGGGATATAATGTACAGCATGGTGAACAAAAAGAAATACTATTTGAAGTATATATTCGTCACTGCTTTAAAATGTACATGTATTCCTCTGAGTCTTCTAGATAAAAATTGGGCTCAGCATCCCTCTCTCTCTGGGAGAACCTGGATACCAAAATGGCATGTCCGACTAACTGGGTCAGAAAGCTCTGCTCTACCACTTCTAGGCTTTATAAACTTGAGCTCAGCTTTTTCATCTACAGAATGGGTATAATACTACTACTTTTGGGGGGAACTGTTGGAATTAAATGAAATAATGCTGATGCAAAAATTCTACAAATTTTTATAATGGGCCAAAGTCGCACAGTTTGAAATCTCATTTCATAAGCATGGATAATCTGTTTTCATTTGTTTTGTTTTCACTTACTGATTGACTTTCTAGAGGTAAAAATATCGTGGGGTTTCCTATGGGTTTTAGATGATGTCAAGAGAGTATTAACATATGTGTTACCTGACAGCAAGGTGCCAAGTATTTCAAGGGATTATTATGAATCTCCCCTATGTACAACATGATATTGGTCCTACTGAATTGAAACAAAGCAGTATATATTTATAGAAGTTTAACAGAAGCATATAAATGCTTGATAATAAGCATTTTCAATCTGAAAAAGTAGAAAAATAAAAGCTACATATAAGCACACTACATTCCAAAGTCTAGAAGTGGGCACAGAATTAAGTCACATAGGGAAAGCTCTCAAAAGCCTAGCTGGCTATACATGCTATTGCTTGAAGAAAAGTAGGGTAAATTCTCAGCAAGAATGACCATGTGCCTTTTTGTTCCTGTCTCCTGTCTGAAAAACTAATAGAACAGACAGATGTGTAAACCACCATAAAGTGTACACAACTATATCTCAAAGGACTTACTTAACCACAGGAAAAGAAACCAGGAAATGCTGCTTTAATCTCTGCGCACTGAGGTGAATTCAATAAAAATGCTCATTAAATCCCAACTTAAGAAATCACAGACACATTAGTCAATTGATTACCCATTTAATTAAGTACAGTAGGCCCTCCGTATCCCACATCCATGGGTTCTGCACCTGAGGATACACAGAGCTGACTATACTACACCATTTTATACATAAGGGATTTGAGCACCCACAGATTTCAGTATATATAAGGGTCCTGGAACCAATCTCCCACGGATACTGAAGGATGACCCTGTAATAAAAAGTGTGTATAGTTTTGACATAAATCAGTCATGATAATGATACATTTAATTACTTTCTAGACTCCTGTTAAACAAAGTTCCAAGTGAAAGGAAAGGCCATACTCAAGCTCAGAACTCCTCCTCCACTGGACTCTGTTCCTTCTGGACGCAATGAAGCACCACAGACAGTGGCCTACAACCCAGTAAGCAGTCGTCCTTTCTCCTTTCCCCAACCTGTCTTTTTTGAATCCTGTGAGATTTCCAAAGAGGACTAAGACACAGTTATGGAAGATTAGATTTGGTTCTAAGGTAACATTTCTCCTAAAGCTTTGTGAGCCAGTTTCCTCAAAATCTTGAATTTAACATACTTAGCTGAATACAGTGTAACCTGGTTGTGCAGCTTACATCAATTGAAAGATACATAAATTGTAAGAGAAATTGTACACCTTCTTTTGAATATTTTATCAGTTCAATGATGGAATGTGGAACTTCACAATTTACTTTTTATTGCCTAGTAGTGGCTGAACCTTTATGAGAATCTGTTCGTGAAATGGATAGAGTCGTTTTCTCTAAATAGAAATTTCCATAGAAAACCCAACTGTCACTGATAAATAAATAAATGTGGCTAATTCTAGTGTTTTCTGTTATATGCATTACATTGATTGCACTTTGCAGTTTATTACCTATTTTAATACCAATCATTAAAAACTAAATCTAAAACACATCATAAAATATATCTCCAATTTTGAAAAACAAATCATTTTCTTCTTTATGTTCACACACAAAAAAATCTTGCCTGGCAACAAGTAGTATGTATACTTAATTTCAGGTGTCTAGATTTTAGTTTTAACACTTAAAAATAAATTTCATACATAATATATATGTAATATATATATAATATATATATTTATTAGTTTAATTTCTTCCTCTGATAAATGGGGTATTCATGTTGTTTGCTTCACTGCATCAATAACAACTGTCTCTTCTTTTCACTATATTTTTTAGCAACTAAAAGATTTTAAACTTTCTTCTTTTTAATTTCTACCATACCTCTTCTTAAACTTTGTAATGGCATAGGCTGGTTCCAGTGTATTTAATGCAATGTTGATTAATTCTCAAATACCAATCTTTCATTATTACATTTGTTAAATGTGATTTGAAAGAACCCTACCACTTCACAGCAAAGGCCTCCTGTCCCATTAACCTTTGCTATTTCATTCCTCTATATCCCAGGTTTCTGAGTTAGTCCAGACTGGACTGTCTAGCTATTACTCAACAGAGTATCTGAATTTAAGACTCGGATTGTCTGTGGTTATGTCTGTAAAAGGACTTGACATAATGATGAGGTGCTATTGGCCACACAGTCGTCTGGCTAAGAGATAAAAATGCCTACGCTGTAGACTGAGATGTGTACACATGTACCATACATACTCAGCAGGGACAGAGTGAAAGTGTCCCTGCCTGACCAAATACTCACATGCATGCAAACTGCAGGCCAGAGTTCAAGTGGAAGCATTTGCTCTCAGTCATTTCAAAGGAAATAGACATAAGGGTTTTCCAAGTTGACAAGGCGCATGCAACTAGGTGTACCAGTTCCGGAAAAAGTCAGCAGAGGAGTCACGTGAGCAAGCACCCACTGGGCCCCCCGAGACGCATCCATGCAGGGTGGGCAGTGTGAAAACCAACGAAACCGACACAGACTGTTCTTGAGGAACTCCGACTAGTGACAGAAATTCATAGGTGAATAAATCATTGCTCTAAGTGAGACCATCGATATATTACGTGGTTTGGGTTTCTGCTCTGGTGGTGTGGGGAATATTTTTAATTAAATATTTTTTTAAGTTTTTAATTTTAAGTTTTAAATCCAATATTAAATAGAATTTAATTCTAAATGAATAATCATAATAAATTTAAATTAAATATTAAAAGACTCAGCACCTTTTCCTCCACAAAGAATCATTTCACAGAATTTCTATTATTCAATTCTATTTCATACATTCACTATCTCTAACACCCTGTTACCAAAGGCCCCAAATCAATTAGGAAACACACACTCTTCAGCCCTCTGGCTTCCTTTCGGTTAATGCTTTGCTGGGTTACAAAATGATGAGCCTTTGAAGTGATTTCTAGGGATGCTCCCCACTAGTACCCAGCATTCACTGAAAGACACCTGAGAGCAGGCAGAATGTAGACATGTTCTTTAGGAAACAACCAACCTGCACAAAACCTGCTTCTTTGAAAAAGCTGAAAAGTGGCTTAGCACAAACATCACAATGATCCCAAACCTATCTCTAAGGTTGCCAAACCACTGCATCTAGTAAAGGTCTCTGCACAGCACAAGACATCTTCTACGTCAGGACATTTCTTGCGTCTATAAAGTCCTAATTATCTTTCCAGAGGGAAGATAGGCCACACAGCCACAGCCAGCAAAGTCACGGTAAACAGTGGTCAAGTGCCCTTAGCAGTCGCGTGTGTCCCTGTGCATCCAACAACCGAGGTGCCCAGGGGCCGGGATCCAGGCGTCTGCAGCCACAGTCAGGGGCGGGCCCCTTATGGTTCCATCATTCCATCCAGCAGGTTGTCCTGTCAGTGGTGAATGTTTACTGAGAAGTCTTCTACATGCTTAGAATTATATTAGCTACCTTGAGAGGAATTTAGAGGAAATAAAACAGATTTCGTTCTGTTTTACGTAGAGACAAAACTATAAAGACAACAACTATGGACATGGCAGGGGTAGTGATAATGCAAATACTTGCTAACATATATTGGCACATACAGGGGTCAGGGGTTTTGCATATGTTATCTCATTTAATATAATCCTCACAAAAATCCAGTGAGGTAGGTATTATTACCACTAATTCACAAAGAGGAACAGAGTTTTAAAGATTATTTTTACTGCTATGAAAACAGGAACTAGATCATCTTTTTAACTATAATATCTCCAATGTTGAGCACAGGCCCTGGCACACAGCAGATGCTTGGGAGCTATCGGTTGACTGAACGAGTTAAATAAATTGCTCAGCCAGTGAGGTTAAGGGTCAGGAACCTACTGCTTGAAATGGCCTTCCTTAACAGTATCCGAAATGGGCTGGGTTCTGCATTCCTTCCCATTCTATATCAAGGCCTCGTTTTGTCACTGATTCTAACCTTACCCCATCCTTCTCTAAAGCGCATTCCCCCCGCTGATCACTGCTGTAGCCAGCCTTGAAGACGGCCTCCGGTGACGACCCACCTCCTGGTATCCACACTCCTGTGAAGTCTCCTCCTGCACTGTGCCATGCTGGTCTGCGTCTGTGTGACTAACAGCACGCTACAGAAATGATGGTATGGTAGGTCATTTCCAAAATTAGGTTATAAAAGACTGCTGCTTTCTCTCTCTCACATCACTCTCAGAGAAGCAAGCTGTTTCTCTCTGTCGTGAGGAGTCCTAGGGAAGGTTTACACCGTGAAGAACTGAAGCCTCCTGCTGATAGCTATGTGAGTGAACTTGGAAGTGGAATCTAATCAAGTCTTCCGAGACCAAACAGCCCCAGCTGACTACCTGACTGCAATCTCGTGACAGTCCTGGAGCCAGAACTCCAGAACCACCCAGCTAAGTTGCTCCTGAATTCCTGACCCTCAGCAAAGGTATGAATGATAAATGTTTGTTGTTTTAAGCTGTTAAAATGTGGGTGAAATTTGTTACACAGCAAATATGTAACTAACGTAACCACAAATACATAGAGATAATATAGGCTAGATAAAAATCGTTCTGAAAAATATCATATGATATCACTTATATGTGGAATCTTAAAAAAAAAAGGGTACAAATGAACTTATTTACAAAACAGAAGTAGAGGCATGGATGTAGAAGACAAACTTACGGTTACCAGGGGACAGCGGGCGGGGTGGGGGAGGATAAATTGGGAGTTTGGGACTGACATAGACACATTACTATATATAAAATAGATAACTAATAAGAACCTGCTGTAGAGCACAGGGAATTCCACTCAATACTCTGTAATGGCCTATATGGGAAAAGAATCTAAAAAAAATAAAAGAGTGGATACATGTATATGTCTAACTGATTCACTTTGCTGTACATGTGAAAACTAACACAACATTGTAAATCAACTATACTCCAATAAAAATTTTTAAAATAAGAAATGAAATAAATGTTTGTCAATGCAAAAAAAAAATAGCTCAAAAGTCGAGCTCCAATAAAGCTCTAAAGTGATTCATAGAACCCTTGGATGAGTCAAAAGGCAACAACACATCCTACTTTATTGCTGGGTGACACAAGGACACTGGGAAGCAGGATGGTCTTCAATTGAGGTAGTTGAGAAAACTACCTGTATGGTTTCTGGATTGACAGACAAAGAAAATCCTACCTACTCGAAAATTTCCCCTCTACCTAACCTGACATGCTCTGATTCTGAAATTTTACTTTTTTTAATTTCAAGAGATCTAAAGGTTAACTTTATCTCATTTTTAACACATTAGCTAGCAGCTGAGACAAAAAGAAAGGAACCAAAGGGGAAAAGAGGTCAGGACAGATATTGCCTAGACATCACCTTTATATGAAAAGAAGAAAGTGCAATGCTTTGTAATGAATTATGGGTAGTTGGGGAACTTAAAAAAGATCAAGGAGTATGTGATGTAAATAACTTTAAAATATATTTTTAAAAATTAAATTGTTCTGCAAATTTTCAGCAGTTTCAAAATATGTAAATAGCAAGTTCAGACATATGGAAGTTTTTTTTTTTTTAATTGTTATTGGAGTATAGTTAGTTGATTTACAATGTTGTGTTATAGTTTCAGGTGTACAGCAAAGTGAATCAGTTATACATATACATAGACCTACTCTTTTTTAGATTCTTTTCCCATATAGGTCATTGCAGAGTATTGAGTAGCGTTCCCTGTGCTATGCAGTTGGGCCTTATTAGTTAACTATTTTATATATAGCAGTGTGTACATGTCAATCGCAATCTCCCAATTTATCCCTCCCCCGGAAGGTTTTTAAATCTGACTTTACTCCTTTATAATTTATCTCAACTCTAAGGTATTAGAGCACAGAGGTTCAGAGAGTAGACAGGGGAGATAATTCACCAGGGTTCAAATCCTATCCAGCTACCCCCAGGCTGTGTGGCTCAGACAAGTCACTTAGAGTCTCTGTGTGCTAGTATCCTCATGTGACAAAGGGAAATGATAATTATAGTGTCACAGTAAGTATTAAGGTTTTAATACATATCACCATTTACTGGCGTATAGTAAGCATGCAGAAAGGGTTAGCTGCCAACATCATCATTATTAAGGATTAACTCATCCTTCAAGGTATCACTATGTATCTTAAAGATCTCTCTATACATATTCATTTTTCCTACCAATAAACTACAACCTCATTGAAAATAATAAACTGATAAATAATAAAATTCCCCCACTCCCTGTAGGAACATACGGCAACAGTAGGGTTGGTATTTAAAACCTCATAGGACCAATTACTTGTGATTTTAATTTAGTTTAAATTTTTACCCTAGTGAAAGACAAATATGTACCTTACTAGAAGATAACCCATTAAAAGACAGACCTGCAAGTTATTTAACTGATATTTTATTGAAGGAAATCGCCAGAGAGCTGCACCTTACAATTCTGTAACATACAAAGTCTAGAAAATATTGTAGAAATACCATTTGTATAAATCTGATAGGAAAAAAATAGAAATAGGGAAGAAACAGAATTAGAGGAAACTATGTATAATTTTGGCTATAAGTGATAAATCCTTTTAATATTTCTTTTGGTTGGCTGCTTGGCTGGTACCATTCTGCATCAACACTATTTGATAAGCCTGTTGACCTTGGTGGCTTGATGACAATGGAGAAAGTACTATTTGGGCTCTAAAAACACGCAAGTTGCTGCTCTCCTTGGAGAGCCACATTTGATCTCCCACTTCTTCATACTGAAATGCCATGTGTCACCAGAAAAGACTCTGGGATAAACTGTCTAAGATTGTCCATCCTCTCACAAGGCACAGGTAGGAGAGCAAATAATATGTAATAAAATAGCTTTCCCGGTAATGGGGAAACCAAACTGACATCGGAATCAGGGTGGAGCTGTTTTGATACCACAAGCTCAGCTCAAAGCCCAGTGCCCTCTAGACTTAGTTAGACCACCCCATCCCCTGGCACCCCTCACGGAGTAGTGGACCAAGACCCAAATATTCTTCCATATGCTCCTTTTTTTTTTTTTTTTTTTTTTTAGAACAACAAGCCATCTTTCATTATGTTGATAAGATAATATACTGTGAAAAGTCCCAGGAAAGGTATGTCTGGACACATGTCTTAAGAACATGAGATACAATACTCTAGCTCTGAAATGACTAAAGAATTCCAAGTTTTAACTTTAAATGACATAATTCTGTATTTAAACAAATAGCTTTCTACCAAAAGATCAGAAATTTTCAAAAGCCTGCAAAACACTAAGTAGTTCAATTACTTTTCAAATATTACATATTTTTTTCCTTTAGTATAATAAAATTAGCATTTAATAAGAATCACCCGTTCCTTACGGAGCTTAAGAATTCTCTTGGTTCATTTTAAGCCAAATCTTTCATGTTTAGAATTTTCTGGTTTAGTCAGAAATAGTTTTCATGGGTCTGAACATCCAGTTCAACTGATTATTCTGAAATGTGCGCATGTGGGAGGAACTGTTGGCCTATGAGACCCTTCTTCAGTAATTCAGATATTTAAATCATCATTTCCAAAGCAAGTCTTCCAAAATCAAATAAATTGCAAAACTAGAAGTATAACTGAGTCTCCAAAAAAGAGTTCCCATCCTCTGCCAAAACAGACCTTGAATTCTTAATCCCTTGTCCAAAAAAACTGGACCAAGTATTGACGTTTTCCACCAAGCAAGCCACATAGCCACAAATATTTCTCATTTACTTCACTCCTGGGACACACAGCTCAAATAAAAAATTTCCTGAATACCCTGAATTTCAGATGCAACTTGGAAGGCAAGTGATTCATAATGCTTTGCAGGAAACATTATGATCTTCTCTTACCAATTCAGTGTTTCTGGAACGCAGTCCTCAGGAGATAATCCCAACTAATCAGAAGGATGATATCACTGTCAGCCATGTGACCCAAATATTAAGCTCTCTGCCTCTAGCTCAAATGTGATTTTGAACCCTGAGCAATCCACTTCTCCAGCTACTGTTCAAGTAAGAAAGACGTACCTCAAGGGACCTAGCAAAGACGCATACTGTGCTCCATGGCAAGAAACATGGTAGCACTGCACTCAACCCCCCCTTAGGAAAGGCCAAAACCACGTTAAAAGGAATTAAAGGCACTGTCATCACTTCTGCACCCAAAGACTCTCACAGTGGCCTCTGAACAGTCACAGATTCTAATTAAATTCAAGTGTGAAACTTCACATAGCCTCCAGCTAGTTTATGAGTCCTACTCTACTGCCACTCCCACTTCACCCCCTATTAGCAAGTCAAACAATAACATCTTGGAGTACCAAAGTTGCAACAGTCATCTTTTGTAGATTCCTATTTGCTTTCAAGGAAAGAAACACAGTTGAAATAGAGGAAGAAAAGTACTGCACTGAATACAGCGAATTAACATGAAAACTGTGTAAGTCTTAGAAATCCTGGTTACCAAAAAGGAGAGAAGTGTAGGTGGCTACAATATGATGAAATAAACAGGGCATAGAGTAGCAAATCTGGGTAGCGAAAGATGGAGACAAACACTTACTGACAGTAATCCGTTAACTAAAGAATTCAGTATAAGCAAAATGTACAGTTGAAGGGAACTCTTCAACAAGGATAAACCTGATGAGAGATTCTGGGGCAAAACTCAAAGCTGAGCATATTACACCTTGAAGGTTTGGGCAAATGGAGAGAGCTACTGATGCTACAGAAATAACAGCCAATAGGAAGAACTGCCCAAAAAGGAATTTGAGAACAGCTTAAAATCATTATTTAAGCATAAGAAGAAAAGAATCTAGTTTAAACAGAATAATATTCTCTAAAACACAATAATGAAGAACCTACAAAACAATGGGCTTGCCTAAATTAGGTTTCATGGTTCTACAGGCAATTTTGATATTGTTAACATTTACAAAGGAACACTTAAACTGAGTCTGTAAATTAAAATTAGGATATAACTGAAGATCCTGTGAGATAAGTATGCCTCAGAAAACCATAAAAAAATATAAAATACTTGAAAAAAAATAATGTCTACAAATTAAAAAAAAGAGATCAACTTCAATGTGTGATTGGATCAACACATGTCACGAACAATCTAAAAAGTGGCTTGAATACAGCTGGCTGCCAAAACATCCTATTTTGCATCCCCCACGTGGCCCTTTGGTAAGTCATCACTCATTTATCCATACTAAAAGAAACAGTAATCACACTGGTGATCCACTACTTCTTTTTACTGAAGAAATCTGGTGAGCTAATAACATCAGGAAATGAAATATTCTAAATGATTGTGTTTTCTGGTTACTTTAAAACCTAATTCTGTGCATTTTTCCCTCTTGCTCCTGTTGGTTTTAGACTTGGAATTGAGTGAAATCAGCATAAGCTCTGAGAGTTTTGAATAAATGACATAATATATATGAAGCTTCTAGAATAGTGCACATGGGTAAATACTCAAAGAACTGTTAGTTCCCTTATTCTTTCCCCTTCCCTCTTGCTTCTGCCAACCATAGCTTTGCTTCCTCTTCTGCAGTTTAGGATTCAGGAGCTGAGTTTTCACATGTGATAAGTTAATTCCCCAACAGAATGTAATGTTTCTTTATTCTCTTAATGATCTGTCCAGTGAGTTTTAATTATAGAGCCCCTCTAAAAACTCCTTGCCTTGACCTTTTCTCTTCTTCCCTTAATTTCCACCGAGGGATCACTGAAGTTCAACTCACAGTTTGTATTAGAGACTAATGTTGTGTGTAGCACTATACTAAGATATAGGGATACAGAATTCAGGAAAACATTGATCCCACCTGGCAGAGTTAATTTTATGTGCCAGCTTGACTGGGCCACAGGGCACCCAGACAGTCTTTCAAACACTACTCTGGGTTTTTCTGTGAGGGTGCTTTTGAATGAGATTAACGTTTTAATGCATGAATTTGAGTAAAGGAGATTGCCCTCCACAATGTAGGTGGGTCTCGGCCAATCAGCTGAAGTCCTGACAAGAACAAAAGGGTCTCCTTCCCCCAAGTAAAAGAGAATTCTTTTGCCTGATGGCCTTTAAACTGGAATATCCACGCTTCGGGCCTGACAGCCTTTCAAGTGGGACACTAGCTCTTGCTGATTCTACAGCAGCCTTCCAGTCATCAGACTTGAACTAGACCATCCATCAGCTGTTCCTTGTTCTACAGCAGCCTGTTGCCTCTGGACTCAAAGTGGGACATCGGCTCTGCAGATTTTGGACTTGCCAGTCTCCAATTCCTTACAATGAGCCTCTTTCTCAGTCTCTTTCTTTCTCTCTCTGGATGGATGGATGGATGGACTGACAGATAGATAGCTATACATCATAGATATAGATATACAGATATAGATACATAGATCCTATTGGTTCTGTTTCTCTGAAAACCCTGAGTAATACAATACCCTCAAGAAGCTCAGAGTACAGTCATAGGGATATACCCAAATAAACTTTCTCCATGAAGCCTTTCCCAAACAATAACACAGAATATGGTGCTATGAGCCAAATAAACCATCAAACAGAAAAACTATCAATAAACATTCACTGAGTGAATTAAAAGTACTTGAAAGCAGAAGCCGCCAAGGACAATATCAGCCCATGTAATTCATTCCCTCAAGGATTCTCATAAAGTGAGTGATCTGGTGTCAATTTACAGCTAGGCTTGCCCTTTCCTGCACATGCTGCCTAGATAAGATTTCTCTGCTTTTATGAGTTAGTTACTGTTATTTGAAGCAGGTCATTGGGAAATAAATTTAAAACAGGGAGTACAGTTATAAATTAGTTCATTCCCCTCGCAGTACAGAGTACAAATAAGAAGCAAATAAGCTCACCTGAATGGCAGCCAAGTTCTTCTGCTCCTGAGATGGTGCCTCATGGACAAAGCGAAGCCAGTTGGAGTGCCGTGGGTTGGTAGCATCCAATATGTACAGAACTTCTCCCTTACTCCCACGAACCTGAAACATAAAAGCTCCTGAATTTGTACTTGAAGTTAATACTAACCATACTAAATAGATTACCCATACTAAAAATAACATGATATTTTTTATAAGTATTACCTTTCTTATTAACAGGTGTTGAATAGATGCTGGATTAACATCCGTTCTTCCCTTTAAACATATGTACAAACAGAGCCTACTTTAATTTGGCAGATGTCTAGATGACTCACAATTGCAATCAACTCTCAGAAACATCCGGTGTTGATAGCTCTTTTCTGGTCAAGATTATTTATTTGTAGGTGTATTTCAATATATGTGTCACAAATGCAATTGTTCAGGGGATAACTATAATTGCAAACCATCCCCTTTCTTTCCACCCAAGACGGCAGGGCTGCTTGGTTCCCCAAGTGGGAGGGGTGGAGCTGGATAAATCCTTTCAATTTCTCTCTCCACCTGCCTACGGAATCATTTCCATATGCGGAGAATTTGCTAATCTAACCAGTGGAATCTGACATCCCCTGGGCCACAATTCACATTTTTAACTAGTGGATGAAGAAAACAAGTTCAATTTTGTCCTTTCATGGCCTGCTCATGTCTTGCTGAGAACGACGGTGGGCTCTCTGTTTTTTGTTTCTTGCCATAAACCCTCCCGGTCAGATTTACTCAACTCTCAATCAGGGGAGGAGGGTAACTGCCAAAGGAGTAAGTACTCCACTGGGCATTCTTGAATCCAAGTTGCTTCGAATCTAGCTTCTCAAAACCTCTGCATTGTAGGGTACTGGGCACTTGCTCAGTTTAATAAAACATATACCAATCTCTACCCAATGTTCATTGTGTGTTTATATTCAATTGGAATTGAGGAGGGGGGGGAAGCAATGCGTGATTAGCACTCCACATCTCTAACACCAAGTAACACAAATATAAACACTATACCTTCACTGACTTGGAGTGGGAAAAAACAAATTCCAGACCTCCAAACTTTTATAAAGTAAAGCACAACTAGCCTAATAAGGTACGTATTTTCATGATACATTTGGACAATCATTCATTCACTGAACAAATACTGACTGAGTCCCTACCATGCTGCCAAGTACTGCTAATGCACTGGGAATCTTTCAGTGAACAAGACAGATAGATGAAGCCTGACCTCACAGCACTTAAGAGCAAACAAGCACAGAATATAACTTCAGGTAAAGGTAAGTGCTACGAAGACAACTAAAGGATAAGAGGAGGATGCAGAGTGAGGGGAGAAGGGCTCTTCCAGATGAGCTGGTCAGGCAAAGCCTCTCTGATGAGATGACCTGAAAAGAGTCCTAAATGAAGGGAGGGCACAGCCCAGGGGAGAGCTCAGGAAAGTGTGGTTCCAGGCTAGAGGGAACAGCAAGTAAAGGGCAAACAGAAAGGCCCTGAGTTGGAAACAAATTAAGAACAGCAAGAAGGTCATGAGGCTGGAACAGAAGGAGCACCAAGACAATGGTGGGCGTTGAGATCAGACAGGCTGGCATAGGCCATGGTGGGCGTTGAGATCAGACAGGCTGCCATAGGCCAGATCGTGCGCTGACCTGGAAACCAAGAAGCCACCCCTACAGGTCAAGTTACCCAAAAGCTGCTGTGTAAGAACATCCGCTGCATGCACTGCAAGGACTGATATTCAAGATTCTAATACATATTGTCTGGGAAAAAATACAGTTAGCCTGCCCCTTGTATCTTATATCTGCCATGTTTCTCAAACAATCCCTGTTTTCTTAAGGGCCCAAGGATCCTCAATAATCATTTAAAAATCTCTCTAATAAATGGCAGACCCTCACTGGAAAGCAGGGATTTAATTTTCTATACTGTAATCGCTAAAAGAACGTAAGACTATAAATACATCATATTTACATCTCGTATGTTTAGGTGTGAAGCTATGGGAATTTCTCACTAAATAACGATCTCACGCTGAGATCTGCTTTGGGAGGCCCTTGAAAACTGTCCTGCCTTCCTGCTTACCCGTTAACTCAGAACCCTCACTGCCCACTGGGTGATGCCAAAAATGTCCAGCCACACTGCTGGGAAAAATAGGACACTCTACAACCCCTCTTCAAAGAGGACACCAGTTCACATGTGTTTAAGCAGAGTAAAAAGGTAATTCTAAATATCTGGGTATAAAATCTCCTTTCCAGGCTCCTCCACAGCTACAGTAACAAAACTGTTTATATTGACAAACAACTAAATTAAGCAGAACAGGTAGCATCGCCACTAGATACCTGAAAGATAAATTTTCTCAGAACTGAAATCTAAAACCTACAACTGTTGTTGAAATCCACACAGTCCAACTGATTCTATGTAGGGAAACACCAGCGTGCTCGCCCATGGCAGACCGCATTTGAGAGGAGAAAACTACCTACAGAAACCGGTTAATGGCTCTTCTTAGCTATACATTTGTTACCCAGTATTAAGTACAATATATATCAGATGTGTTTGACATTTGAAATTCTTTCTTCAAAGATGTGAAACACAACAAAGATTTCTCTGTGACTTATTATAATAAGCCCATTTTACCAGGGGCATTGTTTGTTCCTTAGTTTTTCAGCTTTTTCCCAGGCCCTTTGGCTCCAGCTATGTTGAATGACTCAGCAACTCAATTCCAGTCCATCAGATGTATGCACTTTCTGGTTGTCTATTACCTTCTCACATCATATTCTGGCTTAAGAGACATGCACAATTTAATTTTTTATTAAAATGCTTACAAGATTTGTCACATTCAATCATCTAAATTTATATATTATCGCTTATACTCTCATAACAACACTGTAATGATATACTACAGTGGCTTACACATTCATATTTGAGATAACTTGTTTTGTTCATTAACAGAGCCATTGCCCATTTGTTTCACTCTAAACATCCTTACCCAAGTGACTCTTAAGTCCCTGCACAGTCTTTGCAGGCTACCTGTTTTCTCCAGCTTTCGAGTGGCTGGTCCTTTCCTCGTTCCTCCATTCCGGTCCTCAACACTACACTGCAAGCTGCTGGATTATCTGCTCACATGACTTTTATCTTCCTACCCTAACCCCGGCATTCTCCTCACTGAAATATCTAAGAGACATCCAAGGATAATCTAATCCATCTTTCCTCTTCCCAGAGAAACCAAATCAAAAAAACTCTAGACAGATGGCTATTATTAAAGTCTCCATTTATCTATTTTAATTTGATACTGAACCCTGAGGGAATAAATTGAACATTTTTTTAAAGACTAATGAATAAAGAAGATCCAAAATTCCTCTTAGTACCATGTTCCAGCATCGAACTGACCTTTGCAGCCAATGTGTATTGTTTTTCCTTTCAAAACTAGTCTTCCAAATGCCATCTTATTCTATTTGAATTTTCATGGAAATGAAGTGTATTGGTTACTGTCCTACTGAAGGTCATCTTCTGAATACCTGGGGCCTACAAAGAAGTCAAATTCTCATCTTGCAGTAAAAACCATCTCAATCCCAAACTCTGATCTGCACAGTCTTCCTAAGCCAGTTACACAAAAATAAGTTAGCTAAAGTAGGAAAGGGAAAGAAACCCTCATGTGAAAATGAAAACCTTCCCCCTTTAATCCAGTCATTCATATCTCTAGGACTCTGTCACTGTATATTAAATGAAAATTATCACTGCGCAGGAACTTGGCAGGTTCTCCGCTCTGTCAAATGCTACCGACGTCCTTTTGCAAGGTCCAAGACAATGTGCTACAACGGATCTGTCTTTTTTCCAGATTAAAGATCAGCAGCATTAAATATGTCACAGTTTGTCTTCCTACCCAGCAAAGGACGGAAGAAATCACAGAAAGACTCAGCTCAACAAAAGTAAACCCTAACATGTAAATGAAAGAAATGGAAATACGTAATCAAATAAAATATATAAGAATTTTTCTTTCCTTAAATTTAAATATTTTCCCTGTTAAATTGTGTCAACTATAGACAGAAAAGCTTATTTATTACTTGGATGGTTCATTTTCACAGCAGAAGGGTCGACAACGTTACTCTATTATTTTCCTTCAATTATTCTGAATGCCTGAGGAATCTTTCACTCAACACATACAGGACATCAGGGTTCCCAGAGCAAAGCTAATCAGCCAGATTGGTCCCCAGACAGGTCAAAATGTACCCAATGGAATTTTATTTAACATATGGTAAAATTTAATGGCAGTGAAATATAGTCAGTTCCAAAAATATACAAATAATATCCTTAATTAGAAGTCACAATATGTTATGTTGATTTATTAAAGAAACTATATTTTCCTTTGTGTCTTTCAACAAGACTTTTCAAAGAAGGTAGTTTTAAGAACTAAGATTTAGAGTATGGATGTCTTTAGAGGATAAAATGTCATCATATTTTTGTATTTAAATTACAGGCATTCTTTCGGCAATTGTTTTTAACTGAAGGCCAGATGCCCTGCCTTCAGTATTTAATTACCCAGGCTTCATGATATCTTTAGGACCACAAAAAACTAAGTGTGCTCAAATAATCAATTCTGACAGCACACTGTTGTCAGATTTAAACTAAAGAGACACACTTTCAGAAATCAGCAAAGATCATCCCTAGGAAATGCTAATGATTTACAGTTTCTAAGCAAAGGGATGGTTTTTTCCTGTTGATTTTTTTTTTTTTTTTTTTTTTTTTGCGGTACGCGGGCCTCTCACTCTTGTGGCCTCTCCCATTGCGGAGCACAGGCTCCGGACGCGCAGGCTCAGCGGCCATGGCTCACAGGCCCAGCCGCTTCGCGTCATGTGGGATCCTCCCGGACCGGGGCACGAACCCGTGTCCCCTGCATCGGCAGGCGGACTCTCAACCACTGCGCCACCAGGGATGCCCTTTCCTGTTGATTTTTCAAAGTATTCAGTCTAAAATTCTTCCCAGCTTTGGTGCCTTTAAACACACACACACGTATCACCGTAGCGTATCTACTTATATCTCCCCCACATAGTGTCCCATGATCCTAATCCCCAGAACCCCCGTCCTCAGACGGCAAAGCACACAGAGAGAAAACACAGGCTTTTACAGATGACTCTTCACTGAATAACATCCATAATATAATACACACAAAATTAAATAACTTAAAAAGACTGATGAGAAAAATAAAGTCTCTTTTTCATTATAAATAATTAGTGCCCTAAATATTTCAAGCTGGAAGGAACCTCAAGAAGGCATTCTAGAGTGGTAAAAAATGGTAAAAATGCTGGACCAGGAATCAAAAGGCCAGATGTCATCCAAGCTCTGACTGTATCGCATAGGGTGAGTCATTTCCTCTAGCTGAGCTGAGCCATGGTCTCCCGACCTCTAAAATGGGGATGACAGTCCCTGCCCTGTGACCTCACAGACACTGCGTGAGCCTCAAAGGAATAAGATGCATGACTTCTTTATACCAATGAATATTTTGCAATCACAAAGTTATCAGTACACTGCGGAAAGTGAGGCTCACAGCAACTAACAGACATTCTCAAAGACGAACACTGCTTTCAACAGCGCAGCTGGGCACGTATGTACCATTTTTCTGCCATGTCAGCTTTTTCAAGGAACAAACATGAAGGATATCCTAAAAACCCCTATTCAAACCCAAATACATACAAGTAGCCTCTGCTTGGACACCTGAAGTAAGAACAGGTGCCATTACTAGGTAGTAGCAAACCCAGGTGTAGTTTCAGCTGAGCTGACACTCTTCCTTATGCCAAATTCAAACATGTTGCTCTGTGACCAACTGCATTCAATCCCAGCTCTGTCCTTTCAGTAGTTTTAATTTCTCTCCTACATACATACAGCCCTTCAAATTTCTGAAGGCTGGAGTCCCTCCTTCTCTACACTTTCTCTTCTACAAGAAAATAACTCTTTCCTTGTCTGATGTGATAAACGTTCCTTCACCATCCTGGTTGTCCCCATATAGATGCACACTAATCTGTCAAAACTCTCAACACGGGACAGAAGTCAGCACACAAAGGACTATTATGATCTGGGCACTGTCTCTACTGACGCAATTTAAAATCACAAAAGCTTTTTTGGTTGCCACGTCTTAGCTGAGGTTGCCTTTTTAATCACGTAAGCTGTATCAAGGAAGTTCTCCTGATACCGTCAAAGGCAAGTTTAACTGAGGAACTCGGTTAGGTTTCTGTAGGTAAGCAAATCCTGTACTTGGGCACCTGTACAGATTGTTTCAGAGATGGAAACCTTTTATTTGGTACTGTCTCAATAAATATTTTATTTACTAAAAGCTCAGCTAATGTGTCTTTTTTTTAACTGTCTTGCCTTTATTTCCTTTAAAAGTTCAAAAATAATTTATAAGAGGTAATGAGAGACTTACTTGAAAAGCACTCCATATCTTGCTTTTCAAAGTACTTTTTAAATTGGGCTAATTTTTTAACAGAAGAAATAACTGACATGACAACGTGAAAGACACAGTGAAAAGCATATCATCTTTTCCATGGTAAATTTATGAGAGCGCCTTAGCAGTGTAGCCACTGTCCCTTTCTACAGTTTTACAAGCATGTTCAGACAGTCAGATTTCAGTGAGATTTTTGGATAGACTAGTTTTTTACTGCATACAAAATAAAGTAAATTTAGCTGGCATTAGCTTATTATACCCACCGCTTTAGGGGTTTTCTGTAAAGAACATGCAAAAGATAGTGTATGGATACTGTGGCATCCATTTGGACTGCTTAGTGGCTTTTTTGTTTTTACATTTGATTTTGTCAATATCATAAGACAGGTAACTTCTCTATAAGTAAAGTATTATTTCACCAAAGAATCAGAAAACCACATTAATAAAGTCAGCATGTCTTTTGACAATTTGGTGTGATCCATCAGATCCATTAGAAATGATTCACAAAACTTTAAATCTGGTTAAAGTTTTATGAGCCTATAGCGTTGCTCAATTTTTAATACAGATTTGAGACTTAGACAAAGCCTTGAAGTCAGCTTTTGGAGAACCCTCCCTACGGTATATTAAAAGGGCACAGAAAATATGGCAAAAATATGAAAATTTTAGTAGCAAAATTCTACTTATCAGACATGAAAGCATTTCAAAGAGTTGGTCATATAAAAAAACAATGATAATCTCCAAGATCCAGAGATCATAGTTTTGATATTGTTTTTAAAAGATGATGCTTTGTATCTGAACGTTTCTGGGCAAGGGTTATAGAAACACTGAATAACAAAGAGCACTGTGCAGTCCACAGGGAGAAAAAAGGAAAAGAAAGATCCATTTTTCCTTTGATTCTTATCTCCTAACCCAAATTCCACTGGTGTAGTCACTGTTTTTAGATTTTTCCTAAATATATAGCTTTTCTACAGCTATTAAAATTGAATCTGCCCAGCCCATTTAAATTAACTGTACTCTCTTCATTCACGTCTTCAAAATATACGCAACTTCCTCGATAAAGAAACAAATGAATTATCTTATTATAAGAATACACCTAAGGCAATCAAGTATTTCCCAATCACTAAGGTTCATCCTTTCCCTTCTTATAATCATCCAACAACCACAGTTCTGTGCTGAAGAATTCTAAAAGGTAACATTGGTTATCAGTAAGCAACATTTATTTAACAACATCTACTGCGCAGTTCTTTATCAGTTATTTTAAAACATGCCACGAGAAGCAACAAATGAAATTCTAGAATACAGTTCCTTTATTCAACATCTTCAGTATTAATAAAGAAACAAAACATGATTTAAACAAAAAACCCACAGAGCAATGCCTGGTTATTATAAAGTAGATGTACAAATAAACTTCATTCATTTCAAAAACATTTAGTACATACAGATGTAAAGTAACACACAGTTCCAAGTCCTGAGGATGGACCAAAGTGAAAATAGAATATTAGAAAAGAGTATGTTATGAAAATCTTTCAGTAGACAAGGTTTGCGAAAGGGGTAAACCCAGCAGGCCTCAGAGGCCTGCTTGTAAGATTGGCCTTTGACTGGCAATGGGAACTTGTGTTCTCAGGGTGCCCCCAGTAAATAGTTAATGGGTAAGGGTGGTTCACTGTTCCTGGACAGCGTAAACGCTACGGTTTATGCTGAACACCTGCTTTTCTTCTGGGAATCTGGAATTTTGGTGCATGCTAAGGCAGAAGGTGCCTACAAGCCCCCAGTAAAAATCTTGGGTACTGAATGTCTAATGGGTCTCCCTGTACAGAAACATCACACGTGTGTGGCTGCTTCTTCATGACTGGGAGAAGAGTGAGCTCTGTGTGACCCCTCACGGGAGGGAGAAAGCGTAAGGAAATCTATACATGGGTTCCTCCAGACTCTACCTGAGCCTTCTTCCCTTATGATCCAGCTGTACCGCCTCGTTACATCACTGAAATAAATCTTACCCATGAGTACAACTATATACTGAGTCCCAGGAGTCCTTCTAGTGAATCTCTGACTGTGGGGTAGTCTTGGGAATCCCCAACACACAAGATGAGGCTAGTTCCAGTTGCTGAATGAATGGCATACAAATTTGTCAACAGAAGAGGTAGAAAATCATTTCAAGATCAACAGTTTTATCATACTCATATTTAAATTACACAAATTAAACTACATCCATTCAATGAAAGGAAAAAATAAATAAGAAAAAATCAAAGAAAGAAAATAAATATTACAGTTAGGACCGTTCCTTTTCATGGTCCATAATTTTAATGACATGAGATTGTTGCCATATGAACTGGTTTCAGAACCTAAGCCCTGCATAAGCTGTGATTCCACTGCAGGGAACGTTATCCCAATGAAAGAATGGTAGAGCAGCTGAGGCATTTTGCGCAGAGGAAGCAAGATGAATGACACTGGTTGGGAAGACACAGCTAGTAAAGAACAAGGGGACTCAAATGTGGTGGTTCAGGCAGCAAATTCAGAGAAATAACAAGAAGTAAACGGGAAATGTGTCAATTAGGAAGTTTTGTGCCTCACCTAACAGAAAGTGTAAAGGCTAATCAGGGTGCAGCCCAGCAGGAATCATCTTCTTGGTAATAATGTGCTACTACATGGAGGAAGAGTGGAAAGCAGGAAAGAGGATTCAACTGGGAAGGATGAAGGAGAATGGATGACGGGTAGGCATCCAACAACTCTAATACACAGGATGGACTGCGTGTGGAGGGAAAATTTTATGAAAGGAAAAAGAATTAAATAGGTTATTACCATGAGCTAGATGTGAAATAATAAGGCTCTGGAAAGAGGTACGGGTAGGAAGTTTAGAAGCCTTGAAAGTTGGCACCTAATACCTGAAAAATAGAGTATAGAAGAAGGAAAATCAGACAGACCATTCCCCTAGAAGGTCTGAATCCAAAGCAGACGAAACAAGATAGACAGGCATATTTAAGGTAGCTACAGGAAGGAATACAAACACAGAATGTAAATAATATTTATGTCATATGCAAGCAGAGAAGAAAGTAGAAAATTCTTCCCAAATCCTCCTCCCACACATCTAGCCCTTCAGGTGGGTTGGCCAAGGATTCCCTACTCTCTATAGTGGTCACGATACAGTGGAAAGATGCTGGAATACGACCCTCACGTACAATTCATAGAAGGCCCTTGAGTATCACAGGACAGTATCAGTAAGGGTAATTAACAGTATATCCTCCGAATTAAGGAGTGTTCAGAAAAAGAAGTCTTCTTCAAGGAGTGGATCTTCACCTGCTCCTGAAAGATTTAGGTTTCTCGCTCAAAATTTACAAAGAAAGTTCTTACTTCCTATCTTGCAAATGTGAACAGAAGGACAGCCTCAGAAGGGGCCACAACAACCATGTTGTACATAATTCTCTCTTACTATAGCTCATTTTCTAGAATTCTGCCAAAAGGCTCATGTTGCCCGGAAGCAGGGTCACTGAAACAGGAGTGTCTCCCTGCTACAGACCAAGCTGTGTCTGGCATCAATCATGCTCTGGCAACAGAAGGGCTGGCAAGGAATGCCATCCAAACCTGGAACACAAATAGCGCAGCAGAGGATGTGTTCTGATAAAGAAAGCTGGGGCTTTCCCCTTGATCTGATTTCTTTGCAGCTGGCCATATACGCCCAGGCCTAGGGAGTCAACGGAAATGAGGAATCCCCCTGGGAAAGAGCCCTTGAGAAAAAGAATCTTGGAGAATCCAAGGGACTCTTCCAGAGTGTGGTCCCTTCCAAAGACCCGGGGCTTACTGGGCTATCTTTGTGGGCCCTCTGACTCTACCACTCAGGCCACATAACCCTCGCTCTCAAATCCCTGCACCTCTGAGACCAGCTTATGGCCTGCTTGAGAAGAATATGGGCAGACACTGAGATTATTCAGTCCCTGCTATTGCTAAATCAGGCCTGCTATCAATCCTTCTCCAACTCTGGTACTACAAAATCCTAAAACTGCATTCTTGACTTGTTCTCTCATGGGATAATCTGCTCTCTCATTCCCAACCAAGTCCCTAAGTGACTGGGATCCCACCCAGCTCGCTTCACATACAATTACTCACTCTATTCACTGGATTCCTTTCCCTCAAGCCCGACTTCTTTTTAACAGGGCACAGTCATGCGCTGTTGGATTCGTCCAAGGCCAGATGAAGGCCAGCCCAGGTCCCTGCCAGTCGGTGCTCTTTGGTCCTCTACATGCCAGCAGTCCCACTCCTCGGGGATGGGTAACCCAGATGGCAGATTATAGTTCCTGGGCAGCAGCTCAGATGCTCCTCCAAGACTGATCTCCTAGATTCTTATCTACCCTTGGACTCAAATCCCAAACCTGGACCTGCTTCTGGATCAGATGCTCTGCCTCTTTCTGACCAAGAGCATACACCAGGACTGACCACCCTCACCTCCATCAGAGCATCCTAAACTTTTCTTGTTAAGATGTCAAGGAAAACTACTGGATTTGGGGTATGTTCTGGCAATGATCTACTATCTGAACATAAAGAGCATTCTCCTAATTGAGTATTTTTCCACAGTGACTCAAAATCTATCTTCAAATCCATGCTCCACACTCTCCCCAGAGTTCTCTCTGTAATTCACTCATCTCCCCATGCTAACGCCCATTTAGAAGCTGCCTATTTTCTGCCAGAAGTCCTTGGCATGACATAGGAGGCCCTTCACATGCTGATTTGTCTTGTCTCAGCCCAGGTCACTCTACCCATCTCCCACAGCACTACACACAGGTACACACCTACACACACCTGGCCCAAGCAATCTAAGAACACACATCTTCTGCCTGGAAGAGGGGAAAAGTGCTCACACTTCCACCTGAGGGATGCTCACATGAGTCAGATCCCGTGACAAAAGGCTCTCATTTGGGTATCATGTCACTCTTACCGAAAATACGCCTTTGATTCAGTCAAATTCACTCTATGAAAACCAAAACATAAAAGAAAATGATACTGCTTTAAATAACAAATAATAATAATAGAAACAGCTGTTAGTTGAGTGTTTATTATGTATCTGGCACTTTGCTAAGCACCTTTACAGGTGTTATATACTTTACTCCTTGAAATAACCTATGAGGTAGGTGTTACATATTAACTACATTTAGCAGATGATGAAACTGAGGCACAAAGAGAATAAATAATTTGTCCAAGCTTTCACAGTTAGTTAAGTACTAGAGCTAGAGTCTGAACCAAGACAATCTAATTCCTGAGCCCACCACATTACACTACCTCAATATACTTACAGCCTTGGTCACCAGCCGCTGACCGATATGCAGAATTCTAAGAATAACTCCTCAGGACCCTCACCCTTGTAGCATGTCCTCCTGTTGGAGTGTGAGTGGAACCTTGAGTACGATGAGATACCACTATGATTATGTTGTACTGCAGATAGAAGACTATCCTTGGGGACAGCCTAATCCAATCACACAAGATGCTTAGAAGCAGAGTTTTCTCTGGCTGATAGCAGAAAAGAAGTCAGAGAGCTAGAAAGCATCAGAGGAATCTGACATGAGGGAGATTCTCCACTCCTCAGATGGACAAGCCACAAGGCAGTCTGACAGCAACCCCAAAGAAACCTAGGGACTGAAAACAAACCCAGCAATAGAACAAAGAACTCAGTCCAACAACCTCAAGGAACTGAATTCAACCAATAACTTCAATGAGCTTGGAAGCAAACTGATTCTCAAAGCCTCCAGATAAGATTACTCAGCCCTGCCAACACCCTGATATGACCTTGTAAGACCCTTAAGCAGAGAAGCCGCCTAGACTTCTCACCAATAAAACTGTATGATTAAAAAAAGGATGTTGTTTTAAGCCACTAAGTTTGTAGTGATTTGTTATAGGCAAAAGCAGAAAACTAACGACCCTCTCCTGGTACCAAAAATCTACATTAGTTTTCTATCACTGCACAACAATTACCACAAACAGCTTGAAATGATACCCATTTCTTATCTCACAGTTCTAGAGGTAAGAAGGCTGGATGAGCTCAATGGGATTATCTGTTTAGGGTTTGTGAAGAAGGCCCTGTGCGGGAATATGCTTCCAAGTTCACTCAGGTTGTTGGACAAATTCCAGGTCCTTGAAGCTGTAGGACCAAGAGACTTGCTTCTTTCACTTTAGATGACATAACAGATGATGATTTATAATCTACAAATAATGTTAATTATGTAAAAAAGAATGTGAATGCCTTTAAATATAACATAAACTTATGTTTAATGTAAGGAATTTAGTCTTATAGCAAATGAAAGAAGGGGAGAGAAAAAATAGGAAAGGGACCTAACATGTATTCTTTTTAAATTTTAATTCTAATTCTTAGGTTACAGAAACAATCAGTTCCTCTTAAAAAAAATAAAAAGTAGATGCTGCTACATTTCCCATTTCATCAGTTCTCTCCAAATCTTAAACTTTAAATTATGGGGTTTTTTACATTTATTATGGAGCTGCCTGAGTACATTTTCACTAGTGTATATAGAGACATCAAACTTGTATCAAGAACTTCACACATAAGGAAACTACTGACCATAAATATTTTTCTATTACTTTCTCACCTCATAAAGACATATTAAACCATTAAAAATACAGATGTAGAACACACTGAAGAGAAGAAGCTGGGGAAACTGAAAATCAAAAGGTATTATATAACACTGGTTTGAGTTTTTAAAAGTGTGCTTACAAATCTAGGGCTTTCCCCAAGGGAGTGTTTTTAATTTTGCAACCAACTACCTTTTAAGATAAGTCATCTAAAATTACAAAGTGACAAAAACACCTTCTTTGCCCAGAGAGATCTCATTTTACTGCCGGCTGTTAGCTCAAAAATGAGAAAAACCTGTCTTATGCACAAACAAAAATCCTAATACTAAACTCTAATGACCAGCTCACTAGACCCAGGACCTTACCTTCCAAATGTGTTCACAGGGTGAAACGGAAACAACATTGGAAAGTTGCCTGCAATGAACTCCTGCAAGTCAGAACAACTTAGACATGTGGGTATTATTACCATGTTCTGTAACATGAATACAAAGATTTTACTTTTATTAACAGTCCCTTACTGACTCTAAAACTGACTGCTTTACTCATCTATTATTACCCAATTATATTTACCTTTAATAGGTCTCTACTACAGAAATACCTACAGTTCTTAGGCTTTTACCTGAACAAGAATTGGCAATGACCCTAAACAACATCACAATACCATATATATTTTTTTTACATCTTTATTGGACTATCATTGCTTTACAATGTTGTGTTAGTTTCTGCTGTACAACAAAGTGAATCAGCTATATGTATACATATATCCCCATATCTCCTCCCTCTTAAGCCTCCCTCCCAGCCCCTCTGTCCCACCCCTCTAGGTCATCACAAAGCACCGAGTTGATCTCCCTGTGCTATGCAGTAGCTTCCCACTAGCCATCCATTTTACATTTTAACATATGTTTTTGAAAGCTGATTTTTTTAAAGTTTATTTTAGAAAAGTAATATGGTGCATACATTGTATTTATGTAATGTTTTCTACAGGGTTTGGAACACCATCCCATAGTCAAACATATTCATGTTTCTGCAACTAAAAGTATGAATAGTCTTCTAAGTAGGATAAAAACAAAAGGCTACAAATGGCCTCACATAAGTTCAAGTCAGATTCTGCTGCTAAACATGTTATTAAAAAAGAAAAAAGAAATTTGGTTTTCAGAGCTTTTTAGATTTCCGACTTCCAGGTAAAGGTCTATGGCCCTAGAGGTTAAAATGAGAAATTAACCCGTTAGAGTCCTTTTTCTCCACAGAGATGACATAAATGCATTAGAATGATAACAGGTGCTCTGGCAATAGTACAGCGCTACAGAATTAAAGAAAAACATGCTAAGTTACCTGGGAACGGAGATCCTTATTGTGCTAAATGTGTAAAAGGTTGCATGGACAGTAGGCAGTCTATAAAAGGGCTAAAAAAACAGATTTCTTTGTGGAGAACTACCCCGACGCTGTCTTTGACCTGGAAGTGAAGCCCATAGATTAAAAACTAGGCACAGGGGCTTCCCTGGTGGCGCAGTGGTTGAGAGTCCGCCTGCCGATGCAGGGGACACGGGTTCGTGCCCCGGCCCGGGAGGATCCCACATGCCACGGAGCGGCTGGGCCCGTGAGCCATGGCTGCTGAGCCTGCGCGTCCGGAGCCTGTGCTCCGCAACGGGAGAGGCCACAACAGTGAGAGGCCCGCGTACCGCAAAAAAAAAAAAAAACCTAGGCACAACATGAAGATCTACAGTCTCTACGTAAGAACGCATGCCTCTTTGATCACCTGCAATCTACTTATTAATATGCAAAGTGTAGACAACATGCAAGGTGCCCTCCTTTGGGCTTTGAAAGGTCTGACATTTGTAAAATACAAAATTACCATCTTCAATACGGACAAAGGACTACGTATGCGTTTCAACTGGTCTCTGGGGCCTGACAGAAGAAAAAGTGTTTTAAAAACATGATTCAGGGACTTTCCTGGTGGTGCAGTGGTTAAGAATCCGCCTGTCAATGCAGGGGACACAGGTTCAATCCCTGGTCCGGGAAGATCCCAGATGCCGCGGACCAACTGCTACAGAGCCTGCACTCTAGAGCCCGTGAGCCACAACTACTGAGCTCGTGCGCTGCAGCTACTGAAGCCCACACGCCTAGAGCCCATGCTCTGCAACAAGAGAAGCCACCGCAATGAGAAGCCCATGCACCTCAATGAAGAGTAGCCCCCGCTTGCCGCAACTAGAGAAAGCCCGCGTGCAGCAACGAAGACCCAATGCAGATTTAAAAAAAAGTGATTCGTTAATCAAAAGTTAAAAAATAACAAATATGCACATCAAAATGTTAATTATCTAAGCTGCCCTAAAAATTCTGCTAAGAACAATGTACTTTCAGAGTAGTCATTTATCATACGGTAAGGAAATTACAGGCCACATCATTAACTGGAATGTATTTAAGTCCATGAGCATTAATCTTCCTTATATAAAAAGAAAACACAAAATTTCTCAGGTAGAATTTTATGCAAACTTTCAGTAGTGTTTGGAGAGCCTCCACTGTGTGCAGAGTAGTTACATACATGTTGGTGTTTCTGACTTACAGAAACACCATACCTATCCTTAGAAAAAATTCATTAAACCCACTTTTTTATATTCAACATAAATTAGAGCTAAAATCTGTTACTAAAACAGACCAAAAACTAAGTAACCTGGTTACACATTTTCTATACTCAGATGCAAATAAATCAAGCTGTTCATAAAGAGAATTCTAGTGACTTCCCTGGTGGTGCAGTGGTTAAAAATCCACCTGCCAATGCAGGGGACATGGGTTCGAGCCCTGGTCCAGGAAGATCCCACATGCTGTGGAGCAACTAAGCCTGTGCGCCACAACTACTGAGCCTGCGCTCTAGAGTCCGTGAGCCACAACTACTGAGCCCACGTGCCACAATCACTGAGCCTGCGCTCTTAGAGCCTGTGCTCCACAACAAGAGAAGCCACCGCTTGATGCAACTAAAGAAAGCCTACGCACGGCAATGAAGACCCAACGCAGCCAAAATTAATAAATTAATTTTTTTTAAGTTTAAAAGAAAAAGAGAATTCTAGCCTGCCTGTTGTTCTCACATTTTACTACATAATAACAGCAAAAGGTCTTGGCAAACATAAAAATGTAAACCGCACTGAATACAAACAGAGCCTGTGTTGCTATAATATTAAAGAATCCACAGATGGTTGGCGTCGGGAGACTGGCACAAATACAAAAAATCTAGAAAGACAAGTAAATAAAAAGATAAACGTGTAGAAACTGAACAAGGTATGTGTGAACCTCATTTGCCATATTGGAAATAAAAACACACAGGTGATCTGGAATCTCTGTTATGATCTGTGATCTGAGGTCTTGGGAAAAACTCAGGCTCAGTTAACTGATACATGAACTACAGAGTAAAAAGCCTGCCGAACTGCATGAGAACACTGTGTAAGGAGGCTGCATGGTGTTAAGGCAGGGAGGGGTAGTAGCAGGAAAAGGGAGGAAATGGAGGAAGAAGAGGAAAAGAGGGAGGAAGGAGGGAGGAGGCTGAGGAAGGGGCGGGGAGGGGCAGGAGAAAGGAAAAGGAAGAGGGGAGAAGCAGGAAAGAAGACGGAAGAGAAGGGCCGGCGAGATGCCCACTCTGAGATTCCGCCTACACGTCCCAACCAGATTAAGGTTTCTAGAACTATATGAAGATGTTATGACCTAAACTGAAAAAACATGTATTCAACTCTTGTATTGTTCCAAAGTGATAAGCAAGTACGGTGTGTCAAGCACTGGACGAGGCACTGGGACACACGGATAATGACTCTGCCCCTTTTCATGTCATTCAATAAACGTGGTTCCTTTGCACTACGAAATCAAAGACCGACAACATTTAATCCCTGTGAGCGAGCTCATGGCCCAGCGAGCAGGGACAGACACCCCAATGTGCAGTAAATGCCAACACGGTGACCTGCCTCACTATTCCGAGAGCAGTGAGGAGAGGCCCCCTCGCCCCCGGTCAGCCCGGCAGGAATAAGAAGGCGCGGCACGGGCAAAAAAGTAAAGGGGGGCTTCCCTGGTGGCGCTGGTTGAGAGCCCGCCTGCCGATGCAGGGGACACGGGTTCGTGCCCCGGTCCGGGAAGAGCCCACGTGCCGCGGAGAGGCTGGGCCCGTGAGCCATGGCCTGCGCGTCCGGAGCCTGTGCTCCGCAACGGGAGAGGCCACAACAGTGAGAGGCCCGCGTACCAAAAAAAAAAAAAAAAAAAAGTAAAGGGACTGGCAAAAGCAAAGGCACGTGTGCAGGCGAATGAAACGTAAAACTGAAGAGTTCTGTGTGAAGCGGGAAATATCAAGAACAAGCGCAGAGAGGTCAGCAGTGGGTCAGGGCTCCGGAAAGAGAGTATAACTCTTCACCGCCCCTGAGTGGATGCCCAGCAGTCAGGACACCTAAGAGTTCCAGACTCTTCTTAAGGGGAGATTCATTCGCTCAGTCCAGGTAGGATTAACCTCGGGCAGGCAAAACTGGACACCTACTCTGTTTTAGGCTTTTGTGTATGGAACTATTTTTTGTCCAGAGTCTCACACTCTCTTGTGCATGGAAGAAGGCACAGAATCGCTTTTACACAGTCCACTGTGCCAGGTTCCCATGTGGGAGAGGAATATCCTTCCCAGCAGAGCTCCTACTTTCATGCAGCTTGACTCCAACACTTTCCACAACAGGAACTCTCTGTCCTCCTGATGCCAGAAAGGTTTTCCTCATGTTGGTTAGGAACACGTCTGTCTCTACTTCCACATTGTTCTTTTTGTTTTCTTTTGTCAGTTCTGTCCTCAAACGAGAAAGCTAAGCCCGCACAGTCTCCACACAGCAAGCCTTTAAATCGTATGAAGACAGCTATGATTCTGCCCCTCCTCTTCTCCAGGTTAAGAACCCCAGCTCCCTCCTGACTGACTGACAGCTCACAGTTTCCAAACCCTTTTTGTGTATGGCTGCTCTCTGTTGAACGTCCCGTTTACCAATTTCCAGATTCATATCTAATACCCAGAACTTGACATGACTCTCCTGATGTGGTCTGACCAGTAGGCAGTATAATGGCACATTTCTCTCCACGGTCACGAGATTCTATTTCTTTATTTGCAGTCTGGGTTTCTGATCTAGCCATCAAGTAATACTGCTAACCAAAATGCCCCCATAAACCAAGTAAACCTTAAGACATTTGCATATGAGTCACTATCAAGTCTGGTATGCCTCATCTTGAACTTGGAAAAGTGACTTTACATTGATCCATGTTTAATTCCGTCATGTAAGTATTTGGTCCATCACTCTACTTACTAACAGTTTTTGAATATTGACTATATATCTTAAAATATTATCTATCCTTCATATCCATTAGGATGGCTACTATGAAATAGTAATGGGAGGGCTATTCAAGATGGCAGCATAGGAAGAACCTGAACTTAGCTCTTCCCAATACAGCTACATATGGATCAACCCCCTTGGAAAGAACCTGAGAACTAGCTGAACAGCTGCTCCACAGCAAAGGATAAAAAGGATCACATCAAGACAGGTAGGACAGGCCAAGAAGCACTACTGCCAAAATTCCCACCCCCAGCTTGAGGTCACATGATAGGGAGGCATCTCACCAGGTGGGCCTTCTCCTAGAGGACTGAGGGGTTGGTGCCCCACATAGGGCACCCTGCTCCCTGGGATATACACTGGAAGGACAAGCCCCCAAAACATCTCACTTAGAGAACCAAAAGGGTTGACATACAAGGGTCCCAAGGTGCTATAGGAAACTAAGACTCCCCTCTTGAAAGGCTCTCAAGTGGTCTCACTCGGTGGAAACACAGCAAAATAACAGCAGTTTGAAAAATGCCAAGACTCTATGCGATGGAGAGTCATTTCTGAATCTAAAA
The DNA here is from genome assembly GCF_951394435.1 of Stenella coeruleoalba. NCBI lineage: Eukaryota > Metazoa > Chordata > Mammalia > Artiodactyla > Delphinidae > Stenella > Stenella coeruleoalba. Next base: position 20,462,827 of record NC_137149.1, on the reverse strand, counting down.
GCATCAGCTGAATGGGTGGGGAATGGTGGAAATGCTCCCCCCAGACGCAGGGAGGCACTAGCAGACACTAATGTGCTCCCTACTCAGGGCGAGTGATTACTGCAGCACTGACCAGCCACTTTGCTGAAGCCAGAGAGCTCAGGCGGCTGCTCTCTGGCTGGGACTGGCAGGGGCGGGCAGTCACGGTATTCTCACACTCGTGGCTTAGGCCGACATTCTCGCACAGACTAGGCACTCTCTGGCTGCAGTGCTGAAGCCCACAGGCTGGTGTACTCACATCATTTTCCCGCTGCCTTCCAGAAGCAAGAATGCACGCTCCACCCTTCACTCTCCAGCTGCCTTGCCAAAGCCGGGAAAGGTACAATCCACACAGGGGACACCCCATGATCACCTGGCTCTGCTGGCATTCCTGAGCCCAAAGGACCACAACAATGGAAAACAACAGCTCTTGACAGGCCAACAGTTCTTGACCACCAGGCACACTGCACAGACGGCAGACTACAACACAACCCCCGTCTTCCTATGACAAATGTGTTTATACTTAGCCTGGAGCTTCACCCTGAGCAACAGAATTCAGGTTTCCCACATGTCTAGAGGATAGGCAGAGACCCCCAGGGAATCTAAGTAAGGAAACACCATCCTGCGCATGCCCGTGGCCTCACAACAGGACAATGAGACTCCCCAGAAAGCTACTCAAACACTTGTCAAAAGCCTTGGGGACAACTCTAGTTCTCCTGGTCTGGAGGTCAGCAGGGATTATAACTGTAGCTACACAGGACAGTATATACCTGTGTATTTTAAAAGCTGCTGCCTGGGGGTCTGGCTTCTAATCAGCCTGAAACTAGGCGTTAAATGAGATTGCGCCCTTTGGAACAGACAGGTTTTGAACAGTGGCATATCAAGAATAAATCTGGTGGAGACTCACCTTTGTGACCACCTAGAGGGGTGGGATAGGGAGGGTGGGAGGGAGACGCAAGAGGGAGGGGATGTGGGGATATACAGTATATGTGTAGCTGATTCACTTTCTTATACAGCAGAAACTAACACACCATTGTAAAGCAATTATACTCCAATAAAGATGTGAAAGAAAGAAAGAAGGAAAGAAAGAAAGAAAAAAAGAAAGAAAGAAAGAATCATAGAACCATCTTCACTCCTCTCCCCCCCAAAAAAAGAATAAATCAGGTGGTATGTACAACCACAAAGAATCAAAAGACAACCAAGAACTAGGGCAGGATTAACAAGAAGGATGATCACTTACACGAGGACACTCATCCAACACCAAGGAAGGTAGTTTTGCCTAATACATAGAAACAATGACAGAGAGCCAAGCAAAATGAGGAAACAAAAAAATATGTTCCAAATAAATACACAAGACAAAATCTCAGAAAAAGACCTTAGTGATATGAAAATAAGTAATATACCTGATAAAGAATTCAAAGTAGTAGTCATAAAAATGCTCACCAAACTCAGGAGAGTTTGGATGAACACAGTGAGAACTTCAAAAAAGAAACAGAGGGACCTCCCTGGTGGTCCAGTGGTTAAGACTCTGCACTGCCACTGTGGGGGCACGTGTTCAATCCCAGGTCAGGGAACTAAGATCCCGCATGCCGCATGGCATGGCCAAAAAAAAGAGAGAGATAATAGAAAATATGAGAAAGAACCAATCAGGGCTGAAGAATACAATAACTGAAATGAAAAATACACTAAAGGAAATCAACAGTGAATTAGATGATACAAAAGAACAGATCACCAATATGGAAGACACGGGAATGGAAATCACCCAATCAGAACAGCAAAATAGAGAAAAGAATATTTTAAAAGGAGGACAGTTTAAGGGACCTCTAAGGCAACGTCAACCATACTAACATTTGCATTATAGAGGTCCCAGAAGAGGAAGAGAGAGAGAAATGGACAGAAAACCTATTTGAAGAAATAAAAGCTGAAAACTTCCCTAACCTGGGGAAGGAAATAGGCATTCAGGTCCAGGAAGCACAGAGAATCCCAAACAAGATGAACCCAAGGAGATTCTCACCAAGACACATTATAATTAGAATGTCAAAAGTTAAAGATAAAGACAGAATTTAAAAAAAAACAAGAGAGCACCAACTAGTTACATATAAGGGAACACCCATAAGACTATCAGTGGATTTCTCAGCAGAAACTGTACAAACCAGAAGGGAATGACATGATATGTTCAAAGTGTGGAAAGGAAAACAACTTACAACTAAGAATACATGACAAGGTTATCATTCAGAATTGAAGGACAGAGCAAGAGATTTTTGGACAAGCAAAAACTAAATGAGTACTCACCACTAAAAGGGCCTTACAGGAAATGTTAAACAGAATTCTTTAACTGCAAAATGAAAGGCTATAGCTAGAAATAAGAAAACATATGAAAGAAAAAACTCTCACTTGTAAGGGCAAATGTACAGTAAAGGTAGTGAAATCAACCACTTATAAAGCTAGTATGAAGAGTAAAAGACAAAAATAGTAAAATCAACTGTAACAATAAGTAGTTAAGGGATGAACAAAATAAAGAGATATAAAACATGACCTAAAAAACATAAAATGTGGTCTGGGGAGTTAAAATGTAGTGGTTTTAGAATGCAGTTGAACTTAAGCAAATATCAGCTTAAAACTGACTGCTTTATATGTAGATTGTTATATATGAACTTCATTGTAACATAAATCAAAAGCCTATAATGGATACACACAAAAAAAAAAATAAGAGAAAGGAATCCAAACATAACACTAAAGAAAATCATCAAATCACAAGGGAAGAGACCAAGAGAAGAAGGTAACAGAAAAATACCAAAACAACCAGAAAGCAGTTAACAAAAGGGAAGTAAGTGCATACCTACCAATAATTACTTTAAGTGTAAATGGTCCAAATTCTTCAATCAAAAAACACAGGATGGCTGGATGGATTAAAAAAAAAGACCTACCTATATGCTGCCTACAAGAGACTCACCAACACAGAGGCTGAAAATGAAGGAACAGAAACAGATATTCCATGTACATGTAATGAAAAGAAACCTGGGGTAGCAATACTTATATAAAATAAACTTTAAAATAGAGACTATAACAAAAGATATTAAAACTCTTGCTCTGTCCTTCAATTCTGAATGATAAGAGCATTACACAATCATAAAGGGGTCAATCCAACAAGAAAATATAACATTTGTAAATATTTATACACCCAACATAGGAGCAACTAAGTACATAATGCAAGTATTAACAGACATAAAGAAAGAAGTCCTCAGTAATACCATAATAGTAGAGGACTTTAACACCCCACTTACATAAATGGACGGATCATCTAGACAGCCAGTCAACAAGGAAACACTGGCCTTAAATGACACACTAGATCAGATAAACTTGATATATATAAACATTCCATCCAAAATCTGCAGATTACACATTCTTTTCAAGTGCACATATAACATCCTCCAGAATAGATCATATGTTAGGCCACAAAACAAGTCTCAATAAACTTAGAAGACTGAGATCATATCAAGTGTCTTTTTTTTTTTTTTTTTTTTTTGCAGTACGCAGGCCTCCCACTGTTGTGGCCTCTCTCATTGCGGAGCACAGGCTCCAGACATGCAGGCTTAGCAGCCATGACTCACGGCCCTAGCCGCTCCGCGGCATGTGGGATCTTCCCGGACTGGGGCACGAACCCGTTTCCCCTGCATCAGCAGGCAGACTCAACCACTGCGCCACCAGGGAAGCCCCTCAAGCGTCTTTATGGATCACAAAAGTATGAAACAAGTAATCAATTATAATAAGAAAACTAGAAAAAAAAATGCAGACACTAAACAGCATGCTACTAAACAACCAAAGGGTCAATGAAGAAATGAGAGAAAATTTTTAAATACTTTGAAGCAAACACAACTTTCCCAAATTGAGGGGATGATGCAAAAGCAGTTCTAAGAGGGAAGTTCATAGTGATACAGGCCTACCTCAAAAAAACAAGAAAAATCTCAAATAATCTAACTATATACCTAAAGGAACTAGAAAAAGAAGAACAAATGAATCCTAAAGTTAATACAAGGAGGAAGAAAGGTCAGACTCAAAATACATAAAACAGAGATTAAAAGAATAGAAAAGATCAATGAAGCTAAGAAACAATTTTTCAAAATGATAAAATTTACAAAACTTTAGCTAGATTCATTAAGTAAAAAAGAAAAAGGGCTCAAATAAATAAAATCAGAAAAGAAAGAGAAGTCAGAACTGATACCAAAAAAATACAGTGGATCATAAGAGACTACTATGAACAGTTATACACCAACAAATTCAACAATCTAGACGAAATGGATAAATTCCTAGGAACATACACTCTCCCAAGACTGAATCATGACCAAACAGAAAATCTGAACAAATTGCTTACAGGTAAGGAGATTAAATCAGTAATCAAAAGCTTCCCAACAGGGACTTCCCTGGTAGTCCAGTGGTTGGGACTCCATGCTTCCAATGGTGGTGGGGGTGGGCAGGGCAGATTCTATCCCTGGTCAGGGAGCTAGGATCCCACATGTCTCATGGCAAAAAAAAAAAAAAAAAAAAAAAAAGCTTCCCAACAAACAACAGCCAGGGATCGGAAGCCTTCACTGATGAATTCTACCAAACATTCGAAAAATACCAATCCTTCTCAAAGTCTTCCAAAAAATTAAAGAGGAAGGAATTCTTCCAAACTCATTTTATGAGGCCAGCATTACACTGATGCCAAAACCAGACAAGGATGCCACAAGAAAAGAAAATTACAGGCCAATATCTCTGATGAATATAAATGCAAAAATCCTCAACAAAATATTAACAAACCAAGCTCAACAACACATTCAAAGGGTCATATACCATGATCAAGTGGAATTTATTCCAGGGATGCAGAGATGATTCAACATCCACAAATCAATCAATGTGATACATAACACTAACAAAATAAAGGATAAAAATCATATAATTACCTCAAAAGATGCAGAAAAAGCATTTGACAAAATTCAACACTCATTTATGATAAAAACTCTCAACAAAGTGGGTACAAACAGAACATACCAAAACATAATACAGGTCACATATGAGAAGTCCACAGCTGACATCATACTTAAAGGAGAAAAGCTGAGAGCTTTTCTTTCAAGAACAAGACAAGCATGCCCATTCTCACCACTTTTATTCAACATAGTATTGCAAGTCCCAGCCACAGCAATTAGGCAGGAAATAAGACATCCAAATTTGAAAGGAAAAAGTAAAACTGTCACTATTTGTGGATGACAGAACTTTATATATAGAAAACCCTAAAGACTCCACAAAAAGTGTTAGAATAAATAAATTCAGTAGACCTGTAGGGTACAAAATCAATATACAATATCTGTTATATTTTCATACATTAACAACAAACTATCAGAGAGAGAAATTAAGAAAAGAATCCCATTTACAATTACATCGAAAAGAATAAAATACTCAAGAATAAATTTAATCAAGGAGGTAAAAGACCTGTACACTGGAAACTATAAGACACTGATGAAATAAATCAAAGACACAAATAAATGGAAAGATATTCCACACTCATGAATTGGAAGAATTAATATTGTTAAAATGTCCATATTCCCCAAAGCAATAAATAGATTCAACTCAATCCTTTTCAAAATTCCAATGGCATTCCTCACAGAAACAGATAATAAAATCTGTATGGAACCACAAAAGATTCCAAATAGCCAAAGCAATCTTAAGAAGAACAAAACTGGAGGCATCATGCTCCCTGATTTTAAACTATATTACAAAGATATAGTAATCAAAACAGTATGCTATTGGCATAAAAACAAAAACATAAATCAGTGGAACAGAATAGAGAGTCCAGAAGTAAACCCACACATTTGGTCAATTAATACGATAAAGGAGGCAAGAATACACATGGGGAAAGGATAGTCTATTCAATAAGTGGTGTTGGGGAAACTGGACAGCCACATGCACAAGAATGAACCTGGCCTACTCCCTTACACCATACACAGAAAGTAACTCAAAATGGATTAAAGATGTGGATGTAAGACCAGAAACCATAAAACTCCTAGAAAGAAAACACAGGTGTTACCTTGACATTGGTGTTAGAGATATTTTTTGGATCTGACTCCAAAAGCAATGGCAACAAAAGCAAAAATAAACAAATGGAACTATATCAAACTAAAAAGCTTCTGCACAGTGAAGGAAACCAGCAACAAAATAAAAATACAACCTCTGAAAGGGAGAAGGTATTTGCAAATCATATATCTGATAAGGAGTTAATATCCAAAATATAAGGAGTTGTATGAACTCATACAACTCTGTAACAAAAATACAAACAACACAATTTAAAAACGGGCACAGGATCTGAATAAACAGCTTTCCAAAGAAGACATACACATGGCCAACAGATATGTGAAAAAATGCCCTACACCATTAATCATCAAGAAAATGCAAATCAGAACCACAATGAGATATCACCTCATAGGTGTTAGAATGGACAGCATCAAAAAGACGAGATGACAAATGCTGGCATAGATGTGGAGAAAAAGGAACCCTTGTGCAGTGTTGGTGGGAATGTAAATTGGTGCAGCCACTATGGAAAACAGTATGGAGTCTCCTCAAAAAACTGAAAAATAGAACTACCATAAGATTCAGCAATTCCACTTCTGGGCATTTATCCAAAGAAAACAAAAACACTAAATCAAAATGATATATGCACTCCTATGTTCATTGGAGCGTTATTCACAATAGTCAAGACATGGAGAAAACCTAAGTGTCCACTGATTCTCTCTCTCTCACATGCACACACGCATGTAGACACACACACACACACACACACACACACACACACAATGGAATACTACTCAGCCATTAAAAGGAAAAAATCTTACCATTATGACAATATGGATGGACCTTGAGGGCATAATTCTAAGTTAAATAAGTCAGAAAGACAAACACCATCTGATCTCACTTACGTGTGGAATCTTATAAACAACACTCAAAGATTCAGAGAACAGACTGGTGGTTGCCAGAGGCGGGGTTGGAGGGTGGGCAAATGGGTGAAGAAAGTCAAGAGGTACAAAATTCCAGTCATGAAATAAGTCAGTCATGGGGATGTAATGTACAGCATGATGACCAGAGTCAGTAATGTTGTGTTGCACATTTTGTAACTTTGTATGGTGACTAGGGAAAACTAGACTTACCATGGTGATCACTTCACAGTATATACAAAGACCAAATAATTATTTTGTACACCTGAAACTAATGTTATATGTCAATTAAACTCAAAAAAGAAAGAAAGAAAATGTCAGTTGGTTCCAAAGTGACTAATATATTAGGGAACAATTTGAGCATAACACATTTTGCATTTGCTTGTTCACAATTCTGTCTCCCAGAAACCGTAGGTGAATAAAGAAAGCTGCACCCAGTTGAAATGAGCCACAGAAATACACAAAACACCTCCATCTCAAATACCTACCACCTTCTTCAGTTTACCATATGTGCTATGAGACACACCCATCCACTTCAGGTGTTCCAACCTTCTATCCAATTCCAGAAAACCTTCTTTCCACCACTTCACAAGAACTCAGAAGGTGCAAACCTTCTGATGTACACATCCACAAGCAAACTTCAGGTCTTTTTAAAGGTAAATTGACCTATTTATCCAGTTATTTATGTATTCCTTAACTATTTAACATGTGTAAAACTATGCTACCATTTTTATTAGATTCCTATCTTTTATTTTGTGTCACTGACAAAGTTTTTGCATATCATGTTCCTGACCCTATTTTTCCCATAAGGCTTATGGTTTTTAATTGAACAATTTTGCATAGCACACTGATTTTTAAGAACATGCATGTCACCTTGTAGCAGAACTAACTGTATAGCCAAACAGCTGAAGAGAAACAAGGTCAAAAACATACAGACCTCACAGAGTGAAAAGAGTTGAAAACACTTAAGACCACAAAATAAATTCCAGGTCTGATATATATTCCAGGATAAGATTAATTTTTGTAAGTGTTATTTACTGGAGATACATTTGATGAAAAATTCAAGGATTCTATTTACTACAAGTCTAGAATCCCCAGGACATGAAGGAATGCACGCAAAAATTTAGAAAAATAAAAGCCGCCTTCATTCCCTATTGTTATAGTAACTAGGAAGTATTCTGCTTTACGTAACTTAAGTAAAATACTGACAGAAACTTACAATGCCATGTGGGAGCAGTCAAATTCAGAGGAATCCTTAAAAACAAAACAAAACAAACTCTTATAGGACATTCTCTTGCAAAACTCAAAATACTTGTTATCAAGACCTATCCAGAAAAACAATCATCTGAGAAATACCACATACAATTTATTATAAACGGAAAAAAACATTTATTTTCCTGAGAAAAAGAGTAGCCTGCTGAAAATGACTCCAATGTTAACTCTGAGTCAAAGTACGTTCGTAAGAGAACATGAAGCAAGTTCAGCTTTATTTTTTAAGTCACCGAAAAAACAGAAGACTCTGTTCCTGAAACACAAGTGACCTTTACAAGTAGCAAATAGTTTCCTCCTCAATCACCCGTACTTCTGACCATGGTTACTTTCATGTACCACATCTTTCAACTTGGAATTGCCAGTGAAGTAATCAAGGTAACATTTGTTTAACCTAGCAATCATTTACTGGCCAGCTGCTGTGTTAACCACATTCTGTCTCTGGGATAACTTTCCAATTTACCAATTCAGTTGCTTTTCCACTGCTGGTACCAATTTTTCACTCCAGGCTGTTTAAAGAACAATTTCAATTAAAACGACATTATCTTTAGACCAACTCCATGTTTACTGCCCAGGAAATCATAAAATGTGGTATGCAAAAATTTCTGGCCACATGACAAAGATGAAAGAAAAATAAAATAAGTAACTAGCTTCTGATTATTAAAAAAAAAAAAAAACTAACCACCTTGTTTTCAGATTGGATGTCAATTAAGTCACTCAATTATATTTTAAATCTCTAATAAATAAATATTATGCGTCCATATGGTAACTAACAATTCCAGAGAGAATAATACAATTTTTGAGCAGCTAACTTCTGTAGACTTTCATTTCTGTGCTTTACTATAATTCCCTAAGAAACAAGCTCACTGAAGTCACCGCTTGATTAAAAAGCAATCTGCAAGAACTTTCAATAAAAAAATAAGCTGGTTAACAAAGTAAAAGCAATTTGATGTAGAAAAGACAGTCTGTTCAACAAATGGTGCTGGAAAAACTGGACACCCATGCACAAAAACTAAACCAGATATAGACCTTAAAACTCTCAAAATTAACTTCTCCAAACGCATAATACACCTAAATGTAAAATGCAAAACTATGAAACTCCTAGAAGATAACATGGAAGAAAACCTAGACAGACCTTAGATTTGGTGATGGCTTTTTCAGCTACAATACCAAAAGCACCAATCCATGAAAGGAAAGTTAGATAATTTTGACTTCATTAAAATTTAAAATTCTGCTCAGCAAAAGATACATGAGAAGAATGAAAGACAAGCACACACAGAGGGAGAAAATCTTTGCTGGTATCTAATAGATAAAAAGAACTCTTAAAAGTCCACAATAAGAAAACAAAATGGGCAGAAGGGGAAACTGGAGGAAGGTGGTCAAAAGGTACAATATACGTATCTTCCAGTTATAAGATAAACAAGTACTAGGGATGTAATGTACAATTAAAATCATCTACATATTTCTTCATTTTTAAAAATGTGTAAAGACATTTTTACTAATTTGTTTTATTAAAAGTTTTAACTTCAAAAACAAGCTAAGTTACAAAACTCTTTTCCTTTCCTTGGAGCTCCATTTAGCTAATGCAGTGTAATACTGGTCAGAAAATGTAAATCATATTGAATTTTTTTGTGTCTTTATTGAGCATTTGACAAGCATTCCTCTTTCAGGAAAACCTTGGAGTTAGCAGTACAGTGATCCTTGTAAAACTCTTCCACAACTGAGCCACTGATTATTGGCAAAGATCATTAAATTCGTTGTCTTCTACTACTTTTAATAGTTCAATAAACTGGCAATGATTAAAATCATTCACACATAAATGAATGAACTTAACAACTGAATCCATAATACTTTTCATAGAGTCTACTCAGAGAACTGAATGCAAATATTTTCAATATGTATCATGAAACAGAATTAAGCAATATTAGAGAAAGAGAATTAGGGAAACATTAGTCTCTCTTTTAAAATATTCCATAAATCTTGATTTTTTTACCTTCCATACCATGCAAACTTTTTTTAAAAAATCTACACTAAAAGTTCATTTATTTGGGCCATGTATTGACAGTTCTTTGTAAATCTGTAAGTCCTTTGAAACAAACTATGCAGAAAGTATTAATTCTGTGGTGTCTCGTGTCACATGACTCATCTAAAGCCAAAGAAACAGACTTGCAATGTTTCAAACTTTGGCTCAATTGATCTTTATTATTAGAACAGCCACGTACTCTACAGACAATTATTTGACCTTTCAGTTTATGTTTTTTCCTCATAATTTTCAATAACTAAAATAATTTCTCCTGTAATCTCTCCAACTTAAAAGGTTTTTTTTCCTTGGAGCAAGAACCAAGATGGCCAAAATTACACTCTCAGCTACTGCTGAAATCATATGCAATTCTTTAATAGTACATTTACTTCTGATTTTTGGCAACCAATTTCATACTTCTTTGAATTGTGAAAGGAAACTTATCAAATTTACTCTGTATTTGCTGAAAATCTCTCTTCATACTGTAATCTTTATTACTTTTAATTTAACGTTTTTATTTTAAAAAACAGATTTTGTTTCACTCAGCTGCAGAAAACACAATTGCCATTATTGTGAAATCTGTGGCATACGTTCTTCCATTCTCATTTTATCCTTTATTGTTCTGGTTGTGGTGCTAACTTCTGCAATCCACCCAATTCTGCATCAGTTGTATACTTTATATACTATTTTTCCGTACTTTATTTTTATATTAGAAAGCTAATATAATGACATAGTAATTAAAATAACCATGTTATAATATATAAAAATATACATAAAAACACTATATATAAAGACACATATCATACTTCTATTAATTACTAATCATAAAGGTATCATTGCAACTCATTCTGTCTGAATAAAATATTCAAATACACATTACAATGTTACATAGGTGTACAGAAAAAATCATTTGATTTATCTTCAGAAAAATCATTTGAATCATTCCACTGACACGTGTTAAGTCAGTGGCATGTTTCTATAAAATACTGAAAACAATGCACATGGCTGACACACACCTATAATACAACAATATCTCACATGATGTAATGGAAAAGTAAAATGTTATCCTAGCAAAGAATAAAACCGTATTTAACAGAAAAAATATTTTACACTGCTTTAGCTTTTTTTAGTTAAGTTTTAATAAATAAAATTAAATAAAAATTTAAATTCAGTTTCCTCAGTCATACTAGCCAGATTTCAGGTGCTCATAGCCACATGTAGCTAGCTGCTATAATACTACACAGTGGAGGTCTGTACACTTAAGGTTAAATAAGGTTATTTTAAAGTGCTTTTTTAAATTCAGAAAGAGTCATGTACCACAATGTTCACTGCAGCTCTATTTACAATAGCCAGGATGTGGAAGCAACCTAAGCGTCCATCGACAGATGAATGGATAAAGAATTGTATATATGTGGCACATATATACAATGAAATATTACTCAGCCATAAAAAGAAACGAAATTGAGTTATTTGTAGTGAGGTGGATGGACCTAGAGTCTGTCATACAGAGTGAAGTAAGTCATAAAGAGAAAAATGAATACCGTATGCTAGTGCATATATATGGAATGTAAAAAAAAAAAAGTGGTTCTGACAAACCTAGGGGCAGGACAGGAATAAAGACGCAGATGTAGAGAACGGACTTGAGGACACAGGGAGGGGGAAGGGTAAGCTGGGATGAAGTTAGAGAGTGGCGTGGACTGATATATACTACGAAATGTAAAATGGATAGCTAGTGGGAAGCAGCTGCATAGCACAGGGAGATCAGCTCGGTGCTTTGTGACCACCTAGAGGGGTGGGATATGGATGGTGGGAGGGAGATGCAAGAGGGAGGAGATATGGGGATATATGTATAGCTGATTCACTTTGTTATAAAGCAGAAACTAACACACCATTATAAAGCAATTATACTCCAATAAAGATGTTAAAAATTTTTTTAATTAAAAAAAGTGCTCTTTTAAAAGAGATATGAAAGATTTGATTTCAAGTAAGTTACTCTAGATTTTTCCCCCCCTTGGCCCTCATTGTTTTAAGTTCTCAATGTAAAGAAAATAGAATTATTAATTATTATAGGGCTAGAAGGTAATAAAGACCAGTTACTGTAATCCTCCCAGCACTGCGCTTTAATTTTTTCTTGTTTTGCTAAATGTCTTCTTTTTCTGTTATATAATTAGAAATCTAAAAATATAAGGAAACTGATTCCACTAACTTCATGGAACTCTTTTTTATGCAATAAACACCAAAACTTATACCAATCCCCACTAAAATTTCCTGCACTGCTGGAGTGCATAATGCATACAATCACTGCTCAGAGAACTCTCTAGGGATCTGAAATCTTTTCTCTGAAACTAGTCCTAAAGCATTAACTGAACTTTCAGTGTAAGAACTTAACACCTTCAGAAAACTATTCAGAGAAACATGGCACTTTAAAATTTAATTTTACACGTGATATTGATGGGTACATAAAATATTCAAAAACAATCGCTAATAGGTACAGGGTTTCTTTAGGGGGTGATGAAAATATTCTAACTTAGAGCGTGGTGATAACTTCACATTCTATGAATATACTGAAAACTACTGATACATATTAAATGGTGACTTTTATGGTATGTGAATTGTATCTCAATAGAGCTGCGATAAAAATAGTTCACAAATGCCTCCTACATTTATGCACAAACTATCAGTGAAAAGCCAAGTCTCTCTCAGTGACCACATATCAGATATGTGATATTACTGTTTCATATGTTGAAATAGGATATACATAAAAACTCATATAATTCCTGTTGGTCTTAAATATATCATGGAAATGCATACAAAATGATCTGTAAGAGTAGATACACACAAAAAAGATAATGTAAAACTTTAACTTCATGTATTTTGCTCTAATTTTTCCATCATGTTGTCATGTGTTACTTGTGTAATGAAAAATAAATGTTATGAAAACCTAATAACTTGGTTGATATACGTATCTCCCTTCATTTACACTTTCCCTCTACTGGAAATACTTTCCCCAACCTACAGAAGCACTGTTTTCTTTTGTTTTGTTTTTTTTAATAAATTTGTTTATTTATTTATTTTTGGCTGCGTTGGGTCTTCGTTGCTGTGCGCAGGCTTTCTCTAGTTGTGGAGAGCAGGGGCTACTCTTCATTGCAGTGCGCGGGCTTCTCATCGCTGTGGCTTCTCTTGCTGCGGAGCATGAGCTCTAGGCACACAGGCTTCAGTAGTTGCAGCACGCGGGCTCAGTAGTCGTGGCTCGCAGGCTCTAGGGCACAGGCTCAATAGTTGTGGCGCACGGGCTTAGCTGCTCCGTGCAGGTGGGATCTTCCCGGACCAGGGCTTGAACCCTGGTCCCCTGCAACCATCCCTGAAGCCTGCTAGACTATTGAATTTCCTCTTATTTAACATATTGTCCTTTTTATTTAAATGAATTGGAGCTGCTGCTGTTTGTTGCCAAATGCATCTATTTCATAAAATTTCTATGGAGCTGTTGTGATCAGAAGCACAAGGATGATGAAAGTACTCCAACAATACAAATATTGTCTGTTTGACTTTCTTTTTTAACCAAACTACTCAGCCTGGATTCCCAACGTTCTTCTAATCACACCTCTGGTTTGGCTGAATGGCCAGAAGTTGGCTGACATACTCAGGCAGGAGCCATCTTGTGATGAGCAGACAAACCACCACCACAAAACAAATGCAGAACTTCTGGAAGACATGTAACATTGAATCGCTTTGATTTATCCCAAACTAGAGGACTAGTGTCAGGAAGAATGTACCATGACATCTGCTCTAGGATTCCCAGCATTCTACAAGGCTTCTTAGGTGGTATTTTTCCACTAACATCTACACTAAGTGGTTCCATTTGGAATCTAAAACAAAATGTTATCATCCACAAAAGAAAAACATTTGGTAAAGAAACTTTCTTGTTCCAAACACCTAAAAGGACTTCCATAAACAATAAAGAAAAATAACAGATTTTAAACAATTGAAAACATTTCTTCCAAAAACTAAAACACATTGGAAACCTGGTGCTGAATCAAATTCCCAAACAGCAGAACAGCTGTAATCACAAAATAACTGCAGAGAAAGAGAAAAACATCTAAACAAAGTGTCCAGTTTAATATCTAACCAATCAGCTTCTTTAAAAGCTGTATTTCACTCAAATCACCATATTCATGACAAAAGAAAAAAAAAATGTCTACAAAGTAGGCAAACCCAAGGTAGTAAAATACCAAGGGATCAACAGTTGTTTTTTTAACCCTTAAATTACATATTTTCTAAGAAGGCCAATGGTGAAAATAACTTATACACTTATTCAATATGTTCACTGAATGTGAATGATTAAATACTGACTACAAAACGAATCAAACTTTTAGCTAACTATATTTATGTTCCAGATACTCTGCTAAGACCTGGGGAATAAAGATTAATAAGACAATGCACTGTCTTTGAAATTTTACAGTGTAGTAGACGACCCCATCCTCCCAGCCCCTTCACTCTCACTCTCCAACTGTCCTACCTCAGAAATGCTGTCCTGTCTCAGAAATGTCACCAACTTCCACCCATATGGCACAAGCCAAATATTTAAAAGTCATTCTGGACTTTTCTCTTTCAACACACAATTCATCAGAGTTAAGCCCTATCCGTGTTAGCTACCCCCAATCTCCAATAACAGACAACCAGAAGCCGACCACTTCTCACCAAATCCACTGCTAAGGCCCAAGTCCAGGTCACCATCAGATCACTCCTCCACTATAGCAACAGACTCCTGCCTGGTGTGTCTGCTCCCTCAAGCCTGTTCTCCACACAGCAGACACACTGCTCTTCTCAAGGCATGAACAGAATCACATCATTCTCCTAACTAAATCTTTTCTGTGACTTCCTACTGCTGCTGTAATAAACCTCATAATCTGACCTATAACTACCTCTCTAATGCCATGCCCTACCACTGGCCCATCATCATTAACCGCTAGCTTCCCTGGCTTTGCTTTTGTCCTTTGAAATTCGCTGCCACCTCTGCTACTCCCTGGGCTCTTACCCAGGTCTTCTTCACAGGGCTGCACCCTCGTTGTGTAGGTCTCGGTACAACCTGACAGCCCAGCTAGATTGCTAAAGTAGAAACTCATGGCCAAGGCATTTTATCCCACTGTTCTGTTCCATTTTTTTAAGTAAGCTTTTTGTGGAAGTATAATACAACAATAACAACAAAAAAGAGAAACTGTAAGTGCACAGCTCAATGAATTCTCACAAAGTAAACACAACAAACTCACAAACTAGCACACAAAGAAACAGCACCCCAGAAGTCTGCCCAGGTCCCTACTTCCAGTCACTAAGTAACCACAACCCTGATTTATAAATTACCTTTACCTGGTTTTGAACTTTATATAAACAAAATCATACAATACGAATTCATTTGTCTCCAGCTTCTTTCACTCAGTGTTATGTTTCTGAGATTCACCCATGTTGCTAAGCATAGCTGTAATACATTCATTACCATAAAGCTTTATAATCTTCCATTTCATGAATATGCATTTGTACAGTTTGAGACAACTTCTCATGGTGTTGCTATGAAAGTTCTTGTACAAATCTTTTAGTAAATATATGAACGCAATTCTACTAGGAATATGTCTAATGGAATTGCTGTATTGCATCATACGCAGATACTCAGTTCTAGTTTTCCAAAGTGCCTGTACCGATTTAAAAACCCAGCATTCGCATATGAGAGTTTCAGATAATTCTTGTAAATATTTGACATTATCTGTCTTTTCAATTTTAGTCATTCTGGTGACTATATCATGGTTTGCATTTCCAAGATGACCATCTTTTCACAGTTACTGACCATTTAGATAACTTCTTGTGTGAAGTGCCCGTTCAAGTGTTTGGCCCATTTTTTTTTTAATCGATTTGTAGTTTTTAATATATTCTGGATACAAATTCTTTTTGAGACAAATACATTACCAATATCTTCTCCCCCTCAGTTATTTGCTTTTTCATTCCCTTTATGGTATTTACTGTTCTCCAATTTATCATTTTGCCCTTCACACAGTGCTTATTAAAGAAACCTCCACCTAACCTAAGATTATGGTATTCAACATTTTCCTCTAAAGTTTTACTGTTTTTACCTGACATATTTACATTTATAATCGTATTAAACTGACCTTTTTATATATGATGTGAGTTAGGGATAAAGTACCTTTTTTCCATAAGAAAATTATTTTGACCTGACACTATTATTGAATATGCCATCCTTTCCCCACCATGTTGTTAATGACATTTTTGTCAAAAGTAATGTCTTTTTGTCTATCCTTGTGCCAGTATAACAGTATTAAACTATAATTCCTTTATAATATGCCTAAGTCCTCCAGTTCTGTTCTTTCACTTTAAGGCTGCCTTGGTAATTCATGACCCCTCGGATTTTCGCATAAATTTTAGAATCAGTTTCCACCAAAAGATGAAAATAAAAATAAAAACTTGCTAGAATTTTTAATGAGATTGCACCTTTTTGTTTTTTGTGTTTTTTTGCGGTACACGGGCCTCTCACTGTTGTGGCCTCTCCCGTCGTGGAGCACAAGTTCCGGACACGCAGGCTCAGCGGCCATGGCTCGTGGGCCCAGCCGCTCCGCGGCATGTGGGATCCTCCCGGACCATGGCACGAACCCGTGTCCCCTGTATCGGCAGGCGGATTCTCAACCACTGCGCCACCAGGGAAGCCCGAGATTGCACCTTTTGAAATCAATTGACTTGTGCTTTATGACTCAGCATATGGTTAATTTTGGTAAGTGTTCCATGTGCATTATTTGATGAACTATCATTGGTTACTATGTTCTATATATGTCAATTAGACCATGTATGTTAATTATATTGATCAGGTTATCTTTCTATCCTTTCCAGTTTTATCTTCCTGCTTACTCCATCAGCAGTTGAGAAAGATGTGCTTAAGTCTTCCATCTGGATTGCTTTCACAGTTGGAACATGTACATCGTCTAGTGTATAGACCATCTTTATTTTTAGTAATGCCTTTTCCTTAAAGTCCACTTTGTCAAATACTAGTAAGGTTACACCTGATTTCTTTCCATTTGTACTGGCACAATATATCTTTTTCCATCTTCTATTTTCAGGCTTTCTTTGTCTTTGTATTTTAAAATTGCCTGTTAAGGGACATTGGTTGGTTCGGGGATCCAATCCATTAATAACAGTGTTTTAATGGAAGCACTTAACCCACTTAAATTTTATATAAATATTAATCTAGTTGGATGTATAGATACAATTTTGGTATTTACTTTCTATATGACCCAGTTCTTTTTTCCTCACTTCTTGCCTGGCTTTTTTCACTAATAAAATTATCTTATCAATTATCTCATTTTCCTTTTCTTGTTAGTTACAACAATCTTCTACTATTATTTTAGATAATTTAGTTAGATACATTTACCTGATAATGCTAGAACCTCGAAACGCCTTAATTCCATTTGCTTCCCTCCTGCCTTTCAAATTGTTCTACCATTATATAAATTGTGTATGTTCTTAAACTCACGAATCATTACTATAATTGTTTAGTACCATCAATATTTATGTTTACTCACCCATATATTTACCCTTTGTTGATCTTTGCCCTGTTCTGAATTTCTGCGTTTCCATCAGGATTCATTTTTCTTCTCCCAGAAGAGCTACCTTTACTTTAGTATTTCTTTTGGTGCAGGTCTGCTGGGTTTCGCTTGTCTGAAAACATCTTTAATTTTTTTTTAACAGTACGACTTATTAAACAAATTTGTAAGGTCTGAAATTTATGTTGTCAAAATACACACTTTAATGCCATTATCTTTTCAAATTTGTTTCTGCCCCATTCTCTCTCTCCTCTCCTACCAACACTCAAATGCCCTAACATCTCAAACTCATCCTCTCCTCACTCAATTCCATTTTATTAGATTTTTTTTAACAAAGTGCATGTACATGGTGATAATGTTAAATGCCCATATTACATAGAGTCACAATGTAATCTCTGAGCACTTTAAAGAAGTAAAAATCAAGAATTTTAAGCACAAGGAAGATGAAGCACTCTCCAGCTTCTGGCAGAACAAAGGGAGAAAATTTTCTTCTTCCCCACAGTGCATGGTGATGTGTTAACTCCACATCCCTACTTTCACATTTTTTGAGACAAGAAGGGATAAAAAGGAACTTGAATCAGAAATGTGCAGAGGGACTTCCCTGGAGGTCCAGTGGTTAAGACTTCGCCTTCCAATGCAGGGGGTATGGGTTCAACCAGGGATCTGGGAGCTAAGATCCCACATGCCTCGTGGCCAAAAACCAAAACATAAAACAGCAGCAATATTGTAACAAATTCAATAAAGACTTTAAAAACGGTCCTCATCAAAAAAAAAAAATCTTAAAAAAAAAAAGAAATGTGTAGAGATTTTTCCCCATTGTATTTTGCTCAAGACAGTCTCCCACAAAATAAGTGGGCAATCTCTTTATTATATGAGACAAAAAAAAATAAAGAAACCTCATTAGGACAAGAGAACTAAGCATAAGAGGGAAAAAACTGGAAATGGCACCTTGATCAAGAGAATATAAAAAATTTTTAAATAAAAGGAACATTGGAGTCTATTAGTATTCTTTTAGTCATCTTCCTCTTCAACCTTTCTTCTTCTTCCACATCATCACCATCTTCATCTTCTCTTTCACCTTCATCCTCTTCATCATCAACATGTACCAAGTCTCCTTCATCATTATGAACATCAGCTGCTTCTCCTTCTCCTTCTTTATCATCAATAGGTTCAATAGATATGGCCAAATATCATCTTTGATGAACTCTCTTAATTTGCATGCACCTGCACCCATATCCATCAGTGAACAAGGTGAAGAATGTCTGAGATTTTTTTCATGCTACCTCTTCAAGACAGCTTTATTTTGTGTCTGACATAAACATTTCATGAGGTCCTTCCCAGATTCCCATTTGATTTCAGTCAACATTGAAGATGGGTCGCCACTCTTACTGAGATAAAATGAGTTGCAAAGAAGCTTATTTTAAAGCAAGGATTTTTAGCAAAATTAAAACATGTTTGTAATATGATTTAATATCTTCAAATTCTGTCACTTCAGTTGAGAAAATAATTCAGCAACTCTTCATTCTCATCCCCAAGCCAGGGAGTCATCTGCACATGGTCAGCAAACATTGCCCATAAATTTGGGATCTGGGAGATCAATTATGACCTCCTTTGAAGAGTTTGCAGAGTTTGTTAACACTTTTGTTATATTTGAAAATTTCCTCACTGGTTGTTTGTAAAGTCTGTCAATTTCAATTTATACAATATCTGTGTATCTAAATGCTTCCTATTGTTCTTTCCCTCCCTTCAACGACTCCAGAGTAGCAAATTTTTCTTCTGGCTGGGATCTGGACATAGTCTTTGTTTCCAAATTTGAAGAGTGAGTGAAGACACGGTTGAGGCTAATGCTGTGAAGCAAATCCAAAGCACAGTCACACAGGAAGATGATCACATTTGAAGAGGCCCAGAGAACTATACCTTCATTTTAAAATATTTTTGCTGGGTATAAAATTCTAGATTGGCAACTATTTTCTATTACCTTAAAGATATATTTCAGTTGTTGACTATCTTTACTACCTTTTTTTTTAATCTTTTCTGTTAAAAGGCAGCTATCAGTCTTATTGTTTCATTTTTGAAGGTACTGTCTCTTTTTTCTGCCTGCTTTAAAGATTGTCTTGGTTTTCCATAGTTGTACTAAGATATACATGAGTGTGGCTTTCTTTATAGGAGTGCTGCTTGAGGCTCACAGAGCTTCAATTCATCAGGTAATGTTTTTTAACAGTTCTGGAAAATTCTCAGCCATTATTGCATCGAATTTGCTTCTTCCCCATTTCCTCCCTCTTCTCCTTCAAATGTTAAATGATCCTAATGTTACAGATACATTAGATGTATTCACTGTCTCACATATTTATTTTTAGTCTCTGTGCTTCATTTTCAATATTTTCTATTGACTTCTTTTCCTCTTCACTAATCCTGTCTTTTGCTTGTCATATCTAGTATCTAATTCAAACACTGAGCTCTCAATTTCAGTTCATATATTTTTCTCATCTAGAATCTCCATTTGGCATTTATACCTCCCAATTTTTTAATAAAATTCTCCATCTTTTCATCTGTTTGGTTCATTTTTTTCTTCCATTTGCTAGAACATATCAATCATGTTCATTTTAGAGTCCTCATCAGCTAACTCCAATCAATATCTGAATCCTAGGTCAGTTTCCGTTGCCCAGCTTTTCTCATGGTTTTAGTCACATGGTCCTATCTCTTAGCATCTAGTCAATTTCTATTAAATGCTGGACGCTGTGTAGTAAAAGAACTTTAGAGGACCCAGATATTATATTTCTCCAGGGTAGGCTCACCCCAACCTGTGCCCGGCAGAGTGGAATCTGTTCACTGCAAGCTAATCAAGCAGTGAGCTGATTCAACGCTGGCTGCAGCTGTGGCAGGCTTCGGCGGGCCTCAGTTGATCCTACTCCTACAGCACCACCCTACAGTGCTTCCACATGAAATGTAGGATGTGCACTGAGAGGCCCTCCACAGCAACATGAGCCTGTAGAACACTCTGCCTTTCAGAAGTTTGTGGTTTAACTTTACGGCAGCCTCTCATGCAGCTTCGTAACTCCGCCAATGTCTCGAGTAGGAGACAGCAATGTTTTTGAGTTCCTTTGGGTCTCCAGTATTGTCACTCCAACTTCTCAAGACTGCCAAAAGCTCTACCTGTTTCTCTGTGCTCAAACACTAACCTCTACTTGGGCTGAGGTCAAATGTTCAGCCTCTTGCCCGTATCCAGAATCAGCAAAGCTCTGACCACTTCCTCAAGAAAAAAAAAGGCTATAGATGATTGATTCATCTGTTCAAAGTTTTCTCCTCTCTGGAATCACAGTACTCTAGTACTCTGCTTTAACAGCTCTTTGATGGCCTTACACAAATCACTTTTATGTTTAACCTGTCTTTTGTAGCTGCTCTCAGCAGTAGTATCAATGTGTTCAAGTTCTTATCTGAGATAAGTTTTCTTGCCCTGTTTTATTTTCTTTATACCCATATCACTATCTTTATAGTACTCATTAAAGGTGTTTTATGTCTATCTTTCCCTGCTGAAACATAAACTCCAAGACAGCAAAAGCTTTACTGGATCCTCACGGCGAAATCAGACTAAAGATTGTCCGACCCTGGTATCCTTCCTCTTTCTATCATGTTTCACTTACCCTGCCTATTTCTGTTTTGTAAAGAATTCCAGGGCTTCCCTGGTGGCGCAGTGGTTGAGTCCGCCTGCTGATGCAGGGGACACGGGTTCATGCCCCGGTCCGGGAGGATCCCACATGCCACAGAGCGGCTGCGCCCGTGAGCCATGGCCACTGAGCCTGCGCGTCCGGAGCCTGTGCTCCGCAACGGGAGAGGCCACAACAGTGAGAGGCCCGTGCACCGCAAAAAAAAAAAAAAAAGAAAAAGAAAAAAAGAATTCCAAAGAGCCTCATCATTTCTCAGTATGAGAAACGAGAAGGGCTAATTCTACACATATATATTCTCAGCAAAGAACTATTACTCCACCTTTCCATGTGTCCTCACTTTTTCCTCCATGAGAGAGAGAAATTAGAGTAAATATACTTTGGGTTTCTCTCCTTCATGGTTCCTTCTCTTTATCTAATTGTTAAGACCCTGACCGTCACTCCTTTCCATGCCCAGCTCCCTGCTGTGCATTAAGCAGACCCGCCATCAGACTCAGGGTGTGCCTTCCACAGCGGACTGCAGACCTGTCTCTCTCTCCCATGCTCTCTGAGATGCTGCAAACTGAACCTGTGAGTCAGGCCACAATTCTCCAATGGCTGATGGACAAATATACTCGGAACTCCTCTGCAGGCCCAACTCCTGCCACAAAGACCAAGATTTAAGAAGCAGAGTATCAAGTACCCACTCTGTACACTTCTGGTACAAAGGGAAAGATTCAAGAAGCGGAGTATAGGCAGCGATCCAGATGCTGGTGTAGTAGGATGTGAAGCTCAACTTCTCCCACAAATACATCAAAGATATGTCTACATGTGGAACAATTCCCACAGAATATCTAACTCAACACTGGCAGAAGACCTCAGACTACTGAAAGGGCAAGAAAATCTCCGTGTAACTGGGCAGGGGAAAAAAAAAAAAAAAAAGAGAGCGAGAAAGGAATCAGGACAGGACCTGCACCCTTGGGAGGGAGCTGTGAAAGAGGAAAGGTTCCTTCACCTTGGGAAGCCCCCTCACTGGCAGATCGGCCGGGACAGAAGGGGAGCATCAGACCCTCGGAGGAGAACTTCAGCAGCCGGTTTGCGGCAGCCAGAGCAGAGGGAGAACTGCACAGACGGTCAGTGCCGCAGTCCTGCACCCCCCAGCCTGACACGTGCTGGCAAGGGCTGGGTGTTGGAACTCGGGCTTCGGAGATCAGAACTGGGGAGAGTACTGGGGATGGCTGTGTGGAAACAGCCACGGGGGTGGGGAATCCAGTGCGACTGCAACGAAGGGTTTATGCGGAGAAAGCCTGGGTCACCTTATCGGCCAGTCGCCATGGTTTGGAGGGTGCAGGAGAGAAGCGGATGAACCCGGATTGCAGCCTTTCTCCCCGTGCACATGCTCGCAGCGGGCAGGACACTGCCGACACGGGCTCCGGGGGCAGTCGCGAGCCACCACTGCTGCCCGCCCAGATGCCAGGAGTGGTTACGAGCCCCCCGCCACCGCCCTCGCAGACTCCAGGAGTGTCGGGGAGCCACCTCGGCTCCCATCGTGTGCTCCAGGGACACGCCCGAGCCTCCACTGCCACCCCCTGCCCACCTCCCCCCCACCCCGGACTGAAAATCAGCCGCGCGTCTGCACTTCCCCATCAAGGGGGTATCAACCAGCACACACTGAGGAAAGAGGCGACAGGCATTCACACTAAGAACAGCCCTTGGGCCAAATATATTAACCCACACAAGCTACACGGGGACGCCCAGACGTATGAACAGCCCTCCAGGACCACAGGAGACAACTGTTCCTCCTAAACTCACAGAGTAAGAGAAATATGTAAGTAAAACGAAAAAACAGAGGAACCACTCCCAGTTAAAAGACCAAGATAATTCCCCTGAAGGAACAAACAATGAAACAGACCTCTTCAGTCTAATAGACACTGATTTCCAAAAGGAGAGAATGAAAATACTGAAGGAATTAAGAAAGGCCATTCACGGAAATGCAGAGTTCTGGCAAAAGGAACTACAAACTATAAAGAGGAACCAAAAAAAATTAGAAAAGTCACTTGCAGAGACGGAAACTGAGCTAAAGGCAATGAATAGCAGAATAAATAATGCCGAAGAATGAAAAAGCGACCTGGAAGATAGAATAACAGAAATCACCCAATCAGGACAGCAGACAGAAAGCCAAATTAAAAAAAAATGAAAGCAATATAAGAGACTTATGGGATAATATAAAGTATGCCAATCTATGCAAAGTAGGGATCCAGAAGGGGAAAAAAGAGAAAAGGGGATCAAAAATGTATTGGAAGAAATTATGGCTGAAAACTTCCCAAACCTGAAGAAGGAAACAGATATCCAGGTACAGGAAGCACAGAGGGTCCCAAACAAGATAAACCCAAACAGACCTACACCAAGACATATTATAATAAAAATGATGAAGGTTAAAGATAAAGAGAAGACGCTAAAGGCAGCAAGAGAAAAACAAAGAGTTAGTTACAAAGGAACCCCCAGAAGGCTATTAGCTGATTTCTCTACAGAAATGTTGCAGGCCAGAATGGACTGGCAAGATACAGTCAAAGTCCTGAAAGAGAAAAATCTGCAACCTAGGATACTCTACCCAGTAAGATCATCATTTAGAATAGAAGGAGATATAAAGAATTTCTCAGACAAGCAAAAACCAAAAGAATACAGCAGGACTTCCCTGGTGGTCCAGTGGTTAAGACTCCGCGCTCCCAATGCAGGGGGCCTGGGTTTGATCCCTGGTCAGGGAACTAGATCCCACCTGCCGCAATGAAGATCCCGTGTGCCGCAACTAAAGATCCTGCCTGCCACAACAAAGATCACACATGAGGCAATGAAGATCCTGCGTGCTGCAACTAAGACCTGGCACAGCCAAATAATAAATATTTCTTTAAACATAAAAACATAAAGAAAAGAATATAGCGATACTAAACCTATCCTAAAGGAAATGGTGAAAGGTCTTCTCTAAACAGAGAAGAAGAATCTATAGGAAAGAGAAAATCACAATTGCAAAGTAAATCACTTAAATAAGCTAGTACACAGATTATAAAAGAAAAATAGAAATTAAAAAATTTCTGTGAAAGTTATGACAACCACAGTGAACAGCAAAAGGATGAAACTGAAGATGTAAAAAAGGATATCAAAATCATAAATGTGGGGGAGGAGAGTAAGAAAATGTAGACTTTTTTTTTTCCCTAGAATATATTTGAGCCTATACGACCACCAGTCTAAGGCAAATAGAGATAGGAAGGGGTTAAACATACTTGAAAAACAGGGTAACCACAAATCAAAAACATAAAATAGATTCACAAAAACCAAAAAGAAGAGAACATAAGTATAATACAAAAGAAAATCATCAAACCACAAAAGGAAAAACAAAGAGAAAAAGAAAGGGACAAAGAAGAAATATAAAATCAACAGGAAAACAAGGTTTAAAATGACAATAAATACATATCTATCAATAATTACTTTAAATGTCAATGGACTAAATGCTCCAATCAAAAGACACAGAGTGGCAGACTCTGTGTCTTTTGATTGGATAAAAGAACAAGATAAAGTACAAGAGATATTTGATAGATAGATATACAAAAGTGGATTAAAAAAACAAGAGCTTACACAATATGCTGCCTACAAGAGACCCACTTTAGGGCAAAGGACACACACAGATTGAAAGTGAGGGGAGGGAAAAAGATATTTCATGCTACCGGAAATAACAAGAAAGCAGGGGTAGCAATACTCATATCAGACAAAATAGCCTTTAAAACAAAGGCCATAAAGAAAGATAAAGAAGGACACTACATAATGATAAAGGGATCAATAAAAGGATTTTACACTCAGCACCCAAATACATAAAACAAATACTAACAGACGTACAGGAAGAAATCAACAGGAATACGATAACAGTAGTAGGAGACTATAACACCCCACTCACATAGATGGACACAGCTTCCGGACAAAGAATTAATAAGGCAACAGAGATCCTAAATGATACAACAGAACAGTTAGATCTAATTTTTTCATGACATTACATCCAAAAAGAAACAGAATACATATTCTTTTCAAGTACACATGGAACATTCTCTAGGACTGATGACATACTCGGGCACAAAACAAGCCTCAACAAATTTAAGAGTATAGAAATTATCTCAAGCATCTTTTCTGACCACAACAGCATGAAACTAGAAAGGCCAAGTTCTGAGAACTTACCAGGCCAGTTTCCACACAAAAACCTCTTGCAGACAATGCAAGAGGATGCTCTGGGAAAAGAAGGGAAGAGGCACTGCCAACAGAGCAGAGCCATTTGGAGCGTTCAAGAAAACACTGGATTCATCAACAGCCCCTTTGGAATACTTGAATAATAGGCAGAGCAGGTGGCGATGAAAATGTACAATCTGTGCTGCAATCTACAGGTACCAAAACGTAAAGGTATGTGCTAGAGTAAGAGCCAGTGCCTGCAGAGGTGGTATTTGAACTGTGGTTTGAAATACCGAAGAAAATATCATAGAAAGAGCAGATGTTGGAGATTTAAAAACAAAGGGTTGTTGAGAGCTTTCGCAACGTTACAGGAACGGATTTTGGTCTTAGAGCAAGTCTGAGCAGGTAGACAGTGCAAGGAAATGCATCTCAAGCTCCAAACCATCTGGGAAAATACGCAAAAAGACTTCTAACTAAGGGAAGAGTAGACTACGATACAAACAACTGGGCACGTTCCATCAAATTATCAATGGGAAGCATTTACGGTGGAGCAGTGGTTTCCAAACTCAAGCTCTATAACTGGCCTGAGGCCTGAGAAATCCAGAATTCTTTTGCTAATGCAGTTTATTTTAAAATAAAAGTAAAAATCTGAAGTATCAAGAAGGCTTAAGGACAGAGGAGACTGAGTCTCTTCAGAGCCCAATCTCAAATCCTGGTGGCCAACACAGAACGAGGCTGAGGCGCTGTTTAATGCTCTGAACCAGTGGGCATCGGTGAGTGCCAAGCTGCACCTCTGGGGGGACGGGGGAGGATGCAACAGACGATGATAGCGCTCCCCAATGAAACCCTCAGGTGCCTCTATACCCCGTCCCAAACTAACAGGGGCTCACACACACCAATAGGTGCAATCCTCTCTGGTACCTCCAAGTTCTTTGGTGTTAAATGGCCACCTAGGGGCCCTTGGCCTTGTCCACCAGGACTACTGGCACCACAAGTGCAAATATAAACTGAGAAAGAGCTATGCCATGTGCTCTCTCACAGGCATCGTTTTCCAAACACTACCCCCAGTACCCGGCTTATGTTCCATAACCATGAACATAGGTGACCACTGGCTTGAGGAGAAGGACCACACATTTGAGAGCTGCAGGTAGTTCGCTCTGGAGCCATGGGGCATATTAGAAATGACTTAACTAGCCGGTCCCAATTGACCCACAGAGGAGGGAAGGCTCGTTATCTCCATTTGAGAAGGCTCAAAAGTTTCCAAGAAGAGAAGACTGTGGTAAGACCAGTCAACCTCCTTTCTCTGTGCACCTTCTGAATCCTGGCACCTCCAAAGTTAAAATAATAAAAAGGGACTTTAAGAATATAATTCAAGGCTGGGAAGCAGCTCTCCCAGTTTAACATAATAAGGAACAGGACTAAAGCCAGCAAGCGGTAAATCTTTGCCATTCGAAAGGTATTGACTGTTTTTCAAGTGCTCCCCCAGGAAGATATACCACTGAGAGTGTCTTCCCCTGCCCTGCCCGGCAGCACAACTGGACAGAGCAGAGACCGGCCGACAATCCACCCTGAAGACCAGACTCAGAGAAGGAAGAACTACAGGAGGGAGGGAAAAGGTGCATGAACTAAGGGGTCAAAGGGATCAAAGGTCTTAGGCGAAAAGAGCAGGCTTATAGGGGACAAGGAGACCTTCATCAAGACCCTTCTGAATTGTGTCAAAAGTACAACTATTACTTATTCAAAACACAAGCATAACATAAGAAGTAAAAGAAAATAAAGAATGGCAATCATTATGTGAATGTAACATTACCTGAACATAAAATGTATAAAATCAATAGCTCTTTGGGTGGTAAAGTGAGAGGACTAGGTATACCGGTATGTAAAAACAAATAATAATGTAAAGACATCAAAGAACCACAGGAATACATAATGCAAAACTGGATGAGCTACGGTAGCACTGTCAGCCTCTTTACGTTTCCTATATGCAAGTCATTTTTCCAAATTAAAAATTATAATCATCATCTGCTTAGCAATGCATCATAAGCAGCTGTGCAAGACATTAACCTGACCACTACACTAAAATTCTCAGGGATAACAAAACAAATATCAAAAGTCATTAACAACCCCTTAAAATTGTTATTTTTATCATTTTCAACTTATTTAGGTTATCTTTTTTGTCACATAAATATTTGGCTTTTGAAAACCTTCACGGTAAAAAAAAAAATAACTGCTGAGAAAATTAAGATCTTACAGAAAAATAGTAAAAGCCGTTAAAAATATTTTCAGGTTTATAAAAATAAACAAAACAGCATACTAAAAGAAGGCAAATCAATAACATTTTCCACTTAAACTGTAGTGAAGACTATATTATGAATTTCCATTTTCCATCACCTGCACTTCAGAAATCTTTCAAGGACCTCAAGCAACCCCACTCCCTACATCAAGCAGTTTCAGCAATATGGTGATGCTTAAAAATGTATTTTGCTTGCAGATAATACATTATGATATGTTTCACGTGTCAGTTTGGCTCGATGGTAGTACCCAGCTATTTAATCAAATAGTAATCTAGGTGTTGCTTGACGGTGTTTTATAGACGTGGGTAACATCTACATTCAGTTGACTTTAAATAAAGGAGATTACTGTCAAAGCTGTGTGTGGCCTTCATCCAAACAAAGGCCTTAACTGCAAAAACTGAGGTTTGCCTGAGCAGTTCTGCCTCAAGACTGAAGCATCATCAACTCCTGTCTGAGTTTCCAGCCTACAGATTCCAACCCGCCACCCACACAATCCTGTGAGCCAACTCCTTGAAAACACACACACACACACATCCACTGGTTCTGTTTCTCTGGAGATCCTAACCGATAAATGCACATTCAGAGAGACATTTTATGTGTAGTTCTCCGTTTCAGTATTCTTTATCTTTCTGATTTTATGATCCTACTTCCCTTAGGCCCACCTATACCATCTCAGCTCCCACCCTCCTCATGGAACCCACCAAATAAAATTCTTGGGACTGAGTTTCCTTTTCCAAGTTTTTGTTTAACAATATCTACACCTCTGCTTTTCTAGTTCCATCCCTCGGGCCCTTCTTTTTCTAAAGATTATGAAAGAACAGTAATGAAAACAACTGGCATAAACTAGGATGAAAATTCTCATAATATATAGATATACATTTGCATATACAAATTCCTGCAACAAAGAGACTTCAGATTGCAACAGACTATCTACAGTGTCACAGCTCCTTAACTGTATGTTTTTAAAGGTAAGGTACATTTTAAGCTGGGATTTTCATTCCAACACAGAGCTCAGAAATGTTTCTGTGTGGGAGATCAGTTCAGTGCTTTGTGACCACCTAGAGGGGTGGGATAGGGAGGGTAAGACGGAGATGCAAGAGGGAGGGGATATGGGGATATATGTATACATACAGCTGATTCACGTTGTACAGCAGCAACTAACATACCATTGTAAAGCAATTATACTCCAATAAAGGTGTTAAAAAAAAAAAAGAAATGTTTCTGGGCAATTAGCACTGCAATTGGGAAATAAAAGTTAAAGTATAATTTCATTTACAGAAATCAAATTCTAAATCCATAAAAAGAATGTGCTTATTTTGAAATCCAGACATCCTTGTTCATGGATAACTTTTTTAATGATGAAGTATGTAAACTTCAGACTTACAGAAGAATTGTCTAGTTAGATATTTCAACAGTATTTTAATGCTAAACTTTCAAGGTATTCAGGTTCCTTAAAATTCAAACATTTCAATGCTTTGTCAACTGGAATCAATATCTATTAACTTAGCTTTATACATGCCTTAAATAGTGCAAAGAAAAACATATTTTAAATATTTAAAGCAACAATCACACGCTCACCTCCCACATCAACCTGTAATCCATATTTTCGTCCAAGTCTTCGGGCATTCTCTTCTCTCCAGCAAACGGTCCAAACTTTTCACCCTGAGTAGTAATGATTACATTGAAAAAGGATTAGTACGATAATCAATAATCAAGTTACTAAAATAAACTATTATTTCTCTTCTGGAACAATTTTTTTCTCCAAAGCCTTATGCCCAATGATTGAGATGCATTTAAAATATTAATTTACCCAACACAAGATATTTACATATTTAAAATCTAACTTAATCTATTTTAGCCGAAGAGCCTAAATCCACAACACAGGAGCCAACAAGAAAGGGTTAAATCGCTCAACGTTTAAATTCGGACAAGGCTTGAACACTATACTTACATGTTCCAAACCTCTGCAGCCACTGGCAAGTGGTCTTAAAATGAGAAGCACTGAGTCTTGCCTGACTTCAGACAAGCCCACCAGGCAGAAAACCACCTGGTTTCCATGAAAATCATAAATTCGTCCCAATCATGAACAAGAAAGAAGTAGACTTGCCATCCTCAGAGGAAGACTGTTCATAAACAAAGTTTAAATTCTCCCGCCAATCTTTCAAACAACCAAGGGGGCACTCTACAAACCAGGGCTTCTCAAAGCGAGTACTTGAATCACCAGCATGAGAGTCACCAGCGTCGCTTATTACAAATTCAGAATCCAGTGCTTATTAAAATCAGAATCTCTGGGAGTGGGATGTGTGGAGCTGCATTTGGACAAGTTCCCAGGTGAGAGCTGCTGGCAGACACCAGGAGTGGCCCCGGCAGGGAGGGACCCGTGAGGCAGGGTGACAGGGTAAGCAAAACTGTTCTCACAACTAAGGCAACCAAAGCAGGACTGGAGAGACAGAGAGGGTGCGATCACGCTTGTCCAGCCAGATGATCCACAGACGTTGTGTGCAGAGAGGGTACGGGGTCACGCGTGCCCTCGTGAGCCTCCTCCAAACCTGCCTGTGACTATGCTACAGAAGAACCCTTCTCTTCGTTGGGAGGCGGACGAACTTTTTTTTTTTAATATTTTTTTTACATCTTTTTTAGAGTATAATTGCTTTACAATGGTGTGTTAGTTTCTGCTTTATAACAAAGTGAATCAGTTATACATATACCTATGTTCCCATGTCTACTCCCTCTTGCGTCTCCCTCCCTCCCACCCTACTTATCCCACCCCTCTAGGTGGTCACAAAGCACCGAGCTGATCTCCCCGTGCTATGCGGCTGCTTCCCACTAGCTAGCTATTTTACGTTTGGTAGTGTATATATGTCCATGCCACTCTCTCACTTTATCACAGCTTACTCTTCCCCCTCTCCAAAACCTCAAGTCCATTCTCTAGTAGGTCTGTGTCTTTATTCCTGTCTTATCCCTAGGTTCTTCATGACCTTTTTTTTCTTAGATTCCATATATATGTGTTAGCATACGGTATTTTGATGAACATTGTTAGGGGGAAAAATAACCACCAAAACAATGTTTCAAGGCATATAAATGACTTAATGAACAACAGAAAACCCAACTCCAGACAACAGTCAAATGTTAAAACTTACAGGAATTACAACTAGCCCCTCATGTTACAGAAAAAGAAAAGAGGTTCTGAAAAGCCACAAGTAATGGCAAAGCTTTGAAGACCTATTGTTTAATGTTAACTTGGAGGCAGAAAATGCTACAGAGATCCCTGAAATCAAGACGATAATCCTAAATAAACCAAAAACAAGTACACCAAAGAGACAGGGAGACTGCTTGGCTATTTCAGGCAACCTGGAAGACAGACCAAACATTAAGGTGTGTTTTTGGTAATACATTTGAGGATTTGGTATTAATGCATATATAGTCCAACTTTCACTCCACTTTGTCATGTATTTAGCCTTTACCGACTACTGCAGAAGGAAATCATCTGAGTACACGCTTTCCAATGCAAGAGATCTACCCATGCCAGTCAGTTCCTCTTTGCAGTACAAATTTGGAGGAAATATAAAATTGTATCAATCGATTCAGCAGCATTCAAAGGACTGAAAAGAAAGGGATGGAAACCCAAGTAAATGCACTGGGCTTGGGGGAAAAAGCCTGCTTGTATGCAGGCCTAGGAAGATTATTAAAGGACTTACAGCTTTGAAAATTCAAAACAAGAATCAGGACTGTGAGTTTAAAGCCTTGCTATTAATAGTGAGCAATCACTCTATCATAAACTCTGACTATAATAAATACGGCTTTCAGTTTTTTTTTTCCTCAGCCAAGAAATCCATTCTGCATCTCAGCCCAGCATCTTCACATCTATGCAGCTGACAACACGGTGTGAACTGTGTGGGTCCACTTAAATGCAGGTATCTTAGTTACACCATCCTGGTCGGCTGAATGCACCAGTGCGGAAGAACCACAGGTGTGGAGGGCCAACTATAAGTTCTGTGTGCATTTACCCCCCTGTTGTTCAAAGGTCAAGTGTACACAGAAACACACATAAAACAAACACGTAAATTTTTAAAAATAATACTATCTTTCCTCTGTACAATGTATTCCATACCGTCTACCCTGTTTTACTTCACTTTTGAAAAAATACTAGTTTTGACCAATAAAGTTAATTTCACAACTCACCAATGGGTTGCAATCCAATTTGAAAAACACTGACATAAAAACACAGATGGAGGAGATAAATTTCTAAGTATATCTGGCTTTCTCGATTTGGTAAAATTGCCTTCAAAGTACAACTAGTGAGTATACTGGGATGATGTGGCCAAATAAACTTGAGCTTCTGTAGCTGCAAGATTACAACAATATAAATAGTCAACTCTTAGTTATACATACACTTGTGGTAAGAAACACTGCAGATAATTAAAACAATTTATATGTGGTTTTTGATGAGGATTTTATAATTACTTGACCCACTCCAGGCCTTCCCCTAAAGATCCCAGCACTACTACCCACCCCCCTCTCTCTTTGTTCACTGTCATTTCTACTATACAAACAGCACTTTCTTATCATCACAGTTTTAATGTATACACTGCTTTGTTCACTAACCACTTCCTATGATATTTCTAACCTAAGCGTAAGCCTCTGCTCTGCTGCCTCAGTAGGCTTCAAACCTGCTCGAATAACATACCCATGAAAGGAAGATTTAGGGCACTCACCCGTGGGTAATTGTTTTCTTTTAGATGAACCATACGATATTGCCAGTATTTGACCATTTTTGAGCTATAAAAATTAAAATTTTTCATAGGATTCATTATAATATAAGTTACATATACATGTGCATGAGCATATTAAACACCTAAAGTGAGGTTCATAATTAATGGTAGGAAGGAAACTAACGTTTCAAACTATCTTCTTGAAAATTTCAAAAATTTCTAGTTGACTTCCTATCATCATTGGTTTTCTTTTTTGTGATTTAGCTGCTGAAGATCTCATACTAGCAGCAGAAAAACTATCAACGCTACCATTTCCTTGCTGTTAATGTGCGTCCGCATCATTATTATTACCTTCAATCTGTGACTACGTTACAAAACACCTTCCAAGAATTCTTCACTTCTAACAATCTGAAGAGTCACTATCTCAAATGCTTACAAGGTGAGGCAGGAAAGCAGCACAACATTAGACAACAGACATGTGAAGGACGCATTAGGGAGTGGCCAGGAGGCGAGTTGGAGGGGCATGTCCTTTTAAAAAGCTTTTTAACTCCAACTGCCTGTTGCTGTATCACAGGGGGAGCCCAATGTTGCCAGATATCTGCAAATATTTTAGTGAGGCTGACAACTCAAAAATGTGTTTTTGAAATCACTACTATTCTACATTGGCAATGAATTTCAAGTTTTCAAAATTCTGCGCAGATCCAATAAAAGGCGATTGTAAGATAAATTCAACCTGTAGATACCAAATGTCCAAGTCAAACTCACTTCTCAGACTGGCCCAATGCTGAGCCTACAGTGGTGCTTCTTTGCTGTTTCTAAAAAATGCAGATAAATATCCATTCAATTTGGGACCCACTGGACTAGACAATAACTTTTAATAAAAAATGTACGATTGCAAACATGTGGGCCATTTTCTCTCATTTTGATTAATATTATTAGCAGGAATTTGAAACCAGGAGTTACTGCAGATCTCTCTCTTAGAATAATGGGAAAAGCACTACCTGAGCACTCCAGGGATCTGGACCCTAATCCTGGCTCTGCCACTAATTATCTGTGACACATTAGGATGTCACAAACTTGTGAGCTTCAGTTTCCTCACCTATAGAACTGAGAAATTTGGATTAGCTGATTTCTAAGATTCCTTCCAGCCCTCAAATCCTATTAGAGAGAGCTTCCACAGACCAAATTTAGAACAATTTGGGGATCAAAGAGAACAAGAGTATAATTGACTGAAACACATTAACAAATTCTTAAGGCCACAATGATTGCCAGAGAGAGGGAAAAAAAGAATTTTTTAAATGTCTCATTTGCTGGCATAACAGCTTACTGAAATTAATAAAGAGAAAGAACTAAGCATCTTGTCCTATCTTTCAACAATTACGCTACTTCGGGATAAGCAGACAGCAGCAAACGATGAAGGACAGCTCTTCTTTACAGAGGAATGCTAACTTATAAATAAAGGAGGAACATTCAAGTGAAATCCCCATTTTGAAATCCCTAATAATGTAAGTGATTCAGGGAAGGATTATCAATGGATGCTAAAACCATCAGGTAAAAGGTTGATAGTAAAATAGGTATTCATACACTATCAGCTCACAGATTACCAGTTAAGCACAAATTATCTTTACAATGGAAAAGTTACGTTAACCCGGTGCTGGTATTACTCAGGGAAAAACCAGATATTATATGCCCTCTGCTAAAACGCAGTATGAAGTAAATCATGCTAGCCCTTCATTCCCCAGTGTCTGCCATAGGGAAGTGACAGGAGTGTTTGCTAAACTCTCCAGGCACCTCCAGAGGCCAAAGGGCGAGCGAACATGCACAGAACTCTTCCCGCTTGTCCTGCCTCTCACCCAGCGCCTGGGGAGATCCTGCTACCTAGGAAGAGCGCGCATGGATAAAACACATTGAGAGAGGGAGGGGGAGGCTTCCTATGTTCCCTCCTGTCTCCCACTGCCAAAACTGCACTATCTTCTGCAACATAAAGGGTATCCAGAGGGTAGAGAGAAGCGTTTAATACACAATGTCAGTGTGTTTCAAAAAAAAAAAAAGTAAAATAATCTCTATCTAACTCTTCAGATGACAAGAAATACATAAGATAGAGGAACATTAAATAATGTGCCTTGGAAAACCATCAGATAAATCCAGATTGTGAGATACACCACAAACAATTAGCTTGATCTCTTCAGAAAGTAACTTATTATTTTTAAAATGGTATGGAAACAGGGAAACTGTTAAAGAGAGATTTAATAGACATAACCAAGTATAATAGGTGGTCCTTGAGGATCCTGGTTCGAAAATAAACAGCTATAAAAACATTCTGGGGCTTCCCTGGTGGCGCAGTGGTTGAGAGTCCGCCTGCCGATGCAGGGGACATGGGTTCGTGCCCCGGTCCGGGAAGATCCCACATGCCGTGGAGCGGCTGGGCCCGTGAGCCATGGCCGCTGGGCCTGCGCGTCCGGAGCCTGTGCTCCGCGGCGGGGGAGGCCACGGCGGTGAGAGGCCTGCGTACCGCAAAAAAAAAAAAAAAAAAAAAAAAAACATTCTGGAGGCACGTGGAGTAATTTGAACATGGGCTGGAATTAAAAGACATTAGGAAATCACTATTATTTTTGTTGGATGTTAAAATGACAGTATGGCTACTTAAGAAAATGTCCTTATGCTAAAATATGGAGGAATGAATTGTCATAATATCTATAATTTACTTTGACATGGTTCAGCAAATAAAAAATATATACATATAGATGAAATAAGTTATATTCAAGTGAATCAATCTGCAGTTGAATCATTTATATGTAAAATAATGATGTTTTTCACAGAAGGAGTCTAGAGTCCTCACTTAGAACGTAATTATATTTCAGTGCTAAGGTACTATGCTTGTGTGTGCTCTTGCAATACAAGTAGGCCATCAATAAAGTACATTTCCAAAAAGTTCAATATGAAAAATATCCAATCTTCTTTCCCTACTAAGACTGCCCAGGTAGAGACAAGTTGCTTCCCTATATCCATCCTCCTTAGTACTAGAATGCTGACCTTGTTGCGGGTACTAATGTATCCAGGTAGAAAAACGACATTACCAGTTCCCCATTTAGACAGAGAAGACAGCTAACAACATGGAAGCAGAAATCACTGTATGAACTTACTACAAAAGCTCTTAAATGAGAGCTAAGTCAGGAGGTACACCCTAATGCCTTGGTTACTTCCTCTTTCTCCTCACCGGGAATCAAAGCATGATAGCTGGGGCTAAAGGAGCCATTTTGAGGCCGAGAGAACTGCAAAGACTTCCACCCTGACATTTTGAGCCACTGAACTGATAGCAGCAAATGCCCACCTTGTTACAGAGAGAACATAACCCCCAAGCTTTAGGTTACTACAGTAGCCTCTGTTACTCTGAGCTGATACAGCAAATATCAGGCAAAAGAAATGCACTAGTGCCCAGGATATAGCAGAATTATTCTTTATGAAATTCATCAGTTATAATATGAATATGACATGGGAAATGCAGGAGAGTTGTGAAGGAGAAGTGATTCTGGAATATGGTGACCTGAATGCAGCACCTTTTCCTTTAACCCCAACTCTAAGCCACTTGCTTCTCTTGAGCAAGACGACTTCTACTAGCATGTATGGGTAACTGTGTATAAGCGAAGCCTTCGGTTCCGGCACAGAACTGGTGTGAGGCATTCTCTAAAGTGGGCTGAGTAATTAACTGAAAAACAGCAGAAGAGTGCTGAGGACGGGCAACTAGGGGATCCTGAGAAGAACCTGAAAGGCAGAGAAGGCTGGGGCCATAGCCCACAGTCCTTCCCATCCTTGCCGCCCAGGAAAGTGCAAGCAGACCAGAAAGCCAACAGGGAATTGACAGTCTATCTGTCACTGCAGGCCTATGACAATAGAGACCCCTTTGCCTACAGGGAAGGACTGATACCACAGAGTGTTCTTCAATAACCAGTCTTGAGCTTCGATAAAACAACCAAGGCAAATTGCCTGTAAAAGGGGGCCCAGCTGCCTATGAAGGAGACCAAGCAGAAAAATAATATCCATACTCTGTAAAACAGAACATCTGTAGGAGACAGAGTACTTTAATTAAAAGGAATTACGTCGGGAATTCCCTGGCGGTCCATTGGTTAGGACTCCGCGCTCTCACTGCCGAGGGCCCAGGTTCAATCCCTGGTCGGGGAACTAAAATCCCACAAGCCATACAGTGTGGCCAAAAAAAAAAATTAATTAATTAATTAATTGGAATATGTCAATTACATATGAGAATTTAAGGAGATTCAAGTACAGCACTCAAAAAAAAAAAACCTTTTAAAAGTGAAAAAAACATAATTTCCTAGTTAAATATTTTTAGAGAATAAATTGAAAGAGAAATACAACAACCTGAGAGTCACTTACCCAGTCAGGAAATCCTTTACAGTCAGATGGGAAGGAGAGCTATTTGATGATATACACAAGATTCAGAGAGAATATTATCCACATGATTTAATGAGAAAAAGAACCATAAAAAGTCTCTAACTAAACAAATTAACCAGAACAAAGGACAAAAATTAGAAGAAAATGAATAGCTGGTGTACATACACACCTGGGTATGCAGAATATACAAGTTAAGTAACAACTCTTGGGGCCTCCCTGGTGGCACAGTGGCTGAGAGTCCGCCTGCCGATGCAGGGGACACAGGTTCGTGCCCGCGTCCGGGAAGATGCCACATGCCGCGGAGTGGCTGGGCCCGTGAGCCATGGCCACTGAGCCTGCGCGTCCAGAGCCTGTGCTCCACAATGGGAGAGGCCACATCAGTGAGAGGCCCGCGTACCGCAAAAAAAAAATAAAATAAAAAAATAACAACTCTTGAAACAAGGGATATATTTTTAAAAGAAATTCTATTAAGTAACACACCATTTCATCAAAACTTAGGAATCTGGGGGGAAGAAAGGCAGGAAGATAAAAGCATCCCCAAAGTTGCAGGGCAGGCAGAGGTTGGGGGGAGCGCTGAGTGGTGGCAGGAAGAAAGGAGAAGAGGGAACTAATAGAGAAATAAACATCTTGTGGAAGAAATCATATTTTTTGTGGAGAAAATGGTTGAGGCTCTAGCTATCAAATAAAAAAATCATGTGCATCTGATTATGAAAGAGGGGAAGAAGAAGTAAATCACTAAAGAAAAAGAAGAGTAGAACTAATAAATTAAGAAGAGGGGGGAAAAATGAACAGTGACTTGAACAGACAGCAAAAATAAGGAAAATTCAAAATAAGTTATAACAATATAAAATAAGTAATGAGTGTAAAGATGACAAGAATAAAAATCAATTATATCAGTCATTACACTACATATGAAAAGGCTAAATTCTCTTATTAAATGAGATTGTAATACTGCATTATGAAATATAACCTAGCTAACATGATTACAAAAAGATAAAACAAAATGATAAACAGTAAATTAAAATGAGTAGACAAAGATATACAGATAAAAGCAAAGAAAAGAAAGGCAATAGTGTACCACACAAGGTTAAATTAACAGCTGAATGCACTAAACAGAATAAAGCATAACGTTATGTAATGATATAAAGCATATTTATGAAGAACATAGAACAGTGAGAAACCAGTAGCACAGAAATCTTAAAAACGCAAGAAGAACTAGAGAGGGAGATTTTAAAATACCTTTCAAAATTGGACAGATAGGTTAAGTAATAAAAAATAATAAATAAAAATATATAGAAAATGCCATTAATCTTAAAACTTTCAAAGTTCAATATCCATCAAAGATTTAGAAAGACTAATAATAGATAATAAGAAGAAGAAAGTCTAATAATAAGAAAGTCTGATAAACTATAAAATCATAACTTTTCTTGAAGAGTGCACTGGCTTACCTATGGTGGATCACAGAAGGAGGAGCTGCCGGCCACCACACAAGCAAGTAAGAAATCAATTAACATTTTAATAGTTTGCTAAGGAATGCATGTGAGACAGCTTGACTGTATAGAACCACCAGAAGCCCCAGACCCAAGGGGAGTTCACACACACTTACAGACTCTTTTCCAAGGGCCTCCCCATATAAGAAAGATTGGGGGACAGAAAGAAGGACAGAGAGACTCCTTCAGTAGTGCAGAAGGAGAATAGCAGCCGCTGCAAGAATGCACAACACCCCATACCTCCTGCCCTTATCTTTCTCTCATATTAGGAGAAGCCTTTAGCTACTACAAGAACGTAGCAAACTGTCATCTCCAGGATACAAATAAAGATCAACTGCTGCTGAAGGAAGCAGTACAGGCTCAGGAATTTATACCACAACCTCAAAGGATTCTTACCATTGGGTGAGGGACAGGAAACACTCTCCCACAAAAAAACCAATCACTGATACAAGACACAAGTTTGGCTCCTACGGGAAAGAGAGGTAGGAATGCTATGCAAACTCAACTCCCAGAGCTCAGGCTCATAAACCCCAGATAAGAGTGAAGCTGGACCAAGACAGAGAACAGAGAGAACGCAGACCTCAAATAACACAGAGGTCTACTGTGGGGGAAGGACAAGGGCGTGGCAACTTGGTGAGAGAACCCCACTATGATGCAGGCACTCAGGGACAGGAGAAAGCTGAGAGTAGAACAGAGACACTGAGAAAAACCTGGAGCACCCCGGCCACCACCCTAATCACAAGGCAACTCCAGAAGAATCTGAAGCCTGGGGTGCACTGAAAGTAACAAAAACAACAACATAATGCAAACCCACCTCATCTCCTAACTAGGTTGACCCAAACTCCCACACTAAACAGGATGACAAAATAAAACACGTGCATATTTCCAAACATAAATACTATTTACCACACTCTGATTGTTTCACACCTGACACTGGCATTACAATACTGACATTGTATTACTGGCAATACAAAAATAAAAACATACAAGGAAACAAGGGAAAAACAGCAAATTCTGAAGAAACAGAGCAATCAGCAGAATCAGATGCAGAAATGACACAGACATTAGAACTATCAGACAAGGACTTTAACAATAACTATGGTTAATTTGTTAAAGAATGTACTAGAAAAGGCAGATAACATGCAAGAACATAGGGGAAATATCAGCTAAGACATGGAACCTATAAGAGAGAATCCAGTGAAAATGCTAGATATAAAATCATGGTTTCAAAATTGAATTCCTTTGACAGACTCACCAGGTAACTTAACACAGCTGAGAAAAGCAGCAGTAAACTTGAAGGCAACAGAAATTACCTAAACAAACACAAAGTGGGAAAAGAAAAAAAAGAGAAAGAAAGCAGAACAAAGAATGTAAGAGCTGTGAGACAATATCACATCAACTGGTCTGACATACATGTAATTGGAGTCCCAGAAGAGAGAAAGCTTATGCCAGAAGTAATATTTGAAGAGAAAATGGCTAAGGATTTTCCAAAAATGATAAAAGACATCAAACCACATATAAAATAAAAAAGCAAGTTTTAAAAAAAATTTTAAAGACATCATATTCAAACTGTTAAAATGCAAAGAAAACGAGAAAAACCTTGAAAGTAGAGGAAAAAAGATTATGCGTGAAGAATGTAACTTACAGCAGACTTCTTGTCAGAAACTTTGTAAAGTAAAAAAAGAACAAGTGATATCTTCAATGTAATGAGAAAAAAAAAAAACCTGTCAACCTAGAGAAGATATCTTTCAAACAATAAAGCAAAATATTTTTTTTAGAAAAACGAAAGCTGAGAAAATTCACTGCCAGCAGACTTGTGATACAAGAACTGCTCAAAGAATATGATAGCAGACAGAAATATAACTCAAAACAGAGAAATGAAGAGCTCCAGAAATGGAAACAAAGGTAAAGAACGCAATTTGCCTTATTTTTTAATTGTTCTAGAAGATAACTGATAGTATAAAGGGCAAAGAGTAAAATGTACTGTAAGGTTTATAACACACAAAATCGATGAAAATGATGGCATAAAGGATGGGAAGGAGGAATTGCCGGTATAACAACTATATCTCACTGCCTTTTTGATATCTGTTGTCTAACAGACCTGTCAAAATCAACATGCCTTAAACCAAACTGCAGATCTTCCCCATTTAGACCTGTTGCACCAAAATCTTCCCCTATCTCAGCCGCTGGCTGACAAACCAATCCTCCCAATTTCTCAGGCTGAAACCCTTGGAATCATCTTCCCTTTCTTCCACTGATCTCATCAGCATATTCTATCTTCAAACTACACTTCCAACACTGCCACTATCTTGGTCTAAGACACCATCACCTCTCACGTGGATTACTGCAAAAGAATCCTAATAAGTCTCCCAGTTTACACATTCACCCTTTGGTCAACTATTCTCCACACAGCAATCAGGGTGATCCTGATAAACTCAAGTCAGATCACGTAACTCCTCTGCTCAAAACCCTGCAGTGGCTCCCCATTTCACTCAAAGTAAAGCCAATGGCTTCACAATGCCCCAAAAGGCCCTAAGAAATGTAGGTCTGGTACCCTTCTCTTCACTATCTCTCTGACCTCCTCCCCTAGTACTCGGCCCCTCGGTTAAGTCCATTCCAGCCTCACCAGCCTCCTTACTCCTGGAACACAACAGGCAAACGCCCATCTTAGGGCCTTTACTCTAACTGCTGCCTAGAATGTTCTTGCCCTAGAAATGTTTGGCTACTTTCCTCCCATCCTTTAAGTCACTGCCCAAATTTCCCGGCTAGTGAGGATTAACTGGACCAACCACCTATGTAGGAAAACATCCTCCCACAAACACACACAGTCTGCCAAGTCAACAACACCCAGCTCTACTTTTTCTTTTCTACAGCACTTATCCCATTTTAACACAGTGTAAGACTTTTCTAATCGTTCCTTGTTAATTTTCTTCTCCTCTCACGAAAATGCAAGCTCTGCAAGAAGCAGAATTTCTATTTTGTTCACTACCGTATTCCAAACAGCTGGTACCAATCTTGGTAATAAACATTTACTTAATAACTGTGTAAAACAAGATCCAAAGAAATGAAAATAATGTCCTATCCTCCGCATAGAATATGTTCAGTTATTAAAAATAACAAATTAGAGCCAAAGCAGATTACCTAGAGGGATTTCTACGAGATACTGCTGAATGATACTCTTTTCTCCTTTCTGTAAAATCACTTTTTAAAAGTGTGTGAATAGGTATGCGTCTGTACTCATGGAAATGAGCATGGATGAAGCATTTTATCAGTATATTGAAAAATAATTTTTGGTTTTCTTTTTTAAGTGAAAGGGATGTACGGAATCATCTGAGTTCCAATTCTGACTAATCCCCTTGTGATAGAACCTTCTTCACAGTGTCCTCATCTATAAAACAAGGACAACAACGGCCACCTCGCAGACTTGTTGTAGGGCTTAAATACAAACTCTGTAACACATTCAGTAAGTATTCTGTCACTAGCAACTAGCCCAGTGCCTAACAACTGCAATTGCTCAATAAATATTTGTTGAAAGAATTAACTGTAGCTGTTATAATCACACACAAAAACCAAAATCTGAATCTGTAATAACACCAGGAAATACAAAGCTGCATTGAGTCACTCTTGTAGAGTGTAAATGTGTGAACACAGAAAAGAGAGAGCACATATGGCAGGCATCGATGGTGACTATTTTCCCTCTGATTATGTTTCCAGATTAGCTATCACCAGCCACCAGGAACCGTAAA
This sequence comes from Stenella coeruleoalba, assembly GCF_951394435.1. Taxonomy (NCBI): domain Eukaryota; kingdom Metazoa; phylum Chordata; class Mammalia; order Artiodactyla; family Delphinidae; genus Stenella; species Stenella coeruleoalba. The sequence goes on along the minus strand of NC_137149.1, from coordinate 20,420,455 downwards.
CAAACATCTACTGGCAGAATTGTAGCCAGAGCATAAAGACCCATTATTTCTCCAGGAGAGTCACCTTCTGAGTGGATCAACAAAACACCTTCTTCCACAAAAGCTAGTCTTCTTGCATTAAAATGTATGCATGGTGATTCTTCCTCCATGCTTTTACTTACTTCTCTTTGGGGGTTTTCTCTTTCCCATATGTTTTTCTAACCCTATACAACTTGCCTCATTTTTTTAGCTTCTTGTATTTTCACGAACTCAGATTCAAACCCTTATTTCAGTTATTTTTCTCTTGGGATTTCACCTCATCAAATGTCTTTGCTACAAATCCCTCAAAGAGAACCAAGGTGCCTGCCTTGGTGTGAAGGAGAGGGAGAGGGAGATGGTGCTGTGGAAGGAAGAGGAGCTTGCAATACAGCTGTGAGCAGCAAGGTTCCCAGCAAAGCTTCTCTGGGCTTCAGTGTCATCATCTGTAAGATGAGAAGGTATAAGATGAGAAGGTGCAAGCTGGATTCCCTCTGAAGTTCTTTTAAACGCCATCATTCCGAACACCATCAGAATCTATTATTTCCTATTCCACTTCTCATGTACATATTTTCCCTTCCTCTTTATAAGGGAACCACTCACCCAGGCTTTACTGCATGAATGCCAACCTTGTTGATCTCTGCTAGAATCAACACTGAAAACAAGGCAGAAGAGTCATCAACATGGTAGATCTGCAATGCGTACATTTTATTGGGACCAGTATGTGAGGAAGGATGCACTGTAAAATGTTCCACGTAATGTAGACAAGGAAGAATTATACTTTGGAGCTGTGGTAGGATGTATAATGGCCCACGGAAAACGTTTACATCCTAACCCCTAGAATCTGTATGTTACCTTACATGGTAAAAGGGACTCTGCAGATGGGATTACATTAGGGACCTTGAGCTGGGGAGATTACTCTGCGTTATCTGGGTGGATCCAATCTAATCACAAGGGACCTTGTAAGAGGAAGCAGGAGAGTCGGAGTCAGAGAAGGAGATGTGATGACAAAAGCTGAGGTCAGATTGATGTGGGGTCATGAGCCAGGGAACGTGGGCAGCCTCTAGAAAACTATAAGCCAAGAAACTAAACTCTCTTTAGAGCCTCCTGAAGGAACCAGCCCTGCCTGCCCATCTTAGATTAATATTCTCCAGAACCATAAAATAATAAATCTGTATTGTTGTTGTTTTTCGTTTTTCTTGTTTGTTTTTTTTTTTTTTTTTTTTGCGGTACGCGGGCCTCTCACTGCTGTGGCTTCTCCCGTTGCGGAGCACAGGCTCCGGACGCGCAGGCTCAGTGGCCATGGCTCACGGGCCCAGCCGCTCTGCGGCATGTGGGATGTTCCCGGATCGGGGCACGAATCCGTGTCTCCTGCATCGGTAGGCAGACTCTCAACCACTGCACTACCAGGGAAGCCCAAATCTATATTGTTTTAAGCCACTAACTGTGTGATAGTTTGGAATCAGCAATAGGAAACTAATGCCTCCATGCGGCCAATAAGTTGTGTCCTGAAAAGAAGCTGTGGATAAGATCCTAGGGTATTTGGCAAGTTTGAACTAGGAACCTGCATTTGTTCAAGAGAAGAGCAAAGTGTAATGGGAGACTGCCCTAGGGTTCAAGGGCACAGGATGCCACTCAGGAGTCCCTAAGGCAAAAAGGCACAGGGATGAGAGGGAGGGAAGCCAGGAACTGAGCTACCCCAGTGGGGTCAATTCACTTGGCTGGTGTGTATCAAGGGACCTGAGCCTCAACAATGCTCCACCAGGAGGCTCCACACCTCCATTCACTCTCTAATGCATCACCCCGTTTCTTTCTTTCACTTAACACATGCTGCAACTGTCTTGGAAATCTTCCCTTCCTTTACCTGTTTGCTACGTCTCTCCCCACACAAGAACACAAGCTCCATGTGGACAAAGACCTTGTCTGTTTTGCACCCGTCTGTATCCCCAAGGCCTAGCACGGTACTGCCACACCTGAAAGACTAAAAGTCAGAGGGAAAGAAAAACCAACAGCCTACAACAAACCTCAAGGAAACGAAGAGTGGTAGTGGTATATCTGCCACCTTAACCCTTTCCATAAAATCACAGAATCTGAGAGCTCAAAGAAATCTTATGGTTTACCTCTCCACTTTCTGAGTTCAAACACAATGTCAAACACACCACCGCCTCGTTAATCATATAAGCCGGCAATGAAAAATATGGTCATGATATAAAAAAATGTAATGTAGTGAGATGTTTACATAACTTTTCATCGTATGTATACTTCCTATATTAGCTTTGAGTACCTAACATTAATTTTCATCTGCATAGTAACCTAGAATTCCACATCTTTTTTACAACATTAAACTGTGCTCATGAGATAACACATGGCAAGCACTTAGAACAGGGTCTGGCATGCTCAAGTGTTAAATCTACTGTTTTGTATTATTTTTTATCTTATCCTTAGCAAATTGCAATGCGTATAAATGTGAATGAACTCAGGCCTCCTTTTTCTACTCTAGGGCTTTCCAGCAGACTCTCATCCATTCTTTCTCCAAGAATAATGGCTCACACAGAAATATCTACCAGACGACCCTCGCTTCGTGCAATCTCTAAATTTCCATAATGGCAAGAAAAGAAAAAGAAGTCTTTCCCATTTCTTCTTCTTGTCATTTTGTAGATTTTATACAAGGGAAAAAAAAAAAAAAAAGCAGCGGCGGCACCAGGCCTACAAAAAAGGACAACTGCCAAGGAAACACCGAGTGGGACTAAGGTGGAGCCAGGGAATTAGGTGACTCTGCTGCAGGGACTCCACGCTAGGAGACTCCACACAAAAAGGGGTGGGTCTAGAATGGGATTAGGGATCCCATTGGTAAGGGAATCCCCAATCAATATGGTGAATGTAGCGCGGGTAGAGGGTCTAGCAAAATCCCCCAACCTCAGTACAGCTCTGGATTAGATTCTCTGAACTGAAATCAACAGATGACGTGAATTGCAACTGTTTTTGAAAAACAGAATTGTTAGACAAGCATACGTGTTATAAAAGTGTGATAAAACTTCTGTGATACATTCCAAAATTTGTTTAGAATAGAGAACATAAAAACTTTTAAGTAAGGTCCTTAATAGAGCTGCTGAAATACTTTTTCGCAGACCCTCTGATTAATGGCCAGAGTTAAAGCTAGTACAAGGTAACTTCAAAACTATTTAAGCATCGAGAAACTATATGCAAACTGGTAAGGGATGCACTGATATTCATATTAGCTTTACAGTACAGCTAAAATCTGCTGGAATAGCTAAAATCAGCTTCAGCTTTGTCCTCAGCTTCTGGAAGGCAAAGGAGCTGAAGCCTACTTCAAGGTCAGTTCTGGCATCAATGAACCTGTCAATGATCAATGACCTTATGATTATCTTGTGATCACCACTAACCTATATCACCAATAGTATGTCATTTGGATTTATTGCAAACATCTGCATATTCACTTGAACTATAGGTAAGCATTCTAGATGTGACCTGGATGAAACCATGCGTTTTACGTGTTGAAGTTACACAAACCAGGAAACGATAAGTATCTGTAAGTACTGCAATGATAAAATGCAATAATATATGATTTTGGAAGCTGTTCATTCTACACCCCAAAATAATTTAAAACTTCCAAGTAACTTATTTCATGGAAAAAGAATGTGGAATTAATAAAAATATCAAAAGAACATACATCGGCCAGCTGTTTCTAAAAACCTAAATAATATAAGGCAAAAAATAAGGATAATTTAATAATTCTAATATTTGTACCATTCTTACTATATTACTATTAAGAACATAAAACAAAATAATGTTTAAGAACTGTGTTTAACTTTTAAGTACTTATATTCAGTCCTGAGACCTTCAAGAAAAATCCATTTGGGAATTTTCATAGCTTGTGAGAAAATTAAAAGCAGAATCTCAACTTCTGCTTTGAAAGAACGTTGAATTTAACATTTACCCTTTTGGCAAAAACATCTATTCAGATCAAGTGTTTACACCTGCTTTTCTCCTTTGCGCATTCTCCCAAACTCCCATTTGAAGGAGTAAATACGGGGTTTATTGTTTCCAGTTTTACCCTGGGAGATACTTACAGACCCTGCTGTCACCTGTGCACCTTTCTTCACCTGCTCCTTAGGTGAGGGGGTGGGGAAAGACTCATACTCAGATGAAAGACATCCTGGTGTCTCCGGTGCATCTTGTGAACCTCTTGTTAGCCCACCGTAACTGAACAAGCCTGCTCCTGCCCAAACCTCACCCCTACACAGTGGGGGTGAGGGGTGCTGGGAAGCTGGCAGAAACAGATCTGGGAAGGACATGAGCTTTGGACTAAGAAGCGATGGGTCTGAAGCCTAACTCACTAACTCAGCAGGAAATTTAACCTCCAAGTACTTCTGCTTTCTCCTCTCCTACAAGAGGATTAAGACTGTTCTCACAGGAGTGCTGTGCCAGTGAAGTTACTAACAGAGGTAACGCAGCAAGCATGGGCCCTAGCACCAAGTATCTGCTCAGTAAACGCTGGCTCTCATGACCCTGGGCATTTCACCACTGCCTCCGTGATTTCTGACTTCACACATCCTTTGAAACGGCTATAACACAGGTCTCATCGAATCCAAAGACTTGGTATTGTCCAGTAATCTCTCTTCCTAGGCCTTTGCTTTCAACATCCAACATTCCCAGGCCGTTCCCTTAGGGCCACTGCCATGTGCTGGTCCTACTCACGTGTCTCTAAATCTCTGGAAGGAAAGATCCGAGGAAAATCCAGAAAAGCTGAGAAAAAAGTTCAACGATTCATGCATTATCTAGCTGGCACCTCCCAGGATTCACATTACACATTTTGGAAGGAAAGAAAGAACTGCGGGGTGTCTGAATGACATGCTAAGGCCTGCGTTGAGCTGCGCTCTGGGCAGCTCCCCGCAATCCCCACAGGGAAAGTGAGGCATTCCCTACAGGAAGAAAGGCGGCGATGGAGCTCGTGCGCGCCTGGGAAGACACCCGCCCACGCGTGCCTCTGCCCACTCCCGGAGCCGACGAAGAGGGAGGCTCCATCCCGACTCACTTCCTGCAGGGGAGGAAAGACATCTTGCCGCAGGGCGGCCGGCGGCAGTTCCGCCTCTGGACCGGCCGGCTACAGAGCGCGCCCCGCCGACACCTACGTGGCGCTGCCCGCTCGCGAGGCGCGGCGGGCGAAGGCCACCCCCGCCGCCCTAGCCTCCCCGCGGGGCTCCCGCCCGGCCCGGCGAGGGACGACGCGAGTGAAGCCCGCGGAGCCCCCGGCCCGGCGGAGGGGCGAGCCCGGGAGGCGCAGGGCGCGCGGCGGGAGCAGAGGCGCGCAGGCCGCCGCCGGGTCACCCACCTTTCTTACTCTGCGGGCCGTGTAGAGCCCCATCCCGTCCTGAACCCGGGAGGACTTCAGGGAGAACCTGTCCGGCACGTACATGCCCAGCATTTTCCCAGCCGCTGCCGCCGCCTCGCTTAACACCGGCGGTCTGCGCCCGGGAGACGACACATGGAAATTTGGGGTGCCGGGGTGGAGGGGAGAGGCCGGCGGGGAAGGAGGAAATGGAGTTTTCCTCCCAGAATCCCCACCTCCCCGCCGATTCCAGGATCCCCCGCGGCTCAGCCCCTCCTCGTCCCGGGTCTAGCTCGGCCCGGAGCCGCCGAGGCCGCAGCTGCCATTGCTGGCGCGGGGGCGTGGGGGGCGCGGGCCCGGGCGCTGCGGGCGCCGGGACGCTGCGGGCGCGGGGACGCCGCGCGCTGATTGGCCCGAAGTTAGCGGCTCGGACCCGCTCCCGGGCGTGGAGCCCGGGGCAGGGCTGACCCCGGAGCTTCGAACCCGGAGGCCGGGGAGCCGAAGCGACCCGCCCGCACCGTGCGCCCCGCGCAGCCGCGTGCGGACCCGCCCTTGACCAGCTCTGGGTTTTGAGTCTCTGAGCTTGTACTCCCAGTCGGCGAATTTTGCACTCTTCAGATGCAAAACGAAATGGGCCTTGACCGAGCTGGGGCCATCCTCCAAAACAACTTTAGAAGTTCTAGTCCGAAGGCATACTTAACTGCCTAACTACTGAGAGCAGTCCCCGGGGTCTAGGAAATTTTAGTCCTTTTACATCTGAGTTATGCATCTTTGCTTTATTTCATGCTTGTTTCAGAGGTTTGAACACATAGGGGACCAATAAATATGTAGATTAACGTTCAGAGAAAGCGGGTATAAGCAGCCTGCAGCTAATCCATTTCAAGTTAACTCAAAATTTGTCGTGAACAATTGAAGTAATATTTAAATCCAGCAGAACCTAGTTCTGTTCTGGTGTCCTAATCCCTGGGAAATTCTTACACTTCCAAAGATGAGCTATTCCAGAGTTCTCTCTACCTTGAAAATCACCAGACCAATTCCAGATTTTCAGACATAGAGCAGTGGAGATGGGGGAGATAAGAGGGAATGACCGAACGAATAGTGGAATCTGGAATCACGGCCGTGAAATAACACCATAAGTCTTCTTTTAGTGTTTTTGCGGTATACGGGCCTCCCTCTCACTGTTTTGGCCTCTCCCGCTGCGGAGCACAGGCTCCGGACGCGCAGGCTCAGCGGCCATGGCTCACGGGCCCAGCCACTCCGCGGCATATGGGATCCTCCCGGACCGGGGCACGAACCCGTGTCCTCCTGCATCGGCAGGCGGACTCTCAACCACTGCGCCACCAGGGAAGCCCCTTCTTTTAGTGTTTTTAATGAAGTTAGTAGGTATCGATCACAGTGGCGCTCAGAAAGAACTTTAGAAGGATGTTTCATCTTTCAAGAGGAACTGGGTGCTCTCTACTCATTTCTCTTGATATTCTTGATAATTTTCTACTCTGGGTTCTTTTCTCAGGAACTGTTTGATGTTTCCAATAAATATTTGATGTTTCTTATAAACTAATAGTAATAATAATAATTTTGACAAAATTAAAGGCCACACTATTAAAAAAAACGCAACTGAATACATTTTAAAGATCTTATTGGCTTTATGCAACAATTCGTGGTTTGGACAACATACAATCTGGCAGATAGGAGCTCTGAGGAGCTATACAAAGTGAAAGGCTTTCACGGGTAGAAGGAAGCAGGAACGAGGAAGTTATACCAGACAAAAAGTGGATTGGCTATTGCAAGGTACCTTTCTCTTAGGGGATGGTGGAAGTCTGTTAGGCACATTACCTAACTAATGCTGAACAGGCACCTCCCAATTGGCTGGCTTAAGCTTCCATTTCTAAATGAGCCAAAATTGTAATTAAGTCTCAGTTTGGTGATGGAGAGTTTAGCATAAGGGACTCCATTTGGGGCCTGTTGTCTTGTTTTCAGCAACACACATGGAAATGATTCCTTAGTCTTCTGGACTAAGGAAAGCTTTGGAACACAAACAGTTCCTAATCTCCTAAGTAGGAGAATTTTATTAAAGTTTAGAAAAAGATTTTTGAAAAAGCATTATGAAGAAAATCATGTAATAGCAATATTTGGAGATTTTAAAGAACAGAATAAATAAATGATCTTCTTTTTTTTTTTAAAACTGAAGGGTAGGTAGCTTTGCCAGGGGTGAGAGGAACAATGCCTTAATCATTCTTTGAGTTTTGATCTCTTTGACCTAGCATTAAAGATATCTAACTTCCTGTAGGTGGATATGAATTAATAAATAAACAAAGTTTGGGGGAAATTTGAAATTAGATGGCCTTGAAACATGTAATAGGGATTCAATAAATATGTCTTGATTAGAAGTCTATTCTGAGGCTAATCTGAGATTTTCAAATTAGTCAACAGTGAGCCTACACTCCAACTGTTGTTCCTCAGAGAACCTGGACCAAGTAGGTTTTCCTGGAATCCTTTAAGCCAGTGCTAAAATAAGGCCAGACCAGGTCCACTGGGCCCAGCTGGAACCAGACCACCATCCAGAGGGTGGCCGTGGCACTTTCCGCAGGGCGCTCAGTCCTTTGTCACACACAGCTTTTCAGCCCTGGCCCTCAAGCCACCCTGGCTCCTCAGTCAAATGCTCTGCCATGTCTCTTTGGGCACAAAAGTTTCCACAGTTTTTGATCACCAGAGAGAAGAAGAAGTGTTTTCTGGACTTGGTCTGACGCAAGCCTCATTCGCTGATGACCTTGCTTTGGCATAGCTCCCTTTTCATTGCTGCTGTGTGTCTGGGGAACAAAGTTGTCAGCTCGAGAATGCTCATCTCTCTGAATGTAGGCATCTTTACTAATTAGGAAGCAGTAATAAAAATAAATTAGTTTGTGATGATAAATCTGAGATTAATAAAATGAAAAACTTTCTAGATCTTTTATGAATCTCTGTCAGAGATTTTGTTACAACTAATGCAAACAGTGTATTTCATTAAAGCATGCAACGTTCTGTTTATTTGTTGGAGTTTTCTGAAGATCTACCACCTAAAACATAGGGAACAGCAACAAAAAGCTCTTAATAATAATCTCTCTTACAACACAAAAAAGGATATGTGCTTGCCCGATGAAAATGCACCATACTGACCGGAAATTTGATTTTGAAGCCTATAAGACAGTAGTGGTACGATGAGTCATTTCTTAAAACTTTTAAAGCTAGAAAGTGACCTTTCAACATTGTCTTTGAAAAAAGGGAAATTAAAATTCTGCTTTATATCAAGAGTTTAAATCCAGTCTTAAAAAAATAAGAAAATCAAAATATTGACATTAAAGTACTACCATGCACCTGATTTACTTATTATAGAAAATATTGCACTATCTTGAGACAAGAGAAATGACTCCAAATACATTTCTCCTTATTTTCAAATTTGCTTTTGGAGGAAACTTTTTTCATTGATATGCCTAAAGCAAGCTCTAGTTATTGAATTCAAACTTGTGTACTGGTGTAGTCCTTGTTTTTCATTACAGGGGAAGATTTAATTCTATAATTCTGTAATAAATAATTATTTTACCACACATACTGTAAAATCTTTTGATTGTGTCTCAATTATTAATGACTGTTTCCAGCTGTCATGGTGGATTAAAAGCCTGATAGGAAAAAAATACAGAGGTTTATTTATCTTTAGTTTCCTGAGAGTCAGAAGGACTTGTAGTGAATGAATATGAAACCAAATTTCCCGAGCAGAAAAGAATAAAGATATATTGGTTTGGCCAAAAAGTGCCTTCAGTTTTTAAGTAAAATAAAAGACACATTTTTCATTTTCACCAAGAACTTTATTGAACAACATATTCACCGTTTTGTTCCACTACCTTCTGCCATTTTTCAGGCAACTTCATAAATCCATTTTCCCAAAACTTTTTGAGCAAAGAACTGTTCCAGGTGGGTGCCTTTTACAAGTCTTCCAGGGAATTGAAATTTTTTGCATTAAGAGAATTTTGTAAGGACTTAAATAAATGGAAATCCGAAGGTGCAATGTCTGGTGAATATGGTGAATGAATCAGAACTTCCCAGCCAAGCTGTAACAGTTTTTGCCTGGTCATCAAAGAAACATGCGGTCTTGCGTTATCCTGATGGAAGATTATGCGTTTTCTGTTGACTAATTCTGGATGCTTTTCGTCGAGTGCTGCTTTCAGTTGGTCTCATTGGGAGCAGTAGTTGTTGGAATTAATCGTTCGGTTTTCCAGAAGGAGCTCATAATAGAGGACTCCCTTCCAATCCCACCATATACACAACATCACCTTCTTTGGATGAAGACCGGCCTTTAGTGTGGTTGGTGGTTGTTCATTTCACTTGCCCCGCGATCTTTTCCATTCCACATTGTTGTACAGTATCCACTTTTCATTGCCGGTCACAATTTGTTTTAAAAACAGAACGTTTTCATTTCATTTTACTAGAGAATCGCATGCAGAAATACGGTCAAGAAGGTTTTTTTCGCTTAACTTATGTGGAACCCAAACATCAAAGCAATGAACATAACCAAGCTGGTTCAAATGATTTTCAATGCTTGATTTGGATATTTTGAGTATGTCGGCTATCTCTCGTGTGGTATAACGTTGATTGTTCTCAATTAATGTCTCGATTGATCGCTATCAAGTTTAACTGGTCTATCCAACAGTGGAGCATCGTCCAGCAAGAAATCTCCAGCACGAAACTTCACAAACCACTTTGGACACGTTTGATCAGTCACAGCACCTTCTCCACATACTGCACAAATCTTTTTGTGTGTTTCGGTTGTGTTTTTACCTTTCTTGAAATAATAAGGCATAATATGCTGAAAATGTTGCTTTTATTCTTCCATCTTCAATATTAAAATGGCTACACGAAAATTCATCAATTTTGATGTCTTTTTTTAAATGCACGCTGATAGGACAGCTGTCTCATACAATCTAAGAAAACTGCTTTGAATGAAGTGAAAGACAACTAGGTGCTACTAGAGCCATCTTATGGGAAAAAAAGAATGAATCTTTTGGCCAACCCAATATTTTCTATGACTCAAAGAAAAAAGAAGAGAAAAAAAAATCCTTAAAAATAAAATCTGGGGTGGGGTTGTTGAAGTCTTGCACTGAAACCATCCTCTCCATAGCATTGATTCCACAGTAGCAACAGTGCCATGAAAGATGACGCTGAAACCTGAAAAAGTCTGCACATTAAATTTTCCTTAGTCTCTTTGTTTTGAATGACAACACCAAAGACTTGTATGCAGTACCAGAGAAAAATCATAAAATTCTTTAATTAGAAGAAAGCTGGAATTTGTTGGGACTACAGTGAGTGATGTTACAAAAAGAAAAGCCAAAGAGTGAATGAGTGGCCCTCTCACCCCAAAAGTCAGATGCTGTTCATGGAGCAGTTATGGAAAAGTAACATGAAGCTGAAGTAAAGTGAGAGGAAGAAACCAAGAAGGATAATTATTTCCATGTATTGAGCCTAGTATATGCCAGAAACTGGACTGGATAGGTTCTTCCTATGCATTATCTTAAAGCCCTAACAGCCCTACCATAACAGCCCTGCAAAGTAAATGTCACTCACCCCATTTTACACACAAGAGAGAAGTGATTGATCTTAATCAATTTCATGAATCCATGAAGCGGTGGAGGTAAAAAAATTCAGGACTTTGTTTCCGATGTCCTTGATTCTACCTCCAGCTGACTCAGTCAGGCTCACTCTCCAGTTACACTTCCCATTAGGCTTAGCAGCACCTCCAGAACAAGCAGAACTCTCCGTCTTTCTCTCTCCTTCCCCTTCCCCTTCCCCTTCCCCTTCCTCTCTTTCTCTTTCTACTTTTCTTTCATGTCCCCTCCCAATCCACCTCCACCTCCTCTAGAACTGGGCAGAAAATTTGACTGGCCAAGGTCAAGTAAATAGTTATCCCGAGGTCAGATGCTCCAGTGTGATCCAAATGACTGTGGAGTTATATGATTCTCCAAAGATATCCCCTCTGCAGAGAGGGCTGTAAGATAAGACGCTGCTTTTACAGAAAGTTTCTCTGAACCTGGCAGATATTTGGAGGCTTTGCCTATTTATAACCACAGCCTAGCTCATCGACAAATTTTTAATCCACAGAAATGATAATATTTAAAAGATTCAGTAATTAACCAAAAAGCAATACCAATGCTCTTGTTTGTCAGAACCACTCAATTTGTTCTACTGGTTTCCCTTTTCCCTCACTAAAATAAAATAGTTACTGAACTATTATTAAAAGGGGGGGAGGGGATCACCTTCTTAATATACCATTCCAAATGAGTAAGGAGGAGCTTAGTTTAAGTGATCATTTTCTATAAACCCTCTGATACTATGCAGAGTAAAAATCATGATAATAATAATAATAATTGTAATGTCTTACTAATTACTTAGCACAGAGGCAAGAACCAACTTTTTCCATAGAAAATGTTATTTCAAATAAACATCACAGTTGAGTGCTGATGTCTTGGTGACCTCTCAGTACAAAGGGAAGCATACACAACCAATGATGTAATTCCCTACTGAATTGGGGTCTCCATAAGGCCTCCTCTCCGCTGACTGTTTCTTTCTTCTTACATTTGGCAGATTGAAGTTTCACATAGTATTTCATCATCAGAAAGGTAAGTTTCTAACTGAGTATTAATGCAATCATAGCAAATTAATACTGTTTGAAGATCATTCATTTTAAAATTTCCTCTGTAGTTTCCAATTGCAACCAAGTACCATATTAACATATGTTTACATATGAATGAAGAACATTATTTTTTACTTAGCCTTTTAGGTGAGTTCAGGAAAATAATGTACATCAACATTGGTTTACCTAGTTTCAAAGTCTTTGTAACTGGCAATGGTATATGGATGTCACTTATTTCTAACACATCAACAAAATTTTCTGTTGCTGAAATAGGTCTGCAGATCTTAAGCTTTTATATCCAAACCTAACTTGTGAAGTATAGTGTTTAAATAGAATACGTGACTGAAATAAGAAACAATATATTATTCTGAAAGTTACTAATACTGCTTGCCCTGAAGGTAACTTAAATCCTGTGTTATAAGAAACTTGTCAACATATGGAAAACCAAATTGGAAGGCTTCTGGCTGTGTGACAGGTGTATTCTCTGGAGAAAAGATACCCCCCAAATTTTAAATAATCAAATATGGCAAAAATAACAGATTCTCTTATATCCTTGGGTCAAATGTTTCCTCCGTGAATTATAAGCCAGCCAGCCTTTGCACTGCTGTTCTCTTTGCTTGAGGAATTCAGTTATTATGAGTCTCTCTTTATAAAAGGCCACTATGCAGCTGTGAAGAAAAAACTGGCATCACGCTGATTCCTCAAGTCATCATTTCTGAATGTTTCTGCAAAAATTTACCGCAAAGAACCTTAGGCCAGAAGGAAGCAAAAAGACTTTGTAAAAAATCATACATATCGTGCCAGAGTCTCTGCTAAATTATACAGGCTACCCACAAAAATAGCTTCTGGAAACCTCTTCCTCCAGACATAGCTGCCAGAAGAGTGTCCCTCCATTGCTCCTACCATGGGGAACTCCTTTCTATTAGGAGAGCTTCCCAGTCTCTCTGTTGGAGTGGCGAGGAGCCATGGAAACAGCAAGAATTTTGGAATCAGGAAATATGGAGTTCGAATCAAGTATTCAAGAAAAGTATTAACATGAGACCATAGGAAAGGTTAATAACCACTTGAGAACGCTATTTCCTTGTCTGTACAATGAGGATGATAATGCCTATTTTGCAGAGCCCCAGGCACAAAATAGGTTCAAAATAAATGGAAGTTATTATTATTATTACCATGGACCAGATCTAAGTTTCATAGCTACATTGCAGCGTTCTTCACCAAGCCATCTGGAGTTTGCTATAATGACACAGAAGTGAATCCATTAACTTGGACTGAGGCACAGGGCAGCCCCCAGTCATCCTTCCAGGGCAAGAATGATGTCTTTAATATCTGTATAATGCGGGCTATAAGACAATGCTACTTCCGCAGAGACAAGCCATACCCTAAAAATTCCCAGTGAGAGTTTGTAGGAAACTCTTTTCTTCCCTGGGCTCATAGATCATTTGTGTCTCTCAAAGGGGAAGAAAAGAAACCTACCAGTAGTTAAATTCTGTTAAACGTATTTTGTTAGTTTGGAGTCCTTGATAATATTCCCAATTTATTTAAAACTTCGTAAGTTCTTCAATTTTTAACTCAAATTATGTGGCATACATTTAAAAAGTATATCCTTAAGACCATTATATATTCCTGCAGCAAGTATTTCTAGAACTCCTAACTATGTGCCAAGCATAAGGAACAAGCAATACAAGTTCTCAGACTTTGCAAACTTAAGAGCACATGAAAATTTCACTGTAACGCACACTACTTCAGGTTGGGATGAGGAAAGAGGGAGCCTCTTTAATGTGCTACAAGGGATGTCCCATGCAGTCCTTGTTGCTGTCCAGTTGGAGACAGAGAATTTGTGGGGAAATAAAGTCTTGCTGACAAGGAGGCTTCAACAGCATTTCTGTCACTATAGCCTTTATTCTACTAATAGAAAGGGAAAGAAATGGAGAAATGGAGCAGTCACATTAGAGACAGAGCACTGTAGTCTTGCAGGGACACAGCAAGCATCCGGCAGAGTTCACAGGACAGAAGAAAGCCTTTCCTAAGCATCAACTGATAACAACAGCATTAATACCTTGTATTTGCGCAAGTGCCCAAGCAAAGAGGAGACTCGGCTGCAAAATTCCTGAAGGTGAAAGTTGATAGGACATTTTAACTGGAAAGAACAATTATGAGGTACATATTAGACATGATTGACACAGAAGAGGATTCACAAGGGCCGGAACTGATTCTTTACACACTGGGAAATGGGAAGACATGGAACAAATACTAGAACCCAACAGGTACATAGCATATGTAGTAAATCGTACACACGGCACATGATATACTGGTGTGAGGAATAAACTGAAGATTGTTCTCATTGAGAGAATGAGCCCTATCACCTTAAATAGATCTTTCATTAGGTACTAAACAATTCCTCCAAAATTAATTAACCATCAACACAGAACTGAATGACCTTTACCCATGCTTTGCCATAAAACTATGATGCCCAGAGTAAACAACACATGATCAGCAACATGCCTCGAAAAATTCTGTCTACATAGGACTTAAATTTTTCTGGATATGCTGTTACTTTGAGATTTAGAAAAGATAATTAAAGTCAACACCAAAGAAATGGAACCATTTGGAATCTTTGTAATAGTTTTCACACAATGAGAATGTGGAGATGAAATAATATGAGTTAATCTTAAAACTATTTAGTTCATTTATTTTGAATTCCTGGGTCCAGTTATTTCACATACATTCCCCTCTTCCACCCTCTATTTCCTTTCGCTTTTCCTGCCAGTCTCCTGGAGCTCCACTGTTATTATATGCTATAAAAAATATTTTACTCATGCAATTGAAATGCTCTTTAACTTTCAAGCTCAGTAGGAGAAAATGTAGAGATGTTTAATTCTCCAATTTTTTTATTTTTTCATGGGAAATGAAAGTCAAAATCTGAAAAGTAGCAACCTGCAGTAAAACATTATTTTTCTTATTTTCCCAATATGTCAAAATGGCATCAATTTCAAATGCTTTATTACACTTAATCCTAGCTAATTTAAATGTCCAATTTCTCAATAAAACACGAATCAGGAAAGGTCAGTATCTTTGCAAATGTGATTCCAAATTTTGCCCTCAGATAGTGTAACTAAATTTCCACTCACTTCACTGGGAGTTATAAAAAGTACATCTGAGGGGAGAATTTGGCCCATGAAATTTAAAATGATTGTAGAGTAAGTAAAATATTTCTTATGCTTACGATTATATAGTAGCTGTGGAAATTTCAAAAGGAAAACATTAAAAGCCTATAATATAGTAAAATTCAACTAAAAAGAACTTGTTAATTTATCTAGCTTTGAAGAGTTTTAACTCATTTTAAAGAAAACATCTAATAAAGAATGCTTTATTCATTCATTCAAAAATATTTATTCATACCAACATCAATTTTTCCAAAGGATAAGTATTTCCTAGCCCAATAATATTCCATATGGCAATTAGCTCTAACGTAAAATCTGAAAAAGCTCCAACTATTGCCTATATTAAGAAAGAAAAATTTGGTCCATGTAAGATATTTAGTTACAATCATATGATCCTCACACTTGTTCTAAGAAGACTAGACATAAATATTGAATAACTAAAATAATTTTAAAATTACCAAAAAACTGGCTTTCATGATTTTTAATCATTTTCTTTACTGGATTCATAAGCCAAAGTTTATTTTAGACCTCTAGTGGTACAATCTCACTCTATTTAATCACTCCAATTTTCCTACTTTAGAAATAGTCTGCCAGAAGGAAAGAAATCATAAAAATCAGATCAGAAATAAATGAAAAAGAAATGAAGGAAACGATAGTAAAGATCAATAAAACTAAAAGCTGGTTCTTTGAGAACATAAACAAAATTGATAAACCATTAGCCAGACTCATCAAGAAAAAAAGGTAGAAGACTCAAATCAATAGAATTAGAAATGAAAAAGAAGTAACAACTGACACTGTAGAAATACAAAAGATCATGAGAGATTACTACAAGGAACTCTATGCCAATAAAATGGACAACCTGAAGAAATGGACAAATTCTTAGAAATGCACAACCTGCCAAGACTGAATCAGGAAGAAATAGAAAATATGAACAGACCAATCACAAGCACTGAAATTGAAACTGAGATTAAAAATCTTCCAACAAACAAAAACCCAGGACCAGATGGCTTCACAGGCGAATTCTATCAAACATTTAGAGAAGAGCTAACACCTATCCTTCTCAAACTCTTCCAAAATATAGCAGAGGGAGGAACACTCCCAAATTCCTTCTACGAGGCCACCATCACCCTGATACCAAAACCAGACAAGGATGTCACAAAGAAAGAAAACTACAGGCCAATACCACTGATGAACATAGATGCAAAAATCCTCAACAAAATACTAGCAAACAGAATCCAACAGCACATTAAAAGGATGATACACCATGATCAAGTGGGGTTTATTCCAGGAATGCAAGGATTCTTCAATATATGCAAATCAATCAACATGATACACCATATTAACAAACTGAAGGAGAAAAACCATATGATCATCTCAATAGATGCAGAGAAAGCTTTCGACAAAATTCAACACCTATTTATGATAAAAACCCTGCAGAAAGTAGGCATAGAGGGAACTTTCCCCAACATAATAAAGGCCATATATGACAAACCAACAGCCAACATCGTCCTCAATGGTGAAAAACTGAAAGCATTTCCACTAAGATCAGGAACAAGACAAGGTTGCCCACTCTCACCACTCATTCAACATAGTTTTGGAAGTTTTAGGTACAGCAATCAGAGAAGAAAAGGAAATAAAAGGAATCCAAATCGGAAAAGAAGTAAAGCTGTCACTGTTTGCAGATGACATGATACTACACATAGAGAATCCTAAAGATGCTACTAGAAAACTACTAGAGCTAATCAACGAATTTGGTAAAGTAGCAGGATACAAAATTAGTGCACAGAAATCTCTGGCATTCCTATATACTAATGATGAAAAATCTGGAAGTGAAATCAAGAAAACACTCCCATTTACCATTGCAACAAAAAGAATAAAATATCTAGAAGTAAACCTACCTAAGGAGACAAAAGACCTGTATGCAGAAAATTATAAGACACTGATGAAAGAAATTAAAGATGATACAAATAGATGGAGAGATATACCATGTTCTTGGATTGGAAGAATCAACATTGTGAAAATGACTCTACTACCCAAAGCAATCTACAGATTCAATGCAATCCCTATCAAACTACCACTGGCATTTTTCACAGAACTAGAACAAAAAATTTCACAATTTGTATGGAAATACAAAAGACCATGAATAGCCAAAGCAACCTTGAGAAAGAAAAACGGAGCTGGAGGAATAAGGCTCCCTAACTTCAGACTATACTACAAAGCTACAGTAATCAAGACAGTATGGTACTGGCACAAAAAGAGAAAGATAGATCAATGGAACAGGATAGAAAGCCCAGAGATAAACCCCTGCACATATGGTCACCTTATCTTTGATAAAGAAGGCAGGAATGTACAGTGAAGAAAGGGCAGCCTCTTCAATAAATGGTGCTGGGAAAATTGGACAGCTACATGTAAGAGAATGAAATTAGAACACTCCCTTACACCATACACAAAAATAAGCTCAAAATGGATTAAAGACCTAAATGTAAGGCCAGAAACTATCAAACTCTTAGAGGAAAACATAGGCAGAACACTCTAGGACATAAATCACAGCAAGATCATTTTTGACCCACCTCCTAGAGAAATGGAAATAAAAACAAAAATAAACAAATGGGACCTAATGAAACTTCAAAGCTTTTGCACAGCAAAGGAAACCATAAACAAGACCAAAAGACAACCCTCAGATGATTGGGAGAAAATATTTGCAAATGAAGCAACTGACAAAGGATTAATCTCCAAAATTTATAAGCAGCTCATGCAGCTCAATAACAAAAAAACAAACAATCCAATCCAAAAATGGGCAGAAGACCTAAATAGACATTTCTCCAAAGAAGATATACAGACTGCCAACAAACACATGAAAGAATGCTCAACTTCATTAATCATTAGAGAAATGCAAATCAAAACTACAATGAGATATCATCTCACACCAGTCAGAATGACCATCATCAATAAATCTAGAAACAATAAATGCTGGAGAGGGTGTGGAGAAGAGGGAACACTCTTGCACTGCTGGTGGGAATGTGAATTGGTACAGCCACTATGGAGAACAGTATGGAGGTTCCTTAAGAAACTACAAATAGAACTGCCATATGACCCAGCAATCCCACTACTGGGCATATACCCAGAGAAAACCATAATTCTAAAAGAGTCATGTACCAAAATGTTCATTGCAGCTCTATTTACAATAGCGAAGAGATGGAAACAACCTAAGTGTCCATCATCGGATGAATGGATAAAGAAGGTGTGGCACATATATACAATGGAATATTACTCAGCCATAAAAAGAAACGAAATTGAGCTATTTGTAATGAGGTGGATGGACCTAGAGTCTGTCATACAGAGTGAAGTAAGTCAGAAAGAGAAAGACAAATACCATATGCTAACACAAATATATGGAATTTAAGAAAAAAAAATGTCATGAAGAACCTAGGGATAACACAGGAATAAAGACACAGACCTACTAGAGAATGGACTTGAGGATATGGGGAGGGGGAAGGGTAAGCTGTGACAAAGCGAGAGAGAGGCATGGACATATATACACTACCAAACGTAAGGTAGGTAGCCAGTGGGAAGCAGCCGCAGAGCACAGGGAGATCAGCTTGGTGCTTTGTGACCACCTAGAGGGGTGGGATAGGGAGGGTGGGAGGGAGGGAGGCACAAGAGGGAAGAGATATGGGAACATTTGTATATGTATAACTGATTCACTTAGTTATAAAGCAGAAACTAATACACCATTGTAAAGCAATTATACTCCAATAAAGATGTTAAAAAAAAAAAAAAGAAAGAAAAAGATGGGCTTCCCTGGTGGCAGAGTGGTTGAGAGTCCGCCTGCCGATGCAGGGGACGCAGGTTCGTGCCCAGTCCGGGAAGATCCCACATGCCGCGGAGCGGCTGGGCCCATGAGCCATGGCCGCTGGGCCTGGGCCTGTGCTCCGCAACGGGAGAGGCCACAACAGTGAGAGGCCCGCGTACCGCAAAAAAAAAAAAAAAAAGAAAAAGAAAAAGAAATAGTCTGCCAGCATCTCGGCTTGAAATACCAACTCCCTGTTTACCAGATATCTTGGATTTATTTATTTATTTATTTATTTACCTATTTATCTTTTTTTTTTCTTTTTTTTATTGTTTGGCCATGCCACGCAGCATGCAGGATCTTAGTTCCCTGACCAGGGGCCGAACCTTTGCCCCCTTCAGTGGAAGCGCAGAGGCTAACCACTGGACAGGCAGGGAATTCCCCAGATGTCTTGGATTTAGATTCACTTTATTCCTATCTTGCCTCTTCCCATGTCACTGGCGCTCTCCATAGTTTAGACCCTCGAAGCTCCACATCTATTATAATATTTATATAACATCCTTACTCTAGCTTTTTTTTTTTGCTTGAATGTACTGTAGACGTCACTGTTAGATTAATATTCCTTATATATTTTCTTGACACTCCTTTTCTCTAATAATTTGAATAAGTCCATATACCTCCTGGATATTTCAAATCCTTTTCCTGAAATCAAAAGGCTGTCCACAATATGGTTCCATCCTACCCTTCCAACCTTAACTCCCTCTATTCTTTTACAATCCCCTATTCAATTAATTCCACTTATTCTCTCTTCTCTCAGACATTGTGACTGCTGGCTCAATGTTGTGCTTACATTTTTTCCATTGTCTGAAATGTCCTCTTTATTATTTTCTTCTCATTTAACTTCTACCACCCTTCACAGTCCAATCTGTGTTTCTGCTTTTCCATGAAACCATTTCTGATCATCATAGTTGGAAGTGATCTCTCCTGCTTTATATAGCCATGGTTTGTTTTGTTTATTCCTTCGTTTGGCACTTAACAATCATTGTCTTACATTGTTAGGTGTGTGTGTGTGCCTGTGCATGAGCATGTGTGTGTGTGTGTGTGTTTCTCTGTCATATTTACCTAATACTATTTTAAGGTCTTTGAAGGCAGATACTATGTCTTACATATTATATCCTTATTTATCTAGCATCTTACCATAAAGATAGTGCCACAGTCCAGAGTGAGGCAGGTCATGCATTACACAGTCTAAGGGGCTTCAGTCACATCATAGTTAGTGTGAATGGCTCCATCTGGAGCTGTGCAGTGCACCACTGGCATGGTCATAAATGCCGACCTGCTTGCACATAATATGGCATCGACTTAATATTTACCCATGATTTCTACCTCTTGTGTCATTTCTCTAATGTTTTATAACAAAAAGTTCTCAATAGTTCACTACCCCCAA